>NC_137834.1:87857944-89110444 GCF_948465745.1 Chenopodium album
ACCTAATATGATTAGGTTTCTCATTGTAACCCTATAAATATTGATCAATGGAAATCACTCTAATCAAGGAGTTTATATTATCTGACATGGTATCACAGCTTAGGTGAGATCTTGGGATCATATACAAAAATTCTCACCCTGCCGGTGGGTTAGAAAATTAAACCAACCGGCGGGATATACAAAATTTTTTATGCTTCCGCAAACACACATATAGATTTTTTTTCTTTTCTCAAAGTTTTTTTTTTTAGAATCTTTATGTAACCTTGCGCCTCCTACCAACAGTAGCAATCGCGAAAGCCTCCTCCATCGTTGTTGGCAATCGCATACACTACCGCCTCCCCCTACTGGCAGTAACCACATCTGCCAACCTACTCCATGTGCCGCACTCTATTTCCACCTCCCCATGACCAACAATGATTCTTACATTGCCTCATTGGTTTTTTTTTACACATAATCACATAGATTTTGTTTTGGTGGTGGTATATCACAATAAGGTCAACTTTTGCACATCTCTTTTGCTATCAAGTTTGCTCCTTTTATTGTTGCAGCACTTGGAATCTTTGTGGAGTATTAATTCTTGCTACCTGGTTTCTCTTTTGAGAATTGATTAATTTCAAGCGGTGGGATTTAATCTTTTCTTGCGCAATTTTATTTGTTTTTTCTTCAACTGTGATTTCACGTAGTAGTGTAGTATCTTCTCCCCGATGATGGTTTGATCCCTTAACTTATTCTTCTCTGGATCTGCAACTTGGCCCAAGTATATGCGTGACTCTTCTCCTTCGGCCTAAAAGCGCATATCTCTACTATACGTAGGTCGTGGTTGTTGCTTCTCATCGTCATCACCAGCACACGTCTACTACTTCTCTTTTGATCATGGGTTACTATACTATCCTTACCGTTCGATGCGTGATTCAGATCCAGTCTGAGCATCCGATTTTCTCCCGCTCTGACTGCGGGGGTGTGATAGAGAATATCCATAAAATATTCTCATCCTAGGTTTAGGATATATTTTGTATAAGATTATCTTTGATATCTGTACATATCTTATAGTTACCTAATATGATTAGGTTTCTCATTGTAACCCTATAAATATTGATCAATGGAAATCACTCTAATCAAGGAGTTTATATTATCTGACACGTCCCATAGCACAAGCGCACAACATGAAAATATTGAGAAAATAAATACAGTACTCCGTATTTTTTAAGTTAGGGTTTTTTTTTTTTTTTTTTTCCTTTTGCTTTTTGGGAAGAAACCAAGCTAAGGTGCAAAAGAAACTGGCAGCATTTGTGAAAGCAAAGTAAAAGTGAGAATATTAATAAAAGAAATAACAATAGAAAAAAAAAAAAGGAATAAAATAGTGAGAAAAAACAAAAGAGGTAGGATTTAGAAAGATAGGCACAATATTAAAGACTTGTTCGCTGACTCAAACAATAAGATATCAACTTGATGGTTAAGACTAAAATTCTACCTTAATTAAGTCGTCGCTAGATCAAATTATTCTCGAGCTAGTAATCTAGTATATATCAACTCGTGAAACAAGTCAAGTGTACAAGATAGATTGTGGTTCACAGTATATTGATACCTCAGCTCAGCTATGTTTTTGGTGAAAACTTTTGAAAGCTATGTCACGTACAATATGGAATTGTAGTAATTAAGGATCATAATAACGTGTGTACCTTAATGAGCAAGGCGTTGAACCATGTGCACCCACAAAATTAGGTTACAAGTACTCCGTATAACTACAACAATTCGGAGGCGTGGTCGACGTCTAAACAAGTACTAATAACAACCTTGCAGTATTTGAACTGGAATTCATGCATGTTGACCATTTATGTCATAAGTAAACCAAACTCGATTATTTCATAACAAACCTATTTTGAAAATAGACATTTTGTGGACTATCACTTCCACGAGTTATTTGAAGGCTAGGAGAAATTCTAATGAAAAATTGTTGATGCAATAATTCAATCTATCCAGGCATCACATGAACATACCTTATAATTTAACTTGTATCCAAATCTAAATATACTCGATAATGATACATAGTTAGATAAACAATAAAAACAGTGTAACATGGCCCTGTTCTCATACGATTATTTTATCTCACGACACAAGAGAGCCGTTTTGTTTTTTTTTTTTTTTAATAAATAATACTAATAATAAAAATCCTAGATTGATGCGCCACAACATATCTCCTTCTTCAAGGATCAAAGACCTACGTACTAGGTACTGATCCACCAACAATAAACTCATCAACCTCTTAATAAAAAAAAAAAAACTTTCACAGCAGAAAAATTTGGCAAAAAGTTTATCCCACCGGTGGGTTGAAATTAAACCCACCGGCAGGGGAAAATTTCTATGAATGACCCCAAGAGTTAACCTGCTCTTGATACCATGACAAATTAGAGAGATATAGAATGGCTTGTTTATTATTCATCAATAGGTAGAGTATTTATACAAAACCTATGAACATAAGATAGGAAACAATATTCCTAAAAGATATACCATATATCCTAATGATATATTCTCTAAATAATATCTTAACATAAGATAATACTAAATATATTATTCTCTTAAATGATATTTACGGAAAATATATCACACATATATTTTCCGATATCTCATATGTCTAACAGTTCAGCTCTAATAAGTTCAGTTCAGCTCATAATTTCCTTCTCTTATAAAATATTCAGTTCAGTTCAGTTCAGTTCGTTTAGTTTAGTTCAGTTCAGCTCTAATAAGTTCAGTTCAATTCAGTTCAGTCAATGAGAACAGGCCCATAGCCTATAATCTTAGTGTTTGAAAACCTTCATATATATATAATATCGATCATAGCATAAATTTTTTAACAAGAGTAAATATAAACATTGTATTCACAAACAAAAGAATGTGTTATAGTATAAACATTACTCAACATGACTTAGTGACAAGCTAAAGTGTTGAAGGTGATACAAAAATCCAGTGATCTAATCTCATCCAATAACCATTTTCCCATCGCCTTTCTCTACACCAAAAAGAAAAACACCGAACGTGAAATGACACAACTATTCCATTAATTACCCTATTTGATTTACTGTAGCATTATGAATTGAATAAAAAGGATATTGAATTCATAGGAAGGGCCACTAGGTCACCCTACATTAGGGAGTCAAAATATAACAAATGGTCCTCAATAATATGGTATAATAATAAAAAATAATAATGATGATCACATATCTAACTAATTAAAGCATTCTCCGATCCAAATGTTGTCCAGCCGATGTCCTAACTACTTTGTCCTTAAGCATATGCATATGGTCCCAACGTCAACATAATCCACTATTAAAGGCCATTTTTCACACTTTCAAATTTCTCTACTCCACAACAAAAACAATATTCAACAGTAATTTATATTCTACGTTTGAATTATATGTCACTTTTTATTAATTTAAATTATTAATTTATGTTTTAAAATGATAGATTATAAAACATATTCCTGGGCCTCAACCATCAGTTTTTGGTTGAGCTGGTCCTCTAACATGGTATCGGAGCCAATGTGACATAAAGGTCACAGGTTCGAATCTCATCCACCCCTCCTTCAAAGTGGAATTAATTCACCCCATGTATGGGTGGGCTTACAAATGCGGTAAAGGTGTCAATAAATTAAACTCAAAATGAACCATAATACTATAGTATTCAGTATTGCATAATGCATTTCTTTCTTATACCGCGTTTTAATATAAATAAACTGCGTTAGGGTGATCAATAGTCACTTAAATTAAAAGTGTTGTAGGACTAATACATCTGATCTCATAATGAAGGTAAAAATATAGTGCATGCAATGCACATTATTACTCATTAGTCATTATGCAAGACACGCATATGTGCATGGTCAATCAATAATTGCTATAAATCTAAAAATGGTACAAATTAAATTAAATGGTAATAAAACTCTTGAATCATATAGTCAAAACTCTAAAGGAGTCGCAAGTTGAATGAGAGGTTTATAGAAATGTCCCCACATCATCATGCCAATACTATGGTGTCACCTTTTTTGTACACATAAAATCATAGTGATAATATATATTGTGAAGAAAGAAAGAAAAAAGGTCCCTGAATTACCCAAACATACAATATAAAGCAAAATTCGGTTGGTGACCAAATTATCTATTCCAAATAAAACAAAAAATAGAGGTTATAAAATTTTAAAAAATTAAAATGATAAATAAAGAAAAAAAAAAAAAAAGAAGAAAAAAGTTACTCACTAAATGGAAAGTAAAAGCTGAAATTTGAATTGTGTCTAGTCTAAACCTAAAGCATGTTCTCTTGTCTTTGATGCATTTTTTACCTTTTGCCTTGGCTAACCAAAACATGATATTATTAGCACCTTCTTTGTCAATTATTATTTTAGTCCCCTACTTTATATTATATCCCTTTCATGAGTCACACTAAACTACATAACTAAATCTACTAGAATCACTATTATTAGGGAAAAAACAAATAAGTTTTGCTTAATTAATTAGGAAAGTAGGCCATGTAATCATTTCGAAATTAAATTAGTGAGTATTAATTATTGACATGCATGTTTGATTATTATTGTTGCCTTTATTAGTACTATTTCACAAATTTCAAATATTTCCTTCTCTATATAAATATTATTACTACCTCTGTTACATGAAATTCTAACCGATTTTCTTATATACGGTATCATCAAATGCACATCCTCCATGAATTCATGATCTTTAGTTTTATATTGATAGAAATTAAATAATGACAAATTAATATTATGACATTAAAACAGCGAATATAACAAAATCGACTTGATAATATTGGATTTAATTAAGCTATTACAGTTCCTCAAAAAAAAAAAAAAAAAAAAAACACTATTACAGTCGGTCAAAGTTTTCTATGATGTCTCTATTAAGAGAGGGCCATACACGAAATCATTTCAAATTAAATTATTTATTGAGATTATGCATGTTTGCTTATTTTTATTGACACTAATCAAATAAATTTCAAACGTTACCATAATTTTTTAAAAAGGTAATATTTGTTACAGTTTAAACATTTTTTCAAATGACACTACTCAAATAATTACTATAGAGAATTGATTATTAGAGAATATACCAAGTAATCATTCCAAAAATTGACTGTGCTATATTTTGAGTAAAGGGCAAAGACGGACTCGCTCTAATGTTATTTCAAACCATGCATGCAAATATGTTGCATCCACTTGTAGTGTAGGAGACTTAGCTTGATTCTCAAGAAATGGTTGATAAGATCGAACTTCTTTAAGATCAAGTTCATTTTTAAATTTTGTCATCGAATTTATGATCTTTATAAAAGCTAAAAAATAAAAATCCAAACTAAAGCTAAAAAAGCATGCATTAAAGTATATGGTAGCTCTGACTGTGCAGATTGGATAATCAGCGAAGGTATGCATACAAGTATATTTAGACGAAATATGAGTATATGTTAATGGCAATTTAACTTGACCAATAAAGTCTATTACATATACCAAATAATAATAATAATAATAAAAAAAAAAAGTACTAGGGCCTTTTTTATCGAACTGAACTGAGCTGAACTGATCGAACTGAACTGAACTGAACATTTTATGAGAGAAGAAAATTAATAATTGAACTAAAATAAACTGAAAATAAGCTGAAGAGAACAGACGCTTACTTTTTTTTTAAAAAAAAAAAAATCCAAATAGCATCTCCCTATTTCTAAAATTCCTAATATTATTTAAAATTTAAAACTATTTACAAACTTTACATTGATTCTTTTGTAATTTTTACATAGTGAAAAATATATTTTACTTAAAGTCTTCATCTTTTTTATGATGTATTTTAAATTATTAATTTCTTTCAATTACCATTTTCCATAATTATAAAGGGCAAGATGTTTAGAACTTGCGAAAGATTGTGTGTAAATGAATAATTTTAATACTCATCTGAATCTAACCTCAAAAACAACTTACTGCTTAGTAGTGTCTTATGACATCATTCTTATAACAAAAATCTACCAATTTTTTTTTTTTTTTAAAAAAAAAAAAAAAAAAAATCATGTAAAAAGACACACTAACGAATCCCAATAAAAACATGGCATGCTTTTTTCTTTTGTAATTTTTTCTTTCATTTTTTCTTTCTTATGGTTGACTGACCATTTATTACATACCCTTCTAAAAATCATCCATTATTCCTCTCACTTTTTCTTCTTTTCTCCATCTATATATATACAACACAATCAAATTCCTCTACCATAATATATTTGAAATAGACCGTTTGTCACATTTTTAAACTTTAATTTATACTTTGGCCAAAAAATAAAATACAATGGCATACATTAACAGCCTCCATAACAACTTCTCTTCCCTAGGTTGCTTGGATCTACACAACCTTGGAGTTCTCAACGCAGACATATCATCTTGTATATTTTCTCACCTTTTTTTTTCTTTTTGATTTTTTTTTTGTTACTTTTTATGTTTAAAACTTGCCATTTTTTTTGAAGGTTGTTTGATTATTTTTTCTTATTAATGTAGATGATATGGAGAACAATAATGCAGGATCATTATTGATGTTACCAAGTTCAGATTATGGTAATAATCACTCTAATAATCTCCTCTCGACGGGTTACCTTGAAGATGCTTTGATCGAGTTTAGTGTTCGATTTAAACGAAGACGTGTTATGGTATCTTCCAATAATGATAGTTATAATTATGGTGGTAATTATGATCACCATGATCATGATAATCATTTTGCAACTCGTCATCCTTTTGATGATCTTGTAAGTAATCTTTTACTCGATTATGTTGTTTAGTGTATTTCATGATAAAGTTGTGTACACCTGATCCATAGCTCGGAATTATTATAAGAGGTTGGAATATTGTATAGTACTATGTTTTTGAAATAAATGTTACTAAAATGTGGTTGTTGTTATTGTGTAGAGTTGTTGGAGTAACTTGTTTGCCAACTACAACATGCAATCAGAAGATCAGGAATTAAGCCATGCAAGTTTGCTTAATCATGATCACATGCATTACTCCTTAGGTAATTAAACAATACTAATTTTTAACTAATCATTTCTTACATTATGTAAATTTACTAGACAATAATAATAACACAGTTGTCCAGTTGACTATAAAAAAAAGTGTTGGTACCAATAATCATAGCGTACTTCTTACCTTCAACCAAACGAGAACAAATTAATATATAATGATGAACTGTATGAAAAAAAAGATTAGCTTTCATTGCGAAAATGTTTTATCGATTTGAATTTTGTTACAATGCTATGAACAGGGGAAATTATGGAGAAACCAGCTAATAAGGAAATGTACGAGGAAGTAGTTAAAATAGAAGAAACAAACACATTACTACTAGAAGAAGCAATCACAAGTTCTCCAAAGGTTATGGACTTGTCTTCTTACTCCAAACACAATAATTCATTCAACTCAAAATCTACAACTTTTGCTTACAACAGTGACACAAATTCTACGGATTCTTCGTCAATTTCTGGTACTTTCTCTCTCTCCGGCTTTTATTCACATTATTAATTAGAAATTACGTTATCAACATAGAATTGTGCTCAATAGTTGATAAGAACAAGAGGTGAACCACAATTTTTAAAAGTCTAACAATGAAGATTTAATCATAAAATTATTAATACTATTACAAAAAAAGTCGTATTTATTGTTCTCTGATTCTCCAATGTGAGACACACTAAAACAGTTGTACTCACACGATCTCATTATTTATCTAGGTTCTCGATATAAAATCTAACATTATATTGATTTAGTGGTATACACAGTATGCTACAATATTTGTGGGCTCTATTTTTGTGTGCAATGAACGGTACGGGTGAGGGGCCGATAGAGGTGGAAGTGTGGAACCCTTGATTAAAAAAAAAATGTTGTATACTTCCCTACGCATAACGGCATAAAGTCATAACACAAAAATCTAAATTCTAAGGTAGTGATTAATAATTCTACAAAAATTAGCATATGATTGAATTTTAGAGACATTTAGGTTTTCATGAGTTTGACTAGTGACGACTAATAATTTCGTACCACGTTGCGCTTAATAAACTGTCTTCTTCCTAATAAAATGATAAATAACAAAAATATGCAAAAATATATGGAGACAATTAGTACGGTCAAAACAGTTTGACAGTTCGGTTTCGGTTCGGTTTGAAATCGGTTCGGTATTTAATCGGGTCGGTTTGGAATCGGTTTAATTGTCTCACGGGTCGGTTTTGGTTCGGTTTAAATAGTTATCGGTTCGATTCGGTTTCGGTTTATTCTTAAGCGGTTTTAATTCGGTTCGGGTTGTAAACAGTCCGGGTAGTAAATGGTTCGGTGCAGACGGGTTGCGGTTTGTTAACGGTGCGGTGTAAACGGTTTTTATCCAGCTTCAAACAGTTTCGGGTTGGAAACGGTTTCGGGTTAGAAACAGTTCGGTTCTTTTTTGGTTTAGTTTATAACTGGTTCGGTTCTTTTTCGGTTCAGTTTTTAACTGGTTCGGTTCAGTTTATAACTGGTTCGGTTCTTCGATGGTTTAAGTGTTTAACCACTTTAACGTTATTCATATCGGTTCCATTTCAAGTTTACTAAATTACGGTTCGGGTCGGTTTTCGGTTTCAAAAAATAAATTGTTTATCGAGTTGTTTGGATTCGGGCAGTTAAATGGTTTTGGTTTGAAATTTGATAGTACTTGCTAACCTTTTGCGTTCAAAAGTTTTATATAAAGTCGCGAATCATTTCATATTTAGGCATCATATTATAAACAAATTCTCATTGATTTTATAAATACATATTATGTTCTGTTTCAAGTTTAGTCATACTGATCTTACTAGTTATATTCCCGTCAAAAAAAAAGTTTGTAAACAGTTCGATTTAATTATATTCCCGTCAAAAAAAAAAATCCATTTAATTATATAAAAAAGTTTGTAAATGGTTCGATTTAGAAGCGGTTTGGTTCATAAACGGTTCGGTTTATAACCAGTTCGGTTTACAATCAGTACGGTTTTTAAATGGTTCGGTGCAAACAGGTAGCAGTTTGCTAACAGTTCGGTGTAAGCGGTTTTTTTGCCAGTTTAAACGGTTTCGGGTTGGAACCGGTTTCGGGTTAGATACGGTTCGGTTCTTTTTCGGTTCGGTTTTCTTTCAGTTCGGTTTATATTTGGTTCGGTTTGTTAACGGGTTCGGTTTTTATTCGGTTTAACATTATTCGGGTTGATTCGGTTTCGGGTTTACTAAAATACGGTTCGGGTCGGTTTTCGGTTTCAAAAAAATCGGTTTTTAATCGGTTCGGTTCTCATTTGGGTCGGTCGGTTTCGGACAGTTAAACGGTTTCGGTTTGAAATTTGACAGCACTAGAGACAATGGAGTATATTGTGAACTCGAATTTCTACCAGAAAAGTGCTAAACTCGAGACTTTATTACTGGTCAACTTTTACCACATTTGCCGAATATGAGACAATATATTGCCATGCATGTGATGCAACTCTATAGTCGTTGTTAATCATGGGAAGGAGGCTACTTTACTTTAGCATTATCATGCTATAAATATTAAAAAGGTGAAATATTTGTAATTATGCATGTACCACTAACCATAAAAAAAAAAAAAGTGGGTAAAAAGTCATAAAACTTATATGACACCCGTTTAAAATGATTGAATAGTTATTATCAACTTAAATTTCACTATATTATGAATATTGGTTGATCAATGTGATGACTAATTTGAGACGAGGAAAGCATAATTTTGAAATGAAACATAAGTACGGAATAGATAGTTAAACTACCATCCAGGGCATCGAGGTTAGCTAGCTAACATTGAGCTGTTTCATCCAATTTCAAGCTTAATTTGCCGACAAGAAACTTAAGAGGCCCCATGCAAAATAAAGGGATATCACTACCAACGAACGTAAATAGTAGTTGCTATAAATTAATGTCACTAAATTCAACTACTTAGTCAAATTTTTTAGTGGAAAATTTATGCGAACATGTCAAATCTGTTACCTATTTTAGGTCTACATAATTAACCTTTATGAAATTACTATTGTAGGGCAATTGATCATACAATATGAACCATGAGACCGTCATCCTAGTTCATACTTCATAGAGTATTTTATGTGAATAAAATTAATTGTTGTTAGTTACAAATTTCATTATTATTGTTTGATGTTGTGATTTTCATTTTGTATCAATGACTAATTAAATCTTGTACGTTATATTAGTTGTTACAACAGACGAGAGGGAAAAGAAGAGGATGAAGAAGGCAAACACGACTTCGAAAATGGTATACCCATTTGGGCTAGTGAAGCCAGGGGGAGAAGAGGGGGATGTAACCCTGAAAGACATAAACCAAAGGATATTAATGCCTCCTACTAGACCCCTCAAACATCCTGTGGGGGACTTTGCTTGTCGCCCCGCCGTGTCGCCCCATGGCCCCGGGTTATCAGGCAAGGCCGTGGTTGCCTTGACCAAAATTCACACCCAAGGTAGGGGTACCATTACCATCATTAGAACCAAGGGTTGACGCATAATCAGTACAACGTATTAAATTAGGGTCAAAAAAAGAAAACAAACTGTGGATATATGTACCATGTATTATAAATTTCATTGTACTATTTTTACTTATTAGAATGTCAATCTCCTTTTGACTTAGATCTTAATATATATATGTAAATTGAGCAACTTTAGTACTAAAGAAATACAAGTATAATTCTCTCTTTTTCTTTAAATTATCAAGTACATTTTTTTTTAACGTTGATGGAATGGACTTTAATTTAATCACCTTATAAAATATGTACGACTCTGTTAATCTGTTATATTATGTATAAACCTTTTCCATTCAATTAAAACACAAATATCAATGTCTCATCAAAAAGATCGAATTCAAACCCTACTTGGTATTGAAAGGTAAAACGGAATAATTATAAACAATACATGTTGAAAAAGAAAAACAAAAATCAAACTAAAAATACAGTGATGATATAGAATTTGAAAAATAGTTATGGTTAGTTGGGTTTGTTCAGATGACATTCTTTTCTGGCTTTGGAATTGGAAGTCCAGAGTTGTCTGACTTTGAAAAACAGGAAGTAGTAGCAAATAGTTTAAGCAGCATAAAGTCATGCACTTAGTTATCATATTGTTTTTTTCAGCATGGTACCAATGGTCCATGAAGTAGTTGTCTGTCTTTTAGCATGTCCATATCAACCCAAACATTAAAGTTTCTTAGGTTGAAATTTCAAACATTAATCCTTTTTTTATTTTAGGTTGATGACAGTTCTAAATTTCTAATACTACTACTTTTGTTCTTTTTAAATTAATATTTTAATCGTCACACTTTTCTTTTATGTATGTTTATTTTAATTTAATTGTCACATTTTCTATTTCATGTCTAATGAGGTCTTAATTTAGAGACAAAGACAACGAGCTTGTGTACATATGGTGTGTACGTAACAAGTTAAATCCCTTCCCTAATTGAAATTTGTAATGCATGTCTCACTCAAAAAAAAAAAAAAAAAAAAAACTAATTATTGAATATTAAAGTACAAGTATAAGAACAGTTAATTAAGAGCCTATAGTTTTCTATTTTTTGATTTTTTGTTTTTAAAAATCATATGATATATAATTCATATTTTTATTTAAAGAGAAAGAACATTGTACGTAGCAAACTAACGATTTATTTGGGACAGTAACACTTTTATAAGGTTAGTCTGCAGGTCCTAAAGATTGAAGGGTTCCATAATAATTGAGAAGTTCTTTTTTATGTTTCTTTAATCTTTAGGAACAAAAGATTGGGCCCAACAACTTCAAAGTATCAAAGTAGATTCAATCTCTTAAATATGAAAATGGGAAAAATCCTCTCCAGCCGCACACACATTCAGAGGAATCAACTCACTCACTCACTGACGTGGCCTAGTTCGAGGAGTAGCAACAACGGCATTTAAATTTTTGTTAACTAGGTTAGTTGGTTAAAATTTTAGACTGATACACAAACGATAAAAGACACGAATTCAAATTTTGTTTACATTATGTGCAATTTGATACGAGACTTCATGAAAATTTCAACAATATTTTTGAAAATGTACATGCTTTTTTCTTAACGAGTATGAGTACTACTTGTCTACTCGTATTTTTCATTGGCTCTATTTCTATGTAATTCTTTTAAGTGACTGAACATGGATTGTTAAATCACTTTTGCAGGTTGGTTAACTCTGTTCCGTGAGAACCTTAAACAGGAGGATTTTTAAATGAATAATATAAATTTTATTTTATTTAAATAAAGCTGGAAAAGAATAGCAATGGATCATATATTCATATACAGTATTACAGTGGCGTCATATCCCAAAAAAATAAATAAATAAATAAATAAACTTATTTAATTCAAAATATATTACGAGTTTACGACGTAAATTTAACAAGTTATCACATGAATATGCTTTTTCTTAAAAGAAAATAAAATAAAATAAAATAAAATTTACTTTCGCGTGGTTAATTGCTTAACTTAATTAAATGACTTTCTAAAAGTTTTAAAGATTATTATTATTATTATTATTATTATTATTATTATTATTATAGTTGATGATTTAGAGCAACTCCGATGTCAAATAATTAGCGTGTTATGTTACATATGCTTTTAAGTTATTATTTTTCTAGCTAGTTTCAAACTCATTTACTATCTCCAATGGTCAAGCTAATAATTAGAGACTATTTAAAATTACAAATAAGTTTCTATCGACAACCATTAGAGTTGCTCTAGTATAGTTATATATTGGCCAAAACATGGTAAGTTGGATTGAAAAATCGTAAGGTCAGTTAGCAAATGAAAAAGAAAGGAAGTGAGGAAGTGGTATCCACACCAGACCTACAAAGATTTGGTGGGCACACGCCAATAGGCAAAGGGCATTCCCCTAGAAAGGTCAATAAAGGTTTCTTCATTCACTCACAAACTAATCATTGTCTCTATTAGACAAATCTTGTTTAATCACTGTCTCCCACAATTAATGGACCATATCATCTCTTCATTACTTTTTACTTTCTTTTTTAAAAGAAAGAACATAAAATTTATTTATTTTTATTATCTTTTACATTTGAAGGGTAATGTAATATAAAACCCTAAAGGGGCCGTTTGGTTGGGGGTAATTAGGAAAGGGAATGGGAATCAACTGGCCCGATTCCCTTTGTTGATGTTTGTTTACCACTTTCTTTCATTCCCTTTCCTCTCTTCATTACCCCAAATCCCTCTAAGTTCATTCCCCACCCCCCTAGACTTTTCCATTCCATTCCCTGGCCACCACCACACCACCACATCACCACCTTCCTACCTCTACACACCACCGAGAAACCCAACCACCGCACCACCCATTGCTTCGCCGCCTCTCCGACGACGTTCGCCGCGTCTCCCTCTCCCCGTAAAACTCTCTTCTCCTCACGCAAACACTAACCCAACCCCTAAAAATCCCTCCCTCTCCCCGCAAAACCGTCGTCCGACCCTCCCCCACCCTCAAAACCCTAGCGCAGTTAGGGTTTCAAGGGTGGGGGAGGGTCGGAGGGCGGTTTTGCGGGGAGAGGGAGGGATTTCTAGGGGCTGGGTTAGTTTCTAGGGTTTTCGGGGTTGATTCTCGGGGAAGAGAGTGTTGCACGTGTGCGGTGGAGGGCGGCGAATGTGCGGCGAAGGGCGGCGAAGGTGCGGATGGTGGTTTGGTGGACGGATGGTGGCTACAAAAGGTGGAAAGTGAATGGATTAGGTGGTTGTGTGGTGGTTGTGGGGTGGTTGTGTGGTGGTGGGTTGATGAGATTGTTTCCCTTTGTTTCTAAAACAAACAACATAGAGAATATTGGGTATTTTCATTCCATTCACTTCCATTCCCTTTGTTCATTCCATTCCGTTTACCCCGGGTGAACCAAACGGCCCCTAAATACAATTCCCAAATTGTATATATATGAGAATTTATTTATTTATTTATTTTACAACGGTTTAAAGATGATAATATGCATCAAATTTGCATAATCAATGCTTAGTTATTTACAAACTTTTCCTTTTTTTTTTCTTTTTTTTTTTTTTTTTTTTTTTTTTGAGGTAGAGGTTTAGTACATTTTAATCAAATAGAAAGAGTATCAAGATTGAGCTTCATAAATAATTTCAATTATAAAAATCTTATCATATAAAGGTGTACTTGTTTCATCTTCTTTTGACGATACGCTCAATTATGATAAACTATTGTCTTTACAAGAGTTGTGTGAGTGAAAAAAAAAGGTAAGAAAGTTGGATGAAATTGACAAAAAATGTAGTTAAAGTGAGCGCCATAAAAAATGAAGGATTACATATAAATGGTAAGGGATGAAACAATAAGATAAATTTGTCAAAAATAAAATGAATTAGATTTGAGCATATCAATAAAAAGACCTTTAAAATAAAAAGTAAGACATCATAAAACATACAAGTATAATTAAATGGCCTAAATCTATTTGTAGTATTATTTATTAATGTTTTTTTTAATGTTTGATAAGCAAGGTGCATAACATATACTTGCTTTAATTGTTTATAGATGTGAAAAAAGGACTAAGAAACAAAAGTTTGATAAGATCGATGTCTTTTTTTGTTCTTCAAAAACATCTAAAAGTAGTGATATTTAAATTCTTAAATAGACCAGCACATTATGCAATACTAAAAAGTAAATAAGTAATCCCTAGTTCTTTTTATTTTGCTACTTACTTGTAATGATATCTTTAATTATGTCCTAATGTAAATTAGAACGTTTTTAACAAGATCTAACATTATGCCTTTTGTTTTATATGAGCAATTGATAGAACTGTCAAAAGTTTATCCGACCCGAAATAACGACTCAAACCCGATTATTAACCGACCCATTTGAACCCGAAAAAATGGTAACCCAAACCCGACCTGGCCCAACCTGAAACCAAGCCTGGACCCGAGTTGACCCGAGTATGTGAGACCCGAACCCGAACATGAACTGACCTTGAGATGACCCGACCCAAATGTAACCCGTAAATTATTGACCTAAACCGAACTCGACTTGAACCGAAATTGACCCAAACCCATCAAAACCCGAATTTAACCCGACTTGTTACTAACCTAACCTGAATTCAACCCGACCCGTTCCTAACCCAACTCGAATTTAACCCAACCTGTAACAAGCCCGACCCGAAATCAACCCAACTTGTTATTGACCTGACCCAAATTCAACCCGACTTGTTATTGACCCGACCCGAATTTTACCAGACCTATTACTAACCCGACCCCAAAATTCAACCCAATCTGTTACTAACCCGACTCGAAATCAATACGACTAGCTAGTTATTTACCCGACCTAAATTCAACCCAAATTGTTCCTACCCCAATTTCAAATCACCGTAAATGCAATTTAGACCACCTTATTATTGTTGATCAAAGCATTTTGTCTAGGGAGACCAAGTCGGTCCAGGCCAGCAAAAGAAAGGAGCATCATCCTCAAATTTAAGAGTTAAATATAGTATATATTTGTTGTATGGTCAAAGGAGATAATTATCTTCCTAAATTATAAACTATATTTCCCTAGTATATTGCCATATATATTACAGTCAAAGGAAGTAATCAATTACATACTACTAAAAGCGAATCTGTAGGAACACTTGGCAACATATTATTAAAAAAAATCCCGCCAAAATTACTTTCTACATAAAATCGTTATTATATAAAAATAAAGATTGCATTTAGATTATGACCTTTTTTTATATAGAACCTAAAATAAACTTCCTAAAATATCAACTTGCACATTATAACTATAAATATTTTCTCTCACATGGTTTAATTGTTTTAATATATTTCATGCACTTTAATAACTGATGAATCGATTCATTAATTTTTATATAATTATATTATTATCATAATTGTTCAACAACCGTGCATTTGCACGGGGGTTTAACCTAGTTAATTTGATAAAAATGATAATTATCTATTTATAGTTAGTTGTACCCGAATATGACCTAACTTGAAAATGACCCGACCTGATTATAACCTGCAAATTATTGACTTGAACATAACCCGAATTGACTCCGAGAATGACCCAACTTGGAAATGACCCAACCTGGTTATAACCTGCAAATTATTGACTTGAACCAAACTCGACTTGAACCCGAGAATGACCCGACTTGAAAATGACCCGACCTGATTATAACCCGCAAATTATTGACTTGAACCGAACCCGAGAATTACCCTAACCCGTGAAAATCCGAATTAAACCCGACCTATTGTTCACCCGACTCGAATGTAACCCGACCTGGTATTAACCCGACCTAAATGATAATAAGAAGTATGACCCGACGTGACCCGACTCAAGCATGACCCAACCAAACCCGACCCACATAGGTTATGGAATTAATTCGAATTGACCCAACCCGAGTTGCCCCAACCCACTCTTACCGACCAAAACCCGACCCATTTACCTGAATTGACAGCTCTACCCAAAACCTCTAAAATTTCTCAAAAAACATGAATATTGGCCTTCAATTTTGGAATTTATTTACTTTTTTTCACCCGGAAATAAAAATTGCCGAAATGTTTATCATGGACCTTAATACCCTACGAGAGTCCAATTAGTTGGATGGAACCATCCGATTTGCCTTTAAACGACCAATTTACCAGTTTACAACTTGAACCGATTTCATTAACTCAAGCTTACCACGAACATTTATGACAGCATATAATGATCATATGAGGATCCAAACGACATCATATGACCCCGAGATGTATCCCCTAAAATCTCAATGCTTTTCGACACCGGGACCCGAAACGTTCGAACTTTCTTAAAAAGCGTGGATATTAGCCTTCAATTTTGGAATTTATTGCCTTTTTTCTCACGGATATAAAAATTTCCGAAATGTTTTCCATGGTCACAAATACCCTCCGGGAGTTCAATTGGGTGAGTGGAACCATCCAATTTGCCTTTAAACGACCAATTTACCGGTTTACAACTTACAGCGATTTCATTAATTCAAGCCTACACTAGTAGAAAAAACGCATTAGGCAGCGGTTCAAACCCGGTCTAAGGCACCGGTTTGAACCGCTGCCTATTTGAGGGGTGCCAAAAACCTACTTTTTGGCACCGGTTCAAAACCGGTGCCATAGGGTTAAATAGGCACCGGTTAACCGGTGCCATAGGGTAGAATAGGCACCGGTTAACCGGTGCCTAATACTGCTCTCCCGCCATTTTTTTTTTGGATGGTGGATAGTTTAGGCACCGGTTCCTGCCTAACCGGTGCCTTTTGTATAATTTTTTTTTTTTCGTTTTTTTTTCCATCGTGCAATAATATTTTTAAAAAAAAAAACCTGCAATAATAATAACCTGTAATTCCAGCAATTATATTAAATATAATAATTAATAATTTTATTATTATAATAACTAATAATAATATTATTAATTTTTATATACAAAAATAATATTAGATACAAGAATTCAATTATATATATATATAGATATAAATATTCCCAAACGCAATACAAAAAAAAAAAAGTTGCTTACATATACAAATAATAGTAAGTACACATATATAATGAATAATAAGTTATATATAGTTCAAAAGTTAACATAAATAATTTACAATTACAATGCATGCCATTTACATGTTGAAGGTGATGAAAGACGCCAACATGTCACGAACTTCATTAAGCTCCTTGATTGTCAACGGACCATCCTTTTGGACCTTGCAAAACTTGAAATACAAAAACATTATTTTAAAAATAATTAATTAGGCAAAAAATATGTATTTTATCAAATATTACCTATACGACTTCTATATAGCCCATTTACTACATTACTTATCAAATGAACTATTTCTTTCTCATAACATGTCAATATTGGATAGTTGTATGTGTGTAAGCCCTAAAATTGTATAGGAGAGCATTTTGTTAAGGTTTATGACGGTTTTTACCCAAAATGGGCCGAATATGGCCTATATGACCTTACTTTGCCCATTTCCTACATTTCTTATTAAATGAACTTTATTTATCTCATAACATGTCAATATTATCTAGTTATAGGTGTATAAGGAAAGAAATCACATCAAAAGAGCATATTAACACAAAATGGCCCTAATATGGCCCATATGACTTCTATTCAACCCATTTTCTACCTTTCTTGTGAAATAGCCTTTTTGTTTCTCATAACATGTCATTGTTGGATAATATTAGGTGTCTAAGGCTAGAAATCACATCAATATAGCATTTCAAGAAGTTTTAGGACTTACCTCATCAAGCTGTTGAGTGTCCGTACAATGAGTCACAATGTCAAGCATGAATCTCATCACATACAAAGCACAATCAAGTCCATTCTCTTGTTGTGCGCACTAGCATATGACAAACAAATCACATCAGTGAAACATGCAAAGGAAATGAGCAAATATTTACTACCATAGATTTTCAAGATAATCACAATAATATCATGTAAATTACCAACGGTGTCTTCCATGTTGGACCCTTTGGAGCACGACAATGTAGCTTCTTCATAACACTGTAGTATAAAAAAATACAATCAAATTTGATTAGTCGTATGATTACTAAATTAGTTATTATTAGCAATAATCATCACTATAGGCTGCTATATATATATTTACTTTTGCAATATAGACTTCACGAGCCACTTCTCCGATGATCGAGCTGAATCAAGGTGATAAATTGTGTTAGTGGAATTACAAATCACCATGAGGCTCCAATGCTCCCTACATAAGTTCAAAATAGACAAGGTAATTAATATTTAGGAGTCAACATATAATGAGGCCAAATCGATTGAATTTGACATGGTTAGACTTACTCTCTATAACATGGGGCGAATATGAACTTGTCTCCCGCACGCGTTGATTCCCTTATACTCTGTTCAACATAGTACAACACATCATGGGGGTTGCCTATGATTTTAGTAGTGGATAACTGCTCGGGGCATAACCACCCAACTTTACAAGGAGAATCAGTGTCAGTTAAGTGCTCCTGTAGTGCTCTGCGTGCATGAACATTGATTAATTTATCAGATGTAGGATAATCACCATCAATTTGAATAACTTGAAAAAAGTATAGATTATGTGGGCATTGAAGTACCTCATGAATGTTTGAATGAGGGAAATGTTAAGCTTTGCACCACGTAGAAATTCCTTCACATCTTCTTTGTTGATCCATGCAATTGCATCCTCATCATAGTGGAACATTGCCTTAGGAAGTGCAACTTCCATGGGATCGACCAAATGACAAGCACGATTGTGAAGAAAGGTCATGTCAGTAGAGAGCGATTGAAGAACAATGTCTTCAACAAGTGGAGTAGGTGGCATGGGTGAACCTTTCGAAGAGTGCAACTTCGACGCTTGTGAACTCTTGGACTGTTGTTCACTTAGCTTCTTCTTAGGTTGATCAATTCTTTTATGCTTCTCCACCCTCTTTCTCTTTGAAGTTTTGCTTCCATTGGAAATCTGAAATAGTTTGAGAAATAATAAGTTTCAACTCACAATCACTTATAATAGCCAAGTGAGTAGCCATTTCGGGTCAAAATGACTTTTTTTGATGAATTGGACCCAAAAACTTAGAACTTGGCGATTTTTATGTAATTTCAAATGACAAAAACTTATAAATATGTGATTATGAGTTATTTTGAGATGCAAGGAGTTTAGAAGTTGAGAAATGAAGAAAATAGTCATGTGAGTAGCCAATTCGGGTCAAAATGGCTTTTTTTGATGAATTGGACCTAAAAACATAGAACTTGGCGATTTTTATGTAATTTCAAATGACAAACACTTAGAAATATGTGATTATGAGTTGTTTTGAGATGCAAGGAGTTTATAAGTTGAGAAATGAAGAAAATAGCCAAGTGAGTAGCCATTTCGGGTCAAAATGGCTTTTTTTGATGAATTGGACCCAAAAACTTAGAACTTGGCGATTTTTATGTAATTTCAAATGACAAACACTTATAAATATGTGATTATGAGTTGTTTTGAGATGCAAGGAGTTTATAAGTTGAGAAATGAAGAAAATAGTCATGTGAGTAGCCTTTTCGGGTCAAAATGGCTTTTTTTGATGAATTGGACCCAAAAACTTAGAACTTGGCGATTTTTATGTAATTTCAAAAGACAAACACTTATAAATATGTGATTATGAGTTGTTTTGAGATGCAACGAGTTTATAAGTTGAGAAATGATGAAAATAGACAAGTAAGTAGCCATTTCGGCTCAAAATGGCTACTTTTTTATGAAATGATGAAAATTGCTTAAATTTTTTTTTTTAAAATGCAACGGCAGCCGCACCGGGACACCCGAGGGAGCCGCCCCCGCTGCCGGAACAGCGAAGGCAGCCCGTGCCGAGGCCACAACAGCCCCGACAGGTGGCTGCCAAGGCTGTAGCAGCCACGGCAGGTGGCTGCCAGTCTGCTGCAGCCTTGGCAGCAGCCTGCCTGGGCTGCTGCTTCCTCGACAGGCAGCTGCCATGGCTGTAGCAGCACAGGCAGGACCTGCCGAGGCTGCAGCAGCCCAGGCAGGCTGCTGCCGAGGCTGCAACAGTCTGGCAGCCACCTGTCGTGGCTGCTACAGCCTTGGCAGCCACCTTTCGGGGCTGCTGTGGCCTCGTTGGGGCTGCCTTTGCTGTTCCGGCAGCGGGGGCGGCTCCCTCGGGTGTCCCGGTGCGGTGGAAGTTACTTATTTTTTAAAAAAAAAAATAAAATTTGAACTAGGCGATTTTTATGTAATTTCAAATGAAAAACACTTATAAATATGTGATTATGAGTTGTTTTGAGATGCAAGTAGTTTATAAGTTGAGAAATGAAGAAAATAGGCAAGTGAGTAGCCATTTCGGGTCAAAATGGCTTTTTTGATGAATTGGACCCAAAAACTTAGAACTAGGCGATTTTTATGTAATTTCAAATGACAAACACTTATAAATATGTGATTATGAGTTGTTTTGAGATGCAAGTAGTTTATAAGTTGAGAAATGAAGAAAATAGCCAAGTGAGTAGCCATTTCGGGTCAAAATGACATTTTTTGATGAATTGGACCCAAAAACTTAGAACTTGGCGATTTTTTTGTAATTTCAAATGTCAAACACTTATAAATATGTGATTATGAGTTGTTTTGAGATGCAAGTAGTTTATAAGTTGAGAAATGAAGAAAATAGGCAAGTGAGTAGCCATTTCGGGTCAAAATGGCTTTTTTTGATGAATTGGACCCAAAAACTTAGAACTTGGCGATTTTTATGTAATTTCAAATGACAAACACTTATAAATATGTGATTATGAGTTGCAAGGAGTTTATAAGTTGAGAAATGAAGAAAACAGCCAAGTGAGTAGCCATTTCGGCTCAAAGTGGCTTTAGTTTGATGAATTGGACCCAAAACCTTAGAACTTAGCGATTTTAATGTAATTTCAAATGAAAAACACTTATAAATATGTGATTATGAGTTGTTTTGAGATGCAAGGAGTTTATAAGTTGAGAAATGAAGAAAATAGTCAAGTGAGTAGCTAATTTACCTCCTTATTAATCAACTTCACCCATGCACGTGGCCAATCAACGAAGCTACCTACAGCTTGCCAAAGCGCTGTTATCTCAACCTCCTCTATCGGTACGGGTAGTGGGATGTCTTCAAACCCCGCAACCACTGAATCGATCCCAACCGAGTAATGATGTGGCCCCGCCGTAGCACCCGTCGTCGGTTGGGCACTACCATACGCCACCAAACTTAACACGGTACTATTTGCATGCCCCGGAGCTAGAAGTGCACACCGGGTGTCTTCCTACACAAGTATATATATAAAAAGAAGATAGTTAAATAGGACCTTTACAATAGCATAGATATAACAAAATTCATTAAGGTAGAGGGTTACAAATCACCTGTAACTCTGGAAATTCATGCGGTGTTGGATTTTCAAGCTCCCTCGAGTCCGCATGTGTAGGAGTAGGAACCTGCAACAGTACATCAATCATTGCACCTAAAATCTCAATTAACTCGGTATTTTAAAACTTTTAATAACCCAATTGATTTTACCTGAGGTGGCACATCTTCACCACGTATCTCATCTCCTCCATGTCTATCACCTTCTCCTTGTCCTTTTGGTTCAGAACATGAGTCGACCGGGGTACGAGTGAGGAACGGAAAAGTCGGTAAGTTCATCAGCTTCGCCCAAGCATTCAATTCACCAACTAACTCGTTGCGTACTTGTTCCTTAATTGATGCCACCTTGGCATCCAACTCCCCCGGTGAGTTAACACTGGCTCGAGATCTACCCGATTTTGTGTATTCGGGACCCATCACCTTATTCCATCCAAGCAATGACCCTCCCGAACCTACTACTCGTCCTGGATGGTATGGCCTTCCCAAAGCCATGGTGAAAGGGTCATTCTCCACACTTGGTTCAAATTTGCCCTCCACCATCTCTTGAGTGTGCTCAAGCTATAGCATAAGGAAAAATGAGGTCAGTAAAACAGTTAATGGTTTGTACAGTGATTAGATGCAAAAGTGACTTAATTTCAACAATTCATAGGTAACTTACTAGCTTATCCGCCAGTTTTTTGGCTTCTGGACCCTTGATGAACCATTTTCCGGTTTTCTTATCAAACGAATGGAGAGAACAAAAGAAATCACCGGCACGACTCACCAATGTAGTGATCGTGGAACTAGAGGGTTCCTTCGATGCCACTAGAAGCGCTTTAGGGTATAAACCCGAAGCGGCCCACTCAGGTCTCTTTTCAGCAAAAGTCTTAGGACCCATACGATGGACGTATTCCTTCTTTTCTGCATTCGCTTGATTTTGCTCTCGAAGTTCCTACAAAACAAAAAATGTTAGTCTCATTAATACAAAAAGTGTCAAGCTATTATTCAATTGACATCAGATTTACACAAACTTACAATGGCTTTCTTTTGACTCTTCATTCTAACGAACTCTTCCCAATCATCTTTTGACACGGTCGGCCATATTTGCCACGGGAGACGGTTATCCTCTTTGGCATTCTTCTTCTTTGTTTGCACCTTCTTCTTCTTATGGATCCACCGATTAGTCAACTTGGTCTTAAAGCCTCTGAATCTTTCCCCTAATAAAGAGACAAACACCCTTTTCTTCTCGGGATCATTAGGAATAGAAAACTGCCTCTGCAAGCACAAATTAAAACCGATTATTAGTTTCTATTTAAAAACAATCATAAGTTTAAGGTATCTTAAATTGTCTAAATGTGCCAAAAACACACTTACCCTTGTATCATCCCAAAATGCTTGAATCAAACCCGGAGGTACTTGCCGCATTACAAGTGTAATGGGGATTTTCCGCGAACATAAGCCAACTTGATTAGCATATTGTCAACGCCATTTGGGCCCGGGTTGGCCTTTGTTGTCATAATCCAAGACCATGGGACCGTCCGGTTTCTTAAAGCTTCTCGTCGGACCCCTTGTTTTTCTTTCAGCCGGTGCCTTCCCCCCCCCCCCTCCACCACCTGTGTTGTTTTCATCTTGTCCTTGGCCTTGACTTTCAGGAGTCGGGTTCTCACCAACAATCTCACGTGTTGTATTTACAATGGCCGGTGCACGTTCAGCTGACATTTCAAAATCGTCAAGCCTACGCTCGAACTCATCTTGAGCCTGATCCTCTGGCTCACCCAAGTCATCCTCCTTATTCACATCATAAGGAGCATCACTATCATCGGAGTCGTCATCCTCGTACTCGTCCTCATACTCATCATCGTCAATGTCCTCTACCAAACGAGGATCATGATCGTCCGCCATGAGATATAAGCACTGTCAAAGCAATCATAAAACAATATTAGTGTATAGTAAAGTATATGCATGATAGTTATTATGGTTATGTAGAAGCTATTTTAGCCATTTTCACCTACTTATTATGGTCCTATAACCTTGTATATGCATGATAATGAGTACAAAATGCCAATTTCAATCTACATATGGAAAATAGGTTGTTAGAATGAATAAATGTTAGTTCATACACAAAACAAAGGAGTTGGGTTAAGTAGAAGCTATTTATGCCAGTTTCACCTACTTATGGTCCTATAACCTTGTATATGCATGATAATGAGTACACTTAGGCAATTTCAAACTACAAATATATCATTTTCGCCTACTTATGCTCCTATATACATGATAACTAAACTATATTTGCAATGAAACCATTACTAACTTTTAATCAAACTACCTCATTCTGAAATTCCTTCGTTGTGGTCTGATCGCATATAACCTGCTTCGTTGTCTATATTATTTAGTACTCCAGGTCTAGGAACAGTGAAAGGTGCTGAATCATCAAACGCATCATATTCTTCCTCATCCTCAACATCTCCAATGCCTAAGATTCTTCTTTTGCCAGCTAGCACTATAGACCATTTTGAATCCATTGGGTCAGTTACGTAGAACACTTGCTTAACTTGAGATGCAAGGATAAATGGTTCCGCACTATCATTCAAGTGGCCAAGATCTACAAGAGTAAAGTCCTCATGTTTGACGTTACGCCTGATATTATCAACCCACTTACACTTGAAAAGAGCAACCGTGAAGTCACAATAATCAAGCTCCCATATTTCTTGAATTCGACCATAGTATGACAACTCTGCATCGACAGGTGATTTATCCTTAGAACTTGCAAACTCCCTTGACGATGTCACAAGAGTTACACCACTGTTTTGGGTGGAGGAAGATTTCAAATCACGAGCCTCGGTCCAAAAAGTGTACCCATTGATGTCATATCCCTCAAATGAACGGACATCATCCCTAGGACCGTACGCAAGCCACCGTACTGTATCGGTCACATTAGTATCATTTAATCCACTCATTACTCGTTCACGAAACCAATCAACAAATTTCTTATTATGCAACTGCATAAGTGCCCTTTCACCTTTGGATGGAAATTCGGCACGCAAACAAGCCATGTGCTCGTCTAAATATGGGTGCACATCTGAAACATGGTGCAACACATAAAGGTGTGCTTGTAAGAACTGATCTCGGTCTGGTGACATTTGTTTCGACCCAATTGTGCCATGACCATCAAGTCTACCTTCATGTCGAGAAGTAGAAAGACCAATAGGTTGAGCAAGGGCTATGTAGTCCGCCACAAAGTTACCTATTTCCTCACCCACTGTCCCTTGCATTATACTTCCTTCAGGTTGGGCTCGGTTCCGTACTTTATCTTGTAATGTACCCATGTGTCTTTCAAAAGGGTAGCACCACCTCATGAACACTGGACCGTACAACTTAATCTCACGCACCAAATGAAGAACCAGATGAACCATTATGTCAAAAAATGAGGGTGGGAAATACATCTCAAATTTGCACAAAGTCACAACCACATCAGCTTGCAAAGCATCTAGTGTACAAGGATCAAGAACTTTGCTACAAATTGTATTGAAAAACGAACAAAGGCTTGTAATCGTTTCCCTCACGTGTTTCGATAGAATACCACGGATTGCAATCGGTAGGAATACTTGCATCATAATGTGACAATCATGGGATTTCATACTTGTCAGCTTCAATTCTCCATTTAAGGTTACAAATCTTTTCATGTTAGATGAGTACCCTGATGGAACCTTAATGCCGTACAAACATGCACAAAACATACGCTTCTCTACCCTTGACAATGTATAGCAAGCCGGGGGTAAATAATTCTTTTCATCCTTCCCTTTACCCTTAACTTTCTTCTTTGACGCATCTTTGGCCTTTCCCTTTCCCTTGCTCTTCTCCTTCCCTTTTTTCGAAACACTTTCATCTTCTATTCTCGGCTCCTTTTCCTTTCTGACCTTTTCTTGAGGCCACAATTCTGGACGAATCCCCATCTCTTGCAAATCTAACCGTGCACTCTTTCCGTCCTTTGTTTTGCCTGGGATATTCATAAGCGTCCCCAAAAGAGCATCACACACATTCTTCTCTATATGCATCACATCAAGACAATGCCTAACGTCATGTTCTCTCCAGTACGGCAGCTTCCAAAAGATTGATTCTTTCTTAAACAAAGCAGCTGAGACCACAGTTTTTACTGATTTTCCAAACACCGTTTGTATCCCTTTCACCCGAGCACTAATCTCAGCACCAGTCAATGGTCTAGGCGCAGTATCCTCTTCCACGGTTCCATCGAAAGCCTTTTTCTGCCTACGGTACGGGTGATCACGCCTAAGGAACCTTCGAGTCCGTAGGTACACATCTTTGTGAGAATGAGTCAGGTATACGCTTGATGTGTAATCAATACATATGGGGCATGCTTTTTTCCCTTTGACCTTGTACCCACACAAGTTGCCATATGCAGGGAAGTCATTCATGGTCCACATAAGGGCTGCACGCAATGTGAACATCTCGTTCTGATGAGCATCGAAAACGGAAACCCCTTCGTCCCACATCTTTCTCAAGTCATCAATAAGCGGCGCAAGGTAAACATCTATGTCGTTTCCAGGTTGCTTAGGACCAGTTATTAGCAATGAAAGCATTACATACTTACGTTTCATGCACAGCCAAGGAGGCAAATTATAAATCACTAAAAGTACCGGCCATGTGCTGTGTTGGGTACTAAGAGTGCCAAATGGATTCATCCCGTCCGTGCACAACCCAAGCCTTAAATTTCTGACTTCATTACCAAATTCCTCAAACTTCAAATCAATGTTCTTCCACTGTGGAGAGTCAGCTGGATGCTTCAGCATTCTGTTTTTCTTTCTTCCCTCTGCATGCCACCTCAAGTTTTTAGCGTCTTTTGGTATTGAGATCAGACGCTTAAACCTTGGAATAATGGGAAGATACCACAACACCTTAGCAGGAGGTCCCTCCGTGCCAGGATTGCAACTCATGCGCTTGTACCGCGACCGCTTGCATCGTGGACACTCCTGCAGTTTTTCATACTCATTTCGATACAAAATACAGTCATTAGGACATGCATGTATCTTCTTATACTCCAAACCAAAGGGACACATGAGCTTCTTTGCGTAATAATAAGACTTAGGAATTTCATTCCCATCAGGCAACATATCACTTAATGCGGTCAACAAAGAAGTAAAACTGATGTCCGTCCACCCATGCTTCGACTTAATGTTGAAAAGTGTTAGCACGGCCGATAGTTTGGAGTATTTTTTGCACCCGGGATACAAAGGCTTTTTGGAAGCCTTCGATAATAATTCAAACACTTCACCTTCAACACCTTGCAACATCTCATCCACTTGTTCATCCTCGACCTCATCCGCCTGATCTTCATCGGCTCCATCCTCACCATTATCAACAATATACTCATCATTCTCGTATTCCTCGTCCACATGAATCTCATTGCTTCTAACACGCACATCATTCCGATCAAGATCCCCACTGTACTCTCCACTTTCTCCGTGCCAAATCCACACATGGTAAAATTGCCTAAACCCACGACATAATACATGATCTCTAATGATTTCAACACTATCGACCACATTCACACAATTACAATCAACACAAGGACAATAAAGGCCTTTGCCTCCCAGTGTGCGTTGATAAGCTAAAGCCCTCTCGCAAAACTCTTGAACCCCATTCCAAAATTCCAATGTATCGCGTCTACCATACATCCAACCACGATCCTTCTCCATTTAGTAAATTGTCTCTAAACATATATATAGCACCATATAATTATAATGTGTAAGTGCTACATATTTTATGTAAATCAAATTCAAGTACAAAACGTGAATATACCATTCATATAGTGAAAAAATGCATGTTTCCAAAGGGTCCTTATCACTCCAACCTAACCCATCCTTGAATGTCTACTCTCACTAGTGAATGTATGTCAACTTTCCAATTTTAAGGAAAATCCGGCAGCATTTCCCCCTAGTTCTCCAAGTACACGATGTAGATAATTAATTACCCACATATGTACCCAGAGAACATAGTGAGGAAATGGTAAGCCGAGATGTTCCTTAAAATCGAAAAGAAAACATACATTCACCACCTAAGTGAGAGTACACATTCAAGAACAGTCCCAACCGGGGACTATTCAAGACTTTCTCCTAATGAGAAAGCCTTGAACGGGTATCTAGGCATATGATGATGCAATTCAAGTATTCTATATATTGTTGTATTTATTTGCAATTAAACAATACACAAGTTGCAATTTCATGAATAAACTTTTATTAAATGGATGAATAGAAAGAAATATAGCTAAGTAAAGTTTAGTAGTCATACCAATATAGCAACTACCCACTTGAGCTCAATATGTAGTCCTCAAGCTAATTAAACTCTTGCTTCAATTCACATATGAATCTATATATTAAAAAAACAAAAAAACAAAAATTAGGTTAAATATTATGTATGTACTTCTCATAACATGTCAATTCACTAATTTATTTCTAAGCTAAAACACATCATTCATCGAACTAACAATTGCTAAACTATGTATTCACTACTTTAATTTATTCAAAATTCATTTTTTTATTCAAAATTGCTAAACTAAAAAGGTTACTAATCTCTAATTTTTTTCATTTTAATTATTCAAAATTGCTAAACTAAAATGGTTACTAATCTCTAACCATTATACCAAACCAAAATTCAACTAGTTAAGTAACAAGGCTAATATTCTCTACTTTATTCAAAATTACACATCAAAACAAATTAAATTAACCATTAAAACATACTAATATCCAACTAAATGAGTAACAAAGTTACTAATTTCTAATATTTTCACAATTTCCCAATAAAAAAACCAATTATTGAAACAAATTGAAGTTAAATTATATTCTAACCTAAATTTTAATTTGCCTAACAATTCTTCAACATGCAAAACAAATTAATATAAGTTCATAAATGGGAAATTATTGAGAATTAAAAAAAAAAATTATACCAAATTAACACTCAAATTGGTGGTCAGTGGTGCAGTGGTCAGTGGTGCGGTGGTGCGGCGGCAACCTTCAGCAGGGAGGTGGTGCGGCGGCAACCTACAGCAGGGAGGTGGTGCGGCGGCAACCTTCAGCAGGGCGGTGGTGCGGCGTCGAACAGATGAGGTCGGCGTGGAGGGGGTTGAGCTGAGGGGAGAAACACCACGGCAGGGGAGAAAGAGAAGGCCATGGGTGGCGGCGGTGATGGTGGCCGGCGACTGTTGCGGCGGTGAGGTGAGGGGTTTCGTAGGTGAGGTGAGGGGTTTAGAGAATGGAACAGTGAAGAAGAGAATTGAACGAGAATGAACAGCGAAAATGAAAGAAAGAGAAAGAGAAGGAAGAATAAGGAAGAAAGAAGACGCACTTTTTTTTTTTTAAATAAGGCACCGGTTCATTTAGCACCGGTTGAAACCGGTGCCTTTTACAATTTTGGCACCGGTTTGAGTTGAACCGGTGCCTTTTCCCCTTGTTTAAAATCCCGCCCAATTTTGGGCCGGTTTTTGGCACCGGTTTGGGCTGAACGGTGCCATATGGGGGGTGCCAAATGCAATTTTTCTACTAGTGCTACCACGAAAATTTATGACAGCAAATAATAATCATATATGGTTCCAAACGACATTATAAGACCCCGAGATGTATTTCATAGAATTTCAAAACTTTTCGACACCGGGCCCCGAAAACTCCAAAAATTCTCAAAAAACTTGGATATAGCCTTCAATTTTTGAATTTTTGACATTTTTCTCCCCCAAAAATAAAAACTGCCGAAATGTTTACCATGGTCACTAGTACTCTCTGGGAGTACAATTGAGTGGGTGGAACCATCCAATTTGCCTTTAAAACGGCAAATTTACCGATTTACAACTTGCGCCGATTTCATTAACTCAAGCCTACCACAAACATTTATGACAACATAAAATGATGATATATGGTTCCAAACGGCATTATATTCCCCCGAGATGTATCCCCTAAAATCTAATGGCTTTTCGACACCGGGCCTTCAATTTTGGATTTGTTTTTACTTTTCTTCACCCAAAAATAAAAAATGTCGAAATGTTTACCATGGTCCCTAATATCCTCCGGGAGTCCAATTGGGTGGGTGGAATCATCCTATTTGCCTTTAAACGACCAATTTACCGGTTCACAACTTGCACCGGTTTAATTAACTCAAGCCTTCTACGAACATTTATGAACACATATAATGATCATATATGGTTCCAAACGACATTATATGACCCCGAGATGTATCCCCTTAAATCTCAAAACTTTTCGACACCGGGCCCCGAAACATCCCAAATTTCTCAAAAAGTGTGGATATTAGCCTTTAATTTTGGAATTTTTTCACTTTTTTTTTTCGCCCGGAAATAAAAATTGCCGAAATGTTTACCATGGTCCCTAATACCCCCCGGGAGTCAATTGGGTGGGTGGAACCATCAAATTTTCCTTTAAATGACCAATTTACTAGTTTACAACTTGTACCGATTTCATTAAGTCAAGCCTACCACGAAACTTTATGACAACATATAATGATCATTTATTGTTTAAAATAGTAGTATATGACCCTGAGATGTATCCCCTAAAATCTCAATGCTTTTCGACACCGGTCCCCGAAACCTAAAAAAATTCTCAAAACGCGTGGATATTAGCCTTTAATTTTGGAAAATTTTGACCTTTTTTCGCCTGTAAATAAAAATTGTCGAAATGTTTATCATGGCCCCTAATATCCTTCGGGAGTCCAATTAGGTGGTTGGAACCATCCAATTTGCCTTTAAATGGCGAATTTACCGGTTTATAACTTGCACGGATTTCATTAACTCAAGCCTACCACGAACATTATTTATGACAACTTATAATGATCATTTATGGTTTAAAACAGTATTATATGACCCCGACCGAGATAAATCCCCAAAAATCTCGAAGCTTTTCGACACCAGGCCTGAAACCTCAAAAATTTATAAAAAAGCATGGATATTATCCTTCAATTTTTGAATTTTTTGACTTTTTTCGCCCGAAAATAAAAATTGCCAAAATTTTTAACATGGTTCCTAAAACCCTCCGGTAGTCCAATTAGGTGGGTGGAACCATCCAATTAGCATTTAAACGGTTAATTTACCGATTTACAACTTGCACTTATTTCATTAACTCAAGCTTACCACGAACTTTTTTGACAACATATAATGGTCATTTATAGTTTCAAACGTCATTATATGACCCCGAGATGTATCTAATAAAATCTCATTTCTTTTCTACACCGGGCCCCGAAACCTTCGAAATTTCTCAAAAAGCGTGGATATTAGTCTTCAAATTGCCGAAATGTTTATCATGGTCACTAATACTCTCTGGGAGTACAATTGAGTGGGTGGAACCATCTAATTTGCCTTTAAACGACAAATTTACCGGTTTACAACTTGCGCCGATTTCATTAACTCAAGCCTACCACAAACATTTATGACAACATAAAATGATCATATATGGTTCCAAACGGCATTATATGCCCCCGACACGTATCCCCTAAAATGTAATGGCTTTCGACATCGGGCCCCGAAACCTCCAAAATAGCTTAAAAAGCATGGATATTAGCCTTCAATTTTGGATTTTTTTTAACTTTTCTTCACCCGAAAATAAAAATTGCCGAAATGTTTACCATGGTCCCTAATATCCTCCGGGAGTCCAATTGGGTGGGTGGAATCATCCTATTTGCTTTTAAACGGCCAATTTACCGGTTCACAACTTGCACTGATTAAATTAACTCAATCCTTCTACGAACATTTATGAACACATATAATGATCATATATGGTTCCAAACGACATTATATGACCCCGAGATGTATCCCCTTAAATCTCAAAACTTTTCGACACTGGGCCCCGAAACATCCCAAATTTCTCAAAAAGCGTGGATATTAGCCTTCAATTTTGGAATTTTTGAATTTTTTTCGCCCGGAAATAAAAAGTGCTGAAATTTTTTATCATGGTCCCAAATACTCTCCGAGAGTCCAATTGGGTGGGTGGAACCAACCAATTTGCCTTTAAATGGCCAATTTACAGGTTTACAACTTTCACCGATTTCATTAACTCAAGCCTACCACGAACATTTATGACAACATATAATGATCATTTATGGTTCCAAACGGCATAATATGACCCCGAGATGTATCCCCTAAAATCTCAGTTCTTTTTGACACCGGGCCCTGAAACCTTCGAAATTTCTAAAAAAACATGGATATTAGCCTTCAATTTGGAATTTTTTGACTTTATTTTGCACGGAAATAAAAATTGCGTATGTTTACCATGGTCCCTAATACCCCCTCGGGAGTCCAATTGGGTGGGTGGAACCATCAAATTTTCCTTTAAATGACCAATTTACTAGTTTTACAACTTGTTATGATTTCATTAAGTCAAGCCTACCACGAAACTTTATGACAACATATAATGATCATTTATTGTTTAAAACAATAGTATATGACCCTGAGATGTATCTCCTAAAATCTCAATGCTTTTAGACACCGGTCCCCGAAACCTAAAAAATTTCTCAAAACGCGTGGATATTAGTAGGGGTGAGCGTAGCAGGGTACCCTGTAAAAATATCAGGACCCGGAACCGGAACCTGTTGCAACAGGTTCCTAATTTTATTACCCGAAACCGGAACCTGACTAACACATTCCGGGTTTGGAACCTGCGGTTCCGAACAGGTTCCGGTTCCATATCAGGGTACCCTGAATTTTTGCTCACCCCTAGATATTAGCCTTCAATTTTGGATTTTTTGACCTTTTTTTCGCCTGTAAATAAAAATTGTTGAAATGTTTACCATGACCCCTAATATCCTTCGGGAGTCCAATTAGGTGGGTGGAGCCATCCAATTTGCCTTTAAATGGTGAATTTACCGGTTTACAACTTGCACCGATTTCATTAACTCAAGTCTACCATGAACATTATTTATGACAACATATAATGATCATTTATGGTTCCAGACGAAATTATATGACCCTGAGATGTATCCTCTAAAATCTCAATGTTTTTCGACACCGGTCTCCGAAACCTAAAAAATTTCTCAAAACGCGTGGATAGCCTTCAATTTTGGATTTTTTGACCTTTTTTCGCCTGTAAATAAAAATTGTCGAAATGCTTACCATGGCCCCTAATATCCTTCGGGAGTCCAATTAGGTGGGTGGAACCATCCAATTTGCCTTTAAATGGTGAATTTACCGGTTTACAACTTGCACCGATTCATTAACTCAAGCCTACCACGAACATTATTTATGACAACATATAATGATCATTTATGGTTTAAAACAGTTATATATGATCCCAACCGAGATAAATCCCCAAAAATCTCAAAGCTTTTCGACACCGGGCCTGAAACCTCAAAAATTTATAAAAAGCGTGGATATTATCCTTCAATTTTTGAATTTTTTGACTTTTTTCGCCCGAAAATAAAATTGCCAAAATTTTTAACTTGGTTCAATTCCTAAAACCCTCCGGTAGTCCAATTAGGTGGGTGGAACCATCCAATTAGCATTTAAACGGTTCATTTACCGGTTTACAACTTGCACTTATTTCATTAACTCAATCTTACCACGAACTTTTTTGACAACATATAATGGTCATTTATAGTTTCAAACGTCATTATATGACCCCGAGATGTATCTAATAAAATCTCATTTCTTTTCTACACCGGGCCACGAAACCTTCGAAATTTCTCAAAAAGCGTGGATATTAATCTTCAAATTGCCGAAACGTTTACCATGGTCCTAATACCGTCCGGAGTCTTATTGGGTGGGTGGAACCATCCAATTTGCCTTAAAACGACCAATTTAACGGTTTACAACTTGCGTCGATTTCATTAACTCAAGCCTACCACAAACATTTATGGCAACATAAAATGATCATATATGGTTCCAAACGACATTATATGGCCCCGAGATGTATCCCCTAATTAAAATCTAAAGGCTTTTCGACACCGGGTCCCGAAACCTCCAAAATTTCTGAAAAAGCGTGGATATTAGCCTTCAATTTTGAAAATTTTTAACTTTTTTCATTTTGAAATAAAAATTGCCGAAATGTTTACCATGGTCCCTAATATCCTCCGGGGGTCCAATTGGGTGGGTGGAATCATCCTATTTGCCTTTAAACGACCAATTTACCGGTTCACATTTTGCACCGGTTTAATTAACTCAAGCCTTCTACGAACATTTATGAACACATATAATGATCATATATGGTTCCAAACGACATTATATGACCCCGAGATGTATCCCCTTAAATCTCAAAACTTTTCGACACCGGGCCCCGAAACATCCCAAATTTCTCAAAAAGCGTGGATATTAGCCTTCAATTTTGGAATATTTTGTCTTCTTTTGCCCGGAAATAAAAATTGCCGGATGGTTTATCATGGTCCCTTATAATCTCCGGGAGTCCAATTGGGTGGGTGGAACCAACCAAATTGCCTTTAAATGGCCAATTTACCGGTTTACAACTTGCACCGATTTCATTAATTCAAGCCTACCACGAACATTTATGACAACATATAATGATCATTTATGGTTCCAAACGGCATTATATGACCCCGAGATGTATCTCTAAAATATTAATACTTTTCAATACCAGGCCCCGAAACCTCCAAAATTTCTCCGTGGATATATTAGCCTTCAATTTTGGAATTTTTTGAATTATTTTCGCACGGAAATAAAAATTGCCCAAATTTTTACCATGGTCCCTTATACCCCCCGAGAGTCCAAATGAGTGGGTGGAACCATCCAATTTGCCTTTAAACGACCAATTTATCGGTCAACAACTTGCACCAATTTCATTAACTCAAGCCTACCACGAACATTTATGACAACATATAATGATCATATATGGTTCCAAACGGCATTATATGACCCCTAGATGTATCCCCAAAAACCTCAAGGATTTTCGACACCGGGACTCGAAACCTCCAAAATTTCTCAAAAAAATGGATATTAGCCTTAAATTTTGGAATTTTTTGACCTTTTTTTTTCGCCTATTAATAAAAATTGTTGAAATGTTTACCATGGTCCCTAATACCGTCCGGGATTCCAATTGGGTTAGTGGAACAATCCATTTTGCCTTTTAACGACCAATTTAATTACCGGTTTACAACTTGCACGTATTTCATCAACTCAAGTCTACTACGAACATTTATGACAACATATAATGATCATATATGGTTCCGAATGGCATTATATGACCCCGAGATGTATCCCCTAAAATATTAATAATTTTCAACAACGGGCCCCGAAACCTTCAAAATATCTCAAAAAACGTGGATATTAGCCTTTAATTTTGAAATTTAAAAATTTTTTTTCGCCCGAAAATAAAAATTGCCGAATTGTTTACCATGGTCCCTAATACCCTCCGAAAGTCCAATTGGGTGGGTGGAACCATCTAATTTGCCTTTAAACGACCAATTTACCGGTATACAACTTATACCGATTTCATTAATTCAAGCCTACCACAAACATTTATGACAACAAATAATGATCATATATGGTTCCAAACGACATTATATGAACCCGAGATGTATCCCATAGAATTTCAAGACTTTTCGACACCGGGCGCCGAAACCTCTAAAATTTCTTAAAAAGCGTGGATAAGTCTTCAATTTTGGAATTTTTTGACTTTTTTTCGCCCGGAAATAAAAATTACCAAAATGTTTACCATGGTCCATAATATCCTTCGGGAGTCCAATCGGGTGTGTGAAACCATTCAATTTGCTTTTAAACGACCAATTTACCGGTTTACAACTTGCACCTATTTACCGGTTTACAATGACCAATTTAATTAACTTGCACCAAACCCTACTTGTATCGAAATTGCCAAAACCCGTTTTAACCCGTTAAAACCCAAATTTAACCTGAGTTGTTACTAACTGACCTGAATTCAACCCGACCCGTTCCTAACCCGACCCGAAATCAACACGACTTGTTATTAACTGACAGGGTAAAGTCGTATCCCCTAATCAAAAATAATTCCTAAGTCCTCTAACTAAAGTAGATAGGGAAATAGGGTCGATCTCCACAAGGAAACAAGTCTTTTTATTCCTAATTAATTATTATAATCTAAATTATTTAAGTAACCAATATGTTTAATTAAGTACGAGACTAAACTACAAAGAATAAGAGTAGGGAGAAAACGATATATAAAGGGATCTAGGGCATAGGTTCACCAATAAATAATACTCCAGGGTAAAACATAGTAATCAATCATTGACATTGCATAAATAACATGATTAACAGGCTCTCGCAATTTATTAATCAACATAGATCTAACAGGCTCTCGCAATTTACTAGATCTAAGTCCTTATTGAAAATAGCCTTTAATATCAAATTAACATCTGCTCGATTCATCAATTTAATATTGCTATACTTTTACAAGCCGCAATTGTAAAACATTAAAACAATCCAATAAGAAATCATCATGCAATACCAACAATCAATAGTAGCCAATCATCAATGCATCAATTAACCAGATTGTAAAGGGCTCTCGCTACGTATTACAATCACACAATTAATTTACCGGTATTAAATCTCATCTCTCGAATCTTGACTTAACCATTTATAAATTAACTTGCCTATTGAAACTAGACCTAAACATTAATTCTCATCTCTCGATTCTTGAATCAATATTGTCAAACTCATGCATAAAAGATAGGCCTAATCTAGTCACAGAGCATTAAATCAATCAATAGGAAATTAATCTAGCATTAATAATCAACAACAATAATTTACCCCTTCATATTATTTATTAGATCCCCATAAACCCTAGAAATTAAACTACTCACACATATTAAAAATTAAACAAATCAAAGCAATAAAATAAGACATGATTAAAGGAATAGAATAAATAACTAAGATTAAGAGAAGATGAATCGTTACCAAAATAAATCTGGAATTAAAGGAAGAATTAAGAACAAAAGTTTAGAGAGAATTTAGGAGAGAGAAAAATACTAAGTAGAGAGAGAAAGTCTAAGAAAGAAGGTCCCCTAAAAATTCCGTACATAATCGTATTTAAACCTTTTCTAAAACAAGAATTAAAACTAAACTTAATCAGGTCCTAAGAAAACACGCGCCCGATCGGGCGAAGGGCCGCCCGATCGGGCCCGCCTTTTTGTCTTGCCCGCTACTGATGTGCCGCGCCCGATCGAGCCTACGCTCACCCGATCGGGCCCGGTCTTCTTCTTCGAGGCTTGGACTTCGATTGGGCTAGATTTCTCGGCCCAATCCGGATTTCCTCTCGGGTCTCGAATACTTGGTCCAAATGCCTCGTGATCCCAATTACTGAGCCCTTAATCACCGGATCTCACCGATCCTGGGCTCCAAAAGTGGTCGTGTCCTTCTAGCTTCCGTAGTCGATCCAATAAAGCCCGGGAAAATGCTCCAAGAGTGCAATTTCCTGTAAAATACAACTAAAACTACGAAAACACTAGAACACACAAATTAGTAATAAAAGTGGCCCAAAAGAGCCAAAAACACTACTAATAACGACCAAGGGACGGGGGTAAAACACTATATAAAATGGACATATCATTAACCTGACCCAAATTCAACCCGACTTGTTATTGACCCGATTTGAATTTTACCATACCTATTACTTACCTAACCCAATATTCAACCCGATCTGTTACTAACCCGACTCGAAATTAACACGACTTGTTATTGACCCAACCTAAATTCAATACAAATTGTTCCTGACCCGATTTCAAATCACCTTAAATGCAATTTAGACCACCTTATTATTGTTGATCAAAGCATTTTGTCTTGGGAGACCAAGTCGGTCCAGACCAGCTAAAGAAAGGAGCATCATCCTCAAATTTAAGAGTTAAATATAGTATATATTTGTTGTATGGTCAAAGGAGATAATTATCTTTCTAAATTATAGACTATAGTTCCCTAGTATATTGCCATATATATTATAGTCAAAGGAAATAATTAGCTTGATAAAAATAATAATTATCTATTTATAGTTAGTTGAATCCGAATATGATCTGACTTGGAAATGACCCCGACCTGATTGTAACCTGCAAATTATTGACTTGAACATAACCCGACTTGACTCCGAGAATGACCCGACTTGGAAATGACCCAACCTGATTATAACCCGCAATTTATTGACTTGAACTGAACCTGACTTGAACCCGAGAATGACTCGACTTGAAAATGACCCGACCTGATTATAATCCGCAAATTATTGACTTGAACTGAACCCGACTCAAACCTGAGAATGATCCGAACTGATTCTGACCCGCAAATTATTGACTTGAACCGAACCCGACTCAAACCCGAGAATTACTCAAACCCGTTTTAACCCTTGAAAACCCGAATTAAACCCGACCTATTGTTCACCCGACTCGAATGTAACCCGACCTGTTATTAACCTGACCTAAACTCGACCCAAACCCGATAAGAAGTATGACCCGTCACCCTACTCAAGCATAACCCAACCCAAACCCGGCCCGATCCGCATAGGTTATGGAATTAATCTGAATTGGTCCGACCCGAGTTGACCCGACCCAAGCCCGAATCGTGTACCCGAATTGACAACTCTAGCAATAGACTATCAAAATTTTCGTAGTTAATCATAAATAATGATTAGAGAAAAAAAGAACAAAGGTATATAACTACTATTTTAAAACCTATTAAGGGGAAACAAAATTATTAAAAAAAATAAAAAATGATAAAGAGTAAACCTACTACGTAACATATTGTAAGGCTAATAATTTAGGCAACTTTTAGGAATTATATAACCATCTAATTATATTTACTAAATTAGAGTTTGTTTTGTCCACCTCATTTCTATTTATTTCAGGTGTAACAAGTTCAGATAACTTCAGTTCAGGAAAAATAGGTTTCATTAAGGGATAGTCACGTACAAATTACAACTAAATAAGTTTTTATAAAATATAATGAGTTCAGATAAATTCAGATTAGTTCATGTAAGTACAAATAAGATAAAATAAGTTTAGATAAGAGAAAAAAAATTGAATAGAACACACTTCAAATGATATAATTAATGTTTAAATTAGCTCAAATCCCACTTTTGACTCCTAGTGATACACAATCCTAAAAGAAACTAAAATCTACAATACTAAATGGACTCTTACCGATCCATTTGGTGATTAGGCGTAAACAATGGTAACAAGAATAAAATTGTATGTAAATTTGAAAGAAAATCAATGTTCATTTTATACACACTTAAAATGAGCCCTAAATCGTCATTTTTTATTTTAAAAATATAAATTTACATTCTCATGCAATTTTACCTTTCAAGTGGTAATGGAAAAAACTTGAAGAAATCACATGCTTGGGGATAAAATTACGTTCTTATGGAGATTATAATTTGTTTTCTAAATAAATTACACTTCATTCATTCCCAGTTCCCACTATCACAATTTATTACCGGTTATTAAACAGGCCGTTAATAAATTGCATTTAAATTCTATCATTAAGATATGTGAGGTCATATTTTATACGAAGCATGACACACATTAAAATTTTGTTGAAGCAACTTAGAAACGAGTATGTATGACGAATTCGGATTAGGTTAGGGCCGATCGATTAGCTTAGAGTTCGTTTGACATTGTTGTGGTTTTCTGTTTTTTGGTTTTTTGTTTTTTAAAAGCATATGACATATGTCTCATAATGAATAAAAAATTATATAAACTTATTAAAATCATGATAATTTTGAAAACTGACAACAGAAAAGTGAAAACATCTTTTTCTTGTTTCCTGGTTTATGATTTAAAAAAAAAAAAAAGGAAACTGAAAACCAAAAATGATGCCAAAGAGCCCTTAAATTTGGGTTTTAATTCTACGTCATTTTGGGGTCAAAAATGGGTTGTAGTAACCAAATTTGCCAGGCCTTAGCCCTTAGGGCATTCAATATGGATTATGTAACTAGATTAGGTAGATCAATTACAATTAACCTGAAGCATATTTTGAAACACAGACACTAAACAGAAACACAAGCTAAAATCAATCTGAATTCTGAACTAAGGCATGTCCGGGTATTTCATTTCCATACTGTTAATAATACAATACATGAATAATCAAGCAATGCACCATTATGCAAGCTTCCTTTTCTATATGTTGCATTTCGGTTTATAATCAGTTCAATCTAAAACCTAAGCTGACAGTGTGATTTCTATATCTCAGTAGTCAATATATTCACATTCAGAATAGAGAAAGCAATAAAGAGAGCTGTAAGAACTCACCATATCTTTAAATTATATCATGTCATTAGTTATGCAAATGCCCTCTACAGTATCAGTATTCTGTTGGCTTCCCCTGATTTCAAGCCTCGTAAAGCATACCAACTTCCATGCGCTGAGGAAGTGGTACTCCTAATGTAGGCAGAGAGGACCGACAATTGCTGTGCATCACTTCATAAAATGCAAGCATAATTCTGTCAAACCAGCTACAATTCTTACCAACATGAAACCTTGTTTTCCCTCGAACATGCACAACACCAACACTCAAGGCTTCTGCCAAGTTGGAAAGCTCTTCTTGAATACCCGCTTGATCAGATGACAAAGGCCCCGAGCAATGTGTAATATATTGCTGTAAGCATGTTATAACTTGATTAACAAGGTTTCCACCTTCAAGATGCAGAGAATCTGCATAACCATACTGAATTACGCACCCATATATTCCTTGCAGACCAAATTTGCTGATAATAATCCTCTCCTGTGGTGCAACCTTTGGGACCAACAGGTATCGAAGGGTCGTAAAGATTGTGACCTTGTGAAGAGATTTCATGTTTTTGATGTAATGTCCAAGGACAGGAGTTAAACCATCTTGAATGTTGGAGTAAAAGAAGCAAATTCCAGGTACCCTTTGGACACCAGGATCAGACAATAGTACTCGGAGTCTATCAACGTCTATCTTGTGCGTCAACTCATAGCCTATCTTTCTTTCCCGTCCATAGTACCAGCCAAACATAATGATTGCAAGGATGATAGAAATGGCAAAAGGGATCCATCCACCTTCCGGAATTTTGGTCAATACAGCACTGACATATATGCCTTCCATTGTTATAAAGGTAAAGCAGAAAAGGAACACTAATATTGGTGAGGTTCTCCAGATTACAATCATGACCAGAGTCAGAAGTATGGTAGTTATAAGCATGACCATGCTGACAACAACACCTGTCAACAATGATTAGTTATCAGCACAAGCAGCGACGAATCAAACCACTGCAGTATTTAATTGTCAGTACAGCAAGAAAAATACTCCCACAGGCGTTACATTGTTTTAAGACTCTTTTAACCCCACAAACATGGCAAGAAATAAGGGAAAACCCTTGATGAATGTTGTGTTGAATATTTTTCCTGCTAGCATTAGGAATTTGATTATATACCATTATCACAATTGGAAAGGTGACAGCCTTGTGGAGACTGTGGACAATATATAACGTGTGACGATCAATTTTCTATGGAGGGAACACTTAGCAAACAGATCAACCACCCTAATATAGAGAAAGGTCATGCTATGTTCTATGTACAAAATTCTGAGACAGAATTCAGTCATATTATGCTTATAAAGTTCAATCATATTACTTCAAACTAAAAAGCCCCATTTCTTTTCGACAAATTTTGCACAAAATTCTCAGACAGAATTCAGTCACTCCCTACTTTCTAACCTAGGAGAAATTAAGATAATATGAAATCCCAAAGTAGATGCAGGCATGCAGCCAACAAAGAAAAATTTTATCTGGAATCAGAACCATCTGTATCCAGTATTCTACAAAGCTTTTTTTGTTTTTTTTTTTTGGTGTTTAGAGAGCCACAAGGGCAGGGGTAAGAATCGATCCCAAGATCTCTTGGAATCGGGAAGAAAGCTCTAACCACTTAAGCTATTCCTCACTCTCTTCTACAAAGCTTTGTGAACACAGAGTGGATTACATTCATTACAGTATATATTGCACTCATGAATTGCAGCAGATTGTGATCACAATACTGCAGGTGATACACATGCAAAACTGTATCGATTTCAAAGACTAAAACATGTTTCAACAAGCCAATCAAGGGCTAAATATGCAGACTAGATATTAAAATACAGTCATAATTATATGCACACAAGGAAATTTTACTATGCAAGTTTCAGAGCTGAATTAAGTTGAATTGCAATGTTTTAAAAGTCAAATTGAAAACATCCCTGTAAAAAGAATTCCTAGATTTTATATTATATTTTCCTTCAATAATTTCAGCTTCTAGAACAACATAAAAAGCAACTCAATGTGTCAGTTATCTTACCAAAGGCATTTCCAATGTCTTTCCCGTCTCCAAAGATAAGTATGACAGCAACACAGAGAATCATGAGTATGTAATTGATTTCTGGGGAGTAAACCTCGCCTTCTTTGCTACAGGAAGTGTGCACCACTTTGACCCGAGGAAAATAATCCAGCACAACAGATTGCTTGACAAGTGAAAAGGTGGCTGAAATTAATGATTGACTAGCAACCACAGCTGCTAGCGTGGCAACAACAAACATAGGCCAATAGACTTGAGTTGGTATGAATTTATAGAATCCATCTTCATGATCATTGGGGTGTCTGATGAGATAAGCTGTCTGCCCTGCATATGTGAAAACAAGAGACGGGTATATCGTACACAGAAATGCAAGCTGGAAAGAAAAAACATGTCATTGATCTATGGAGGAAAGATTTTATAAAGGGGAAATTAAAGCCAACATCAATATAGAATGTTAAAAGAAAGAATAAAGGAACAGGCACATTAGATTATAAGAACTCATAGGATAAATACTTTCTGTAAAAAAAAAAAGATTGTTGGCAAGATTAACAAACCTGGATGGAACCTCTGCTAAAATGACCTAGATCAGCAAATAAGGCTTCAGAACCTGCACAAAATAATAATGTTTATGTAAATACACACGCATGTTGTTCTGTGTTATGTACAAAGTGTCGACCTTTGTCCATCTGAAAATGCGTTTCTGACAAAAAGATCAATCAATAGTAACATATAGGTGACTATAGGAATTGAGGTTCACCTGTAATGCAGAGAATTGTGCCTCCAAGAGACAGCCAACCTTCTTTCCCATTTTTCAAAAAGTACATGACTATGTAATGTGGTGATATAGCCTTGAATATGCCTGGGTAGTGCCTTGTGATGCTGTAAATCCCAACCAGAGGCGTAGTCAAGGTCCACAGACCCATTACAGGGGAGAATAGGAAGCTCACACGTGAAGTACCAAACTTTTGTAGCAGAAACAAAAGTATGATAATTGTAGCTGAAAGAGCTTCAACTGCAGCTGCATTAGTGTTCTAGCAAAGTTCAATACCACAGAACATAATATCATCCTGAATAAGGACAGTTTCAAAGACCCAAAGGAAATGAATCATAGTAATATGATCTTTCCAAAAAATTAAATCACCAGAAAACAGTTCCGGCTAAAGAATAAGCAACAAAACAAGAATAAAGGCTTTTGCAAAAACCCAAACTTACATTTGCTTACTTTAGGAAAAGGAGCTCTGATGCCATCAATTGCAGACAACACTAAAAAGGAAACATAAAATCAATTTGAAACAATAAAAATAAAGAGGTAAATAATAAATAAAATAAGATAGCAATACAAGAATATAAATAATATTGCTAGAATTGAAACCTGAGATTGCAGGAGTAAGTATGCCATCACCAATCAACATGCACATGCCCAAAATTGAGATAAAGAGTAATACCCTTCTAGCCACCACACTATTCTTAAAAATCTTGCCAAGCCTACTCTGCTTTTCCTGACCCTCATGAGTAGAATTTGTAACTCCAGAAGAATCCACATTTCTCACAGAAAGAAACCCAATTCTCATGTGCCTACTAAGTAACGAATACAGAGCAAATGTCCCACCTGCAGTTGGTCATATATTACCAGAACAATCGTGGAAAGTAATATGTAAAATTGAAATTCAGCAAACTGATTTTCAAGCGTAATAAAAATTCGAACACCAGTTCCTTGAAAACATTTAACCAAGAGAGAAGCTTTATTCATACATTTATACAAAACATCCACCAGTCTGGATTGCACATTAGTACAGCACTAGTGCACTAATGTACAAGCTAGTTAGAATACAAATTCTCAGCAGCTCAATTTCAGAGATCTACTTCGTGACATACATGAAAAGACAGTATGGAATTCTGCTCCAAACAAGCTCATATACATAATACCAATTTGTCATATCTTAAGCTAAAATCAAGGTATTATCAACATCATGCTGGACAAAGCAAGGTGCACTAAGAAAATCAACAATATATTTTGGTTTCCCTTGTTCAAATAAGCTATATACCCCCATATCTCAAACTGGAAGCCAAGAACAATCTCTCTACATTTGCGCTGGCCTAAAAGTTACAGCACACATGGGCACAAGTGGCACTGAAGAATTGAAGATACTACTCAAAAGCTATAACTACAAAAGACCAAGAGCTAAACACATCAAAAGTATATGAGCTACAACAGCCTAAATTTGTAGGAGAAAATTGTGCATCCAATAAACAAACGATTGATATTACCTTCCCCTTGATCATCAGCTTTGAGTGCAATGCACGCGTACTTGACAACCCCAATGAGGCTAAGAGTCCAAAACATAATACTATAAATTCCCAAGTAGTCTTCTTCAGTGGGAGACTTCAAGGGCATTGAAGGATACACATAAAGTGGGGATGTCACGAGTCCTCCAAAAACCACTCCTAGTGTCTTGTATGCAAGAAATATTGTACGCCATCGACTTGACTGATAATTCAGTTAACATAAAATGGGGATGTCACTAGTACTCCAAAAAGTACGCATCAAAAGATAAATTTTACTTCAGCTAACATGAGTGTAACAATGGAAAAGTTATGCAAACATGATATTTCAAAATCATGGCTGCATATAAAATGTAAAGAAAACAAAAGGACGTAATGGTTGTAACTTATGTTATTTATTTCATGCTTAAAGATATTTTATACCCTCGATTAATATACTTCCTCCGTTTTCTTTTACTTGCAACACTTTCTTAAAAAGGAAATGTCACAATACTTACAACACACTATAAAAGGAAAGTTACTTTAGGAAAAAACTATACTATATCCCTTATTTAAAGCACATGGCCCACTAAATTACACTCCTAACAACCACTTATCCTATTTTAAAGTTTATTATATCATGTAAACCCCAACTTTCTTAATTACCGCGCTAAAGGATGTGTTGCATCTAAAAGAAAACGAAGGAAGTATTTCACGGCAACAAGATCCACTCCATGTTTTTAATTGATGGCTGGATAAGCAGGACAAGATGAGGAAAATAGAGGGTTATTTGGAATATTTTGGGTTAAAAAACTCTTTTTAAAATAGCTCATTAAGCTTTTAAAAATTAGCTTATAGAGCATTGAGCTTTTTGGTTATTACGTACACTTAAATAACCAACAATTAAACGTTAGTTACCTAACACTTGTTATACAACCAACTATTTATGATGGTTAGACAAACTAGTTAATACAACTAGTTATATCAATCAATTATAACCTATTTACCACCAATTGGATGTTGGTGTAGTGGTGATTGAGACTACACTTGGTAGGGACTGGAACCCGTGTTTGATTTGCCACAACAACAATTGGGAGGGGACTGGAACCTAACCACCCAAAACTGATCCTTGAATCCGGATTAGCCCAAAGGGTGAACCGAGTTGAACACCAAAGAGAGTGAGGGATAGCTCAAGTGGTTAGGGTTTCCTTCCCGATTTCAGGAGATCATGAGATCAATTCTCACCCCGCCCTTGTGGCTCTCTAAACACTAAAAACAATTATAAACTACTTGCCAAATAGTGCGAAAACCCCACTTACACAATGTTTTAACAAGTTCAACTCAACCGCATAAAACTTTGCCGAGTAGGATCAAAGTGTTGCATTTAAAAAAAAACAAAGGGAGTATTAACATTCAATAGCTACTTTTGTGAACAGTTACTTTGCTACTTAACGTTTACCCTCTACTAATTGAGAGCTACCCACTACTTGACCGCTAAAAGTTACCCACAATAGCTAATTTTGCCGAATAGGACCTTTGTCAAAATGCTAATTGCTACCTAAACCGATACCACGAAACAGAACTATAAGCTTAACTTACAATAAGTGAAATAACAAGCCAGAAAAATAAAATTATAAAAACTGAGACCCACAAGACAAAATCTTGACTTTTTTTTTTTTTTCCAAGGGATGACCAGAATTTAATAAGCGGTGATGCAATCTTAACAAAAAAAAAAAAAAAAAAATTGAGGCGATAAATTATAAATTAATTGAGTACTCATTCATCCAACTCATTATTTTCTCTCTATATTTACAATTCAAATGATTATGGGGCAAGTAAATTAGGACAATGAGAGTATGACATGAAGTATATAACACAAAAATAGAAATTACATTATAGTGGTTGTAACTTGTAAGCATAAAAATAAAAAACAGAAGAAAATCATACCTTAACAATGAGGGTAGAGATAGGAAGGTGACCGTTGGAATCAGAATCAACAACAATGGTGGAAGAAAGGGGCATTGATTGCGGAATTTGGGTATCAAATATCGACATTGTTAAAAAGAAGAAGCAAAATTAGAGAGAGAAAAACAGGGTAGAAGAGAGTGAAAATAGCAAGAAAATGGGGATTTGGCCATTTAAATAGAAGTGGGATCCTGAAATTGAGTAAGCGCCGCCTTGAAGTGTTAAAAAAAGAAAAGAAAAGAAAAGAGGGGTTTAAGAAGAATTTGACAAATGATATCACTACAACTGATAAAGTTGGTCATTCATTCACATGAATTGACTTCAGTCTTCATGTTTTTTAATATTTTTTGGGTGATTGCTGGTTGATGATGATAGATAAAAGGTCAGACTGGGTATTGCCGTATTGGTCGCACGATTATATTTTATCATTGGTTTGTAAATGCCAAATTCTCCCATATTATTTTGTTGTTTTTTGTGTCTATCTTTAACTAGAGGATGCCCCATTAATCTTAATGATAAACAAATTTCGTTTATTAGCGATATTTTTGCAAATAAGTCAATAACTATTATTAATATGCGAATTTCATAGATGTTGACTTATTTACGAAAATGTCATGCTGATTGAGATTTATTTTATTTATTTATTTATATACGAAAATAGATAAACAAATTTTGTTTATTATCAAGATAAACTTGTATTTTCTCCTTTAATCCCGGAGGAAAAAAAATAAGAGTGATACAAGATATACTTGTACCTGTTGGTTAGGGCAATTAAGTGGTTTTAGCTCTGCAGTCTATGTCCATCTCAAGGTTTTCAATTCATTAGGCAAATCTTGGTCCACGATAAGGTTTTATTTGGTAGGGTTCGTATGGTTGTCAAGGCTGAGTAAATGGTATGGCGCAAGGCATTCTGGTTTTATCACACACTTCGTTCTTTCTCTACAGGGTGTTCGTTTGTTAGTGTTTAGGTTGGTGTTTACATGTCTGTTTTTTATTTAGCTCTTAGGTTGTAATTTGTCTTTGTTTTAATTATGAAGTTTTCTTTGTCAATAACAGTTTAAAGATTAAGAAAATGAATTCATTTAACATTATTTGAACTCACTTAAAAATATGCACTTCATGTCTTCATGTGCATGTGTTGCTTCTTCCCGAGTCTTACTTGTATTGGACGCTAATTACTAAGGAAGAAAAAACAGAAACGACAAATGATTAATTAGTATCATAATTCAATCCCTACTAGAAGTACTTTGAAGATAGAATTTCCTAAATCTTTCATTCTACTCTCAATCTCAAAGTATCTAGCCCGCAAATTTGGTCAGGTTGTCTTGTATGAGGTAAGGTTGTTTATCTTACATACGAAAAAAATACTCCGTATATAAAAATACCACTAACACAAATTTCAAGAAGCAACATCATTTTGACAAGCCATATTGATTAGAGGTCATATTCTAGATATTGGCTTAATTTCCATTGATTTTCCTACAATTACATTGTTGCAAGCAAGCATGCATCTTGCTTTGGGTAAATTCATAAACCAACATAAGTACTAGGCTTTAAATACTTCCAACTTCCAAGTGGATGTCATATCAAAAGACTTGATAAACAAAAATTACAGATTTCGTCAATTGAATTAATTATTAAGATTGAGACGTACCAAAATTGCAACAATTATCACTTATTTATTGTTGTAATTTATTGAGACGTAAATGTTTGGGTGGGCATGCCGAGAGCCTAATGTAGACTAGCTGGGGGCTCGGCTTGCCCATGATTCTTGAATTCTTCATTTTATTTGAGTGAATTGTAACATGATGAGAGCTCAGCTTGTATAAGAGTTTGCCTCTAATATTTTCCTCGATTTCATACTTATGCCGAGCTGAGAGATTCGGAGCTTCTCTAGTAGCATCTTGATATGTGCTGCGGGGACGCCTAGTGTTCACCATGATTTTTTGTTAGTTTTCCCCACAGACGGCGCCACCTGTTTCTGGAAACAGAATGCTCCTGGGAGTTTTAGGGTAGTAAGGTATCAAGATGTCCTAGAGCTTGTGTCCGATTGTCCAAATGTCTTTTGGCTCTGCCTAGCAAAGGTATGTCTACTGAGGGCTCCGCCTTGATGTCCGAGAGCTTGGCCTGCAAAATAGAGAAGGTTAGCTGCCCCGGGGGTGTGACCCGGGAGTAGGGATGGCAATCTAGTCCGGATCCGACCCTACTCTGCCCCGATCCGAGGTAAAATATCCGCTTCGAGTCCGAGAAAAAAGTAATTCGAGTTCCACTCCGTTAAGATAATCCGACTCCGAGTCGGAGGAGGGTCGGAGTCGGATCCTACAAAAAATCCGTGAAAAAAATCCGACTCCGACAAATGTCCGACTTTAACGGATTATCCGACTCCGACTCCAATAAATAGTGGATTTTTGTGTGGGTCATGGTGGCATTGGGTGTGGGTTGTAAAGGCCCAAATAGCCCAACATCTCAAAGTATATTGAATAATGAAAAAAAACTCGGAGTCGGGTCGGATCGGAGTCGGAGTCGGAGTCGGAGGTCGGATATTGAAGTCGGAGTCGGATGTCGGATTTAACCTCCGACTTCCTGTCGGGTCGGAGTCGGATTTAGCATAATCCACTCCGAGTCCGATCCGTTGCCATCCCTACCCGGGAGAGCCCCTCCGATGCTTAAGTCAGCAAATGTACTTTCTAGAGAGAGAAAGCAAAGAGAGAAGGTTAGAGAATTAGAAAAAAGTTACCATCATTAATGATTGGAGAGCTATTTATAGATGTACTTTCAGGTGGCAGAAGTTGTACTTGTTTGGACAGATTAGGGGTAAATCCGTTCTTTACTCTGTTAATGATGGGTTGGATCATGGAGGGGTATTTTCGTAATTCCAGGTCAATGGGCTTAGGACAATGGACTTGACCCAAACACTAGGATTTATATGCTATAAGGAGTTTTCTTTAAATTAAACATAATCTGCATCAATGAATTACCTCAATTTGAAATATTTAAACTTAATTTACTTATGGGTAACTTTTAATCTTCTATATGGGTAACTTCGAATCTATACTTAAATAGATCATAAAATAATTTTTATGAAGAAGATATATAGTTACCTTCACACACTTATATATTTGATTTTTACTCCCTTGACAATATTAAGTATATCAATAAAAGCATAGCTAACTTTTATTTATACAAAGATAACATTTCATGAAAAATCATTAGCATAACTTCATAATCGATTTACAATAAATACTGTACACCCGATTCAGTTATAGATTGTCGTGTCTCAAATGTATCAAAACCCTATGGTCCCCTGATTTAAAGCCTCGTAAAGCATACCAACTTCCATACGCTGGGGAAGTGGCAATTCTAACGTAGGCAGAGAAGACCGACAGTTACTATGCATGACTTCATAAAATGCAAGCATAATTCTGTCAAACCAGCTACAATTCTGGCCTACATGAAACCTTGTTTTCCCTAGAACATGAACAACATCAACATTCAAGGCTTCCTCCAAGCTAGAAAGCTCGTCTTGGATACTCGCTTGATCAGCTGACAAAGGCCCTGAGCAATGTGTTATATAATGCTGTAAACATGTTGTAACCTGATTTACAAGGTTTTCACCTTCAAGATGCAGAGAATCTGCATAACCATACTGAATTACGCACCCATATATCCCTTTTAGGCCGAATTTGGTGATTATAATCCTCTCATGTGGTGCAACTTTTGGGACCAACAAGTATTTCAGTGTTGTGAAAATTGTCACCTTGTGAAGAGATTTTACGTTTTTGATGTAATGTCCAAGGACAGGAGTTAAACCGTCCTGAATGTTGGAGTAAAAGAAGCAAATTCCCGGTACCCTGTGGACACCAGGATCAGACAACAGTTCCTGAAGTCTATCGACGTCTATCTTGTGTGTTAACTCATAGCCCATCTTTCTTTCTCGGCCAAAATACCAGCCAAACATGATCAATGCAAGGATGATGGAAATGGCAAAAGGGATCCATCCGCCTTCAGGAATTTTGATCAGTACAGCACTGACATATACGCTTTCCATAGGAATAAATGTCAAGCAGAAAAGGAATACTAATATTGGTGAGGTTCTCCAGATTACAATCATGACTAGAGTCAGAAGTATGGTAGTTATAAGCATGACCATACTGACAACAACACCTGCCAACATGAATTGGTGATCAGTACATGCAGCAACAAATCAAACCGCCATGGTAATAGTCAGTATAGCAAGAAAATTACTCCCACTGTCTAGAATTAGTTGTCACATAGTCCTCTTTTCTTTTCTTTTTTTTTTCCTAGAGGATGTACATATACACTTGTGTTTTTAAAGTTCATTCATATTACTTTGAACTAAAAGGCCCATTTCTTTTAGAAAAATGATGCACAAAATTCTCAGACAGAATTAGTCAGTCCCTATTTTCTAACCTAGGAGGTCTTAAAAAAATGAAACTCCAAAGCAGATGCAGCCTACACAGAAATATTTCGTCAGGAATCAGGTAAGGGTCTATGCTGGGTAATACGGACTATATGCAATTAGTTAAAGTATCACGATAAGCAGGACTATATGTATTTAGAGTTTTACAATGCTTTGCGCACAGATTGGATTACAGCATGTGTTTACTAAAATGTGAGTTATATCAGTGAAAGTCATGAATACAGCAGATTGAGGTCAACAGATGATACAACTGCATAATTGTATGATTTTATCGATTTCAAAGTCCAATACATGCTTCAACAAGCTAATCAAGGGATGATTCAATATGCAGACTAGATAGTGAAATTCAGTCATAATGATATGCACATTAGAAATTGCCTCTCATAGTTTTAAGGTCAATTTAACAAAACACAAAGGACAAAAAAAACCCTGTAAATATATAAAGCATATCAATGTGTCTGTTATCTTACCAAAGGCATTTCCCATGTCTTGTCCATCTCCAAAGATAAGTATGACAGCAACACAGAGTACCATGAGTATGTAGTTGATTTCAGGGGAGTAAACCTCGCCTTCTTTGTTACAGGAGGTGTGCACCACTTTGACCCTTGGAAAATAATCCAGCACCACAGATTGTTTGATAACTGAAAAGGTGGCTGATATCAATGATTGACTAGCAACCACAGCTGCAAGCGTAGAAACAACAAACATAGGCCAATAGACTTGAGTTGGTATGAATTTGTAGAATCCATCTTCATGGTCTTGGGGGTGTCTGATGAGATAAGCTGTCTGCCCCGCGTATGTGAAAACAAGAGACGGGTATATTGTGAACAGAAATGCAAGCTGGAAAGCAAGAATATGTCATTGATCTAAGGAGGAAAGGATTTGTAAAAGGGAAAGCCAACATCAATATAGATTTGTTAGAAAGAAAGAATAGAAGAATGCGTATGTAAGATTACAAGAACTCAACAATCTTATATAAATTCCTTCAGTAAAAAGAAAACTGATCGTTGGCAAGATTATCAAACCTGGATGGAACGTCTGCTAAAGTGACCTAGATCAGCAAATAATGCTTCAGCACCTGCACAAAATTGTAAAGTTTGTTTATGTAAACGCGCACACACGTGTTGCTCTATGTTCAAAGTGCCAAAAATTATACTGTTTTATATCAAAAAGGTTAATCAATAGTGACTATTATATTAAGTTATCAATTATATGTATAACCAGTTCATTAAAAATGTAGATCAACAAACTAAAATACTAAAAACCATTAAAATCACTCTCAAATGGGTGATTGTAGTGAATGAGGCTCACCTGTAATACAGAGGATTGTGCCTCCAAGAGACAGCCAACCTTCCCTCCCATTTTTCAAGAAGTACATGACTATGTAATGTGGTGATATAGCCTTAAATATGCTTGGGTAGTGGCTTATGATGCTGTAAATCCCAACCAGCGGCGTAGTCAAGGTCCACAGACCCATTACAGGTGAGAAAAGGAAGCTCACACGCGAAGTTCCAAACTTTTGTAGCAGAAACAAAAGTATGATAATTGCAGCCGAAAGGGCTTCAACTGCAGCTGCAAGAGTGATATAGAAAAGCTCAACACCACAGAAGATAATATCAACAGGAACTGAATCACAGGAACATGATCTTTCTTAAAAATTAAATAACCCGAAAACAGTTCCAGCTGAAGAATAGGATACAAAACAAGAACATAGCCTTTGGTAAAAACCCAAACTTACTTTTGGTTACTTTGGGAAAAGGAGCTCTTATGCCTTGTATTGCAGACAACACTAAAAAGGAAACATAAAAAAATCAATTCGAAGCAATCCAAAACAAGATAGCAATAATAGAAGAAGATGAATAATTTTGCAAGACATGAAACCTGAGATTGCAGGAGTAAGTATGCCATCACCAATCAACATACACATGCCCAAAATTGAGATAAAGAGTAATACCCTTCTAGCCACCATACTTTCCTTAAATATCTTGCCAAGTTTACTCTGCTTTTCCTGACCCTCATAAAGTCTAGAATCTGTAACTCCAGAAGAATCCCCATCTTTCGCGGAAAGAAACCCAATTCTCATGTGCCTACTAAGTAACGAATATAGAGCAAATGTACCGCCTGCAATCCATCAAACATTCAGCAAACTGATTATCAAACTTATTATAAATGCAAACAGCAGGTTAACAACAACCCAAGAATCTAATACACTAGTTCCTTACAAAAAAAATTAACCAAGAGAGAATTGAAGCTTTATTCATACAATTATGCAGAACGTCCACCAGTCTAGATTGCACATTAGTGCAGCACAAGTGCAATTATGAACGCGTTAAATTAGTATAATACTTATTCTCCGTAGATCAATTTCAGAGTTCTACTTTGTGACATACAAGTGCAATTATGAACGCGTTAAATTAGTATAATACCTTCCCCTTGATCATCAGCTTTGAGTGCGATGCAAGCATACTTGATAACCCCAATGAGGCTAAGAGACCAAAACATAATACAATAAATTCCCAAGTAGTCTTCTTCAGTGGGAGACTTCAAAGACATTGAAGGATACACATAAAGTGGGGATGTCACAAGTCCTCCAAAAACCACTCCCAGTGTCTTGTATGCAAGAAATAATGTGCTCCATCGACTTGACTGATAATTAAATTCAACATAAACTCGGAATGTCACTACTCCTTCACAAAGTATATATGCATCAAAATACAATTTATTTAAATTTACATGTGTGTAACAATTGAAAAAATGGATGTAATGCAATACATGCTACATTATTACTCCATATCTCTAAATTTCTCCAAAACTTTTCCTCATCTTCCGGATTCTTTTTACTCCCTATCCCTAATTATTGTTTTGAGAATAGAAAAAAAAAAAAAAAAAATTCAACCTCATGATATTTGTTCCATTTACAACCTCTACAAAATTTTCAAATTTATTATATACCTCTAATATAAAAATTCACTAGTGGAATTTGATTAATTATGTATCAAAACCACCTTAGATCTCTAAATCTCTCTCTCCATCCCCAAAACCACTCCTCTCATTCGTCAATCCTTGAAAGCACTCCAAATCTCCAAAATCATATCCGTATAATCAATTTTGAGGATGAGAAAACAAAATTTGAGGTGATTTCAGATGTAGGGGTATGTATTTAGGGTGGTTTCGAGTCATAATTAATCCTAATAATTGATAAAGTATCATTAATCATCAAGGGTATATGGTGTGTTTTTGTGAAAACTCGAAGGTATATATGATAAATTTTAAAAAATTCATTGGTATATGGTGAATAAACAAAAAAAACTTAGGGGTATATGGTGAAAAACCCGTTAATTATATCCAACCTACTCTATGTAATCCACAACAACCATAGATGAGCGAGTTTGACAATTTTTAGTTTGACAATTTTTCATACAAGGGAGAACTTTTTGGTGTTTAGAGAGCCAAAAGGCGAGTGATAATAATTGATGAAGGGAAACTTAGGGATAACTTAGGCTAGGTTTAGTTTACCCTAATTATGTACGCAAATTTATAAAGACAATTGCCTTGTTTAGTAGTGGCGTTTGAAGAAACAATTAGCGTTTTTACCTGGTCAAAACACTAATAAAGAAAACTATAAGAGTATTAATTTAGATAGTGATTCAAGTAGCGGTTAGTGGTAGAAATAGCATTTGGGATAGCTTTTCTCACATGTCAAAAATAGTAGCCCGAAGGATTCAAGTAGTGTTTGTCTAATTTTGGTTAATTATATTTTTTTTAACAATATTAACACAAATTTTTATATGTGGCCGACCACATCATGTAATTCGGATTACTCGGTCGGTTAGGGGTGATTTATAGAGGGGTTTCAGAGCTTACTTGGTCGGGGGTTACTTGGTTGATTATGGGTACTCTCGCGCACAAAAAAAGCGCTTACCAAATGAGTAACCCCATAATAAATAACCCTTAACCGACTAAAAATTGTGCAAAAAATAATAAATTAGATTTGAACTTTTTTTTTTTTTTTTTAATCTAACATAAAATTAGTAATAAATACCTAAAATAAGGTGAGCTAAACATACCTTAATTATTAACTTATCAATAAGTTACGGTATGACATATTGACATGAAGGGTAACACACTAGCTAACACATAAAAGGATTATAGTCATTTTAAGCATAATTGAGCTTAAAAATAGAAAAAATGCAGAAAAACATACCTTCTCAATGAGGTTAGGCATAGGAAGGTGACCATTGGAATCAGAATCAACAACAATGGTGGTAGAAAAGGACATTGGCGATGGAATTTGTCCATCAACAATTGGCATTGTTTATAAGAACAACGAAAGTTAGAGAGAGAAAGAGAATAGAGGAGAGAGAATGAGAGTGAAATGTCTAGTGATATATTTTTTGTGTTTAGTTTGAATTGAGACTAATAATGCAAAGTCTGCATATATATAGGAGAATGAGAATGAGGCAATGAGCATGCGCACATTTATCACCTTGATAAATTATCATGCGACAAATTTGTACTAGGAATATTAATCGATCACATGATCTCCCAGAATCAAAAGAAAAACTCTAATAATTACATGAGCTATTCCTCACTTTTACACTAATAGCGATTTTTATTTGCTATAAAATTATTATCACTGTACACTACTTAGCTTGTAGATAGTTGTGTTAGTGATTTTAAAGTAAGACAACAACTAATGATGTTGGGCTTTGTTTGATTTAGATGTAAAACTATATTTTTTTTTTTAATGATAACCACGATTACAAATTAGTTTTCTTTTGTTTGTTTCTTCGTAAGAAAAGTTATATATAAAGAAATTAACAATAAGAGTAGAAAGAAGTTATATATAGAGAAATTAATAATAAGAGTAGAAAGTTTTTCCCCAAAAAATAAAAAAAGTAGGTAAGGAAGAGGGAAGAAAATATGGCTTCCCTTCTGCTATAAAGGAAAATGTTTTTCTTATTCAAATGGAAAAAATGTTTTCCATTTCTTCACAAACCAAATAAAAATATGAATAAAAATGGAAAAATTACTTTTATTGAAAAACATTCTACATCAAACAAAACACAACCTTAGTTATTTAAAATAAAATAAAATAAAACACAACCTTAGTGATTTTACCTTAAACAATGCAAAATTAAGTCATTTAATTACAAGTTTGTCACTTGCTAATTGTTTATTAAGAGGATAAGTTTGCATTTTCTCCATGAGAAATGGAGAATAAAGGAGCTTTTCTAATTGATTAGAAGGCAAACAACTTAGAAGTGGGAGGGAGATAGTGAAATACACTTGACTAAAAGCTAGTGGTAAAATATGCTTAGCTTCTTTGTTGGATCAATATATATGTAAAATATATTTATACATATTTTCTTTGACAATTCCACTTTTAATAGGATTGAAATAAGTGGACTTGTGATTTATGCCATTTATAGGAAGAATTATATAATTATAGTTTTATAACAGTATATGACCCCTTCCGTTACTTGAAGGGATCAAATCTTTGTTAGGTTTTTTTTTTTATTAATTTTTTTCCTCATATTTGAGTTGTTAAAAGAGTGTTCTTTGATAGAGGTGTTAATTGAATTGGATCCAACGTTCAGTTGGTGGACCGATTGATAGGATTCCTAAGAAAACAACAAACACGTGAATTAGTATCACTTATCTCAGATAGAGTAATTTTATACCTATTCATATAGCCTAACTAAGTTTTATTGGTCTCTGATTAAAAAAGACCATATAATACATTTATATGTGACAATATTCTCGATAATCTGGTGCTAGTATGTATACAAACAAATTACTCGTATCATTATTTCAAAGGTGATGCAAAATATATATAAAATTAAATATTGTCTACATCACTCTTTATACCAAACATTTTACAATGTATACATACTTCTAAGATTTGGATCAAAGAAATGATTTCTCATTTAAATTAATGTGGTCTTAACCAAATCAAGTAAGAAGGCTTTTGAAATCGAAAAGTCAATATCCATGCACGTCAACTTTTTCCGTCAAGCCAATCCGAGCACAAAGCAGCTTTCCACCATAGTAGAATATGCAACAAATAAGCAAATATTGGGTTCATTTTCATTTCTATATTGTTTATTGTCAATATTGTCTATAAATGGGGACCAATTTTGAAACGTTTTTCTTTTTTCTCCCTATTTGGCAATATGGTGAAGGCAATTGGGATTTAGGGCAAATTGTACTCAATCTTCATGACATGATTTTATAAATAATACTCCTACTCCGATCCATGTAGGTTTTTTTCCATTCCAATCATGATGGGAACAAGAACAATAATTGACCCCATATCAATATATCATGCATGCATTCATGCCTCTAAAATTAAGGTTCCAACTCTATAAAGATGTACTACATTTTGGTTTGAATATGTGTTAATGGACCATCTCAACTAAAAGCTTAAGCTGATGGTTGAGGCGCAGGAATATGTTATATACTTTATCACTCCCCCTCACATGAAAGGCCCTTTGGGCTTGAAATGTGGATGCAGCACAAGCCCTCTCATACCCGGCGCGAATTAATTCCACTTTAAAGGAGGGGTGGATGAGATTCGAACCCGTGACCTCTATGTCACGTTGGCTCCGATACCACATTCAAAATATGTTGGTGTTTTCTCTCCACTCTCCCATTTTGTTGAGGGGTACGCACACAAGAAGACTAAAAAATAATCCCATTTTTGACAAAATAATCCTTAAGATGATTAAATTCGGTTCCATTATCACTCCGACCTACTTTTATATCTTTATTAAATTGACGTTTTAACAAGGCAATAAAATTGAGAAAATGAAATTCAACTTCAGTTTTATTGCTAATCAAATAAATCCAAACGCCCCTAGAATAATCATCCACTATTGTCAAAAAATACTTAGCATCACACGACGAGGGAACTTTATAAGGCCCCCACAAGTCTATATGAACCAAATCAAACAAGCAACTAGCCTTATTTTCACTGACAGGAAAACTATCTCTAGATTGTTTTGCCCGAGGGCATACATCACACACATTATTATTCTTTCTAATTGAGTTACTCACAGGCGGAAGTGACTTCAAACCTTTCTCCGACGGATGACCCATGCGTTGATGCCAAAGATCTACCACACAATCCACTGCTAGCACCTTCACTTGCGGCACACCTCGGAAAAAATAAAGTTCGTTTTCTCGTTCACCCACACCAATCACCATCCTCGTCGACTGGTCCTGAATAACATAAATTTTGTTAGTAAATTGTATTGTACATCTTGACTCATCGCTTAACTGAGTAACAGAAATTAAGTTACAATTCAAATTTAGTACAAATAAAACACTATCAATAACAAGACCACCCTCTAGTGTAACCGAACCCAATTGATTCGCGTTCACCGTTTGACCATCCGGTAATCCTACCGGACAATTTTGAATTGTTTTAATGTTCCTCATAATTGACAAATCTTTCGTTACATGATTAGAGGCTCCGATATCTACGATCCACGAGACTTTTGTCTTACCTTCTAAGCAAGACTTAGATTTATTACTCAACAATTCAATGATTTGTTGAGCTTGGTCAGAGGTCACACCCGCAAGACCTTGCGTAGGAGAAGACTGATTGCTACTGCCTGTTGCACTAGTGTTATTCACGCCCCCTTGTACAGCGTTAGCTCGATGAGTGGTGTTTTTAGAAGCATTACTTCGCCCCCCACTAGCACCACGACCACCGTTTCCTCCCCCACGGCCACCTCGTCCTCGGCCTCTACCTCCTCTGCGATTCTCGTCCCACCTTTCAGGAAACCCGATCAATTGATAACAACCTTCCTTATCATGTCCTTCTCGATTGCAATGGGTGCAAAAGGGTCTGTCACCATCACCCGAGGTCGACTTAGGGCGCGAGTCCACCTTAAACGCCATGACATTATCCTTTGTCTTTCCATCCCGAGAACGAAGTCTCTCGGTATTTATCACTGCCTGATATGCATTATCCACATGAGGCAAGGGTGTTTGTGCCGACAATTGAGCCCGGATTGCCTCGTATGGATCATCAGGTCCAATCAGAAAATAATGCAAGTAATCTTCATCACGAATGTCACTTACTTGCTGTGCAATATTGCATGTACATTGCCCACTATAGCACTTAGGAACACGGCAGTACTGTAGCAGCTCCGTCCATATTTTGGATAAACGTCCAAAATAATCCGTCACCGACTCCGAGGTCATCTGTTTACACTCTCCTAAGGAATTCTTCAATTGGCAGACTCTTGTACCACTTACAACGCAATAACGTTGCTGAAGATGCACCCATTACTCACGCACATCATCATAATCTCCGATGGTTGGACACAAAGCATCATCCAACGTATTACTAATCCACGAGACTAGCATAGAGTTCACAACTATCCAGTGCTTCCGCTTTGTAGAATCGCCTGCAGGCTCCTTAATCGAGCCATCCACAAACCCAAATTTCCACTTAGCAATTAAAGCTCTACGCATAGCCTTAGCCCACTCATCGTAATTTGCCCCTTGAAGCTTAATCTGGGTGATAATTATCCCGAGATGATCATTCGATCCCAGGTTATACTCAAGATCAACAGGAGGTGGTGGCGGAACATCATCATCCTTCTCCATCAACCCGTGACCTCTATGTCACGTTGGCTCTGATACCATGTTAATGGACCATCTCAACTAAAAGCTTAAGCTGATGGTTGAGGCCCAGTAATATGTTATATACTCTATCAATATGTTAATTCAAAATGATTAAATGCAATTGCAAAAGGTCATAATTTGTGTCAAAAAAATTATTGTACTGTTACGTGGTTAAGATTTCAATGGGATGACGTGTTGGGTTTAGAGTTGTCAATTCGGGTAAACGGGTCGGGTTTGGGTTGGGTAAGAGTGGGTCGGGTCAATTCAAATTAATTCCATAGCCTATGCTGGTCGGGTTTGGGTTAGGTCATGCTTGAGTCGGGTCATGTCGGGTCATACTTCTTATCGGGTTTAGGTCGGGTTACATTCGGGTTGGGTGAACAATAGGTCGGGTTTGATTCGGGTTTTCACGGGTTGAAACGGTTCAGGGTAATTCTAGGGTTCGAGTCAAGTCAATAATTTGCGGGTTAGAATCAGGTCAGGTCATTCTCGGGTTTGAGTCGGGTTTGGTTTAAGTCGATCAATAATTTGCAGATTATAATCAGGTCGGGTCATTTTCAAGTCGGGTCATTCTCGGGTTCAAGTCGGGTTCGGTTCAAGTCAATAATTTGTGGGTTATAATTAGGTTGGGTCATTTCCAAGTCGGGTCATTCTCGGATTCAAGTCGGGTTATGTTCAAGTCAATAATTTGCAGGTTACAATCAGGTCAAGTCATTTCCAAGCCAGGTCATATTCGGGTTCAACTAACTATAAATAGATAATTATCATTTTTATCAAGATAATTATTTCCTTTGACTATAATATATATGGCAATATACTAGGGAACTATAGTCTATAATTTAGGAAGATAATTATCTCCTTTGACCATACAATAAGTATATACTATATTTAACTCTAAAATTTGAGGGTGATGCTCCTTTATTTTACTGGACCGACTTGGTCTCCCAAGACAAAATGCTTTGATCAACAATATTAAGGTGGTCTAAATTGCATTTAAGGTGATTTGCAATCGGGTCAGGAACAATTTGGGTTGAATTTAGGTCGGGTCAATAACAAGCTAAGTCGTGTTAATTTCGAGTCGGGTTAGTAACAGACCGGGTTGAATTTTTGAGTTAGGTAAGTAATAGGTATAGTAAAATTCGGATCGGGTCAATAACAAGTCGGGTTGAATTTGGGCCAGGTCAATAATAGTCGGGTTGATTTCGGGTCAGGTTTGTAACAGGTTGGGTTAAATTCGGGTCGGGTTAGGAACGGGTTGGGTTGAATTCAGGTCAGGTTAGTAACAAGTCGGGTTAAATTCGGGCTTTGACGAGTTAAAACGAGTTTGGGTCAATTTCGGTTCAAGTTGAGTTCGGTGCAAGTTAATTAAATTGGTCGTTGTAAACAGGTAAATTGGCTGTTTAAAAGCAAATTGAATAGTTCCACACACCCAATTGGACTCCCGGAGGGTATTAGGAACCATGGTAAAAATTTCGGCAATTTTTATTTCTGGGCGAAAAATTAAAAGTAAAAAAATTCCAAAATTGAAGGCTAATATCCACGCTTTTTGAGAAATTTTGGAGGTTTCGGGGCCCGGTGTCGAAAATTCTTGAATTCTATGGGATACATCTCGGGGTCATACCGTTTGAAACCATATATGATCATTATTTGTTGTCATAAATGTTTACGATAGGCTTGAATTAATGAAATCGATCCAAGTTGTAAACCGATAAATTGGTCGTTTAAAGGCAAATTGGATGGTTCCACCCACCCAATTGGACTCCCGGAGGTTATTAGGGACCATGGTAAACATTTCGGAAATTTTTATTTCAGGGTGAAAAAAAAAATTAAAAAATTTCAAAATTGAAGGCTAATATCAACGCTTGTTGAGAAATTTTGGAGGTTTTAGGGTCCGGTGTGGAAAAGTATTAATATTTTAGGGGATACATCTCGCGGTCATATAATGCCGTTTGGAACCATATATAATCAATTGATCATTATATGTTGTCATAAATGTAATCCCCCATATTTTTAAATATATTATAAATGAAATTATATATTATTTATAATATTTATTTGTATTTTTCCGGAATTTAATTTCAAAAGTTTCAATTTTTAATTTGGGTCGAAAATTATTTTGATACAAATTTTTATACATACCTTCATTCTATAATTCATGTCTAAATAAACAAAGTCAAACTCATCTTACTTACTTAATTGGCCCATTAATTTTATGAGGCCCAATCTTACTATTTACCCTACACCACTCTCTCTCCTATAAATACCCCATACATCCCCAAATTTTTCCCACACTAAAGGTTAGTCTTATTTTCTCTCCTCTGTATTTTATTTTCTTATTTTCCTTTTATTTTTATTTTTATTTTTCTTTTTCCTTTTATTTTCTTTTCTTTTCCCCTTTTCTTTTCTTTTTCTTTCTTTCTTTTTTTTTCCTCCTCTTTACGTGAGTTTTGACTCACCACCAACTGCTGCCCGCCACCACCGCCGGTCGCCGGTCACCGCCCACCACCGCCGGCGACCCACCAGCGGCCCACCATGGCTGCCCCTCTCTCTCTCCTTTGTTTTATTTCATTTATGCTTAATGTTGATTAATTAGTTTTGGGTTTTGATTTTATAGTATAAAGTTTATATTTTTAGTATCAAAATCATGTTTTTGATGTTTTAAACTAATAATTTCAGATTATAATGGTTGTTATAATTTTCAGATTTTATAATTTTAAAACCTAGGGTTTTAATTTATTTAAATTGGGATTTTAGGGTTCTTATGACTAATTAAATTGGGGCTTTTGTTCCTATTGGATTTCTATTGATTAATTAAGCATAAAAACATGTTTTTAATGAAGTTTTAAGAACTTTTAATCAAATTTATATTGCTGGAAATTTGTTTAAGTGTTAATTTGTGATTATTGGTTGTTTTCTAGGAGGTGATTATTCTCTGGGAGACTTTTAAGTGATTAAAAGTGGCACAAAGGATTGTTTACACGAGGTACGTACATGTCTACTTCGTTGTAAGTAGTATCATGTTTAAGTACCAAAGAAAAGAACTTAGTTTCATGATTAGAGAACACTTGGATGAAAATTGTTTGGTTATACATTTAATTAATTCATGTGCTTATGTTTATGAGACATGTTTTGGTGAATTGATTATGTTTGTATGGAATTATGGATGCAAACATGTTGAATTATATTGGATTAATTGTTTGTATGGAATGTTGACACAAGCATAATTTTATTGGATTGGTTTGTTAACCACATTTGGATTATTAAAGGATTGGAATTGAATGGTTTAAGTGGAATGAATTTATTAATTATTCCACAAGGTTGTTATTTATTTTATTTATTACTCGAGCATGACTTGTTAGTATGTTGAGTAAAAGTGGATTAAGCCGAAATGGCTAGGTGGGTTGACTATGTTCAACAATCTGGATAATTTGGAAGTTTAATGAAATTAAATGTCAATTTGTGATGTGATCACCATTGTCCTAAATAAGATTAAAAATAAATTGATGTATGATTTTTTTTATGTATGGTCTATTTGATTGAGTCGGCTATCAATTAAAATTGTAATCACGTAAAGTGAAACATGGATGAGCAATAAAACTCTGGAAAGCGTGCACTTCTAGAGTATTGACAATTATGGGTTGGGGTACACGGTGGATGAGCAATAAAACTCTGGAAACTCGTCTATTGCTTACTCCAAACTAAATTAATTAAATTAAATATAAAGAGTCAAGTGTTTGGAATTGATTAGCAAGTATGTTGAGTCGATTGAATTGTTTAAGTGTGGAGTCTTAATTAATGAATTCGTGTTGTATGTTTATTTACTTTAATTGGTTGAGCATGCTAGGTTTGGTACGTTGTAGCTTGTATGTACTCAGCTTTGCTAATTGCGTGCTTTTGTGTGTTTTCTTTTGGTCATGGCCTTTGCCTTTCAATGACCCTGTGATGATCCAATTATTACACTTGTATTATTGGGGAGCAGTATTGCACAGGTTAGCTTGATGATGTGAAGTTCGGTGATTTGACATACGCGTTGTCAAGGGATTGGTGTGATTGAGAGTATTCGTTCTTTGTGTTGAACTTGTTTATGTTTTACTATTTTAATTATGTTTTGGGACTTTGATTACTGGTTTGGTTTTAAATAAGGGCCTTTATGGTTCCAATTTGTAAACTTTGACTTATTGGGTTTCTAAATTATATTATTTAAATATTTAAGTTGGATTTCCGCTGTAATACTTTGATAAAGCCTTAACGTTTTAACACGTGGCGATAACATGCCAATGGTTCTCCTCTATTTTTATTTAAATTAAGTGGTTTGGAAAAGGGAGAATTATTGGGGTGTTACAATAAATGTTCATATTAATTAAGCTTGAGTTAATGAAATCCGTGCAAGTTGTAAATCGGTAATTAAATTGGTCGTTAAAAGGAAAATGGGATGGTTCCACCAACCAAATTGGACTCTCGGAGGGTATTAGGGACCATGATAAACATTTCTGCAATTTTTACTGCCAGGCGAAAAAAAAGTCGAAAAGTTCCAAAATTGAAGACTAATAATATCCACGCTTTTTGGGAAAATTTGTCCCGGTGTCGAAAAGCCTTGAAATTTAAGGGGATACATCTCGAGGTCATATAATACTGTTTGGAACCATATATGATCATTATTTGTTGTCATAAATGTTCGTGGTAGGCTTGAGTTGATGAAATCGGTGCAAGTTGTAAACCGGTAAATTGGTCGTTTACAGGCAAATTGGATGGTTCCACCCACCCAATGGGACTCCCGAACGATATTAGGGACCATATATGGTAAAAATTTCGGCAATTTTTATTTTCGGGGGAAAAAAGGTCAAAATTTTCAAAATTGAAAGCTAATATCCACGCTTTTTGAGAAATTTTGAAGGATTCAGGGCCCGGTGTCGAAAAGTCTTGATATTCTAAGGGATACATCTCGGGGTCATTTAATGCCGTTTGAAACATATATGGTCATTATTTGTTATCATAAATTTTCGTCGTAGGCTTGAGTTAATGAAATCGGTGCAAGTTATAAACTGGTAAATAAGCCATTTAAAGGTAAATTGGATGGTTCCACCCACCCAATTAGACTCCCGAAGGATATTAGGGACCATGGTAAACATTTCGGCAATTATTATTTCCGGGCGATAAAAAGTCTAAAAATTCCAAAATTAAAGGCTAATATCCACGTTTTTTGAGAAATTTTGGAGGTTTCGGGGCCCGATAACGAAAAGCCTTGAGATTCTAGGGAATACATCTCGGGGTCATATAATGTTGTTTGGAACCATATATATGATCACTATTTATTGTCATAAATGTTTGTGGTAGGCTTGAGTTAATGAAATCGTTGCAAGTTGTAAACCGGTAAATTTGCCGTTTAAAGGCAAATTGGATGGTTCTACCCACCCAATTGGAATACCGGAAGGTATTAGGGACCATGGTAAACATTTCGACAATTTTTAATTCTGGCGAAAAAAAGTAAAAAATTTCCAAAATTGAATGCTAATGTCCATGTTTCTTTAGAAATATTGGAGGTTTCGGGGCCCGATGTTGCAAAGTCTTGAGATTTTAGGGAATACATCTGGGGGTCATATAATGCCGTTTGGAACCGTATATGATCATTATATGTTTTCATAGATGTCAGTGGTAGACTTGAGTTAATGAAATATGTGCAAGTTGTAAACCGGTAAATTGGTCGTTTAAAGGCAAATTGGATGGTTCTACCCACCCAATTGGACTCCCGGAGGATATTAGGGACCATGGTAAACATTTCGGCAATTTCTATTTTCGAGCGAAAAAAAAGTCAAAAAATTCCAAAATTGAAGGCTAAAATCCATGCTTTTTGAAATTTTTTGGAGATTTTGAGGCCCGGTGTCGAAAAGCCTTGAAATTTTAGGGGATACATCTTGGGGTCATATAATGCCGTTGGGAACCATTTATGATCATTATATGTTGTCATAAATGTTCGTGGTAGGCTTTATTTAATGAAATCGGTGCAAGTTGTAAACCGATATGTGGTCGTTTAAAGGCAAATTCGATGGATACACCCACCCAATTGGACTACCGGCGGGTATTAGGGATTATGGTAAAAATTTCGGCAATTTTTATTTTTGGGCGAAAAAAAGTCAAAAATTCCAAAATTAAATGCTTATATCCACGCTTTTTGAGAAATTTTAGAGATTGGGTACGGTGTCGAAAAATCATGATATTTTGGGGGATACATCTCGAGGTCATATAATGTCGTTTGGAATTATATATGATCATTATATGTTGTCCTAAATGTTCGTGGTAGGCTTGAGTTAATGAAATCGGTGCAAGTTGTAAATCGGTAAATTGGTCGTTTAAAGGCAAATTGGATGGTTCCACCCACCTAATTGGAATCCGGGAGCATATAAGTGACCATGGTAAACATTTCGGCAATTTTTTTTACGGGCAGAATAAAGTTAAAAAATTACAAAATTGAAGTCCAATATCCACGCTTTTTGAGAAATTTTGGAGGTTTCTGAGCCCGGTGTCGAAAAGTCATGAAATTTTAAGGAATACATTTCGGGGTCATATAATGGCGTTTGGAACCATATATGATCATTATTTGTTGTCATAAATGTACGTGGTAGGCTTGATTTAATGAAATCGTTGCAAGTTGTAAACCGGTAAATCGGCTGTTTAAAGGCAAATTGGATGGTTCCAACCAGCCAAGTGTACTCCCGAAGGGTATTAGGGACCATTGCAAACATTACGGCAATTTTTATTTCCAACTAGGCGAATAAAATACATAAAAATCCAAAATTAAAAGCCACGCTTTTTGAGAAATTTGGGATGTTTCGAGGCCTGGTGTCGAAATTTTTAGAGATTTTAGGATATACATTTCGGGGTCATATAATGTCGTTTCGAACCATATATGATCATTATATGTTGTCATAAATGTACGTAGTAGGCTTGAGTTAATTAAATTGGTGCAAGTTGTAAACGGTAAATTGACTGTTTAAAGGAAATAGGATGGTTCCATCCACCCAATTGGTCTCCCAGAGAGTATTAGGGACCATAGTAAACATTTCGGCAATTTTTATTTCCGGGCGAAAAAAGTAAAAAAATTCCAAGATTGAAGGCTAATATCCATGCTTTTTGAGAAATTTCGAGAGTTTCGGGGCTGGTGTCGAAAAGAAATGAGATTCTAGGGAATACATCTCGGGGTCATATAATGTCGTTTGGAACCATATATGATCATTATTTGTTGTCATAAATGTTTGTGGTAGGCTTGAATTAATGAAATCGGTATAAGTTGTATACCGGTAAATTGGTCGTTTAAAGGCAAATTGGATGGTTCCACCCACCCCAATTGGACTCCCGGAGGGTATTTGGGACCATGGTAAACATTTCGGCAATTTTTATATCCGGGCGTAAAAGTCAAAATTTTCCAAAATTGAAGGCTAATATCAACGTTTTTTGATAAATTTCGAATATTTTGGGACCCGGTGTCGAAAAACATTGAGATTTTAGGGGATACATCTCGGGGTCATATAATGTCGTTTGGATTCATATATGATCATTTTATGTTGTCATAAATGTTCGTGGTAAGCTTGAGTTAATGAAATCGGTGCAAGTTATAAACCGGTAAATTGGTCGTTTGAAGGCAAATTGGATGGTTCCACCCAACCAATTGGACTCTCGGAGGGTATTAGGGACCATGGTAAACATTTCGGCAATTTTTATATTACGGGTGAAAAATGTAAAAAAAAAATCCAAAATTGAAGGCTAATATCCACGCTATTTGAGAAATTTTGGAGTTTTCGGGTAGAGCTGTCAATTCTGGTAAACGGGTCGGGTTTGAGTTGGTAAGAGTGAGTCGGGTCAACTTGGGTCGGGTCAGATCAATTCAAATTAATTCCATAACCTATGCAGGTCGGGTTTTTGTTGGGTCATGCTTGAGTCGGGTCACGTCGGGTTATACTTCTTGTCGGGTTTAGGTCGGGTTAATAATAGGTCGGTTACATTCGGGTCAGGTAAATAATATGTTGGGTTAATAACAGGTCGGGTAATATTCGGGTCTCACATACTCGGGTCAACTCAGGTATAGGGTTGGTTTCAGGTCGAATTTGAGTCACCATTTTTTCGGATTCAAATGGGTCGGTTAATAATCGGGTTTGAGTTGGTATTTCGAGTCGGGTCAACTTTTGAAAGCTCTAGTTGGGTTAAGGATGAATGGATTGATGAGGTAATGACCGGGTAAGATAATGAAAAAATAAATAAAAAAGAGATAGCATGCATGTACTCAATATATATATATATATATATATATATATATATATATATATATATATATATATATATATATATATATATATATATATATATTATGTTATACTTCATATTACTGTTATACGAAGTATTTTGTATATGATTTCATTGGTTAATATTTTAATGGCTGGATATATATTTGTCTTTTATCTTCCTTACTATCAAATCAACAGATCATTTGACAATAGATACAATAAAAATGTTGTTTGTATTGATAAGGTATAAAACATATTCCTGGGTCTCAACCATTAGCTTAAGCTTTTGGTTGAGATGGTCTTCTAACATGGTATCAGTCTATCAAAGCCAACGTGACATAGAGACCACGGGTTCGAATCTCATCCACCCCTCCTTCAAAGTGGAATTAATTCGCGCCAGGTATGGGTGAGAACATGGCCTCAACCATTAACTTAAGCTTTTGATTGAGTTGGTCCTCTAACATGTATATTGGTATAATGTTTTCATATACAAAGTATAACTTTTTTTTTTAATGGTCACTACTTTACTTTTGATTGATCATTGACACAAATATACTTTATTGTGATTTCGTGAATAAAATATAATTGTATTAACTATTAAGTATTATATATATCACATATTTATTGACTATGTTAATTATACCTTTACCTAATATTTTGATCTTCTGTTTAGCCATGCATGGGGCAAATTTGATCACCACTAAAGAATCCCTAATACCACTAATAACTAAAGAATTTGATAAAGAATACCACTTTGATTAAAGTATTTCACTATGAACGAAAACAGCATATTTGATCGATCTTTCCTCATTTGATGGGGCAAATTTGATCATTGATCAAGAAAAAAAGGTAGTCTACAATATTATTATATGGATCTACATAAATGTTTATAGAAAAGTACGGACGTATAAAATTATAAATTATTCAATTAAATTATTCAATGTAACATATGTAAAAGGGTCGGAATAATTTAATATATTTGTTTATGGTTAATAGTTTACTTTAGTGGCAAGATTGCTTCATAAAATTAGTCAATGAAGATTTAGCTATGACCTTGTTCTCTTCACTTGAAACAAGAAGATCTGGTTTGAGTGTGATTTGATAAAACTTTGACCAAACGGATAATAAAATACCCATATAAATAAATTAATTAATATAGTAGTATTCTCACAACTAACTTCAATTTGGTCCATCTTATCAAATCATGCTCTTCAATCTTCAGTCACAAGTCATAAACCTAACCTATTAGTCCCATTTAAAACATCTAGCTAATCAATAAGCTTTTTTAAGGGGAATCTAACCAATAAGCTTAAAACAAACGGAATATAAAATCACAATATGTTTACTTTTTGAAATAATAATGCTATTGGAACGTAGAAATCCGCCTTGATTACACAATATAGCATAATATCGTTGTTGATAACAAAGAATTATGCTCCACTATTTTTATAGTGATAATATACTATTTATACAATTAATTAAAATGCATGATAATGGAGAATAAGTTGGATGAGACTAGGTTAAGGCCGATCGAGACGGCCGCATAAAAGGGTGGAAAATGCTAGCTTGTAGAATCTGTTACGGTATGTACATGACATGCGAATACCGTGCACAATTAAACATATGACTCCGTTTAAGACTAAATATAACATTTTGATTGATATAATTACTACTCTAAGGTCTCTAACATACAAATTTGGCCATTAATATATATTGAAATTTATCTAATAAACATTACATAATACGAAGTATTAATATTTATTTTTACAATTTGTTAAAAAAACTAAATTTATCTCTAAATTGGCTTGCAGAGGAATATGCACAATGAGCACCGTACATACCCTCCAAAATGACGTAATATTATACATAAAACACTTAAATGAATAATGCGCATTCCACTCAATGAACATCATGAAGATAACCAATGAACGTGTTTGAAGATGAATATATAATAATATAATACTCCGTATATCGAATTGATAAGACCTTTTTGTGAAATCACTAATGTACTCCCGATCCGTATATTAGTGTGCAAATTTTAATAAAAGTATAGAATTTGCTATTAAAAAAAAAAAAAAAAAAAAAAAAGTATAGAATAATCATGACATCATATTATACCCAAAAAAAAGTGTAAAAAAAAAAAAAATCATGGAACTGCTTGAAATTCTTTGTGCCACCTGACAGCTCCACGAGGAGTACCAAGAATTTTAGCCGATCCATGAAATATTTTTGGAAAATTTTACATTATAACTCGCTACTTTTTGAAATTCTACGTTATGCCCCTAGTTTTTGAAACTTCTACACTGTAACCTTAAGGTCTCATTGGTAACTCTGTTGTACCCTTGCCGTTAAGTGTCCATTAATAAAGTTCCGTTATCCCAAAAAAATTAAAAAAAAAAACCAAAATCACCAATCCAACCACCCACAACCCCTCGAACGTCGGACGCCGCTCAGACCCCCTTTCCCTCCCTTGGTGACTGCACCGCCCCGATGACCCTCCCCTTTCCCCGTAAAACCACCTTAAATAACCTTAAATAACCCCTCCCCCTCGAAAAAACACCTTAAATAACCTCCAATCGCCGGAAATCAACGAGCCGCCATCTCCCTTCACCGCAGCCGTAGCTTCCGCTGTTGTTCATTTTCTCTCTCTCCGCTCTAGCCTCCTACTGCCGGAAATTGAAAGTTAGGGTTAGGGTTTGGGATTTGGGGGTTGGAATTTGAGAGATTTTGTTGAATTTCGTGGTGGGTGATTCAAAGGGGAAAGGGGAGGTGGTTGGGGCAACGCGAATGTCGGGGGAGGGGAAGAAATCTAGGCGGTCGACGCTCCGGGGGAAGGGTGGTGGGATGGCGGTGGCAGCGGGCTGACCATGGGTGGTTTTGGTGTTTTGATTTTTTTTTTTATTTTTTTTTATATACTTCATTTATTTATTTATTTAATTAAATAAAATTTTTATGTCTAACGGAACTATATTAACGGTGATTTAGCATCAAGGGTACAACAAAGTTACTTACTATACCTTGGGGTTACAGTGTAGAAGTTTCAAAAAGTAGGGGCACAGCGTAGAATTTCAAAAAGTAGCGGGTTATAATGTAGAATTTCCCAATATTTTTAGTGTCACCACATGATTATTCCTTGTTTTCAAAAAGGAAAAATGGAGAACAAACAATAGTTCATGTGTATGTTGATGAGATATCATACTACCTCCGTTACAGGTTATATGCAACGATTTGACATAAAACAGAGAAGGAGGTAGTAGTTGACAGGTGAAAGTGCTAGGAGAGATGACAAGTGAGCCAGATGAAGCATTCACTATGAAAGTGCTAGGAGAGATGAGATTTCCTGTCTTGACATTTCAAGGAATAAAGAGAGGGATTATGTTGAATCAAAGGAAATTTATCCTCGACACTACTTGTATGCAGGGATGTAAACCAGCAAAATTTCGCTTTCTTAAGGGAATAAAACTCTATTCAAGAGTGAGAGATTGTTGAAGAACCAGAAACATATACTCGTAGTCGTAGAAATAGGTCAGCAACCACAATAATGTGGCACACCAAAGAAAAGAATTACAAAGTACTAAATACTAATACAAGTCTTGGCTTCAAGATTGGACTCATCTCTCAAAAAACCTCCAATTCCATAAAAGGGGGAGGAAGCAGATACATGAAATGTATTACGTCCTGCCTATGACATTATTGTAAATTTGTAATTATTTACTGTTATTGTATATAACACGGGTTATACAGTTTAGATACATACAAACTTACAAGCCAAAAATGGTAACTTTCTCGAAATTTCTCTTGGATACAGTGGCAGACATTCGCCGGACTACAAACTTCCAACAGTTTGTAACCGAGTGAAAACTACCACTCTCTTACCCATGTACATAGGAAACGCAAATTACAGATTAAATTTTACAGGATAAATAAGAAGGGAATAAGTGTGATACAGAGGTGGGAAAGATGTGGAGGAGTATGCCAAAAGAGCTCTCAAGGTGCTTGGCGGAAAGAGAGCTTGCTTGGTGAATCGATTCTCACAATAACTTCATCTTCACCACCAGATTCAGAGCTTGAATCATCTACTACACGACTTGGGTGCCTACTATGTGTTTGAGGAAGAAGCTCTTCTCTCATAACATCTTCTCCAAGTCTCTTCCTAACAGTATTTGATCCTTCTGATTTTACTGAAGTGAGAGGACGTTGTTTCTGGCCGATAGGAACTTGAGGATATGAACGGACATGTGAAGGATTACCCAAGCTATACCCTTGAAAACTAAGCCCTCGCAGAGGAACATCTCTTGCCTATAAAATTGTCAAGGATAAAAAAACCGAGGCATCAGTACATAATCCTCTTTTATAAGGCAAAGATCAAAGTAATCGCTTTATAGTTTGTCTCAAAGAACATAACACATGCAACATCAAAGAGAGCTATGTAAAAACAAAAAAAAACAAAAAAAAAAAAACTGTGCGCGCGCGCGCATATATATATATAAATGAAAAAAAAAAGGTAAAAGAATGATATTAAGAAGCATATTAAAACAGTACCAAAGCTAGGGCAAACTTTTAGGGCAGATGACAAAAAAGGGAGGTTTTTCAATAGCAATACTACTACACAGGAGGAAGTTAATGAAAGCATAATAGCTACTAAAGAAAATTTCTAGGCAACCCCTGTTAAATATGCTTCAAAAATAAATATGCTTTGGTCAAATTAATTACTGACCTCTCTGATTTATTTTCTATATTCAAGCTTTAGTTAGTAAGCCAACATTGTTAGTGGCATTAACAACTACTAGCATGATTTTGTTAGTGGGATAAATGGTTCCTATGTTTATAGCACTTAGTACTCCACAATTATTAGTTGGCACTTTCTTCTAATTTCATTTAAGATGAATGCAGTAATATTTCCTCGGTAAATTTCAATATTTTGCTTTCTTATTTCCAACAACCCTGAGGTCTAGTAAAATGCTCAAATTAACTGTTTTTGCAGACACATGATGTAACATGAGGTTATGTTTTCTCACAAATGACCTTAATGATGATGTAAGCTTCATTCTTGTTTTCCTCTCCTCTTCTTCTTGTCGTGTTATTAATTTAACAGTAAAAGATACCTCACTTAATTTTCCTAACCAACACAAGCAAACATATGGAAAACAAAAACCAAACCCGAAAATTCCCTTCCCCCACTCCCTCCCCTCAACTGACTCACCCTCCCCTCCCCTATTTTTGGAATATATAACTTCACTGTACCCATAGGCAACATACAAAGTTCTCCACTCAGAATCATACAAATTAAACATATAAATCTGAACACTTCTCTTTTTGCAAGCACTCTAAATACAATCTTAATCTAAACATGCATGTATACTCACCAGTCACCACTAGAAAAACAAAACCAAGTGACCAAACGAATTTGATAAGGGAAAACAATTTGACAAGACAGACGTTCACTACTTAAGAAGTTAAGAGAACAAATTACGAATAATCCAAAAGAATGTAATAAGGCATGACACAATGAACATGGAGACAAGTGGGAAGAAAGAACTTTCTTTGATTGATGGATTAAGAAAAGTAGATGACGATGATTTTGAGGACGTGAACATCCTCCTCTACTTAGCAATGCAGACAGGCAGATATCACACACTTGATTCTCTTACAAATGAGGAACTTAGAAAGTGATATTTCATCCCCACAAAATTTAGTGGCAGCAGTGGGGAAAGGGGGAATTTTGGTAAAACCGACCACAAACTTATCAGCATATACAAAGCAAGTTTAAATGCTTAAAACACCTCAACAAACAAGGGTAAGAAGGGAATTCTTTGATAGGGATCCAATAGGACAAAAGGAAAAATAAAAGAAAATTCCCATTTTGAAAAAAAAAAATAATTGTTAACATTGACATAGAAAAAAAAAAAAAAAAAAAGAGGATATGGCATCACTGTTGTACAGACAAATCATACAGAGAAGGGAAGAAAATGAGCGCACCTTCCCCTCCATCATTATCACTATGGTCAAATTTGGGAAGACATTGTAACCTAACAGTTATCATGTATCGGCAAAGGCAAGGCACAGGGTCAATTTGAGTATTTTGCTTGAACTTAGGGACTATTCAGAGAGTTGAAGTGGATTATTTGAATTCAGTAGAATAGTAGATAAATGATATGAAGTAAAAAGCTCAAACAAGAGGCTAGGAATAAGAAGCTCAAATTTCTTTTTCGACTAAAGGCAGCTTAAGAAAATAGTTGGGCTGGAATCTAACAGAACAGATAGAAAATTACCGTGCTGCCATAGATGCTCAAGCGCATAGCTTTGGCTGATAAGTTTTGACTATCACCTATTTCTTGGCCGTCTGGTAGACGCTGATGTGACTTGTATTGATTCTCAGGCCAACTCAAAAGACCAGCATGATCCCTAGAATTCAGAGATCTTGAAGACTGATCATGAAGCAACAAGGAGGACTTCCGCCTCAGGAGAGTGTTATCAGCTTGTATTGGAACCATGTCAATCAAAAGGACTCTAGCTCTAGTCTCAACATAGTATGAAGCTCCCTGATGTAAAAAGCTGGTTGATTTGTATCCTAAACAAAGGCAAAAGTTAGGCATTTTGTAATTAAAATGAGGAGAAAAGGTAAAATTAAAAAAAAATGGCTGACCAGAACCCTCTTGGCTGAGGAAGCTCGAATTTCCTTGTGCAGGCCATAAAGCTGCAGGTGATGTAATCAGTTCCTCAACAAGAGAATGGCTTTTTATAAAGCCTTCTAGTAAAAACCCTATAGAATGTGATGGGACTTCAATAGTTTCACCCCTCAGGTAGGTGTTCAATGTTGACCTCTCAGCTGTGAGCTTCCTCATATCTTGCATTGACATATTTTCAAAAACTCGAGGAAGGAGGACTTTGGCAAGCACAATAACACTTTCCTGAAATGAGTAACCAGAATGTCATCATAAGACTAGTACAAAGAATATCCTAATCTCCCACATTGGCTAGTATACAGCAAGACAAGAGATCCTCAACTTTAATCAGTTATTCCATTAAAAAGTAGATTGCTACAAGAGATCGATGATCCTCTGGAATTTTTCTAAAACCGAGAAACTTGACTTTGCTAAAGGAAAACATTCAAGTAGAAACTACATATAGTGATCCTATACTTCAGTTGCCAATTGCCATGCTAGAGAAATTTTCAGAAGATAAATCTTCAGATAGCTTTTTAGTGCTCTACACATATCATTCGTTCTTTCCAGCCAATCTATTGCTGAAGATAATGTAGCTTACAATCTATGTTACTCGAGCTTGGGTAAACATGTCCAACTTCGCTATTTTGTGAAAAAAATTCATTATTTTGACACAAATTGAATTGTTGCGTCCTACTCATGTTGGAGTGCCTAGGATCCAACACATGCAATTAAGGCAAAGTAGAGTCTGAGTAACATAGCTTACAACTAAATTCCCTAAAATAATTCTTCATATGCAGGACCCACACGAGGCAATGGGTTGAATTGCAGGGTCAGTGAGTTTGCAATGAGAGTTTCTTAGCTATTAATTACAAGATCTACAAGAGAATATACAGTAAATGTTAAACAAATTACTTACGGAGTATATCCATGAATCTTTCTCAAGTCTTGAATAGCAATCAAATAGGAAAGATTGATAAGCAATTATATAATTATATATAACATTGCATCAAGATAGACTTTTTAAAACCATATCAAGATAGACTTACAAAGAAGCTTCTTATAGAATCAGGATATTTGGGTAATCAAATATTGTGACATTTGACCCACTTAACCACTATTATACTCAGACTGGATTGAAGATGTTTACATGTTCCCTCAAAGTAAAAGCTACCCCCTCCGTCTCCTTTTGTTTGCCCGTTGGGCTAAGTCACTTTTTTAATCTTTAGTTGGGAGAAATTGATGAGAGAGAAAAGTGTTGAGACTAAATCATCAAATATAGTTTTTGTGAGAGTAAAAGCGTAGGCCCCTACAACCAAAAGTAGTATGGAGCAAACTTAGAGGGACGGACTAAAGAGACAATAGGGGCAAACATTAAGGGACAGAGGGAGATCACAAAGCCACTCAACACTAGCATTAGTATGCACATAAACTACCAGGGGCAGATAAAATGGTGCCAATCAGAAAAAATCAAGGGGGCATAACGCAGCAGATATATCATCCCAACTTCTCTCATCCACCAAAAGAACTCCAAACTTTTCATTGGAATGAGCGATAACCAGTCAACATATTTCTTCTGTTATGATCGATACAGTGACCCATGCCAGCAAGCAGAACAGAAGATCAATTAAGAGAGAATAAAACTCACAGCATACTCTTTATTTATTTTTTTGTCTTTTAATATTTATTTATTTATTTATTTTTGGTCTCAACTTATTGATAAAAGTGTAGCCTATTACAAAGCAATATTTTGCAGACAATAAGACATATATTTGTTCCGCTTGTTTTGTATACAGAAAATTGAGCTTCTGCACTCTATCACTCTAGAGAAGCAGCCACATGATTCGTTTTACATGGGTTATCTGTTTGTATTAGATTGATTTGAAAGAGCTGAAGCAAAACACTTTCAGGTTCAGATGAAATTATCTAATGTTCATCCAGATAATCTCAATCTTTGTCTTACTTTACAGCATTATACCAAAATGTATTAAAGTCACACAGATGTAGAAATAGCCACTTAGCAAAAAAAACAAAAACTCACACACACACACACACACACACACACACACACTAATGTCCTATTAAGATACCTTCCAGAAGAAATGCTCCACTGCAGGATCTGATCCCAGAGCTGCGAGAATCTTCTCAGTTTCGATATAGAAGCAAACTGCAACAGAATCTGTAATCATATCGCAAAGATAAGGCTTTCCGATCAGCACTTCATACAGCCCCAAAGTACTTCCATGGGTAAAAGTTTGATGCAAGGCATGCTTATTCTTCCTAACCTTGCTGGCCCACTAAAAGACAAAAGATCCGTCAATTTTAGATTCTTAAATAAAATGTCCAAAACTTATCTAAAAGATACTTTTTCAATTACCTTCACCACGCCGTTTGATATAAGCCAGATCCCATTAGGCTTTCCCCCCTCCTTGTACAGCGTCATACCACGAACTTTAACTTCTTCTTTAGTAGAACCAACCAGCAGATCACGAACACCTGACGGAAGGGCTCCTAAGAAAGGATGCATGCTGATTAATTCCCCAATCTTTGGAATCTTAACAGTAGGAGGATTGCGTACAAGTCTTTTCAAGTCAGTCTGTAAGAAAGAAGTTCTTGTCAATGGCAAAGAAGCTGCAATCTTTTTATAAATGACACAATGAGGTATAAACATACCTGAACAGCATCATGAAGATGAAGCATCTCTTTCTCTTCCAGTATTCCTGCCTTCTCTAGACTCTCAATATATTCAATTAAATGTTGCAATACAGCATATGTTACTTGCCTCGTCTTAACAACTCGTAAAACCTGAAATTTACAGACCCAATTGTCAATGCCTTATCCTAGCTAGAGAGTAAAAGATTTCACAAACAGTTTGGTAGGAAATAATAAAAAGGTGATGATGGTAATGCATTTTAGAGTTATCAATTTCGCAAACAAAATGTCTCGTGTTTATGTCCACGGTAACACTGGTCCACCCCTAAAGCTCTGTTTGTTTTGAGAGAATTTTTTTCCATGAAAACGGTGTTCCCTTTTTCCATTGTATGGTTATTAAAGGCTTAAAAACAATTTCTCCCAAGGTAGAAAATGGTTTTCCCATGAGTGGAAAGCATTCTCTAAGGAACACCATATATTCCTCCCTACTCCTGACATTCCTTTCTTCTCTTCCCATCCATCCTCTCCCTTCCACTCCCATTTTCCTCTTCCTCTAGGTTATTTCATGTAATGTAACAAACAAAGGAAAACTATTTTTACAATTGCGTTTTCCCTTGTTTGCCATCAGAAAATATAGATCCTAAATATCTCTTTTACTTCTTAAAAATTTATTACCACTTCTAACGTAGTAATGGTTAGTGATGCTGAAGAATTACACAAGATTAGGGATGGAGTTGCAGTATGACGGACAGCGAACAGAATTTTCAGGCAAAATTCAATGTAAAATAATTATCATGACGATTGGTACTCTCTACCATACCAGCTGTGAGGTAGTAAAATAATTTAGTCAATTTACTGAATGAGGTAGACAAATATAAAAATAAATAAATAAATAAAAAGGGTGAAGCCAGTAATAAATATATGAATAACAAAAAAAAGGGCACAACATAACCTCAGGAAAGGTAGTGCGGACATCTTCCAAAAATTTTCTTGCTTCCTCTCCTTCTGTCTCACTTTCAGTGATGACTGCAGAAGATATCTCACTGTCACCTGTATCAGAATTGGACCATTAGACAAAAGAGTATCTATGAAGGCTGTCAATACATGAATGACAAATTTGTACGTGCACTCTTTCTAGATTTGTGACTTCAAGAATAGATTTCAGCAAGTGCTTTCTCCAAAAGAACATAAATTATTTAGAGTCCACATAGGTCAAAATCATTAGGGAATCACATAAAAAGCTGCATGTCACCCATATTCATCTACAGAAATGGCTAAATAACTAGTTGATTTATTCTTTATATACTAATTATGTGATATCACCACAACTGGTTTGCTAGTCTTCATATCCTTAATTTTATTCCATAGATCAATATCACAATGGGAGAACAGGAAAATGTTAAAAGAGAAGAAAACTAGCAACATTATTTATAGGGATATCTGCCCTTTTCTACTTATTAGGTTGGTCTAGTTGTTTTCCCCTAAGAAATTCAACTTCCCTGAAGGTAACATTATAATGACCTGTCATAAAGACTTCACCATAAGATCCCTGATACTACCTTGTTTTGCATGACAGGTTCGGAGTGAGATGGGAAGAGGAGGGGGGTGGGGGCATAGAAAACATATGGTTTTCTTTGGGGAGGACAGAAAATTAATCAAATATAAATAATTACAAAGATCATATGCAGCCAAGAGCCATAAACTTCAGCTACCCCTCACGGCAAAAGAAAAGGCATCTATACAGCTCTTGCAAAATATAATACAAGAGAAAACTATGAATGGATTAGAAGATAAAAGATATACTTTTATTAGGTACACTCACCAATGAAATCATGCAGCTGGCCACGAGCAGTTCTATGAGCCCGTAAAAATGCAGCGCATATGTAACATGCAGATTCTAATCTTTCAACTGTGAAAAAAGTAACCAGCTTTTTTGGATAGATGCCTCCTTGAAGGAGCCTGTAGTATTTAGGAAAGTGAACACTATTTTTTAACCCTTTCCAATCACATAATGGCTCATGATCCACCGCATCAAGTGCTTCATCAACTGATTGCATTAATACATTTGCAGTACTTTGTGTTATCCTCCCTTCATCAAGCATCACCCAGTAAGCAGATTGAACACCTGGTTTTGCAAAATGTCATAGTCTAGTCACAAATATGGTGATATCCAAACAGGAAGCAAGTAGCAAAGTCAGATATAACAGAAATCATGATGTATGTATACATCGCACGTCTGGTGATTCTACACGATGTGTGTTAGTCTGTATGAGCAACATGCAGGTGACTAAATGACACTCAAATACTCAATATTCAAGAAACAAACCATCATCCAAAGAGCACCCTCTCAAATTTGATAATAAATTCACTGCATTAGTACCTCCATCTGCCAGAAAGAAAATTCTTCCAACTTCACTAACATGACTAACATCAGTAAGTAGAAATTTTACTTAGTTATGTACAAGATTGCCAATTTACCATTACAGAAGATAAAAGAAAGTTCATGTAGCACATCACGGCATAAGCATAGCCAACCTGCAGATTTACTTAGGCTAAGTGGCTAACAGCAAAGAAATAACGGAAAGGGCTCATTGGAGCAATATTTTAAAGCAATATGAAGAAAACAGCATAATAACACAGATCCTGGAGGATCTCAAGTAGTCATGCTTTGTCAGTCAAGAGCTAACCAGCTTAATGGTCAAGTTTCATTCAGGAAATTAACCAAGTCTTTATTATATCCTCACATCTTCTCAAGAGAAGTGAACCTCTTAAAAATAACAGTGACAAATTCTCATTCCAGATTAGATACCAGATTAGATAAGGGAAACATCAAACATCAATAGATGCACCACTGCACTCAGTACAGGTTCAGTTCAATAAAATGTGTCAGAATTAAAAAATTTCATCTCCCTTAGTTGGTCCGTATGTAACACCCCAAAAATTCAAACCATATTTTTGGGTTTGAATGTAATCTTACAATTACAACAACTTAGATAATAGTTTGAACATTTGTTGGTTTCAATTTACTAGTTTGATTTGTTTTTAGTTTCATAAGAGAATAAATTTAGCACTTGTAGCAGTAACAATCCCAAGTTATGAATGTTGATTTTCAAAACTAAATGTCGCCTTTATTACTAAAAAAAATGGTAGAGTAGCTACAATCAATTTCAATTTTCAAATACTAATAATCCACAATAACAATTTCTTTTCTTTTTCAGGATGAAATTTCTAACTAGTAAGAGTTACTTTGAGATGAAGGCCAGCATAATTGCTAAAATAACACAAGTTGGCAGAAACCATGTCATAAAAGATAAAGAGTTTGGAAACATTAAGTACCATTTAAGAGCCGTACACGCATATCTTTCAAGTTCATTGGATCCAAAAATCCATTGTCGGAAGTATCAGAAGCATCATGAGGGTGGATGCGATCCCCACTAATGGTGTTTAAGCTCTTAATATATCGTTTGACAGTGGGCCAATCAGCAGGTCCCAGTTCTTCATCTTCACCGAGATCCCCAAATGCCTCTAATGCTTTCTTTTCCATTTCGTATTTAGTAAATTCCAATATGCGTCTCTTGAAAAAGAATAATACTAGTACATTATAAATGATGGAATTAACACCAACATTAAAGTGAAAAGTACCATAATAGCACTAACAGTAATACTAGGATGAAAAAATAAAGAAAAAAATAGATATATAAATATGGAACAAGAAGCCACAAATAGTAGCATAATAAAGTTACATTTGGTATCTGAACATCTTCTACAGACATAAAGGTTCAAGAAGATTAAAATGTTCAATACTAAGGGATCCTGAATCATTTTATTCACCCACTTAAATCAAAACGCCCAAAAATATATCAAAACAGCACGATAAACTCTATAGCAAAAGAGATTATCAAAAAGGCTAGAATTCCAAGATGGACATGACATTGTGTTAAAGATAAATTCTACTGCTTTATAAGTGGCTTTTAAAGTAATGAGAAAAAAAATACGCTAAAGGATTCAGAAAAGGTAAGTGGAAGAACCAAAGAACTGACAAGAGAGAGGAATAAGGGATCCAATTATTCCATTTTCATATTATGTTCTGAAGGTAGTGGAATGCCTTGGCCAATCCACAGCAGCTAGCACATAGTTCAATAGCAATTATGCAGATTCTGAGAGGCTTAATTTGTCTTCTTTCTTAGCTGGAGGACATGATTCGATTAAGACGAATTCTTCCATCAGATAGGATACACATTTGATTGATTCAAATCAACTTATATACTCTAAATCACAGGAAATCGTCTAGAAAAGTGCAAAACTAAGCTATCTAGAGGCAGTTGCAGTTGGCATCTGATAAACAGGCCTGGGCCACACCCGTCACAAGTGTCCACTTTATACAACCAAGGAGATTCCACTTCAAAAACATATGGCAATGAGGGGAGTAGCCCTTTAGCCTTATAAATTGGACACAACTTTCTTGTTTCTTCAATGTGGGATACACTTCCCAACACTTTTACACTCTTTCGATGTGGGACAACACTTTCACTTACATGTGGGTTTGCTCATAGGCTCAACAGCATCAATGTGCTTCCATAGTATTTTTGGAATCAGTCAATGCTATATTCTTCTACAAATTTTATTAGATTGTCAAACTTTTTATATCTTATGAGACAGAGACTCCTTAAATTTCATAGCTAGGCGCAAAAAGCAGTATGTTAAATTGGAAACAATCACCAGAAACTAAATTGCATGCTTCTGAAAGGACCACTCCCTAGAAAAATTAGAAACCAGTCATGACTTATGGATGCATAAATTGTAACATTTATAAGGCTATAGTAAAGGACTTTTTGGACCAATAAGAATGTGACTGAATCATACTACCACACGCAGAGTTTCTCACAGTTATCTGACACTCTGAATTACCAGACATGGAAGCCATTTAATAATTGATGCACCGAATCAACTAAATAAGATTACCTTCGCTTTTGATAACTTGTCCATCCCTAAAAACCGCAAGACAAATTGTGTGGTTGATCCATTTATGATTAGCGTCAAGAATACAATTCCGCCAGTGAAAAAAACAAACTGCATCCACAAATCAAAACAATAAGCACTAAGAAGACTAAGTACACATATAAATCTTAGTTCCATAGAATACACAGGATCCTCTATCGCATTATATGTAAATCATCTTGGTTTATCAGGTTCATACCAGTGTTCCGGTCTGCGTACTGAGATAAGCTGGATCGCCACTAGAACGCTGAAACATCAAATAAATAAATATTTAATTCGCAGTCAGTAAAGGAGAGCAAAATTCATGCACAGGCACACAGATAACACACACAGACAGTCACAAAAAGGGTAGAGGAGGACAGATAAAATAAAGAAGAGGGAAGAATGAGAATTTTAAATCAATAATATATTAATATGCAGTGCACTCTAAGCAAATACCTTACATTATCATCATCCAGAATAAAAATGATGGTAATGAAATTGATAAAGTCCACCACTATGGTTAACCTTTTTACAATCAATGCTAGCACAGGGAACATAAAGCACCCAAAAAAAAAAAAAAATCTCAATAAAGGTATTCAATCTACATCTTTACTTTTACATTATTTAAGTAATTTTTTAAAATAAAGGTAATTAATCAAATATATAAAGTAATACAACTATAATCAAAACAATATAAAAAAAATCAGAAGCATCATGGTGGCAGAATATAAAGATGTAACAAGACTTTCTAAGCGACCCAAAACACCCAAGGTTCCGTAATATACAGTAAAGTAGTTTCCGGTGGGCACTGTATTCTTTTAATTCCGCACAAAATGCACCACATTTTTTGACTATTCTATGCCAAATATTAGCTACTTAAAACAAACATCAAGCAGAATTACCATCAAACATTTGACTTACAAACACAGATCTAAAAGCCAGCTTCAACAAACAAAAAGACCTGAAAATAGCAGAGTGCAGACATCAAGCATAACAAACTGAACAGAAACATAAAAGCTGCTTAACTTACCTTTACAGATAATGAAAGAGACAATGCTACAGCTCCCCGCAACCCTGCCCATACTAAAATCATAGCTTCTTTCCATTCCATACCATAGCCAAAATAGCATAGAAATGGGTACAAAACTCCAACAACTACTCCCCGAGCAACTAGGACATATACATAAAGAAGGATCAGATAGCCCCATGCAGTACCTGAAGAGAAACAAACCGTTAGAAATGGGTATAGGGTAGACAGAAGAAATATGTTGCAAGGTAAAACCATACAAGTCTCATAATTTTAGGGCCACTAGGTCTATATTACTACTTTCTATTACAATGTCAACCTGAATTCAGTGTATCACATTCTCCTATTAGGATTAAAGGTACATAATATCACATTTATAGAGGAATCTTTAGAATTATAGACAGATATCAATAAATAACCCACAAAAAGAAATTCCCCTGCACTGTGTAACGGAAAATTTAATCTGAGCCAAACAGAATCCAAATCCCATTCTGTCCCAAATATACAACCAGACAGGAACCTGGCTTCAAGCACACAACACTGCAAAAGACACCCAATTTATTGGTATGCCAATAAGAGTAACTCATCAAGAACTTTTTGGATCATATGCCTACAGAAGAAAATGAACTGTCACTTTTAAAGAACAGTCCTTTACAAATGAGCAAATGCCCATGAAAGTAACCCACAATGTATCAGGGAAGAATAATAAAATCTAAGACAAGAAAAATATCAAATCCCCTGTTTGTCCCAAAGATACAACCATTGTTCTCTGGCCTCGAGTATTAATTAATCAATCAAAACAAGCTATATTGGAGAAGCTCCACAACTTTGTGAATAAGTCCACTTGTCCAATTTGAAACAGTAGGATTGTTCAAAGAAATAAGCACCAACATAACAGCAGGTGAAATGATAACCCCCCCTCCCCCCTCTTCTGTATGAAAAACGCGATATAGCTCTACTAAATTTATAGGTATATCTATCATTGATGTTGCTTTATTACAACAGAATGTATTGCAAATTGAAGTTGCTGACAAAAGGGTCACAAGAAAAACTTCATATAGATTCCTCTTCTAAATTCTTTTAGAAGGTCAATGGTAGAAATAATTTTCCATGTATACTGCAAAATTATAGCTTCACCCACTTCCCTACTCATTAAAATTACTCCTATGATGAAAATACCAAGAAGTTTTGTGGCCCTCAATTAAAATTATATTTAGGACATACAATGAATGAGGTTGTCAGCCAGAATGTTAACAGAAACAGAATTGTCTCAACCCACAAATCAGTCTGAAAAAAGCTTATCTTGTCTACGAGTTGTACAAGTCATGAGAGGCATAGATGGGGCAGTTTAGTAAGCCCCCGCCTCTGATCTATAAGGCTGTGGGATTGAGTCCTTATGAGTTAAGGATAAGCCAGTGAGGTAAAATTAAACACAGTGGCCTTTGGGGGATATATAGATGGAACAAAGGGGGCCAATATTCTCTTTCCCCCCCCCCCCCCTCTCCCCCGCCACACACACACACACACTCAAAGAAAAAATATACAAATATTTACCATAAGTTATAGATTGAAGGAACAAGTTGTCTAGGAAATGAATTCTTAGAGGGTAGCAATGTGTGTGTATTGACCTACATGCATTTCACCGATTTCATTATGATTAAAATTCTTATGACCTGCTTCCATAAGGATGTAGCTCCTAAAATATACCATCAAAGTCAAGTTCAAACAAGACCACACCAACAGACAGATCAGATAGGCGACCCAATGTGTGATGCTGAATCCACTTCTCAATTCCCCTACCAGCACACCCACAGAAATATCTTTGTAACCATTTCCAATCTATTAGCCTCTTATATACAGTTTAGGGACCAAGAAGAACAGCCCGTTCACATCTTCCATTGACATATAATTTGATACAAGTTTAGATACTGAAGCATTACCATGGTTTTCAAAAATGTTATCACTGCTAAGAACACCTTGTGCTATGACAGCTCCGCTGCAAATCCATAAGAAATCGAAATAGATGAAAAGCATGCCAAGTAAAAAAAATAATAAAAAAATAAAAAAAATTAACAAAATAGAACAAAACATCAGAGACAAAAGTTACATATTAACCCAATTTCTTTGAATCTCCCCAATTGAGTAACTCTTTAAAACTACAGCCACCATATCTATAATGAAACATGAATTTGTTCCATAGAAATAAAGAAGACATAAGAACTTCTGGAAAGACCCTTGAATTCCACAACAGTAAAGCAATACACAGCACTATTCGAACACTTTCAAAATAGGGCCCCCTGAAAAGGCTCAAATAATTAGTTTATGCATTTAACTGACATTCAGACACATAGAAGCCAATGGCAATAAACCTATTTATAGGACTCCATACTACCTAAAGCAAGATCAACTAGGATTAACAAAAATCACAACCTTCCTTGATCCAAATGCTAGATATCCAAATAAAGCTAGAGAATTATTTTCCCACTTTCTTAAATGCAATCAACTGGTAAATAGGTGAACTATGAAACACTTAAAAAAGAAAAGGTAATGAAACATCCACCAAATTTACACATTCTGCAGTAAATAAAACCATGTCACAGATTTTTGTATCACACACAAAGACCAACCATGACCCATGTTCATAATAATCTAAACTTGATTCCTGTACTCCATACTTATCTGAATATTATAATGGAGTTTGGGTTGCAATCCCAACATTCCTTATCCTCTTTACTATTAAGCATACCAAACATAAGATTTTCAAAAGATGCAAATAATTACCTCAAGATAAAGATCAGCGTATTGGCTATGTATGCCACCATCTCCCTGCATTGACAAGCATTACGCTTATATGTTAGGATAAATGCGGAAGGCAGGATAAGCATATAGTTCAATCAAGCAGAAAGCAAAGCCTCTGGCTTTTAAAGAGAGAGAGAGAGAGAGAGAGAAATCAGAAGTCCGGCAATGACTATAGGCAATCTCTTCAACCAGGCAAGTCGACACACAGATTCCATATGTATGTATACGAATGGCTAACTTGGTAAGTAATATTGTTACTCGTTTTAATCTACCAGCATGTTTACTTCAAAACAAAAACCAAAAATCTCCTTTTAAGAATTAGTAAATATAGGAGCTTGATTTATGTATGTGCATATTAAACTCTTTCACATTTGGCGCATGAAGTTTAATTTGAGAAACTTTGACAACCTTGTCCACCATCAACAAAAGTGAACAAAGATCCAACTGTAGGAGCATTCAAACTGCAAACCTCCCCCCTCCCCCAACCCAATTCTCGCCTTAAAATGGAGAAAAAGAAAATCAGAAGATCTACTTTGGAAACTTCCTCATTTTGTTCTTTTATCCTAATTTCTTAATCCCTATTTTGTTGAGGATTGGGGACCACAATGTTACCCAAGGGCAATCAATTATTTCATAGATCTCAATTATAAGAAAATGCTCAGTTTAGCACCAAAACAGTATAAAAATGAAATAACTTATCAGAATTCTTTCCTATGACTCCAACACAGAAAAAGGAGTACATCAGTGACAATTCCTCTCTAAAATATCAAATACAATAATCATTACAAGGATTTGCACATGCTGCATATAACGTATGCACTTCATTAAGCAGTAACATGAATATAAATATTTTATTTCAGCAAAAGAAACTTTCAGATCAGCAACTAGTACTGGACCTTAGCAAGGATGAACAGATAATTAATCACTATATATATACAATTACCATTCTCAAAAGTTCGACTAACTTACTGTAGACTCTTATTTCTAGAGTTTGAGAAAAGTGAGTAGACATGAGAAAAAGATAGATAAAGCTAGAGAGATGGACTGATGGAGTAAAAGGCGGGTGGGTGAGAGAAAATGGTGGATAAAGTAAGAGATAGTGAGAGGAAAGGTGTAAATAGTGTGGGGTAAGAGGGGTAAGTAGTAAAAGGGATATCCAAATATATGAAAAAAAAAAAGTAAAACAAGGTCCAATATTCTCTAACACCCCAATATAGAAAGTGTTCAAAAACAAGGATATGTACTCCCTCTAAATTACCAAAAGTGTGACTCACTTTATAAAAAAAAATCATTTTTGGTAAACCCCTTTTACTATCTTAACCCGCTATCTACACCTCTCCACTCAGCTTCTCTTACTTCATCCACCTTTTTCTTACAACCATTCACTTTTTATCAACTCTTCCAGAAACAAGAGTCCAACTTTCGAGAATCGAGGGAGTATAAGTCGACGCAAAGGCAAAATTAATTGCAAAGACTACTCATTTAAAAGTAATGATAATAAAAATAAATAATAGTACCAAGAATAGATCAAAGGAAAAAGAAAGATAATGGATATAGAATGAAGACGCGTGAGAGTGCTAAACAGAGAGTAGCACATATAGAATATAGTATATCAGATTAGATAAAGCCCACGCAAAAAGTTTCAAACTCTAATCTAAAACGCCAAAAATTCCTATCAAAATAAGATGGTAATATACATACCAAAAATGATGCAAACTCTGTTGACTTTCACCTTTAAATGCTGTCCTAGCAGCTGCTGCATAAAACCTGCCAATCAATTGGATATAATATAGATATTTTCTTTACTGCAAAACAAATAAATAAACTGTTCAATCAAGATTACACTTACATTCCTAAAGTCATCACGGTCAAGACACCAGACACGTCAGCTCCCTCTTGAGCCTATCACATAACAAAACATGTATGGATACGTCAGATGGTTAAATGATGGGAAGTATGCTAGCCTGAGTCAGAACAAAATCTATATGGAAATTACAGGATTTATTATTATATTTAATTGGTGACTTGAAAAGAAAAAAAAGGGGGGGGGGGTCAATTTTTACCATAGCAGCCATGGCACTGTTTTTCACCCTTTAATGTTTTGAGAGCCCCTACTAGTAGAATTACAAAGACTAGGAAATTTTATAAGTACCTTCTGAGGGTAACTACCTTATACTCTACAATACATATGTTTTTGGTTGTAGAATGGTACCAAATATCAGATTTGACAAGTTAACCAATATTCTAGCGCTGACCATTATCCTACTTATTTTTCGATCTTCTTCATTATCCCTCTCCTCTTAGTTCTTATTTGCTTCCCCTCTGACCCAGCTCCACCGCCTCTGGCATTCCTCTACCAAGATGACCACATCAGTCAAATACCACATTACCATCCAACACTCAACATCTATGCAGGGCAAGTCCAGCCAATTTAACTTTTGGTTAAGTATCATCATTTCTTAAATAGAGTAGCATGTTTAAATATCAAAAAAATGTCAAATACAAATCTACAATTTGGAAACAATAAGGAATTAAACTGGAGGATGAGGAGACATATGGCTTGACATCTACGGTGCCCATTTTCAAGAGAGAAAAGGTTAAGGAGGGTAGTGAGGAGGATCAGATAATTTGTATTCTTTCAATTGCATAGTAGACATGATGGCTTCATGGTGATGAAGGGTACTAAGTAGAGATGATCAAAGCGGAAGGGGATAAGATAGTAAAAAAAAGAAGAGAAAAAAAAATCTCATAACCAGCACATGACTGGTCAATGCCAGAGTTCAGGTCAACTCACAGGAAACAAAGATTCGGTATCCTCTTACATTAGAAGGCAGTTTCCATACAAAATCAAAAGTTAGATTCTTATTTCCTCTAGGCTAATTTAAATAAATTAAAAATAAATAAAAAAATACCCGCCTATATAGGGAGCGTTATGATATTTTTTCCTTCTAAATATATACTGATAAAACTTATTGGGTCCAACTAACCATATCACCTAGAAAAATCAGCAAATTAAACTAAACACTGTGCACCGATAATTTCCAAAATATTGAAAAAATAACATCAACTTACAGAAAAGGTACTCAACAAATAGCATAAAAGATTTAATGTCCATTCAGAAATAGCAACTTACAGTAAAATAGGCAACATAGCTCACAGCAAGGGTCAAAGTAATCTCTATTACGGTGTCATTAAAAATAAATCCGAGCCACAACACTGATGCTATTCCAAATGCAATTCCGAATCCCACACTGTCACGGAGAAAGTAAATATTGATAGTAATAAATGATCTTTCATCATAAGCTGTGCAAAAGATGTAAATAAAAAAATGCAACTTACGCTCCAAATGTAACTTGAACCAAATATTTAAGAATTGATGCCCAATTGAAGGTTCGACCAAGGATCATTTTTAAGAACAGTTGATAAACCACAATTGCAGTCCTGAAAATGGATACCAAGAAGTTCTTTTAATCTACCGATATCTGTAATCACCGTAAGCATTCAGCCACTATTTTTTTTTAAAAAAAAAAGGGAAATTCTACATTATAACCCTGAAGATTTCGAAATTCTACACTGTGTCCATGATTTTTGAAAAGTCTACACTATAACCCCAAGGTCCACTTAGTTACTCTATTGTGCCCTTGCCGTTAAGTATCCGTTAGTATGTTCCGTTATCTTGAAAAAAAAAAAAAAAAAAAATCAAAACCGCCAACCCCAGCCACCCTCTGCAACCGACAACCAGCCTTACCCTCAACCTTGACCGGCCACCGCCGCGCAGACCCCCTTCCCCTCCCCCGGTGTCGGCGCTACCCAGACCACCCTCCCCATTTCCCGTAAAATCTCGCGTACCCCTCCCCCTCCCCTCGAAAAAACCTTAAATAGCCTCCCTAATCGTCGGAAACTCGGAAAGCATCGAGCTGCACCTCTCCTCACCGCCACCGCCGCCGCCGTAGCGTTCTGCTCTTATTCCTTTTCTCTCTCTCTCTTAGCCATAGCCTTCTGTTGCTAGAAATCGAAGGTTAACAGAAGGCTAGGGCTAGGGTTTGGAATTTGGGGGTTGGGATTTGGGAGAATTCGCTGGATTTCGTGGTGTTCGAAGGGGTAAGAGGAGGTGGTCGAGGCAGCACTGACATCGGGGGAGGGGAAGGAGTCTGGGCGGTGGCCGACGCTCCGGGGGGAATGGGGATGGGCTGGTGGTGGCAGCAGGCTGGGCATGGTGGCAGCGGGCTGGGTGGTTTTGGTGTTTTGTTTTTTTTTTTTTTTATTATTATTTAATTTTATTTATTTTATATTATTTTTTTTATTTCTGTAAGCCAATCATACGTTGCTTCGTTAAAAATAACAGAACATAATAACGGAGATTTAGTGTCAAGGGTACACCAAAGTCACTAAGTGGACCTTGGGGTTATAGTGTAGACTTTTCAAAAATCATGGACACAGTGTAGAATTTCGAAATCTTCAGGGTTATAATGTAGAATTTCCCAAAAAAAAAATATAGTTGACTTTAAATTGATCTCACACAATGGTTCTAACAAAGCACATATATTCTATCAATAGAAACAAAGAATACAAATTCAAGGAAGTGAGATCACACCCATCATTCATCAAGGATTCCCCCTCAATTATAGTACTCAATTTTTTGCTTGCCCCAAGTTCTTTCAAGAGAGCTACAACAGCTACAGGATCAGTTGCACTTAGAAGTCCACCGAGCAACAATGATGTCTTCCAGCTCCAGTCATAAGGAAATGAAAGCTGCAACAAACCACATGCAGCTCATAGGTCATTCAAGTACAAAAGTTGCATACAGCACAATGTGCAGCATTGAATTGTGGATGACACACAGCTTTGTCAACTATAACCTACTTATACACATACAACTTGAGGTCAAAATTAGCAAGAGTAACAAAAATCATAATCTGCCCAGTATCAGTTTCTTACCTTTAGTGCTGCTCCAAGACAAAAGGTTGATATCAGAACACCTGGTCCAGCAAGCAGAATCATTTGAGCTGCACATCTCTACACAGAAAGTGTACGAGTATGGAGAACGCAAACTTCAAGAATTTCCATAAACAAATGACTAAATACAACAACTTCACAAAATTTATGAGAGAAATAAAAGCAAACTTTATTGAACCCTTATGAAAACACGTATTGATTAGTAAACGAGAACTAGCCTATATCACTAATAACAGCAACATATATGAAATAAAAAGTAAACAAAAAAAAAAAAGATGGTTGCAACTTGCTACAGGCACATTATTTGCCGTTTCTTGATTCATATGGCATAAGAAAAGAAATCAATAAAAGAACAAAAATCAATTATGAAAATATATGTACAAAGATGCTCGTCTCTCTCAGAAAAATTTATGGCACCTCCCCACTAAAGCAATTCAGACAATCAATAATTCATCAAAATTAGACTGTCATCGAACATTCAAGGGTATTCAGACGGGTATACAATTGAAAGTAACCATGAAAGACTAATCCCCTTCTAAGTTCTAACATAAACATTTAAAACAAGATTTCACCAACAGAAAGAAAACTAATGCAATTTATGCAAAGTTCTAAATATATAGAAATCTCTAATTAAATATATAGTATATCGGAAAGTAGGTAAGTGAACCTTTATTTGGTGAATTTCCATTGAAAAGGAACTTTCAAACAGAAGGGCAGGGAGAAATACAGCCAAAAGGAGCTCTGGATCAATATTTTCCCCTGTGACATAATAACATCAGCATCAAATTTCAATAGTTTGATACACATTCAAGATCCACCAGAGAAAATGATAAAATGAACAATAGGAAGGACTTACAAATGCGGATACCATCCCCAATCCTTCCCAAACCATGCTTTGTACCATATTCTGCACAACAACCAACATTTGATATGAAAATATGTGTTCTGTTACACAATTACAGCAGGCAAAGGACTAAAATAATTGCTTGAAGCACCAACACTTGTGATCACTTCATCACTATCTACAAAAAGCATAAGGCCACTGCACTAAAGATTCCCAGTTTCATACACATACATATGAATACATTATGAAGAGAATACAAAGAGGACAGTGCAGCATATTGAAGCAAAAGAAAGGGTCTAAAAGACTTACAAGTTACAACAGTACAACAATAAGTATAGAGCTGCACATCCAAGTGAAACACACAAAAGTGGACGCACACTCGTGCACAGAGAGAGAGGGGTAGATCTTCCCATCTCAGTAAAGCACACACTCAAGCACAACTAAAGTGAGTCAGAGAGACACTAAAAATATGAACATTTCAAACACATGCACGCAGACACAATTGTGGTGTCAACACTAATAGACACATAGTATGAGCCAAAACCGGGGGGACAAAAAAAAGGTTAAAATACGCAAATGTCAACTTCTTACATAATGTAATTAGAGGAAGTTCATATTGATCGGAGACGGTGCTGATTCGCAGATAGATTGATAGTTCATATTGATCTGGTGGTACTACATGCATATCAACTGCCGGACTCCAAATATGGAGTACTACTATATTTATATCAATATGGACTCTTATATCTGTTCATGGATATTCTAGCGTCATTGACCAGTGTAAGTATTCACAATTTGAAAATTAGCAATAACTAGTACTTGTATCCTTTTTCCCGTTTCCGTGCAACCTAGTCGTCAAACAACAATTTTCAACCGATTCTAATTTTTAATATTCAACTTCACACGATCAAACATAAACATTCAAATAAAAAATTCAACAATAAATCAGAAGATTTAAGCATCTACCAGCTGTTGAAAAGGCCTGAGAAGGTTCAATTCCCTCAAAAAATCAATAAAAATTACAAATACTATTTATGCAAATCAAATATTACATCTCTTTCAACTCAAATCAATATGATCATCTACTCATAATCATACAGTGAAATTCATTTCCACTTATAGAAATCAATTAATTAATCAAAACAACAAAATTTGAAAATCGAATAGTAATAATTCAACTTAAAAAACTCCTAAAATCTCGAGAAAAAAAAATCACATCCTAAATAATCGAAAAAAACAACAATGAATTGAAAATACGAAAGACGTACCTAAAGAACCAAGGCCAATACCAATGATGAGCAAAGCGACAGTATAAGGAACTCGAGTACCTCGAAGAAAGTGACGACAAGCAATCCCTAGAATTAAACTGACGCCGAAGAAGATAACGGCGTCAGTTGGAGTAGACTCAGATTCTTCCGCCATAGCAGAACCAGAAATGGTGGAATTCGTTGGAGTGGTAGTTTCGGCTCCGACTTCCGCTAACATTAACGGAAACGGAACCGCAATTCGGTACGCAGCCATAGCCGAGGTGCTGCAATGGCGGAATAATATTGTTGAAATGGAAATTGAAGTGGAGATTGAGTGAGGAGAGAAAAAATGAAAGTCAACAAGATTTTGAGTGATTACAGTAGTGATTATTGTTAAGTTAGTACCAGGTATTGTGTTTTCTGTGAATTTTGTCAATAATTTATTGTGGGTCGTTTTCTAGTGTTGGTCATTTGTTGAGGAAAAGACAAAGTAGATGAAATGATGTGGTACATAGTTTATTAATTAAGTACTGTAATTTATTAGAGGGGCAGAGATGCTAGAAAAACTCAAATGCTACCCGGCATCTGAATATCTAATCATTTCCTAGAGTCCCACTTACTTTTGTGCTAGTCCCGGATCTTTATGGTCGGGACTTATTCTTTATAGAGTTTTTTTTTTTTTTTTGACAAAAGATACTATTAAAGAAAAGCATAATTACAACATAATACTAACTAAAATAAGAACACTTAACAACCTACACATACTAAGTACCATTACTGGAAGATCGAAGAGAACCAAACACTGAAGTGGTCTTGCAGCAAACCAATAACTGCGGAGCCCGGACAACCATAAGAACCGAACCACATCCAAAATGTGGACCAAGAGAAGCCAAATGAACCGAAGCAGTCGAGATGGACCAAAAGCGCAGATTGCTAACATTGAAGAGAACCCAAGCTGGCACTGAAAGCGAAGGGAACTCGTGATGGAAATTGTAGAGAGACGGAAGAACCCGAAGTATGCACCTTGTTGTTGAGGAACGTACCTGTGACACCATTCCACTCCTAGGGAATGAAAAACATAACTACCTCCTAAGAGTCTGGGAACCAAACCTATAGAGTCATATAACTCAGTGACTCTATGAGAAACCGTGCATTCAAATGACGGTTCTCCTCTTGCAGTTCTACCAATGGAGAATGCAAGAAAATGGAGGACTTTGCTTAACCCAAGCATTAAAGATGGGTAGCCTCCTTCAAGATATTGTTTAACAGCGATGACTGACCTTGTCATCACACAAACTAACAATGGGATGATAGCAACTGACTGAATGCCAATATCATCCCACAAACGAGCAACAAGACCTGCAAACCAAACTCCTCCCTCAAAACCACCCTCCTCCTGCAAACTCCATATGCAGGGAAAACTATCCAACTGCGCAAATAACTTCCTCCCCTGGGGAACTAATTCAAGTACTAGGGGAACACAAACACACCCCGACAAGACTACTAGTAGGACCACCCACCTAACGTAAAAGGGTTTACTAAATCTTACAACCCTCATAACCCACCAACAAGGCTCCAAAGACCACGACAACACTTCGATAACTTCCAAAACTTGAACTAGTCTATGATACTCTAACTCAAGACTAAGCAGAGAAAGAGAATTATTAAGCAACAACAACCCAAGCAACAAAACACAGAACTTATACAAAAACATCATAACTAAACTAAAGCAAAGCTAATAACAACTAAAAGAAACAAGCATACAAACTGGTGAAAGAACAGAGGAGAAGGCCTTGAAAACCTCAACGGCAGCAACCCCACACAACACCGCGAACACCCGTCCACGGCAACACAAGAACCCCTCACTGAACCAAACCTTGGATACGCGAGGAAACCCTAACCTTAACTTCACCTTTACCGTCGGAAACTAATTAACGGAATTCCTTTCGACGGTGGCGTTAAAGCTAGCCTTTGGTTCTTGATTTGTAGAAGCAAGCCGGAAAACACTCGACGGTGAACCACTCACACGCAACCACGACCGAAGAGGACCCCTGATTCTACACCAACTGACCAAAAAAACGTAAATTAAAAACTAGAACAGAAAATTAAAGCAAAAAGTGAAAGAGATGGCAGGGCTAGGCTCGCCGGCGACGGCTAGGCGGAGCGCTCCAATCGCCGGCGAGCAAGGGCTGAGAAATCGAAGGGTTGTGGAGGCGGTGGAAGATAAGAATGGGGGTTAAAGAGAGAAAGGGTCGAGAGAAAAGTATTTCTTTATAGAGTTTAGTACGGAGTATTGTATTATATGGATGTTCGACGTGTGACAGTGTAAGTTATGGTGAAATAGGAATTTGAAAATGGAGTTGTTGATATGTAATTGATATGGAGTATTATTGTTTTATAAAAGTTTCACAATGTCAGTATTAGCCTCTATAGTTTAGTACTGAAGTCTTTTTTTTTAACAAGCATCTAAACAATATATTTAAATGGTTATTGGTCGACGTTTCATGCATCATATATTCTTATGGCTTTGCCACTGTTAAAACCTATTGTAGTCCACTTATGAGTGTCCCACATTGGAGAAAGAGGAGATGTGGTTCCACTTTATAAGGTAGAGGAATAAATCCTACTATTGCCAATTGGTTTTAGTATGGAAGCTCTAAAGCCTTGTTTGTGGACCAAACTCTCCTCCTTCTTGTTCGGGTTGCCCAGGCCCATTTCATATTGTCATTATGTCTTCGATTGAGCTCCTATCCATACACATTTTAACTAGAAGTTTTTATTATTGGATTAAGGGCCAATCAGTTAGGTGTTTCATTTTTGGAAACTTTATAGACGTTTTTAATATCTATTACAATTCGATATGTGTTGGTTTTAGGTTCTATAAATTAACCTAGAGAAAATATTCCAATTGTACAAAAACGAATAATATTGGTTAGAATTAATGAGGAAATGATAGTTCAACATTTTCAATGTTTTTCAAAAAAACAAGACATTGTATAGTACTCGTACAGTCGTACTACCATAAGATCGATGTACTTATACATAGTAGTAATAATTCTTAACCCACGGATACATGCGAGATGTGCCTAACCAATCTCCAATCTCCAATCTCCAATCTCTATCAAACATTAAAGTGGGACCCACCCATGAGATCTTGTGAAGGTTGTGATTGGGATCTAGACAGATTACGACATTAGCATAATATTGTATGTGTACTTAGGAAGTACGACTGTACGAGTAGTATAAACTATAAATGATCATTTGTTTAATACTTCCTCGGTTCTTTTTTACTTGACCTTATCACACTTGTTAATGTAAAATTTTAATTATCAATAACTTTAATTCTTCATAAGTAATAAATTATAAAACTTATATATTAATATCACTTATTGAGACGAATTAAAAAAATTCAACATGAATATATCTTTCCTAACATATTATTCACAAAAAACGGTCAAGGAAGAGGTGGTAAATAGTGTAAAAGTCAAAGCGGGTCAAGTAAAAAAGAACGGAGGAAGTATTAGGTTTAGTACAGTGATGGGCAATATGAAAAATATGAGATGGTGAGTAACGTACAGAATGTCATACATGTGATATCAAAATCCTACAGTATTTTTTTTGGTTTTTGTGAGGTGTTGTTTGGTTGCTATGGGAATTTACTTCCCAAAGGAATTTGTATTTCATAAGAATTAAATTCTTACATCAAATTCATGGGAATTGCTTAAAATTGTTTGGTTAACATGAAGGAAGTTGCAAATTATGGGAATTTTGACTTACCTGGGGGGTTGGGTAATCAACTTCCCATGTTTGTAGGAAGTCACAATTTCCTTGAATTTACAATTCCCTCATTTCCACTTTTTATTGTCAACCAAACAACTCACTCATTTTCAAATTCCCATGATTTTTGACTTCCTCCATTTTCTTTGTGTAACCAAACAACCCCTGAGTAGTTGAAAACTAGCACTTGAATTGCTCAACTTAGGGCGTGTTCCGCAAAATATAGCTGTGAAGGTAGTTGTAGCTGTGGAGGTAGTTGTTAGCTGTGTAGGTAGCTGTTAGCTGTCAACAAGCTGTTAGCTGTGAAGATAAATAATTTAGATATGAGTGTTCGGTAAAGTAGTGGTTGACTAGCTGTTACATATAAAAATCAATATTTTATTTTTAAAACTATAGATTAAATTTTCAACAACTACTTGAAAAGCTACCTCTAATTTCAAAAGCTAATGTTTCTAACTTTTCACAAAAGCTACCTCCACCACTAAAAGCTACCTCCACCACTAAAAGCTACCCTAACCACTACTTTGCCAAACACTCACGTTTTTTGTTGAGTAGTGGTTTGACTTGGTCAAACCACTAAAAGCTACTCAAAAGCTAACGCCGAACACGCCCTTATTAGTGACCTCGGATTTTATAGTACTAGTATATCAATCACGGCTTCTTAAATGACATCTTAAATGATTGATTTAAAACATTTCTAAAAAAAACAAATGATACCGTAGAAAAATTATGAAAAAATTGTTAAAAAAATCCTTTTAAAAGCATAATTTTGTGAAAACAAAACTGTTTAAAAGTTTTTTGGTTAAAAAAAACCACTACGTTTTTTTTTTTTTTTTTTACGAGAGGAAACTTATTTCCCTAATACCCTCTAATTAATATAACTAGTCTTAAACCAATGTGATGCACGAATGTTTATTGTATTGTAATTTTTTATTTTTTTTAAAAAAAACATTAATAAAATAATATGGGATTTCAACAAACATTATACATAATGGGTTTATATATATATATATATATATATATATATATATATATTGTCTTGATATATTTAACTGAGATATTATTTCATAATCGAGAACAGTGCGTTTCTGGTGCGGCCAGCCGCACCATGCGGCAGGGTGCCAAATCAGCAAATGACAAAGTAACCCCCAGACAAAGTAACCCTTAGACAAAAGTAACCCTTGACCAAGTAACCCTTGACTGACCTAGTAACCCATAGTAACCCCTGACCTAGTAACCCCAAGTAACCCCTAACCGACCTAGTAACCCCCGGCCTAGTAACCCCTGACCGACCAAGTAACCCCCAACCTAGTAACCCCTGACCGACCAAGTAACCCCCGACCTAGTAACCCCCGGTACTGCCCCACGCCACCACCACAATTCACCGAACCCACAACCAAACCACACCCAAACCTTACCCACCACTAGATCCCTACCCAACCATACCCACCCAAACACACCCACACCACGACAGCCATACACAGAAAACACCCGGAAAAAAAAAATTAAAAATCGTTTAAAAAAAAATTAAATGAACAAATACCTTAAAATTTAATAATAGCTTCAAATTTCACTATAAATATGGTTTAAAAGGCCAAATTCGGCCATCAGGGCTGAATTTAGCCTTAAAAAACCTCTAGCTTGTAGGAGAATGAGAAAGTGGCAGCATGGGTGGAGAATTAATGAGAAACCTCTACCTGAATTTGGGAAGGAGGAGAGAGAAAATGGGAATTGGGAAGGAGGAGAGAGAAAATGGGTGGAGAATTAATGGTGATGCATGATGCGTGGGTAAAGAGGAGTGAGAGAGGAGAGAGAGAAGATTTGTAAATAAAAAAAAATTATGGCTGGTCGTACAATGTGGCCAGCACATACGAAACTTTGTGAATCGAGAATAGTACTCTTGATATTGTCTTCCATAAATCTCACACAGATTTAATTTGGGCTAAAAAGATGTACTCCGTATATAAAAAAAAAAAAATACAACAAATCTTAATGAAAATTAACACTAGATTTCTGGTTTCAAAAAAAAAAATAATAATAGTAACATTAGATTTCTCATCATTTTTTAGGAGTAAAGGAATAAACGATCAATAATCCTTCAAATCCAAAACTAAAACATTGTCAACAAAGTTTAAGAATATATACCAACTTTAAGAAGAAAAATTGAAAAGAAGGAAACCTGAGAAGTAGTTCAAATGGTAAATACTAAGCGGCCGTCAGTCTGTCACAACCAACTTGCAACTATTGGAATAATTCCCTAGAATAAAATGAACTAATCATTAGGATTTAAATACAATATTGAAAGAGAAAACATCATGAACTTACATAAAACTGATGGGAAGAAACTTAATTGAAGACAAATTTGACTAAATTTAAACTTTAATTTTCATGAGCAAAAAATATAATTTGAAATTTAAATTGGGAACGCAAGGAACATGGCCTATTTGCGACCACCTGTTGGGCTATATGGAATGCACGCAACAAATGGTTGTTCGAAGGTGAAGCATGTGACCTAAATAAAGCTGTGGAGTATGTCATTAAACTCACGAAAGAGCTCCAAAAAGATGAAGTGGTGGTGCTGGGTGGGAGGTCAGCGAGACAGAAATGGAAATCTCCAATTGCGGGGTTGCACAAGCTGAATATTGATGCGGGGGTGGAGGAGGGGGTAGGTTCGATGGCTGGAGCTATTGTGAGAAATGACAGGGGAAGGGTCGAACTTGCTGCTGCTTGGCGCTTTAGGATAGGTGGGAGCCATTAATAGCAGAAGCAAAGGCCTTGTTGCTGGGTTTGAGAGTGGCTGTCGACTGTGGCTATCGCAGGTTGGTGGTGGCCTGGAGACCGATTGCCTTGAGCTAGTGAACGCGGTACGATCGCAAGAGAAGGGGTGGAGTAGTTTTTACCTTATTTTGGATGATATCTATCATGTCTGTTCTTTGCTAGAGTATGTAGCTTGGAGTTTCATTCTGTAGAAATATGTATAGTTTTTGTATAATATGTGTATAGCTATACTTAGTGCAGGAGTAGTTTTTATTTTTGTCTGTTTCTTTCCTTGACAGCAGCCATGAGCTGTAGCTTTGTCTTGTAGTGATCAAGGTGTGTATATATTTTAATGAGAAGCAGATCTTTCTAGGGTTGAGAGCCCCGGAAATTATTCTTCCGCCTCCATTCACTAACAAAACATTCTTGCTGAACACACAAAACCAAATACACTCTGATTTTCTTCATGGTATCAGAGCTCACCAGGTTATGAGATTGAACAAAATCGAAGCTTTCTGAAATAGAAAGTTTGAATCTTTAGCCAATCACTGAACCGTATATCAAAGTTTTAATCTTTGATCTTAAAAGTTTAAATTCCTGAAATAGAAACACATAATGGAGGTTAAGTAAGTTGTTCCTTATGTTGATCCTTATTATTTGGGAAGCTCGGATAACTCGAACACACCATTAGGAACGATTGTCTTCAATGGAAAAAACTATGTCAACTGGAGCAGAAGTGTGAGGATGGCTCTAGGGGCAAAGAACAAACTTGGATTCATCGAGGGTAAGATATCTAAACCAAATGTTTCTTCTGATGATTATAATCAGTGGATAAGGAATGATTGCATGATTAGATGTTGGTTATCTGCCAGTGTAACACCACAAATTGTTGAACAAATGTTGATAGTGAACTCAGCTAGAGAGTTTTGGACTGAATTAGCTGAGAGATTAGGGCAGTCAAATGCTCCTCAGATCTATATGCTTAGGAAAGAATTGAATGGGTTAAAACAGAACAACATGAGTGTTTCAGAATATTTTGGGAAGCTTAAGGCTGGATGGGATCAGCTTAGTAGTCTGGAAGGAATGCCTGAATGCACATGTGATATTTTTAATAAATGCACATGTAATGTAATGAAGAAGCTGTTGGAAAGAGAAGAGAAGAAGAAAGTGATGGATTTTTTGATGGGATTGAATGTTGGTTATGATAACCAGAAAGAAAACATCATAGGCATGGATCCATTGCCTAGTGTTAATAGAGCACATCAGATGGTTTTACAAGTTGAAAAGCAGAAGGAAATATCAGGTTTGGATGAAATAGGATCAGAAGCAAGTGCTTTACTAGTTGCTAAGCCATTCCATGGAAATAGGTAGAACAACAATCAGAATCACAGGAATAATTATCAGAATGGTAATTATTAGAGAAGAAAGACCAAGGAAGAAAAGGAAAAGAAGTGGTGTGAAAACTGCAAAATGAAGGGACATACAATAGATGGATGCTTCAAGATTTATGGTTATCCAGATTGGTTTAAGAACAACCCAAAGGGAAAGACAGGAGTGAAATATGCTGCAAATGTGTCTGGAACAGGACAGTGCATTGAGGATGATCCTCTTGAATCATCTGAACAAGGACAGTTGAGCAATAGTGAGAAACCAGATTCTGAGACGCTGAATGCAGTGGTGCAGCAGGTAATGAAGGTGATGAATTAGAAGCAGCAAGGTCAGGCAAGCAGTTCAAGTAATGCAGTGAGTATGAGCAATTTTACAGGTATTGTTTCAACCTTAAATGCTTGTGCACTTTATGAGAATGTGGATAAAAGTTGTTGGTTGATAGACTCAGGAGCATCTGATCACATGGCTAGTGGTAGGAAATTATTTTGTGACATAAGAAATTTAAGAAAGCATGTTAGTATTGGAATGCCTGATGGAACAATTAGAAATGTGAATGAAATGGGAACTGTGAAATTGAATGAACATATAATTCTTAGAAATGTGCTGCATATACCTGAGTTCAAGCATAATTTATTGTCAGTGAGTAAGTTGATGGAGCAAACAAAATTGAAGGTGATGTTCACTGATTATGGGTGTCTATTTCAGGACCCTTCTAGTAGAGAGGTAGTTGGATATGGAGAGAAGAGTGGAGGACTTTACAAGCTAAAGCTGGACAAGAGGTCTGAGAGAACTGAAGAAAGAAGAAATGGAGCAGAGAAGGAGTAGAATAAGGCTAATGTAATGGCTTGTAAGAAAGTTTTGAGTAGTAAATCTAGAGGAAATTTAGATTTATTACATGCAAGATTAGGACATACTTCTTTATCCAAGATGAAACATTTGGGTATTTGTGATTGTAATGGGGTTTCTGAATATTTTTGTGATACATGTTGTTTGGCAAAACACCACAAATTACCTTTTAATTCAAGTTCTTCAATTGCAAATGCTATCTTTGATTTGGTTCATATGGATTTGTGGGGACCATATAGAACTAAGAATGTCACAGGGGCAAGTTATTTCCTCACAATCTTGGATGATTATTCAAGAGTGACTTGGACTTATTTGGTGTCAAATAAGGAACAGGTTAGACAGGTGCTGAAAATGTTCATTGCATATGTGCAGAATCATTTTAATACTTCTATTAAAGTGATAAGAAGTGACAATGGGACTGAAATATTTCAGTTTCAGTCAGAGTGTTCCACAATAATGAAAGAAAAGGGAATTTTGCATCAAAGGAGTGTTGCAGGAAACCCTCAGAAGAATGGGAGAGTTGAAAGAAAACATAGGCATTTGATAGAGACAGCCAGGGCAATTAGAATACATGTTGGGTTACCCAAGAATATGTGGGGAGAGTGTGTGCTAGCAGCAACTCATATCATCAACTTGTTGCCTAGTGCAGTATTGAAATGGGAGATACCTTTTGAGAGACTGATGAAGATAAAGGCAAGATATGAGCATCTGAAAGTGATAGGGTGCCTATGCTATGCTAGTAACATGCATAGAAAAGGGGATAAATTTGTTGCTAAGGCAACTAGATGTGTTCTGATTGGATATCCTAGTGATCAAAAGGGATACAAAGTATTTGATCTAGAGTCAAAACAAATATTTGTATCTAGAGATGTAAGTTTCAAGGAAAATATTTTTCCTTCTTGTAAGCAAAGTGACAAAGAAAATGCTGAAATTCCTAGAAGCATTGATCTGAATTTTGAGACATCAGATGTCTACTGACAATATTTTGCAAGAAATTCCTTTAAGAGAAGAGGAAGAGCAAGCTGAAGTTGTGCCTGAAGTGCAACATGAGGTGTTAGAACACGGGATTCAGATCCTTGAAGAAGACATAAATGAAGAGATGGGAGATCAAGATCAGGATGATCATAGAGATCATGAACAGAACATGGAACAAGAAGCTTTAAGAAGATCTGTGAGGGATAGAAGAGCACCTTCAAAATTTAAGGGTTTTGAATGTGATAAAAGGCTGCAACAATTCAATTATATAAATCAAGAAGCTGAGCCAAGAAATGTCAATCTAGTGCATATTACTCTTGATAACAAGGAGTACTATACACCAAATTACATTGTGTCCCTTAACAATGTGATGAAGATAGATCAACCAAACACATACAGAGAAGCTTCAAAGGATCCAAGATGGGTCAAAGCAATGCAAGAAGAGTTACAGGCAATAGAAAACAATGGAACATGGGAGATAGTTGACTTGCCAAAGGGAAAGAAAGCCATTGATAGTAAATGGGTTTATGTTGTGAAATTGGATCCAAATGGGAAGATTGTGAGACTGAAGGCAAGGTTAGTTTCCAGAGGAGATAGACAAGTGGCAGGGAAGGATTACAAGGCCACATTCTCACCAGTGGCTAATTTTGCAAGTGTATGACTTATAATTGCACTAGCAACAGCAAGAAACTGGAATTTACATCAATTGGATGTAAATAATGCATTTTTGCATGGATACTTAGAAGAAGAAGTATATTTGAAGATACCAGAAGGATATATGAATGGAACAAAGGATAAAGTATGCAAATTAAGGAAGAGTTTGTATGGGTTGAAGCAAGCTTCAAGGCAATGGAATATTGAACTCAAATCATTTTTGATAGAAAATGGTTTCAAGCAGTGCAGAAGAGATTACTCCTTGTTTTTGAGGACAGAAAATGGTAAAACTTGTATCATCTTAGTGTATGTTGATGATTTGATTATCACTGGTGATGATGAAGAAACAATTGCTTCCATGAAAAGCAAACTGGATAGTGCCTTTACTATAAAGGATTTGGGATTCTTGAGGTATTTTTTGGGAATTAAGATAGCTAGAGGTGAAGGAGGTACAATGATCAACCAAAGAAAATATGCTCTGGACATTGTCAGAGATAGTGGAATGGAAGGATGTACACCATGTACGTTTCCTTTTCCAAAGGGAGTTAAGTTATCAACAGAAACAGGAGAATTGCTTGAGGATCCTGAGAGTTATAGAAGATTGGTGGGAAGGCTGCTATATTTGAACATGTCAAGACCTGATTTGTTCTTCTCAGTTCAACAACTAAGTCAGTATTTGAGTTGTCCTAGAAAGCCACATATGCAGGCTGCTCTGCATGTTGTGAAATACATTAAAGGAACGGTTGATCTAGGATTATTTTATCCTAGTAACACTGATCATACATTGTCAGCCTATAGTGATGCAGACTGGGGAAGTTGTATTTTTAGTGGAAGATCTTTGACTGGATTTTGTGTATTCTTGGGAGGTGCTTTGGTTTCGTGGAAAACGAAGAAGCAAAAGGTAGTCTCAAAATCATCTTGTGAAGCAGAGTTTCGAAGTATGTAAGAAACCACAAGTGAGATAGCATGGATAGCTGGTTTATTTGAAGATTTGGGACAGGATTTGCCTCTTCCTGTCACCTTATTTTGTGATAATAAATCAGCAGAGTATATTGCACATAATCCAGCACTCCATGACAGAACAAAGCATCTCAAATTAGACTGCTATTATATTCGAGCTATCCATGCTATCTCAGTTGTACCATTACTACCTGTCATGTTAAATCTTCTCTTCAGTTGGCTGACATTCTCACTAAATCCCTTCCTGCACATCAACATTGGTTTATATCGTCCAAGTTAGGACTTGCTACTTTGTCCCAAGTCCAACTTGAAGGGGGGGGGGGGGGTGTAGAAATATGTATAGTTTTTGTATAATATGTGTATAGCTATACTTAGTGCAGGAGTAGTTTTTATTTTTGTCTGTTTCTTTCCTTGACAGTAGCCATGAGCTGTAGCTTTGTCTTGTAGTGATCAAGGTGTGTATATATTAATGAGAAGCAGATCTTTCTAGGGTTGAGAGCCCTAGAAATTATTCTTCCGCCTCCATTCACTAACAAAACATTCTTGCTGAACACACAAAACCAAATACACTCTGATTTTCTTCCCATTCGTAGGGAGGGTAATAAGGTTTCACATGAGTTGGCTTATTGTCTTCCATGTGATACTAGTTGTCGTTTTTGGTTTAGTAATTTTCCAGATTGTATTGTTCCTATTTGGAGTTTGATTTCCCTATGAATGAAAATTGTGTGTCTTATGACCTTCCATAAAAAAAAATAAGAAAAGGATGAGAGGAAAAGGATTAAAAGAAGATAGGAAAACTACCCTCATGAAACAACATGATACTGTGATAGAAAGAACTATTTTTTTAAAGGTAAATTGGGAAAAAAAAAAAAAAACAAAGGTAAAAAATGAAATGTAAATATGGCCACGTGGCACTCTAATTTGTTTGCAAAAGTTCATGTTAGTATTTAGGCCCGTGCATTGCACGGGTTAAACTTGTTAGTTAGATTTTATCGGAAACAATATATTTCAAATACGAAATACCACATTGTCAACACCAAACATATCTATACTATATATTAAAAGGCGTTTCTAAAAAGTTTCTACGCCACGTAGACCCCGTCACTCATTAAACTCCTTATTATGCCACGTCATCCACTCAATTCTTTAATATGCCACATTATCCACACTACCAACAATATTTAATGTTGCCTCAACTATATTGAAAAAAATATTTGGATGAAAAGGTTCGAACCCTTAGCCTCTTTGAAGAAATGTTATTGTTTAACAATCTAGGCGAATTGTTAATTATGCTTTAATGTTTCACACTAAATACTCTTTTACTATAAATATATTGAATATACATACACACTACTCCCTCCCTTTCAATTTGTTAGTCCCATATACTAATTTGGGCGTTTCAAAAAGATCTATCCATATTAAATGTATTCCACTTTTAACTTAGTTTTTATTTCCTATTTTATACCTAATAAATTCTGATTGGTTAAATTAATTGATTGTGAATTAGGGGGTGTTTGGTTCGCGGATTAGGTATAAGGTATGGGTTTAGAATGACCAAAACCCATACCATATGTTTGGTTGTCAAAAATATGATTTTTAAACCCATACCTCAAACCCATGAGGTATGGGGTTTGGAAACCTTGGGGGGGGGGGGGTTTGGCTCATTCCATTCACTTAGGTATCAAATACATTAAATTAAGGGATGATATTTTATTCCAGAATTAAACCAAACACATGGTATTAAGTATCAAGTTCCAACCTGATACCACCTTAACCCTATTCCTGATTCCAAACCTATTCCTCTTTGCGAACCAAACGCCCCCTTAATGACATAACTCTAAGAAAAGAAATTACTCCATTGATTTATGAAATTATGGCTAATGCTTTCCTAAAAAAATAAAAAAAATTTAAATAAGGCAAAACTATTTATGAATTGTTTTTTATTTTATTATTAGATTCCAAATATTCTCCTTTTCTTATTTTATGTGATTGATTTCATATGAGACTATCATATTGAAACAGAGGAATATTCTTAAAAATTAGCACTTGCACAACTATAAAAGTAGTATCTCGGGGCAACGCCGGAACTACTCACTAGTTGCAAAATAAAAAGTGCCCCTACTTAATTACTCAACTCCCTTTCACCATGATTAATAAAATAAGATGCATGAGACAAATTAAAAATTAGACAATATTGGTCTAATACTCCATGCAAAAAAAAAAGAGATATGTATAGGCACACAAAAAATGGCATTATAACAGGTGGTAAACAAGCAGTCAACCAAGCATTGATATGGCTCACCTCACCAGGCTCCCCTGAATGAATTAACTTATCTAAACAACGCGGTCAGTTATATCATCTTTCTTTTGATTGGTATAATTCTCCCTCTTTTGATTTTATTAATTAATGTTGCATGTGTGTTAGTTGTTTTTTTTGTCGATTTCAGTTCTTATTTGCATGATTTTGGTCCGTGTCTAAGTGTTGTACTACCTCCGTTAATAGTTATGTGCAACTTTTGCCATTTTTGTCCGCTCGGGGTTATGTGCAACTTTCTATTTTCTTTCTATTTTTAGTAAAAAAAAAAAGTGGCAAAATTACAATTTTACCCTTAATTTTAATTGTTTTATTTTTTAATCAATACCATTATAATATCCTAAACTAAATTAACCTAAACTAATCAGATTCACCTAATCTAATTGTTCCCTCCTTTTATCTTCCAATTCCACTCCTCTCTCTTCATTCACACAACTTCCCAACTACCCAAATTAATTGTGATGTTTCGTTCTCCCTATATCTTCTGGATACTTCATAAGATGAACCCTAGTTCATCTTCTGGGTTTTTCTCTCTCCTCTATTCTTCCGATTTTCTCTATTTTTCACTCCAAATATACTCTCCTCTTCTCGTTTCTTTCTCAATCAAATTCCCTCCTTAAAAATGTTGAACTTAGATCCTCTTAAGGATGCTTACATGGCTACGAATGACAAGGGAGAGGAGAATTTGATCCTCAATTTTATGCACTGCTTCGAGGTTGGATCTTCTTTTCCTCGTGAATTTTACGAGTCTACTGAGACGGGTGCGTACTGCTCTCTGTACACTTACAGAGCCCTTGGTCAAGTCCTCAAAAGCCTCGATGAGGAAGAAAAAGCGAATAAAGAGGAGGGTGTTGGTGATTCCCGTCGTAAATCGCTTGATTTCTCAGAGATGGCTGTAGATCTGGCTGCTGAGCAAGGTGAGGGCAGTGTTGTTGTGCCCTCTAAGCCTAGATCTAAGAGGGAAAGGCCACCCCCTCGAGTTAAGGCCACCAGGAAGGCCGCGCGTGTTGCCCTGAGAAGGATGCGTGGCCTCCCTGACTATGAGTTGATTGTGCTGTCTTCTGATGAGGAGCCTGATGAGGAACCTCCAGCCAAGAAACCAGAAGTGCCTTCTTGTTCTGTTCCGTTTGTGACGTGCTATGTGAGGCGGATGAACCCTACGGTTCAACCCTCTGAGTAGCTGCACTCGTAACGCTTCCTAACCCTAACTTATTTAATTTTTGTTATTGAGTCCCATTTTTAAGTTGATTGTGTATGCTTGTGACATGATTTGTTTATGGTGGTTGTGTTATGCACATATACTCCGAATTTAATTATGTTGTGGTGGCTTTGTTGTGCTGTGATGTTGTATGTGGTGTTTGTGATTATGTCCTTTAATAATTGGAAATTTTGATGGACATGGTGTTGGTTTTCCTGTCCTATTATTGTTGGATTTTTTGATGGATATGTTTTTGGTGCTTATGTCCTGTTTATGTTGGATATTATGATGGATATGGGTTTCTTGGTTCTGTCCTTTTTATGTTGGATATTATGATGGATTTGGGTTTGGTGCTTCTGTCCTTTTTATGCTTGTATATTATGATGGATTTGGGTTTGGTGCTTCTGTCCTTTTTATGCTTGGATATTATGATGGATATGGGTTTGGTGCTTCTGTCCTTTTTATGTTGGATATTATGTTGGATATGGTTTTAGTGCTTCTATCCTATTAATGTTGGATATTATGTTGGCTATTGATGCATTTTAAGAGTTGGATAATGATGCATTTTAAGAGTTGGATATTATGTTGGATATTATGTTGGATATGGTTGATGTTGTAATCATGGCATATGGCATATGGGAATTTGGTTGTTGAATGATGATCCTTTATGATGGTTTCTTGATTTGGGTGTTTGGGTTGTTGTGTGAAAAATGTTCTCAATGATCATTGTGTAGAGAACATTTTCTAATGGAGTTCCCTGCACATGCCCCTTTTTGTTATTGTTTAACAGTCCCCATTTGCGCTGCTGTAGACTATTTGTGTTGTGTGTTGAATCCAAATGATGAAGGGACTCCTATGAAATACTATTTGAACAATGGTATAGCTCCACCAATCAATATATTGTGATTGATGTTGAGGTAACCATATTTGAAAGGTTGTGTTTAAAAAAAAATTGATCTCCTGATGGATTCATGTGATTAAGTACTTCCACTTACTTGATAAAATGGCTACAAAAAGCCTCTTACAAATGCACTAGAACTAAACCACCATTGCCTTTCATGTGTGTTTCAATACTCTACCATACAAAATACACCTAACCACCTATTCATTGGTACACAAAAATAACTAAACAAAAGTGAAATTTAACATATCATTGTTGACTACTAAGTGGTTATGTGTGGCAGTGTGTGGTTGTTTGCTGTGTGTCTTTGTACTTAGTCTGCATCTACCTCCATGTCTTCTGTTTCTGCTTCATGATTTCCCTGGGGTGCTGGCCTGAACATTGTGTTAAGGTATTCCACAGCTTCCACCACTATACTCCTTTCTACTTCAATCTGATTTGGGAGAATGCCTAAATTCTCAAGCTTTTTCTTGTTCATATGTGGGATTTTATACTTGTTCCCTCCTTCTGCCTTTAGAATCTTGATCATGCATCTTTGTAATGTCACCCAAATATACTTGTTTACTTCTGGTTTGAAATTGTTATAAGACTCAATGACCTTTTCAACAAGTTCATCTACATTCTTTGGAAAAGATTGATATTGCAAAGATTAAATAGATCTAAATAGACCTAAGTCTAACACATTCAAATCTGGTGATTGTGCTGGTTGGAACACAAACTCAATGTTAAATCCATTTGCTTGTGTTGCTTAAATGAACTCTTCATCTCTTGGTATTTGATGTGGCCTTGCATTATCCCATTGAATCACCACATTTTTGGGCAAACTTGCTGGCCATTTTGACACTATTGCTGGTATGACTTTGTGAAGTAGCATGTCCCTTATTGCATCTCTGTTGACATTTTGAAGTGCTTTTGTGACCAATGTGCCAGCTGGTCTGTTTTTGCTTGACTTTTTTGCCTTTTCTTGCTGTGTGAATGGGAATATCCCATATTTCCCATCATGTAGGAGTTCCCCATGTGTCCCATACAGAGGCTTTCCTATAATGGCCATGAACATAGCTTTTAATTTGAACCTCCTTTATTGTTGAGCCATATAGGGATCTTCCTCACTTGGTAACAGATAAAATCTTCTTTTGTTTGGGTTTAGATAAAACCATTTCTCATCAATGTGGATGGAATACTTCATGTCATCAAATGTGAGGTTCTCATTCCCTTGGATTGGGTTTATGTGAGACAAAACACACTTCATTCTTGCCACCTTGTGATCTGATGTTAGTATTGGCTTGCTGCTTGCTGTGTGTGTTCTGATTCTCCCCTTTTTCTTCAAATAATGAAGAGTAACATGTGAAATTTTGAGTGCTGCAGCATATGATCTTTCTGTTTGCCTTAAGTGAAGTGGGACTGATTGTAGGAATTCATCAGAGAATTCCATTGGCTTTGGACCTGTCCTTCCTATCTTTTTGGACCTGACATCAATCAAATTCCCTTCTGCCATCTGCCTTTTTATTTCATTGAACAGTCTTGTGATTGTTGATTTATAAACCTTGAACTTGATTGATAATTCTACCTTGTAGCCTCTTGGTAGGTTACCATCTTGCATTTTCAACAGCATTGCATCCACAATCTCTCTCTTTTGATGCATATTTAGCTGTTTTCTGTTTGGTTGATGAGTCCCTTCTTCAAACAATGATGCTAGTGTTTCATCTTGCTGAGTTTGATTGTTGTTGTTAATGGTTGTGTCTTCTATTTCTGCCTCTTCTTGCATATTCTCATTGTCTGAGTTGTATGCTTCAAAATTTGCATCTTGCAGCTGCTCTTCATAATCGTAGTACATGTCTGCAATTTCTTCCTATGAAATTAAGTGTTCAATGTCGAAAAAAGGGTCTTCATCTATTGCTGCCATGTCTTTTGTTTCCTGTGTTCACTTGTAGATTGCTGTAGATGGTGAAGGGGGGTCGGCTGATGAAGGTTTTTGAAGAGATGATGCAGCCCTCAAGTTGAAGCCTTGATGATTTGATGACTAACTTCAGCTTAGCACTAATTTTAGATTAGGAGTAATTTTTTGGGTTGTTTAGCTAAACGTATGTAATTAGTGCTAACTTTTGGTGATTTTCAGCTAGCTTTTGAACAAACTTTGGTATGTAATTATTGAGAAGCATTCAATGCTTCATGAATGATGGAGGCTTGTATTTATAAGCCTCATAAATGCTGTGAAGAAATCAGAAAACTTGGATTTTCAGTTTTTGTTTTTTAAAAAGTTAGAGGGAATTTTAAATTTCCCAAAATCAAAATTTTTAAGAAAATTTGGGGGGGGGGGGGGGGGGGAAACATACTCCCTCCAAAAAAATAAGATTTCCCCTCTTTATTTGCAAGTGGGGGGACCACCTTTCTCTCTCCACTCACTTTAATTAACTCTCTTAAATCCCTCTAATCTTTGCCATCCAAATTTTGCCTTGGTAACCGTAATCATGTGCAAAGTTGCACATAACTATTAACGGAGGGAGTATTTGTATTGGAGTGTTGAGTATTTGTTTCAGGTTAACAGGTACGTAGTTTAAGTAAAGTGTAGAGTCAGGGTAGCATATACATATATGTTGTTATTGGTAAGATGGTGCATTTCAATGGTGGGTTTTAGGTTAAAATTGGAAATTTACATAATTACATATCATGCATCCTAAAGCAGAAGCTGATTGCTGTAAGTATTGTCCATGTAGGATAGGCGGTATCACTATTTGTATAACTCTTTCGAATTGAATGTTATTCTGATTGAGACCTTCCTGTTAAATTGAGTTTTTGTTGTCAATTATCATACAGTACGTGAATTTGATGGAATTTCAGGTTTACATTTGCAAAGGTAGGTGTTATCTTAGTTAGTTATCTGAAAGTGTGCTTTTCTCTTATTTGAGGATTCTATGTGATGATCAATTTGCTTTGGTTTCAGAGAGTTTTATAAAGTTGTTCATTTTTGTCGCTTATTGCTGTTTTAGCAGGTTATCACAGGTTTCATCATATTTATTTCAATTATTCAGTTTCAGGTTATCATAATTTTATATGAGTTGGGGAAGTTGATCCGAAATATGTTTCAAATTAAAGGCATTTTTTTTTTTTTATCTTCATTGTCCAATGGGAAAATTACATTGTGACGTTTTTCAAGTGTCATATTAAGTCAGTTATTGATGTCTTTGATTAATTTGTGTTTTGGCATTTTAAGTGTATATAATTGTTTTTTCCGGAGATATGTTTTCCTTTTACCGAATACTTTTTTATTCACAATAAACTCCCTTCATTGACGTGCTTTAGTAATGTTAGTGAGAATAACTGAAAGCTTTGGGTCTATTTTTTTTTTTTTTTTTTTTTTTTGTTATGTGCTAAACTGCTAGCTATAAAATTATCAGAGGATTTGATTCTGAACTGAATTGGTTTATAAAGGTCTGCGATCTGTTGTCTGTGGATCATAATATTGCGGACCTGTGGTATCATCAACTTATTCTCAAAGTTTTTTTAATTGTCAACTGGGACTCTATGCTTTTAAAAAATGGCTAACAATCGTTTGTTTGAACATACATTAATTTGCTTGATGTAAATTTAAAGTAGAATGACTGGTTATAACAGAACACCATCTTAGCTTGATTGTTGTCTTTCTACTGCTTAAATTAATTCCTGAAAATTATCTTTCTTTAACTTTACCAGGATGGCTGTTGCTATGCTTGTCAAAAGACATGTTGATGGATTGCTACCTATTGATGTCTACAACATTGAGCTGGAGGATCAAAGAGGTGCTGAAGGTTAATATGGGTTTTTACAGATCAAAGGTATGTGTTTGCTTATAGCAAGCTACTGTATGCACCATTTGGAAGTCTCTCTTTAGTTTCAATTATCGAAAAGTAACTGTATGTGCAAAATTGCCTTATATTTTGTATATGACAGGGCAATAATGATGGGTCTTATGCTGCATATAGCCATATATACAGAAGGAAAGCAGTTAATGAAAACACAACAATACAAAGTGGTATTAGAGATTTAGAGGTGCTTCAAATGGGAGAGGTTCAATGCAGGGAGTTTATTGTGAATAAGAAATTATTTTGTCAGACAATTTCAATTTCTTGTATAACTCTTTTCTGAATATGAAGTTTTTAACACGAGATCCATTGTGTTTTTTCAGAAGGTTTTTTTTCTCTCTGTGCCTCGAAACTCATAGAGGTATTTGTCATTCCTTTGTTAATGATAATGTTTTTGGCTTATTTCAATAGTCGAGTCATTTTTGTCAGTATCATTGCATAAACTCCATTTAAAAAAAATATATGTATATTGTTAATGATGTGAAAGATAAATTGGCTACAACTTTTCTTGTTAATTGGTAAGTCTTGTCAGTTAAGTGTTTAGTTTTTAGTTCTATGATGCTTTCTTTATGTTCCAACCAGTGTTAGTGTTTTTGTTAATTAGTTTTTGGTAGGATTATCAAAATATCAATAAAAGATTGTGATGGTTTGTTATCTTTCTGAAATGGATGTAAAAAGTATCATGAATATCTTTTCTTTTTTTTTTTTTCAAATTATGATAATTTCCGGTTGATGCATGTAATGTTAGATTCCAATTTCTTAGGAGGAACTCTGTATCTTTTTGAGTTAATAAGAGTCTAAAAATTGGTTTTGATATTCTGAAAATGTCTAGATATCTTAGTTGTGTGATATTTGATACCTCTAATTATAGAAGGTAATGGTTATACAATGATAAATTTTATATAAATAGGTACGGGGAAGGGGGAGGAGCGAAGGAGAGAGGGGGAAAGGGGGGAGAGAAGAGAAAGGTAATGATTATACAAGGATAAAGTTTATATAAATAGGTACGTGGGAGGGGGGGAGAGAGAGGAGGAGAGAAGAGAGAGGTAATGGTTATCTACAGAATACAGCTACTTCCTCCGTTCTTTATTACTTGACCCGCTTTGACTTTTACACTATTCACCACCCTTCCTTTGACCGTCTTTTGTGAATAATATGTAAGGAAAAATATATTCATATATGATCTTTTTGTATTCGTCTCAATAAGTACTATCATAATATATAACTTTTATAATTTTTACTTATGGAGAATTTAACTTATTGATCGTTAAAGTTTTACATTGGCAAACGTGATAAAAGAAACAGGTCAAGTAAAAAAGAACAGAGGAAGTACATGTTATCTCAACAGAGTATGGTATTACATTGAAATCAGATAGCAGCCTCTGTGATGTTGATTGCAATATAGCCGAGGAGAGAGTTCATTGTTGGATTTGGATCAGTATATTCCTTCTCGCTCTTCTGTATATACGACTGGCTATTCTGATATGTAGACTGTGTGTTAAAACTACAAGCTTTTTTATATATGTTCTTGCGTCTCTTTAAGTTCATCTTACTGGAAAATTAATGCTTGCTATAGGCTTAGGATTTTTTTCACCATTATTTGGGTGATGGGGTAAATTTATTAGCAAATCTCATTTTACAATGCAGAATTATTGAACTTGGAATTAATTCTTCGTATCATTTCTCGCTTGTGAAGGATTATTTAAAGCGAAGGTTTGAGAGGAGTGCAAATATAAAACCATAGATTCCTTGTTTGTGAAGGATGCTACAGTTATTGAGTTGAAAGATTACCTTAAAAGTAAAGATGAAGTAGCTTTTTATCTTTTGGATCATGTGTTTTTTTCAATATTGTAGGTTGATGTGCTGATATATATTGATGTTATATTGAAGATTGAAAGTGCAAATTCCACGTACACCAAACCTTCATTCTACGATTACCACATTGGAGGGGGTAATTTTCAATTTGCATGTTTTTGTTTGCCTTCCTTCTCTAATTGTACATTCGGCCATTTAAATTGTTATTTGCATCTTCTCAGTTTAATTACATGCTGAAGAAAGTCATCAGGATATTGCTCAACTGAATTCTAATCACTATTAATTCCAATAACTAACAAATCTTGGCACTTTACAAAATATAAGGGCTGAGAAAATGCATCAGTGAACATGATTGCTTTTATGTTCTTTGTTATACACTGGCCATTCTTGAGCTTCTGCCAGTGCTGTCAATAACTTTCTGCGAATATCACAAGTGTTGTCTGTGCTCGGTGGCTTTCTAGCTGATGCCTATCGTGGTTGATATTGGACTATTGCAATGATGAACTACAGCCAGCTCGGGTCGCAGTATGTCCTTCCAACATTCTATTTTTACTCTTAGCTCCATGATGATTGTATTCTTTTCAATTTAGTCTAGCTAAAAGCCTAAAACATTAATAAAAAATATAAAGTATTGCCTGTACATATCTAAAGAGGTCCATGTCCTTTGGGGGGTGGGTTTTAGGTATAGACACATCTCTAAAGAGCTCCATTTGTGCTTTTATGGTTTTATTTATAGCCTCAGATAAGATGTTGACTTAATTTTTCCTCTAGCTATTTGGTTGAGCTCTTCTTTAGGCTGATATTCATGATTTGTCATTTTACAGTTCGTTAAGGACTTAGAGGATCAGTGAAGAATATACATTGTAGGCTGTATCTATTGATTGAATTGAAGAACATAGAAAAATTGGGAAGTTGGGTGTTAGATGTGTGTATTGGACGTATAGTTTGTCAAGTTTTATTTCCTGTTAGCAAAAACATACATCGTACTAATTTTTATTGCCTCATTGGGGATTTTCCTATTGTTTATGGGTTTTATATATTGTAGCATGAAATTTAGTAATATCTTCAAAATAACAAATCTATCTGGAATGGATTATTTGATAATTTTGCTAGAGCTTAAATAAACTAGTATTATAGAGAATGAGACCTTGTTGGAGTTGGAAGTAAACTATTGGTATTGATTTTTAACAAACAAAAAACGGGTAACAATTTTGGGCTTGATTTTTTATCATAGGTATCCTAACACCATTAGGTTTTTATTACGATATATTTAGGGAATATTTAGATTTGGAAAATATATTTTATCTAAGAGATATTATGCTAGGATATTTAATTCCCATAGTTATCATGTTTCCTAGTTTGATACGACTAAGGAAACTCTCTGCCTTGTGCTATTTAATGGCTTTGCCATGTGTTAATGAGAATTAAGCCAAAGCTTTATCACAAAATTACAGTTTTACATAAAATTAATTAAAGCAGTAGTGTTTTTTTTGGCCTTCATAAGACAAAAAGGTGCAATAATGGTGTTAGCAGAATTAGGGAGGTGCATATCTAATGCTCTTCGGAAACTAAATAATTCAAGTGTGATCGATAAGAAGGCACTCGGTAAATGCTTGAATGAGATCACTCATGCTCTTCGCGATGCTGATGTTAACTTCGAGTTTATCAATCGCCACATTAACAATATTAAGAACAATATCAATCTTGATCATATTTCTGAGGGTCTTAATAAGCGCAAAATTATAGAACAGGTACTATACTTTTCTATTGTATCTCTTTTTAAAACCTTGATTATATTGTCTATTAATATCAATTACTTAATTATAATATTGCTGCTCGATTTTTAACTTGATATTTGTTTTTTAAAGGCGGTATTCAATGAGTTATGTAGTTTGTTGAATTCGGAGAAGCCATCTTTTACTCCGAGGAAAGGCAAACCAAGTATTGTTATGTTTGTTGGTCTGCAAGGTATGTTATGTATGCACTTTTTTTTTTTTTCTCTTTAATTTCCTAAGGTTACGTTCAACCCTACCTTTTTTTTTTTTTTTTTTTTTTTTTTTTTTTTTTTTAAACCACTAACATTGAGGACAATTTTTATTTTTTAAAAAAAATATATTTATGATATTATATTTAGAAAAAAAAAAACTAATCGGCTACCTTGTATTCCTTTAACAATGCTCATCTCAATTCCTCCCATTGATGATTGATTTGTGGTTTTTAGTATGATGATATTGTTGATAGTTTAATGTCCCATCTTGCTTATTGCTGATTTTGGAACTAATAAGAAGATGATTTTATTTTTAAATGGGTGAAGAACTAAATTGAAGATGAATAATTATATATTGTGTACTTGTTCTTTCATTTTGACGAAAGAACTAATCACGCTAATCTGGCCTCTAGCCATATTAATCCATATTATTATAAAGAACAACTAAAAAAATTGATCTGATTTCATGACTATGTTGACAACTATAAAAGGGAATTGAAATCTCAATTGTTTGAAGATACAGTAACAAAAACTATGAAATTGTATATTTGTATGTATGGCCATCGGTAGTTTTTTTCAGAGATAATTAAGAGGAATTGAAAACTGTTTTTGAATATTACTTTTTTAGTATATAATTAATTTAAAAGTTAAATATAATAAACGTATAAGATTGGTCCTACACATTTAAAGGGCTAAGATTAAATTTAATTACAATGCTTCTTAACATCGATCAATAAATGTTTAATTCAATTATGTTTGGCAGGGTCCGGAAAGACGACTACATGTACAAAATATGCCCGTCATCATAAGAAAAATGGTTGGAATCCAGCTCTTATTTGTGCTGATACTTTTCGAGCCGGTGCTTTTGATCAGTTGAAGCAAAACGCAACTAAGGCTAAAATTCCCTTCTATGGAAGGTATGTATATTGAATTCTTTGAATTATGGTACTAGGGGATTTTGTTTATTTAGTAATGATTATGCATTGACAAGTGGTGAAATTGGTAACAGTTACACGGAATTAGATCCCGTGAAAGTTGCAGTTGAAGGTGTGGAAAGGTTGAAAAAGGAAGTTTATGATCTGATTATAATTGATACAAGTGGACGACACAAACAAGAGGCTTCTCTATTCGAAGAAATGCGTCAGCTTGAACAGGCAACGAAACCAGATGTAGTGATATTTGTGATGGATAGTAGCATTGGTCAATCTGCATTTGACCAAGCACAAGCCTTTAAGCAAAGTGTTGATGTAGGAGCCGTGATTATTACTAAACTGGATGGTCACGCAAAGGGAGGTGGTGCTCTTAGTGCCGTGGCTGCCACCGACAGTCCTGTCATATTCATCGGGACAGGGGAACACATGGATGACTTTGAGGAGTTCAACACCCAATCATTTGTTTTACGCCTTTTAGGTACGTAACATATATACTTCCCCCGGCCCTTATTTATTTATTTGTACACGTGTATTCCAATTTCAATTCCTAGTACGTATTGTAGTATATGATCGATATATATATGATGATTTATTTATTTGGTTGCATTTATAGGTATGAGTGACTTGCCAGGGTTTATGAAAAAGATAAATGGAGTGGTTATTAGCAAGGATGAGAAATCGAAGCAGGCTCAAGATTTATCCAAGGGGAAGTTTACATTTAGAATGATGTATGAGCAGTTGCAGAATATCCTCAACATGGGTCCTATGTCTCCGCTTTTATCAATGCTTCCTGGATTCAAATCTGATTTGATGCCCAAAACTAAAGAAAAGGATGCCCAGGCTAAGATTAAGCGCTATATGACCATTTTGGATTCAATGACAAATAAAGGTAACTTGTTCTTGATCCATACCTTGATTTGCTTTTTTTGTTTTAAAAATACCTCCTGTATATACTTCCTATCTTGTTTAATACCAAGTCAGTGTTTTAGTTCCTGTAAAAAAAAAGGGTAAATGTTTTAGTTTGTCTTCTTTCAAGTTTATGAGTAAATGTTTTAGTTTGTCTTCTTTCAAGTTTAAGAGAAAAGAGTTGAATACATTAAATTATTGGAAATTTTGTTAAAAAAAACCGTTTATAATAACTTTTTTGTTAGGAAAATCCTTATAAAAATGTTTTGACAAAGAGAAACCAGATTGCAAAATATTTTGTTGAAGACAACCAAGGGTGACAATCATGCATTGACTGATTCTTTTCCGGCATTGACTCTACATGTGCCGGACACGTGACCTAGTTTTTACTAATCCCACCCAATTTCTTCTGATTCTCCTCTAATTATTTTGTTTTAATTTTCCCTCTTGCTTTTCTCTCTTCTCTCCTCTCTTCTCTCTTCTCACTTCTCATAAGGAGAGATAAGCAGGAGGAAGTTAGAAGAAAAAGGGAGAAAATTAAAACAAAATAATTAGAGGGAAATTAGGGGGGGAAGAGTCAATGTCGAAAAAGATCTAGTCAACGCCAGATTGTCCACCTGGGTTATTTCAACAAAAATATTTTGCAATTTGGTTTCTTTCTGCCAATTTTTTTTAAAAAGTTTTTTACATGGTTTTTTCTAATAAAATTTCCTAAATTATTATTGAGGAAGAAGAGAGTGAGTATGATGAAATATATATATTATTCCTTATTTTGAAAGTCTTGAAACGTAATTGACTTTGATTTGACTTGACTATGGTGATGCAGAGTTAGATTGTAAAAAGGATATGTGCAAGTCACGAATCATGCGGGTTGCACGTGGAGTTGGGCTTCAAGTTAAAGAAGTTACGAAGTTACTGGAAGAGTACAAACGCCTTGCTAAGATGTTTAGCAAAGTCAAAACTCTTAACACTCCGCATATGTTGAAGCGGATGGGTGGTTTACAAGGCTTGATGAAAACTTTACAAACTTAGTTTATATTCGAGTAAATTGATACACTAGTATATGAACTATCATTCTCTAATTAAGTTTTTTTTTTTTTTTTTTTTTTGGCAATAACCATTACTATTGTTGGTATTTTATGAATTACCATCGAGTATAATTTTTAGGATTGTTTTGGAAATGATTTTCAAGACTTTGTAGTGTAAACCAATTACATTTTGATCCATCTAGTTACTTTGGTTTGTGATTCATAAGGAAGATACACGCGTGTAATTGTAAGTACTAACAATATCAGTATTATAGGCCTTAATTGTAAGTAATACAAGTAGTATTATTATAGTATTATAAAGGGTCTTAATTGTATGTAACAAGATCTAAAGAGCTAGGTCAACCCACTCAGATGAGAACATTAAACAATACATAATAATAAACAACACAAGTTCTCAAAAAAAAATAATAATAAACAACACAAGAGAATTATACCTATGAATCAAACACAGAAACATTATTGTTCAATACCGTAACAATACTACGTCAACACATATAAGCACAAGTTTATAAAAAGAAATACACTACAAGAGTACGTTATGCAACAACATAATATTTATAAAACAAGCTAAGCTTCTCCTTCTTCCCCCGCCTCTTCATCTTCCTCTTCCTCTTCCTCTTCCTCTATCGATAAATGGCAAGCTTCCGAAGGGAGGTTGAAACTATGGAATTGTCTTTCTATTTCTTCATCCAAATCCTTGAAATAAACCTTGATCTCTCTTAAAAGTTTGGCTTTTTTTAGGAAGAATCGAGTGATGAGGGCCCTTGCTTGTTTAGAATCCACATAATTTCTTACTTCCAAGGACGAGAAAGTTGAGGTGAAACACAAAGGGTTCCCCGCATTTGCAAGGATTTGTGAGACCATTTAAAGATTAGTTGGATTGCTTGAGGTTTGCCCAAGCTGATCAAATGTTTTAATAAAGTGTTATTATAAGTATTTTAAAGACTAAGCAAGGTGACTACAAATTTTAATTAACTCGACTAAATAACTTAATTACTAACCTGTGAGTAGCACAAATATTGAAGACTTGGTGAGATGACCACCAAGTTTGGTGAAGTCAGTAAACTCAATGGGTATTGACAAGTACATCCTTTTCAAGTTCATCAAGCGGACACGATTCGTATCAAAGTGGCGTGGTACCTAAGAGAAGGGAAAGAATTACAAAAACTAATTTGAATTCAATTCAATTAAAACTAAAAGACCTTATATAGGCATAACAAATAAAGTATAGCTAAGAATGCATGACTCCTAAATTATAGCAACTACTTTGAATAATCAACCAACATACCCTTATGATGTGAGACAAGTGGAGCGTCATGTATTGAACAGTAGTAATTCCATTTAAGAGTTGATATAGATCATATTCCCCTATAGAATCACAAGCAAAATCAACAAATTGAATCTCATTTAAGAGTTGATATAGATCATATTCAATATACTGATCACGCCACCTTCGACCTAATATACTAGTTGCCACAGCTTCTTTAGTTGGTAAAAAAGACATAATCTTGCTCAATAGTTCATCTGGTAGGTTGCTAATACGATCTTCCTTGATAACCATATTATTGTTGCCAATAATCCTAACAAGTAACGATAAAACCCCGTCTCGTATAGTAGTTGATGCATGTTGTACATGCCACGAGTATCAAATGAACAGCAGTCACATTTCAGTGAAATCTTACACAAGTATTCCCTTCCACCTTTGAATGTGTCCACTTTGTAAAGGTTCTTAGCGCAATCCGGCATATCCAAACGGAAGTACATGTAATAGTCGTCGTTCATCCGATTCAATGTTGTTTCAAATACTCCCTCAGATATGAACGGGTTAGGAGGAGACTTCTTAGGAGGAGGAGTACGAAAATAGAGGGAGGCGTGATCAAGTCCAGTAATGAGAGCTCTGCAGGTACCATTCTTAATCTGATGTTCCACGACTTTGACACGATCAAAGTCTTGACCCTCTTCGACTTTTACAGCAACAACATAAAACCGATTTGAATCTTTGATTGACAATACCTCATGAATATTCTTGGAAAAACCTTGAAAACGTATCTCCTTGTGTTTAACATCTAATCGTTGCAAATAATATGTAACGGAGCTAGTATCAGTTTTATAATAAATTAATTGCACATAGATGGGTATGGTATGGCCGTATTAGTATTGAGAATTAAGCTCTCAAAACCCATTACATATCCGCTACCCATGTGGCCATGTTAAATATGAGTTGACAATCGATGTTGTTTTATTTTATTTATTTATTATTTTTTTTTTTGAAACCTTGTTTTATTTTAATTGATTTGGAATTAATGTATGTACTTTACTTTTCTTTGAAATATACAGGGAGTATAATACAAAATAAATTCTCATCGGTGACATCTTACGGCCGTAAAAGACGCCATCCGTCAGAAGTTATTGCTGCCTTGCTGGTGCAGTTTTGCTACTCACTTCCTTACAGGAGGTGAGTGAGAGAGGTCAAGGCAGAGTAGTAGGCTGCATAGGGAATCGTAGAATCGAGGTGCTGCTAACTGGAAGCCTCCTTGCACTGGACGATTGAAGGTGAATGTTGCTGGGCCAATGGCGAGAAGGGAGTAGGGATGGGAGTAATTTGCAATTTTGCATATGTATATGGAATATGGATGACTTACTATATAAATCTTCCGACGGTACTTTTACAGTCCATTTGGTATGCAGTAATAAATACAATTTCATGAAGCCCCCATTCATATTCATGATAAACAAAATTTGTTAATCTGGCATTTTCGTAAATATATCAACAATTCACTCCAGTCAGCATGACATTTTTGTAAATAAGTGAACAACTTTTATTAATATGCAGGTCCCACAAATGGTAATTTATTTACGAAAATGCCATTAGATAAACAAATTTTGTTTATCATCAAAATGAACTTGTATTTTCTCTTTCATGAAGAATTCCTATGTTATTATCCATAATAATTTCTACTAGTTCGTAAGTGCTTGAATAAATAAAGAGCGAAAAATATGAATATACAAAAATATGATGACCAGAGAACCAAGCATAAAGGACCTGCATTGGTGAAGATGCAGAACATCAGCAACATGGAAAGGATCTAAATGAGTGGCTAAGCAAACTGACTTTGGCGTGTATGCAAACATGAAGCCAACCAAAGCATCATGCTAAGATGCTAACAAGCGCTTATCACAGCTAATGAATCAACAAAGCTCATTTAACTAGCGGTAACATATCCAGGGACCTAAAATGGCACCCAAAACAACCTATTCTACTTATAATTAATTGCATCTGCAGGCACATAAGTTCTATTTACACAGTAAGCCACCTTGAATGGCTATGTACCACAAGCATAGGCTGAAGCCATAATCCATGCTTTGTTTTGGTGATAACTAGTCAGGCATATGCAAGGAAACAACGCACAAAACTAAAACTACACCCCCTTCTGGGAGAGTTTGGAAATAACATCCCTTCACAAGTAATAGCTCGATTTTAGATATGCACCAGATAGGCAAAGAAGCAAAATGTGATCTTGCAGTTATTATAGCATTAAGATACATCAGATGGTTATACAATAGAGAAGCATGAAAACAAGCTTTGACCTTCCAGTGGTAAATGAAGAGAGGCTAATTCCTACAGCTCATTCAGCAACCACCTTGTTTACGTGCTCCCAGGACCATCAGGTGCATTGGCTGGCTTGCGCGTTAAGTAGCGAATAACAGCGTCCTCAACCCTGTTTGAGTATCACAATGTCACATTAAAATATGTTCAGTGAATATGCATCAATAACATGCAACTATTCTATTGCTTACAAAATACTGCAATAAAGCTACATACCATGGTTGGTTGAAGAACTCTGATCTACGTTCTCTTTCTGCACTACGACTAGCTTCCCCAGACACAGCTTTGAGATCTCTGCTTTGGGATTCTATTAACGCATTAATGAATTCTACAGGTGACTGACTAAAACCGAGAAAGAACGCTCTCCTTCTGCGATGCTCATGGATCTTCCTAATAGCTGCACAAATTGCTTCATCACAAACCTCGATTTCCTTTGTTTTTTCAGTGTTTGCCAACAGCATGGAGAGCTCTCTCTGTATAGGGAAAGGTATGTCCACCAATATATCATAACAAGCATTTCCTGCAGGGCTATTCCCTGAAAGCTTGATTTGATGGTCCACCTGTATCGGCGGAGGAGGAGTCAGATGCTGCGATATCTTCTGAGAGACCATGGTGAATTTCATCTTTTCTTCTCCAAATACCTTCTGAAGCTGTGGATCACAATTGAAGAAAGTTGGGTCATTGGGGTTCTGCAACTTTCTGGCTTTAACATAGTGCCAGATTGCAGCTATAATCCTAGGGCGAGTCTCAGCTTCTATACCAAGAAGTTCTGTCAAAGGTGGGGAAAGCTTAAATTTTTCAGGCATATAGTTCATATCAAATCGAATGTTGACCATAAATTCCTTGTCTCCTTTCCTTTTCACCTCAAAACCCTCAGTGGGTGCAGATGCCCGAGAATTTTCCCATACTATTAAATGGTTCTCCGGGTACAGTCTCTGATCCAATGCAATGGTAACCCTCTTACAGAAATTAGAGAATTTTGGGTACATTGGATTTGGTTTCATGGCAGCAAGTTGCTCGGGATCCACCCCATCCTCCAATATCCTCCCTATCACCTTCAACGTCCAAGTAGGTGGCTCCGCATTTGGCTTATTCGGAGCAGATTGATTCTGATTAGCAAATGTATTAAACACATAGATCCGAAGAGTTTTTTGAACAGAGGGAGGATTTTTCAAAGCCTCCTGAATATCAATCTTCTTTCTTGTCAATGCAGAATCAACACGAGACTCAAACTCAAGAAGCTGAGTATATAAAGCAGATTCAGGCAATATAGGAGCTACCCTATCACTCAAATGCTTCTCCTGAGGTTTCTGCTTCTTCCTCCGAGCAGCAGCTGCAGGTGTAAGGTCCATCATATTCCTCATAGGGGACATTAAATTAATCCCACCTGAGGGTCCTGGAGGGCGAACGGGGGGTTTCTGAGGGACCCTTTTAATACCCGAATTCCCCGGTCCTGACATCGAAGGAGATGAATTACCCCCTAAATTACCCATCCCCATAGCTTGTGACTGATTAAGGGACATACCCTGAGCCTGCAAAAGATGAGCATGGGCAGCAGCAGCCGCTTTCGACTGCGCTTGAGCCAGGGCATGAGCTTGTGCTTGGGCTAATTGAAACTGATTCTGAAACCCAAACCCTAACTGATGAGGCTGATTTTGACCTTGAGGTTGGGAAGATGATGATGATGGGTTAAAATTTGGGGGCAAATTAGGGTTTACCATTCCAGCATTTCCAAATGGGGATGACATTGATCCCCCAATATTCTTGGGTTGATTATTGTTAGTATTTGCAGACATTTCCAAAATCCCACTAACAAAACAAGACTCAAATCAACAAATTCTCTAACCCTAACAACTTATTCTATGTTCTTGAGTTCCCCAAAGTTCAAATTCAACAACAATAAACAAAAATTCGAAATTAAAAAGGGGGAAAGTTCGAAGCTTTACCTCATCTCACGCACACTGTTACAAACTACAGAATTCAAAACCCTGAGCTTGAATTCTCCTCAGCATTAAATTACCAGAGAAATGCGACCAACAACCCCAAAATGCGAAAATCACAAAGAACCAAGATTTAAAATTGGGAATAAAATTAGAAGTGATTTTCAGATCTAGGGTTTAAACTGAAAAACCCTAGATTAGGAAATTATGGCATCGATTGACAATAAAAAGGGGGAAAAAGATGAAAAATTTGACGAAATAATAGGGTTCTCTTTGATGAATGCGATTGCAGTAGAAGTGAAATGTAGAGTGGAGAAGAGAGAGAAGGAAGAAGCAGAGAAGTTCAGAGTTGGAAAGAAAGGCGGGGCGTTTCAGCTGCCTTCTCCTACTTTGTTTTCTTTTCTTTTTTTTTTTTTTTTTTCTCTTTCTTTTTGGTAACTATTGCTGTTTGAAAGTTTATGGTCTTTACTCGTATTACTCCGTATCCTATTGCGTTTAATGTACTTCGTATAACTTTAACTTATAATATACGGAGTATATAGATTTTTATATGTAACTAATACGGAGTACGGAGTAATAATTTTAAAAAAGAATTCTAAATAAAACAAAATCTTAAAGACTACATTACTCTATCAACCACTATGAAATACTTACGGATATTCTGAATAAAATCTGGTGCATCGCTCGGGCCACACATTAATTGAAAATTAAATTCATATTCAAATTATTTTTGATAAGGTTTTAAAAAGTTATTTATTTTAATGATTAAAATTTATTTTTATATTGATTTTTTAATACATACGACCTTTAAATACTGATCAATAGTTTTGCAAATGAATGCCGAGGTTGACTCAATTTACCTCAAATCAAGCTAATAAAATCAGAATAAAATCACCTTTTACTATGTATTCTTTCATATCTTGCAAGCTTACTAAAAGTCTCAAAATATTTCTAGCTATAACTTATGAACTTTTACTCAAAAGCCAAAACAACTACTCCCATATACGTGTCTAACACAAGTATACAAGATCAAGTAACATAAAGACACTCATCAAGTAACATAAAGACACTCGTATTTTTGAGGCTTGCAATCTCTTCTTTTTACAAAAGTTGATTATCAGATTCTAACAGTTTTCAAAGCTCTAAACTCATATATGCAATCTTTTTTACATTAATATGTGCAGATACCGCGCCATACAATCTACAAGCTACTTTTTACAACTTTCACATTCTTCAAAAGCTTTTGATTTTGAGATTGTTTCCCTATGCATTGTTTAATGCCTAATTTCCCAGGAACCTATAACAAGTTAACTACAACAAATATAAGGACTTCAAAATGGTTGCCCTGATCAAATGGAGTGGTAAATGGTAGCAGATCTAGATGGACACTTATTATCCTATACACAAACATTCAACAGTTCATAGCATTAGCTTGTCATGGAGGAGAATTACGAGTCATTCGTGATGAATGAAACAGTCGTAACAGTCTAACAGAGGCCAAAAGTGAATAAAATCTGCTGTGATGATACAGATCCCAAATTCTGAAGAAGAATAAACCACCACTAGAATATGTATAAGAATTGTACACTTCTACAAATACAGGAAAGTGTGAAATGATGAAAATCCATACTAGAGTTCATGAGACTGGCAGATTGGCAGCAGACAGGAAGACATGGAAGATGTGCATTATTCAAGGAATTTTATGCAATTTCGTAAGACAAATTTCGAATAACACAAGTACATGTTAGTTGAGCTTTCTTTTTAGGGAACTGAATCCAAATACCTCAAAGGTAAAATGAAGCACAACCCAACCACGATATGAATACAAGTCACTCGAATCACATTAGCTGAAACAACACACAAAAAACTTAAAACAAAGATATATAATACAGGTTAAGTGCCTAAATTACTGGCACATAACCTTATTAGTTATTTTGTAATTTACTGCCCATGATATTCCATCCCATGGCTCAAGAAGGTTTGAGCCTTCAAGTGTCCTTCAAGCAACCATAACAGTGCAGTTCATTATAAAATGACTTCGTCTATTGCCACCACCATCATCAAGGAGCTTCCAATTCAAGGTTTCAGCACTCGGGTAAGGACAGCAAGTATAAATAGTCATACCACGGCCTGACAGAGATATAGTTGATCCACCTATGACCAGCAACTCGTTACCAAGAGACTTGAAGGCCACACCCCAACCTTTGTTTATATCAGCTCGAACAGGAATAGGTCCCAAATCCCTCCAAGAATTGCTGGTTTTCAGATACACCATCAAGCTGTTTGTTGAAGTTTCGATAGTGTATAGCTCATTGTTAACAACAGCAACTAGAGGTGGAGACGGGGTAGACTGAGAAGAGGGTAGTGTTAAACCATTCAAAATCCCCGGTATTTCCACCCAAATATTTCTTTTCTCATCAAAAACCTCAGCACAGGTTAGAACTTCATTATTTTGGCTTTGTCCTCCGATGACAAAGAATTTGTCATCCATGTAAACGCCAGAGCACATCTTCCTTTTTACTTTCATCCTTGGGAGCGGCTCCCACGATCTGGTCATAGGATCATACTTCTCAGCCGAGTTCAAAATCCCTCCACTCTCCAGACCAATGCCTCCTGCTACATAGGCTAAGCCACCAGATGATGCAGAGGCAAACAAACACCTAGGCTGAATCATGGAACTACCCTTGAACCATTTGTTCATGATCACATCATAAGTCCATATGACAGGTCCATCCAACTCATTCCCACAAACAAGAAGATGAGTCCCGGCACAAAGAGACTCTTTATCTCCGAGTCTAAAGACACCATCACAAGGTAATACAGGAAGCGCCTTATGGAATGTAAACTGCTGATCAAATGCCCACCAATTATCCTCCCCACTGGCAAGCATGAACACTGATGCTTCTCTTACACCAATCATTCTCCTTTCTCTCAACAAATCCCCATTTTTAATTTGAGCTAAGAACTTTTTGTTCAACAAGCACAATTTCCTGAATTCCAAAAGCGGAATTCTTGCTACTATCATATTCTCCAACTCATCACTGAGTTGAGGAACATGACAGTGTAAATAATCTGCATCCTGAGGCTTGATACCTAATGATAGATCAAGCCCGAAATTAACATAGGAAGAAGCATTACTCTTCCTAATTTTCTCAGGCCGCAGCTCATCCGAAACAATCGAATAAGCTGCTGCAGAGGAATTCAAATCAATGACATGAATGATTTCCTCTTCATCGGATTCACAGTAGTAGAAATTATCTCCAACTTCTTCATACTCTTGTTCATCGAATTCGTTGCCTTCCATATCAACTTGTTTTTCCTCAATTTCTTTGCCTTTGGACATCAAAGAACTTTAAACCTTTGGAAACCTGCAAAATCACAGCAATATAATATGTAAGACATTATTACAGTATCATACTTCAGAAAAACTCTCTTCAAAAACCTCAACATCACATAAACCACAAGTCAAACAACATTCTAACCAATTACAAGATTAAAGTGAGAGTGATTAACAGCTAAAAAGGCAATTAAGCTGAAGATAATCCAAACAAATTGCCTGAAAAATCAGACATATATTACACTCTGACAAAATACTTGATTCTATTACCCAAATTAACTTCATATAAGCTAGGGTTATAAAACATTAGATCAAATATTTTCTAATATGCTAGATTAAAAATAAAAATTATACAACTAAACTATAGGATTAAAGACTAATGAGGCATATATAATATAATAATCATTATTACAGCTAATTAGAAGGATTTTAGACCTTACCCAAATCAGAAAAAAGGAGATTAAGAAGCAAATGATGATTAGTGATTCCTAATTAGCTTAATTATTTCTATCAAATCTCAAAGACCCACATACTAAAACAAAGTTTAGACTAGTAAGACTACTATTTATATATGTTTATATAAATAAATGTACAGAATCAACAAAGATTGAAAGACAAGATACCCACCAATACAAAACAGTCAAAGATAGTACTAAAGAAATGTTGAAAATAATTAATTACCCATTAATTACCCTTAATTAAAAACATCAAAAATTAGAGAGAGAAAGAGAGAAGCGTACCAAATAAGTCAACAGAAGAAAAATGGATTAAAGGGGGAATTTTTATTTAATTTTTGATTAATTTATTTAGGAAGAAATTAATTGCAGAGAAACAAACAGGGCTTTAGAGAAGAAAGAAATCATCAATGGAGGTTGAGATGCCATGAAAAAGAAGATTGAGAGTAAAACAAGAAAATTTAAAGAGTATAAGTATTTGTGAAAAAGGGGAATTATAATTAGTGGGAATGGTGGCTATTAATTTTTAAGTGAATCTATAAAATTCAACCCATTAATAGTAAATTAGTGAAATAGTTTTCAATTAAATTTTTTTTGGGTTATTTTAATGGGGGTTTAGGTTGGTCCAAAATTCTGCAAAAACTTTGGCTTTTTCACCATTAAAATAGTCTGTAATTTATGAGACATGAGAACGGCAATTTCCGTCGAATTAGAATATTTTAGTGGAGAAAAACACAGCCAACTATTTATGGGCAGTGAACAGTGATGGATTCCAATTTTATTTTAAAGAAAAAGGGTTAAAAGTGACAAACCGTTTATTTTGTTTTTTTAATAACATCCCCAAATTTTTCATATTTTAATTATCATCCCCAAATTTTTTTAAAAAAATAAGTTTCTTACTCGTAATTGATATCTTATATTTTAACCGTACAAGTATTGCAAATAGAGGAATTGTTAGCTTTTGAGCATATATTTTTGTAGTAAATTTAAGAAATAATAGATTTAACAATGTGCTATTTACATTCTATTAAAGAATAGACCTCTCAATTATAACCATATATAAGTGCTTCAGATAAGTGTTTTTTTTTTTTTTTTTTTTTTTTTTTTTTTTTTTTTTTTTTTAAATAGCAAAAATATTTCATTAATTAAAAGTCATACGACATGTACAATAGAGATTCGACGTTAACAAATACATAAGATATTGAATCAAATAGAACTTTCCTTCTTAAAAACTACGATCGTCGAGTAGATCTTGCACTGCGAAGCATCTCCCGCTTATATCGCTGAAAATTACAGCCTTGTTGGAGATACAATCTAACGATCCTTTGTAGCCGTGAAGAAGAGAGGGTAATCACTTTATAAGATTAAGGGTTTGTTCACATTTATTGAACTGAGCTGAACTGAACTGATTGGAGCTGAACTGAAATGAGCTTAAATGAATATTTTATGAGAGAGAGAGAGAATAGGAGCTGAATTGAACTGAACTGATTGGAGCTGAACTGAACTAATTAGAGTTGAACTGAACTGAAATTAAGTAAATGTGAACAGGCCCTAAGAAGCTACTACTGTTATTGTCATATGATTTTGGAATGGATCTCGTTTGGTTTGGGAAGTGGACTATCTCTCTAAGTTGTGAAAACGGTGCAGACATATATTTAACATGGTATCACAGTCAGACCCACTGTAGAACCCTAAATAGCTTATTAAAGTTCACTAGGCCAAATTGAGTTGGTCTATGTGAAGGGGAGTGTGTGGCCCAAACCCGTATTTTACACATTCACATATGACATACAAAGAGCAACTTTTTTTATTGATCTTGAGAAAGTACAAATTACACATAAGATAGACAAGACCATTGAAAATTTGTATAGTAAGGAATGCTACAAAACAAATATACCATACAGTATAAATAGGAGCCTTTAGTTGTGAATTGTGATGGTTTTGAATTAGATCTAAATTGAAGTGAAATTGTGAACAAAATTAGCTTAACTGAATTACAAAATAAGTTCAAAAGAATGGCACCTAAGTCACTTTTAAAGACCTTAAAATTATTTATTTATTTATTTATAACTATTTGGGTTATTTTGTAAATATTTTTCCTCTTTGATTGTTGATTTAAATTGAATACATTTTCTTAAAAAAATCCATAAAAGTTGGTGGCCGCAATTTAACTACATTCAATCTTGAGAGGAAAACTCCCAAACTTTTTTTCAAGCATGAGATGATTATGATGATGAGATGGTGAATTATGAATAGGAATTTAGTCAAATTTGGAGGGGTTTTCAAGTATTGGAGGATGAAAGAGATTCAATGGAGAAAAGGTCCCCAATGCTTAGTCAGCTTTACTATGAGCCTTTGGACCACTAAATTAATTAATTACAAACTTTACTTAATTTTGATACTTAATTATTTGTCACCAATGCAAAAAAGAACAAATTTTAAAAATTTATAATTGTACTCCATAAACGACCATAATCATCTAAACCTTTAAAATAAACACTTTATGTGTGGCAAGGAATATAACAACTATACTAGGTAATTTTAGTGATTTCTTTGCTGTTTTAGATTTGCTTTGCATATAAATAGTTTTTTTTTTTCTTTATTTTATCGTTTGAATGATTTATTGACGAATATTATATGAACTTATCTAAACAACATGATAATCTCTACTGAATTTGCATGGATATATAGATAAGTTATCGCATGCATGCATCCGATCCATTCATCTTAAAAACTTACTGTAGGAGAACGAAGTATAAGTCCAGGAATACAAATTCTTAAATGAACCTGGTTCACACTAATTTATTGTGGACCACTAATATTAGAGAAACTATGATTGTTTTATTAAAAAAGTCACTATAATTAAAATAAGGTCAGTATGTTGAAATAAAAGTTATTTTGGTAATATATAGGTTAAAAGAGGTTAATTTTTTTAATGAAATATATTATATACTGGTCAATATGAAAAATAAAGGTCACTATGTTAAAATTAGGGTTATAACGTTGTATTCAAGTTCACAATAATAATAAATGTTATACAAGTTTTAATAAAGGTTACTATGTTAAAAATAAGGTTACTATGTTAAAAATAAGGGTCCCTATGTTCAATATAACGTCAGTTGCGTGTGTATAAATATCGGGTCCACAATAATATTATTGTGGACCAGGTCCACGCAAGTCTTTTTGTTGTCTAAATAATTCATTGACACACATTTAACACGCATATGAAGCCACCCCAAACTTGATGTTTTTACTAGGAGAAAGTTGATATAGTAAAATAGGAATAGTCGTTCTATAATATATATGAAACACATAAGTTCTAGATCAAGCATGATGGTTAAGCTTCAGGTCTTGTTTAGTTCAGTTCAGTTCAGCTTCGTTTTTCTCTCATAAAATATTCATTTCAGTTCAATTCAGTAAATATAAACAGGCCCTAATTTCATTATTAATTACAAGTGAGCCAATTTTATATCACTAAATGAGTAAATACTAAATATATGACTTGGTAACATTATTCTCCGTCCTTAATATATTGCGTTATTGAATATTTTATTATCTTACTTTATCTTCTTCCGATCCACATAACTATCAAGTATCAACACTTAAATTTTTATTTCCATGCTCATTTAAAAGAGTGTAACATGAAGAAGTAGAACTCAAGTAGGAAATTAAACTATACAAACACAATTACACGACACATGATGACACAACTTATCAAAAAACAAAAAAAAAGTTAACGCACCCAACAACAACTTTGTTTAAAATTATATTAGCAAGAATTAAACCGCCACTTCCACAATTTATAATCAACCAATAAATAAATTTTAAGGCAAGAAAAAGTCGAATATCCTTGGGCACTTTTGTAAGAACTACATGAATATACCATCTTTGAGTTATTTCTCTAAATTCCATTATCTATATAATACTCTTTAATTAGTTCACATCAAAATAAATTATCGATGTATATTAATTAATAATAAGATCTTTATGCTACATTATTAAAAAATATGGTTCTTCATAGTAGTTGTGATATCTTTTGGATTCGTACCGTGAGAGAGAAAATAAAGGAGGGTTGTAATAACAAGTGACGATATAAGTTGGTATATGGCATCATGGTGTACGTAATTAATCAAATCGACCAATGCATCATACTTAGTGTACTATTAGGATGCATATATTCAACCGATACTTCATATATAGTTTTTCCATGTAATAATTGCAAATTAGTACGAGCAATATATACTTCGTATATATATATTCAACCGATACTTCATATATAGTTTTTCCATGTAATAATTGCAAATTAGTACGAGCAATATATACTTCGTGTATATATATATATATATATATATATATATATATATATATATAGCCTAGGTATACGATTATTATGAATTTTTTTATTCTAGAGTACGTATTTATTACAAAAGTTATAAAAATTACATACATGGATAGAAACTGTAAAGATTACTAATTCACTAGCTAATTAGCTGATTTATTATGTTCTTGTAACTTTTTTTCGTATATTTCTCTGTCGTTTATTTATTCTAGTAATTATATCATTGCTCACTATTTGAACTTGAGAACGACCTATTTTGATCGAGCTTAAATTGATTCTTATATTGCTCGAAAATCTTAAATAATTAATTATGTATTAAAATTAAAGCGTTTATAAGAACATGTACGTGTCACCTGGACTCCAAAACTCCCCCTAATCACTAGAACCATGCCAGTATAACAAGGTTCGAATATGAATTTTTTTTGTATATACATATTTGATTGAGGAAGCTTCTGGTTTAGCATAAATTCCTTATATTTAATGGTATAAATATGAAAAAAATCAGATACGCAACCTCTATAATTCTCTAGTGTAGTGGTAGCTTCTAATCCAATCATTGTAACATAAGCCCATAATAACATTTAATATCATATCAAATCCAAGTATATGTAGAAAGGCATGCATGTACGATATAATTAAAGTAATTTGGCTGGCTAATCAACTCAATTAATCTAGGTCATTAGCAACGATATTGACACGTCCCAAACTCAAAAATGGGAGTTGATTGGATAAGGCTTCTTTTTTTAACTGCCTTTATCTCTAATTATTTTAATTAAGAGGCTTCCATGGCTAATATGCGGCGGATTAGTGTAAGTCGTGGATTATTTGGCGTTTTATCATGTATACGTATATAATCTAAGCACATAATTTTCGGCTTTATACTAATTAAAACAATAATAATACCGTCGTTGTCTTAGTTATGTCAACATTTTATAGGTAGATTGTTGCCACTGTGCCTTAAGTTATTTTTTACTAATTAAGAATTAAGCATTAAGCATGATAGGATGGATAAAGTTGTATGAAACCTAATTTGTTGATGCCAACAATTTTGGAAAAAAAAAATTGTAGAAATTGAATTGTGAAGATGATTTGATCAATTTAAAAAAGCGCCTTGTTTGGTAAGTAGTTGTGTACAATAAGACTCTTGATTGGTTTTTTTTTTTTTAATGATTTTTGGCTTATAATTTTTTGCCATGGACGAAAATCAAATCTTGATAAAAGGGCTTTCAGCCAAATAGAAAAGGCTAATGGGAGCAACTAATTGGTTAATTGTTCCAATTAAAATGATAAAGTTAGTCCCTTTTAATAATAAAATACATCGATCATCAGTATTAGTTAGCAACTAACTGTCAATTAAATATGTCATTTATCGTACATATCTAAACACGAACAATGCTAAAAACACAATGCCTAACTAAAAATGTTAGAGGACCAACTCAACCAAAAGCTTAAGCTAATGGTTGAGGCCCAGAAATATGTTTTATACTCTATCAAAACACATACATACACAAACAACTATTATGAATTATCAACTAGCTACTCAGCCAATCCAAGTAAATAAGCTAACATTTGATTGGTAAACAAGATCATATGTACAATACTCACATAGCTACCTTAATTAACTCACTCCGGAGTTTTCTATAAACATTTTATAACTACAATGTCAAGAAGGATTTTGCTACGTTTATAGGAATATTCTTTTATATTGTACTCCACTTTCACTATTATGCAAGTATTAATTAATGGGTAAATACAAATCTCTTTAAGAAAGTTAGTATGAAATTAAACCACAAAACATGAGCTAAGAACATTTGTCGTAGAAGAAGAATATGCCAAAGCGCAAATTAGCAAGGGTTGTAAAACTTGTAAGGTAGGGCAAAGAACTACTTGAACTTGCTTCGAAAATAATTTTTTTTAGACAATAATTAAACTAAAAGTAATGCTATACATAATCCTTACGACTACATAGAAGCTAGAGATGATCAACATCGGCTCGGCTTGAAAATAGAGCGGGTTTGAGCAAGCCTAAAAACGCAGTTTTAGTTAAAAAGCCCGAACTCAGCCCGAAAAGCCCGTTTTAGCCCGATAAAGCCACTACTTTTTACGGATTTGAGAACGAGAAATTATGGTAAAGTCTGGCCCGACCCGATTTTTGATCGCCTTTAATATAAACATTAAATATACTCTTAAAAATTGTACCGTATAATTTTAGAAATTTACGACAAAAACACGCATAAAAATCACTTACATGTATTAAATTATTTCCATTTTCTTATTTTTTTCAGTTTTTGACATCCAACTTCCGAACATAATCTTTCGTCTTCCCAGCTCCAACCCTCCGACCTATTTAAACCACCGTACACGGAGGAATCCGGCACTGTTTGGAGATGATCGTCTGTGTCGCAGTCGTCGGTCACCAGGTCTCATTCTCTCTCTTTCATTATACATCAAATTTGATGAATTTAATTAACTATATTTCTGTCTTTTTATTAATTTCTGGGCAAATTAAACTGACTATTAGGGTGATTTTGGCAGAATAATCCTCTCTACATTCAAAGTTTTACTGGGGGTGATGATAATGATGCACTCAAGCTTCATCACATTGTTCACTGCTCACTTGATTCTATTGACGAACGAGGTCCCTTTTGTCTTTACGATTTTGTTGATTTGATTTCTTAATTTGGATGATTTTTAGCTCATAATTTGCTTATTTGTTTATCTGGGTTGTGTTGAATGTTATTACGTTACTTGGACTCTTCAATTTAGATTTAGTACCCTTGTCGGATTGATCTAATCCGACGAGGGTTTTGAATATGGACAGTTGGACACTTCATTTAGGGTCAAACTTATGGAAATTCTTTGACAGAGTACTCGAGCCGGACCCGAGTATGAGTAACATAGGTTGCAACTCTTGCAAGTAGGAAAATTTTAAGGTTTTGGGTTTCATTTATGGATTGAACATAAAAGGTTGGATTTTAGAGTTGAGATTTGATTTGGTGGTTAGTTCTTTGTTGTAGCTGGCAAAATGATTACCCTAGATTTGATAGGCATTTCCGAATGTAGGGACTTAGGTTTCAGGTTTGGATTGCCTGATTGGAGCCAAGGTTATGTATGGTTTGTTGAAACTTGGATTTCAATCACAGATTTTGCTGTTGGAGTTAGCCGTTTCTGCGCCCTTTTAGTGTGTGAAACATTGCTGCTTGAATGTAGGAATTAGATGTTCGAGGTAATTATTATTTTTCTAGGAGATTTCAACATGAGACTCATCAGAATTTACAGTATATCTCTTGCTCTCTCATTCTTTTAAAATTTCTTGACTGAACATCTAACTATACACTAAATATTGCTTCCAACTACTATATGTTGGATTTGTTTTTATTTGATTACAAGTGAGAGCTACATTTCATAGAACAATACAAAGAAGGAAATAAAGAAGCCTTGGTTACTTCCATAGTCTGCCGAACAACAAAAACATAGAGGATTAGGATCTCATAAATTATCATAGCATGGATCTTTGTTGTTTAAATGATGTTTAAGCTTGAATAGCCTCCCTTGAATCAAAGCATTAGAAGCCATAGTAGGTTAACATATATAAATATATTGAATTTACCTTTTTTAGTTTCAAAAGTCACCCCTTTAAGTATGGATTATCATTTTATCATCCCACTCACGTTTAAAGAGTAACCAATATTTATTAACACCATAAATCGGAATTAGATTGTTGTCCTTTCAGTGTTATTGCAAATTGCACTCATATATTGGAAAGGTCACTTATGATAACCTTGAAAAGTTGCCCTTTAAATCGCTGGATTAGTTGGATTTTGAAGAAATGATGAGAGAGAGAGAGAGAGAGAGAGAGAGTACATGAATAAAGTAGAGGCACTAACAATGTGTATTAAAGCTTATACATCTACGGAGTATGTTACGCATTTAAATTAGTTTAGTTACAAGTTATTGGTGACAGAGTATGATACTCTATTACTTAGTATCGTCTTTTGTAAGAACAACCCTAATGCTTTTCATTTGGTCATCTAATATTCAAATGTACCTTTGGTTTCAATTTTTTGGTCTTTTGTCATGTTTATTCATTTAGCGTTAATCCTAAATTTCTTGTTCAAGTTGATTGAAGTTTTAATTGTGCTGATAAAATGCAGATAGCTTGATATTCACATTTATCCAGGTGTTCTGATGTCTTAGTGTATGAATAGAAGGGTGGATTTTTTTTTAATTTTTATATTCTTACTGTGGTTGACAGTGCCATAGCCATTTGATGTATGGAGATAATTTAATCATGTTTCTGCCACTAATTGTGGAATTCATGCTTGACTAATTTATTGAGTTTATGTTATCTGACTTACTATTACATCTCAGTGAACAATCCCAAGAAATCTGGGCCTGTGCTGAATGAATCATTTTTAGGTCTGCTTTACCCAACTGAGAATTACAAAGTGTAGGCATCTTTCCTCTTGAGTTATGCCAAGATGGACTGTCAATTTGCTAATAATGTGGTTTTGGCAGCCGAAATAATGATACTGATGAAGTCAACCTTTTGTTGCTTGTAGGTATGGCTATTTGGCTAACACTAAGGTGAAGTTCATTTTGGTGACAACTGATTTAGAGGTCAGAGATGCTGATGTGAGAATTGTAAGTATAAGTATATGCAATAAGCTTGGAAACTTTGCCAAACAAAAGCCGTGCTTGAAGTTGCTTTACATTGTGCCTTTTGTCCATCATGTGGTGCATTATATAAAGTCTCCTTTTTTCACTAGGAGTTCATTCGTAAATTTGTTGCACTTGGTGATAATTCTACTTGGTATAGGAATAATTGTGGGTTAGCATTGTAGAATACTGGATATTGCTAGCTTTGAGGACTTTCTAGTGTGTGCGGCTGAGTTGGTTAATCAATTTGGTGCTTGTGCATCTAGGAGTCATTGTTTCATTTATCTACCCAAGGAAGCTGTGCTCTGTGATCTGTTATTGATTGTCAAGCTCAAGGTGTGTAGTTTCATTATGAAACAAAATCAAATGACCGGTTTAGTAGGTGGTGCTGGAGTTTTCAGCTTGTCTGCTCTCTATTCCATTGAAATCATCTCCTTGGATGACAAGCTACTATGATGATTTCATTGTGTATTATATGAGAGTATTTGTCCAATAAACTCAGTATGACTTAGTTTGGAGCTTTATAATGGATTTTGGTGCTTTCTCATTACAAAGGATCCTGGTGGATTCATTCAGTGAGTTGCACACTCGGCCACTTGTATATATGTAGTATTATATTTCTCACTTGGCCACTTGCACATATTATGTTTGTGTTTCCTGTTTTTATTCTTTTGAAACCATTTGTGTTTCCTGTTTTTTTTAGCTGATCATGTGTATTTTGGTTGAAAACAGTTCTTCAGGAAATTTCATGAAGCTTATGTGGATGCAGTTTCAAATCCTTTCCACGTACCCGGCAAAAAGATAACCTCTCGAACATTTGCTGAAAGTGTCAGCAATGTTGTCAAGTCATTTGGGTTAGGTTCAACTGGGTGAACATCTGCTCACTATTTTGGGGAATGAGTCGAATGACTTTCAGTTAGCAAAATATGAGATGGCTTAGTTTTGTATTAAAAGGACTGTAGCAATAAGGTACACACCATCATGCTGATAGCTTGAATTAGTGAGTGTGTTTATGTGAAGAAAGGCTAAGAGATGATCTTTGAGCATGTACTACGTATTCAGTTACAAGATCAATATCGATGTCATGTAGCATGTCGTATAACTTGATTAGCTTACTGGCTGTCTGGATGGTCTTCCTCTGCAGCTGAATTGAGACTTGTGCTGTTTGTACTTTGTATCTTCATATTCTAATTCAATTTTCATCGTGGAACTACAGATATTTCTGTGACTTATGCTACTTGGTCTCAAGATTTAGGTTACTATCCAATGTATAAAATCGTAAAGTTTTCTTTATTTATTTTGAGACATTCATGATAAACATAGTGTCCCAAACAATTGGCTCAATGAAACTGTAGTCCGTAGGCCAAGTAATGTCAGCTTGAGCCTAGCCAAATTAGACGGTAAACTAAACTACAGGCTACTGTATTCTTCTAAATATATATTGATTCTGACTTATTAGTTATTTGTCCGTACCATAGTTTTTTTAGTTAGTATTTTCTTTTTTTTAAACATTATTGAAATAATCTCATTAAATTATCTTTTAAAATTTATACACGGAAAAAAAACCAGTCTAGTATGTGACTAAATACATTTTTAAAACCTGACACAACCATTCGAGTTGAGAAGCCACAATTTTATTGGAAAAACAAGTCTTATTTCGGATCCTTAGGTTGGACTGTGGTCGGTCACCTTCTACCTTAGTTCTCACTGCCTCACTGGGTTTGAACTATTAAAAGCAACTAGGGGTGGCAATTCGGGTCAGTAGGTCGGCTTCGGATTATGCTTAGAAACTATCAAAAATAGTGTAAAACTTAATATTATTATGAAATATGAAATTTGGGTGTCGAATTCGGGTTGGTCGGGTCAGTTGGGTTTGGATTTCTCTTAGTAACTTTGGGTCGGGTCAGAGATTGCCAGCTCTAAAATCAACCCATATCTGTTATCCATACTGACCCGACCCGACCCAACCCAACCCAACTGACTTAAAATACAATATTATCCATTTATCCTCCAACAAGAATTCTATCCAACAATATAAAAACCATGAACCTCCCTCTTATTTCCTCTTTCTGTGACTCACTAATCAGTATAGCCTGTTAGTTATCCATGGCTTCATCCTCATCTCTTCTCAATTTTCTCTCTCCTCTTTTTCAGTCAATCACCTCACATCCTCCTCCTTCCAACCCCAAATTCCCCAACCTTAATCCTCTCTCCTCCCAATCAAACTCCCTTTCTCTCTCCTCCCCTAAACACCATGAAAATGCTGCAATTTCAAAGAATGAAGAAAACCCAGGTGATGTAATGGCGGTTGTATGCCCATCTCTTGCGTATTCAAACACCCTTTACTTCAGATCAGCTTATAATGTTCAGGTTTTAGTTGATGACAATGAACCTGAAGAAAGGCTTCTTAATCGATTTAGGAGAGAGGTTATGCGAGCTGGGGTTATTCAGGAGTGTAAACGACGTCGTTTCTTTGAGAATAAGCAGGATAAGGAGAAGCGTAAGCATCGTGAAGCTGCTAAGCGTAACAGTCGTCGAAGGTCCCTTCCTTTTTCTTCTATTTATCATGTTTATATACTATGATCTTTTTATAATTTGGTGTGGTTTTAATTTTGCTTTCTTTGCTTTGTGAAATTGTAAATTTTATGTTATTTGATATTGATTGGCTAAGTTAAGCATATGGTGTATAGGGACTTAAGGAGTCGCAGAGTTATAATGTAGACGGGATTTGATCTCGGGTATGTGTGTACACTTTCCATCCTTGTACAGTTGTACCAAAAGACTTTAATTGACTAAGCTAGTGAACAATGGTAAGGTGAATTTGAGTAACAGACTAACAGGATAATAGGTCAATAGCTCATTCAGGAATTATGTATTGTCTAATATTATCTAATTATATATTGGATAAACAGGGGAAATTCTTAGAAGCTTTGAAGCAAAATATTGTTAAGTACTCCGTAACTAAATGCAATGTCTTCATGTTCACTTTTTAATTGTGAATTTGCGGTGGCTGGAGTGCGTTTACTAATTTGTTTAACTTGCCTATACATTCCATGGGTGTGTTTAGCATCTATATTTAGCTACGTATCGTTGGGCTTAGGCTTTTCGTTACTGTAAATACAAGCATAGGAAAATTCGTATTCCCCATTACTTCACATTTACCATGCTGGTTGTAAACTGGTTATCTACAGACTACAGATTACATATTTTGCCTTGATTGATTGATCGATCATGAGGAACTTAGGAACTGATAGAGAGGCATTTTAGGGCTCTGGAGGACTAATGAGGGGCAATTCTGTGTGATTTCAGATTTTGCATATTGTGATTACTCTGATTAGTAACTTGAACTTCATCAAGCTTACTGCTTGAATTGTTGTAAAGGTTTCAAGTTTCCTGGGGTGTTTCTTCTTGTCTCTGCTTCTTGTGTATATATATGTGGTTCACTTTTTCACTCAAAATCTTCTGGTAACAGACGTGGTCCATTCCGAGCTCCATTCCAAGGCAAGGAAGAGGTGGGGAAGGTTGAGAAAAAAGAGGATGATGAAGATAACTGGGACATGCCGGAAGGAGATGCTCCATTCTAAGAGCATCTTGCATTTTGCTCACTTTCACTGACTTCTCTTGTGTCAGAGAGGTTTAGGTTCTGTGTAAGTTAGGCGTTTGTGCTTTCAGTAGCCAAATTTTCAACGTGTTTATAAAGGATTTATTGATAAATTTGTTGTATTATTCTGTAGATCCTTGTGTTTTGGTGGCGTATACTTCATTTACAATTGTATCAGAGAATTTGATGAGACCTCAGAACAGTTTTGGCTACAGAAGCCTGTAATTTTTACGAGTACTTATTAGTTGACCTGTTGTTTTGTAAGTTCAAAGCAGTTGCAGGACTTGCTGATCGAATTGGGGAAGGTAGAATGAAGGGTTTACGCTTTACAATCCACCATGTTTTCCTGTAGAGCTTTATTTTTGCAATTGTTTTGTACTCTCTAATTAACTATTTGATAAATTTACTAATTAAGGCTCAGAGCTTGCAGTATAATCCAGATCATACCGCCCTTGGTAGTATTTTGTAATTTTGTTTACTGAAATGCATAAATTAACTATAACGAATCACCAGCTCAGACCAAACCCCTGTTTTCTCGAGGTACTTTCTCCTGAATTGATGAAGGTAAGGGAGTGTTTTGATTTTTTTTTCTCCCCATTTGGGGCTGTGTTCAATATCTTCTCAATTTGGTTGCTTGATATATACTACGTCCGCTTCTTATTATGTGCAACAAAGGAATATTTTTTATCTCACAAATAATACCCTTTTGTTGCACATAATAAGAAACGGAGGTAGTACATTAACTAATCAAAACCACATAGTGGACAAGATCAGGTAGAACTGAGTTTAGTATTACAGATGAGGTAAAGCAATGCCAATCAATAAAATTGAATGTTATACATGTAATCAAGCAACAATAGATAAGAAAAAAATAATAATAATAATAACATACATACATGAGAGGCAATCAAAATTGCCTAGGGCACCTCCTATGTGGTTTGAATGGTTAAACCTCTGATACAAGATTACAGAATAGCATTTGTTGGAGCCAACTTCTTTTTTGTATTGGCAATTTGGCACTGGGATAATGCCTTGCACACTACTTGATATGTACCTCTTGCTATATAACCCAAGAATTCTGACGAGAATTGTATATCTTTAAATGGCATCTATCAACCAAATTCTAAAAGCTTCTTCAACAAATTCCTACAGGTTGAAGTCAAAGCAAAATTCCCAATTTACTGTAATGTATTCCTTCCTTTTAGTGCTCAGACTGCTCACTACTCACCCTTACTAGGCTGATTATCTTCTTCTTCTGAATCATAAACGTCATCATTTCCACCAATTGTCGCATCCTGCCCTTGCTTTACCAAATTAATATCACCCCCAGATTTCCCTTTAGTTAGTGCTTGTACTTCCTCGTCATTAAATTCCTCTCCAACTCCATCTGAATAAGCATACCTGTAAAGAGAGAAGCACGATTTAGTGCTGTACGCTAGTAACAAAATCGCTAATGACCAAGAGCACAAAATCACAAATTATTCTTGATTCAATGTCAAAAACAAATATTCACAAATTCAGCTCAGCTGGCAGTTTCCAAGATGAGGAGGGGTGCTTCACAAGACACCTTAATGAATACAGTTCATCTTACCTTTGAGAACTCTGAGATGGAGCCCATAAATAGCAAATAATGCTTAACACTGCAAAACCCAGAATGTCCCAGAAAGCAGTGATAATCCAAGCACTCTGCCACCGCTCATTAAAAGGATCTGTAGCCTTGAAATACACCTGTAAGAGGCAAATTACCAGAATAATTATATTTGCAACAGGGCAGTAGCCACATCCCAAAAATCAACTAAGCAGAGAAATGATACTAAAAAAGCACTGATCTGTTCATTGTAAGGTCATCCCTTTTGTTACCCAAACTAAAACATGATCAATACTAACCTCTTTATTTTCTTTTCCGGTGATACTTAAATGCAAAAGACATCCAGAAAGCATCTTTTCACTTTTCTTTAGAGAGATCTACTTCTAACGCATATGAGTCATATCTAATGTTTTCCTTTTCTAGCCCTTGCCAGATACAGGTATATTTTTTACATATCCAATACATTATTTGCCCTATAATGGCCATGATAGATCTACAAACAAAACACAATTAGATAAGACTACTGCATCAGAATAGTGTGCTTTCAATATTATTGCATTGCTACTTGTACTACGTCCAAAAAATGAAAAATAAAATAAAACTAGTAGTTCTACATTACTCTTTTAGCAAGTGCTCATATTCCCTAAAGTTGAAAAAGTTACTCGGAATAGATCTCTCACAGACTTCTTCTATCTCCCTAGACTAGATACATGCATCTTTATCTCCCTAGAGGCCTAAATTCCACATATAAATAGATTTCAGAGGCCATAATATCATGCAGGCACCAGAAAATCTTCCTCATTTTATATACACTAATCAAGATACAGAACTTTATTGACCATATACCTTTTTATGTCTATTATTATAAACTTAAAACATACCTCATATACTATCCATGCGACAGAAGCAATCACTGAAACGGCCAATGCATTCGAGAACTTCCTGTAGATATCCAACTTCACAGAGCTTCGTTTCACCTGAAAACAAATTTCTAGTCTAATAAGAAACCATCACTTCCAGCAAGGCTTATTCTGACTAACCTAGAAAAATAAGGCAAAAAACCACAATTTACTGGAAGCAACCATAAAAGGAGGGAAATTTTTTAGCTGCATTTAGAGCTTCTATGCAGATTGTATGACAAGGGTAGCAAGAGTCTTGAGAAAGCATCAATTTAGGAGGGAAGAGGGGGGCGGATGTGGGCCATAGGAATGCAATATTGGTCCCTAATCTCAATCCAATGGAAATGAAATTGAGTCTATGCAATAGTTATGAGCTCACTCACCATATTAATCTTCCCTACTACTAACATAACAAACCAGATAAAAGCTTTATCCCACTAGAAGAAGCTGGCCACATGGATTCATAAACAAAAACCGAGCAACCAAAAAAAATAATCATGCAAAAAACTGCAACAAACCTGTAGCTGTTCCAGAGTCTTTGAAAGAGAAGTAAAAATCCACAAGATTAGAAAAGCATCCAGGAATGAATCAGGAAGGACAAGAAGTATTCTTGCTCTTCCTGATACATCATTAACAGTGCCCACATACTCTGTAATGTTTAGCAGTTCAGTTGCCAGGAAGTAAGTTGCCCCAATAACCAGCACCTTGTAGGTAAGACCACCAAGAGTAGGCCGCACCACACCATAACCCATTGATAATGAAAGAATAAGTAGACGTGAAAGTGTTCTTCTTGCAGCTCCAAGAGTTACAACCCAAGTTGTAAGTACAACAGGTCTAATGCCTGTGCTGTTGAAATTAGCATAATCAAGATACCAAAAGAACATTTCCAACAATCCAAGGACAACAACTGCTGTGATGCAATGTTGAAGTTGAAGTACTTCATTCCAGAATCTATAATACTGAAAAAACCATATTGAGCTGAGCACCAGGTAGGCGAGAGACATGAAAACATAGAATTTCATGGATGGGGCCATTCTACCAGGTAAGTAGCCATCAGGATTTTTCCACACGGTCTTCCCATTCATAACTAGTCCTTTCAACTCTGGGTCACAAGAAATGAAGAACAAGTTGTACATTCCTGTCTTTGTCACGTACACCTCTTGCCGACGCATCCTAGTTTTTAAAGAACGCCCTTTAAACTTCACATTTAAAATCACAGGCCAATTTTTATCTGTTGATGATCGTATTTTTAAGACTTCCCCTTGTTTACATCCTTCAAGTTTGGCAAGATCAGGGGTGCAGCAAATAGACCTCTGCCCACCGTAAGCAGAACCACCAATATCATCACGATCAGCTGCTTCAAAAATCACAATTTGCACAAGTCCAGAGCCATGTTCCGTGTTTGATTGTTTTTGAGCAGCTTCCTTACTTCTCCAGAATGTGATATTCTCAAATCTAAACAAAATGACTAATATCAGATGATTGTACAATTGTATTACACTACTACTAGCCAGTGAGAAGCTTCTTTATGCTTTTACAAAGAGACAAGAAATAAGCATAATAACTTTTTTTTTGGAGGTGGCAACAAAGATCAAATCATGCAAAAGGCAAACAATATAAGTTCTGAAGCTCTTCATATTGGTGCAACATACATTGACACATACTCAAAGTTCTTCCCAAGCATGGTAAGTTTAAATTATAGCTTGATTTAAATTATTTATCAAGCATCACTCTCCGAACTCCTAAAGATAAAAACTTTGAAGGGGTTGTGGCTCTTGACCTCTTGTGGGAACTCTACCTTGGATAACTTGGTAGCCTGAATGACAAGCAAAAAGTTTCTAATTGTCATTCTTCTTTCAGTAGCATGGATATAAATCAATACTATTCAAATCTTCCTTCCTCTAGATTGTAATTCCATCACATTTCTTTCATGGAAAGAGAAAGATAAGTCCTCTCCCTTTAGCTTGGCAGGAAGGAATTGATCAAATAAGAAGGAATAAAAAGTATCCCTTTCCTTACATTTGGTTTAAGTTTACGTATAGAAATACATTGACAGGAAGGCTTCATTATAATATTTAGGTTACATTTCCTTCCTCTATTAATAAACCAAATCTTCAAATGCTTGAAAAACTTTTCCAAACAATGCCAGTCTACTCCTCCTCTCCCCTTCCCTCCACCCATGTTTTCCGAACAACGATAATTTCCAATTCTTTGATACTCCGTATTAGCTAACCGAAAGAAGGATTTCACTCAAATCACTATCAAATCCTACAACAGGAAAGTTAACTCATTTCCTGCGATTCCCTACCCATTCCAATCAACATAGATAACCAAACAAGCTGTAACAATCTCCACTCTTTAGCTAATAAATCAAATACTACCCAAGTTTGAACCTCATTGTCTACGTTCCTCCCATATAAAATAAAATAGCTTCATCTAGACGGAACGGTTCGATTCAATAGATTTATCTACCCCTTCTTTCAATACACAACACAATTTCCTATTGACATTTACACATTATACATTTTCCAAATTAAAGCAATAACATCACTAATATGCAACCAATAAGAATTGAATTCAAACAGCATAAACATAAACCAAGATCCAAACTTTAAACCCTAAAAATCAATCACAAACAAACCCAGTTCACAAAATAAAAAATTTAAGACAAACAATCAAAAGGGTATCCACAGATCGATGAAATGAGAGAGAAAAATACCGAATAAATGAGGTACCATCATTAAGAGAGTGAGAAACGACACGCGTAGAAATGGGAGAAGAAAAGGAAGAACGAGAAGCACGAATAGCTTCACTGCCACCAGCAAGAAGGTAAGAATTGCCGACTTCACTGAAAATTTGTCGGTCATAAGTGTGAATTGAAGCATTTGAGAATTGAAAATGTGAAGAAAATAGTATAGTTATTGTAAGTAGTAGTATGAAATTTGGGAGTTTTAGGAGAGAGAAAGAAAGGGGATGTTTAAGATCATGGATCCCGATTTCCATGGCGAAAGCTTGATGTGGGTTTGGTATGGTTTGATTTGGCCACCAAACTAAAAAATAAACTAGTTGTTCAGTGAGTGACTTGAGAAGTGAATGACTTTGAGAAGTGAGGTTGAGTAAGAAGTCAGGAACATATGTCTAGTGTCAATTTGTTAATTGGTGGTGGTTTGATGGATCTAGAAGGGAATTTTATTTTAAGGGATTTTATTTTAAGGGTGTGATTGCAAGGGTGCAATTTCTTAGGTGCACCCGAGATTATATACGTAGTAGTTTATAAGTACATAGTAAGAATTGATTTATAATAAGCACAACATAAATATAAATATAAACATAAATTAGATTTGTATCATCTTACTAGATGAGAGATTATCTAAATTCTTTATATATATATATATATTAAAAATGAACCGTTTAATTGAACATTTGGCGAGAACGGAGCTTTTAGTGAAGGAACAAAGTGTTAATAAAACTTGTTAAAGAATTACCAATGTGAGATTGATTTTTTGTTTGAAGAGAATTAGCTTCAAATTTCTAGCAATGAATTGACACTAAAATAAATCCCTCACAAAAATAAATAAATAAATAAATATTTCAATGTACAACAAGATTAGAAGATATTTCACCTTTTCAGTGTGGTATAGGAGTATATTGTAAGTGGTGCATAATATTGATGAATGTTTTGGTTCACTTGGATGGAAAGAGTCAAAGAGATCCTAATGTCATTAGGTCATATGACCAATGTGTGTTCTAATAGCAATGACATTGAATCATTTATAGTGTGTACAACTATATATTTGATTCACTTTCATTTTTAGTATATGAGTAATCGATTTATGTTATTTTATGGTATCAGTTACATAAACTAAACTAGCCTTTTGGCCCGTTCGATGCACGGGCTCTTATCTAGGTTATGTCATATGTAGGTATGTTTTTCAATGGTGAAGTAATTGTTTCATTGCTAAAACTTAAAAGGAAAAAAAAGAATGAGGGTAGAACTGTGGAAAAAGATAAAGGAATTTAGATACGTATATATACATGAAGATTGTAGGGTATGAAATGACATATTGGTTTAAGTTATATTTTAAGTTTATTAATTGAAAAGACAATTTTAATATAATTCAATTCATATGTTTATGTGATGTATATCAATTGGTTCAACTTTATTTTATTATGATGGAAATAAAACACTTCATTTTCTTAATTGAATTTGCAAGTTATAGAATGTATAAAGACTTAAACAAAAAAATCAAAAGGGGTGACATGTGACATGTGTCATATGTGGTACTGTGGTAGAGAGTAACTTGTGATGACATGTGTCATATGAAAAATTATGGTTTGTGTTTTTAAATACTACGTATAGATTTAGAAGTATAGATATAGATATCATAAGTTCGTTGTTATATTACTTGTTAAAATCCCATCATCTCATTGCAAATAAAAATAAAAATAAAAATAAACTATTAATATCACGTGTATTACCAAAGGCATATTAGGGGCTTGTTCTCTTCAGCTTAATTTCAGTTCAGTTCAGTTCAACTCAATTCAGGTCAGTTTAGTTCCTAATTTCCTTCTATAAAAAATAATTTAGTTCAATTCAATTCAACTCAGCTTAGTAAATGGAACAGACCCTAATTATGGTCGATAATCTCATTTCGACTTTTAGAAACCGGGGTGGATATCACATTATCACTCATACGGATTACGGACCATCCACCAAAACGCCCCGCCCCGTTACATTGGAGAATCAATTAGAATAAAGTAAAGAAGTAACGGTTGAAGAAGAGGCAAGCAAAGCAATGCAAATGCAAAGCCTACGTTTATACCGCCAAACCACCAACTTCCTTCGTCATCCCTCTTCTTCCGCCATGGTTGCACCTTCCTCATTTTCTCTCTCCTCTCTCTACACCTCTCACTTTCCCCCTTTTCTCTCCTCCCCACATTCCAATTTCAACCCTAACCCTAAATTTCACAAACCCCAAATTATCAACATTTCCCAATCCCTTAATCTTCTTCGCACTTTCAAATCTTCCCCAAATTATTCCAATTCCAACCAATCTCCGATCGAAACTGACGAAGACCCACCACCGGAACCACCATTACAGCAACCAGACGAAGGTGGAGGAGGAGAAAACGTTCTTCTGTCTTACCCATCGAAACGGTCATTTGGGGTTGCTACTGGAGAGATTTTTCTTGGGATTGCTTCTCGTTTGATTAATTTTAGTGGGAAAATTAAGAATTTGGGGGAGAATACGACGGTTTTGATGGATGAAGAATCGACGATCTTGAGGGAAGTTTCCGGTGAGAAGTCGGAAAGTGGAGAGAGAATTGCGAAGGTGATTGAGGATTCATTGGAGCCTGAGGTTGTTTGGGAACAAAGAGAGAAGGATGTTGAAGAGGAAAAGCGATTGAAATTGGTGACTAGTCCTGGGTTTAGCTTCTCTGCTGCTGGGCTTTTGTTTCCCTATCATCTTGGAGTTGCTCAATTTCTAATTGAAAAGGGTTATATCAAGGTATTTTGTTGAATTCTTTCTCTTTCTATTTATCGTGTTTATTTTTTGTTTGATTGGTTATTTTCGAGGATGGTTCTTTATAACGATTCATGTTAGCCGACCCCAAATTGTTTTGGCTTTGTTTTTGTTTGATTTCTTGTTTACTGACCAAACAATTGCTGGGCAGTGTCTCTGTTTAATGTTTGATTGGAATAATTGGATGTGGAGGAAGTTGAATTATGTGAATTTATAGCTAGGTCATTTGCAAAGATACCTTCACGGTGATGTCACTAATGTGTTGTTGGAATGTCATTGTTGATAAAATTAGTATCTGACAGTGACTCGAGCTCTCAAGGAGATTGCTCAGGAAAATAGATATGATGGAATTGAAGGGTTTTATTTGCCTTTAACTTGTATAGGCGTCTATGGCCGGTTTGATATAGGGAGGGAGGGAGGGAGGGGAGGGAGTAATAGTGTGAACAAATTCATGAAGATGTCAAGCATTGTTTTTTCTGTTAGGCAGTTACATGATAAATGATTGGTGGGCTGTTGAACACCTACGAATTTAGAGGATTGTTCATCATGGAGGTTTGGGGGTAGCAAGTCCACAGTATATATCTCAACATGTTAGACATTAGAGTCGTTGTGATAAAATAGAATTATATGTGCTGAAGCTTTCAAATGAGTTGCTATTGCTTAAATGCTTTTAAGCTTAGGTTGGGTACATGATTGTGTTTCAGAGATAAAAAGAATACCAAGTTTATGCATGCATTAAATGTTTCTGTAATTGAAGCCTGGGATTCATGTTCTAGAAGATATAAAAGGGGTCTGTTTACTTCATGAAAAGCATGTAGATTTATGAGCTTATTGTGTTTGTTTGTGAGTGCTTGTCACTAGGTGCTTTAGCTTATGTGTTCTAGGGGAAGTTTCTGTGATGTGATATATTGATATATTCCTTTTTCTACTATGATCTACTTATGGGAGTGGAGCAATGAACACCCTCCTCGACTTGGATTAGAAAGAAAAAAAACTACTACTGTCTAAGAACTATGCTAGTTTGAACTTGTACTGTTATTTGTATAGCTTTTGTGAAGAGTGTAAATCTAATTAGGGTAGGATTACTAGTTACAGATCAGTAACTGTTTGGTGAAAGATACTGAGATTTCACTCTATAAGATTGACTCTCCTAACTACTTTTTGGAATAGAGGATTATGGAATGTGGATGTCTTCCCCATATCTCTATTTGAAGAAGCAGCTTATCATTTAGGGTATTGAAAATAGCATAACCTTTCCTCCTTTTACACCAAAACACCATTTAACACCTTTTATCTATGTTGATCGAGAAATTGTTCTGGTAATAATTGGTGAAAGAAATGTGCAGAATTTTGGATTGTTGAATTCAATAATATTTTTTGAAACAATGCATCATTCATCTATCATATTCAATGGTCAATTACTTAAAAATCATAGAAGTCTGGACGTCTGGTTACCTGGTGTGCGTATTAACTGAAGCAGTATTTATTTCTTGATTTGGAAATTCTGCCTCCTTTTTAAATTAGTTTGCCACATATGATTTTGTTCATAATAGCTGACTAATTTAGACCAGAACTAAGTCAAATTATCTTTTGATTTATAATGTCAAATTAACATTTGTAGAAAAGCATTTTCATTTTGTTTACATTATTTAGTGTTATATATTTATGCAAACAATGGTCAAAGCTAAATTTTGATTTTAAAATTGGAGTACAATTTGTCCTCAGTCTAACACCGTCTTTATAAAGATTGAGGTTTATAATGTATCAAAGCATGGTTTCTGTCAACTACTGTCCCTCCACTATATGCTTTTGATTTTACTTCTGTGGTTGTTATGTACTGGATTCTTGTGACATGATTATATTAATTTAACACAATTAAGAGGTAAGCTTGAGCAACGTTACAAGGTTCGCGGTACGGAGCCACGAATCGCGATCTGATTCATGCGAACCGGAACGCGGAACAAACGCTGAAGGTGGCGACTCCTAGTTGTGGCTGAGCAAACACGGTTGTTCTTCCTCTGCAACCTTTAATGGCTTGTTTCCCGACATTTTCAATGCAGTTTTCTCTCTCTTTCTTCTTTCACGTGTATTTACTTATTTAATTTATGAAGTTTTTGACTTTTTTCTCCCTCCTCTCTCCTGATTTACCTAGCAGTAACATTTTTTTTTTATATGTGCACACTAAGGGTGGCGGCTAGGGTTTTGTTTTAATTGGTAAAAAGCTTAAAAGGCCTTAAACCTATATCTGTCTATCAACAACTTGGGCTTTTTTTAAATAAACAACTTGGGCTTTTTATTTTATTTACTTTTTTTTAGCAATCCACTCACCTAGATATAAAAATCTATCTATAAAAATCACCTATATAATTTATTTATTAATTTACTTATTTCGTACCCAATTGTACCGGATTCACCACGGGTAGCGTTCCGCGTATTCGTTTCCGTACCACGTTTCGAATTGAATCCCGTCCCATGTAACGTTGAGCTTGAGTATTTGATTAATGAGCAACTGGATTACAAACTAACAGTGGATAGGCATAACTTTAGGCTATGAGTCTCTCAGTGACTTTAAGCCACAAACCTCTCAAATAACTTCACTCAATTTTCTGGATGATTACTACTGCTCCTAGATTACAATACTTATACTCAAGGCTTAGATAATACATGTGACATTACTTAACTAAAATGGAAACCCACAATGACCATGATTAAAGAAGGCTGCTTTCTTTCCTTAAATTTCTTTTAATTGCCCTTTTCCTGTTGCTCTTTGTTTACAGCTTCCTCTGATCTTGGCTGTCCAAACCCCTTGGACCCTTGCTGCGCCTCGTATACACCAATATTGGTGGTTGACTTGAGGTGTTGATCTCGTTGACCCAGTTCTTAACATCACTCCCCCCTTTGATTTTCACCTTGTCCTCAAGGTGGAATGATGGGAAAGGCTGCTGAATGTCGTCATAGTCTTCCCATGTAGCTTCAAACTCGGCAGGTCTCTCCATTTGATTAACACTTCGAGTCTCGGAGTGGTCCTTTGCTGTCCCGGCACACTTCTAGGAGTTCTTCCGGCTCGACAATCAACTCCAAATCTGGGGACAATTGTTGTGGAATAAGATGTTGGCTGGAGAGGTTCCCCAAGGTACGTTTTAGTTGAGATACATGAAAAACCGGGTGAATTTTGCAATTGTCTGGCAATTGGAGCTTGTACGCCACACGTCCAATTTTTTCCTAACACCTCGAACGAAGGGCCCATAGAACCTTGCTGCAAGTTTCTCAAAGGCTCTTCTTGCGAGGGATTTCTGGCGGTATGGGCGCAATATTAGAAACACCTTTTCGCCCACCTCGAACTGCTCCTCCACCCTGCTCTTGTCGGCGTTGCCTTTCATGATTTGTTGAGCCCGATTGAGGTTCATCCGAAGCTCATCCAAAATTCCATCTTTTTCCTTCATCCCCTCTTCCAAGCTGCTGACCACCGTTTCATTAGCTCCTAAACGCCACAAGTTTGGAGGGTCCCTTCCATAAACGATTTTGAATGGAGCCATTTTGGTTGAAGAATGAGGAGACGTATTATAAGAATACTCTGCCCACGACAACCACTTAGCCAACGTTTGTGGTTGCTCTGCAATAAAACACCTAAGGTACGTCGGTATGGGGGTGGTAGGCCGTGCTTCGCTTGAGGTGGGTACCTTGCAACCGGAAAAGTTCCCTCCAAAAGATACTCATAAAAACACGGTCCTTGTCGGAGACAATTGAAGAAGGGAAACCATGAAGCCGCACAACCTCCTTAATGAAATAGTCGGCCACCTTAAGGGCACTAAAAGGGTGTTTTAGCCCAATAAAGTGACCATATTTCGACAACCGATCAACCACCACTAGCACGGTGTCAACCCCTCGCGATCACGACAGCCCCTCCACGAAATCCATGGAGATGTCTTCCCAAATTGCATCGGGAATCGGGAGCGGCTGGAGCAACCCGAGTGGGTTCTTAGCGGTGGATTTGCTTCGCTGGCATACTTCACACTAGGGGTGTTAAAAAATACCCGACCCGACTGACCCGACCCGACGACCCGCTGACCCGGCTTAATTTTACCGGGTATTTTTATATTTTTTTTCTGAAATTTCCAGGCCAGGTACCCGACCCAAAAAATAAGCTGGTCTTCGGGTCGGGTCATGGGCCGAGTTGTGAGGGTGTCGGGTACCCGCTGACCCGTAAGTTTAGTATTTTGTTTTTTAATATTTATTTATTTGTTCTTTTAAAGTGTTAGAGACTTAGGGTTATCTTTACTTCTATTCTCTCTCCTCATTACAGCCGTCATCCCCCTCATGCTCTCTCCTTTTTTGCTCTTCAATTCACTCCTTAATCACTCCTAGATTTCTAGCTTTCTTCATCTTCATCCCTTTATTTTGTGTATTATATGGATTATAGACAACCCATCCATCTCATGAGGAGTCGTGAGTTCGTGATAGATAATCGCTTACAAACAACCTTGGTGCGATGCGGGTGTTGCTGTTTCTATGTGTGTGAGCTTCAATTTGGTGATTTCTACCGGCCGCCGATGTTGGATTGTTGCTACTTCTTGGTTTAAATTTGATTGATTTTTTTGGAATCTTGTTGTTTGTTGGGTATGCTATGCAAGTGTAGTTAATTTTTCATTTTATTTTTTAATAAAAATTGTTATTAAACTTAATTTGTACTTTGTTTGATTGATTAATAATTTAATATAATTAGAGTACTTTTTTGTCTATTAAGACCACGATTATGATGAGCTTGGGACTTTAAAAACTTGATATGAAGAAGCAGTCTTGCATTAGATTTTAATTAAGGAATCCGGGTACCCGATGTCCCGACCCGAATAATTCGGGTGCCCGAGATATTCGGGTCGGGACATGGGACAAATTATTAACTACCCGAAACTCCGGGTACCCGGATTTGAACACCCCTACTTCACACTCTCTGACAAATTTGCCGACCGCCTTTCGCATTCCGGCCTAAAACCAATCGATGGCTAGACGGAGGTACGTTTTGATCTCCCCGTCGTGGCCGCCCACCGGAGTACTGTGATACTCACTCAAGAGGAGGGGGATAAATTTAGAGTTACTGGCAGGACAACTCTATTCTTATAAAAGGCTCGGTCCCCTTCCCTTCCTTATGGCCCAAAATAATGCTGCCTAACCATTTATCAGCTTCCAACTCTTTCTCCAATTCGGCCCAGTCCACGAATTGAGATTGGACCATGGCTTTTAATTCAGCCCTTCCCATTTCCTCTTCTTCTTCGCACCCTGCTTTCCCCTTGCGAGACAGAGCGTCAGCGACTTTGTTCGCGGCTCCGAGCTTGTAGTGGATTTCGAAGTCGAATCCTACGATTTTCTGAATCCACCTCTGGTATTCGCTCCCCACTTCATGTTGATGAATCAAAAACTTCAAACTTTGTTGGTCCGTTCGAATGTGGGCCTCAAGGCACCTTTCTTATGATGGGAGATTGGCTTTGGCTAGGTGGAAAAGCTCAACTCAAGGCCTCCCTTCCTTACGAACGACCTACCCAACAAGTAATGCCGCCATTTAGTCACCGCAATAGCTATGGCCATAAGCTTCTTTTCATAAATGGACCTTCCTTGAGCTCGAACCCCCAAAACCTTGCTGTAATAGGCAATTGGGCGCCCCTTTTGCATCATCACCGTCCCTAAACCAAAACCCGAGGCATCGGTTTCCGCAATGAATTTCTCCCTAAAGTCGGGCATGGCCAATATGGGTGCAGTAGTCATGGCTACCTTCGACTTGAGTGGCTACCTCCGTCCAACCGTATGAATCCTTCTTTAATTGCAAAGTCAAAGGTTTCGCAATTTGAGCATAGTGATGCATAAACTTACGGTAATTTCCCGTAAGCCCCAAGAACCCCCGGAGTTCCTTGAGATTCTTCGGTATCCCCCATTCGATAACCGCCTTAATCTTATCTTGATACGTGGCAACACCTCTTTCGGAAATCACGTGGCCTAAATAAGCCACCTCCCCTTTGCCAAATTCTCATTTCTTCCAATTAGCATAGAGACTATGCTCTTCCAATTTTTGTAACACCAACTTGAGGGGTTCCCGATGTTCCTCAATTCCCTTACTATATATGAAGGTGTCGTAAAAAAAGACCAACACAAATTTCCTCAAGAACGGTCGAAACACATCGTTCATCAATGATTGGAACATTGTCGGCTCATTAGTAAGCCCAAAAGGCATTACTAGGAATTCATAGTGCCCCTTATGAGTACGGAACGCCGTTTTGTGTGTATCTTTCGGCCTAACCCGTATTTGATGATACCCCGATTTCAAATCTAGCTTGGAGAAAATTTTTGAACCGTGTAATTCATCTAGTAGCTCATCAATCACGGGAAACGGGTATTTGTTGGGGACGGTCTCCTTGTTCAAAGCTTGATAATCCACGCAAAACCTCCATGACTCGTCCTTCTTCTTGACTAACAACACCGGGATCGAGAATGGGCTACTTGATGGGGTGATGATCCCTGCCTCAAGCATTTCTTGGATCATCCTCTCAATTTCGTCCTCCTAGGGCTTTACTAAAATTGGATCACAGCCCCCCTTTAAGAGAATAGAGTGTTCATGGCCTCTTTGTGGGGGAAGCCCACTAGGTAGTTCAAAAACCCCCTTGAACTGACCCAACATCTCACTCAAGAATTCAGGTGGGCCTAGCCCATCCTCTTCTAACTTGTTAATCTCCACCAAAATTCCTTGCCTCTCCTTTGACAGCACTCTCATCATGGCCTTCAAGGATACTTGAGCTTTTTCCAACGACGGATTGCCGGTGAGTGTTTTCGGTTTTCCCCCCACTGCAAACTTCATCACGTGGGTTCTCCAATTAGTGACCACCGAACCGAGTTTTTATAACCATTGAACCCCCGAGATCACCTCCGCATTGCCTAAGGCTAAAGGAATGAAGTCCTCCACTACCGTGACTCCCCCATTCAATTCCACCCTCACACCTTTACATACTCCATCACCTCGAACCGTGTCCCCGTTTCCCAAAGCCACCGAGAATTCCCCACCTTCCTCCACCCTAATGGCCGCATCTTCTACCACCTTGGTGGAAATAAAATTGTGGGTAGCCCCCGGGTCTACCATAACAACCACCTCTCTTCCTTGTACCATACCCTTCAATTTCATCGTTTTAGGATTAGATAATCCTACTATCGAACATAAGGACACCTCCACCGGTGGCGGTTCGTACACCACCGGCTCTTCTTCATTCATGATTTCTTCCTCATCCGCCCCTTCACTCACGATTAAGATACTAAGCTCCTTCCGCTTGCACCTATTGCCCACACCCCACCTTTCGTCACACTTAAAACATAACCCTTTTGACCTCCTTTTCGCTAGCTCGGACTCGGTAAGTCGCCGTGTTCCTCCACTCAACCCTTGAGCTGGCTGGATTGGTTCGGCCCACATTCACCGACCCTTGAGATTCAGGAGCTTTGGGCCACACCTTAGGCGGCCCACTATTGCTGGTAGCCCGTACGTCTGAACCAGCCCCCCTCTATTCATTATGGACCCACTGTGGGCTGAGCTCATGTTTGGAGGCCCACTACTAGTCCCTCCTTTCCAATTCATGATGGGCCTTTTACCTTGCTGCACCCTTTTCTGTTCTTCAGTTCTACTTGCAATTTCCATGGCCTTCTCTAAATTAGGGGGATTAAGCAGCCTTAGCTCAGCCTTAATCTCTTTGCTTAGGCCATTAATGAATTGGCCGAGCATCAAGCTTTCGGGGACATCTTCCAACGGTGCCGCCAATTCAATGAAGCGCCCACGGTATTCCGCCACCGGACCGGAGAAACCGCCAACCACTGTTCGTGCCAAGTTCCCACGTGGGATGGTCGGAATTCGTTTAAGATTCGATGCTTGAGGTCCGGCCAACCGTAAAACAGCCGCCTCTTCTGCTCCCACTAAAACCACGTGAGCGCGGCCCCGTCCATGGCGACCACCGATGCTTCCATCTTCTCTCTCTCAGTTAAGTGATAAAATTCGAAGTACATTTCGGCTCAGGCGGTCCAGTTATCGGGGTCGTCCCCTTCGAAAATTGGCATCTCCAATTTTATGTATTTCTAGTGACCTCCGCCGCCGTCACCACTTCCCTTCCAGCCACCGTGCCACCCTCCCGTGTTAGGGGGTGGCCAACCTTGTTCATCATACGGCCTCTCCCCCACTGGTGTTGGAATCCGCTCTCCATCCCCGTGACTATTCCCCTCTTCCTGTAAGCTGTTCTCGCCGTCGAGGTGGAACACCGGCTTGATGCTGGGTTGCCGCGGTTGACTCTGCTGCGCTGCTTTAAGGTCCCCTTGTAATTTTGTGATTTTGGCACGATCAATGGCCCCCTGAGTCTCCACGTCGACACGGAAACGATCTATGTGGCCCTCTAGCCGAGTGGTGGCTGCCGTCAGGGCGTCCTCTATCTGTTTCCGGTCGTCCTCCATCTTCTTTCGTTCTTCCTCCATGGCTGCCTTCACTGCAGCTGCAACCACGCGCGTGAGGGAGTCTCCCTGCGGTTGGAGCTTTTCTTCGATGGCGGCTAATTAGTCGTTAGGCCGGTGAGAGCCTCTTCCACAGCTGCCAAGCGTTGTGGTGTTCCGGCCTCCATGATCGGTGCTCTGATACCAAGATGTTATGTACCGGATTCTTGTGACATGATTATATTAATTTAACACAATTAAGAGGTAAGCTTGAGTATTTGATTAATGAGCAACTGGATTACAAACAAACAATGGATAGGCATAACTTTAGGCTATGAGTCTCTCAGTGACTTTAGGCCACAAATCTCTCAAATAACTTCACTCAATTTTCTGGATGATTACTACTGCTCCTAGATTACAATACTTGTACTCAAGGCTTAGATAATACATGTGACATTAATTAACTAAAATGGAAACCCACAATGACCATGATTAAAGGAGGCTGCTTTCTTTCCTTAAATTTCTTTTAATTGCCCTTTTCCTGTTGCTCTTTGTTTACTGCTTCCTCTGATCTTGGCTGTCTAAACCCCTTGGACCCTTGCTGCTCTCCCTTTCTGCGCCTCGTATACACCAATATTGGTGGTTGACTTGAGGTGTTGACCCCGTTGACTCAGTTCATAACAGTGGTTCTGGGCAGGCTCTAGTATATGCTCATTTTTGGGCAGTTGCATTGTAGGACGGGAATATCTGTGTGTATTAACGTGCTTTCTGTCATTACTCATTATGCGTAACTTTGTACATCAATCTGATCAAATCATCTTTTGGAAATTGCTGCTTTGACTTGGAAATTGCTGCTTTGGCTTCTATTTTTCATTCAATAACTAGATGCTTTTTCCTTTATATTTGTTTAGAACAGGAAACAACTCCTTTAGCTGGTTCCTCAGCTGGTGCGATTGTTTGTGCAGTGATTGCCTCTGGAAGCAGCATGCAGGATGCTTTACTGGCTACCAAAATTTTGGCTGAAGATTGCCAGACAAATGGAACAGCATTTCGACTTGGGGTATACGCACTTCCTAAAATAAATGTATTAGGAGTATATTTTTAGTTCATTACAGGTTAAGTATCCTGTCCTATTACTGTTTCATTCCCTTTGAAGATGATTTGTGTTCAAGCAAATAAATTTTGATAACTAGGTTCTCGATAAAAAAAAAGGGGACTGTATATTGTGAAATTGAACTCAAATTGTTTGTGTTTTTAATTTCTGCTGATTCAAAGTCATTGATAGATTATCATTAATTGCAGTTGAAGTTTTTAATTATTTTATTAAAATTTTCTGTTTAGGCTGTTCTTAGAGATGTATTACAAAAGGTTCTTCCAGAAGATGCTTTTACCAGATGCAATGGGCGAGTGCGAGGTAAGAATGTACCTCCTGTCTATAGTTGTAAATTTTTACTTGGTTTTGTTTGTTTAGGCTGTGATTTGGTGAGGCAGTGTTGCCTCCTTTACTTTACTCACTCTTGTCAAGTAGGGATTGTACCTTGGCCTTGATTTTCTCTTATCACCCCCACGTTTCTCGATTGAGCTCCTGGGGCCCTGGGCTTCTGATAACCTATTGAAAATATTTGACTGATTGGAAAACATAAAATTAATATGTAGGCATGTAGCTAGACTTCTGTCAGTAAGGTTGTAAGAAATATGACAAATTTGAAGTTTCACTCAAAGTTGAATTAGGGAACTTGGTCCATCTAGTGGAGTAGATATGCACCTAGGTTGCACGGAAACGGAAAACGGAAACGGAGACGGGGAAACGGAAATTTTAAAATTATGGGAAACGGGGACGCATTAAAAATACATAAATAAATACATTTAATCAGAATAAAATACCAAATAAACTTGCAAAAAAATAAAAACAAACAGATACTTCGTTCTGTAAATTGCAAGAACTCCTTTTTTTCCAAATTAAATACAAGAAAAACATCAAATTAGTGAAATCGTTCGGTGGTAGTTAGATCGACTTTGTTCTAGCTAGGCGGTGATGGCAGCAAACATGGATCTCCAAAGCATGGAAACGACCATTATAGAAACAACTCAAATAACTATGCTGCTTGACTGCTCGTAATTTGTGAATATAAGGGTTTAATTGCTTTCTATTAAAGGGGAAACGCTTATTTATATCCTTAATTAAGTTTTCCATAGGTTTTCGAACTGTTAAATTATGCGAGACGCTTCACAAAACAAGGAAACTCCATGAGCCGTTTCGAAACGGGTTTCGAAACGTAAGAGGTTTCGGAAACGTTTCGAAAACGATACGTGGCTAAAATTAAGAGTTTCCGTGCTTCATTGATATGCACACTGTTCTAGATTTCTCTTATGTATTCCGAGCAGAAAACTTCTTGTAGTGTAGCCTTAGGATGCTGATGGTTTCCCCATCTCGGTGAAAATCTTGCTGTTTGTTAAGTCTGTTTGACTACTTACAAAATGGTTACCTCTATAATCAGTTTCTTTGTAATCCACAGTGGCTATAACACAAATTGTATGGAGACCAAGGGGGCTGCTGATAGATCAGTTTGACTCCAATGAAGATCTCATCAATGCATTGTTCACCTCTTCCTTTATTCCTGGGTAAGTAGCATATGACATTTTCTCATAATCCTGATTCTCTGTCGGTTGGAATGCTAAACCGATCTGATATGGTTTCAGCTATCTTGCTCCAAGACCAGCAACTATGTTTAGGAACCGGCTTTGCATAGATGGAGGTTTGACACTATTCATGCCACCAACATCTGCACCTCAGACGGTATGCTTTTATGTGCTTTTTTTTTCTGCTTGGTGTTTTGTTGTCCATGTGGTGATACTATTATGGCATGACTGTTGCTTGTCATATTGTTGGGTAAATTTCCTTGGAAATGTAGTAGCAGAATCATGGATTGAGGAATGTTAGAATAATATATTGAAAATTCTGAATTGATGTATACTTGACAGTCAGTAGGGGCTGCTTTGAAGGAGTAACAATAATAGTGCTATTGTGATTTAATGATGGGGGGTATAAGTTATTATCTTTGGAATGTTAAGGAATAGAAGGATGGGAAAGCTGTTATGTGGGAATTTTAGGATGTAGGTGATTGTATGGGTGACTAGGAAATATGCTAATATATTGGCAACAAACTTTTGACCCCTTAACTTCAGTCAAGGATTTTCTTGTTGGAATAGGTTCATTGGAATTGCACTATAGCTAAGGAATTGTGTAGAATTGTTCTCCTGGCTCTCAAATTGAAGGATCTCTCTGTCAGGTTTTGGAACTGAGGGAACATAGTTTTTGCCTTGGGGATTTTGAGTAGATGCTACATTGTCATTGAGCCATGGCTAAACCACACAGGCTCCAATGCTACGTTGTCAATGTGCCCCTAGTTGAACTAGTGTTGTTGGGTTTGTATTCTACAGTTTCTGCCTATTTAGGAATTGGGCGCGTTGTTCTGAATCATACAAGCATATCGCTTAGTCTATAGGAGTTGTATCTTCTAATTTTAAGGTTGGGGGGTCAATCCCCATTAGGGGCACTCTGAGGGTGGGGATGCCTTACCCGTTTCAATAGAGCAATTCTGACCTTTTTAAAAATATATATATTGATTTGCTTAAATATAATTAATCAGGTTCCCCTTTTTTATTTATTGGGTGACTGGCAGGTTCGTGTTTGTGCCTTCCCTGCTAGTAGTATACGAATGAAAGGCATTGGGATTAGTCCAGACTTAAACCCCGAGAGTAGGCTTACTATTCGACAGGTAAGCTTTTAAAGTTGTATACTTCTATGCTATTTTTAAGAGATAGGTCGAGCAAAAGGTCTAAGGTTTAATACAGTAGTTAGTACTTAGTAGGAGAACTGATTCAGTTAATGGTAATTGTTTGTAGCTTTTTAATTGGGCGCTTGAGCCAGCAGATGATTATGTGCTTGACAAGCTCTTTGAGTTTGGATACTCAGATGCCGCTGTTTGGGCAGAGGAGAACCCAGTGAATATGATACTTCAGGAAGAGAAACCCTGAGCGTAGTAAGTTTTTTTTTTTTTTTGACATCCCACAATTTTTTAACATGCTGCAACATGTATATTAATTGTTGGAGCGTGATCCTCGATTTCTTATGTTCTCACTTGCTTAGTTGAAGAGAATTATTATAACAATTGTACGCACACATCAGACTTTTTAAATGTATATAATAGAAAATTACAGCCAATTTTATTTGAAGTGTTGTATCATTACTAGTCTGTTTAGTAGCATGATTGCAGTTTAACTACGGGAAAGTTTAAATTAATAGTAGCTGTTATATAAAATAGAGCTTTATTGGTGACATTTATAACTTCAATTTAGTGACAAGACTGATATCATAGAATTGAAATCATGTTTGGAAGTCATATACTGATTGTCGGAGTGGGAGTACCATCCTAATAAAAAAACCTCCAAATAATTTCATGCACCCGGGGGTGCCGAGGATGGCTTGCACAGTTGCATGTTTAACTCACATGTGATGTGTCATGGCATTGAGTGATTTGAGTCATGCACAAGTTAATGTGCATGCGTGATGGCACCCACCGGTTTGGGAGCACCATTGATCGGTAAGGTCTTGACATGTTATAATTGAAGGGATTATATCAGAGTTTGTAATTGAAGGGACTATTTTTCTACCTCACTTTATCCCCAATTAAGCGCAGGGCTGTGCACATCACTTTCAACCCGAAAATCGAAAAATAGGGCTCTGCATCTCTCTCTTTTTTCCCTAAAAAATTAAAATGTAGGGTTCATGACTGTGATTATTCGAACAATGACATGGTTATTCACAGTATCATTTTAGAGATGTGAAGGTGAATAATGGACTTAACGTTGATGAATCAATGAGAAAGTTACTGGTATGTTTTGTCAAATTCTGAGCAAATAGTAGAAAGAGTGGAGGGAATAAAGTTGTGTTTGAAAATTGACTACTTAAAGTTTATCTTAGGATGATTTTTTTTTTTTTTTTTTTTTTTGAAAGAACATCTTAGGATGATTATTATTTGTACTAATTATCAGTTTTGCTGTTGTCTTGAAATGTGTAAAAGTTAAACATGAATTGGGTTTTATCGTTATCGAGTAATTATATGGTTTAGTGTTAAGAATTTGTGTTCATGATCTCAAGGTTTATATGATCAAATTTATAACCAATGCACTTTATGGATGTGTTCCATTATTTATTGTATTTTTGATAAGCTTTAATTTGTTGAACACTTGAACTTGATTTATTTTGTTGGAATATTGGTTGAACATTTTTTAAACGATGCCTATTTTTGTTGAGTACATTTATTTTTTAACTTGTATACGTATTATTTTATATTTATTTTAATATTTTAGTAAGGGGTAAAGCTATATTTTTGTTGAATTTTGAGGTAATTATTTGTTAGGGAAAAATTAGGCCTCCTAATCTTAAAAAACAGGACTTTCTTTTTTGGAGTGGGAAAATTGGGACATTTAATTGTGGAAAAAAGGGTTATTAATTACGACGTAATTAATTTATTTCATAATAGATCCATGACTCCATTAGGTCAATTTTAGCAAGTAGCAAATCTTTACTTTTATATTCATATTTAAAAACTCAAACCGGAAAAGACATATGTCACTACTCACTATCCTATTACACTTCTTTATCTTCTTTTCCGACTCAATATGCCACAAGTCGTCTTATGTTTTTCATTTTTTATTACCTTTATCTTTCTTAACTCTTTTATTAAACACTTCAATTCAACCTTTTCCTCTTCTCTCTTTAATTTTAGCCTCTCCATTTTTTTTCAAGCGTCATATTGAATTAAAGTCCCAAATATTTAATTTCTTTAATCATGTTTTCAGTTACGCATTACACCCTTTAATGATTTAGTGGTTTTGCCTCACTCATCTCTCAATGCAACTTTCTATGAACAACCCGTGCATTGCACGGGCCATCAAGCTAATTATGATTTTTACAGTAGAGTATAATTATAATATAAGTTCACTACTTCACTCGAGTTTATTTATCTCTTTATCTTAATATTATTCTAAATTTATTTTATTAAATTTATAATAATAAATTAACAAAAAAAACTTTACAGCATTGACAGTCCATTAAACTTGGTTAGTGAAGCTAAAAGAAAGGTTGGACCAATAAGTGGCATCATCAACCCCTCTAATTTCCAATTCCACAAGCCACATTTACTCATTGATATTTTTCCTCATGAATCATGGACCCACCTTCCTTTTTAATTTTTTTGAAGTAATGTATTTCACTTTGTTAATTGCCTAGTAATCTACTAATTCTACTTTAAATTATTATTGAAATATTATGTATATGTTTAGGATTAATTTTGATTCTCTCCACCCCTAAAATTCATTATTGGGTCCCAAATCACACTTAAGTTCAACTTTTAATTATAGTTTTTCTCTCTCCAAAGTGATGAAAGTCTATTGGATTAGCTCGTGGACAATTTTAATTTTGTTATAAGTCTTTGTTTTATTTGTTTGTTTTTATACTATTTTCATATCATGGGAACTGTTAAGATTTCCTTTGAAAAGGGCTAATCTTGCCATATCTATTTACATTCACATGCAAAAGTGGTATAATTACACACTTGTGTTTGAATTATTTAAGTATTCTGCCCCAAAACTATTATTCTTAGATCCTCATATATTCTACACTAGTACTCTCAGTCATTTTTTTGGGTAAATAACTAAATATACCGAAATCGTAAGGATTTACTGAAAATACTAGTTAGTTTAGCTGGTAAAATTAAGGATACATAAGATTATATCAAACTCGAAAGCCGAAACTTCTTCTAATGAAAAGGACCTCAATAACAATGACCAAGTTTGGTCCCTTAGGGAAATTATGCAAGCTAAGGAGAGATGAAGGGAGAGAAAGAACATGAACAAGAAAGAATTTAATTAGACTACTAAATTACGATCTAACCCTTGGTTATTGAGAGGTTTAATCTCTACATAAATTATGAAGTATTTCCTTCGTTCACAAATAATCTTTCTGTATTCCTATTTTTAAAAAATTGTCAAAAAAAATTCTCATTACTAAAAATGAATAAGTTTTACACTCAATTCATGTGATGTGGACCATTCAACTAACTTTCACTTTTTTCACATTTTCATCTCATCTAGCTAACTTATTTAATATGTGTGTTTAAATCTAACATGAAGATTATTTGTCCGTGGATCTTTTTAGATATAGAGAATCATTCCAATTTGTATGCACTTGATTTTATTTAGTGAATAATTACCTAGTCAATAGAGGCACCGTTAATTTTTTCTTTCTTGAGAATGTGACTTGCAAAGTTGCAATAGTACCAAATTAAGTGCTATTATACTTTTGAATGTATAAGATGCTACCTATCTAAATGACTACATTTCACCTTTTGAAAAATTTGCCACAATATAGATTTTGTCTGTGGATCATATTCCTCAACTAATTTGATATTATCCACCATAAAATTGACCAAGTTAACATAAAACTTTAAACCTTTGATGATGAGATTTTAACCTATGGTCAAGCATTCAAATGATCACGCCTAAGAAAATGTGGCCCTCCAAATTATAAGCACTACTATTTTCACTCATTCTATACATAGTAGAAGTATAACATCATTCATTTGTCACATTTTATACTATCATTACTTATATTGTACGAGTACCTTGAATTTGCTCACACTATCTTAAATTATAATACCCAAGAAAGCAAACACAAAAACATTCCTCCCCCTGTTTTCTGACAGTGACAGACAAGTCCCATCTTTTAGATCCCTTTACACCCATTCATGTTTATACCTATAACCGGATCGAAAGTAGAGATATGTGAAATTTTGCATACACGGGTGTATTGTATACAATATATGTAGTCAAGTCATACAATACAGGTTGTAATAAAAGTCGATTCTGTACGTAAAGAGGTGCGTGACTTGCATACGTAAATAGACCTTTTATGCGTCTTTTGTATGTGAGTTTAGTTATAACGGGATGTATTGTATATGACATACTTTGTAGAGTATTAAGAGTCTAACTTATAAAGGGGTGACTTTATCGTGATTTAACATGAATAAACCATTCATACGTATGTTGTGTGTGAGATCCGGTAGCGAAAAAGGAAGAATGTGTTACTTATAAAAATGACATATTTTTCATGAAATTAGAAATACAAAAAAGGCGCCGTTTTTGGATAGACTTTGTCGGAGGGTCCTCGGAGAAGCTTTTGACCCACCAAAGATCTCCCCAGAAATTGATCTTTGACAACTTTGAAATAGTGCTTAGTTTCCTAATTTCCCTCAAAATTTGGCACTTTGTATTTTTGTATAATAATATATAAATCTATTATCCTTATTCTTGAAATTATGGTGTAAAGTAAGTCTACTCTATAGTCGGCTTACTATTAAATTTACTAATCATATTATAGCATGTCACTATGCATCAATTAGCTTTTGCTTAGACTCTGCTTTTTCTTATTCCTCTTCACGTTACTCCCTTTTTGGTTTACTTTATGTTTTTTTTTTTTTTAATTTTCATTTGGTTAACATGATAATTCAGATGAAGGCATGAAGTTACTTTTTGGATGATTTAAAATATTAAAAAAACCTTAATGTTATGATAATTTTCATACCAATTAGAGGGTGAATTTTCTTACCTAATCCTTTACGAGCGAGTAATATTTCTTGCAAGAGTTTTTACTTTTTGTAGTCAACTATGAGAAGTATTTAATGTTTTGAGTAGTAGTAATATAATACCGGATCATGGATATGAATTATTGAAATTACGCGTGGTTTATACTTTGTAACCAACTAAATCACTCTTTACATGTTATGCATCCTTAATTTTATGATGTTACGATGATATAATTGATCCCTCTATAACCGGGGATACATTTGTACAGCGATACATTTTTATTTTAGAGCGATTGTTAAATACAGTATTTTTTAGTTGTTGTACTTGTTAATTTGTTATACATCTGAATATCTGATATACTGATACATTCAAGAACTTCCTGTGCAACTTAATTCTCTTGTTTTAGTGAATTATAATACTGTAATTATCAAATTTATTCACTAAAAATCAGATACAAATTGTAAAAAGAATGTTGTTGCAGAGAAAAAGAAGGCAGCTTTTTTGAAAAAGCCTTTCAAATTCACCACCAAAATGCTCCTTTTGCTTTGGCATAATAACATATGGAATTGTCATCATATTAACCACTCTCTCTCTCTCTTTCTCTTTCTCATTCTCTCTCCTCCCACGCTCAAGGCCCCTCTTTCAATCACGCCCACAACTAAACATTATTCTCACTTACCATTTTTCTACTCATATTAATCTTCTTCTTCACTCTACCAAAATTCCTAAACTAAATATTCTTCTTCTTCTTTCAAACATGAAAATACCCTCCTTATACTTTTTCAATTTCTCTATTCTATGTATTACATTATCATTTACATTTACTTGTCGATCATCTCTTGCTAGTACTCCATTAACCGACGCCGAATCGTTGTTAGCCTTTAAGAAATCCATAGACAATGATCCTAGTAAAGTCTTTGAAACTTGGCAAATGAGCAAGAAAACTCCTCTTTGTACTTGGCAAGGTGTTAACTGCTCATCTGATGGTCGAGTTTCGCAACTCGACCTCAGTTGGCGTTTCCTTGAAGGGAATATCACATTTGATGCTTTAACATCTTTAGACATGTTGGTGTCTTTAGACTTGTCTGGGAATTCTTTTGTTATTAACTCCTCTTCCCTCCTTCATCTTCCGCCTTCGATCGAGCAGCTCCTGCTGTCGTCGTCTGGCCTGCGGGGAGCTCTTCCTGTCAATTTACTCACGCTGTACCCAAATCTAAATACGGTCGATCTTTCGGGTAATAATCTGACTGGTTTACTGTCAAAAGATTTTCTGAGTTCAACCTCTAGCAGTAGTAGTATCAGTAAACTGCAGGTTCTTGACCTGTCTGCTAACAGAATTTCAGGGCCGCTTCCATTTTTCGAGGCCATTTCTGCTAATTCCTGCACTAATCTTCAGACTCTGAATCTGTCCATGAATCAGTTCAGTGGAAAAATTTCTCCCTTTTTAGGTAGTCTGCCAAGTATACAGGTAATCGACCTGTCTCATAACTATCTTGCAGATTCAATTCCTGCAGAAGTATGGCAGGCCTGTGGGTCCCTTACAGAGCTGCATATTGCCTACAACAATCTATCAGGTGCTGTTCCTGCTGGTTCTCTGTCATCCTGTAAGTGGCTTCAGATTCTGGACCTGTCAAACAACAACCTGTCAGGGCCGTTCCCGGGACAGGCGTTGTCAGGACTGCAGTCTCTGGACACACTGGTGATGAGCAACAACGTGATTTCGGGTTCTTTTCCGGGGACTATATCGTCGTGTGCAGCACTGAGGGTAGTGGACTTTAGCTCTAACAGGCTGTCTGGAGCGATCCCGCCTGATTTGTGTGCAGGAAATTCTTCTCTGGAGGAGCTTAGGCTGCCTGATAATCTAATAGCAGGCAGAATACCGCCAGAGTTGGCTAAATGCTCGAGTCTGAAGACGGTGGATTTTAGCTTGAATTATCTGAATGGGACTATTCCTGGGGAGATTAGTAAGATGGAAAATCTTGAACAGTTTTTTGCGTGGTATAATGGGTTGGAAGGCGAAATCCCACCAGAAATCGGGCAATGTAGTAAGCTGAAGGATCTTATACTGAATAATAATCGTCTAAGCGGAGAGATTCCGAAGGAGTTGTTCAATATCACTAACTTGGAGTGGGTTTCTCTGACATCAAATCAGCTCACAGGGCATATCCCAAAAGAATTTGGGCTATTGCAGAGGCTTGCTGTTTTGCAGCTTGGAAATAATTTCTTTACAGGAGAAATTCCTACAGAATTGGCAAACTGTAGGACTTTAGTTTGGCTTGATTTGAATAGCAATAATCTCACTGGTGAAATCCCACCTAGGCTAGGAAGACAGCCAGGAAGTCCCAAATTATATGGGATTTTATCAGGAAACACTTTGGTGTTTGTGAGGAATGTTGGCAATACTTGCAAAGGTGTTGGTGGGCTGCTCGAGTTTGCGGGGATTCGACCTGAGAGGCTGCTTCAAGTACCATCCCTGAAGAACTGTGATTTTACTAGATTGTACTCGGGGGCGATCCTGAGTTTGTTTACTCAGTATCAAACTTTGGAGTATCTTGATCTTTCTTATAACCAACTTCATGGGAAAATTCCTGATGAGTTAGGGGATATGGTGGCATTACAAGTGCTTGAGATTTCCCACAATCAGTTGTCAGGGGAAATTCCTGCAAGTCTTGGGAATCTGAAGAATATGGGTGTTTTTGATGCATCTTATAACAGGCTGCAGGGTGAAATTCCTGATTCATTTTCCAATCTGTCATTTTTGGTGCAAATCGATTTGTCGAATAATCAGTTGACAGGACAAATTCCGCAGAGAGGGCAGCTTAGTACACTTCCAGCTACTCAGTATGCAAATAATCCTGGCCTTTGTGGGGTGCCTTTGCCTGAATGCAAGGATGTAAATGCAGGGAGTACGCCGGTGGAGGATGATACAGGAAGAGATAAAGGGCGGTCATCTAAATCGTCGTTGACTAACAGCATTGTTATAGGATTGTTGGTTGCGATTGCAACTGTGTGCATTTTGATTGTGTCAGCTATTGCAATACGAGTGAAGAAGAAAGAAAAAGAGGATGCTAAGATGCTGCATAGTTTACAGGCAGCACATGCCGCGACAACATGGAAGATAGAAAAAGAGAGGGAACCATTGAGCATTAATGTGGCTACTTTTCAGAGGCAGCTAAGAAAGCTGAAGTTCTCTCAGCTTATTGAGGCTACTAATGGGTTTTCAGCGGCGAGTATGATAGGGCATGGAGGATTTGGGGAGGTCTTTAAGGCGACGTTGAAGGATGGATCAAGTGTTGCAATCAAGAAGTTAATAAGGCTTAGTCATCAAGGTGATAGGGAGTTTATGGCCGAGATGGAAACTCTAGGGAAGATCAAGCATAAGAATCTAGTCCCACTCTTAGGATACTGTAAGGTCGGAGAAGAGAGACTTCTTGTGTACGAATTCATGGAGTATGGTAGTTTGGAAGACATGCTTCATGGGAGAGAAAGAGGGAAAGATCGGAGGATCCTTACATGGGAAGAGAGGAAGAAGATAGCGAGAGGAGCAGCTAAGGGACTCTGCTTCCTTCACCACAACTGCATTCCACATATTATACACCGCGATATGAAGTCTAGCAATGTCCTGTTAGACCATGAAATGGAGTCTAGAGTGTCTGATTTTGGGATGGCAAGGCTCATAAGTGCCCTGGATACTCATTTGAGTGTTAGTTCATTGGCCGGGACTCCAGGGTATGTTCCACCTGAGTACTATCAGAGCTTCCGATGCACTGCAAAGGGTGATGTCTACTCATTTGGGGTTGTCTTGCTAGAGCTCCTAACAGGGAAGAGGCCAACTGATAAAGAGGATTTCGGAGACACCAACTTGGTAGGATGGGTTAAAATGAAAGTCAGAGAAGGCAAAGGACCTGAAGTAATTGATTCAGAGTTGCTGTCAGTTACAAAAAAATCAATTGAGGCAGATGCAGAGGAAATGAAGGAGATGGTGAGATACCTCGACATCACGATGAGATGTGTTGATGATTTCCCTTCCAGACGGCCTAATATGTTGCAGGTCGTCGCCTTGTTGAGGGAGCTGGTGCCTGGTTCATCAAGCTCCAGCAATAGTAGCTAATAAAAATTTTCAGATTTCAGCATAAAAATTCTTCTGTTTGTTATGAAGAGTGTTTTTTGTATTCATATACTTGTATAAGCTTGCAAAATTCTCTCTAAGATTTTATCTCCTACTGCTTGATGATCATAAGTTTAAGTATAAAATGTGTTTGGATTGCTAGACTTAGATGATATAAGTCTGTAAATCATGCACTTGATTCCAAGGTGCGAAATCTGACAATGTATGTACATATAATGTAAGATCAACAGATGATGTTGTATAAAGAATGTCAATTACTTAATTAATTTTAACTCTTTTTGCTCCATTAAGCAGTAATTATAGAAGAAAATGTTATATTTACTTTGAGGTCCATTGTTATCATGTAACAAGACTAACATTCATAAATAGGAGTAAGTAATATGCAACACTAATATGAAGGTGTTCGGCTGCTGTGTAGTGCTCCCCTCCACGTACCGGGATTAACAAAAAAAATAACGTTGGTGCAGGAAGCATTGGCGAGCAAAGGAGGCATGGTGTAGTTTTATTTGAGATAATGATTTGTCTTGGGTTAGGCTGCTAGGCACACATTGCTGTTATTTGGTTTTCAAATTAGACGGACTTTCCAAAACATCATCATGGAAAAGCTCGAGTAAATTCATAGGTAATAGGTAGGAAAGATTATTAGACCGTCTGATTCCACAATACTTACTACTTTGTTAGAAAAGGTACAACATCTGCATCCCTTATATTAGCGTTAATCATAAGAATTTCCTAAAATTTTACGCGCTAATACATTTGGAGAGAGGTTTCATGGAAAGAATTGAAATTAGAAGTACATTTGAGGCTTTGAGCCAAGTTAATAATGTTTAAAGGCACTTTAAATTGATAGAGAGAATAGTGATAGTGATTAGTGAAACATAATGGGTTGAAGGCGTGGAGAGCCAAAGGGTCAAAATAAATCTATAAAAGAGTAAAAAGTTGATATCAAAAATCATTAAGGTAGGGTCACACCCTAATTTATCATTTTGATTGACAGCTTAACATCTTCACTAAGCTTCTTTTTACCTGGCTTAATTATTGGCCAAGTCTATAGCTACTAATCACGTATTTATCATACTATTAAAAAAAAAAAAAAAAAAATCACATTCTTCATTACTGTAAAAGCGTAAACTGTAATAATAAAAAAAGTTGAGTAAGAACTAACACTACTAGTATGTTTTACAAATCTGTTGAAAGATAAATTATACTACCTCTGGTCCAATTTACTCGCAACAAACGAATATTTTATGTCTCACAAATAATACCCCTTTGTTGCGAGTAAATTGGATCAGAGGTAGTATGTCAACTAGAATATCAATACATTATCATACGAAGTACAACTTCACTAGCTTAAACATTGCGTTTAAAAAAAAATAAATTAAAAAAAAAAAAAAACATCTTATAACAATTTTTGATTGGTTAGCTTTCAATATTGGAATTTTTTGACCTTTTTTCGCCAGGAAATAAAAATTGCCGAAATGTTTACCATGGTCTCTAATACCCTCAGAGAGTCCAATTGGGTGGGTGGAACTATCCAATTTGTCTTAAAACGGTCAATTTACCCGTTCCAAACTTGCACCGATTTCGTGAACGGAAGCCTACCACAGACATTTTTGACAATATATAATGGTCATATATGGTTCCAAACGTCATTATATGACCCTAAGATGTATCCCCTAGGGTCTCAAGACTTTTCGCCACCAGGCTCCGTAACCTCGAAAATTCCTCAAAAAGCGTGGATAGCCTTCAATAATTTTGGAATTTTTTGACCTTTTTTCGCCCAGAAATAAAAATTGTCTAGATGTTTACCATGGTCTTTAATATCCTTCGGGATTCCAATTGGGTGGGTGGAACCATCCAATTTGACTTAAACGGACAATTTACCCGTTCCAAACTTGCACCGATTTCATGAAATAAAGCCTACCACGGACATTTTTGACAACATATAATGGTCATATATGGTTCCAAACGTCATTACATGACCCTAAGATGTATCCCCTAGGGTCTTAAAGTTTCAAGACTTTTCGCCACCAGGCCCCGTAACCTCAAAAAATCATCAAAAAACGAAGATAATAGCCTTTAATTTTGGAATTTTTTGACCATTTTTCGCCCGGAAATAAAAATTTCCGAGATGTTTACCATGGTTCCTAATACACTTTGGGAGTCCAATTGGGTGGGTGGAACCATCCAATTTGCCTTAAAACGGTCAATTTACCCGTTCCAAACTTGCACCTATTTCGTGAACTAAAACCTACCACGGACATTTTTGACAACATATAATGGTCATATATGGTTCCAAACGTCATTACATGACCCTAAGATGTATCCCCTAGGGTCTCAAGACTTTTCGCCACCAGGCCCCGTAACCTCAAAAAATCATCAAAAAGCGAGGATAATAGCCTTCAATTTTGGAATTTTTTTACCTTTTTTCGCCCATAAATAAATATTGTTCAGATGTTTATCATGGTCCCTAATACCCTCTGTTAGTCCAATTGGGTGGGTGGAACCATCAAATTTTCCTTAAAACGATCAATTTACCCGTTCTAAACTTTCACCGATTTCGTGAACTGAAGCCTACCACGGACATTTTTGACAATATATAAAGGTCATATATGGTTTCAAACGTCATTATATGACGCTAATATGTATCCCATAGGGTCTCAAAACTTTTCACCACCGGGCCCGTGACCTCAAAAATTTCTTCAAAAAGCGTGGATTATAACCTTCACTTTTGGAATTATTAGACTTCTTTTCGCCCGGGAACAAAGATAGTCGAGATGTCTACCATGGTTCGTAATACACTCTGGGAGTCCAATTGGGTGGGTGGAACCATCCAATTTGCCTTAAAACGGTCAATTTACCCATTCCAAACTTGCACCGATTTCGTGAACTGAAGCCTACCACGGACATTTTTGACAACATATAATGGACATATATGGTTCCTAAAGTTATTATATATATAACCTTAAAATGTATTCCCTAGGGTCTCTAGACTTTTCGCCACCAGGCCCCGTAACCTCAAAAAATCCTCAATAAACGTGGATAATAAGCCTTCAATTTTAGAATTTTTTGACCTTTTTACGCCCGAATATAAAAATTGTCGAGATGTTTACCATGATCCCTAATACCCTACAAGAGTCCAATTTGGTGGGTAAAACAATCTAATTTGCCTTAAAACGAACAATTTACTCGTTTCAAACTTGCACCGATTTCGTGAACTGAAGCCTACCACAGACATGTTTGACAATATATAGGTCAAATATGGTTCCAAACGTGATTATATGACTCAAAGATGTACCCCTAGGGTCTCAAGAATTTTCGCCACCAGGCCCCGTAACCTCAAAGAATCCTCAAAAAGCGTGGATAATAGTTTTCAATTTTTGAATTTTTTGACCTTTTTTCGCTCGAAAATAAAAATTGTCGAGATGTTTACCATGGTCCTTAATACCCTCCGGGAGTCCAATTGGGTGGGTGGAACCATCCAATTTGCCTTAAAACGGTCAATTTACTTGTTCCAAACTTGCACAGATTTCGTGAACAAAAGCCTACCATGGACATTTTTGATAACATATAACGGTCATATATGGTTCCAAATGTCATTATATGACCCTAAGATATATCCCCTAGGGTCTCAAGAGTTTTCGCCATCAGGCCCCGTAACCTCAAAAAATCCTCCAAAAGCGTGGATAATAACCTTCAATTTTGGAATTTTTTTGACTAGAAATAAAAATTGCTGAGATATTTACCATGGTCCCTAATACCCTCCGGGAATCCGATTGGGTGGGTGGAACCATCCAATTTGCCTTAAAACGATCAATTTACCCGTTTCAAACTTGCACCGATTTCCAAAACAGAAGCCTACCACAAACATTTTTGACAACATATAATGGTCTTATATGGTTCCAAACGTCATTATATAACCCTAAAATGTATCCCCTAGGGTCTTAAAACTTTTCGCCACCGGGCCCCGTAATTTAAAAAACTCCTCAAAAAGCGTGGATAAATAGCCTTTAATTTTAAAAGTTTTTAACCTTTTTTTTCCCCGGATTTAAAAATTGCTGAGATGTTTACCATGGTCCCAAATACCCTCCAGAACTCCGATTGGGTGGGAGGAACTATCCAATTTGTCTTAAAACGATCAATTTAGCAGTTCCAAACTTGCACCGATTTCGTAAACTGAAGCCTACCACGGACATTTTTGACAACATATAATGGTCATATATGGTTCCAAAGGTCAATATATGACCCTAAGAGGTATCCCCTAGGGTCTCAAGACTTTTCGCCACCGTGCCCCGTAACCTTAAAAAATCCTCAAAAAGCGTGGATAATAGCCTTCAATTTTGGAATTTTTTAACCTTTTTTAACTCGGAAAAAAAATTGTTGAAATATTTACCATGGTCCCTAATACCCTCCGGAGATTTGGTGGGTGGAACCATCCAATTTATCTAAAAACGATCAATTAACCCGTTCCAAACTTGCACCGATTTCGTAAACTGAAGCCTACTACCACAGACATTTTTGACAGCATATAATGGTCATATATGGTTCCAAACTTCATTATATGACCCTAAGATGTATCCCATAGGGTCTCGAGACTTTTTACCACCGGGCCCCATAACCTAAAAAATTCCTCAAAAAGCGTGGATAATAGCCTTCAATTTTGGAATTTTTGACCTTTTTTGGCCCGTAAATAAAAATTTCCGAGATGTTTACCATAGTCTCTAACATCCTCCGGGAGTCCAATTGGGTGGGTGGAACCATCCAATTTGCTTTAAAACGATCAATTTACACGTTCCAAACTTGCACCGATTTCATGAACTGAATCCTACCACATACATTTTTGACAACATATAATGGTCACACATGGTTCCAAACGTCATTATAGGACCCTAATATGTATCTCCGAGGGTCTCAAGACTTTTCGCAACCACGCCCCGTGATCTCAAAAAAAAAATTAATAAACGTGGATAATAGCCTTTATTTTTGGAATTTTTTCTCCTTTTTTCGCCCGAAAATAAAAATTGATGAGATATTTACCATGGTCCCTAATACCCTCTGGGAGTCTAATTGGGTGGGTTGCACCATCCAATTAGCCTTAAAACGATCAATTTACCCATTCTAAACTTTCACTGATTTCGTAAACTGAAGTCTACCACGGACATTTTTGACAATATATAAAGGTCATATGTGGTTCCAAACGTCATCATATGACCCTAATATGTATCCCATAGGGTCTCAAGACTTTTTGCCACCGTACCTCGTAGCCTTCAATTTTGGAATATTATGACTTTTTTTCCGCCCAAAAATTAAAATTGCCGAGATGTTTACCATGATTCCTAATACACTCCGTGAGTCCAATAAGGTGGGTACGGTGGAACCATCCAATTTGCCTTAAAACGTTCAATTTATCCGTTCCAGATCACTTGCACCAATTTTGTGAACTGAAGCCTACCATGAACATTTTTGACAACATATAATGGTCATATATGGCTCCTAACGTCATTATATGACCCTAAGATGTATCCTCTAGGGTCACAAGATTTTTCGCCACTAGGTCCCGTAACCTACAAAAATCCTTAAAAAGCGTGGATAGCTTTCAATTTTTGAATTTTATGACCTTTTTTGGCCTGCAACTAAAAATTGCTGTGAAGTTTACCATGGTCCCTAATACCCTCCGGGAGTCCGGTTGGGTAGGTGGAACCATCCAATTTGCCTTAAGACGATGAATTTACCCGTTCCAAACTTGCACCGATTTCGTGAACTGAAGTCTACCACGGACATTTTTGACAACATATAATGGTCATATATGGTTCCAAACCTCATTATATTACCCTAAGATGTATTCCTTAGGGTCTTAAGACTTTTCGCCACTAGGCCTCGTGATCTAAAAAATTATTTTTAAAACGTGGATAATAGCCTTCAATTTTGGAATTTTTTGACTTTTTTCGCCCGGAAATAAAAATTGCCAAAATGTTAACCATGGTTCCTAATACACTCCGAGAGTCCAATTGGGTGGGTGGAACAATCCAATTTGCCTTAAAACGATCAATTTACTCGTTCCAAACTTGCACCGATTTCGTCAACTAAAGCCTACCACGGACATTTTTGACAACATATAATGGTCATATATGGTTCCAAACGTCATTATATAACCCTAAGATGTATGTATCCCCTAGGGTCTCAAGACTTTTCGCCACCGGGCCCCGTAACCTCAAAAAATCCTCAAAAAGCGTGGATAAAAATAGCCTCCAATTTTGGAATTTTTGACCTTTTTTCGCCCGGAATTAAAAATTACCGAGACGTTTACTATGGTTCCTAATACACTCCGGGAGTCCAATAGGGTGAGTGGAACCATCCAATTTGCCTTTAAACGATCAATTTCCCGATTCCAAACTTGCACCGATTTCGTGAACCAAAGCCTACCACGGACATTTTTTACAACATATAATGGTCTTATTATGTGGTTCCAAACGTCATTATATAACCCTAAGATGTATCCCCTAGGGTCTCAAAACTTTTCGCCACCGGGCCCCGTAACCTAAAAAATTCCTCAAAAAGCATGGATAATAACCTTCAATTTTGGAATTTATTGACCTTTTTTCGCCCGAAAATTAAAATTACAGAGATTTTTACCATGGTCTCTAACACCCTCCAGGATTCCAATTGGGTGGGTGGAACTATCCAATTTGCATTAAAACGATCAATTTTCCCGTTCTAAACTTGCACCGATTTCGTGAACCGAAGCCTACCACGGACATTTTTGACAATATATAATGGTCATATATGGTTCTTAACGTCATTATATGACCCTACGATGTATCCCCTAGGGTCAAGACTTTTCGCCACTAGGCCCCATAACCTCAAAAAGCGTGGATAATAGCCTTCTATTTTGGAATTTTTTTACCTTTTTTGGCCCGGAAATAAAAATTGCTGAGATGTTTACCATGGTCTCTAATACCCTCCGTGAGTCCAATTGGGTGGGTGGAACCATCCAATTTGCCTTAAAACGATCAATTTACCCGTTCCAAACTTGCACCGATTTTGTAAACTGAAGCCTACTACCACGGAAATTTTTGACAACATATAATGGTCATATATGGTTCTAAACGTCATTATATGACCCTAAAATGTATCCCCTAGGATCTTAAGACTTTTCGCCATCGGGCCCCGTAACCTAAAAAAATCCTCAAAAAGCGTGGATAAATAGCCTTCAATTTTGGAATTTTTGACCTTTTTTCGCCCGGAATAAAAAATTGCCGAGACGTTTACTATGGTTCCTAATACACTCCGGGAGTCCAATTGGGTGGGTGGAACCATCCAATTTGCATTTAAACGATCAATTTTCCAATTCCAAACTTGCACCGATTTCGTGAACCAAAGCCTACCACGGACATTTTTGACAACATGTAATGGTCTTATTATGTGGTTCCAAACGTCATTATATGACCCTAAGATGTATCTCCTAGGGTCTCAAAACTTTTCGCCACCGAGCCCCGTAACCTAAAAAATTCCTCAAAAAGCATGGATAATAGGCTTCAATTTTGGAATTTATTGACCTTTTTTCGCCCGAAAATTAAAATTACAGAGATTTTTACCATGGTCTCTAACACCCTCCGAGAGTCCAATTGGGTGGGTGGAACCATCCAATTTGTCTTAAAACGATTAAATTTCCCGTTCTAAACTTGCACCGATTTCATGAACCGAAGCCTAGCACGGACATTTTTTACAACATATAATGGTCATATATGGTTCCTAACGTCATTATATGACCCTACGATGTATCCCCTAGGGTCTTAAGACTTTTCGCCACTGAGCTCCGTAACCTCAAAAAATCCTTAAAAAGCGTGGATAATAGCCTTCTATTTTGGAACTTTTTTTACCTTTTTTGGCCCGGAAATGAAAATTGCTGAGATGTTTACCATGGTCCCTAATACCCTCCGGGAGTCCTACTGGGTGGGTGGAACAATCCAATTTCCCTTAAAACGATCAATTTACCCGTTCCAAACTTGAACCGATTTCGTAAACTGAAGCCTACTACCACGAAAATTTTTGACAACATATAATGGTCTTATATGGTTCCAAACGTCATTATATGACCCTAAGATGTATCCCCTAGGGTCTCAAGTCTTTTCGCCACTGGGCCCCGTAACCTAAAAAATTCCTCAAAAGCGTGGATAATAGTGAAATTTTCTCTACGAAGGCGGATGCACGATGCTCCGTGCATCCGTTTTCTCTTAAAAAAGGCGGAATAAATATTTCGTTGTTCAGTAAAGAACATACATTTGTTTTGTAAAGAACATATAGCTATTTCACAAAGAACATCACATATAGCTGTATTTAGAGGTGGCCAGTGGGCCGGGTTGGACCCAGCCCACCCTGACCCGCACGGCTGGTGGGTCAAATGGGTCCAGCCCGGATCCGACTCGGCACAACCCGGCACAACCCGTTTGAAAAGGTGGGTGCGTCATGGGTCCAAAAATTCTAGGCCAGCCCATTTCGACCCAGCCCATTTTGACCCACATGATTCGGCCCAACTCGTTCAACCCATTTCGACCCACGTGATTCGACCCACCCAACCCACGAACCCACCCAACCCGACCCATCACGCACGGCCCACCCAACCCACCAACCCGCACAACCCGCCAGCCCACCCAACCCGCCAACCCGCACAACCCGCCAACCCGCCCAACCCGCCAACCCGCACAACCCGCACAACCCGCCCAACCCGCCAACCCGCACAACCCGCACAACCCGCACAACCCGCCCAACCCGCCTAGCCTAACAGCCATATTCCAAATAATTTTCAAAACTAACGGCTACTTTTTTTTTGAATTTGATGAAGAATGTTAACGGCTAGTTTTTTTGTATTGTATGATCATCCCCTCAATTTTTCCTATAAATACCAATTCCATTTCATTGAAATTTCCACACAACTCAAGCTTTCTTTCTCTCTTACTCAAAAATTCTTAATTGTTCTCAAATTCTCAAGTGTTATTTAGTGTTATATAGAGTTTTATTTTTGTTAAAAAAAAATCTCCTTACTATTATTATTAGTATTCTTAAGATTCTAAAAAAAAAAAAAAAAAAAAAGTTCTTCTCCATATTATAATTAGTAATCATAAAAAAAAAAAATGGGCTCAAGAGGAGGAATGGGAAGGAGTCAAAGTGGTGGTCGAAGTGGTGGCCAAAGGAGTGGTGGTGCAAATTTTTCGTATGAAATTAATACGGAAAATTTAAACCAATTTGTCAATGAATATGGAGATTATGGTTTAGGAGATGGGCAAAATATTCAAACGTCTCCACCACAACATTTCTCCCACCAATCATCGAGTTCAACTATGCCACCTCCATCACAACCAACATCTCAACCTTCATCTCAAGGTAATTTCTAATTTAATTTTTATTGTTATGAATATTTGAAAAAAACTATTATTAATGATTATAAAGTTCGTTTAGTTCCAATTTTCTATGATTTATAATTACCATGAAAAATGCGTTTAAATAATTATAATTAAAATATTTAAAATTTAAAAGCTTATTTTCATGAATAGCGTTTAAAAATTAATTTCAATAATTTGATTTATGAAAGGTGGTGGCGGTGAAAGTAGAGGTCGAGGACACACTTCTTGGGTGTGGAAACATTTTGACGGTGTTGACGTCACACCCCCGGGATGGCAACCCGGTCAACCAAAGAGGTTCACGTATACATGCCTAGTTTGCAAGGCGCTAGGTGCAAATGACAAGTCATATAGTTGGAAAACGGGAGATGGAACCGGAACCTTTAGTCGGCATTTGCAAAATAAACACGACTTGTTCGAAAATGGCCCCCGTCCTTCGGGGGGTAAGTTGCCCGTCCAAACACAATTGGGTGGATACATGAGCCATCTACCAGGCGGAGGTACACCTTTCCATTATAATAAAGATAGAATGATTGATGAAATGAGTACTTTAGTTATTGCTAATGAATACCCTTTTAGTTATGGTGAAAATGCAAATGTTGAGCATTTTAATAAAGTTGCATTACAACCTGCATTTACTCGTGTCCCCCGAAACACCCTAAGACGTTATACACAAACTTCTTATTATAAATATAGGAGTGGTTTGATTGAATTATTTCGTACTTTTGATGGTCGTGTTAGTTTTACAAGTGATACATGGACTTCTAGTATGGGCGAACCTTTTCTTTGCATTACTGCTCATTGGGTGGATGATGATTGGTTTATTCAAAAACGTATACTATGTTTTCAAGCTATGGAAGAAAGGCATACCGGTTTTAACATCAAAGTTCGTATTTTGGATTGTTTAAAAGAATTTCACTTGAATAATAAAGTTTTTTCTTTGTCTCTTGATAATGCAACTGCAAACACAAAGTGTATTGACTATTTGAAAAATGACTCCGAGTTGCATTTGTTGTTGGGTGGTAGTCTCTTGCATGTTAGATGTTGTGCTCATATTTTGAATTTGTCTGTTCAAGAGGGTCTCGCTGAGTTGCAACCATTGCTAAACCCAATTAGAACAGTTATAAAATGGATTAGGATAACTCAGTCAGTTAGACGAAAGTACATAGCTATGTGTAAAGAAAGAGGTCTTAAGAAAAGACAATGGTCTATTGATACCCCTACCCGTTGGAATTCTACTTTCAATTTGTTGAATGATGCTATAAAGTATCGTGATATTTTGACCCAACTTTACAACGAGACTCGTGTTGATCCTACTGAGTTATTAACCGAAAGTCAATGGACTAATGCTTCTTTTGTTCGTGATGTTTTAAATGCTTTTGATAGTGCAACTCATATTTTCTCTTATATCTACGAGCCTAACATTCATTTAGTAGTAATTGAGTGTGTTAAAGTTGTTCACACCATCGAAGAGCATATGAAGATTGATGAACTTCGTCCCGTTCTTGATAGCATGAAACGTAAGTGGCATACTTATTTTAGTGAATTTCCAATTATTTATGGAATTGCTGCTATTCTTGACCCCGGTGTCAAAGCTGAAGGTTTGGAAAATCTTTTAGAATTTTATTATACAAGTTTAGGAATCGATTATGATGTTAGTGAATATATTAACAAATGCAAATCTGTTTTGGGAGACCTTTATGATCATTATGCATCTATTTATGGTTTTGATTTAGCTACACCAACTAATACTAGTACTTCCGATTCTAGATTTGGTTTTCTTGATAAAGTTATGAAAAAAAAACACAAAGCATCTACATCATTCTCATCATCATCTTCTTCAACACTTGCTATTAATGATTATTTGTCATATCAACATGAGACCAACAACAGCTTTCAAATTATAAAATGGTGGCAAGAACATCAAAAAAGTTTTCCTATATTAGCGAGAATTGCAAAAGATATACTTGCAGTTCCCGCTTCATCAGTTGCTTCCGAGTCTGCTTTTAGTGCAGGTAGAAGAGTGTTAGATGAAAAAAGATCTCGCTTAACTCCGGAAAGCATTCAAATTTGTGTTTGTAAGAAAGATTGGGATCAAGCTGAAAGAAGAACTCAAGGTTTAAAGCAAGACGAAGACGATGAAGATGATCCTGTGATGATATTGGAGTCGTCAACGGATGATGCAGCTTCCGGGGATGATGATGCAACAAACATGGGTGGCTAGAAAAGTCTTAATCAGGTACGCTAAGAACTACGTGGGCTTTGATTCTTTCGGGATACGTAGGCAACTTATTTTTCGAAAATTAGAATTTAATTGAAAAATTAAATTTTAATTTTCTAAAGATAGGTCCAAGCCCCCCTTCCTCCCCCAAATTCCAAAATAAGTACAATATAAGAACTACGTTGGCTTTGATTCCTTATTTTGTGATATAAGGATACGTAGGCATCTTAATTAAGAGCAAGTCATCAAATTGTTAATTTTGTAAAAATTAAAACATCACACACCCCATTTAGCCGTTTCACCCACCCGACCCTAACACACGAACCCACCCGACCCTAACACACTAACCCAACTCAACCCAAACCCACCCTTTGACCCACCCTAACCCATGAACCCACCTCGACCCACCCTAACCCACCTCGACCCACCCTTTGACCCACCCTAACCCACGAACCCACCTCGACCCACCCACGACCCGTCTAACCCACGAACCCAGCTCGACCCACCCACGACCCATCTAACCCACGAACCTAACCCTAGTGTGTCCAACTTCTCCGACCCAACCCACGACCCGGCCCACCCTACCTAACGTGTGTCGTGTCGTGTGTCATGAAACCCCAACCCGCGACCCACCTAACCCTAACCCAGCTCGCACGACTCGCACGGTGGACACCTCTAGCTGTATTGTAATGAATATATAGTTGTTTTATAAAGAACATATAACTATTTTGTAAAAAAAAAAACATCCAACTTCATGTTCTTTATATACATCTAAAGAACATTTGTAATATTAATTTAAAACATAATAATTAGAGGTGATCAACTTCGGCCCGGCCTGGCCCGAAAATAAGGTGGGTTAGACAAGCCTAAAAATGCATTTTTAGTTAAAAATCTAAGCTCGGCTCGATAAAAACCCGAAAAGCCCACTACATTTTCCGGGTTTTTAGGACACGAGATATTATGTTAAGGCCCAGTACGACCCGAATTTTTTATCACCTCTAATGATAATATAATGTAATGAATATTATTTTTATTCAATCACCATAATCTAAAGATAAAATTCAAAGAACATTCAAAATAAACAATTAACATATGTCACAAATAAATTACATTATTCTGAAAATCAAAGAACATGAAGATAAAGAACATTATTTAACTAGATGTTATGTTCTTTACAATTTTATAACATGTTCTTTGCACTTTATTAATTGAATGTTCTTTACATTTCTATACGATGTTTTTTACAATTCTATAGTATGTTCTTTTCACTTAAACTAAATGTTCTTTATATTTCTATGGTTCTTTCCGCTTTTTTTTGGAAGAGATGCACCATGTGGATCGTGCACCGCCTGCACGAACCATGCATTAGATAATAGCCTTTAATTTTGGAAATTCTAGACCTTTTTTCCCCCGAAAATTAAAATTGCCAAAATGTTTACCATGGTTCCTAATACACTCCGGGAGTCCAATTGGGTGGGTGGAACCATCCAATTTGCCTTAAAACGATCAATTTTTTCGTTCCAAACTTACACCGATTTCGTGAATTGAAGTCTACCACGGACATTTTTGACAACATATAATGGTCATATATGGTTCCAAACGTCATTATATGACCCTAAGATGTATTCCCTAGGGTCTCAAGACTTTTCGCCACCGGGTCCCGTAACCTCAAAAAATCCTCAAAAAGCATGGATAAATAGTCTTTAATTTTGGAATTTTTTGACCTTTGTTCGTCCGGAAATAAAAATTGTCTAGATGTTAAATATGGTTCCTAATACCCTCTTGTAGTCCAATGGGGTGGGTGGAACCATCCAAATTGCCTTACAACGATCAATTTTCCCGTTTTAAACTTTTACCAATTTCGTGAACTGAAGCCTACCACGGACATTTTTTACAATATATAAAGGTTATATATGGTTCCAAACGTCATTATATGACCCTAATATGTATCCCATAGGGTCTAAAGACTTTTCGCCACTAGGGCCCGGACCTCAAAAAGTCTTCAATTTTGGAATTTCTTGATTTTTTTTCGCCTGGAAATAAAATTTGTCGAGATGTTTACCATGGTTCCTAATACACTCCGGTAGTGTAATTGAGTGGGTGGAACCATCAAATTTATATTAAAACGATCAATTTACCCGTTCCAAACTTGCACCGATTTCATGAACTGAAGCCTACCACGGACATTTTTTACAACATATAATGGTCATATATGGTTCCAAACTTCATTATACGACCCTACGATTTATCCCCTAGGGTCTCAAGACTCTTCGCCACCGGGCCCCGTAACCTTAAAAAATTCTCGAAAAGCGTGGATAAAGCCTTCAAATTTTGGAATTTTTTTACCTTTTTTGGCCCGAAAATAAAAATTGCTGAAATGTTTACTATGGCCCCTAATACCATCCGGGAGTCCGATTGGGTGGGTGGAACCATCCAATTTGCCTTAAAACGATCAATTTTCTCGTTCCAAACTTGCATCGATTTTGTAAACTAAAGCCTACCACACGGACATTTTTTACAACATATAATGGTCTTATATGGTTCCAAACGTCATTATATTACCCTAAAATGTATCCCTTAGGGTCACAGGAATTTTCGCCACTGGGCCTCGGAACTTAAAAAATTCCTCAAAAAGCGTGGATAATAGCCTTCAATTTTGGAATTTTTTAACCAATTTTCGACTGGAAATAAAAAATTTCGAGATTATTACAGTGGTCTCTAATATCCTCCAGGAGTCCAATTGGGTGGGTGCAACCATCCAATTTGACTTAAAACGATCAATTTACCCGTTCCAAACTTGCACCGATTTCATGAACTGAAGCCTACCACGGACATTTTTGACAACATATAATGGTCATATATGGTTCCAAACGTCATTATATGACCCTACGATGTATCCCCTAAGGTCTCAAGACTTTTCGCCACTGGGCCCCATAACCTCAAAAAATCCTCAAAAAAGCGTGGATAATATAGTCTTCTATTTTGGAATTTTTTTACCTTTTTTGGCCCGGGAATAAAAATTGCTGAGATATTTACCATGGTCCTTAATACCCTCCGGGAGTCTGATTGGGTTGGTGGAACCATCTAATTTGCCTTAAAACAATCAATTTACCCGTTCAAAACTTGCACCAATTTCGTAAACTGAAGCCTACTACCACGGACATTTTTGACAACATATAATGGTCTTATATGGTTCCAAACATCATTATATGACCCTAAGATGCATCCCCTAGGGTCTCAAGACTTTTAGCCACCGGGCCTCATAACCTAAAAAATTCCTCAAAAAGCCTTCAATTTGGAATTTTTTGACCTTTATTGGCCCGGAAATAAAAATTGCCGAGATTTTTGCCATGGTCCCTAATACCCTCCAAGATAACAATTGAGTGGGTGGAACTATCCAATTTGCCTTAAAACGATCAATTTACACGCTCCAAACTTGCACCGATTTAATGAATTGAAACCTACCACAGACATTTTTGACAACATATAATGGTCATAAATGGTTCCAATCGTCATTATATGATCCTAACATGTATCTCCTAGGGTCTCAAGACTTTTCGCCACCACGCCCCGTGACCTCAAAAATTTTAAAAAAACGTGGATAATAACCTTCAATTTTGGAATTTTTTGACCTTTTTTGGCCCGGAAATAAAAATTGCTGAGATGTTTACCATGGTCCCTAATGCCCTCTGGGATTCCAATTGGGTGGGTGAAACCATCCAATTTGCCCTAAAAAAAAATCAATTTACCCGTTCTAAACTTTCACCGATTTCCTGAACTAAAGCCAACCACGGACATTTTTGACAATATATAAAGCTCATATATAGTTCCAAACGTCATTATATGACCCTAATATTAATCCCATAGAGTCTCAAGACTTTTCGCCACCGGGCCCCATGACCTCAAAAATTCTTCAAAAAACATTGATAATAGCCTTCAATTTTGGAATTTTTTTGACCTTTTTTCGCTCGGAAATAAAAATTGTCGAGATGTTTACCATGGTCCCTAATACCCTCCGGGAGTCCAATTGGGTGGGTGGAATAATTCAATTTGCCTTAAAACAATCAATTTACCTGTTCCAAATTTGTACCGATTTCGTAAACTAAAGCCTACCAAAGACATTTTTGACAACATTTAACAGTCATATATGGTTCTAAACGTCATTATATGACCCTAATATGTATCCCCTAGGGTCTCTAGACTTTTCGCCACCAGGCCCCGTAACCACAAAAAATCCTCAAAAAGCGTGGTTAATAAGCCTTCAATTTTGGAATTTTTTGACCTTTTTACGCCCGAAAATAAAAATTGTCGAGATGTTTACCATGGTCCCTAATACCCTACGGGAGTCAAATTGGGTGGGTAGAACAATCTAATTTGCCTTAAAACGATCAATTTACCCGTTCCAAACTTGCATCGATTTCGTGAAATGAAGCCACCACGGACATTTTTGACAACATATAATGGTCATATATGGTTCCAAACGTCATTATATGACCCTAATATGTATCCCTTAGGGTCTCAAGACTTTTCGCGACCGGGCCATGTGACCTCAAAAAAATCCTCAAAAAACGTGGATTATTTAATTTTGGAAATTTTTGACCTTTTTTGGCCCAAAAATAAAAATTGCCAAAATGTTTACCATGGTTCCTAATACACTCCGGGAGTCCAATTGTATGGGTGGAACCATCCAATTTGCCTTACAACAATCAATTTTTCCGTTCCAAACTTGAACCGATTTCGTGAATTGAAGTCTACCACGGACATTTTTGACAACATATAATGGTCATATATGTTTCCAAACGTCATTATATGACCCTAAGATGTATTCCCTAGGTTCTCAAGACTTTTCGCCTCCGGGCCCCTAAACCTCAAAAAATCCTCAAAAGCATGGATAAAATAGACTTTAATTTTGGAGTTTTTTGACCTTTTTTCGCCCGGAAATAAAAATTGTCGAGAGGTTTATCATGGTTCCTAATACCCTCTTGTAGTCCAATTGGGTGGGTGGAACTATCCAATTTGCCTTAAAACGATCAATTTACCCGTTTTAAACTTTCACGAATTTCGTGAACTGAAACCTGCCACGGACATTTATGACAATATATAAAGGTTATATATGGTTCCAAACGTCATTATATGACCCTAAGATGTATTCCCTAAGGTCTTAAGACTTTTCTCCACTGGGCCCCGTGACTTCAAAATATCCTCAAAAAGCGTGGATAATAGCCTTCAATTTTGGAATTTTTTGACTTTTTTCCGTCTGGAAATAAAAATTGTTGAGATGTTTATCACGGTTCCTAATACCTTCTTGTAGTCCAATTGGGTGGGTGGAACCATCCAATTTGCACTAAAACGATCAATTTACCCGTTCCAAACTTGCACCGATTTCATGAACTGAAGCCTACCACAGACATTTTTGACAACATATAATGGTCATATATGGTTCCAAACTTCATTATACGACCCTACGATTTATCCCCTAGGGTATCAAGACTTTTCGCCACTGGGCCCCATAGCCTCAAAAAATTTTCAAAAAACGTGGATAATAGCCTTCAATTTTGAAATTTTTTGACCTTTTTTAGCCCGAAAATAAAAATTGCTGAGATGTCTACCATGGCCCCTAATACCCTCCGGGAGTCCGATTGGGTGGTTGGAACCATCCAATTTGCCTTAAAACGATCAATTTTCTCGTTCCAAACTTGCATCGATTTTGTAAACTGAAACCTACCACACGAACGTTTTTGAGAACATATAATGGTCTTATATGGTTCCAAACATCATTATATGACCCTAAGATGTATCCCTTAGGGTCTCAAGACTTTTTGCCACTGGGCCTCGGAAATTAAAAAATTCCTCAAAAAGCGTGGATAATAGCCTTCAATTTTGGAATTTTTTGACCATTTTTCGCCCGGAAATAAAAATTTCCGAGATTTTTACCGTGGTCCCTAATTCCCTCCGGCAATCCAATTGGGTGGGTGGAACCACCCAATTTGCCTTAAAACGATCAATTTGGCGTTCCAAACTTGCACCGATTTCATGAACTAAAGCCTATCAAAGACATTTTTGACAACATATAATGGTCATTCATGGTTCCAAACGTCATTATATGAGCCTAATATGTATCTCCTAGGGTCTTAGCACTTTTCGCCACCACGCCCCGTGACCTCGATTATTTTTCAAAAGACGTGGATAATAGCCTTCAAATTTGGAATTTGTTGACTTTTTTTTTCCCCGGATTTAAAATTTGCTGAGATGTTTACCATGGTCCCTAATACCCTCCACGAGTCCGATTGGGTGGGTTGAACCATCCAATTTGCCTTAAAACGATTAATTTTCCCGTTCCAAACTTGCACCGATTTCGTAAACTGAAGCCTACTACCACGAACATTTTGGACAACATATAATGGTCTTATATGGTTCTAAACGTCATTATATGACCCTAAGATGTATCCCCTAGGGTCTGAAGACTTTTCTCCATCGGGCCCCATAACCTAAAAAATTCCTCAAAAAGCGTCGTTAATAGCCTTCAATTTTGGAATTTTTTGGCCTGAAAATAAAAATTGCCGAGATTTTTACCATGGTCCCTAATACCCTCCGGGAGTCCAATTGAACCATCCAATTTCCCTTAAAACGATCAATTTACCCGTTCCAAACTTGCACCAATTTCGTAAATTGAAGCCTACCACACGGACATTTTTGACAACATAAAATGGTCTTATATGGTTCTAAACGTCATTATATGACCCTAAAATGTATCCCCTAGGGTCTCAAAACTTTTCGCCACTGGGTCCGTAATTTAAAAAATTCCTCAAAACGCGTTGATAATAGCCTTCAGTTTTGGAATTTTTTTTACCTTTTTTGGCCCGGAAATAAAAATTGCTGAGATGTTTACCATGATCCCTAATACCCTCCGGGAGTCCGATTGGGTGGGTGGAACCTTCCAATTTGCCTTAAAACGATCAATTAACCCATTCCAAACTTGCACCGATTTCGTAAACTGAAGCCTACTACCATGGACATTTTTGACAACATATAATGGTTATATATGGTTCCAAACGTCATTATATGACCCTAAGATGTATCCCATAGGGTCTCAAGACTTTTCGCCACCGGGCCCCGTGACCTCAAAAATTATTCAAAAAGCGTGGATAATAGCCTTCAATTTTGGAATTTTTTCACCTTTATTCGCCCGGAAATAAAAATTTCCGAGATGTTTACCATGGTCCCTAATACCCTTTGGGTGTCCAATTGGTTGGGTGGAACCATCCAATTTGCCTTAAAACGATCAATTTACCCATCCAAACTTGCACCGATTTCGTGAACTAAAGCCTACCACGAACATTTTTGACAATATATAATGGTCATATATGGTTCAAAACGTCATTATATGACCCTTAGATATATCCTTTAGGGCCTCAAGACTTTTCTCCACCGGGCCCTGTGACCTCAAAAATTTCTCAAAAAACGTGGATAACAGCCTTCAATTTTGGAATTTTTTGACTTTTTTTCGCCCAAAAATAAAAATTACCGAGATGTTTACCATGGTCCCTAATACCCTCTGGATGTCCAATTGGGTGGATGGAACATATTACATCGTTTTCGTCCATGCCTCTGTGTGTCCAATATGGAACATATTACATCGTTTTCGTCCAATTGGGCCTTTCCTGATCTTGCTTTTTGGATTTTTTTTTTGTATTTTCACAATTTAAAATATAAATAACAGCCTACACATTTTTATACCTTATACCTAATTTTTTTTATCACATTGTTATTCTCAAATTGTTTTTCATTTTTAATATTAGTAACAACATCTCTGACCAGTGATAATATCTGGTCTTTCTTATGTATTAATTATTTTTGTCTTTCATTTAAAACAACCCTCATTCTCTTCATCAGTCTAATTCCTTAAACCGAATCCCTTCTATAATGTGGATAATCACCGCTTGAAAAAACTGACGAAAGTAAGTCAAATTTTTATTCTCTCTCTAAAATATAATACAATTGGATTATCAAATTCTCTAATGTTTCAGCTGTGAGAAGTCATAATTGATAAATGGAGCACAAAACCAATTTTTATCATCCTTTAGTTTGCATGAGGTACAATACCATCATTTTTTATTGTCAAAGTAGCATAGATGTATTAATCTTGATTTTCATTTGACAAAGTTGGTACGCCTTGAAACAATTTCATCCCTAATTTTGTTCTAAAATCCCGAACAAAATCACAATACATATTCTCTAGTATTCTAATATTTAATCCGTATCAACACACGTGATTATATATATGTAAAAAATGTAAAATATAATATTTTTTGTAATACATAATTTATTAAGTATTAAAATTTATCCACCTTTTCGTATGTATATATATATATATATATATATATATATATATATATATATATATATATATATATATATATATTGCATAATAGCCTTTATCCACTTTTTGTATTTTCACAATTTAAAATATAAATAATAGCCCACACATCTTTATACCTTATATCTAATTTCTTTATCACATTGTTATTCTTAAATTGTTTTTCAGTTTTGATATTAGTAACAACATCTCTGACCAGTGAAAATAAAAACTATCAATTTACTCGTTTTCGTCCATGCCTCTTGTTAAATTAAAATGAACATATTACATCGTCAAGCATAATCTCTTTTTCAAAAAAAAAAAAAAAGTGTCAAGCACAATCAAATTCTTTATAATGGTTATTGTAAGATTGAATATATTGTTTATAATGGTATTGGTACATCAATTATCAATACATGGGTTATTCAATTATAATTATTTTATTTAAAAAAAAAAAAAAAGAAGTTATTACTCCGTAATGCTCAATGGGTATCTTTTCCTTTTTAATCTTCTTATACTGTCATATATATGGAGTGTAAGTTTAAACAGTATTCGAATCATTTGGCAAAACCAAAGTTTTTTTTTCCTTTTCTCTCAATATCATCACTTTTTATCTTGATTTGGAGACGAATATGTCTTGCGCCACACTTGAAGGTGTGAAGAACGACCATAATGCGATCAATTGTACCAAAGATGTGTAGTTCAATGACGTTTAATTAGCTTAATTGATTAAATTTTTAAAATGTGACATTCAATAAAATTCCGTTTACATAAAAAAAAAAAAAAAAAAAAAAAAAAAAAAACTCTAATTTATAATGTTAGTTACTTTTGTCGAAAAAAAAAAATTTATGAATGAGCCAAAGAAAAGATGGGCACAATGAATTCATTTTCTTATTAAAATGACTGGGCCAAATTATTGGACCATCTAGAAATAAAGACCCTTTGCACACCCCAGCCCACCCCATTCTAGTGCAATGTCTAAAAAGGCATACATGTTAATGTTTTCTTTTCTTTTTTTTTTTCTTTTTTTTTTTTTTTGGATAGATGTGTAAAATAGGTTAATGTATCACTCTCTTTGTTTTTATTAAGTGTTTTATTTTGATTGGGCTTGTAAGTCGATTTAGAAATTTGACCAATAATGTATTTAATTATTTAATAAATATAACAATTAAATATATAACTAATCATTAAGACGATTTTAACAAAAACCCACAATACTATATTTTTTCTTATCTACTCCGTATAAATTACTAACATTAGTCAAAATTGGTTAAGTGGATATTACAAAAAGTCCAATTGAATCTTGTAAAAAAAGCAAAATAATTATAGTTTCCAAACACTTTCATAGCATCACGTACATATAGGGCATAAAATATTTCCTTAATGTTTTTACAGTTGTAGAGTATTTTAAGAGAGGAGAGGTATAGAAAGAGAAAAAAGAGGCGTATACATAATGCATATGATGAAGAGAGAGAGACTGAGAAAATCTGTCAAAAGAAAACAATGTTGTAATTAAATTTTAACTAAAGAGATAAGTTGCGATTAAAGAACGGATATGACCTTGACCTTGAAAATGACCCTTTTTTACCTTGCCATATTAGAAAACTACAAAATGTGACAAGAATGCCCTTACAAAATAACTGACGACTCTTGTGTGTCTTTCTACCCCGCGCGCCAAACATCCTCGCGCCTCTTCAAGAGTCTCCCTATCAAAAGCCACCGTTAATTTGTTACATACAACGTCTACTTTCAACTTTCTTTCATATTCCCCTGCAATTTCTTTTATCAGGTATCCACTCTTTGTTTAATTCATTCATTTTCTTGGTATATTGTACACATGAATATTTGTTACAAATTTGCTTTTTTTTTTTTTTTTTAATCATGAGTTTTTAACCTGTTTAAAGATTAATTGCAAACTCTGTTTTTTTGTGACTCAAAACTTTTGTGTACCTTACAAACATGTTGTCCATTGTAAGTTTCATCGAAAAGAAAATTCATGAATTAGAATATTGTAACAAAGTTTACCGAACTTGTATGAACACACAGTTTTTAGTCATTGATATAGTTTGAAATTCTGGAGACTAAGGGGATGTATTATGACTTACATTATATTCATATGTAAAGTATACGTAGAATTCGCATATGTTTTGATATATAAGAGCCCTAAGGAATAGATAATGTAGACGATATTTAAATCAATGTCTTGGATACTTGTATATTTTATATATTGTGTTTTTGTATAGTAAGTACTTTTTTTTTTTACAAAAAAGTAATCGTGCATAAAATTGCTTCCTTAAGCTAATTAGTACTTGCTTGGTTAAGAAAACTTTGATACATGAAGCATAAAAGTGCATATCTTGTAACGTTTGGTAAGTACACTAATGCATTATTTCTTTCATATGAAACATAAATGCAGCATATATAAAATTGAAATTATGATACTTATCATTACAAATGCAGGATTAAATTTGTATCATAAGGTTGTCGCCAGTTATTTTGATATACCCATGAAGTTGAAGATGGGAAATCGTCGTATTTGTGTATATATCCTGCTAATGTTTCTTACATTTTCGTCGAAAGGCCATTCTTTTTCATGGGGCTGGTTTTCTTCCTCTAAAACCTCCTCATCTTCTAGTAATAATCACCAATATTCAAAGAACGCGAATAATATAAATGGTATGGTTGCTGAGTTTTCTTTGGAAGCCTTGGATGATCCTAAGGCGGTTGAACTAATTGAAAATGCAAGGATGAAGTTAGGAGGATCGAATCCTTGTTGGTTTTACGCGTACAAGAATCTGTTTTCTTCGTGTTCAGAGATTTTTGCAGCAGAGGAAAAGAGAAGTAGGCTTGCTTGGCTTCTTAGTGATTGTTTCCAAAGAGATTCCGGGAGGGATCCTTTTCCTTCATGTAACGCGGAAGTTTTCATGGTTGATTGTCTTCGAAAGTTGAACAATGATGATCACAAGACTTATTTGGAATTTTACCTTGAGACCAACTCAATTTGCCATCAGTTACAGTTAAGTTATTATACTCGAATTATTACACATTAGTGGTGTTTATTTTTTCTAATTACAGTTTTTGGCAGGTCTAAGGCTTTTAAGCTTCAAGTTGAAAGTTTGGTGAATGACTTGAAGAATTCAGCATTATCAACAGAAGAAAAACTAGAAACTATTGAAGAAAAATCAGATACTCTGCTCTATAACTCGAATCAAATCCAAGAATCAATAACGTCGATTGATGAACAAACACAAAAGGTGGGAGATAACCTTAAGAACATGCTAGGTGACTTAGGCATTGTCATGAAGCACACTAAGGAGCTTAACGAGCAAGCGAGGGGTATTGCCTTGTCTCAAGTAGAGTTATTAGAAGGACAAGGGCTAATGAAGGAGAAAATGGAAGAAAGTATTGCAAGAGTAGAAGAATCTTATAGTCATCTTAGACAGGACATTGAAGGTTTGCAGAAGAAGGCATCTGAAGTTGAAAAGGAGGTTACTAGTCTTGGAGAGGCGTTGTCTTTAAGGCTGCATAACCTTCAGGGAAAAACTGATGATATTGCTGATATGGCTGGACTTTCGATAGAGAAGCAACAGCAACTTCTTGCAAGCCAATCAGAGGCTCTTCAGGGTCTTCAGTCTCTTACTGATTTTCAGTCTAATGCTCTTCAAGAGAGCAGGTAAGAAGTGATACACTGCACAAATTATGTGGAATTCATCTGCACAAAATTTATGGACTATTCATCTGCACATTGTGTCTAGACTAATTCATCCACACACAAGCACATAAGTAAATTTTGTTTACTGCGAAGTATAATTTTTCCTGATAGCATCATGTATAGAAACACTAAAGGCTGTATTGCATAGTTGCTTGCACTCCATATTGTGTGTATTTTGTCTAACATACACAAATTACATACTGTTTTACCGTGTATGAGCACGAATTCAGCAATACAGACACACTGTAGGGTTAGTGCCCCCTTTATAAAATTCCCCCTCCAATAATGCGACTTCTGATATATATTTCTTTGCTAAAACTTCAGACTTCTGATATTTTACAGGGCTACTTTACAGCAGATAGTAGGATTTGCGCAGGGGCAACACCAAGAACTTAAGGAGCAGCAGGAACAGCTACTGCAGGCTCACAATCTTTTGGCTAGTAATTCAAAATCAATGTTGGAAGCTCAGGTTATTATTTACCCTAAGTACATTTTACGAAAAGTAACTTTCTCCTTACAATATTAACTTATGGACTGAAATCATTTATCTGTTTGTCCTAAATTTTGTAGGAAACTTTTGAGTCGAAACAAGCAAATATGTTTACTGCCATTGATAAGCTCTTTGCCCTGCACAATGCCATGTTGCTTGAGTCAAGGCTTATTAAAGCTTTCTTCATCTACTCCCTCCTAATCGTCGTTTTCTACATGTTTACCAGCACAAAGCAGACCTACTCTGTCAGATGCAGTCTCTACCTAGGCATGTATTTCTTACCTGCAGAAAATTAAGTGATTTTTTAAGTATATATGAAGAAGCTAATTTTACTTGAAACAATATATCACTAATTGTGCAGGTCTATGCACTGCATTTACAATAGAGTGTGGTATACTAAAGTTTACATCTATCGAAATTGAACAGAAAACTCGACTCAGAACAATAGTGAAATCACTTCTTGGCGCTTATGCTGTTATCCAGCTTTTGTATGCATTTGTTACATACAGGTATACAGAATAAATATTTTTAAACAACAAGCTTAGAGTATTTTCTTTTTGAATTACTACAAATATTTAAGATGACTTTGTAGTTTTACAAACTAAATAATATGGGTTTTTGCAGGGACTATGAAGCATTAAATCACAATATGTTAGCAACTTTGATTGAAAAGGTAAACAACATTCAAAAAGTAAGAGATTATCCTTCAGATGATGAGGAAGTGGATAGTGAAGTTGATTGGATTTCATGGGTGGAGACCGAATTGCCGGAAGATTCAAGCATTCATGAAGATCCAAACTATATGCCACCAGTTGAAGAGGAAAGAAAGTCAGAAAACTCTGTTGTGATTTGTGCTGAACGAAAGTATAACCTCCGAAATCGCAAGCATTTGATATAATAATTTACATGTGTAAAGTAATTGTTGATTTTTTTTTGTTTGTAACAGCAAAGGATGATGAAAATGTTCAATAGATGTAACAACTAACAAAGTAACTAGTTGCTTATGCTTGAGAGATAACAAATAGGTAACATGCTGATAAACTATGTATGGAACTACATAAGATTATCATAGATAGGTTTTGTAATGTTGCATTTTCATTGTCCATTTTCAATGGAGTCAAAGCTACATCTTCCCTCAACTAAGGTTATACTTTGTAAGTTTGTAGAACATAACACTTGTACATCCGACCAAAGGTCAATTTAAAACAACTTCTCTACTATTGTGATCAATGTTGTTTAATGAAATTGAATGCGTAACTTTTTTTTAAAAAAAAAAATTAAAAAAAACAAATAAACCCATGTAGCATTGTCCAAATCAATTTAAAAAAAGTAAGCATATCAAAAAGCTAGATGCAATTAAATTAGGTGATAGGAATATAATGAAAGGAGAGCCACTCAATCAAATATATGAAAGGTTTACTTTTCATCAATGACTTTTCTCATATATCAGCACACAAACATAGAATTTTTTTTTTCTTTTTTAAAAAAAAATTGCTAAATCAGAAATATACCCTTGAACAAGATGCTTCATAACAAATATGCAAGAAAGCTAAACAACTAGAGAACAAAAATGGAGCTATGGTTTGTGATTGCTATAACAACATGCATTACAGCCTTAATAATCACTTACCTATCCTTAAACCCGAAACTGAAATCGAAAAAATGGCCTCCAGGACCCCAATATGTGCCAATTATTACCATGATTATATGGCTAAGAAGATCATTTGCAGAATCACAAACAGCCCTTAGAACACTTACCTCAAAGTTCGGTCCAATAGTAACACTCTCATCAAATCCTGCACGCCCTGTGATATTCATATTTAATCGCGCTTTGGCCTACCAAGCTCTAGTTCAGAAGGGGGCCTTATTTGCTGATCGACCTGAGCCACTTCTTATTCCTAAGATACTTAGCAGCAACCAGCACACCATCACCTTAGCAGGTTATGGGCCTTTGTGGCGCATCCTTCGTCGCAACCTCACAACTCATATCCTCCACCCTTCAAGAGTCAAGGACTTCTGTTTGGCTCGCAAGTGGGTCCTTGACATCCTCCTTGATCGTCTCAGGGTTAGTGCTGGCTCAGACTCAAGCTCAGGCTCAGATTCGGGTGTGGTGAAAGTGATGGATCACTTTCGGTTTTCTATGTTTCATTTACTTGTAGTCATGTGTTTTGGGGATAAGATGGAAGAATCTCAGATCAAAGAGATTGAAGCTGTACTTCAGGAGCTACTGACTTCCTTGCTTTCTCGCTTTCGAGTACTTAATTTAAGGCAAGCTTGGTTGACAAGGATATTGTTTCGAAAACGCTGGAATGAGTTCTTTAACTTGAAGTATAAACAGGAACAGGTGCTTATCCCTTACATCAGAGCCCGGCAGCAGCAGCAGGAACAGCATCAGAGTGCCGAAACAGCAGATGATAAAAGCGAAAGTACAACACTAAGTACTTGTTATGTGGATACTTTGCTGAAACTAGAAATCCCATCTAGTAATGAGAACTCTACAGCAGGAACAAGAAGGCTGACAGAAGAAGAATTAGTGTCTCTTTGTTTTGAATTCCTTAATGCAGGAACTGATACAATCTCGACGACTTTGGAATGGATAATGGCAAACCTTGTAAGGCATCCAAACATCCAAGCTAAGCTCTTTGAAGAAATCAGAGGAGTCATAGGAGAAGAAGCAGAGGAAGTTCCGGAAGTTGCACTTTCGAAGATGCCTTATCTCAAGGCTGTAGTATTAGAGGGACTAAGACGGCATCCCCCAGGTCACTTTGTCTTGCCTCATGGGGTGACACAAGAGGTGGAATTAGGTGGTTACACAATACCCAAAAATGCATCCTTAAACTTTGCTGTTGCTGAGATAGGCAAGGATTCTGAGGTGTGGGATGATCCCTTACAGTTTAAGCCTGAGAGATTCATGGGGATGGTCATGGACCGCGATATAGATCATGAAGAGTTTTATATTACAGGGTTTGGAAGCCGCGAAATAAAGATGATGCCCTTTGGTGCAGGAAGAAGGATTTGTCCTGGCCTCGGATTAGCCCTGCTTCATTTGGAGTACTTTGTAGCTAATCTGATATGGAAATTTGAATGGACTGATGTAGATGGAAGTGAAGTGGATTTATCTGAGAAGCAAGAGTTTACCATTGTAATGAAGAATCCACTTCATGCTCATATTTCTCCAAGAAAATAAATTAATGCAGCCCTTTGTTTACATTGATCTAGAATTTATGATTCAGAGCAACATGGTATTATACTAGTTCAACCTGAACCTACTTGGTTGACATATAATAACCCAAATTTTCTATTTGCATCTCAGTTAAAAAAATATATAAAGTTGCTGTAAATGTACTCCCTTCGTTTTTTCATTGCAACAGGCGTGTAGGTTAAAAAAGGACTAGAGAAGGTAGACAGATAGATTAAACAAAACAACTTCCAACACTGGTAAGAAGGAAAGTATGTAATAAATGAAGTATTATCTAAGACTGACAGTTGCAGACAATCTCTTCTGAAAAATGATGCAGCAGCAAGTTCTATGATCTGAGAGATTAATATGATTTATTTATATTCCATAGACATGTCAATATTCGAATACAAAGACAGCTGAGATAAAGAAAAATTACAATGCTGCAAAACTGCAAAGTTGCAAACTGCAATATATAAATTATAGGTAATAAATGGGGTTCAAGCAAGATCAAAAATAAAAGGAAGGGCTGCTTATTTACTTTTTCCTCGGAGACAAATGGACTTGGAGTGGATGCTTCATCACAGTAGTAAACTCTTGCTTCTCAGATAAATCCACCTCATCACCGTCCACAGCATTCCATTCAAAGTTCCAAACTAAATTGGCCACATAATACTCCAGATGAAGCATAGCCAAGCCGAATCCTGGGCAAATCCGCCTGCCTGCACCAAAAGGCATCATCTTTATTTCACGACTTCCTGTAATATCAAATTCTTCGCAGCTCCCTTCTGCTGTCAGGAATCTCTCAGGCTTGAATTGCATCGGATCCTCCCAGACCTCAGGATCCAAATTAATATCAGCAACCATAAAATTTATGACTGCGTTTTTAGGTACTGTGTATCCGCCCAACTCTGCATCTTGGGTTACAGTGTGTGGAAGAACAAAGTGACCTGGTGGATGCCTTCGCAGTCCCTCTAACACTATAGCCTTAAGATAAGGCATCTTTGACAGTTCATCTTCTCCAATTTCTACAGCTTCTTCTCCAACAACTCCTTTGATTTCCTCAAAAAGCTTAGTCTGAATTTTCGGGTATTTGACAAGGTTGGCCATAATCCACTGCAAGGCTGTTGAGGTAGTATCAGTTCCGGCATTAAGGAACTCAGAACAAAAGCTCACCAGTTGCTCCTCAGTCAGCTTTCTCTTGCTGTCCCCCTCTGGGACTTCCAGTGTCAACAAGCTATCCACGTAACAAGTGACCAATCTTTTGCTCTGATCATCAGGGATTTTTGCCTCTTCTAACAGACGTTTCCTTGCTCTAATTTTAGGAAATAAAATCTCCTCCTGTTTGTTCCTCATGTTGATAAGCTCATTCCAACGACTGCGGAGCAAAATCCGAGTCACTGAAGGCCATAAATTAAGTACTGCAAAGCGATTGAAGGATGTCAATAACCGGTACTGAATTTCTTCAATCTCTTTGATCTGGGATTCATCCAACTTATCCCCAAAACACATGAACACAAGCAGGCAGAACATGGCAAAGCGAAAATGATCCATCACATTGACAGCATCAGCATGATCTTGTCCACTGGAAGCCCTGAGACTATTAAGCAGGATTTCAAGAGTCCAACTCCTGGCATGACCAAATTCTTTAGCCTTGGAAGGATGAAGGATCTGAGCAGTAAGATTTCTCCTGAATAGTCTCCAATTCGGACCATAACTAGCTGAACTGACATTATGCTGGTTACTGGTAATAATCTCACTAGTAGGCAGAGGCTTAGGACGATCAGCAAACACAGCCCCATCATGAACCAAGGCCTGGTGAGCCAAAGTACGGCTGGAAATAAAGATGACAGGATATCGACCAATAGGCAGGGAGACAATTGGCCCAAATTTGGAGCAAAGTCTCCTGAGGGCTGCTTCCATATCTGTGGATGATCTCCCTAGCCATTGGATACGACTAATGATGGGAAAACCACGAGGTCCCGGAGGAATATTTGGTTTAGATTTAGACACCACCAAGGAAACCAAAGCCTTAAGCAGTGCTGCAATGCAAGCTGTTACAATGATCAAAAACCATGTCTCCATGTTTGCAGTATGTTCCTCTCTTCAATATCTGTTACAATTTAGAGATGTTTTTCATAATCAAAGATTTTTATAGAAGCACAACTAAAGTGTACAACACAGTAAAAGACACAGATTTTATCAGAGTTTATAAAATGAATGTGAATACTGTCAGTGGAATTCTGGCCCAGGAAAAGCATGCAAAGCTAAAGTTCTAGTGAATGAAAATCACTTTTACAAAAATGACTATGCTCAGTCCCCACTTGTTGATAGTCATTGAATTGTATGACTCTTTGCAACAAAAAATAAATAAGTTAAAAATAACAATTCGTAATAATTGAGCTACACTATCCCCAAAAAATTCTAGATGAGGCAAACAAGAGCAACAACCAACACCACCCAAATAAAATACAATCAAAAAATTAAGATGGTACATGGGGTTCTCTTTTTATTTAGTGTTATGTGTAGATTTTTGCACCTTAACATTTAAAACACTTTGTAGTAGAGTTTTGTTATCTTCGCTTTGTTCTTATCACTTATATTTCGTATTATGGAGTATTGATTTTCAAAATCTCATTACAATCAAAATAGTTCATTCTAGACTAAAGCAGAACTACTTGGACAAAATTATAAAGATGACAATTACAATACATTTAGAGTTTAGACCATACAATATATAAAACATAAAAATTCATACCAAACCAAATTAGACTTTAAAATTCATATCAAAGCCTTCACAGTAATGACGTCGCATCATCCAAGTTGTTAGTTACGGAGTATAAAAAAACATACAATCCGTATTAAACCAGTAATTGAACCATCTAAGAAATAAAATTAACAAGAAGGTACAAGCATATAGAAATATTACTCTATTGAATGTGGCGCCTACCCGATCAAGCCAGGCCGAAGTTGATCACCTCTATTTCTATCCTACATTTTTTCTTTCTTTTATTTTTTTTAAAGCACAACTGCTATCCTACTTCCTGTTCTTAGTTGTGCAAAATCACACTTTCCTTAAAAAAAAAAGAAAAAAAAAAAAAAAAAGCTTTAAGATTACACTTTCTCACATTCTAAGGGGCACATGCTCTAACAAGTACAAGGTACAACATATAATTTCACCCAGAAAAATAAGGATCAAATAATCAACACAGTATATCTGTACCATATTAGCAAATGAATTTTCAAAGCAAATTCAATAAAAAAAAAAAAAAAAAAAAAAAAAAAAAAAAAAAAAAAAAATGAGGTAAATAAATAAATATTTAGGGGCCCCAAAGTATCGGATTATAATATTTATTTCATTAATTGGAGTTTGGACCGCCAAATAAGGAAAAGCTCCATAAAAAAATATTCTTGGGTACATTAACACCTACACACTACAGTACATGGGTAATTGGTATGCCGTACACATGGAATTGTTGGAAGATTGGAAGGGAACACTCGAGTATAAAAAATTACTCCGTAATAATTTATCAATCAAATTGCTCAATAAAACCCATAAAATATTCTACTGTAATTAAATACGAAGTAAATTTTAATCCTCAGTCTCCGTAATTAGCAGCTAAGCAGTATTAAATATTAAATACAAAATTTTCACAATAATCCATAATAAGCTCAAATTAAGCAAAATAATCACTTCACAAATTCACAATGAACGAAAAGATCATTCAAATCATAATTAACCAATAATAAATTCAAATTTCAATCACCTCTATAATCCTTCCAAAAACAATCACCTCAAAAAACAGTCACTATGACACTATCAAACAATTTAATTACATATAATCATAATCAAAACTATCATGAAAGTAATTAATTTAAGATAAAACTTACTAGAAAATTACCAGAAAAATGAAGCTTGAGTAATGAAATTAAGGTTGAGGTGAAAAAGGTTACCTTTAAGTTTGGAGGAATGTAAAACAGAGGCGTGCTGAACAAGCCTTCGCGTAAAGTCACAGAGAAAGAGAGAGAAAGATGGAGAAGAATTGTCGTCTGACTTTCTCAAAGTCGGGACGAACAAACGCAAAGTCAGGTTTAATTGATTTAAAGGTTGATAGTGTCAAAAAGATTTAAAGGTTTATAAAAGAGTGTGAATAATACCGGTGGTTTCTTTCTGCCCAAACAAACTCAAGATATATTTATCCGGAATTAATAATCAAGTTTATCTTCATACCAAGACAATAACGGACTATTTTCTTTGGAGTACATACTACCTCTAGATCGTATTATATGTAACTTTAGGGTATTATTTATGAGATATAAAAAACTTTAAAGTTGCATATATTATGATCCGGAGATAGTATTAAGTTAGACCACATTTTTTTTTATTAGAGTATAAACATTAATATCATTGTTATCACACTTTAATTTTTTTAATAAAAACTTTAAAGTTGCATATATTATGATCCGGAGATAGTATTAAGTTAGACCATATTTTTTTTATTAGAGTATAAACATTAATATCATTGTTATCACATTTTAATTTTTTTAATTTAATAGTAAAAGCACAATTGAGTTGTTAACTGAGAGAGTGAGGGATAGCTCAAATTGTTAGAGCTTCCCTCCCGATTTCAGGAGATTTTGGGATCGATTCTCACCCCCGCCCTTGTGGCTCTCTAAACACCAAAACAATTGAGTTATTAACTATCAAAATAGTACATGATAAATAATCCCTCCGTTTCAATTTCTTAGTCCCATATACTATTTTCGACTTCTTAAAAAAATCTATCCATATTAAATGTATTCCACTCTTAACTTAACTTTTATTTCTTGTTTTATACATATTTAATTATACCGTATTTGGTTAAATTAATTGACTGTGAATTGATTTGTAAATTGTTTTACTTTATTGTTAGATTCCAAATATTCTCCTTTTTTTATTTTACGTGATTGATTTCATATGAGATTATCATATTAAAACAGATGGAGTATATTTAATCAAAGTAAGGCAATAACAAAAATATTTGAATTATTTTATATGTACAACATAATCCTTAAAAGTTTTAATTTTAAAATATAAAATACGAAGACACAGGGTACAAATGATAATATGACAATTATGATGTCAAAAAAAATTAAAAAAATTAAAAAAAAAAAAAAAAAAAAAAAAAAAAAAAAAAAAGGATAATACGACAATTAATTTTGGACGGAGTTGTGTAGTTTCTACCACACATCACAGCAAACGTCAGGAAGCCCTTAACTGAAGTCCAAGAAGAAAAATAAATTGAAAAAAATTTAAACCACACAAACAATTGAACAAACTTACTTGCGACAAACGAAAAGGAAGTGGATAATTTTAATTGAATGCAACATTAATATATTTTAATTATTGTGGTTTAAACGTAATTACTACTGTTTGTTGTCATTATCGCCACAAATATGTCTTTCTTACTGCCCAAGAATGTCAACCTGGGAGGAGCTCAATCCATGCTTATTCCACATTTTAAGTTGGACTATGTATTAAGTCGTGTAAAATTGAAATTAAGTACTACGTATATGCATTGGAAAAGAAAAGCGGAATGTTTAGATGTTTGTATGAATAACAATATGCGTAGAAATGACAGAGATCTTGGTTATTACTCCGTATAATTTATAAGTAGCAATCAACTTGTGTGAACCAATCAAATACAGGTTTGCACAAAATCGATGTATAAACTAATCGTTACAGAATAATTATGCTAGCATACAAAAATTCAGTTCCAAACGAGGAGCACCAGCTGAATTCAACTGGGCAATGTGACGCTATCCTTGAGGATATCTCTTCGGTCTTCATCTCCAGTCCAGACATAACGTAAGTTACATAACTATATACCGAATAGTGTATACCAAAGTTGGTGTGGAGAAGGGACTTGAAATTTTTTCACAATCTCGAACAATCAAAGGATTCAGCTTGAATGCTTGAATATATGAATCATTATGTGCTCACATGAAATCATAATCATCATTATCATCGTAGCCAGCAACAGCCAAATCATCATCAGGCTTATCAACAAGAAGCTGCTTTTTCTTTAAGCCTGCAAGACATAATCAAAAGGTTGTTTGCTTTAAGAAAATTAACGGGTATAAAATAGACCTTAACTTAGACCCTTATTGATTTACCTTAATTTTGCTGAACTGAACTTATTTTTACTGAACTGGACTAATATTTACTGAACTGAAATTATTTTTACTGAACTTAAATTAATTTTACTGGAACTGAAATTATTTTTACTGATTTTCTATTATAATTCTTCTTTAAGAAAACTGAATTTTACTGAACTGAACTTATTTTTACTGAACTGAAATTATTTTTACTGAACTGAAATTAATTTTACTGAACGGAACTTATTTTTACTGAACTGAAATTATTTTTACTTAATATTATTTTTTTAAGGTGAATCAAACAGGGCCTTAGTAAAATAAATATTGAAGATTACTGATAAAAATTATAAATCTCATGTAACAACAAATGGAACGCAAGATAATGAACTGAAAATGAGCAACAGATACATTAATGGAAAATGATGGGCGTGGAGAACTGAAGGTGACTGCAGTACTGCACAAAGAGCATCTTGCACTTCAGAAGCAACCCATCAAGATCTAATTCTGGTAGTTAATCTTTGCCTCTTAGTGATGCAAACGTAGGCTAAAAATTTTCTGTACATAAATCTAATCTAAACTAAGGAATAAGCAACACAAAATTGACAAATATGAAGTGAAAATGATGTAGATTATGAGAGATTCACCAACAAATAAGCATAAGAGAAGGTCAAGGCTAGACCTGGCAAATGGGTCATTCGGGTCGAGTCTGGGTCGGGTTACTTTCGGGTCGGGTAATTTCGGGTCAGCTAACATTCGGGTCGGGTATGAGTCGGGTCATTTCGGGTTTCGGGTCAACTTCGGGTCAGGAATCAAGTCCGGTTTGGGTCAGGTCAATTTCGGGTCGGGTATGTTCGGGTCAGATCAATTTCGGGTCAAGTATGTTCGGATCATATTCAGGTCAGGTCAAATCTGTTCGGGTCATGTTCGGGTTGTTTTATTTGTGAATCAAGCTCAAATCAATAATTTTATAAGCTGTATATATTTTGTTATTGTTATAAAAACACTACCAATTCAGTTAATGAGCTTATCTACGATTAAAGATGAACAATTTAAGTTATTTTTGGTACAAGACATTTTAAGTTCAATTGTAAGGTAATTTTAATTCAAGACATTTCGGGTATCGGGTTCGTTCGGGTCAATTTCGGGTATCGGGTCTGTTCGGGTCAAACAATTCGGGTCGGGTCAATTTCGGGTCGGGTCAACTTCGGGTGTCAGGTCAGGATCGGGTCAACTCCATTTTCGGGTTGGGTCGAGTCAATTTCGGGTTTCGGGTCAATTTTTTGGGTCATTTTCGGGTCATGGGTTGGGTCATTCGGGTCGGGTCATCGGGTCTGGGTCAGGATTGCCAGGTCTAGTCAAGGCCAAGGATGAAAAAAACCTTAGACCAACACCAAAAAATTCACAAGTTTAATTGCTAGCTTCCTCATCTAAACCATTCAGCATACTTGGCAAGTTCAGTTCTTGCTTCCTCGTCTAAAGTCTAAACCATTCTGGGCAACATAGGCCACGAATGCGCGGCTTTTATATAGAAGAATACCTGTTTTCTTTTTACCGGCATTGGCCTCTTTCTCTGCCTTCAATTTTTCATTTGCAATTGCTGTAACTGAGGCGGCAACTTCCTTTGCATTTGCAGCCTTTAAAGAGGCTGTTGACAGCCTCATTACTGCTTTTAGTAACCCAACATAGTGGTAACTTTTCTGCATTGAGAAAGAGGTCAATTTTAAGTTAGTGATCCATCATAATTGATGAAATAGGAAGATATGAGTGAATAGCTAAACAATATCATGTAAAAAATACAAGTAAAAAATGGATATGAGAAGAGCACACCTCATATGGACGAAGCTTATGAGAAATCAGTTCAGCATATTCTAAAAAATCACTTTCAGACTTAGGTATGAAACTGTCCAAAGTCTTGCCATCACCTTTTCTAGAAAACAGCTCTGTTGTCGCCTTAAAATCCGCTTCCTCCACTAGCCTGCAAACCACAAAGAATAAAATGAAACCAAGAGTATTAAAATAAAGCTAACTCTTCGACTAGCTTCAGCTGCTAAGGAACCTACAATTAATATGCAGTCCTTCAATACTAAGCAGAAATGCATACAAGATATCAAAGTGATAAAATAGCGATTCTTTTTTTATCTTTGCAATAGTACAAATGAAAGTGAACAACAGACAATGCACGGCAGTAGCATACACATGCGTGCTAATCTAAAGGAAAAACAAGCACTACAAAAGCCCCCAAAAAAATTCCCTAAAAATCTCTCCAAAATCAAGTTTTCTGACCTCTTCTAATAAAACTTAATCTAGACAGCCATAAAAGGCTCTTCTGTGTTCTTGAACTTTAAGGGGTGATTTACCAGTGTTTTATCGCCTTTACCATAAACTTCCTACATTCTTAAAAGTTGCAACATAACAGTTGGAGTTTCATGATCATTATATTTTTGAAATACTATAATTGTAAAAGTGTGTATATATTGAAATTATACATTTTCTTCCTGTTGTAAATGTTATGATTATTTAAGAGCAGAAGAAGTAGATGTTTACATTTCTCAATTCAACAATTACAATGTTACACACAACAACACAGATATTGATGCAATAGGCCAACTTACCAGGGTGGAAGATATACCAAAAACTGTTTCACAGACTAAAATAGTTAGTATGAGTACAAACTTCAGCATATTGGAAGTTTGAAACTCTAATTTTGTGTTAGATTAACCACTGTCTTTCAAGTTTTGACCAATATGATTATTTATTGTGTACAATAATGTATGATACCTTTAGTAAAAAGAATAAGCATAGTGCTAATGATAAAGTCACAGGGGTAAACCTAGGCACAGCTGAAATGCATTAATATTCTCTTTTGTTCTACTTAACCAATAAAAAGTAATAAATTCTTTTTCTTAAGCTAATCAAGAAATCAATACTAGTCCCAACACTTCCTCAATCTAAGTTTGTTCGTTATTGGAATCCTTAAACGCATCTACAACTTTAGGTTTCAAAATGCAACAAAGACTCAAATTAAACATTTCTCTTGATATAGAATTGACTGTGGTATGATCCAGAAATTAACCTTTGCTGGCGCAGTTTCTCTGCTACCGGATTCAATGGTGTTTCTTTAGCTAATTCTACATCTTTTCCTGTCTTCCCAGTTTCCTTAGATCCAGCTTTCTTGGCAGGCTTTTCAGATGTTTTTCCTGTTGCTGGTGCTGGTGTCGGTGCCTGAGAAACATCACACATGAGTGCAGGAAAGTAAACTGAACCATGATTAGAGCAGGAGGGTACAGATCAAATGAGAAGACTCAGAGCATAAAAGGACAATACTCACGAGCTAGGATGATAGATAAACCATTTAAGAACAGAAAACTAGTCATAATCATACAGCAGACAACAATGTAAGCGAAATATTAAACCATGTTTAAACCTTATAACAAATCTGCTAAAATATTAGATATGACGAATGGTCATAAAAAAAAAAAAAAAAATACAGATAAAAGCTTACAAGGAATGGTGACACCATTGAAGACAGTTCAAATTTGGCACAAATTGGCATCACCATTCAGAACATACCGGTGCAGATTCATCATCATCCTCCCAGGATTCCTTCACTTCGTCATCATCAACATCTTCATCATCCCATCTACTTTTTGGCAGATCCTTTTTGAGAAGTTGTGGCACTGCTTCGTCCTCTAAATCAACATCATACATTATACTTAGCCAAAAATCCAACAAATATTTCACGAGCAACAGAGGAAATATCATGCCTTCTTATTACTGCAAATTTGAAAACCCATTTTTCAACAATTTATACTGTAAAGTAACTCTATGTTATACTCCAATTCACATTATAATACAAAAACTAATGATTATATTACCCTCATCAAATATACCCTTCAATCAATTACCCTGATAAAAGCTTCCCTCCTAATCACTATCCAAAATTCAGGCAAGGTCTTAATAACACAAGCATTGCTCAACTGCAATGTTCAAAATCGGGTTTCGGAAAATTTTACACACCTAAATTTAACCACAGTGAAGATAACTTAATCTACGATTTTGGTAACAAATTCAGAAAAAACAGGATATTACAGCTTAAGCCAAAAAAATAAATAAATTAAGTTTAGCTAAATAATCAAGACCAGTTCAATACTCAAAATCATTAGCATTACAAAACTCGAAGCGGAAAGAGAAAATAAAAGTCAATCAATGAATTAAAGTAATCGTCAAAATCATACCCCAATCATCCATGATCGTTTGCTAATTTGAAAAGTTGGTTCACAATTCAACTATTGATGTCACTGCAAAAAGTTAAACAATTAAGTTAAGAAATTTATTACTACAAATTCAGAGCAATCGATAACTTCAATTAATTGCATAAAACGGAAACCCTAAAACCTCAACAATATGTAATTCAGTTTGATTGAGATAATTGAAACCCTAAATAGCTAAATTATCACAGATTAAAGAGTGGCAAAAGATGAATCAATTGAAGATTAAAATTTAATTAAAATCAAACAGACTAGAAGGAGAGAAGAAGGGAGAAACCTGTAAGCTGTAACGACGAAGTTGTGATTTGTAAGAAAAAAAAAAGTAAAGAATGAAATTGGGGAAATTGGAGACAAGAAGTGTAGAAGTAGAATGTTGATGTGGAGTATGGATGAGGTAGAAATTCGTGGAAAGTGATGAGTGTTAAAAGTTGAATGTTTTAATTTTATTTATTTTATTATTTATTTTTTTTTTTTTGACAAAGAAAGTTGAATGTTTGAGGGTGAGAAATGATGGAATTCAATTACGGTCACAAGGCATGACGTGTCACAAAAAAACTATAGGCATTATTAACTCTATGTACCCTATATATCTCTATAGCATGACATTCCTTACATATTTTGATGACATATTTAACCCAAGTTAGAAGATCGGAGTACAATTATAAAGCTTAGGGGCCGTTTGGTTGGGGTCTTGGGGGTAATCAAGAAAAGGAATGGGAACCAACTGACCCGATTCCCTTTGTTGATGTTTGTTTTGCACTTTCTTTCATTCCCTCTCCCCTCTTTATTATCCCAAATCCCTCTAAATTCATTCCCCACCCCTCTAGACTTTTCCATTCCATTCCCTAACCACCACCACATCACCACCTTCCTACCTCCACACACCACAGAGAAAACTCAACCACCGCCCTACCCACGATTCGCCGCCTCTCCGACGACTCTCCCCCTCCCCGTAAAAACTTTATTCTCCTCACGCAAAAACATCCCGTGGGGTGTTTGTGGGGAAGAGATCATTGCGCGAGGCCGGCGAAGGGCGGCGAAGGTGAGGCGACCGGCGGTGTAGGTGCGGCTGGTGGTTTGGTGGACGAATGCTGGCTAGAAAAGGTGGAAAGTGAATGAAATAGGTGGTTGTGTAGTGGTTGTGGGGTGGTTGTGTGGTGGTGGGATGATGGGTTTGTTTCCCTTGGTTTTGAAAACAAACAACATAGAGAAAATTGGGTATTTTCATTCCATTCTCTTCCATTCCCTTTGTTCATTCCATTCCGTTTACCCCGGGTGAATAAAACGGCCCCTTAGTGTTGTCTCATTAAAACACTGGAGAGGAGGGGAGAGAATCTGAGAAGCTCAACAATGATTATCTGAAATTTTAAAGTTTGTCCCCTTGATTTTCTTACCCAAATATAGTGGTTGACTTCTGCGCATTTGTAATGCTTTCTTTGTTCACTTGCCAACGATTGGAAGGAGCGAGTAGTTGTTATTCTATTGGGAAATAGTAATCATCTTTTCCTTTTATGGACCTCCATTTTTGGATACTATCTCCTTCCACTAGAATACTAGATTGATTTAGGGACAATTCAATTTCAAGTTCAGTAGATTAACAAACCAGTGGAATTGAACAAGCGAAACTAATAATTTCCGACACTACGCTGCGCAGGAGAAACCCCAACTTCACCGGTTCAAAGAAAGCATTTGTATTCCTTCAAAAAAAAAAAAAAAAAAAAGAAAGCATTTGTAAATATAATTATCTTCCCGCTAATTTTTTTTTTAGGTGTTACTGTTAAGTTTAATTAAGTTTTGTATTTTGAGCACTTTGTTCAGAATTGGTTTCGTGGTGTAGTTGGTTATCACGTCAGTCTAACACACTGAAGGTCCCCAGTTCGAGCCTGGGCGAAGCCATTTTTCCCCTGTTTTTGGTTTTTATCTACAAAACAATAGAAGATATTTACTTTGAGAAGATCAATCCTTAACATCAATCACGGGCATATAGTATACTATAAAACTTATCATTTTCTTAACATAAATTTTACAGCTATAAAAACACTTATAATGTATTAAATATTATATCATATTACGGAGTAGTTTTTATAACCCCCGTTCATTTGAAAATACACATCAAAATAAATAGAACTGTCACAAATTAAAAGTTATTCTTAATTGGATTAAAGTTACTACTTAAAAAAATTGTTAAAATTACCCTTATATATAAGCTTGAATAATTAATATTATCTGATTTTGGAGATATTAAGAGTTGGACACTAATTTTGTAGTCATCCCTTCCCTCTTAGTTTATATACAAGTAATAAAGATAAAAATCTTGTTCCTAACGAGAAATTCCCTAAAAAATGAGGTTTAATCTTGAATAGTAGCACAAAGCCTCATTATTATTTGTGACGCGACCAGACTGATAACTTAATGGCCGCAATTACAGTATTCTCAAAAATTGCAAAATCCGTTTATTTGATCTATCCTCCTCGATTGGTTTGTCTCAACCGCAGAAATTGTTGTACATCCTTTACTTCCAGCTATGGCAGTGCCCGTTACCCCTTTTCGACCGCGCCGTCGAAAAAGAGAAAGGATGCGGCCACGACTAAGGCAAGTTTAAAGCTTTGCTCGCAAGTATTATACTCTTGGTTTTTTTTTATTTTATCCAACACCTTGTGTATTGCTACTGTTAACTTGTTCAAGGTTGGAATCTCCTTATCAATGTTGTAGGGTAATTTTGTTAACGGGTCTTATTCTAATGGTTGTAGATAGGTACTTACTTGCAATTTAGAAAATTAAATTCCCTAGGGTTCGTTTGGCATTACTGTGGTTTTCTGTTTTTTGGTTTTTTGTTTTTTTTAAAGTATATGATATATGCCCCATAATGAATCAAAATTTTTTTGAACTTATTAAAATCATGATAATTTTGAAAACTGACAACAGAAAAGTGGAAACACCTTTTTCTTGTTTCCTGTTTTTGGTTTTTTGTTTTAAAAAAAACAGGAAACTGAAAACCAAAACTGATGCCAAACAAACCCCTAGCTATTAGCTTAACCATTGGAGCTAAAAAATTAAATTACCTTGGTCAAGCAAATTAGCTTAGTGCTTGAGAAATAAATTTGCCAAAACGATAGGTTGATACATTAATAAAATTAAATGTAAAAAACTAATTAATAAATTGAGGTTCAATTTAATCACAAGCTACTAGCTAACCATTGGGGCACAAATTAGCTACAAAACAGATTAACTTATGATCTTATGTGACTTAACAAGTTAATTAGCTTACCATTAAAATTACTCTTAATAATCAGAGCATATTACTTATCAAGGCACATAGCGCCCAATGATACATTAGATGATATCTTTGTAAGAGGATGATTAATCACATTGCTGGTCATGGCATTTTTAAGGCCTTAGGCATATTTAATCAGAGTGTCTTAACAAGCCACCATCATTTGGGAAAACTTTCCATCCAAAAGTTTTACGGAATTCATCATACCTCTTGAAGGTTCAATTTATTTGGTCATGGCATTTTTTGCTTTGGAAACTTACAGGGAAGAAAATTTTATTTTCAGAATTTTTGATTTTGGAAAATTAATATGTAAGAATTTTATATTTTGAAATTTTGATGTGTGAATTATTGATTTTGAAAAATTGAGAACTTCAATTCATATTATAACAAGAACAAACACATTAATGTAGCCATGAGTAAAATTAACAAGAACAAGCAAATTCCCTCACTCTCTTTACCTTCCTTTTCCCCGTTATCCAAAAGAGGGATTTTGTTTTCTTCACCCCTCCCCTTCCTTCACTTCCCCTTCCTTCATCTTCCTTCCCCTCCTTTTCCTTCCAAAAGTTCTATCCAAACACAGTGTAAAACTATGAGAAAATTAAGTAGTTCACAAAAATTGTATAAACATAGAATAATTCATTCAATCACACTTAATCATCCTCATTAATTAATGCCAAGTTTCAAACAAACTTTTTAGAGTAATTTTTAACATTTTTTTATTATATCAATAATGAATTTTGAAACACGCTAGAATAGATAAATCTCCCATGCTTCAATGATAAATAATTAGCAAAAAAACATAGGGCAAATAAGAGCACAGGTCAAGAAAACCAAGAAAATTTTATTCCAATTTCTTGTTAACCGACTTACTTGCCACAATTTTTTGTTTTTTACCTCCAAAAACTTGACGATTTCTCCTAAATTAGCCATTTATTTTCTTTTATAAATATACCTTTTTAGAGTTCACATTTTACATTCATTTCCTTTTGAATTGATTATTAATTCAAGAACACTAATTGCTTAAAACTCATAACACAAATTCTTCCCAAAATTTCAATATGATTAGACAAGTCTTCAATAATCTTTTCGAAAGAAACCCTATCAATGGTGCGGCAAATACCTCAAGTTACAAAGGTTTGTCCTCCCATACCACCCCTAACCTTTCTACGTCTCTCAAATTTAATCTAATCTCTGCGTTGGAGAATCGAGAAGCACGATATAGGTTGTATATTCAAGATTTGAGACGAGTACTCCAAGGTCAAGAAAAAATTAATGAGATTCCTTTGTTGACGACACAAAATGAGGGTAAGCTTGGTTACGCATCACTTGAAACATGACCATAAGCTAAAAAATGAGATTAAAATGTACTATAAATTTAGGAAAGAGAATGCTTATATTATTTCCGGATTGGTTTTTGGTGATAAATGGCATGAGTTTTATAATATTCAACCCGATTTTTCGAGGCCAATCACAAAGCATCGCAATTAAAGAATTCAATGATAATGCAACGATTAAAAAGATCGAATTGAAATATTCGAAAATTGATTCTATGCTTTTTTTTTTTTTTTTTTTTTTTTTTACAAGAAAATTGCTGCTAAGGCTTTAAAAGTCGGATAATTAGGTCTTATTTATTCTTTTTAGTTTAGCTATTTTTTGAGATGTTTTAGCTTGTTACAACAAAATAAGGGATATAGTGGTACAATAATGATATTGCACTACTACGTGCTATTGTATAGTTTATTAGCACCGTACATTACGTTATATGAAACGAGTATTTTGGTTAATAGGTAATAATATATGGTATGTGTTAATGTTTAAAAAAAAAAAAATATATTGTACGTCTTCTTTTTCTTTATTATCATATGCGTGCCAAGGTCTTCCTAGTCATTCTCTCAAATTGGTCTGTATTTTAGCTAGGCTAAGTACGACGCTCAAAGTTATGTGAGTGAAGTTAGAAAATGGCTAAGTAAGCAAGCAAGAGTGAACAAGGAAGATTGCTTTAAGAATGCTTTTGTATTGCTTGAGAGAACTTTGCAAATTTGTGGATCGATGTACAAATGAGGGGGAAGCTCCTATTTATAGTGCTTCCCAAGGCCTAGAGACTTCTAGCCTAGAAAGTTCTAACCTCCTCAAATGGAGGGTCCTAGAACAAGGTTAATTTAGAGAGTTCTACACCATTCTACTCTACTCCTCTCTATGTGCAATATTTCGGAATGATCTAGGCTACTCTAGTTTACAAAAAATATACAAGATATAAGATTCTAGAAGCATCTAGAAGACTCACAAACCTTGTAGTGCAATCTGGAACGTTATGTGTCCCATCTCCAAAATCCGTCTCGACCATCATCTTCATTGGACCCAAAAACGGCGGGCCCCCCCAAGTTTCAGCCAGTTTGGCCTTCATTTGGGCCCCCAAATGGCCCATTATTGTGTGCGTTACTATCATTTGGGTGTTCACTAGGAAAACAGCCCCATAGCTAAATAAAGCTCTATAGGGGAGAGGTGCTTCCTAGAACCTATGGGCAACTCCCAAGTGACGTTGCTAATGTCTTTATGGGTGTGGTGCTTGAGTTGTGACAGTTAGATATAATTAGCATTAATAATTGGGACACAGACATTCAAATTAATAATCAGGAGATGGGACGGATATGAAAATTGAAATGCACCAGTGTAACGTAAACATGTGAGTCAATAGAAGCTGAAATTTTCAAGGCCTTAGATCACACGTACCAATCCACTCGTATTTACTAACAAGGGCACAAAAATATTTTGACTACTTGATCTTGACATCAACATCTGCATTCATGGAGAAAATTTTTCCAGGAGGCATTCCTGCTGCTTTAAATGCTTGGCTGTTACAAAAATGGCACACAGTAAAACTTTCCAAAAATTTTGAAACAGTAGAAATGAACACAAACTTCCATAGGATAAAAGATAACTGCTGCAATGAGAAGGGCGAATTACAAACAAATCAATTCTTTCAAAAAAAGGAAGCATTACACATTACACACATTACACCTACATATCAATCACAACTATCGTCAAGGATGGGAATATCTCCCTAACACTTTATTGGATCATATGTTAAAGGTACTTTCACTTATATATATAGAGTACAATAATAGCACAAGGCATGACGTGTCACAATTATCCATCTCTATAGGGTTATGTTGAATTATTTAAGGCAGACGTAAGCTTTATGTTCCTTTATAGCTAGTTGTTAGAGCATCTAATGCCTAGACATATTTCAGTCTAAGTTCTTTTGAGGTTGTAAGAGTAAGATAACCTTAGCAATCAATTTAAGAGCAAAATCATTTTGCTATGCATCAAATGTGCTGGCCAACAAACTCCTACAATCAATAATTTGCATTACAACATACAAAGTACGTCTTAGTTTTCCTTACAAAAACCCAAACAGCAAGTGTTCCTCCAATGAATGACGTGAAGTTCTTATGGTTTAGTTACTGAAATTAAAAAGCAATTTTCAAATAAACACAATTAATTTTATCCAATCAACAAAATTGCAATTCACATGCAGTGGCGGACCCACGAAGGCCATGTTTATTTCAAATAAACATAATTTTATTGTTGTTGCATATCCACATATAGTACATTATTCTTTATACCTTCTATATTATGTAGTTAATTAATTCTACAAGACTACAATTATATAAAATAAACTACCAAAATTTACTCAGTCAAGGAATCAAAGATGCTAATATTACTCGACCACATTTCATTTGATCAGATACAAAGGAACGTTTTTTTTTTTTTTTTTTTTTTTTTTTAATTTCACGCTATTAGTAATAATTAGCTCTTTTTTCATATATACAATATACATCCCATGTTTGGTTTATTATAAGAATAAAATTTTCTCATATGAAGCAAAATGATATGTATATCTTATATAGCATTATTTACCTTCTTATAAAACATAAATGCAGGATTATTTGTTTTCTTCATAAGGATTGCCGTTAGTGGCCTTGATCCATCAAGTCGGAGATGGGGAATCGTTGTTGTACTTGTGCAGGATTTAAAGAACACAAATTTAAATGGTACGTACCTTATGCCTTATGGTTGCTGAGTTTTCTTTGGAAGCCTTGGATGATCCTTGTTTGTTTTCGTGCTCAGAGATTTTTGCTGCAGAGGAAAAGAGAAGTAGGCTTTCCTGGCTTCTTAGCGATTGTTTCCAAAGAGATTCCGGGAGGGATCCTTTTCCTACGTGTAATGCCTTGTCTCAAGTATGTGGCCTAACATATGCGAAGCATGTACTATTTCATTGTGTATAAGCATAGATTTACCAATACATACATCTTGTAGGGTTTATACTTTTCTGATAATATGCTCTTTCAAAAATGAATACTGATTTTTTTTTTCTTTGCTGAAACTTAAGACGTGTGATCTTCTTACAGGGCTACTTTACTGCAGATGGTTGGATTTGCACAGGGGCAACACCGAGAACTAAAGGAGCAACAGGAACAGTTACTGCAGGCTCACAATCTTTTGGCCTGTAGTTCAAAATCAATGTTGGAAGCTCAGGTTATTAAGTACATTTGTAGAAAAGAAACAAATAATATAAACTCATTGACTGATACGAGTATAATTTATATACATGTCTTAAATTTTGTAGGAAACTTTGGAGCCAAAACAAACAAATAAAGTACACGGTTGACATGACATTTATGACGGAGAATAAGCGGCCAGGAATACGCGATGTTTCAGATCAGAACTATTGGATGTGTGACACATGTCCAATAAAGTAAAAGCTTATTTCCCGCCAAGGTTTTCAAGAGCTAATAAAATTAGGGTAATGCTATACATAGCCCTTAGGGCTATATATAAGCATTGAATTTACTCTTGAAAAATGTATAAAGTTAGGAATTCATGACAAAAACACGCGCAGATCGGTGTAATTAGTATGTTTTTGTCATGATTTTCTAAATTTAAACAATTTTCAAGAGTAAATTAAATGCTTATATGTAGCCCTTAGGGCTATGTATAGCATTTTCCATAAAATTCAGCTAATTACCGTCATAATTTATATCTGCAAATCTAATCACTTAGCTAAACTCCGAGCTCGCTCTTATGAAATATGCAAGACAACTATGTGTACTAATTTGCCAACTCACTGTCTTTTAAATCTATACTCTTCTCTACATATATTTTTTGAAGGAAATTGGGAAAATGCTCATAATCAAACTGAAAATCTGAAGCTCCAAATTCACCGAATATCGGAATTTAACCTTGAATCTTGATTACTACTAGACTGCCAAGCTTCCGAACTGTTTGTTCCAGTTTTCATATATACCAAGTTCATTAGGTGAAACTGACGGCCTCACCTCCTGCAAAGCATCTTTAAAATCCTACAAAATAAAAGCAGAGTCATCGCTTAGATAGCTAAAGAAAACTTACCAACTGTAACATGAGTATTGAATAAGCTATTTCAAGCAAGACGTGCTTACCTGCAGAGTTACTGGCCTCATGTCCTCTTTGTCCAGCTTTGTAATTTCTATGCCCTGCCTCAAAGCATCTCTAAGTGGACCCATGGAAGCATCCTTCACAAGATTTTTCATATCCGATCCAGAGTAACCTGGGATGGGGTGAGATAAAAATGGTAAAAACAAAACAGATGATGTGTGATCGCAAAGTTGGTAAATAGTAAGTAAGCTAAAAACCTTCAGTCAATTTGCAGATCATGTCCATATCCTCTTTTGAGAGTCTAAACAGCCCATCTTTTTCCAGGAGATTGCGTACTATCCAGGCTCTTGCTTCTGTGCATTCAAAATATTTTTATTAACCTATCAGTGATATCTGCTGGAAAAACAAGCAAAGGGCAGAGACACAGACCTGCAGAAGGGAGTGGTATGTACAGTCGTTTTGTAAGCCGCCTCCTTGCTGCTTCATCAAGCTCTTGGGGCCTATTTGTAGCTCCTGCATAGTACACATAATTTACATGTTAATTGATACCCAAACAAAAACATGAACAAGACCATTGGGTGCAATGCCTAAGCATAAAGAGGCCACTATGCCATGCCCATGAAAATACTGATGCAACAGCCTAGACCTTGGCATCCAAGTGAAAACAAATTGGCATCAGCAAAGACTTCACAAGAATAAAATAAGAGGTTAGGGAAGCCCAACTTTTACATGATAGTCATAAAGTTAAACATCTTTGCTTGAAGTCAAAGCTCTCTATATATTTACTGTAAATTTTAAAATAATAGCAATCTTTAGCAGTTTATCTAATGATTACTCCACCTAATGTGGCAGGTTGTACGATAAAAGAGCATTTCTAGTCAACTTTGATAATATGCCATAAAAATATGAACAATCACCTATAAGCAGAATCTGTTCACTTATACTGTCAAAGCCTTCCATCTCGATAAGAAACTGAGTCTTGAGTCTCCTACTTGCTTCATGCTCACCTTCTGATTTGCGCTATCATAAAAAAAAACTTTTATAAAACTTCTCAGCAATAGAGAAAGTTATGATTCATGCAGGAACTGAATTAATTAATCTTCAAAAAATATAATAAAAAATGTGGTCACATTTTTCTGTTCAAGCCTCCTTTTTATTAATTTGAAACCCCAAATATTTGCTTCTGCAGTCAAGTCCATATAGAAGCAATAAAAACAATAAAATCCCTCTTCCTCCAAAGCTAAAGCTTAGAGATTACCTGCGACAGAAGGGAATCAATTTCATCAACAAATATAACTGCTGGTTGACGGCAACTGGCAACTCCAAAAAGAGCCCTCACTAGCTTTTCACCCTCCCCGATCTGCATTTTATCAACACATCAAGATCTTAGCTCTAACATAAAAATGAATCACACGCCAGTTTGCACTTCTTGAACATAAAATTCAGAAGATAATAGCAGATTGTCTCAATCTGAATCTTTAAGGCAAGCTTGAATTAGGAATTAACGAATTAAAGTGGGGGTAATAAGAGAGAATCAAGCCAAGGAAGATTGGTAGGGGGAGACAGGTGGTGGTGGTTAAAGGAGGGTTGAAGCGATTATAATCTTTATTTTGAGGGTTTAAACCTTCCCGGGGAGACAAATGATGGAGGCAATCCATTTGATAAGACAAATGATGGAGTTTTATAGGGTAAAGAAGAAAGATCTTCATATGGTCTTTATTGATTTAGAGAAGGCATATGACAAGGTGCCAAGAGAGATACTTTGGTGGGCAATGTTGAAGAAAGGTATCCCACGAAGGTATGTAGACCTAGTTAAGGATATGTATCGGGATGTGTCAACAAATGTGAGGACATGCGGAGGGTTGACAAAAGATTTCCCTATTACAATCGGATTGCATCAAGGGTCTGCATTAAGCCCTTTTCTTTTTGCAACGGTTCTAGATGAATTAACTAGACCAATTCAAGATGAGGTTCCATGGTGTATGCTGTTCGCAGATGATATCGTTTTGGTGGATGAGACTAAGGATGGGGTTAATGTCAAGTTGGAGCAATGGAGGCAAAGGTTGGAATCTAGAGGGTTTAAGCTAAGTCGGAGTAAGACTGAATATTTGGTATGTCGTTTTGGCACTCAGAGGGGGACAAGCAATGAAGTGGTGAGTTTGGATGGAAAGGATTTGACCATGAGTGAATGTTTTAAGTACCTAGGGTCGATCATCCAGAAGAATGGTGACATTGATCAAGACGTGACCCACAGGATTAAGTCAGGGTGGCTTAAATGGAGAGCGGCCACGGGAGTGTTATGCGACCGCAGCATTCCCTTAAAGTTGAAGGGAAAATTCTACAGGACTGCCATAAGACCAGTGTTGCTCTATGGTACAGAATGTTGGGCTTCTAAGAAAGAGCATATTAAAAAGATGGAGGTTACGGAAATGCGCATGTTAAGGTGGATGTGTGGAAACACTTTAAGAGATAGAATCAGAAATGAGGTTATTCGCAAGAAAGTAGGTGTGTCGGGCATTGTAGATAAATTAAGGGAAAATCGTCTGCGTTGGTTTGGACATGTAAGACGGAGACCCGAGGGTGCACCGGTGCGAAGAGTGGAAGAGTGGGACCATGGAGGGATTAAACGAGGAAGAGGGAGACCAAAGATGACTTGGTTGGAAGGAGTGAGGAAGGATATGAAGTGCATGGATTTACGTGAGGATGAAGTTTTGGATCGTAAGGGATGGAGGAGAAAGATTTATGTTGATGACTACACGGAATAATCAAATTTGGTTCATGTTAGCCGACCCCACTTTTGGGATTAAGGCTTTGATTGATTGATTGATTGATTGAAACCTTCCCGGGGAGAGGGGGGAAGGGATGCTTAAACTAGACGGTAATATATAAGAGGTAATGATTCCCCCACTGCCCACCTCCATCCTCCCCTCTCAACCACAACTGCAAACTACACCTGTCTTCCTTTTCTTTATTATCTCTTATTAAACACCGTTAATTCTTCACTCCCAATCCAAGCACCCCCCCCCCCCCCAGTCATATTAGTAATATACTGTCAATTAACAGCTTAATGCAAAGGTCATTTCTTCACTATGTCAAGTGCCAATGAAGGGAGTCTGGAAAACAAGAAATTAGTGGAAATGCCTTCCATGTTTCATGAGATTCATATGTCATTGAATGCACAATTAGCAAGCAGGTATCTCAAAACACACACAGATTAACAAGCCACACTTGAACCTTGAACAAACTAAGTTCTACATATCAGATGAAATGAATTTAAATTCATCAGAGAATAAAGTTTTATATATAAGGAGAGTAGATAAGGAGTACCTAGGAAAAAGGCAACAAAATTCTAAGGTGGCAAGAGAAATGTATAGTCTGCAGCAAATTGAACTGAAAAACTCCGTATTTTTTATGAGAACATGACTTAGAATTAAAAGCAAGCAGAAAACACAAAACAGAGTGAACAATGCAAAAATCTTTGGACCCAAGGTTTTAAACTTACCCACTTACTAGTCAGTGAACTGGCAGATATGTAAAAAAATGTCGCTTTAGCCTCTCCAGCTATAGCCTTTCCAATCATTGTTTTACCAGTTCCCTGAAATAAATATATGAGACAATATTCATGAAACAGTACCTTTTAGGCCACTTGCACTTCAAAAGTAAAGAGCTGCAGTACTTACAGGTGGACCAAAGAGCAGAAGACCTCTTCCTGGAGCACGGCATCCTTTGAAAATGTCTGGACGCAATAGAGGCCAAACCACCATCTCTGTCACACATTTCTTGGCATGCTCTAAACCAGCTGTAACAAGAAGACAATGAATGCTAGATTTATTCATAAAAAGGAGCATTGCATATAACAAATGCAAATTACCAATGTCATCCCAGCGCACATTGGGATCTCGGTCCATAATCTCATTGCTAACATGTTCAATTAGACGAGGCTCCAAATTTCTCAGCTTCTCCGGCAGCTCCCCATCAGGACCACATAACATTTCCAAACTAGCACAAAACAAATGAGCTGTTAGCAAATATGAATATCTGATCACCTTCCACCAGTTGACTACAGAAAGTGTAGTGTTGGAAGCTCTACTTAGTGGACATTTGGCTGGATGCCAGGACATCTAAAAAACTATTTGGTGGGCCTTGAGGAATAGACTAAACTGGGTAGAATTAAGTTATTTAATTTTCTTCATTTTGTGCACAGAACTTTCCAGGAACAATTCCTATGTTTTTTGTCAGCCAAAAAAATCCTCAAATTTCAACTACAAAAGTACAACTTTCTGTGTAATCCAATGTCAAAAGAGCTACCACTTTAGTATAATCTTATAACGAAGCATGACAGGGAAAACAAACAACAAAAAAACAACACAAAAACAAAAATTAAAATGAAAGCAAAAAACTGTGAAAAGCTGGTTATCAACCCAAGTTTAATAAAACACTTGTGAGGACATACCATTTTCTGGTTGAATCCTCCACAGCATCATCACATTTGCCACCAATTCGTGCAGTCATATTCCCGCTATTGTTGCCATTGGATCTGATTGGGGGAATAAAATTACCACGGACCCCACGGCGTGATACACCATATGATTTTCCACTATAACTCCGGCTGTTGGAATTGTAATCACTAATGGGAGAGACAGAACAGCTTGGTGAACCACCCAACCCTTTCTTTTGCTTTACTTCCATTTCCTGTTATAGGAAAACAAGATATAAATTTCAATAAGATAATTTGGAAACTGGAACAAGTCCCAGGCTTCCGATATATTAAGAAGGCTGAAGTCTAATTTCAAGATGTAGACGTAATTGAAAATACCAATTTGGTTCTAGCAGTCACAAACGCATTTCCAGAGACTTCTCTGTTAGTTTCGTTGTTGCTCAAAGCTGATCCGATGTCATTTCTAGGATACCTTGATTCCATGTGAGGACGCTTTATTCCCAAATTGTTTCCAAGCATTCTTTCTTCTTCTTCAGCGTGTGCAAACGAAGAATTCCCTTTGACTTGATTATTTGATGCACATGCCTTGCCCAAAATAATGCAGTCATCAGATCCATTATTTTTGGATGTAACAGGACCTTTTACACCAACATTACTTCTACCCATCATGTTGTTCCCATGCCAAGATGACAAGTCAGACTCAAGAGTAGTTTTGGAGGTCTTCCTAGTCAGTCTCTCAAATTGGTCTCCTTGGCCTCCCTGCACAAGGTGTAGATAGCAATGAGCACTTAAATCAAAAGTACTGCTCCCTACTGGCTAGGAAGCCACACAATGAACATAACTAACTAGGAACCTTGGAAAGTTGCACAATTAGAAGACACATAACAGCACTAGTCAAATTCAATCAGTTGTGATTCTAAAGATCTATCAAGGTGCTTATACTACATTAATTGCCCTCCTCACCAAAATGAAGAAAACGTAAGGTATAATTAGTATCGTAGACATTCGTATGAAAATCGGAAGATGTGAGGATCTGCAAATTGAAATGAACCAGTAATGTAAACATGTGAGTCACTAGAAGATGAAATTTTCAAGGCCGTAGATCAAACATACCAATCCACTTGTATTTACTTTGGAAGACTGCTGAATAAGGGCACGAAAATATTTTGACTGCTTGATCTTGACATCAACGTCTGCATTCATGGAGAAAATTTTTCCAGGAGGTATGCCTGCTGCTTCAAATGCTTGGCTGTTACACAAATGACACATAGTAAAACTTAAAAATAAAATAAATTGAAACAGTAGAGATGAAACACAAACTTCCACGGGATAACAGATAACTGCTGCACAGAGAAAATTACAAATAAATTGATTCTGCCAAGAAAAGAAAGCATTAAACCTACATATCAATCACAACTATTGTCAAGGATAAGGGAAATATCTCCATAACACTTTATTGGATCATATGTTAAGAGTAGAGTCTGCATTATGGACATTAGAAATAATTGCCATCTAGCTTGTTGTTGTTGTTTTTTTTTTTTTTGACAAATAGCTTGTTGTTGTTGTCAACAGTTAGAGCATCAGAAAATGTGTAAGAAAGAGGAAATGCAGATATGTTCCCCACCATCTTGATAGGTTGGGACACAATGGCTTCTGAGGGAACCAGTGTTTCCTACATATAATCTCTGACTAGGTCATTCAGAAAGCCATTAATAAATCCCATTTCTCGTTTTTTGACACTAATAGCTTCTCTCTTGTAGCTGCAAACAGAGAATACAACATTCTATGACCTCACATGCAATCCTTTCCCTTTTATGACCACATACAGTGAGCATTTTCATGGATACAATTATACTCTCCAATCTTCCTTCAAGGTATTTTTCACTTATATATAGAGTACAAAAATAGCGCAAGGCATGTCGTGTCACAAGTATCCATCTCTATAGGGTTATGTTGAATTATTTAAGGAAGACGTAAGCTTTATTTTCCTTTATAGTTCTTGGAGCATCTAATGCCTAGACATATTTCAAACTAAGTTCTTTTGAGGTTGTAAGAATAAGATGACCTTAGCAATCAATTTAAGAGAAAAATTCATTGCTATGTATCATATGTGTTGGCCAACAAACTCCTACAATCAACAAATAGCAATACAACATACAAAGTATGTCTTAGTTTTCCTTACAAAACCCGGACAACAAAGAGTTCCTCCAATCAATGACGTGAAGTTCTTCTGGTTTAGTTACAGAATTTAAAAATAAGTAATTTTTCAAATAAACACCATTAACTTATCCAATCAACAAAATTGCAATTCACATGTGTCCTAATCCTGCTTCCAAAAGCCTAAATAGTGAAATCCACTAGAGCTTCATCTCTTATAATCAATTAAACAATGTTCGCAATCATCAAAATATAGAGATTTAACTTCTAAAACAAAACCTAACACCAAAAGAGTTCCTCTAATTCAAAAACAAAACAATAATTTTGAAAAATGGATAAAAATCAAATTATCTCAAATTGCAGCTCCATTCAATATCAAAATACAGTAATCGATTTCATGAACAGCAAAATCGAACAAAATTAAGCACATGTGTACAATTTTTTCACCAAAATTTTCGAAAAACGAAATCATTCAGCACTTCTGCATCATCTCGAATCAAAAATTCATCATCAAACAAAAAATTCACCAAAATCAACAAAAAAAAACCTGGAAAACTAGAAATTATAAATAACTCCGAAGAACATGAAAGAGAGAGAGAGAGAGTTACCGGTCGTAAACGGGAGTGAGTTGACGGCGAGAAGCATCGAGCTTAGACAAAGCATCGCGGCGAATAGGATGAATAAACGAGGAATCGATGTCGTTTTGAGAGCGAGAATCGAGAAAACCGAGGAGACGAAGACTGAGAAGTTGTGCGGAAGAATAATCGCGATTCTCTAAAGCGAAATCGGCGCCGAAGAGTAGAGATTGAAGACGGTTGATGTTGTTATCGACTTCTTTCCTCCAATTTTGCTGGTTTTCTTCTCTCTCCTCTTGTTTCGCCATTGTTGCACCTCTTTCAACCTCCTCTCTTACTGTAACTTTCAGGAGAGAGAAAGAAAGAGAGAAGGATTTTGTGAAGGTTTTCCTGATTTTGGAGGGTTTTTAATTTTTATTACAGTACTTGTATGCTTTTATTTTCACATTTCCCGCTTATTTTCTTTTGTAGGTGTTATTGCAGATTTTAAGAATAATTAATTTATTTTGAGCACTTTGTTCAGAAGAGGTTTCGTGGTGTAGTTGGTTATCACGTCAGTCTAACACACTGAAGGTCCCCAGTTCGAACCTGGGCGAAGCCATTTTTTATATATATATATTTTTTAACGAGCACAAGGGATAATCTTAATGCGCTAATTGATAAGCTAAACAGCTTGAATAACCATTGTATACATCACTAGTTCATTCTAATAACTGTATAGGCAGATCTACTAAGGTGACGTACCTCATCATTTTAAGAGAAAGGTGTAATTTTTTAAAAAAGCTAAAAATAGTTACTCCGTATGTGACAGGTTCAAGACAAGGAACAGAAACGAATCAAACGATTGATTAAAAGAGCTTCAAACCACGAAAAAAGAGCCTCACCAGAGACTAGCCTTGTGCAGTTAATGAGTAACATTACACACATAAAACATAAAATCTAGCTGTGATACAGTACATACAATAACCATACATAGTAGCTTATAGGTTATTCACCAAGTCCAGAAATAGAATTGGACGTCTTGCCACTTATGGTTAAAATTTTGTCAACCCAAATACAATAAGGTAGACTTTGAGATATCACATACTTGAGTGACCAATTCTAACATCAACCCTATGCCATGATGTGTTCAAAATTCCTCTCAGATTCCAGATACTTTCTACACTTTCGGGCTGCACATTTGCAGCAATATCCACCTACCACAAATCAAAGAAAACATCAAGCACAAACAGCGCCATTAGAAAAACTCACAACAATAATTGAACATGAAATGAGTTTAATCAAAAGATTTTATATTACAGAAGTAATAGCAGTTAAGCTGCTGTTCTAGTGTTCTACATAGACAGAAAACAGAAACTTAAAGTTACACATGAGACAACCTTATAAAGTTTTTTCATTAAAAAAATTTCAGTGACCACAATACATCAAGCCAGTTTGTATAAAAATTTATAAATTAAAAATAAATAAATAAAAAAAGTAGAAGACCAAAGTATCTTCAAGAGAAGAGACAAAGGAATGTAATTACGTACTACGTAGTATAACACATCCTTACCGCTTTTGCAACTATCTCAGCTCTATGCTGTACCTCAACTTCGGCCTCAAAGAATACCCACGCCCACTTGTCACAGTTGAAACTATCTGCAACATACGGCACACCTGGTTTCTGGTATCTGGAGGCTTCTACCCATGTTTTACCTCCATCTATGGATATATCTACTCTTTCAATCCCACGACCTCCACCAGATAGTGCATATCCTTTGACTGTTACCTAAACCCAGATAATCAGAAGTTTTAGATACCATTACCAGATACTGCTAATGTTGAGATATTCCAAGAAAGCCATAATTCAGCAAAGAGGAATTCAGGAGATATTTTATAAGAACATAAAATCCTTTCTATATTTGTGCATTTGATTTATAAATATATCTTAAGAGTGCAAACATTCCGAGATATTTTGCCATTGGATGGGGTCTCCACTCTCCAGAATGTTAAGTGCTAAATTGTTGATATTGTAGTTTGAACAAAGCGCATATGTAATTATATTTTGCCCATTCTTCAAATACGAAGTATTATTGAGTGAGAAGGAAGAAATGTAGCAAAACTACCTTGCCATCCTTCAGAACATTAGAGTCTTCCAAGGAACAGATGGCGGACTGCAAAAAAAGAAGCAACAGTTAATTCTCATTATGCCCACAAATTCAAGTTCAGAAATCTAATCACATTCTGCCCAAATGTATTTCTGAACAAGTTATGTCAGAGTAAGGTGGACATCAGCTTTCAGGAATACATATACCTGAACTGGAAAATCCATTTGAGGCCTCCTCGTTGACCAATTTATATTGTCCCAATCAACTGTAGGAGGGAACATTTTATAATCCTTTTGCGTAAAGAAACCCTGTTGATAGCAACATGAAATAGGCCACTAAGTCCCCTAAAGAGAAAATATGTAACAGCTTATAAAAAAACCAAGTACTCTATATTAGCCAACCTGAGATTCTTCAGCAATCACATTGACAGAATCCAGCCATTTAACTGAACGAGCACCAATAACACCCGGGACAATTACACGTAAAGGATAACCATGATCCCTGTTAAGAGGCTAAGGTCATATCAAAAACAGATAAACTCAAGTTAGATTGATACTGCACTCAAATACACTTAATGCTGGTCATGTGATCAGTTGTGATCATGAATGAAGCTTGATTGGAAAATCAATAGCACAACCATTTTTCTCATCTTTTCACTATCTTTTTTCTCAAGATGATGGAAATTCTAGGCAGTCAAATTATCAATGCCTGATGTCTCCACACAGAAGAGAAGACAGTAAGAAAATCAGGCTCAAATCAGTTTTACAAACACAATACCTATGAGCTTTCTACTGCAGTTGATCAGCCTTTTTCTTCTCTGATTTAACACAGGAACTAGGGAGTGGGGAAAGCAAAAATAAAATGAGCCCTGATTAACATCCTATGTCAAAACATGCCCACATCTCTACATTTATGCTTTATTCTATTCAAATCATCTTGCCTAAACTTATCTTATTTGAACTTACTTATTTTATCTAAATTCTTTTTTTGCATTGGGGTGGGGGGGGGGGGGGGTGATTATTTTTGTTTCAACTGATCTGAACTATCTAGATTTATGTGAACTTATTTGAGCCAAAAATAAGTCAGATAGAATAGGACCTTAGAAGGCACAACATAGAGTGACTCCATTAGCTGCAGATTAACTAGCAGGGACAGTTTACTTTATACGTAGTAGATATGTAGAAAAATATAACATAGATTAACTCTGTGTTCTAAAATCTAATATAATCGAAGTCTACAAATAATACAATGAACAAATCAACAAACTCTCTTTGATGAGTAAGTCATTAAGCTGGAATTCTATCACGAGTGTTAGAAAAATCCTGCGTTAGATGCAAGCTTGGTAGAGATTCAGATTTTGAAGAAGAAGAGAGGCAGTAAAAACTTAGATGAAAAATTACCTCTCCATTCATTTCATAGGCAAGTAATACATCGGCCTCAGGGTTAGTTGCCTGGCTCAACGGAATTGATGCCTTATAAGGACCGCCATTCTCTTCCTACTCAATAACAAATAGATCTGGTGAAACTCTCCATCAAGAGATTTTTAAATTAGAAATAAATAAATAAATAAAAAGCCCACCAATTATTGAAGAATGATGAAAAAAACGTACACTCAAAAGTCAAAACAGAGAATGAAAGAAGCATTACCTTGCACCTGTCAACACTGACAAATTCAACATGTTTTCCCCCACTTGCTGTGGAACTCGCTAGCTTAGGAACACCAAGAAGTTCAAGCACATCTGCTAGTTTAGCTCCACCCCATACAGCTGAATTAAAGTTAAAAAATAATAAAAGGTTAGGAAGGTGGACTGAGCAGAACTCTCTAAGCATCAGTTTATGCAAGCAAATATCTAACAAGTATACACCAAGTTCTTCAACAGGCATAAAAAAGACAGTAGTCTGCAGACTATATTCAGCAAACTATACTCCATAAAAATAAGCATTATAGAAAGCCTGCTTATCCAATATAGCCAAACTCGTGTTTGCTTCTTTCTCTAATTTTACAAATTGATGAAGTCCTACAGAAAAGCATGGATAGTTTACAGCATATAATGAAGGAACAGAAATTGCCCCAATATTACTGAAATTAATAATACTTCATTTGATTCAATGTGAAAAGCACAAACCATTTCCTAAGGCAGCAATGCCCCATCCAACTCCTCTCACTTTTTTCGTTTTGCTCATAGCTGTTCTGCGGTTTCCTGCACACTGTAGCATTGAAAGATCAATATACTCATCAGCTTTAATTGTTGAACAAAAGGACGTTACAGTTATTCTGGGAGAATAAGGCACGTCACAAAATCAAACACCAACAGCCCACTTAATTTCTCATTACTGAAATTTTAAAACCAACCTGTAATGTAGCTGTTACGGTATACTTGGGCAGGTCCCTAAAACAGAAGAAACAATGTGAGCACATGACAACGAACTGGAGGGGAAAGGAGAGAGGGTAACCATCAGGTAGATCACATATGTCAGTTCAACTACAAGATAAAATTTCTAATTTGCGACCAGTCAAGCAAATTGAAGATATAACGCGTATGACATATTCTCTATAAAGTAATGCAGTCAAAATATTGCAAACCCCTGCCTACCGGATATCTCTCATGGAGAGCTCCCTTTGGACGCTGATCAGGCCTGTAACAGAAAGTCGATACCTACAAGACAATATACAACTGCATCAGTACAGAAGTATCACCAAGTATTGCAAAGATTATAGCAGTAAGGATAACCTTTCGATGTCATCAATAATAGGTATAGGTCCATGATTTCTTTTGTAGAACAAATCCACTGGAGTCACATAGGAGGATATGAGGCCTGATCGATGCGGTTCAGCATTAAAAGGCTCCTGCACAGTAATAAAGATGTTGACTACAATTTTACTAGCCAATAAAAACAAGGCTAGTTACGTGATACTACATTACATCCATAGCCGAAATAAATTGCCTGGTTCTTGAGCTAATGGCAGCATGCAAAAAGCCTTCACACTGGAATAAATTGAATGTTAATCCTCTCCCAATTGACTTTATTTTAGGCCATCTCTAAAAGCAAAAACAAACAACCTCGATTCCTTGAAGATGAATACGTGTTAAGTTACCTCCAAAAGTGCAAGTCACACAAAATTGCCAAATTCTTTTCAAAATTCTGTAAGTCATTGATACAGTAATTTCTTTAAACCATCTAGAGAGTAGAGAGTACTACTACATAAAAATCATCGCCAAAGGACATAATCCTTGATACTATTAACATATGAATATGACTATTGACAAGTCTTCCCGGACCTGCTTTCCTTCAACAACCTAGCCTGAATTTGGCCAATCAACAATCTTCAATATACTCTCAATCCAGGAAAGGGTTTTCTACATTTCCTAGACTGAGTAATTTTACTATCATTTTCTTTCTTTGATTACTTTCAAGATTTAGTATAGTTCTAAACTTCTAAGGTTGTTAACACAACGTATGACTCCAAGTTGGTCCGAAACATGCATAATCAAGCGGTATCTACTATTTAGACAACTTACTCTTTGCTAAAACAGAAGTACTATCAATGGTTCTACCATCAGGCCACATTTGAATTTAGTTAACATACAAGTATGATATGATCAGTTAAATCACTTAATTCATCAAAAATATATTTCTAACTTAAACAATTTCCAAAATTACTCCAATTTTACTTAAGCTAGCACAGTTTTGTTTTTAACATAGCATAAATATTTTAATATTAACAATCAATTACCATATTAATTCTAGATTTTTATTGCCAACAATTTCCAAAATTACTCCAATTTTACTTAAGCTAGCACAGTTTTGTTTTTAACATAGCACAAATATTTTTTTATTAACAATCAATTAACAATTCTCAAAAAAAAAAAAAAAAATCAATTACCAAATTAACTCTAGATGTTTTATTGCCGATAACAATCTCCCCCCCCCCCCCCCCCCCCCAAAAAAAAAAAAAAAAAAAAACAGACAAACAATAATAATCAATCAAATTGCGTCAAAGTAAAATCAACTAATCAAATAAAAAATATCACTAATTCGTCAGCTAAACAAATTTCCAAAAACTCAATCAGTTAATCATTTATTCATTCGTGCATTTAAATAGAACAGTATGATTTTCAAACAAAAATAAAATAAAATTATAAAATGCAATATCAATGAATTAATTCAAACTCCAGCAAAATTCAACAGAGTAAAATAACAAATAATCATTAAAATCAAACTTGCTGAATACATAACAAATTAACATCATGATCAATAATAAAAGAGAGAAAATTGCCTTGGAATTGATTTTAAGTGAAGGATGACGAGATGGTTCATTGGAGTAATCGGACGGCGCGTGAAACCCCGGCATTTTTGCGCGACTCAATTACTCTTTCGACTGGTGTTTCTGGGATGAGATTGAGAGAAAATTATTCTTTTTTTTTTTTTTTTTGAAACAGAAAATTATTCTTTTTTGGTTTTTTTTTTTGGAATTTAGTAATATCTAGTGGGCCTGAGTTGCCTGAAAGCCTGTCAACTTTGCTTAGGCCAAAAAGTTGGGGTCGAGAAGATTTGATCCTAACTTTTGCTCAAAATATATATATATATATATATATATATATATATATATATATATATATATATATATAATAATAATCACTATTCCTATGTCGTTAATTTTTGTTTTGTTTTGTTTTTTTTTTTTTTTTTTAAGAATCTTATGTCATTAATTTTCATATGCATTATCACATATCATTCTCAACAACTCAAAAATACTTAGGGGGTCGGGTCTTTGCCCGTCGAAACAAAGATCCTCCCTGGCAAGGATCAATGATATATACTTGTATACACTTTGAGAGTAATGGATACATCATTTAGTTAAAGCTTTCGTCCTGTTTTAGGAAATCATGAGATCGATTCTCTTCACTCGTCCTCTGCTCTCATTAACACCAAATAAAATAAGTATTGTCTTGTTTGTTCTTAACGTTTTTCTTTAATTGATTTCACTCTATAACACTTTATTTGGATAGGAAGAAATGGAAGGAAAAGAAGAGAAGAGAAATAGAGGGGGACAAAATCTCTAGTTTGGGTAAAAGATTGGAAGAAGGAAGGGGAAGGAGAGAGAGGGATCCATTTTCCCTCTCTCTATATTAAGCATAATCTCTCCAAAATTGAAGAGATTTGGAGGGAAAATAGAGTTCACCTCCCCCTCCCTTTCTTTTCCCTTCCCTTCCTCCATTTTCCCTCCCCTTCTTTTCCTTCCTTCTTTGCTATCCAAACAAAAAAGTTTTTCATTCCTTCTTTAATGTTTTGTTTATATTTTCTTCCTCCATTCTCATTTAGTTTAACATGTTTTCTTTTTTTTTTTTATCACCTTTTAATGTTAAATTATATTTGTACAAAATATAGTCATGTAAAATTTTAATAGATTTATTTAATTTATATTTTTACGATATTAAAATTAACATTTGTTTAAATTGGAGATATAAAGGGTTGAAATTATGCAGTGTGCAATGTAAAAGTCAAAACATGATCACAATTAAGAGAGAACTACATAAATATTTTTTGTTCTCTCTCTGGTCACTCTCTTATACTTTATTCGCATTTTTTTTATACTCATGATATTAACATTCACATTTTAGTTGTTCTAATTTGTGTGGAAAAAGTAAATGCTAAAAATATTCAAATAGGAAAGTAAATACATCTTTATGAATTGGGAAAAATTAACACATTCAAGTATTTGTATATGAGTAGCACTTGAAAAAATAATGAATATTATCACTCATACGAACATCAAACATTTATTACGTGGAGAAAAATTTATACTAATGTGTAAATAATGATAATTAATTGTCAAGTGTGCATCAATTAAAGATCATGATAAACCATGAAATAATTGAATACTACTGAGGTCCTTAAGCCTACCTCGGCCCAAGGCACTCTCTAGGCCTTAGAGCTTATCAAGACCACATTGAAATTGTTATATACATCATGGTGCACGGTGCACCCGAAGGTATTGTTTGCTCATTTCGATGATTATTGCTCATTTTATCATCAAATGACCAAACAAACACGCTTGGGTAGTTAGGTGTACCGGATCTATATATTTACTTGTCCAAATTTTTCTCATGGGTAATTATCTCACATTTATTATACTTGCATTCCTAATCTAGCAACAAGTGTTCAAGAACCAATGTATGTGCTTATTTGCAAGTAAATTGATTGTGATGGAATAGAACTATAGAAGAAAGGGGAATAGTGGATTTTCTTACAAAGATTATACCATTACATGCAATAATTCTCCATAATATGTATAGATATGACAAAGCAAGATCAGTCAATTGCATATGAATTACATTACTATGTTCACCAAGTATAATGATGATGCCCAAATAAACAAGAAACATGTAATCCTTCATTAATTACAAGTAAGAGTAACATCACCTTACCTATGAATGACATTATATTACATACTATGGAGTAATTATTTTTAATAAATTCAAATCTCATCAAATCCGATCAGAAGATTTTAGAAATTTTTCTTAATTGTGTTGCATATTTGCCAATTATCTGAAATCATTTACTAATTCAAATTGTAGAAAATACACAATTAAACAAATCAAACAATACCTCAACAATAATTTCTTATACGAAGTATATGTATCAACATTCAACATACAATTACATTCAAAGTTAATTAAAACCAAGAGATAAATCAAAACCATACATAGAGTGATTCAAACTAGGCTAAAACAAACACAACATAAATCAGTGTAAAACACCTTATTTCGGGTGAAGAGAACACGGGTTAAGTTATTGCACTAACTCCAAAAATCAAAATGTGCTCACTACACAGAGTCGGCGAAAAAACTTGAGTACTAGGATTCTAGGAAGCATTATTATTATTATTATTCATAGGCAGCCATGTCACAGTAAACAAGTACATACCAAAGTACTCCGTACCATCTTCAATTTTTCATAGTAGCCAATGGGTAACCCTTTTCATACATGAAAAGATCATAAGTCGCAATCTTCGTTTGTTTCACATGAAACGGCACCTTTGACTTGCAACACTAGCATATATAAACAAACTGAGAAGAATAAAATGGCATTTACAAAATTAATTATTTTACATAGTCCGTAATAGGATTCATAGAATATACGAAGTAATACCTCTAAAATACTTAAGTATATCTGTATAAGCCTATAATACCCTCATGACTCAAGCAAAAAATTGGGATCATCAATCGTATAAAACAATAGTTTTCAAACAATAAACTTAGTACCCGTCAAAAACAAAAAAAAAAAAAAAAAAAAAACAATAAACTTAGTAAGCAGTGGAGGATCTTGACCGAAAATATTAGAGGGGCTGAGATTTGAATCTTTGCACCTCTCGCTCAAAACTAATCATCTATAACTAATAACACCATTACTACATTGTACATTGCATAAACAAGATGCTAACAAATTAGTACTCGGTCAGACAGAAGAAAAGAATCGTAGAGTTATGCAAAGGGCATGCATACACCATCCGCCAAGTCTCAGACTGAGGAACAGTTTACTTGCAGAATATTCTGTGATAGATGATATGTTACTGTCAAAAAATCAACAGTATACGGATTCCTTGTACTCTCGTAACCTTAAACTGTTGACTTGGCGAGATAGTGAATATTCATTGAGCTGACATCGTACATTAATAAACACAGCTTACATGATTGAGACAGACTGAGAAACAGCTGATACAAAAAAAAGTACAGCAACATAATCGTTTAGTATTACTGACCGCGTCAATCTAGGACAGTATGCTTCAGTATATAAGCATGGTAGGGTGAAGCCTTTTATTTGCAAGATCACACATCTTTTCAGTGCAATAGAAGAGAATAAGTGACATATAAGTTTAAACACAATAGTAGCATAATAGTAGAGCAATTAATATGAGTGATCCGATGCCAACCTTGAATGGAGTGGATGAGATCGAAACAAAAAAGTTTGCTCTTACAGTGGATGCAGAGAACAAGGCCACAGTCTTTCCACTCGTATCTGTGGCAAAGCCTCATATGCGGGCCTTTCATTTATGCTGGATACAATTCTTCTCCTGCTTCCTGTCAACTTTTGCTGCCCCGCCTCTGCTTCCTATCATTCGTGATAACCTCAATCTCACACAAAATGATATTGGCAATGCAGGAGTAGGGTCAGTTTCAGGAGCAATATTTGCACGCGTTCTCATGGGTACTGCCTGTGACTTGTTTGGGCCACGGCTAGCTTCTGCAACCCTAACCCTGCTCACCGCACCAGCAGTTTACCTGTCTGCTGTAGCAGATTCTGCACCGGGTTTTTTTGCTATGTGATTTTTCACAGGCTTTGCTTTAGCCACTTTTGTCTCAACCCAATACTGGATGAGCTCAATGTTCTCTCCAACAGTAGTTGGACTAGCCAATGGGCAGTCAGCCGGATGGGGCAACCTCGGGGGAGGGGTTGCCCAGTTGGTTATGCCGCTAGTCTATACTGCTATCCTTAAGACAGGAGCCACAAATTTTGTAGCCTGGAGGATAGCATTCTTCATACCTGTCCTCTTTCAGATGTCTTCAGCATTCGCAGTAATGCTTCTCGGCCAAGATCTACCTGATGGAAATTTCCACCAGCTGCAGAAGTCTGGTAATATGCACAAGGATAACGCGAAAAAGGTTTTGTATCATGGAATTACCAATTACAGGAGCTGGATCACTGCTCTAGGATATGGATTCTGTTTTGGGGTAGAGCTAGCTGTAAACAATATCGTTGCTTACTACTTCTATGACCGATTTAATCTTAACCTTAACCTTTCGGGAATTGTTGCAGCCACTTTTGGGATGGTTAATCTTTTCTCCAGACCTATAGGTGGAGGCTTGTCAGATTTCATGGCAAAAAAGTATGGAATGAGGGGAAGGTTGTGGAGCTGGTGGATTGTCCAAACGATAAGTGGTGTATTGTGCATTGCTTTGGGACTGATTGAAACTTTAGCTGCATCTATTGCAGTGATGATTATCTTCTCTATATTTGTTCAAGCAGCCGAAGGACTTACCTTTGGGGTTGTTCCTTTCGTCTCCAGAAGGTAAATACATCGTTATGTTTCTTTCACTTTAACCTGCAATTGCATTTACCAAATTCAGCCATACGAAACCAAATTAAAGATAACATGTACAACTGTAAAAGTATATTAGAATGCAAGGTAAAATAAAAATAGTATAACATACAACTATTTCATTAGAGTAAATTAGAAATCAAAATTTTGATTCAGCAAATATATTGGATTTGATGGTAGGTTTAACCTTCTAATTTACATCAGATCATATGATTAATTAGACATTTAAAGAGTGATTCAAAAATTCTATATATGCTAATAAACCTTGTAAAAATACATAAAATCTTAGAAAACCATAAACTTGTCAGATGGTTGTCAAGCTTACAGCTTACATAAAAATATATTGTATATTCCTAACTACTCTACGTCACTCTTCAGATCTTTGGGGGTGGTTTCGGGGATGACTGGTGCTGGCGGAAATGTGGGTGCAGTCCTTACTCAAGTGATCTTCTTTAGAGGATCTCAATTCACAACAGAACGAGGAATAACATACATGGGTGTTATGATCATAGCATGCTCCCTCGGCATAGTTTCCATATACTTCCCACAATGGGGAGGTGTTTTTTGTGGTCCTAAAGCAAACTTTACAGAAGAAGGCTACTACCTGAGGGAATGGGATGCAGAGGAACAGAAGAGAGGCCTTCATAATGTGAGCATGAAATTCGCAGGGAGCTGTAGGAATGAGCGAAGTACAAAAGGGAAGTCTGTAACCAAAGAAGCTGAAATGAGCGCACCAGATGGTGTTTAACAGCCATCTTAACTTATCAAAATTTATCTTGAATCACATCTTTGGATTCAGATAACTACTTTATTACATATGTAAAATTTCTATGATTGGCAATACTGTAAAACATGTTCACAATATTTTCCTCCAATCCCACCCCCCCCCCCCTGTATTTTCCTTCTTCTACACCAGCCTTTTGTTTGTATTACATGTTAAACTAGTCGTCGAGGTTCAAGAATATGTATAATGTGTGTGAAAATATATCCACTTGTTTTTTGTTCCAACTTTCATATCTAAATTCATAGTTCCATGACTTCCATCCCCCCACCTAAAAAAAAAAAGAAAAAGAGAGAGAGAAAAGAAGTTGAGGTATTTCTTCTTACACGACTTAGGATGTGAGATTAAAATCTACTCATTCACACATACATGGAAATCTAAACTAATAAGTTTGTAAAAGCATACCATTAAACGTACAATGAGAACAAGTTTATCTATGTACAATGATATAAATCAAGCATTGCAGCAGAACTTACTAAGGATACTAAAAAAGGTGGCAATGTTCAATCATTAACTCATTTTAGTTATCGACTTGAGAAATGTTTTTTTTTAAAAAAAATAATCACTACATAGGAAGCACCAAAACAGTTGCATGTAATGTAGCATAATGGCAATTTTCATATTTAGTAGAATATAACTTTCTATTCCAGAATACATTCTATTGTCTATGTAATCTCCTTTCGCCTAAAATTATGAAAAGATGTCCTCATTTTATGCACTTATTTTCATGTTATAAAGTCTCTTTCGACTACAGATTTATTTCAATTTCATTACGACATTTCCGCTCGATATACTCTCGTCCCATGAATACCATCTTTGTTCTCTAGAACATCCAACCCCAATGCCCAAACTAGTAAAACCACCAAAATTCAATGTTCCCGCCAAAACCCTCCATCATCAAACATTTCACCAACTCATCTTCTTCTTTCTCTTCTCTCTCCCAAAACTCACCTCCATCTCTCTCTATCCTAGCAGACAGATGCACTTCAATGCATCAACTCAAACAAGTCCATGCTCAGATGATCACCTCGGCTCGTATTCACGACACCTTCGCTGCCAGCCGGTTGCTCTCCTTCTGCGCCTTATCGAATTCCGGCGACATCAATTACGCCGTAAAGCTATTTAATTACACCCAAGAACCCAATAATTTTATGTACAATACCATGATCAGAGCTCAAGCTAGTACTGAAAATCCCTCAAATGCTCTGTTATTGTATGTTCAAATGAGAAGGATGAATGTTTTGCCCGGAAAACATACGTTTCCTTTTCTTTTGAAGGCGTGTTCGAATATGAAATCGATTTATGGGTGTAAACAGGTTCATTCGCATGTAATTAAACTTGGGTTGGATTTGGAATTGCATGCTGTTAATGGGTTAGTGAGGGGGTATAGTGTTTCAGGAAGTTTGAGCGATGCACGCCAAGTGTTTGATGAAATTTCTGAGAGAAATTTGAGTATTTGGACTAGTATGATTTGTGGGTATGCTCAGAATGACTACTCAGATGAGGCTTTGGTGTTGTTTAATCAAATGGTTGATCATGGACTTGAGCCGAATGGCGCGACTTTGGCGTCGGTGTTATCGGCCTGTGCTCGAGAAGGGTGCTTGATGATAGGGGAGAAGATTGAGGTGTTTATGATTGAAAAAGGTGTTGAATTGGGGGTGATTCTTGGGACTGCATTGGTTCACATGTATGCAAAGAATGGAGCTTTGAGTAAGGCTAGAGAAGTGTTTGACAGTATGCAGGAGAAGAATGTTGCAACTTGGAATGCTATGATTCATGGGTTGGCTGTTCATGGGCACGCTGAAGCAGCACTGGAGCTTTTCCGAAAGCTTAAAATCGAGGGAATCGTGCCTAATGGCATTACATTTGTGGCAGTTTTATCTGCTTGCTGCCATGGGGGTTTCCTTGAAGAAGGTCGAAAGTTTTTCCGTTCTATGAAACAAGATTACAATATTGAGCCGAAACTAGAGCACTTTAGCTGTATGGTTGATCTTCTTGGTCGAGAAGGGAAGTTAATTGAGGCAGAGCAATTGATACGAGATATGAAATGGAAAGCAGATGTGATGATTTGGGGAGCTTTGTTGAGTGCTTGTAAGAAATGTGGGAATATTGTTGTTGCTGAAAGAGTAGTAAATGAGATTTTAGAATTGGATCCTCACAATCATGGAGTTCGTGTTATTTTGTCTAATATGTATGCAGAGGATGGTAGGTGGGAAGATGTATTGAGTCAAAGAAAGGTGATGAAGGAAGGAAACTTGAAGAAAGTACCCGGTTGGAGTTCAGTTGATGATGGTGCTTAATGTTCATCAGATTTGTACATTATAATTTGCTTGTGATATAATACAAGTAAAATATTCAAGGTCTTTATACAAGTTTTTATTCATCATTTCATTTGAAACTTATCTTCATTGACAGAAAAATGTTGTACTTACTACCAAAGATATCACTTGTAGCACTTACATTACTAACATAAGGAAAGGAGAAGATGGATGTCTATAGTTCTTTTATTCTCAATTCTTTTATTCTAATTGATCAAACTCATAGCAAAACATAAATCAATTCCATGCAGACTACCAATATCTCAGTAAACAGTACAATTTAAATACATGAATGTGTTCCCGGTATACAAGCATTGAAATGATAAGTTTCAGGAATTCAACCCCAGTAAAAATCCATAAACAGACATTTGCTGATCCGTTATATTATTATCACCAGAAGAACAAAATATCCTATGTTATATAATGCAGCTATTTTACATATTAACATAATTACATGAACCTTTGAATGCAGTAATCAAAACTGATATGTGTGAACTGTCTGAATATACAGTAAATATGGACTATCATACAAATGTGTCCTTAGTCCTTAGTCCTTAGCACCATGTATTTACCTATAATGGCAGAGTCAAGAGACTACATCAATATTCCTTTTTTACAGCATACAAGGTGCTTACCTATAAGAATCCTGTAGTGGCTGCAATATCATGTACATAGCAACCATGTAGTAAAGTAGTGTATCAGACTGAACCAAGACATGCAGCAGCTGTTCTATATGGCAATATGAATCTTCCCGCAGGTAAATCAGTAAATCTCCAATTTCTTTGGTTTACCTGCTGAGACATGATATTAGCACATCTTCATGGGCATGGTCACTAGTTAATAGGGTTCCATAATCAACTAATATGTACCGATCTACTTCACTGAGAACTCATGGACAGAGTAAATTACTGAAAAAAATAAAGTATATGCAAGTGGTTCAGTATTGAATGCCATTTTGACTCTATAGTATTATTTACAATGCATGATATGAAAATAGATTAGCAATTAGATACTAAGGGCCTGTTCTCTTCCGTTGAAGTTCAGTTCAGTTCAGTTCAGTTCAGCTCAGTTCAGTTCAGCTCTTAATTTACGTTTAATGATATTGCTAATGATATAAAGCCAAATTTCATTTTTTTAAGCTCTTATTACAACGACAACAACAACAACAACAACAACAACAACAACAATAATAATAATAATAATAATAATAATAATAATAATAATAATAATATTAACAATAATAATAATAATAATCAATAAGTAATAAATAATAATAATAATAATAATAATCAATAAATAATAATAATAACAATAAAAATAACAATAATAATTGAAATAATAATACTAATAATAATAATCAATAAATAATAATAATAATAACAATAATAATAATAATAATAATAATAATACTAATAATAATCAATAAATAATAATAATAATAATCAATAATTAATAATAATAATAATATTATTATTAATAATATGTACATTTGTATATACACATATGTATAGTAATAAATAATCAATAAATAATCAAAGATCACTAATCCGTAGTTAAAAATCACTAATTAATAAGTTCAGTTCAGTTCAGTTCAGCTCAGCTCAGCCAATCGGAACAGGCCCTAAGTTACTACTTTTCCGAATATATTATTAAAAAAAAAAAAAAAGGATACCAAGTTACTAACCGTGTGAAAGAAACTAGTAGAAACTGATTACTGGATATTTGTCCATTTGTCCTGCCCAAAAATCTAAGCCTTATGCAAGGTGTTCATCGGCATTGCCTGTTTCATAAGAGAGTTATATTCTCGACTTCTTGACCACTCATCAATCTCACGAGCACGTAGCACTGGAAGAGGGTGTGACAATTGTCTTGTTTGAGCATTACTGTAAAGGATATAAAGGGGTTGTTAATCCTTTTGGAATCCTAACTAAAAAAGTTGGTGACTGTGCACGACTTATTATACTAAGCCTGTACGTTACCTTATATACCACCCCATTGGACTTGAAGAAGCTTTATCATAAGAACGAGCTTGCTCCAAAAATGCATCCACATTTAGTTGATCCACCAAGGAAGGGCATCCCCCAGACAACTTCATCAGGACGGATACGACAATCTCTTGTAATACCACCAAGTATATTAAAGGGATCCAACAGAAGGCGAGAAAAGAATGCAGATTAGTTTGGTAATATATACAATCACTAATATTGGGAAACCAAAAAAAAGGAGGATAAAAAAAATACTTGTATAAAACATGCTGAAAAAGGTCACATAACTCACATCACCATACCTTGGGATCTTGAGCAACAAGAAGGGCTGCACGATCACAGGTCAACTCTGCTGCTCGGAGCCAACGGGTTAACTGTTCCTCTATGCTACTAGCAATAAATCCACCAACACCTACAGATGAAACAAGAGGTTTATTCTTGCATTAGGGTAGCAATTTTCACACTAAAACTTTAGCATTTCCTAGATAAGGAAATCAGACAAGATTTCCGCAAAACCAAGTTTTCTCTAGTGGTATAAATTTAAAAATAACCTTAAGAGTCGCATTTTTGCAATTTGTAGTGCAACCAAGTTTATTTTATATTTTAAACTACAGTTCTATGCAAAGATGATAGATATCAGATGCTATTTACTTTAAAAACAAGTCCTGGAAGCAAGCTAAAATTAATCAATCTCAGGAAGTGATAATTCAAGCGAAACAGTTGAGATGTTGAGAACCTTATCTCCAGGATTCTTACATCATTTACCTATACAGACTGCCAGGATTCTTACAAGCCCACTGTCCAACCATTCTAAGACACTGGAAAATGTTACTACTCCAACTAATAGTGACAATCAAAACACATGAGGCCAAAAAATTTATGAGAAATTAAGTAGTACATGTAAGATTCTGACTAGCTCAATCGAGCCATCCTACAATGATAACAATCTTTATTATCTAAAAAACTATGTAATTTATCTTCAGTATACCTATGCAGCCACTGCAACTCTAGTAGAAATGCACATTAAGCTTACCAGGTATGACGTATGCTCCAAGAGAGAGGATATTTGCATATGTCAGCCACAGTCCATGGTCACATTTCAGATGACCCAACTCATGGGCCATGACAGCCTATTGACATTTACAATACGTCAAGAAAGATAGTAGCAAATTCATCTGAATGATGGCTCAATGCTCGATAAAAACTGATATATTTACAGAAATACTGGGAGAAACGAGGCAGGAAAAGCAAGGAAAAGAAGACGACATCAGTACCTGCAACTCTTTTCGCGATAAAAGTTCAATAAGACTTGTATGGACAACTACAAATGGCCTTTTACCACTGATGGCTAAGGTATATGCATTTGGTGTAGGACTCTGACGAACATACAAATCAGGAGGCTCAACATTCAATATTTCAGCAGCCTCAAGCATCAACTGGTGCAGTTCAGGAAGCTGAAACGCAAGCATAGCATGTCAGAGTCTAAATTATGCTAAATCCACATTGTTTGAGGCAACACAAGCTTCAGCAATCACAAAAAGGTTTAAGCATTTTGCTTTTGCAAAATTTCAAAAATTTGACCGAGTCTTGACACCTTAACGCATGCCTTTATCCAGCCTCAACTAAGAGTAACATAGTTGTGTAGATTTAAAAATATAGTCAAACATTATCATCGGTGCTGAACTTTCACAATGCATATCAACTAAAACAGATTTTACATCATATAATCAAATACGAAGTATGTCTCCATCTCAGCCGGAAATTTCAAGGTGCTAAACATGTGACTCGCGTCAAATGTACAAGAATCTATTATGGATGCAGGCAAGTGTAAACTAATTAATTAAGTCCTACAAACTAAATGATAAAATTATTAATATTACAGTATGAACAGAATTCGACTCCAATTTCGATAAGTTATTAATATTACCTGGTTTTTGGAAACAAGCAATGAAGTACCTATGTTCTCAAGAAACATAACCTGCTCCGCAATTGATCCTGACATTATAAAGACAAACATATCAACAATATCATCACCTTAATCCCAACGGAGTCCGAATTATGAAGTTAAAAATGACAGTAAACATTACTCATCATGTTTATGGCTTCTGCAATATAACCAGAATTTTTTATTTTTTTTAGGAAATTTCAACAACTAATTTCAGAATGAGTATACAAAATAATTAAATTGATTGACCAAAATTAGTACAAAAAAAATACCTAATAAAGCTTTGCCGATTGCATCTAATCCAGGAATTGCTCTCAAAATCACTGTGTTCTAATTTGACAATCAATCAAACAAATAAATCAAAAATTTAATCAATATATAATTGAAGCTAAATAATAGAGATAGAAAGTTACTCGTTGATCAAGAGGATGTCTGAAATCATCGGCATTAAGATTGCGAAAAACAAGATTCGAAGATGAAGAAGAAGTAGCAGATGCAGTACAAACAGAAACATGAACCCTAGGGTTTCCAATAATTGGCGGGAATCGAAAATTGGAGAAATTAGGGGTTGATTTGGGGGGGAAACAACGGATGGAAGGATGAGAAGAGAATGATAATGAGGAGAGAGAAAAAGAAATCGCCATTTTTAGTTAACCCAAAGAAAATTAAACAGTAGAAATTGAAAGAACTGAGTTTTGTAGTCGAGTTAACTCAGTTCTTCACCCCCCATGAATGAGTGTGAGAGAATTGAACAAATTTATGGTTATGCTTTACCGCCACTTCGTTTTCTGTTAACTTAGTTCACATTATTTGCTCGACTTAAATTTTAGTTCCCATTATTATTTAAAGGGAAATTATCAATGGTATACCCAAGGTTCGGGCTTGGTTTAATACATTCATCTACAGTAACCCTAACGTTAATCAAACGTTAATTAAAGGTTAATTTTAGGTTAATCCACTTGAAATGAAATGATTAATTTGCCCCCCTACTCCAAATACATTAAATCGCTCCTTTTAAATCTCAACTACCTATATTAAAAACTCCTAAGTCAGACGATCGTTCATCTTCTTCTTCCTTATCACTCTCTCCCTTTTTTCTTCTGCTGTGAGGTTCCATAATCGACGGGCGAATTGAACAAAATTCTAGCAAATTTTGCACTTCATTGTTGATCGCTTAAGGTAAGTTTTCATCTTAGTCTTTGATTTTCTGACTTTCGCTTAGTTTTGGTAGTATATGAATTTTTTGTTTAATTAAATGGTTGAATTTTGGTTAATTGTTAGCGAATTATGGTTTAAATTATGCACAATGTTCCTGAGATTATTATTTGTTGCTTTATTGTTGTATTTTTTGCACAATAATTCGAATTGGGTGTGTTTGAGTAGATATATGTATGTTTGTGTGTGAAAAGGGAAAATCAAAAAGGAGGAAAACTATATATAGAGGAAGAGGGGTGGGTAGGGTAGAGTACATAAAGGAGGGATAATGAAGAGGGGAAAAAAGGGAGGGAATTTTTTAAGTTAAAAAAATCGAATTAAACCCCAACTTAACCTTTACTTAACGTTTGTTTAACGTTAAGTATATAGTTGATAATCGTGTGAAACCTTGGGTGTACCGCTGATAAACAAAAACTAAGTTGGTGTACCATTGATAAAAGCCCGAACCTTGGGTGTACCATTGATAATATCCCTTATTTAAATTATAACTAATGTTCACTTCATTTTTTAAAATGTAATATTAAAATAAAAAAAAACTTAATTCAATAAAAATAATTTCTGTTCAATATAAATTAATGTGGTTTGGTTTCGATCGATTTGGGCTAAAAAATACACCGCAAACCGAAGTTTCACCGTTGTCGGATATAATCTATAAAATGAAGTTGGGGTGAATTAAAGATAGGCTGTGTGCTTACACTTGATTTTCAATCATTTGAACTTATTTTATTTTATTAACATATAAAAAAATACTTAAAATTTATTTATTTTTAATTGCAATGTGAACATATATAACCCTTATCAACCTTTATTATAGCCTATTTATTTTCATGTACTTTATTAAAGCATAAATAAATAAAGAATAAGATGAACATAACAATACATGCAATACCTAAATATATGTTCTGAATTCTTTGTTATAAGGTCACTTGGAGTAGTCACCTTATCCATTGTACATATGGTGGTTTTTGATGCAAGATTGCAAACAAATGACACCTTATACCTTTGGGGATTGTCATTACCAAATCATTCAAACAAAGTGAAGGAGGATTGGGTTAAAAAGGCAATGTAATATTAACATAAAATTCAATGCAAAATTCGCAAATGGTAATGTATTGGATAAATCAGGTAGAACACCAACAATAACACTTAAACGTCATTGTGTTCGTTCATAAACTAAATTCAATTTAGGAAATAAAAACATATAATTGGAATAATCGCCTCAACTAACTTTTTTCACATACGCGTCTTCACTTTCTTTCACGTAATTACACCCCAACCCAAATAATCAGAATTATCGGTTCCACAACTCTTTTCATAAACCCGTCCCCGCTTTCTTTTTATCTCATGTGATATAGGTCTCTGTACTCTCTATTTAACTTACCTAAGGATTTAAGAAACATTTCAAAAAATTATAAAAAAAAAAATATAAATCCATTCATCTCCTTCCTTCTCCAGAATGGTAAAAAAAGATTTCAGATTCAATCACATCACAGAAATGACACAAACACAGTAGCTTGAATTCAAAACTATAAACGGCTATTTTCCTCTTATAGAGTTTATTACCCTTAAAAATTTTCCCTCATTTCATAGATCAGATCCCTCTGTTTCTCTCTCCTCCATTTCCACTGTTCTTATACCTTCAATGCTTCCAAAAAAAAAAAAAAAAAAAAAGAAGAGTAGCAAAGATAAAAAAAAAAAAAAATAAAAATGGGTGCTGATAATTCTTCTGTAAGATCATTTACTACCCACAATGAATTTTTAATTTTCTCTCCCCTTCATTTCTGGGTTTTTTCTGGGTTGAAGATTATTCAACTACATTATTTTTTTTCCCTTCATTTGTTTGGATAAACTCAAGTAGCTAGCAATATCTGTTTTACTTTTTTTTTCTTTTTTTTTTATTATTTTTTTTATTTAAGCAGAAAAAAAACAGCAATATCAAAGACGGAGTCGAAGGCTGCCTTAGTGGCGAAAAGACTTGCTATGCTTGAAGATGATCAACTTACTCCCCCGGTAAGTTTATGCGTCTCCGTGTATTCTTAGATGGTAAAATAAACCCGAGTACGTGTTTGTTCAATTCACCTGATTTTTTATTATTACTAGTCCGTAATCATTTATACCAATTAAATAGTGTTGTTGGTCACATATTATAAATTTTACCCGATTAAAACTTATATTTATGGATTGAAAAGATGTATTCTGAACATGAAATTTGTATGTTAAGGAATAATTTTTTTGAAGATTAAGCGTTTTCTTAAATGTTTACACTAGAACTGAACTTTTTCCTATTTTTTAATTATTTTGTACTCCGAATTTTATTACTATTTTGATGATTGAGTTTGATTATGAGAATGAATTTAATCAGAATCAAAATAAACACTCGTCAACTTCCCACTATCACATATTAACAGCGTGCTTTGCTATGCTAGTATGCTACGAAAACTAATCCATAGCGGTGAGGGAGAGTGGAGGGTGGTGGGCCACATTTCCGCATTAAAAGCGGGGCATAGAATGTTGTTTTTATTTTTTTATGACAATCAGTGAACTAGAATGTTATTGTGAATACTATTGTTTGTAGGGGGTAATTCCCTTTTCATGGCTGTCAAAAAAAAAAAAAAAACAAAAAAAAGAATGTTATTGTGAATACCCTTCGTTTAGAAATTTGTTAATAAATGTTATATTACTATGTAATCGTAAATTCGTAATATGTTGTTTATTATAGTTTTTCACTTTTATAATTATTTGATACGGAGTATAATTTTATTATTAATTGATAGTTAAAATTGTGTCTCAACATATATGCAATCCCAAGTAATACATTAGCATTCACAAGACATATCAAATTTTCAAAAAAATCAAGGGACGGTAATGTTAGACCAATGCATGTTTTTTATTTTTATTTTTTATTTTATTTAAAGAGTTTAGGTAGAAATGGCAAGGATTGAACTATTAGGGGTTTGAATATATAGATGGATGTTAAATTTTATTAAATTTTGTTTGTTTGCAGGTATTATCTATAGTGAATCCAGTACCATGTGAAAGGTATTATATATAAAAAAAGGCCCAAGTAATTTATTTTTCCGCATGATTTCACTTAATTGCATTTAAAACACTTTGAATAGTGGAAACCATTATTATTTGTGCATTTTATATAAATACTCCCTCTGTCCGTTATTGATAGTCCTTTATAGTGAATTTCACGGGAATTAAAAAACTTAAATAAGAAATAGTAAAAGTACATTGGAAAGGTAATAAAATTACATGGAAAATTATATGGAAATGCAAAGTTTATATAGGGAAGCTAAATTTGCACAAATATTGTTGCAAATTGGATGGAATTTTGGTAAACATTAATAAGGAGTACTAATAGTGGTTGGAAAAAACAAATGAGACTTTTATTTTGGGACTTAAATTTGGCCATAAGAGACCATCAATAAGGATTGGAGGGAGTAATTGGAATTAAAAAATTAATTAAAAAACTTATGTCTTACAAAAAATATGATATTGATAGGAATATTTCGATGAAATTTTTGAAATTTCCCAATCAGGAATGCTGAAAAAACAAAAGAAAGTGAAGGGAGTATTTATTTTTGGCTAATATCAAATTAAATTGAAAACCCTATAATAAAGAGTCATAGGAATTGGTGAACTTAAATTTCACTTCCTAAAATGGAATTAAGTTGGGAATTCATGATAAAATGACGCGCAAATTGGTGTGATTAATGTAAATTTATTCTTAATATTTCCTTTTTTTTTATCTCCTTATACATATCATTTTCCTAATTATTATACTTCTTTAACCTCCTTTTACTTTTAACAATAGGATTTTGGCACTATTCTTACTCTTTCTTATTATGTTATATTGTGATTTATATAGAAGAAAAAATATAGTTATGTGAAATCTTGTAAGATTCGTCTCAGTTTGTGCGGTTAAAGTCTTATTTTTATAACTTTTTTATCAAAATGTATTGGTAAGTGTGAAACTCTTTGTATTACAAGTAAAATAGAATGGAGGAAGTATAATAATGCTTTATAGCCTTACAGGCACTTGTTAAAATGTTTTCATATTGCATTTGCAAAGTTTCATGTTTATCAAGTTTAAGGCTAATTACTTTTAAACATTCTTAGATGACATGTTTAAATTATACAATGCTAATTAAGTCATGTATGATTGCTGAAGCCCCATGTCGTTGATGATGATTAACGATTGTTCACTCTATGAAGACAATGTAGTATTGAAGTCTTCGAAAAATCGAACAAAATTTGGAAGGTCAGCTGATGTTTACTTAGCAATAGCTACATTATATGGATAGTGTATGCTTGTTTGGATATTGGTCATGTTTATTGATATGTGTGATCTTTTGCTTGACTTATATATCCCAAAAGACACAAGCAAGCGAGGATTGTAAGTGATGATGAGTCCTCAGAAGATGAAGAACTCATAACTTCTACTCCACCGCAAAAGAAAGGAAGGTGAAGTTCTTCATGTAAAACCAGCTTTTATATGCGTACTTGGCAATTTGAACTAAAAAAAATTGGTGACTGTGGAGATGGTATGCTCAATTAGCCTATCAATTTTATTTGTAAATTTTTTCCCTGATAAATTTGCGCAAAATGGATGTTTCTGAAGTACTAAGCGGAAGAGAATCAAAAGCATTGTGAAGGCTATTGGTAATCCAAGAACGCCAAAATTGTAAGTTTATCAACTAATTTTCTAGCTTTTTTTATGCTAAAGTATATATGCATATTAATGATGCTGCAATTTGGGGTTACTGAAGAAGTAAGAAGAAGAGGATCAAAAGCAATGATTTATCTATCAATGAGAATGTCAAGGCTACTTACCATTCAAGAGTGAAAAAGAGGTAAGTTTATGCATCTATATTTGTTATGCCTTGCATGGCCTATCATGTCTAGATATGTATGCAAATTAATGTAGCTGCATATGGACAGTCAAAGAATGGACTTAAGTGTTCCTTTATCAATGGATGACAAGTCCTCTTCCATGAAGCGAGCAGAAGAGGTCCAAGCAAATCTGTCAGCTGAATCTCCTAGCTTTCTCAAAACAATGTTGAAATCACATGTTACTGGGGGGTTTTGGTTGGTAAGCCAGTGAAATTTGTAATACATGAATTTCCCCCATTCTAAAAGCTCACAGATTTGTGGCTTGATCTGGAGTTAGGTATTTATGTGTATGCATCTGATGTTACTTGGCTTTGTGATGGATAGGGTCTTCCGAGGAAATTCTGTGATGAGCATCTGCCAATTCGTGACTGTACCGTAGTGTTGGTGGATGAAGCTGGAAAGGGATTCGACACAGTTTATCTAGCTGGGAAAGCAGGTCTTAGTGGTGGATGGAGGGGATTTTCTATCTATCATGAATTGCTTGAGGGCGATGTGTTGGTCTTTCATCTGATTGAACGTACAAAATTTAAGGCAAGTTTGTCAGACATATACTCTCTAAAAAGTACAGAAATACTTGAGCATTGACAAGAAAATGCAGGTTTACCTCCTACATGTGCATGTCACTCTCACTAATTTTTATCAAAATTTCCTAAATTTACACCTAGGCAGCAGAAATCCCAAAGTTTGTGAGAGTGATGTGCATATCTAGGAGATTAACTGGGAATACACTGAGTCTTCGCTGATAGTTCATGCTAGAACATTCTGTTTCTGGTATCTAATATGGTTATGACATGAAAGCACATGGGCAACTATAAAAATGAACTGAACACAAACAAGAGCGTAATTTGATGGTAATTAAAATCCTGAAGTTCATGCCCTTCATAGTTTTGTTGTACTACTAAGTACAGATTCTGGGTTTTCTTTAGGCTTAGTTATGCGACTTATGCCTGCCTTTGATTGGTCTAGCTATGCCCAACAGACTGTTAATTCTCTGGTTACGCATAAGTTGTTACACATCTTAGGAATTTGCAAATTGCAATATCACACTTATATTGAGGAAACTGGGTAAGCAATTAAGCATCCCCTTGTGTCTTTTGCCAACCAAGTAATCTCTAAAAATTCTCTACAATTTGTGCAATCCTAAAAATTTCTATGATAACCAAACAATCACTAAGCCTTTTCTATGTTCCTTGTCTACTATGCATACATTGCAAAGCCAGGTTCCTTCCCATTTCCCTATGCAAAATTTTGCTACATTACATATCATCACATGCATTGCAATGCTTCTACAGATTTATATAATAAGAGAACAGAGTTTTGGTGAAGTTGATGGCGCTTTAGGGCTCCTAACCTTGGATTCAGGGGTAGGAGAGCGGAAATCAGGTAAATAGCTTGTTCTTGTGACCGCTTCTGTGTCAAAATTATAATATTAACAGTCAAAACCTTCACAACCATTTAAATGCAGAAGACCATAGTCAAATGGTACAAACTGAAGACAACTACACTGCAGTGGACCATTTAAGCAGCAGTGACATTGATTTGGGCTCTGAAGTGCTTGATGGGATCCGCTTATCAGATTCTTCCATCAAGTTTGAAGGAGTGAGTGACCTCAAGAACTTTAGCATCATTGTCGATGGCCTCATCTTAGACTCCAAATTCACTGACAGTTCACGAAAGAAGTACTATGAGCTCTGTTGCAACCAAAAATCTTTTCTGCATGAGCACTTTCTGAAGGGACTGAACTGCCATTTGGTGGTTGGGATTATTTTAGAGACTGTTAACATAGCGGATGCCATCAGATCATATGAGGAAGCTCCTACATCTCATGAAGATCTTCAGAGTTGGGAGATAAAATTGAGAGGGTTCGAGTTGCTGGGCATGAAGGTAGAGTTCTTGCTTGCTTCGATCAACAAACTTCTTGGCCATTCTGTGGAATCTGAAGCAGTTAATGTATCAAACATGTTGAAAGAAAAAATAATTAATCGGTCTTTAGCTGGGGAGAGGATGAAAGCGCTTGATAATAAACTCAGACAGCTTAAAGAGTCCATGGAGAAGATCGATTTTGAGATGGACATGGAGATAGCAATGGCAAGTTCATGGAAAAAGGAATCCAAGGTTGAGGGTATTCCTGCTGCTGTGTGCCAGTGTGGTGATTAACACTAGGAGAATCAGTTGATTAAGCAGTTTTTTGCCCTCAAAGTTGAGCAATTTCTGCTGTTTTTGTATAGTTAAAATTCACTGATCATATCTGTATACCATACCAACATATGGTGAAATGTTGGTGTGATAAATTTTTGACAGTAGTCAGTAGCTCCTCTATTGTGAGCATGATCATCTAGAGCACAATTCAAAGTAGAACAGGGAAGTTTACAAGTGTAGGTTGGTAGGATACTTTTTCCTCCATCCTATTGCCTTGCTAACCAACTTAGTTAGTGTCTTTTTGGATCAAATCTTGTTTATAACATTAACCTTCATTTTGTAACAATCACTGTGATTCATGACTAGATATGGAGCATATTGTTAGCTCGTACCTTAGCTTTTGAGGATGAAAACCGTTTTCCTTGATGCATTTTCGATCAAACTTTTGTAAAGGAAAAAACACTTTTCTCCCTCATCTTTCTGTTTGATTGGATTTCGTGTATTGTGATATTGTATGATCCAATTTATTTATTTATTTTTATCTAAGTTGAGTTGTGAAAGGATCAAAATTTCACATTAGAAGGTACGAGTCAATGATAATTTGAGGTTCTAATAATATAATTAAACAAAATGATATGAGGGTTGAATTAGGATAGTGTGTAAACTGTAAATATAAAAGGGTATGTATTTTTTTTTTTTTTTTTTTTTTTTTGAAGGGGGAGATTAAAATTCATTAATAATAAGTCATACGGCACTTACATAAGAAATTGTAATCGAACAATACAAAGACAAAAGAACCAATTACAAGTTCGAAATAAAGGAAACTACAATTGCACGTGCAAAATGACTTTCTGAAATACCCTTGGCTCATTTAACGCTGTCCTATGCAGCCTCTTGCAAGGGGGTCTGGCAATATGTTGTAGTTTCTGACGTGAACCTTCATTGACTCAGAATCCCGTACTCCTCGACCAGAAATCAAACTTGGTGCCATGCACTTCACCATTGACAATACAATCTCTGATTCAAACACGGACCCCAGCTTGGAAGCATAACCCTTCAGCCCAAACCAACAGAAGATCAAACCAAAGCCCCATAGCTAAAAAACCCGGTTCAAAACATGCACCAGAAGATCGGCACACCGATCTGCACACCCAATAGCACACAAACGCACCACACAAGAAGAAAAAATAACAAACCCTAAAGAACAACACACACAACGACTAAAATAAGAAACAGACAGAAAATTAAAAACGAGAACTACAAACGAAACCCTAGCAAACGACCCCGCAGCCAATCCGAGAACCACCATCCAAGCACCGAGGTTCACCAACCCAACCCACAAACCACCGTACAGGAAAGCCCGACCCGCAGGAACCCGCCCGAGAAGCCCAAACCCCACACAACCCTGAACCGCGGCAACGACGGCTGGAAACACCAGACTGAGAACGGCCCTACGTGAGGGACTTAGAGGGAGATAACTCTCCCTCCCCGTTCTCCTGCAAAACGTCGTGACGACGACGGCCAAGGCGGTGGAGCAGAGACACGGCGGGGAAGCGGGGAATAAGAGCGGCGGCAAGCCGACAACAAGGCCGGTGAGGAATAGCGGCGGCCGGAGAGGGGAAGCGGCGCAAAAAGCTAGGTCGACCGGACAAAAAATCAAAGCGAAAAAAGAAAAAAAAAACACCTCAAGGAGGTAGATCGGAGGCTCGCCAACATAATGGCATGGGCGGTGAGCCGCACACCCGCCGGCGAGCCTCATGGCCGGAGCGATTTTGAGAAGACGGTTGGGTTTTTTGGGGGGGAGAGAGAGCGTTTGTTATGAGCTTTCTTTAGAAGATTTTTAAAAGGGTATGTATTTAATACGCTCGCCACATGTCTAATCAGGATTCTTAATTACGGCTCACATAATATTCCACACATAATTTCAAACCAAAAAAAAAAAAAAAATCCCATATCAATTTTTTACTCAATGCTCAGAAATTGAAATATCAGCCCTAACAAAGGCGGCATACCATACCAATTTCCTTCATCACCTTGTCGTCTTATTCATATATCTATATATATGTATAATCTTCAAATTTAGTTTTCAAATTAACTAAAAATAAAATTCTAGAAAATTACTGGAGCTAACAAAACAAACAAATTCCTTCATTTTGATTAACCAATGTAATCTTTGTTCAATTTTCTCTCTCATCTTTACCTTTTTCTCCTAGTATTTCACTGTTATAATTCCCTTTTTGTATTATAGTTTCTGGGTTTTAATTTATTTATTTTCAAATTATTTAGGAGGCATTCAGTGAATCGTCCACCAACACCAGATGCAGGGGATGAACAAGAAAAAGAACTTTCCCTTTCAGAAAAAATCAACATTAAGGTCTATTTCTTCAACCCCACTAATCTGTTTCTGGAAAAGATTATCTTACTTTTTTGCTGATTGTTTGTTGGCAGATCGTTAAATTTGTGGGGTTTTTATTTTAATCATTGTTTGAGCACCCCCAAAATTGTGAATTTTGATTTTGTTGAATATAATTTTTAATTTGGTTGATTATTGAAATGGGTTTTTGGTTGATTGACTTTACAGTTGATTGAGAGTGGAGAAAAGGAGAGATTGATGGATTTGTTGAGGGAAAGGCTCATTGAGTGTGGATGGAAGGATGAAATGAAATCGATCTGCAGGTTTGAAGACTTTGAACCCTCTATAGTATAGATGTTCATATCCTCTACTCCTGTTTTCGGGATTATTAGTCACGTTGATAGTGTAATTTGAACCCGCAACATGACAACTAAATTTTGGGCGGAGGGAATACTTTAATTCTGTCAATATTGTAGTTTTTTGTAAGGGAAAGAGGATATTATGTGTATTCATGTCAATATTGACATATTGTAGTATTTTTGTTAGGAAATTATGTGTTATTTCCAAAATTGAAGTTGAGAGACAAAAATTATAGCTATCTTGTTTTGATCAAGGTTGTTCTTTATAGTACAGTTTGACTATGAAGCTTTTGATTCAAATGTCTTGTAATCTTGCGATTTGCCATGCTTGAGTTTCTAAGATTTGCTTCTATTTTCAGGGCATTTATAAAGAAGAAAGGGAGGAATAATGTAACTGTTGATGATCTAGTACATTTAATAACTCCAAAAGGAAGAGGTATTGATGATTATATCACTCATATCTTGCTTCATGTGTTGCTTCTCTTGCTGTGTATGTGTTTTCTTATGTCAAAGCTAACTCTTGACATGTAATACTACTAAATAAACTCCATAGTCCTACTACTGTTGGAAGAATTTTAGTTGACAGCATGTTGTAGAATGGTTTGAATTGGTAAATGATTAGCATGGCTGTCTTGCGGGTTGTGAGGCATGTGGTGTTTTAGCTCTAATGTGTTAATGGGTTTTTAGCTACTGGTAGTATGTGGAGCCAGGGTTAGAGCCGTAGAGGATTTCTAGCTTGCAGTTATTCTCTACATAGATGAACATTACCCCAATGCCTCCAAAGAGACTTGCAAATTGAGTGGGGTAGATGAGGGACAGATATGTGCAGCAGCACTTTGTTAAGATAGAGGTTGTTATCAATCTAATTACAAATGAGATGTTTTCAAATCAGAACAAGTAAGAAGCTTTTGGCAATTTAATGAATTGCATCATCTTCACACTAATCTCTCGTCTCTTTTTATTTGGAAGGGTTTGGGGTGGTGGGGAGTTGTTGGGAAAATTGGTGTTGATAAGTGATCTACAGAGTAACTATAAAGGGAACAAGAAAACAAGGTGATTCCCTTTTTCAAGCCCTGCTACTTAGAAATCTTTATTGTACAAAATGGGGAGTAGATCAGACAATGAAGGAGTGCCTCCAACTCCAAGGCTGTCAGGGGAACAACGATTTATTTATATGTTTTTTGAAAGGGAGAATCAAAATGAGCTGTGCTATGAAGTTTATGGAACAGAAGTATAACTTAAGTAACAGTTCTGTTTTGTCACTAACCTAAACTAGAATCAGCGAAAATGATATTTAGCTGTGTATATTATGTAATACTAGGATGTTCACCACCTTAACTTTGTTTTTGGTCTTAATAAATGACAAGTCATGTGCATCATATTGATGAATGATTAGCAATTAGAGCCTAAATACTTGAACTGTTCTTTGGTCTTTGTGTTGCAGAACCTGTAATCATGCTGTGTAGTGATTTAATATTTCTGACAATCTGACATTTTGTATTTTTACATCTGAGAAAGTGATTGGAAATTTTAAACAGACGGATTCTCCACCTGTAGCGATTTTATTTGCTGTAGTTCAACACCTGCATTTTGTTTGTAATCATTACTCATAGTTGCTAACATTTTTACTTAATGTGTTGTGATCTTGTCATGCAGCATCTATTCCTGATCCCGTGAAAGCTGAGTTGTTGCAGCGAATTTGGGCTTTTCTAAATGCAGCTTCACTTTGATGCGAGGGATTGTTACCATCAGGATAAAGAAGAGGTTCAGAATATGTTGCTTGACCAAGTCTTAGTGTAGCAAAAGCTACAGAGTTTGGTGGGAGAGTCACTCCTGTGTTTTATAATGCTTCAACCTAGGTTAGTAATGCATTGCTACCTGTCTGACTGTACTTACCTCATGTGGGCAAGGACATGCGCGGAATTTGTATCAGGGGTTAGATTTTGCAAGGGACAATCTATATGCTTGTAATTGTAGAACTTATATAGTTATATCTTGTGAATTAAAGAATTTGTGCTCCTTTTGCTCTCTGCCTACCAAGTTTTGCAAGGGATAATCTACATGCTTGGTGTATTGAAAAAGGGCGTTCGTAAGTCTTACCAACTGCAATGAACGTCCATTGTCTCTGTAATATTTGAGAACCATACTTGATGCTTGTGTTGACATAAAAAAACATGGCAATTGAAAATCATTTGAAAAGAGAAATAAGCGGATTTGTTTGGGTTGGCAAAAAATGAACCTTTTAACTTAACACTAATTAGAGGAAATTAGTTAGGTTTTTCTATGTAGGGAGATGAAATTTTTAACTTACCACTAATTAGAGGAAATCAGTTGCTCTATCACTCTATGTAGGGAAACTATCTGTAAATTTTATTTTATTTTATTTTTTTTTTGGAAACAAGTAAAATTCAAAATTTTTAATGTTCAATCAAACAATATTTTGCATTATTTGGGAGTGGAAATTAGGGAGAAACCACTAATTCACAATTTTGCATTATTAGGGAAGTGAAATTAGGGAGAAACCACTAATTCACATGGGTATTAATCATTTTAAGGGAGGCTATTTCCTCGTCAACATTCTAGGATATAGCTTGATGATGTTTGGATGGCACTTAGCATTACTTTGAAGTATTTCTTGAGAATTATGAACTGCCAAGGGATGAATAACTGAGCCATTTTTCATGAGGAATTTCCACTCACCCATTACGTTTATTTTATGGCAATCAAACAATTTGTCATGTATGCATTTCTTAAGAACCCGCACTTCTAATTTGTCATGACATTTACCTAATTAGCAAACATGCCATGATCCTTCAATTGGATTAGAAAGTTACCAATCCAAATATTGCAAAGTCCAAAAGTTTTGTCAACCAAGAAATCACAAAATTACTTATTTTAGAGAGAGCTAATTTTAGAAGTCTCAAATTTTGTTTGCTACAAAAAGATCCTACTTTTACCTAAATGAGAACTAGACAATAGCTAATTTTAGAAGTCTCAAAAGTTTGCTTATTTTACAAAGATTTATTTTGCAAGTGAAAGCTAGACAATTACTAGTTTATTTTGTTCTTATTATTGAGAATATAACATGATATTACATACATAATCTTCAAATCAACCCGAACAAACATAGTACTTCCCAATTTGCTTGGATATGTTGATCCGAAGGAAGAAATGGAAAAAGACATCAGCCAGTCAGTCACCCATTGCAATATTCCATTTAACACACTGAATAGTAGATTAAGTATTTATAGTCACAAAATACAGATACATGGATTTTCTCGTCTCATTTTTCATTTTCATTGAAATTCAGCCATCAAATCATACAAGCTAGAATCACTCCTCTGCAATAACATACAATATATGATCACGAACTCTTAAAATACATTTATTTTACTCAAACACCTTCCCTACATTTTGATAAATAAACCCAAGCCAGAACACATCTTCCAAGCTTGCGCTTTGCGGAAAATTTGGCTCACCATATTACAGATACAACGTGAAATCTACAATATGCTGGCGCAATCTACAGACAACAGTTTATGCAGAAAGCAGATTACATTCCGGCTTGTTCACAAAGGTCGAGCAGCTCCAGGGTCTGCAAGACAATGACAAATAGATATAAGGGTCAAAAAAACGGGTCGTCTAAACAACCAACCACCAACGATTTTACATGCTGTTTATTTCAGTGTTCAGACAACCACCACCTGGGCCACAAACATAACTTCTAAACAACTTAACAATACAGCACCCATTTCACTTGATACTGTAAAACTACCTTATTGAATTAATACTGACACATGCCTTTTACTTAGAGGGATTAAGAGATCAGGAACTTTCTGACAAGGTTGATGTGCTAAGGTGTCAAGCCTTTAAAATACTTTGATTTATCACCTATCCGTAGATTTTGTACGAAAAAAGGTGATAAAGTGAATTTATTTTGACTTGCAGAATGGCAAGAATAAGTAACCACACAGAGGATAAGAAATTAAGAGCCAATAATTTTAGGATAATGTCTCAATGAAATGAGTAATGAGTAATGTTACCTCTGACACTGAAAGTTCGAGGCGGAACTTGGGACCATCATAGTGGTGCAGGACAGGCCTAAAGGAATCTTCCTCCAGGGCTGTGCAAAGCTTTCTAATACGAATCCTCACCTGAAATTTGGAGGGAACAGGTAACCATAATGCAAATGTTAGGAAACATTATGCACTTCAAAAAAAAAAAAATCGAAAGAGAAATCTAAGCATTATGATCTTCATTTTACCTGCGCAGGAAACCTTGATTCACCTTTGCATTTCTTATCCTCCCATGCAGTTGGATCTATATTTGAGCCCCCGAAAGTAGATGCCTGTAAATTCATTGCACAATTAAGGAACTATGGTTTTTGCACAAATTACCATATCAAACTCATAGGTAGTCTGTTAATAATTTTAATCAACTGTTATCAGGGGGAAAAGAACTCGAATTTTAAAATCTAGTGGCTCATATAGGTCAAGGACAATAAAGGAAGTAGAGTAAGGTTTAATATAAACCTCAAATATGCCATGAAGCTGGTGAGTTGTATAGTTGTACAGAAATAGAGGTAAACCAGGTGTTATTGCGCGAACAGAGTCCCTGTATCTTGGGGGTAAACCTGAATGAAGGAACTACAATCAGCAATCATTCATCACTGTAAATTGAAATCAACTGGTCATGATGAAATTTGAATGCAGGTAGACATACTATTTCCAGCCATATCTACTTCTAGTTGACTGAAATTCCAGGATTAAATTGAAATCCTAAATTCACAAGCATGAGTTAAAAAGAAATCATACCAAATAGCTGTCGCTTGAGATTCTCTTGCATGGTATCATTGTTACACACAAAGATGTATCCACCAAGCACCTCGTTCCTAGGAAGTGTCTCTGCAGCAGGCAAGGTCTTGAACCTTTTATCGTTTGCACTTTCATTGTTGTTGTTGTTATTGTTGTTGTTGCTGGGCTCCTTGTTGCTGTTATTGTTGATGATAGACTTGTTAATGGGCATGTTTTCAACAATGTTAGTGTTGCTCTTCTGATAAACAGCATTCATATTGTAAACATTGTTCCTAAAGGAGCTTTTGCTCAAATTTTCAGGCCCCTTAGAGTCTAGGCTCAACATGTTAAAGTTGAGACTTTCAAATTTGTTATCTTCTTGGAACCCAAATCCCCTTGGCCTCACATCCGCCGCTCCCTTGGAAAAATCAATATTATTCATGCGCTCCCCCTTGGATCTTGTCTTCTCAGCTAACTTTGAAGCTGCCATCAGCCATTTGTGATCTTCTGACACTCTTGATTGTCCACGAAGCTCATCACCTAGTTGCCAAAAGCTGTTCAAACCGTCCATCCTGCAATCCTGTTAACACATTATACAGCTTAGTGTTATGACTTTTGATATGTAACTTCTCAGCAAATGAGATGGTGATAAAGAGATCTATCAAGTGAAAATCTATCACATAGAAACCTAAAAAAAGAAAACCCTAAATTTCGGAAGCTTAACAACTTACAGCGAATCCAAAAGCCAACAAAGAATATAGGAGAAGACTGAGGAAGTGAAATTTGTGTACAGTTAAAGCTGTAAATATGTGATGAGAAGGTTATAACACTTTTCCAATAACGTGGTTCAAGTGTTCAAATAGCACGTGATTACCTACTAAAAGAACAAGCATTGCAACAAAGATTGATAGCAAATGCTCGAGTAATTCTACTATTATGTTTACTCTCTATGTCAAAATACACGACTAACCAAATCAATGTTGATTAATTACAATCTTCAAGTCAAACATTTATGATCAGAAAGAACATACAAATCAACCCGATTTTAAGTTAATAGATCATACTAAAAACCTATAAAATGCTGTTATCTTTCTTAATCTAATTTACAGACTCGAAATCTTCCTTGCGGAGCACTATGTTGTAAAATAAGCAGGAAAAAATCCTACCAGCATAACTTTTGTATCTACTAATGCTATGACAAAAGCTTAGCTAGACCTACTTCATACTTTAATCGTTGCTATTATTTTAAAGATTTGAACCCAAACAACAATACATAAAGAAAAAAGTACTACAACAATCAATATTTTCAACAATATCTCCTACTTGTATAGTTGTATATATTATCTCCTAAATATTGATTATACTCCCTTTCTCCATCCGAAAGTAATAATTCAAGCGGATAGTGTAATTCGAACTAGCAACGTGACAATTAAATCCGAACGAGACGAATACTGAATGTATAATTAATTAATTACTCTTCAATTTTCACAATCACGCAACAAAAACACCCCAACCCAGCATTACCCATTTACAATACAGTAGAACCCAGAAATTATTTCATACATATTTCAAACTAACAAAAAAATCTCATTGACCAAATAATTCAAACACACCGACAATCAAATAATATCAACATCAAACCAAAAATTAAACAAACCCCAGAACAAATTAAACAATCATAACCTAAGAAAACATAAATTAAACCCTAATATAGTAATTAACAGAAGTTTAATCATAACTGAACATAAGCTAAAATAAGCATCAAACAGAAGAAGTAAAAATTCAAAAAAAAAAAAAAGAGTGAAAATGAAGGAATGATTAAATAGATCGGGAGAAAATAGAACATACCCAGAAAATCAAAAGAGCCCTAGATAATTGGGATCCCCAAAATTGAGAGGGAAAGGGGAGAAAAGGATGAATAGGAAGAGGAGAGAGAAGAGAAAGAGAGTACCTGTGAAGCTTTATCCCTCTTTCTCCGCAGCTGAAATCGGAAGACGTGACAGAGTGTTACTAATCGAATTTTTATTACCCAAACCCCACTACTTTTACTTTTTTTTTTCACTTTTAAAAAAAATAAATACTACCTCCGTTACATATTAGTTGCAACTTGGGGATTATTTGTGAGATATAAAATATTCCAAAGTTGCAACTAATATGTAACGGAGGTAGTAAATAATTTATTAAAATTTGGATTAATTGGTCAATTTTTTTGGGCAATATTCAAAATACGGGATTGGGTCGAATCTTATCCACATTATTGTCCTTTGAATCTCTCATCATCTAGAATGATAATATGGAGTATATTCGTACGAGTAATAATCTGAGTCGAATCTTTTCCACATTAGTGTCTCTTTACCTCTCTTTACATTTAGAATGATATATGATAATTTGATCAAGTGTTGTGTAATGTAATAGATGTACAACTTAGATCTAATCATGGAATAGATTATATTCATATGTATGTGTTTGGTAATTGGTTTTTAGATTTTTTGATATGTGATTAAACTATAGTCTTATGATCTACACCTCTTTTGTTACACTCTGTAAGAACCTCTTACATATCCTCCCGACTCAGGTTAGCGGGCTAGACAACTTGGAAGAGTGGGGGAAGATAAGGGAATCTCACTTCTCCAAATTGTCACTAGTGGAGATTGAACCCCCAATTTCAAGGTTGAAAGGTACTCTCCTTTCCACTAGACCAAGGTTGGCTTGATAGTTGATACACACTAACGAGATACATATAGCAATATCTCACATATCCACAGTCTTCCTATTACAATGGTCAATGGAGATAATTCATGGTCAACATGGATATAAGGTTAAAAAGGGATGAACAATACCTTTCACCTCCAAGTAGATTCACTGCTTAAATGGTGAAAGTAATTGCAATGTTTAGAATACACGTGAAAATCGATAAGTTAAGTGCATGATAGGTGGTGGAAATTAATTCAAAGCAACAAAAAATGTTTCTCCAAAAAAAAGCATACATGTAAGCTTATTGTTGGATACTTGGATTGCTCTCACGCCCATATCGTGAAACACTCCATGACAAGTTAAGACAATTGAAATCAAAGGGTACAAATTACATTAAATGCTTGTTTCATATTAATGAACTAACAAGAAAACAAAATAGAGGTGGTCATTTAGATCTTTGGTGGTGATAAATTTTGGTCTCAACTACTATGGTTACGACTAATTTTAATAAACGTTTGTCAGATAAATTTTATTTTACCATATTATGTACCAGAAAAATATAAATTGACAAACTAGTACTCGTATGTAATATGTATGAATTTTTTTTTACAACGTATTCTTCATAATTAAATTAAAGCTTAAAGGTTCTTATGTATTTGCATTCATAGCTAGCAACATTAAGTGTTGTTAGAAAGTACCCCGTATAAGTAAGTCTTGAATTAAGGTGTCGATGTTAATAATGTAAGGGGAAATTAATCTGAAACAAATTAAAGAGTTTTAATTTGATGGTTACAAGTCAATTAATTAGAGAGTTTAGAGATTTAGGTAAAAAAAATAATTAGTATGACGAACAATACAAGTGTTCGGTTAGATGATCTCACATAAAAAATAGATCACGACCTATCACGAATAAATTCTTTTGGTAAATGTTGTACAGAGTACAAATTCATTATCTTCATAGGGAAAAATTTATTCTATTAGCATTTTTTTTAAAAAAAACAACTTAGGGCATGTTCTTTTCAGCTTAATTTCAGTTCAGTTTTTAATTTTCTTCTCTCATAAACAATTCAATTAAATAATCATAAAAGGCCCTTAGCCGAAATTTTTGGTGTCTAGCTATAATACAATTTTATTAATATCCATTTAAAAAATGGGCTTATATTAACTTACTAAGATGGCATCAATCTTGGAGATCTAGTGTATAAACTACTATACTCACATTGTCACACATCATGTAAATTGAATATGTTTGAAGAACTTACTAAGGGCCTGTTGTGATTCACTGAACTGAATTAATTGGAACTGAAATGAACTAAAGTGAAGTGAATTGTTTATGAGAGAAGAAAATTAGAAATTGAACTAAACTGATTGGAGTTGAGTGAACTGAAAGTAAGCTGAAAATAACAGACCCTAAAATTGCATCAATCTTGCTGATATAGTGTAATCTACTTTTTAATATTTTCATAAACATTGCTATATATGAAGAAACGAGTACTAAAAGTACATAAATTTGCATGATTCAGACGAATCTATCGTGGATGTTGTAAATAAATGAGAAATCTAGAGCAAGTAGTATAAAAAGTAACAAGTAAAATCGAAAAGATGATCCTACAAAATAGGAAGAGTAGGGTGTGTCGTGAAGCAATTTCACTGGCTTAAAAACGAAATTCCGACGCAGCCGGGGTGCTCAATTGCATGTATTCGTCGGCACGATCCCTAACTTTACACACCACTTCTACTTAAAGGCACTTTTGGGTGGAAGGTTAGAGTCAAGTAACTTATGTCCAATATTGAGTATATATGTGCGTTAGCTTGTGTTCGATATGTATTTCTTGTTTATATAATCAGAAAATTGACCTCCAATTTATAATGAGGATTGAAGAAGATGGAAGACCAAGGAGGAATCTTTTTAATCAATAGGAAAATAATATCAGAATAATCATGGTGATTAAAACACTATAATCAACCTCTTAAATGGGGGGTTACAAGAAATTAATCAAGAAAAGGAATCCAAGGGGACTGTTGGAGTCCAACCGACAAATTCGCGCCGGATCGGGCGGAGCTCACCTGATCGGACGAGCACCCAGCTATAACTTAGGTTGCTCTTGCGCCCGGTCGGGTAGACACTCCCTTTTTGCAGGCATCTTCTCGCGCCCGGTTGAGCAGCAGAACTCCGGACTTTACGACTCTTCTCGCGCCCGATCGGGCGAGTTGGGCAATGTCACTCATATCTAACCTTTGAATTCCCTTTCTTTATTTCCAACAGTGAACAACAAAACAAATTCATTATGTAAAAAGTAATATATTTTGTGTTCAAAGGTATATATATGGTGTAATCCATGGAAGAAATGAACAAGTTCTATTAGTCCACCCATCTTTGATCTTTCAATCTTAGTGCTTGAACAAATGGATATATCCGCACACTTATCTTGTTTTCGAGAGCTTGCTCATTTCTTTCTTATAGGGTGCATTTTTTATTTTTTATTTTTTAATTTTATTATTTTAATCAGATGGTTGAATGAGAAACCAAGGTTCTCTTGGTCGTCCGCTCTCAAGGCTCAACCTACAAAAGTCTAGCTACAACATGCAGAGGTATCATCAATATTACCCCTTGACCCCTAATGATAACAATACCTTGCACCTTTTATTAGGAGGTGAAGGTGTTACCATCAATTCGTACACTATCATTTTTAGTAGAATCATACATTGAACTTTATAAATCAGTTGTGATTCTTTTGCCTTATCTTTGTGCCTCTTCAATCTATGAAAATATGAATTATCTATTTTCTTTTAAAAGTTATAGTAAAAGTCATAGTTATACTTACATTCTTACAACGACACAAAAGTCAAATATTCACATCCACAGGAAACATGAATTTCACACCAAAATTCTTACAAAAAAAAAGTGTAATCGAAATGACACAACAATACGTGATAACGGCACATTCTTATCACGCAATAACTCTCTGAGTCCAAACCCCAAAGTTCTTGATTTATACGCATATATTTGTCATTTTGATCTATGTTGCCCAACTTCAAACCATTTAAAATTCTTAAATACCCATTATTCTTTAATATAATGGTCTTAAACAGCCAACACATTTAAGATTCATCAACAACATACCAAAAATCTTTAATTTAGGGCTTGTTTGGCATCGTTTTTTGTTTTCAGTTTTCTGTTTTTTTGAAAACTAAAAACCAAAAACAGGAAACAAGAAAAAGGTGTTTCCACTTTTCTGTTGTCAGTTTTCAAAATTATCACGATTTTAATAATTCTAAATAATTTTTGATTCATTATGTGACATATATAGTATACTTTTAAAAAACCAAAAACAAAAAAACAGAAAACCACAACGATGCCAAACGAACCCTTAGGAATTCAATGTACTCAATCACTATAGACAAACGATCACAAATTCTTATATGTGGTCAGCCACATCATTAGTTGACGGTGTGATCACTTCACATATAAGACAATCAATTGATTAATGGCCAATGTAGACTAAGCTTACGTTCAAATAGAGCTACTTGAACGGAGGATGAATTCTATATAATGTACGGAATTATAGAATCGAGGTTACTTGAAACAAATGGAGTTATCTTATTCAAATGAGCAAATATAAAGTTATTCAAAAGTGACCACATCTAAATATCATGTGACATGTCGCACACAAAACCAGTTGATACTCGATCCCTCCTTTCTTATCGAGCCGTGAATGCGTCCAAAAAACCAACCCCATCTCATCTCAATGCATTTCTCATAGAAACCTTGATATAGAGAGTGGGTTCATATTCCAAGTTCCATCTGCCGGTCATCACTATCTACACAATTATACCAATAGGCCCACACCTTCTTCATACATTCACAAACTGTTCTAGTCAAATGTTCTTTGACCCTCCCTCCCAAAACCACCCTTCTGCTTCTCTCGCAACTCTCCCACCTCCTCCACCATTTTTCGATTCTCTCTCCTCCGATTTCCAGGTCTACATCAACGCTCTAATTCTTTGTTTATTTACCTAAATTTTGCATAATTCTTGTATTTTTGTTCTGTAATTTGTATTGGATTTTCTGGGGTTTTATTGAATTTATACTTGTTGTTTTGGTGTTTTGATTTCTGGGTTTTTGAAAATTTTCGATTTTCCCTTTGTTCTTAAATTTTAGGTCGTTATTCTTCAACTGGGTTTTTTTTTGGTTCGATTATTCGTTCTTTATCATACAATTCGTTGGTAGCTAAATGATCTTTTAGTATTTTATAAGAATTGTGTGATATGAATATTAATGGGGTTGAGGAATTTCGAACTTAATGTTATTTATGGATCATGAAGCACTAGAAATGGGAATTTTTTTCCTGAACTAGTTTTTTGTTTTGTAATAGTTGGGCTAGAGATGTGGTTATGTAGTATGGGACTGTGTTTTCTATCTAGAATTTTGCTCACATTTGCGCTAGAATGTTGAATTTTATTAGTTTTTTTGATAGTCTAGATGCAATGTTTCAATACCAATGTAATTTCATTGATACATGGTTGTTTGGTTTGCTTGTTGAAATTCTAAGAGGTACAGTTTTAGAGTATTTGAACATTTGAGACTACTTGCAAAGTTGCATTAGGATTCATGTTGGGTTGTTGTGATTGTTGTTGTTGCTGCTGTCTTTCTTTTCTATGTCACGTATCAATGTATTATTCGATTCAAGTGATTGGGAGCTGGGTTGTGGACATACTAAGATCTTGAGACCTTGCTTGCAATGGGATTCATGTTGGGTTGTTGTGATTTCTGTTACTTAACTTGTCTTTTTTTTTTTTTTTTTTTTTTTTGAATGTTCAAGTTTTTTGGTTTAGAGTTATAGACATTTTAAACTGTTGAGAGTCTTGAGACCATCTGCGCAATAAGATCCTGATGTTGTAAAATATGTGATTGCTTAAACATGGTTGCTCTTTTGTTTTAATCTATCTTTCTCTGATCTATGGGCTATTATACATCCAGTTTATTTCCTTTATGACATCATAGATCTTACTGTGTGGGAAAAGGCATCTGGAAAGTGGAAACCAGTTTTTTCTCACTGGCAATAGGCTGAACGAGGAGATATTGCTGCTAGGCTGGGAATGCTTCCTGTATGACATAAAATTTCACAGTGTCAGGTTTGCTGAATGTATGTATTAAATAAAATTTATTGTTTGACATTGTGCTGTGCTTAAAAAAATTTAGGTTATGGTGACTTGCCTCTTAAATTGTATGTAGATATGTCTTTAATTTTTCTTTGCACTGGAATTGCTTAGTTTGATTGTAGGCCCTGGGACCTGGCATCATAGGTACTGAGCTATAAGAAACTTAAAATTTTTGATTAAGGGAAAGGGAGATGAATGATGCACGAGAGTAATTAGACAATGGGGTCGCATGCATTTTGTATTTCCTTTTTTTGTACAAGAAGGGCATCTCACGATTTAATTAATTTCATGTAGATTATGTTTATCATAACATAGATATACCCGTCCTTAGTAGGTTTATTTTAAGATGTCTATTTTTTAGGATGTCTATTTCCAGCATGAAATTCGAGTTTGTGATTAAGTGGAGCATTCTCTGTTGAATCCCTTTTTATGGCGATAATGCCGATAAATCCCTGTAGATTGTGTCCAACCCCACTCAGTGGGCAAGGAAGTTTGTTATTTGGGTGATTGGTATTGTTGCTTATCCTGGTGAGCTTCTTCCTGATTTACGGGGGTGTTAAAATGTAGCATTGTTCTATTTGCAGTCATCTATGAACGGATCACCTTCAAACATTCCAGATATCACTGGAAGATCTTTTCCTTCACCTTATTCTGTCCAGTCTGGTGCTGGCTCCCCTGGTTTTCATCACACTGGTAAATAAAGCTTTCGAGTTTCATGCTTTTGAGTTTCTTCCCAGTTCATGCCTTCATGTGTTCAATTGGATTGTTTTTTCTTGCAGGAACACTTCAAGGGCTTCACAACATGCATGGTAGCTACAATGTTCCTAACATGGCTGGTACGCTTCCATCAAGGAATCAAACAATAAATGTACCTCCAGGCAGTATGCAACAATCTACTGGAAACCTCCTTACTGGACGGTTTGGGTCTAATAATCTACCTATGGGTCTTTCTCAGGTATTCTTATATTTTTTTTTAAAGCTGAACCATCTGTTATTCGAACCAACTAAAAGATTGCTTTAACTTAGAAGTGAGAGTTTTGAAATGTAATGGTCACTACTCAATGCAGATTCCTCATGTTAGCTCACATGGCCATTCTGGAGTTACGAATAGAGGAGGTATGAATGTTATCGGAAGTCCTGTGTATAATAATAGCACAAATGCTGTTGGTGGTTCGATTCCTGGGGTACTTCCAACATCTGCTTCCATTGGTAACCGTGGTGGTGTTCCAGGCATTGGGTTATCACCTTTTCTGGGAAATGCAGGTTCTCAAATAACAACTTCAATGGGAAATGTGGCTGGCTCTGGATCTGGCTACATTGGTAGGAGTTCTGGTGGGACTTTATCTATGCCTGGTCTTGCATCTCGTCTAAATTTGAGTTCCAATAGCGGCTCTGGAAGTTTAGGTTTACAAGGATCAAATAGATTAATGAATAGTGGACTTCAACAACAAGGTATAATAAATATTTAAAGTTCTTATTAATCAAGAAAGCATTCACAACGCTGCCAGTTGATATTTAGTCAAGCTCACTTTTTGCTTTAGTCTTCTTGGTCACATTCTGTCATGTATCCTTAGTATCATTGGAATATAGGTTACTTTGGTGACAGTGACATCTCTTGAAAAAGGGCTCTCAGTTCTATTAGTTAATAAGTTTTGTCCTTACTGATGATATTTTTGTAAAGTTGTTTATGATAATGTGCTTCACCATTAGATCTACGTTTTGATCATAGAGGCAAACTATAGTACCTCTTTGAAACGATTGAACAAATATTTGCATGGTTTTTAGAGGCTTGAGGAAAGTTTTGGTTTTTGAACCATTGAGATAATTTAAATACCTTTTGAACTTATGAAAAATCGAGGGCATTGATCTTACCAATGTATTAATGATATTTTTGTTGTCACAAAAGCAAACACATTGATGAGCTATGTTGGCTGTATACATTTATAATATAAACAAGAATGTCTGGTATAGATGTTATAGATGGCTTCTAGCTGACACTTGTTGAAGCTGGTGAGTTATTATATACTATATTCTTTGACATTGGTTTTGTGATGGAGTCTCATTAGAGCCTCAATTATTTTGGGTCCAAAACTCTAATGCAGTGTAAGATCAACACGAACTCTTCCAAGCCCTAATATTTTTCCTTTAGTTAGGGGATCATAGTTAATGGATCTACATTAAGTGCTGTGTATATTTGGCATTGGTATTAAAATAGTCATATCTGCTTTCAGCATCACCACATGTAATGTCCATGCTTGGAAACTCCTATGCTTCTGGTGGAGGTCCTTTATCTCAAAATCATGCCCAAGCTGTTAATAATTTGAGCTCGATGGGAATGCTGAATGAAGTGAACAACAATAGTAACTCACCTTTTGGTGTGGAAGATTTTCCTCTGCTAACAAGTCGACCTAATTCTGCTGGAGGGGCTCATGGACAAATAGGTAATCTGAGAGTCTTGAAAGTTATTTCTGGCTCTTGCTTGGTATTTGGCTTGACTTCCAAGAAATAATTACAGGATCGATTAGAAAACAAGGTATTGGTGGTCCGGCAAGTCAACAGAACCATGAATTTAGCATCCAGAGTGAAGATTTTCCTGCTTTACCGGGACAAAAAGGTTAGTATTTAATTTTATTTGTGCTGAAAGGACTGAAAAGGATTGTATCCTTTGTCCGTTTCTTTTCCTTGTCCACTTAAAAAGTGTTCTTTAGCATCTTTGTCATTTTAAAGAGTTGACATAGCCTAGAGCTGGAGAATGCAATTAGTAGTATTGGACTCGTTTCTTGGAATGTCAGTTTTGTCCAAAAAGTTAATTTGTTGTATTGGGTTTTGAAACAAACAAAGCGTCGAACTATAGAAGTTAAAAATCATTTATTTGGTGTAAATTTTTAGTTCCTTGTTGAATAATGTCACTGCCACCGCACCCAGTCCTCCAAAAGTCAAAGTTGAATCATGCCTTATTCAAAGAAACGAGTCCAATACTATTATTATTACCTGGAAGCTAAAGATAAGCTTTTCCTCAAAGAAAAAAAAAAGAAAAAAGGATAAGCTTGTTGATAGGCTATCAGAAACTGTGATTGTGTTGGCAACTGTTGTCTGTAATCCATTATTATTATTATTATTATTACCTCTTTTTTGTACATCTTATTAAGGTAATACTCTTTTCAGGAAAAAATTCTGAGTATGGCATGGACTTTCATCAAAAAGATCAACTTCGTGATAGCAGTGTGTCTATGATGCAAAATCAGCATTTCTCAGTATGTATCTTGTGAACGCTTTAATGGCTCTTTTTTTTGCCTAATAAGTTTTTCTTGCACTCATAAGGTGTAATATCCAGATGGGAAGATCTTCTGGGTTCACTGTGGGTGGTTCATACCCATCACCTCGCCCACAGCAGCATCAACAACATATGCCGTCAGTCAGTGGTGGCAGCGACTCTTTTGTGACTGTAAATAATCAAGGCCTTCAGCATTTGCACGGATCAGATATGTTTTCATCTTCAAATTCGACATATCATATACAGGTTTGCTTGTTGGTTGCATTAAAGACTTCATTGCTAGACTAGTTTTCACCCTAGAATCTGTATCTTGCTCACAAAGTTGTCAGATACTAAATTATTTCCTTACTGTTCTTATTGTTTCATCTTGTACCTCATTAAAGTGTCTTGGAAGGTACTTGAAGGCACTTGCTTAGATTTCATAAGTTAATTCAGATTGCAGATTTAATGATTTTAAGATTTGTATTCCCTCAAATATTTTCCCTTAGTTTTTCCTCAGACTTCTGTACTACTTACAGTTCTCACTTTAACCATACTCTCTTACAGTCTTACTAATTCAAATGTTGTTATGTGATTTGTCTCAAATGTCAATATATAATTTTTATGTCAACTTTTTATAATTTTTACTTAGAGATATTGATAGTCAAATTATGCGAGACGAGAAAATCAATATGGAAAATTAATAATAATAATAATGGAGGGAACATTTATCTTCTCTGATCAAGACACGTATTGTTAATTATTGCTAAATTTTTTCCCTCAAAAAAAAAAAAAGAAATATTAGTGAAATTTAATGAGGTAGATAACATATTGCCAATAGTGGTTATGGTTACAGATTTATAGGTTGGTACCATAAGAACACTAGAATAGTAGATGGGATAGTCAATGATTTGAAGCAAAACGTGGGATGTTATTGTTGATTCATCTAGTAGTATCATGGAAAATAAGTCTTGATGATTTCCTTTTTGAAACTATGGGCGTGTTTGTTTTAGAGGATTGCTTTATTTGAGGGGTACAAAGGGTGTAGGAGAAACTTGTATAAATGTTATAATACGTATTACTCCCTTTGTTTTTAAATACTTGCTCCATTTCTCCATGCGCGGAGTTTTAGGAGAAATTGGAGAAAGTAATAAAATATGAAGGTAGTAGGTTAGGTGGAAGAATAAAAAATTGTAAAAAGCAAAAGTAGTGGAGAGAATTAGAGGAGAGAAAATATGAAAATAATAAAAAAATTATCATGGCGGGTCTATTAAGTAATAGAAATTAATTAATATTGTAAAAACTTTCCAAATAAGGAAATGAAGCAAGTATTTAAAAACAGACGAAAAAGGAAAGTGGAGCAAGTATTTCAAAACGGAGGGAGTAGTTTTTTTTGTTTTTTTTTTTTGGGGGGGGGTAAGGAAAAGATCAAGTGGGAAAAGAATTCACTCAATGATTTTATTTTTGTAAGGAAAAGTTCTAGTGGGAAAAGAATTTACTCAATGATTTTGCAGATGAGATTTTCCACCCAATCTGACAAAGTGACAAATGTGCTTTGTCTCAATATTTCTGTCAGGGCAACGGGCCTCCAGATAATGGCATGAGATCTATGAACAACTTAGCTGCAATGTCCGGTGTGCCTTCATATGACCAAAAAATGCAGCAATATCAACAGCAAAGTCCATCCCAGTTCCATCTACGGCAGATGTCAACGACAGACACGACGTTTCGAGATCAGGGAATCAAGTCTAATCAGGCTACACAAGCTGCGACTGATAAATATGGATTGCTGGGTTTGTTGAAAATCGTAAGGATGACTGATCTTGATCTGTCGTCCCTTGCTCTGGGAATGGACCTGACAATGCTGGGTTTGAATCTGAACTCTTCTGAAGACCTTCACAAAACGTTTGGCTCCCCTTGGTCTGACAAACCTGTAAAGGGAGATCCAGAGTTTGTTACTCCTGATTGTTATAATGTGGAATCCACTCCATCCCTAAATGTGAGCTGCTATTTGAGATGGGCTATTCTTGTTTACTGATGAATTAATCTGTTTCGTCTGATTAATATATTTTAGATTTTTCAAAAAAAATTATTTTTTGTTGTTGTTGTTGTATATGTGGTTTTAATTTTTTAATCTATGATTACGTAATTCCTGCTACTTCTCATGTCACTTGCTCACTTATTGTGAGTTTTTGCTTTGGTGCAGCATCTCTACTTCATGAAGTTTCAGATGGAGACTTTGTTCTACATCTTTTACAGGTGGAGCTGTCTTATTTTTGTCATGCCTTTGTTATGATTTTACATCTTGAACTCATTGCTCCATGGTGCCTTTTTTTTTTCTTCCAATTTTTTTTCACAGCATGCCGAAGGATGAAGCACAGTTATATGCAGCGAATGAACTGTAAGCTCTTTGACCGAATGACTGACCTTGTGTCACATCATTTAATCTCTAGCCCTTCCGTGTTTTAAGCTATGTATCCTTTTCAAATTTTCATCCAATGTTTCCTGAATTTCTGATTTTGCTGAAAGGTAATTCTACTTGTGTTTGCAGTTGCAGAAGAGGATGGTTCTATCATAAAGAGCTCCGGATGTGGTTATCAAGGTTTTCCAGTGTGGAACCTCTTGTCAAGACACCTACATACGAGAGAGGGTCTTACCTCTCCTTCGATCCAAGTACATGGGAAACAAAGAAAAAGGTACTGTCTTATAATCACAATCCATTTTTGGTTATAACAATGAGTATTAATGTGTTTTCTTGCAATTTACAGGACAACTTTGTTCTTCAGTACGACTTAATAGAGAAAAGACCTACCCTTCATCAGCAGTAGTTATACTTGTTGAATGTAAATTCTCCTGACTATTAGCACAGTTGTTAGAAGATGAGATAGTTCATTGTTACAAGTCTTGTATTTAACAGTTAAAAGTATTTTAAAACTGATCTTGTTTCAGCTGTAGTTCAGTTTGGCCTCAACAAATAGTCTTGTATCAGATTGTAATCGAATCCCAAAGTTATAAAAAAAGTTCTTATTTACTCATGTTATCTTCAGTTTCAGAAAATTATGCATAGAAGAAATGCAGATCTATCCTGTTGTTGGAAATGCGGTCACATACATACTCATTGTTGTATGTCGAACATCAGTTATTGTTTAAATGATTGGTTGCATTGTGTAATGACTGTTTGAATCTTTCTCACCATCCTTATGTTAAGTATCTCTCTTAAAACTCGGGGATGCGTAGAATAAATAAGTAGTTTTGGTAATTTTTACCGAAGGAAATTATTTTTTTTAACATATGGAAATTGTGATTTTCAAGATGTTTGTGTTCTTACTCTACACCAAACTAAACAATGGAAATTCAAGAAAACACTTCTGTAGGTAAATATTTTCTACCTTAAGCAAACGAAGACTAAATGCCAAGACTCGAGGAGAAAAAGAGTTGACTCTCATGTAGAGAAATATGTTCGCTTATACAATTGCAAATTACATCTTTACTATTGACATGAACATAATTTGGAGTATGACATGCATGCCATGACTCTTATAAGATATTTTTAAAGATAAATATAATCGCATCGAGTTGTATTGGTACAAGCTACTCCCAATCGTTATCCAACATTATATTTCGTAATTAAATTTAATTACTTAAAATAAAAAAAGGTTTGACATATCTTTAACACAAATATATATATATAAACTAATTATAATGATGGTTTAATAAAGATTATTAAAGATTACCGTGCATGACACGGGAACTAACCTAATTTAGGCAATTTTAAACCCCGTAACAAACGAACCAAGTCCAAATAAACAAAAGCAAAGTCCCAATTCCCAAACCCAAAACCCTCAACAAAACCCTTGCGAGTTACGCCTAAAGTTTTTCCCTCTTTCTTCTTCTCTCTTCTCGTTTATTCCAATCTTCAAAGTCGCAAACCCTAAAACAGGAGAGAGAAAATAAACCTCCATTACCAGACAAAGTCATGGATATGGGTAGTGATTTCGATCGTCTTCTCTTCTTCGAGCATGCTCGCAAATCCGCTGAAGCCGCCTACACTAAAAATCCTCTCGATGCTGATGTATTCAATTGTTCCCTTCTCAATCAATTTATTTTTATTTTATTTTATTTTATTCGAGTAATTTATTTTTGAGATCTTTATTCTTTGCTGAATTTGTTTATGTTTTATGTTTTTGATTTTTTTGTTACAGAATTTGACGAGATGGGGTGGAGCTTTGATTGAGTTGTCTCAATTTCAAACTCCCGATGACTCCAAGCAGATGCTTTCAGGTTTTTTGATTTTCTTTCTGATTTTTAAACTTCAGAATTTTTTTATATATAAAAAATAATTAATTCAGTTTTTCATTAATTTCTGAGGGATTTTGGGGGCTTTTTTCGTGAGTATTTAGGATGCAGCTATGAATTCAGTTTGAAATAATATGAATTTTAACTTATTGTATAGTTTATTGAATTAATTGGTATTTATTTTTATTTTTTGAGCTCTTGTGAAGGATTAAATTTTGTCTTTTCCTAAAAAAAGGGTAAAAATTTTATGATGATTTTGGGTGAATTGTAGATGCGGTGTCGAGGTTAGAGGAAGCTTTGGAGATTAATCCTAAAAAACATGATACAATGTGGTGTTTGGCAAATGCTCATACAACACATGCTTTTATGGTTCCTGACATTGATGAGGCTCGACCTTACTTTGAGAAGGCTGCTGACTTCTTTCAACAAGCTGTTGATGAGGTATAGCATTGTACTATCGTCGACTCGATATGGGTTTGTTTCTATGAATTTGGATTTTGGTTGTGAGATTCTTTCACTAAAGATTATGTTTTCTTTTTGTTAGGATCCTAATAATGATTTGTATAGGAAATCCTTGGAAGTTTCTGCAAAGGTACATTTTTCTTATCTTGCTCATTGAAATTATTTTTTGTATTATATTTGATGGTGAAAAATAACTTTGATTTCTTGTTTAAGATTCTATGTAAAAGTAGGGCTGGTAAAGGTAACCCAACCTGAACCCAAATTAAGGTTACGAATTTCAACCCGAAAATGACTTGTGTAACTTGAAATCATAGAAACGAACCCAATGTCATGTATCGTGACTAAAATCTTTGATGGTTTGGATTAGGTTGTCTATGTGACCTTGTTTAAGTGCTTGGATTATTAATTGTGAAGCGATTAGTTAGTATGTGCAAAATCAAGGGTTATAAATTAGTGCCATTTAATTCTTAAGACCTTGGTTGAATTACTGGAATTTCTTTTAATATCTGCAAAATTTTGCATTCATGCGTATAGGCTTGCTGAACTTATCTTCTATCACCATTGCTTTTAATAAAAGGCCTGTCCAGTTGACTTTTTTCCTTACAATGATTTTCTTCCTATTAGTGTTTTTAAACTGTTGGTGTTCCAAGTCGATAACTTTTGAGTTGTGGCTTTGTTAAATCTTTAATTTTTTAATATTCACATTCTTATCTAATAGTGTTAAGTTTTAGAGCTGATACTAGCTCTATGTGGGTGTTAAGTGTTCTAATGATGTATGGGGAGTATTCGAAGGAACTTGTTGACTCTCAAGCCACTTTTAATATGTTTTCAAATCAAGTATTTATTTCCTTTGAGCTGCTAGGGTTAGGCCTTGGTGATATCCTATAAAAAAAAAACTTTCATTTGTGGTTTAGCTATTGTGTTTTTTTTACTCCGGAGTGGAATTGAAATTTATATATGTATTGTTGCAAATATCTAAAGTTACATGTTAGCAAAAATTATAGAAATTAGATACTTGCAAAATCATTAGTAGTGTGAATAGTGCATAAAGTCAAAACATGTCAACTAAAAGAAATGGAGAAAGTATGTATTTTGGGTATTATTTTTTGGTAATTTGAATATTCCGTGCTTGCTTTTGACTAAATGTAGTCTGTGTCTGAACATTTTATCGGTTTATCCTATTAAGTTGCTTTCCAAAGGTCAACTGCAACCTACTTCCTTTTCTGTTTTAAGGCTAAATAATATCCATTTCCAAAATCTCCCAAATTGTCCAGTCGTGTTTAGGTCCTTACTTCCACAGTTCCACCCTGACAAGAGACCTGCAGAGGCATTGGGTTAATGTTGAAGTCGATGTTGTCCTGCTAATAATATTTTTGTTTTCCTCAATGTAATTTATTGAAAATCTTTCTATAAGAAACTTGTAAAAAAATCCGTTTGTTTTATGTACTATATCTTCTGTAATCTCCTGGAACTTTTAGCTTGTCCATTGAAGCCTTTATGATAAGTTTATCACAATGAGACAAAACCATATCCATGTATAATTTCAAATCAATAATATTTCATTAAGAAACAAATGGCCATTTGTCTTGTGCATTTATTTGATATAAATGTTGTGCAATCAGAATGATTAATAACATAGAACTAAACAGGTAATAACGTAGAATTCATAACTGAGAATGGGTAGGGGCAGAATAAAAGGATGAGAGTATTGAGATGGAGGCCACTTTAATGGTGGGAATTGCTGTTCTGTTGATGTGAAAAAAATGGTTGATGTGATGTGGGGAGACTTTGTAGTATCATGTTTTTACTAACTTAAGAAAAAGTACGGAAAGCATGAAGGTACAATGAAAGTTATGTTTTGGCAGGCTTAGGAGATATTGTGGCCTGTTTCTTAAAGCTGCTGGATATGCTGCAATTCCACAGCTTTACTTCTTGGGATGTGTTCTATTTACTTGAATTTTACTTTTTAAAATAGTACTCCGGAGTAGTACCTTATCTGATCTGAACTGATTGGAAAAATGGATAAAATCATTAAATTTATAGAACTAATTCAATATGGATTGAATAATTATGAGGTTTGGTAAAAATAATGTAATCTCATTAAAGACCGGTAGAAGTAAACTTGAGTACCTTTCTGCTCTTATTTTCTCATAATTTAGTTGAACAGAACTACGGAAGTGTATCTATATTATGTTGCTTGTTATATAATGTAGTTATTGTGAATTATGTTGTTGATGGGATTGCACAACGTTTCTTTAGGCTCCGGAGCTACATGCTGAGATCCACAAGCAACAAGCGTTTAGCCAACGCCAACAGTCTATGGGTGGCGGAGCTTCATCTTCTGCTTCCACTAAGGTAATTTTTTGTGTTTTTGGATGTGTACTATTGCTGTGTTAATCTTCCAATTGTTAATTGATATTTCTCCTTTCTCAGAGTGCCACCAAAAAGAAGAAATCCAATGATTTCTTATATGATGTGGCGGGGTGGGTTATTCTTGCGGCTGGTATTGTGGTGTGGTTAGGGTTTGCGAAGAACCAAGTTCCTCCTCAGCCAAGGTAATCTGTTTTTTTTAGCGTGGCCTAAGTTTTGTCAAGAAGTTGGGGGCCGACAGCTGAGATTGATTGGATTTTTGCGTGGAATACACCTGAGAGTTCTCAGGGTTGCAGTTCATTTGTCGTCATTAAATATATTGTCTAGCTGTAGTTTAGCTATATTTGTTAGCTTTAGTTCAAAATTATTTGTGACTGGAGTTTTCTTACAAGGTCGAATTTTCGTTGATTTATACTGGTTATACGGACCATTCTAAATTGTACGATGTTTCATTAATCAGTATACAAAATAAGTACTTGCTTCACAGTTTGTTTGATTACAGTGTTATTGAATGTTTAATCAGCTTGCACACCAGCTTATTTAGTTGTTTGCTTGCTAAATAATTACTTCGTAAACTACAGTGATAAAGAATTTAAATTCTGGTACTCTAGTAATGTCATGTTTTTGCATGAGCACACTCAAGACGTTTCTCTCAACCTCACACTCATCCATTGTCTACCCAATTGTAGAATGAAAGGATGTGGGAGAGGGAGAGAGACCTGGTTTTTTTTGTTTTTTTTTTCGAGAAAGAGACCTGGTTTATTTAAAATATGTACGGAGTAGTAACAAAAGAAGGAAAACAGGATAATTTATTTAAATGCTACGTATAAAGGACATGGTTTGTGTATCTAGTGACTGACTGACTGCTAATTAAAATGCCAGTCACGACATTGAGTTGAAACAATTGTGAGTTTTGCAGAAATATAAATTTGTTCCCATCATATATCCTCAACCAAGTGAAAATTAATCATTGTGAAGGGTAAGTTTTCCTACTTTGTACATCACCATATATTACAATTCCCAAACAATTTTTTTTTTTTGACAAGTACAATTCCCAAACAAGTTATGAATATGAATCCACTTAAATCATACGGATTACAAAGTATGTATCTAATCATGTATGGTCATTCTTATACAAAGCATTGCCTTAGTTACTCAGACTTCATAAAGTAGTAAGAATTGTTTATTGAAACCTTAATTTTAATCCGCAAAAATCAAATAAAGTGAACAGGGTCGTAATTTATGATGAATACATAATTTGCTACTCCGTAAAAAAAATGAGAGCTTTTATTCAAAGACGAAAAGAGCAATTTTCGTATTCCATAAGCAACTTAAATAAAAGAACATACTACAACTATCATTACAATTGAATTTAAGTACTCCGTATATTCTATTGTTCTCCTCCTCCTACTAGAACAATCCAAAATTACCACTTTTTGCCCCTTTCTTTCTCACTAACTTCGTGGCGCAAGGAGCTCGAGATAGCTCAAAAATGGCGGCAGTCGCCATGAAAGTCGGCGCTAATTTCTCAAGAGATTACACTTCTACTCGACCACTTTCTCTCTCCTTCAGCCGTTCTCTTTCTCCTCTCCGCTGCATAAATGTCTCTTTCCGCCGACTTCTACCTCTTCCTTGCCGCTTCCAAGTTAGAGCTGTCAAACGAAGCCCTAAGCGTCTCAAATACGCTACTCCTCGCTTCTCGAAGGTTCTCCTGTTCTCTCTCTTCTTCTAGGCTTTGATTATGGAGTTCAATTCTTATCGTTTTTGTAATTTGCTCTCATTTTTGTTTTGAAGTGTTGAATTTGGAATTATGTGCTCGAAAATATCTGAATTGTGTGTTGTAGATAACAATGACTTTGTTGCAATTCTGAAAATTTGAAATAAATTGAAGGAAAATTCTTGACTTATCTCCATGGTAGTGATGAAACGTTTGTCAATTGACAATAGCGTGATTAAATTGAAGAAATATACGGTTGTAATGATTGAATTTGTAGTCTTGAAAATTGTGTTTTGATTATGTTTATTGATAAAATTTGATTTCTAAATATTTGTAATTGAAATTGTGGATATATAGTCAATTAGTCATACCGTAGTTGAATAATGCCTAAAAGTAAAATGCAAAATCTAATATCTTGATATGCTTTGAACTTTTGAATACCATAATCTAGGAGATTAACTCTATGACGCTAGAAAATGAAATTTTGGCAAAAGGTGAGATAATTGTCTATAATTCTCATTATATATTAAAGCTAAAGTTTTACAATGTTAGGCTCCGTTTGGTTTGAACAAGAATTATTTACAATGGAAACAAATTGTCATGAAAAAAACACTTGTAAATTACTTTTCCTCTGTTTGGTTCCCTGCAAGAATAGTTAGGGGAGGAAGTATAGATTATAATTGTTATGGAAACGGAGGGTGGGTGAGAGGAGAGAAAGAAGAAGAAAGGATTAACAAATAGAAGGAAATATGACTTCCCTTTCTTACATAAATGAAAATATTTTCCTCCTAATATATACACTCTCTTAGTGCCTTTACTCTACGATATATGTGTCAAATTGTTTGACTTGTGCATATGAACGGATTTGTTAGACAATAGCAATTAAGACTTAAGAGAGAAGTAAATCTTTATCCTCCATGATCCCCATGTTGTTCTAGGTAGATTGCCAAATCCTTGATGTACTTCCAACTAAAATGTTTATTAAGAAAAGAGTTTCTAATTTCCAGGATGGTGGCGTGCTCTATGTTGAAGTTGATCCATCAGGAATAGACAGTTGGAAGCTGGAACCTGTTATTCAGCAGCTGAAGGAAGGAGCTGTTGGTGTCATTCCCACAGACACAGTGTATGCTGCTCTTCGTCTCATTTGTGTTTTGAGAATGATGGTTTACTGTTATTGTGCATGTGCTTCTTAAAGAATTTAGTAGTTCTAGAGGTGATGTCGGTTTGGAATTTGATGGCACGTACCTATTTTTCTTCTACATTAATGTGTCTTGTGCTTTTCAAACATTTCAGGTATGCAATTGTCTGTGATATGAATAATCCCTCTGCAATTGAGCGTCTTAGGAGGTATGTCGTTTCCCCTCTATATTTGAATGTTGATAATTCCTCAACATCTCTTCCTCTTTGATTGACTTTATTTGGCTTCTTTTGCAGGATTAAGAATATTGAAACTTCCAAGGTGAGACATTTTTGTGACAGTTTCTGAACAAGTGTTAATTGTCCTCTGTCCAGCAAATAGCTAATTTGCATTGGGGCTGAATGTTGCTTTATAGAATTGGGATTGATTTACGTATGTGTGTGTATTAATTTGATCATAAGATACTTACCTTATGTTGTCCGTGCAGCCACTTAGCATTTTGTGTCGATCATTCCATGATATTGATGTATATACAATGGGCTTCCCTCGTGGTGATAGCCTTGGCCATCCTAACATTTTTCGAGCTGTGAAGCAATGCCTGCCTGGACCTGTACGTATGATGTCACTTACTAATCTTTGCTACTGGGTGTTTTTCCTCTTTCCATATATTATCTTTCCTTTAGAGGCTAGAGTATGGTGTGAACCTAAGAAAGCGTCCTGAAGGTTGCAGTTTGATGACCGATGCTATATGGATGCCCTGTTTCTGTTTCTTTTCTTACTTTTTAAACATGAGACTGATGAGAGGGTATGGTCACCAACAACTAAGCTCTCTCATTGATACTACATACAAATAGTATAACATAACAACTGCCTTTGTGCAGTATGTTACAATTTCAGCCCACGTTGTCTGTATAGCATGCATATGTGAGAAAGCTGTTGGAGACACAGGAGATCATACTATTTTGAAGCATATTCCTGATTTCTGATTCCTATTCTTTCATCCCTCCCATTCTGCATTCTTTTTCTTTTCATTTTTTCCTTCTTATTATCTGTCAATGCCATTGTAGTCAACTTTGAGGGTAGTTCATCGGAGAAGGCTTTATGAAACAACAAAAGGTAGGAGATTTGAAAGCATCAAACATAAATGAACTAGTATAATGATTACTATCGGTCTATATGAGGCTTAGTTCTTAAGATTCTAAGTTTAAAAGTTTGCTCTTTATGATAGGTAAAAAGCAAAGGGTTACCTTACATATGTCAAATAAGTTTTAGCTATTCTTAACTCATATGTTTCAGAAATTTCATTTCCTTTCCCTTTTGGCCCAACACTGTCTGAACATCCTCAACTTCTGTTGCATAAAGGTCTGCATTTTTGGCTGATATGTTCCATGTGGCAGTACACTTTCATCTTAACTGCAAGCAAAAATTTACCGAAGCTATGTCTCAATCATGAGCCGGGAAATATAAAATATACACCAAAGAAGAGCATAGGTGTTCGTATACCTGATGATCCTGTAACTAAGGCTATTCTTGAGAAAATAGATTCACCTCTGATATCTACCAGGTTTGTTTGGACCTCTGAAATTTCTTCTCTTTTGAAATTACGAGTGCTGATGATTTTGGTGTACCCATACTTACGAGAAAATTGAATGGCTTCCTGCATCTTGATTTCCCTGACCTGGTTATTCTTTCTGTCTGTGTTCTCATATTATACCTGTTGCAGTGTTAAGGCTCCAAAAGAAGATCAGTGGATTTTAGATCCCATTGTGATTGCAGAGGTGTATGGAAAAGAGGTATAATTTCTCATATAGTTTATTAAAGTTCATATAGGCTGTAGTAAAAGTTGCAATAAACTTTTTTCCGGGTCCTGAAGTGGATATATGATAAATACATAGCAGTACGTATGATTGCAGAGGTGTATGGAAAAGAGCCACTATTAGTATCGTCATATCGTGTGTCGCTAATAGCTCCTTTGTTTGTGCTTTCTCAGGGCCTTGATTTTATTGTTGATGCTGGCCTTAGAATAGCTGAGCCATCTACTGTGGTTGACATGACTGGCAGCGTTCCAAAAATCATCCGTTTGGGAAAGGTATGTTAAATTTGTGGCAACAAGCTACGTACTTTCATTTGTTAACAAGCCTAATTTTGCATTCGTAATGGTATCTTAATATCTTTGCATCAGTTGATGAAATTTGATTTAGGTTTCCAGGGAATTTATTTACTTATTTTGTGATCCTGTGTTTCTCTTTTTGTTGATTCCTATAAGGCTATAATTATATCTTTAACAATAAATAGGTAAATCAACTCAGGGGACCGTTCTCAATTTTCAGGACATGTATCAAATTAAAACTCTTGATTGTCAGTGATTATAATTTATATAAATCCCAGCTGATATTTGTTTCAGCTATATTTATTCTCTCTTACTGGATAACATGTGCGGCTAATTGAAGATTTTGATCATTATCTGCTATTGTCTCGTCCCAGTACATGAGCTTGCGGAATCATGGAACATGGACATAACACATAGCCATGCGTGTATATCAGTGTGTAATTTCTGTTTGTGTCAATTGCTGCATGCTTGTGAATGTTAAGGTTGCTTTGGGAAGTCAAACCTGCTAGGACCCCAAAAGCACATAAGCATTCTTGTAGTTGGGAGCAAAGAAAGGTTGTATTGTCTTTCATCAAGGTCTAGACTCTTACTTACTGGTTTAATGGATTGCAGGGATCACCACAACCTTGGATGGTATCTGAAGACGAGGAGGTGCTTAGAGGCTGACACTGCTACTTGAAGCATCTGAACATATTAATGCTCACAACTTTTGTACAGATTCAGAAGTAAACTGTTTTTTTTTTCGTGTAAAAATTTTGTTCACCATGGTTATAATGATAAACATTCGTACGGAGTACTATCTGAGTTTAGGCATTAGCTAATTCCGTCAGCCGAATTTAAATTTGTACATGCCGGTATACTGTATAGTGAGGATCTGTCTTATGAATACAGCAACTTAACTTCAACAGATTTTTGCAAATGCAAAAGTAAATTTACCTTGGCCAAATTGGTCTAAGGTTTTCTTGGTACTTGAATAAGTCTTATCCAAGCCCTGTCCTGTTTGCACTTTGCAGTAATGCTCTCTTTTTCACACCGCCTACTGCAGAAAGTCGTCTTTCTATCTTAATCTTCAACTGGTTGTTTCTCAATGTCTAGAAGCCTAGAAGGCATACATTGTTGTAATCCTATGATATTTCCATACAATGTAACAAATGACATAATTTGTGCAATACGTTCAAATTACTCCATCAATCATAATTCATCACTCAAGACATTGTTGAAGCATTTACTCGGAAAAATCGATACACGAATGAAATTCCCTCATCAGATCTGCAGTCAGCTAAATAAACAAACCAAATCACACCAATTACTCATAGCTAAACATCATTTTATTTCAGTAGGCATCAAAATTAATACAAAAGAACAAGTAAAATTACAAACATTGTACTCCGTAATACTAATAATATTATACATATATTGGAAAGCACCAATTAGTAGCAGTAATAGTACCATACTCTAAAAGATTATCATAAAAATTAACCTAAATAAACATCACATAATAATTAACTCCCATCATTAAACCTAAAAGTCTTCATCCATCTTGAACACATGAGTTCCACCATTAGCACCATTCAAGCTAGACATAACAGAAGCTTTCTGATACTCCCCAACTCTCTTCTCAAAGAAATTAGTCTTCCCTTGAAGAGAGATCAACTCCATCCAATCGAACGGGTTCTGAACTCCGTAAACCTTTTCACACCCAAGTGCAGCCAACAGCCTGTCTGCAACAAACTCAATGTACTGGCTCATCAGCTCACAGTTCATCCCAACTAGCTTCACCGGAAGCGCATCGGTTACGAACTCTCGCTCGATTTCGACTGCATCCTTTACTATCCCCTGCACCTTCTCAACACTCAGCTTCTTCTTCAGTAAGCTGTATAGCAGGCAGGCAAAATCACAGTGAAGCCCTTCGTCTCGCGATATCAGCTCGTTTGAGAAGGTTAAACCCGGCATTAACCCACGCTTTTTGAGCCAGAAGATGGAGCAGAAACTTCCAGAGAAGAAAATCCCTTCAACACAAGCAAAAGCAATCAACCTCTCAGCAAACGATTCAGCACCATCAATCCAACGAAGAGCCCAATCTGCCTTCTTCTTAACACAAGGGATAGTTTCAATTGCACGAAAAAGATGGGTTTTAAGGTTAGAATCTTTGATGTAAGTTTCTAAAAGAAGAGAGTACATTTCAGAGTGAATGTTTTCAATGGCGATTTGGAAGCCATAGAAAGCGCGAGCTTCAGCAACCTGAACCTCCTTCATGAATCTTCCGGCGAGATTCTCGAGAACGATGCCGTCTGATGCGGCGAAGAAGGCGAGGATGTGGGTGATGAAATGCTGTTCGTCGGTGGTTAAGATGGTTTCCCAGTGACGAACATCTTGCGAAAGATCGACTTCTTCGGCAGTCCAGAATGAAGCTTCAGCTTTTTTGTACATTTCCCAGATTTGTGGGTATTCAATTGGGAACATACAGAATCTATCTGGGTTTTCTGTGAGAAGTGGGTCGGTTTCTTCGATTTTCGCCGGCATTTTTAGGGTTTATTTGAAGAAGAAGTTGACGAAATTGGGGAAGAATTGAAGATTGATTGAGAAATTGGAGGGATTTTTTAGGGTTTTGAGAATTGGGAATGTAGAATAATGGGGATTTTAGAGTGGTTTTTATAGAAAAAATTGGGGAAATTAGGGATTTGAAATTTTGGGGGGAGTTTTGAAATTTTGAGTGGGAAGCTTGCGGGAGAATAAATCTGAGGGAAGAAGATGAGGGTATTTTGGGGATTTCATATAAAGGTAGGTGATATTCTGGTGACGTGTAAGAATTTGAAGGGGTTGTGGTTGGTTATAATATGAAATTCCGATTTTACCCTTTTGAAAATTTGGGGAAATGGAAGCGTACACGAGAAGCTTGATGAAAGTCCACGAAATTAATTTAAAAATTGGTGGATATTTTTTGAAATAAAGGAGGGAAGTAATTAATTGTGTTTGGTTTGATATTTATTGGAAGGCGGGATATTGTTTTTAGCGCTTTTTTTTAGGGTTTGAAAATATAAAATTTAAAGTTTTACAGCCTTTTTTGTTTTGTTTTGTTTTCAGCAAGTTTTTTTTTACAATAAGGTGGTAGTGGTCTAGTGGAGTCTTGGATTATGCAATTGTGCTTGTTAGTAGCCTAGCATGGGATTGATGGGATGACGCGAGAACGGATTGTGTTCGTATGAGGTTTAGGTCGTGTGAAGTATGACATGGCACGTTGGCACATGGGTTGTTTTATTGGTCGATATGTTTGAATAACTATAATTCGTTAACGTTGTCTTAAATTATCATTAATGGACGACTAAAAATGTTTTCTTTTAAAAAAATTGACTAAAAATTATTTAGTCATAAAATATACCGATTAATCGATTATAATTGTTATTAGTAGTATTGTAATAATGTTAGTGTTATTCTTTTATCATTAACCTTATATTATGATAACCTGTATGAGGTTTGTGACGTGGCACATTGGTACATGGAACATATTTACATATGGTATTATTGGTCCATATCTTTAAATATTCACAATTTGTGTCATGCCTTAAAGTATTATTAATGGATGACCAAAAACTATTGGAATGACATTATTATTGTTTGGTTGTTATTTACTTGTATTTTTTACTTCGAATTACATTTCATCTTGTTCATGACCAAATATTCTAAAACTATTTGATTGGTGAATAACTACGCGAAATTGCAAAAGTCACTGATTTTTCTAATATGATAAGAGCTATTTGTTCGTTTGCGAGGATATCTCTTCAATTTTCTTCTCATCTTGTTGTAAAGGACCTTAACTTTAATTTGTCCATTGTGAATACTTTGTAAAGACATAGTAAACACGTACTATAGTGTGTCAAGTTTGAAACATGGGCCCTGTTTGGTTTGATGTAAAATGTTTTCATGGAAAATGAATTTTCCATTTTTTCCCATTTTCCTTTGTTTGGTTTGTTAAGGAGTGGAAAACAATTTTTCAAGGGTGGAAAATTTCATCCTTAATGATGGAAAACATTTTCCTTCCAAAAACAAGGGAAGCCACATTTTCCTCTCTCCTCCTTACCTCTTTTTTTACTTCCCTCTCATTCATCCTTACATTTCCACTCTTATTTTTTATTTTTCTTGGACTAATCTTGTATGCAACCAAACAAAGGAAAACTAATTTGCAATTGTGTTTTTCCTTGAAAATATGTTTCCAATGAAAACTAATTTTCCATTGAAAATGTTTTACATTAAACCAAACGGGGCCATGGAGTTGGAACTAATTGTGCTAAACTGCTAAAGTATGCTTAAACAAAATAATTGTGTTGATTATGAAAATTGAGTTAATTTTATACATACATGTTTCGCAAAGCTTGACAATTGTTGTAGATGCAATATAGAGTATGACTATTATTAATAATTTAATGATATTCCTTTTCTCGTATTAAACAAAAATACTCACGATATGTTTTAGAGAACATCATCGCTCGATCCGATCCGTAAAAAAGAGTGAGCAACTCGAACTCGATTCGAAATAGCCTAGAAAGTTTGCCTTGGCTTGACAAGACCGTCAGGCTCGTCACATTTTACGGATTTGGGTATGATATTTGATGTTAAGGTCTAAATGTCTAATCCAACCTTATTTTTTGATTGTATATTTGTATGGTTTGAAAGAACCTTACAATAAGTACATTAACCATAATACCCCTCACTATTGAGAAACAAAGAAACAAAAATAAGGGTAGAAATGTGTGACATTACTACATTAGTGAAGTCAAGCAAAGAAAAGAGAAAGGAAAATCTCAAAATCGGGGAGTAAGAAAGAATGGCGCAGAACACAGGAATGTTATCCAGAGATCAATTACTCTACCTTTTCGATCGATTCGATTATCTCACTTCTCTTCCTGGTAATTTAATTTATCCCCAATATTTATCTCTATTTTTTGTTTGAATTTTAATTTTCTAATTCCATGTTCAATTTGTTGATGCTCAGATGTCAAGAAACGCATAGCTGAAGCTGTTTTAGATAATCAGGTACTTTTCTCTTCTCGATTTTATGCATTAATGGTAGTATTAAAGCATAATTTGAAGGTTTTTGAATCATGGGTATCGTTGATTTTTTGCAATAATAGTAGACTACAGCAGAAATTAGAGGTTTCTGAATTTTGAATACCTTGCATTGCTCTATTAAAGAGTTTGTGGTCAAATACTTGTTTTTTCTGGGAATGTTTGGCAATGAATTTCAGGTTTAATGTCATATAACAGCCTGATTAGTGACATTGGGATGAAGTTGTTTAATTATTGGGACAAGAATATCTTATTTGTGATTGATAGTCACTATTTAAGTATTGTATGTAATTTACACATGCAAATTTAGAAGTTGCTTGAGATTTGAGATTTTCCATTGGCATGTGTTATGTTTTTGTCGAGGGTGCTAAGGTTTTTCACTGCATGATGTTCGAAATGGGACTTCTTGCCTTCTTGGCATGGCTTAGGTTTATTGTCAGAAGCAGTAGACTTTGATTTTGGGTTATCTAAGAACTCTATGAACATTGGGCCACTGCATGAAGTTTTTTTTTGTCAACAATGTAGATAAGGGTCATTTTGTTGTAGATACAGGCTTTATCAGAGCCATTCTCGATTATGCGTGACACACTGACAATATAGCCTCTTGGTGACTTTTATAACCCGTATGGTAGGTGGTAATGAAGGAAGTAGTAAGAACAGATTTAGATTTATATTGGCAAGGAAGATATCATGCCAATGTCCATGGTAGTGCAGCCCCATATTTCCATACCCTGGCATATCCCATATGTTTTTCTTCATGTGTTTTCATCTCCATTCAATATCATCTCCCAAGTGGTAATGTATGTTGTGACGAAAAAGAGATACTTCGGTATGAACTAAGATTACCATGAGTATTGAAATAGAACTTCCCTTGGAAATTTACATACAAATTTATTGTAATTATGATCACATATTACCATTAGAGTCGCAGAGGCTGCTCAAGGAATTCCTCTTCTTTTTTAGGATTCTTGCCAATTTAAACCTCGATTATAAACAAAGGAACAGTAAGCCTTTGCCAGTATGTTTTTCATCAAATAATCCTACAAAGCTTCAAAGCCTCTTATCAGCTTTCATCTACATTCATCTTCCAGCCTTTAAAGGGTCTTCACTTGGGATTTATAGCTTCAAGGTCATTTACGCCATAAGTGTAATTTATTTGAACGATTTTTTATTTTTTACTTTTTTTATGAGATTAAGTGGAAGGTATTTATAGTTTTCTAACTATCGTTGATTTGACTTTCTTATATTAGAAGAAGCTTGCATAATTGCATGGTGATGAATGATGACAGTAAATTTTGTGGTCACAAACAATTTTCATAGGGTGGATTTATAGCATCCGAATGGAGTTTACTGTGACATTTTTCAGTGTTTTGTCACCCATGGTTTATGTCAGCATTATATTGCCAAGTTGCCAACGGCCTTTTAAGACTATTAGGAAGGCTGGACTATATCTATTCGTTTTTGTAGGGTATGAATTCTTGCTTCTGTTGGCAAGTAATCGTTCCCCTTGTATCCTATAGAGATCTAAGACAATATAGTTTCAAAATTTCCACCCTGATAAAGCTTCTTGGGTGTGATTTACTGAAATTTTGGGTCTATTGTGTTGTGGCTATATTATGTTTGATGCTAATTATGACCCGAATGATCATGTGGTTCATCTGCACCTTATAGGTGGCTTGGGTGTGTTTAGGTTCTGTTAACATCATAACACGTGAATAATGAACAAGACCCCTTCAGCATAACTTGTAAGTTTATTGGGAGCATTAAAACCTTATTCCTGTCCATATAAGGGCACCTGTCCATATAAGGGCATTATCTGTCATGTACTCGTGCCAATTTTCAAAGGCTTTCACTTATTTTTAGTTGAAATTTATGGCTGAGATCTGTATCCTTCATAATAAGATCCATTAAGGTCATTTTAAAACCTCAAGTCTAGTGTCATAAGACGCCTTTTGTACCATGTGTGGGGAGCTTTAGGGACATCAGTGACTCAGTGGAGTGTTAATGTATACACCTAGTGTCATAAAAGAAAACGGCCCATTACTTGGTTCTGTAATATGGAAAGCTTTGTGCTTAAGACATAGGTTCTTCTAGATGGTGATTTGTATCCTCGAAATAGGAGGTTCATTGCTTTAACATGGCTGGAGTCTTGACATTTGCTTATGCTGTTTTCCTTCTCTGTGAATTCAATCTGATTTTTATCTTGGGCATTGCCTAAGCATTTGCTGGACTTTGAATTGATGCCCATGCTGTGCTAGTTGGTAAGTTTTACTGACAATGATAAGTTGGTTGAAAACTTTCTTTTTTTGTAATAAAAACACCTTTTCTAGATACAGATCCTGCTGTTTTCATGGCCCTTGGTAGAGTGTAACTATAATCTAATTTGAAATACTGCAGGAAGCTGTTGCTGTGACAACTGCAATCCAAGAGGAGATATTCTTAGAAATGGGTGTTGGTTAGTTTTTTGTAATCATTTACTCTGTGTTGGTTTCACCAGCCTTTTGCATTCTTTCCCACATAATTGTGATGTTAACCTATGAGGGGTGAACTAACTATGTCAATAAATTTGCACTCTTGTGCAGTTGCGCTACTGTGCTAGTTCTATACATTGACCTTGGCAGTGATCTGTTAAGAGAAAGGATCTACTACTGGGTGTTGAGAAGCCATATATGTTAAAATTAGATAATCAGAATGGTCTATTGCTATGATTTCTGTATGCTGTTTCACTTAGCCATTTTTTAAATAAGCTATTTGCTTTGAGCTTCCAGCCAAAGCAAATTTATTATTGCTAGTGTTAGGCGCTTTTTTGCATAGGATTATCTGTTAGACTGTGTTTGCATCCTGAATCAAGGCGAAGTTTTATGGGACAATTATATTTATGGACTCAGCTTAATGTACTGCTACCAAAATGGGAAAACCAATTCTGAAGAGGAAAATGAAAGCATTATTGTACTGTGGTATCCAGGTTACAAAGTCATTTAGTTACGTGCTCAATTTTTGGGTTGGTTGAAGTACCAATGTAGTTTATGATATTTTGTTTCTCCCCAAAGCTTAAAATTAATGGACTTATCACAAATTTCATTGAAGCTTTTTTTGGAAATGAACCTAATTAAGCCTCATTTCTTGCAGTTTGTGGATTAACTATAGACTTATCCATGCCCTTCAGATCAAGGTTAAGGGCTGGGTTACTCGTGAATTATCCATATCAGCTGCAAAATTGAATTTATTGTAATTGACTATGGTCATCCATCTCATAGCATAACATAGCAGATGCATTGCTCAACTATCAAATGTTTTTCCTCAAATCCTTTTTGGACTATCAAACTTCTTGATCGACCTGGTTCAGTCTGCTGGGCCACTACATGAGATTCAAACATTTTTATATGTCAGCTCACTCTCCAATATCCCCAAATTCTTTTGATTTGTCAAACTCCTTGATTGATGTGCATCTGTCTTCTAGGCTTTATTATATGAGCACTGACGACCACGATATGCAAGCAGTCATGTGTTCTTAGGAAAGTACAAGCTTATTACTTATCCCTGCCCTCTTTCTCTCAGATGTATTTTGGACTCTCGCTTGTGAATTATATATCATTTTTTGAATAAAAAGTACTTTGACATGACTTTTTGGCAATATTGCAGATCCTAGCTTTGGAATTGGCTGCCTGGGAAAAGTGAATATGGCATATGAGAATGACCGGGACTTGATGATTCGCTTCTATGGATTTGTGGCTAAGTAAGTTTTCTTTTTCTTTAAGTTGTTTTGTTCCCCTTTCTGTTCTTTGCGCAAGCTAAATTATTCTTTTTTGAAATTACTTGGAGTGAGGATCTAGGGGCTAGGGTCTTATGCTGCAGGATGAAAAGGGGAAAAACGAAAAAATCTTGCATATCTGCTGTTGTATCTTTCTCTTAGTGAAGTTTATAGCCTGTTGTGATTGTAGTAATAGCTATGATAAAATAATTTTGTGGCTATAGGCTTGCACATTTGCTTCTTTGCTAACTCATAGGAGTCTAATTGCTCTCCCCCCCCCAATTTTTTTTTTCCTTATCATTGTTCTCGTGGTGGCTGATGTATATAACAAAGTCAGGGACATTATACAATTCTCTGTTTAGCAATTTTCTATTCCTCGCCTTGCTGTTTCTTCTATGCTAGTTCTCATCCTACTGACAGTGACAGTATCTATGTACCAAGAATCTGATTTTGGAGATTTGATAAGGTGTAAATTGCAGGGAAGAGATAGCCTGTGATGAAGCTGAGCTTGGAACAGATGAATTTGCCAAAAAGATGCGTAACCAGCATGATCTACAAGCACAGGTAGAGTTCACTTAACACTTTTAATGGCTTTGAGGAATTATTGCTGAAAGGTGTCTGGTGAATTTTTCTTACAGCAACTAAAGATGTTAAAGCATATGCGTAAATTTCACACGGACGACCAGTCGGCTATTCTTGGAAAGGTTTACTTTCTCTTCACCTTGGTTGTATTGAGGCTAATCTGTTTCTGACAATAGCTGCAATCCTCTTTAAAATCATCACAGAACTTCAATTTCTTCAGTGCGAATATGCTTTTGACAAGTTTTATTGAAATATTTACTGCTGTTGTACAAATTTCTGGATCATCCCCCCTCCCAGCTAAGTACCTAACACCTAGAAGTACCAAGTCGTATAATTTAACTGACCAATGTTTGAAGTAGAGATCTTTATCAGTTCTCTTTCTCAGTGTACTTTTATTAGCTTTTCCTTTTAGAAGGTAAGCTCATAATTATAGAACGTATAGGCTTGGGCTCTTGGTGTTTCATACTCACTAGTCACTAATGCGAGTTCTGATGATTTTTGATGAGTATATTTTTATCATCTGATATCCTTATCTCCACTCATGCTGTGTATGCTAGAGCACCTCCCCCCCCCCCCCCCCCCCTCCCCCTTTCATGTCAACCGTTTTCTGAAGTGTTTTACTGTGTAATTTGTTTGCAGTTACATGACCCCCCCTCCCCATTTCATGTCAACCGTTTTCTAAAGTGTTTTACTGTGTAATTTGTTTGCAGTTACACGAGCAACTGCAAAATTCAGATTTCGATAACTGGGCATCTGTCATGCCTGTGGAACAAATTCAGGAGGTCGTTAGAAAGAGAAATGTGCCAATAGCAAGAGCAAACTAATGGTTGCTTGAGAATTTACCATATCATCAACACTCTTTTTCAGCTGAACTGGGAACTTGCACTTTGTATATTTGTATTATTAAAAAAAAAATCTTTTTTTTTTGAGGGAAATTAAAAAAAAAAAAAAAAATCTCTTTAGCTGCAAATGGACTTAATTTCAAAGTGTTAATAAGAGTTTTTTTTTCCCTTACTCCTGTCATTTATTAGCCAATTTATACTCGGATTCAATATCTCGCGTTACATGGCATCTATTCATTTTGTGATGAGAAAGGACCAATCCAATCTTCAATTAGAGTTATATTTTTATTTTTTTTTACAAAAAAGTACAGTAGTAAATTAAAAAAATATAAAATTTAAAAAACAAATAACAGAATATATTCTTTGTTTTCAATTAAAGTACAACAAAGTTGAGATGGCCGAGTTGGTCTAAGGCGCCAGATTAAGGTTCTGGTCCGAAAGGGCGTGGGTTCAAATCCCACTCTCAACAAATTTCTTTTTTTTTTTTCTTTTTCCCACACATTAACTATTCCTTATTCTATTCTTTGTCACTTTGTTCACATCTGTACATACTTGAGAGCGGCTATTTACATTTGCTTACAAACTGCTTAGCTTGTACAATTAGAGCTAATCACCACTCACGAGTTTAGTTTAAAAAGGCGATAACTTGGGACCTATAACTTAAGAGGGCCTATAATTGAAGAGGCTACAATGATTAATCAATTCGGAAGATATAATTTTTTTTCCATTGAGTTTGAATCAATTGATACATAAAAAAAAAATGTGATCAACAGAAAAATGTATTAGGCGTTAGATCCTGGTCTTTAGAAGCAGGAGGTATAACAAAATGCCAAAGCCTACCTACAGCCTTTACCAAATACTTTCTACAAAGAAACCTTTGAGCATATACTCTCTCTACTTTCCTATTAACATCATGCAATATTACATGGGTTACCCCTGGCCTCGCCCTCATCCTCGCCATCACTGCCGCCGTGTAGATTGCTGCCATCCGCCCCGGCAAGTCCGGTAGATACCCCTTTGGTCCATCTATCATTATCACATCCCACTCTTTGTCATACACTTCATTTGGTAGATCACTTAGGACTAACCTGGTCATGCATCCATAATAAAATCCATTAGAACTAACTCTTGATGTTGAGGTGGGTCCATACACTAATAAAAAAATTGAACACTTTTTAATACGGAGTACTCTGTATTAATTAAAGAATATAATATTAATTAAATAAGAGCCACAACTGCGCTCAACCAACTCTAAGTTTTACTCTTGATTTGATCTACGTTGTAATACATCTACATTCATTAAATTGGAAAATACATCATCAAATTAAACTTTTCCGATAATTTAAACCATTTTCAAATATCAATCAAAATCCATATACATCTATTATGACATTGCATTATTAACATGCATTAATTAATGAAGATTAAGGATTAATAAGATTGACAAACCTGCATTTGGTGTTACCTTGAAGATGCAACTTAGGGGGTAAACAATTGGGCTCAGCCTTATAATGGGCCAACAAATTCTTAGCATCATAAAGATGTGTCTTATAGCCCACTGGATAGACCCTAATATTTGGGGCCTTGGTTAGAACCGTCTTGATCCAATTAGGGTCCTCTTCTAGGAACATAGTGAACCCATTTGGGTTAAATGAGGCCCACATTAACGAATCATGGCCCAGCCCAAAAATCAAGAAATTGCAAGGGTAAAGAGAGAATAACACATCAAAGCTAACCCGGATCTCAGCAGTAGACTGTTGTGGTATGTCACGGGTAGTAGCATAATGTAACACGGCATGAAGTTGTATTGGTATAACATTTCTCTCAATCGCTGATGTCGTCCCACAGAACAACCCGGCCTTCGTCGTGACCACCTTGAAGTTTACGACTAAAAATGCCACGGCGATCATCACTGCCACCACTAATGGTACCGCTAGCCATGGCCTGTCTAGTGGTAATCGCCGTGGCTTCATTTTTTATTTAAAAAAAAATTAATTTGTGAGACCTATGTTGAAAGATAAATAACTTATTTACAACGAAGATGAGAAATTTTATAGTACGAAATGAAAGTGAGGTGAATAATTAGTGATTGTTGTTGTTTGTAATATTTTTGGTGTAATTCATTCATGTCTAAGGAGATGTTTTTGATTGTTAGTTAACGAGATTTACATTTGTCTAGATGTTCGGAGTTGGAAGGTGCTTGGTTAGGTAACACGTATAATAGTCATGATTAATTAATTGTTTTTATAAATGTTGTATTTTTTGTTTGGATTTAATTTAATTCATGGCTCAAATTTCATGCGCTTTTGTAGGGTAATTACTCATTTTTTTTTTAGTTCATCCTACAAATTATGAAGACACTTGATGAAATAAATATTTTTACTCTTTAATTTACTGATAAGTTGGTGAGCTTAGACGTAAAAATTTAGGTTCTCTCTTACTTCTAAACTCTCTTTATTGTTAAAAAAGAAACTCTCCTTATCCTTTTGAGCTAATTTGGAATTGGGGTTATATATGATTAGCTCTGAGTGATTAGATTCCAATATCTTCCTAATTATTGTTGCGGGGAATTAAACACGCGGTTCTTCCTACTACACTACCAAGTGCAGTCCCAATCGCCATTGCACCAACAACCAATTGATACTTAATGTTTATGACTTACGAATACAAGTAATACTCATAAACATATAGATAGATAAATGTCTAGTCTTACTCTAATGATCTAAGCTATTGATAAATGTGTGCTACTCGTAGTTGGTGTCTAGATCTTTCAACGTGCTGGAATAATGAACCTACTATGTCATACGTCAACGACAAACGTGAATAATGGTATAATTTAATTAGGAAAATATTGATTCAACGTGAATCCATACAACGCTATGAAATCTTGATATTTGTTTGCTTGTACCGACATAACAAATTAAATGACGATCTGATATTATTATGAACATGTGTTAGGAATAGAAATATATATAGGAAAATATATTATTGTGATATTCCAGATCTTATTGATATATTTTCCTATATTCCTAACAACATAACTTGTGTTAGTGTTAGGGTTTTACTCAAAATACATTGCAGTGTTGATAATTCTTTGGTGTACCACTCAACAACTTTTAATACTCTGTATTATTTAATACCAGTTCTATATGCACATAATGTATGCACTAATTTATCAATGCGAAATTTTGACTACTAATATCTCTAATAATTGATAAATAGTTGATATAAAAAAAAAAAAAAAAAAGACATTGAGACTTGAGAAGGTTTTAACAAATTCACATGACTATGTAGTCTATGTTTAATAGAAGTATTATGCATTATGCATAAATATATAATACTAACATTGCTTAAAGTGGTGTATTTGAATAGTGAAGAATTCAAGATGAAGCACTCAAGGGAGTAAGTATTTTTTTTTTTTTAAGAAATAATATTTACAATCACAACGGATGTACTCTGTATTTCGTATTAAGGTATGGCGAGTTATTATTGTATTTAAAAGTGGATCTTGGCCTAAAATATCAAAGGGGTTTAGATTTTTATCTCTTAAGTCTTAACTTAACACTTAGTCAAAGTTAATAATCATGCAGCAACATTTTATAAGTCAATCGAGTTATTTAAGTTTAATAACTAATCACTCAAAATAACTCGGCCCACTGAATAGCCCTAGTGAAAGGTGCCCCTCTAATAATTGGGATCACAATTGCAATCATGTATGGTGAGTACGTCACTAGTCATTTATTAGTCACAAATTATAAGTAGTATAAATAAAAAAAATAGATCGATAGTATTATGAGCTCCAACTCAAGGCATCGAGAGAGAGTAAGAGGAGAGGGAAAGAGATTGTTTATAGAGCAAGCAATCACCAATCACCATATATAATAACTATGGAGTCAACAAAGTTGTTAAATGATGGAGCAAAGCAAATAATGGTGCAAACCAAGGATCACAACCTGTCCAATGGCGGAGATGTTGTTATCGATCTTGACCGGTAAGCCCATATATGGTTGCTATATTACTTACGGTGTTTATTTGAAATTCATCTATATTCTATATACTACATCCGTTTCATATTATTTGTAACGATTTGACATAAAGTAGAGAGGAAAAATGTGTAATCGTTGCAAATAATATGAAGGTCGTATATTTATAGTACGTGCAATGTGCTCTTTGTAAAGAGAACGTACCCTAATCCCTAATTGAGATGTTAAGTTTCTAATTTTACTATCTACTTCGTACACTAATCAATCTTTAGTCATCATGCAAATTCATGTAATAGCCATCATAATGAACTTCTTATCTCTACGTACACTAATGGATAGATCAATCATAAAATCATTAGTCATGCAAATTCATGTAATGCAACCATAATAGTACTCCGTAATAAATCTCTTATCACTACGTACACTAATGGGTAGATCAATCATAAAATCATTAGTCATGCAAATTCATGTAACGCAACCATAATAGTACTCCGTAATAAATCTCTTATCACTACGTACATTAATCAATCAATTATTTGCCATTTAGTCATGCAAATTTATGTAACAACCATAATAATAAATTTCTAATCAGTTATAACTACGTACACTATTCAATAATTAGTAATTATGCATAACTATCAATCTCATATTTCAAGCAGCCACAACAATAAATGCATCACATGACCTCAACTGCTCATATTTGCATAATACGAAGTACTCCGTATTTCATTTTGTTGCTTAAGTGCATGATTAGTACGTATCCTTAAACTTTGAGTTGATCAAATGAGGTCGTGTAGTTTATTGTTACAATTGTAAAAGAATTTGAAAATCATTACGAAGTGTAATGAATTAAAAAATGACATCATCAGCTCCTATTCAAAATATGAGCCGATGAGGTCATGCCATTATAACAAATTACACCGTATTATCTAATGAATTATAGATACAGAGTAGTTTAATTACTATACATCTTTAAATTAAGAAAAATCAATTTTGTAGATTTATTTGTTGAAGTTGAGTTATCTAATTCAAGGTATATATGTCTCAATTGATACAGTGGTGACCCTAAGATGTTCTATACATTTTGGAAGAAAGTGGACAATGAATGCTCGGTGAATATCAAAGCATCAGAGCTAATAAGCTACTTCCCAAACCCTAAAGATGCTGACTTTTTCTGCCAGATGCCGGAGTTCCTAGACGCCGTCCATAGGGTGCATCGACTGGTCGGAAATGCAGTGACCGAGGGCCGGTATATCATCGGAGGAACAGGATCATCTCAACTGTTCGTCGCTGCGCTTCGTGCCTTGGCTTGTACTGCCAAGGAGACTACTAGTAACAAGAAGCACATACCCGTTGTTTGTGCTGAGCCCTATTACTCGGTAAATTTTTTTATTGTACATTTTTGTTTTATAAAACTTGAATCAACATGCATGCTAGATTGCTAGCATTGTTTTATTTTAATTTGTCCTTTTCTTGTACAATAATTAAAGTTACTGTATATTATTAAGGCGAGCAATTATAGGGATAATTTGTCAATTACTACCGCAAGTTAATACCACTTTGTAAATTACTACCGCAAATTAAAAAAGTTGTGAATTATTACCGCAAAAATTTTTAAGATGTTGCGATTACTACCAAACCCCCATTAAACCCAACTATGACGTCATTATATCCCTTTAACCCGTGTTTGACCATGGTTAAGGGCTTTAACCACCCCCTAAAAAAAAAGAAAATGGATTAGGGATATAATGACGTCATGGTTAAGGGCTTTAACAATGAGTTAAAGTGATATAATGACGTCATAGTTGGGTTTAATGGAGGTTTGGTAGTAATCGCAACATCTTAAATTTTTTTGCAGTAGTAATTCACAACTTTTTTAATTTGCGGTAGTAATTTACAAAGTAGTATTAACTTGCGTAGTAATTGACAAATTTTCCCAATTATAATGAAATAAATGATACATTAAAGTTACCTCAAAAATAGTAACAAGCCATCCTCGTCTAGCTAATTAGACGGCTACATAATGTTATGATGAGCCAGTGCCGGCTATGTTTAACCGCGAGCAATAAGCAGATCCAAATATATTAACTAACTAATTAGCCAGCTCTATGGAAATTCTATGATACACACGGGTGTAGGAGCCATTGATTTGTCGTTAGCTCTTTTACCCATGCATACATTTAATTAATTTGCAAACAACATTACCCAATGACCAAATCATAATTAGTAAATATGACCTATCTCATTTTGTTGGACAGTTTTACAAAGATGTGATAGAGCATGAGAGATCAGAACTCTATCAATGGAAAGGAGATGCTAATACTTTCCAATCTGAATCTGGTCCATACATTGAAATTGTGACATCTCCAAATAACCCTGATGGTACAACTCGAAAGCCGGTACTTAAGGGGGAAGAAGGGATGGTGATACATGACCTTGCTTACTACTGGCCACACTATACACCCATAACATCTCCAGCTGACTATGATGTTATGCTCTTTACATTGTCTAAGGCAACCGGTCATGCTGGATCGCGAGTAGGGTAAGTCATTTCATTCCTAATAAGCGTACTTCCGGATCCCAGGATCATTGAACGTAAGTACCGCTCTAAAGGATTAAAGGATCCCGGATTATTGTGGAACGGAGGAGTAAGGCTATGTTTAATAGATTAAACTGTTGTTAAAAGTTTAATATATGAATAGTTAAAAAAGTTAAGTTTGTCAACTATTATAGGACGGATGGAGTATTTATTAGTAATTATACTTCCATTGCCCTCAAAAAAAAAAAAAAAGTAATCATACTTCCATTTCAATAAAAATAAGTTTAGCTAATTAGTGAAAGTAAGTTTTAATCCGTCTAAATCAGTAATTTTAAAGAGCTAATTATTTAGGGTGTTATTATTTTGTTAAAAGGTGGGCCATTGTAAAGGACAAAGAGATTGCCAAAAAGATACACAAACACTTATTTTTGATGAGCATTGGAAGTTGCCAAGAAGGGTTTATTCGAGCTACAAAAATCATCCATTTTGTGGCGGATAGTTATGAGCATGATGTAGATTATATGCTTGTGAAGCCTCCAAAGGTGCCTGTACTATTTGAAGCCGAGGGGCTCTTCGATTACGGCCACCGTATCTTGGCGTTACGTTGGAAGAGGCTTAGAGCTATTGCCCAACGCAGTGAAGTAGTTAGCCTTCCAGACTTTTCTCCGGAATTTTGTAACTTTAAGGGAAAGCTCACTTATCCTACTCCAGGTATCTAAATTAATTAATTCAATTATATTATTGTCTCGCAAGAATATTAAATTACACTTTAATTGAAATTACCTTATAGATAGATTAGGTTTTTGGTTCAAATCACGCATAATTTAAATTTGTACATTCTAAAGTTGTAATTTCTAAGAATATTAAATTGTTGATACGCCCCCACAATTACACTTGTATTGGTTGAGGAGGTGTATCAATGCTTTTTTACTCTGATTTACCTAGGACATTTTTTTTTATGTTGATTTATATACCGATCATAAATTTACAAGCCGATCCAATTTATGGTAGCATTTGCGTGGTTGGAGTGTAAAACGGGTGAAGATGCTGAACAACTTACGATGAAGATGAAGATCCAAGCAAGAAATGGCTCTAAGTTCGGCGTTAGCGTATCTAGAAGATACGTAAGAGTAAGTATGGTGGGAGATGATCACAGCTTCAACCTCTTCATTGAAAGACTCTCATCTCTAAGTATTATGTAATTGTTGATTTATAATTTTCCCAATAATGGAAATTGGAGTAGTAAGCTATTTATTTAATTTATTTGCCAATATAAGATGATTTATTATTTCCCAATAATGGAGATTATTGATGTAATAATGTTTTATTCGAGATTGAACAACTCCATTCACGTGGATTTAGAAAGAGATTCATGTGATAGATTTCATTTGTATTTATTTTTGCTTTATATCGTGTAATAAACTTCTCAATGAAATTAATTTGTCTGATTTCTTAATTTTCAATTATATTATAACTTTATAAGTACAAAACACGTATATATCTTTTTTTTTTTTTTTTTTTTTTTTTTTTTTTTTTTTTGACAAACAAAACATTTATTCATTGTTCTACATACCTCGTCAAAAAATAAAAATAAAATGTTTAATTCATTTGACTTCTGCACAATTTTAATGCAATCTTAATAAAAAGCAAACTATCATCGGCGAAAAAAAGTTGGCTAATAGGCTCCACCTTCCTTCCTATTAGATGTTTGATTAAATGAGCTTATTAATATTAGCTTTTTAGTTACTCGTATTATACTAGTACATACACTAAAACAGTTAATAATTAACAGTTGTTTACTAAATACTTTTATACAACCAATTATTCAAATCAACTAATATAACAAGCTAGTTAATATAACCAATTATATCAATCGGCTATCAACTAATTGCCTATCAAGGCTACAATCACCTAGACTATAAAGTTTTTTTTTTTTAAAACACCATGTATTTTCAGTGAAATATCCAATTTACAGTGACATAATAATGGAACAATTTAGGACCCAAAGTGGTTAAATTTTGGTGACCATTATATTTTGGCGCAGTGAAGCTAATGGTCACGTTACTATTATATAGAAGGAGATCTAGAAATGTCAGTTGGTGGTGCCTGCATGAAAGATGGATACTAATCAATAAATCAAGTAATCATACTATCTGCAATGTTGTAGACTCTTTATTTGGAGAATTTTTGTATGCTCTTGTGTATTCTACTTCATTGGTAGTGTCGAAAGTGTGATTGTGTATACTTATGAGATGTGTATGTGTAGAATGTTGTAGGGAATTGTTGTACGTGAGTGTAGAACTCTTCATATTGAGGCTAGAATGTCCTAGAATTATGAAGGTTTTAGGCTTAGGAGAAAGTGGCATATATATATATATATATATATATATATATATATATATATATATATATATATATATATATATATATATATATATATTTTGACAGTAAGCTAATTAAGGTTCGATTCTACATAAACAAATGCAATCAATTTTTATCAATCACTCACATGTGCTTTCAATCAACTTTCTTCCCAAAGCAAACAATTAGAGAGAGAGGAAAAGCCTTTGTGCTATACACAAGTTGTCCTTGGCTAAATGGGGTGCAATGGTAGCATTGACGTGGTTAGTTGTTGAGTGGAGCTGGATATACTATTGTAAATTTGTAACTAGCTAAACTAGTCAATATGTGAAAGTGTATGGTACTAGCTTAGCTAAATCCAACCTACAAATGTTCATTCCTATAAGTTTAATTCATTTGATTTCTGCGCAATTTTAATGCAATCTTTGACTATTATATCTTTGGTATAAATGTACAAGTATGAAAAATAACTGTTATATTCTTACCTAAGATACATAATTTTAAATAACTGTAATTTTGGGCTAAAGTATTGATTTGGAGTAACTTGCATAGTTCTTAATGTACTTAGTTTAATTTGCAAGTTCGCTTAATCCTAAGTTTAAGTTCAAATATATACTTAATAATAATACTTAATTTTGGACTAGCTAAAGCATTAATTTGATTAATTTGTCACTCATCTATTACTAAAGTTTGATGTGCAGTTCAGGTCTTATAGCGCTAGCCGTAGAAATCCATATACTATATTGTATTAATTTGATTTGATTAATTTGTCACTCATCTAATCCGTACTTATATTATTACATCATGGGAATGTACCACGTTATTATTGGCTTATTGCTACTAAATTTGTGTAGATATTTCCGTCACCGGAGTTAGGATTAGGTGGTATTTTTTTTATGAGGTGGTAAAGTTAATCTTTTTGTTTTTGGAGATGGTAAATTCAATAAAGTCGTTATTTGAAGGTGGTAAAAATCAAATTTTCCTTATTTATTTCCCAAGAATGGAGATTATTGGACGGTGGATTATACCCTTCAATTTTGTAATTTTTTGACCTTGTTTCGACCGAAAATAAAAATTGCCGAGATGTTTACCATGTTCCCTAATACCCTCCGGGAGTCCAATTGGGTCGGTGGAACCGCCCAATATGCCCTTAAACGATCATTTTACCCGTTCACAACTTGTAGTGATTTCGTAAACTCAAGTCTACCACGGACGTTTATGACAACATATAATGATCAAATATGGTTTCAAAGAACATTATATATCCCCGAGATGTATCCTTTATGATCTTAAGGCTTTTCGTCACCGGGCTCCGAAACCTCAAAATTTCCTCAAAAACGTGGATTATAACCTTCAATTTTGTAATTTTTTTTACTCTTACCAGAAATAAAAAATGCCGAGATTTTTACCATGGTCCCTATCTAATACCTTCCGGGAGTCCAATTGGTTTGGTGGAACCATCCAATATGCCCTTAAACAGTCATTTTACCCGTTCACTACTTGTAGTGATTTAGTAAACTCAAGCCTACCACGGACGTTTATGACATCATATAATGATCATATATGGTTTCAAACGGTATTATATGACCCCGAGATGTATCCCTTGGGGTCTCAAGGCTTTTCGCCACCGGGCCCTGATACCTCAAAATTACCTCAAAAACGTGGATTATAGTCTTCAATTTTGTAATTTTTTTGACCTTTTTTCTCCCAAAAATAAAATTTCCGAGATGTAAATGTGGTCCTTAATACCCTCTGGGGGTCCAATTGGGTCAATGGAACCCCCCAATATGCCCTTAAACGATCATTTTACCTGTTCACAACTTGTAGTGATTTCGTAAACTCAAGCCTACCACCGACATTTATGACAACATATAATGATCATATATGGTTTCAAACGACATTATATGACCCCGAGATGTATCCCTTAGGGTCTCAAGGCCTTTCGCCACCAGGCCCTGAAACCTCAAAAATTCCTCAAAAAGCTTGGATTGTAGCCTTTCAATTTTGTAATTTTTTGACCTTTTTTCACCCAGAAATAAAAATTGCCGAGATTTTTACCATGGTCCCTAATACCCTTTGGGAGTCTAATTGGGTCGGTGGAAACGCCCAATATGCCCTTAAATGGTCATTTTACCTATTCACAACTTGTAGTGATTTCGTAAACTCAAGCCTACCACGGACTTTGATGACAACATATAGTGATCATATATGGTTTCAGACGGCATTATATGACCCCGAGATGTATCCCTTAGGGTCTTAAGGCTTTTCTTCACCGGGCCCTGAAACCTCAAAATTTCCTCAAAAAGCGTGGATAATTGGAGTAATAATGTTTTGATTCGAGATTGAACAGCACCATTCACGTGGATATATATATAGAGAAATTCATGTAATAATCCTTAGTTGGAGTATTTTTGCAATCGAGTGACAATAGTTGTAGCAACTAGCAAGTGTGTGTGTTAATCATATCGTATAATAAACTACTCAATGTAATTATTTTGTGTGATTCCTTAATTTTCAAGCAAATTATAAGTACAAAACATGTATCTATTGTTACTACATACTATACCCATTCCTAAACGTTAAATTCAATTGACTTTTGCCCTATTTTCAGTGCATATCTATCTTTGACCATAATTTCTTTCGTTTATTTAAGTGCAACACTTTAATTAACCTTTTGCGTAGTTCATTTAGTTCTTTTGACTTTAATGTCATTCACTTACATAGTGTATTTTTGGATTAGTTATACAATGTACATTTTCATTATATCAATATTTTATAATTAATCAACACTAATTGACAACTAAAATTTTTAATTATACGAAATTGCGTATTATCAATATTTTTAACTATTTTTGGATTAGTTATACAATGTCGAAATTGCGTATTATCAAACATACATGTCCGGTCAGAATGTTGCAAATAAGAAAAAGGAGGGAGTAATATCTTTACATCAAAAATTATTTACATTGAAAAGAATTAAACAAGATTCTAATTAATTTCTTTTACATGAATCAGAAACTACGGTCGAAGTAATCCTAGTCTCTTATTACCTTCTCGGTAATGGTATCAGCAAACGTTGCACCACTAGGAATCATAGGTAAGACATGTTCTTGGTGTGCAACACCAACATCAAGCAAGTATGGTCCTAGAGTTTTCAGCATTCTTTCGATTGCTTGGCGAAGCTCGCTCTTCTTGCTCACCCTCTCACCCGGAATATCACATGCCTCAGCAAATTTAACCATGTTAGGGAACACATCAACCTCGTTACTCGGGTTCCCTAAAAACGTATGTGATGCATTCCCTTCAAAATATATATCTTCATGTTGAACCACCATGCCTAAGTGTTGATTGTTAAGGATCATAATTTTAACGGGCAAGTTTTTAGCTCGTATTGTGGCTAACTCTTGGATGTTCATTAAGAAACTTCCATCTCCATCGACGTCTATCACTAGGCTCCCTGGTTTTGCAACCACGACTCCCATTGCTGCTGGAAGGCCGTACCCCATCGTGCCTATCCCTCCTGAGGTTATCCATTGACGAGAGGACTTAAATTTGTAGTATTGCGCTACAAACATTTGGTGTTGTCCGACTCCTGTGGTTATAATCGCGCTACCTTTAGTTAATTCGTCTAGGACCTCGATGGCATACTGAGATTGTATCGTGTCATTGTCGACAACATTATTGTTTGTGGGATGGTTAATTAGTTGTAGTTTTCGAAGCTCATTCCTCCACTCTAAGAAATGGTCCTTTTTCGCGGATTCTTGTCTTTGTGCCAAGATATAGTTGATTAGTTGTAATGCTATCTTTACGTCGTTGTGCATCGAGACATGGGGGTGCTTGTTCTTTCCTAGTTCATGAGCATCGATGTCGATGTGGACAATCTTAGCTCGGCTTGCAAACGTACGCTTCGATTTTGCCCGTTACTCGGTCATCGAACCTTACCCCAAAAGCCAACAACAAATCTGATTTATCAATTGCATAATTAGCATATGTTGTACCATGCATACCTAGCATTCCTAGTGACATTTCACGTTTATTGTTATTATTTTCAGACGACGAAAAAACTCCTAAACCCATCAATGTACTCGCAACGGGTATACCGGTTAATTCAACAAACCTTCTTAGCTCCTCGCTTGCATTTACACAACCCCCTCCTATGTACAACACCGGCTTCTTAGCCTCAAAAATCATTTCCACGATTTTATGGACCGCCTCGATTTTAGGCGGTTTTGGTAATCGAGTAATGTACCCTTGGGCAATAGTATGGTCACTATCTAACCATCGAGGGACTATCATCTCTTGTTGAACATCCTTAGGAATGTCGATCAACACGGGTCCAGGGCGGCCCGTTGTGGCGATAATAAAGGCTTCATTGATAACCCGAGGTATGTCATTCGAGTCAAGTACAAGGTAAACATGCTTAGTAATACTTTTTTCAATATCTGTTATTGGAACCTCTTGGAAAGCATTAGTGCCAATCAATTTACGGGGCACTTGACCCGTGATAGCAACAACGGGGACACTGTCTGCCATTGCATCAGCTAGTCCAGTGACGAGATTAGTTGCTCCGGGGCCAGACGTGGTTATGCACACGCCTGGTCTATCCGAGGCGCGTGCATAGCCTACACTAGCTAAGATTCCTCCCTGCTCGTGGCGAGGGAGGATTGTATTGATGGTTTTGGATTTAGTTAAAGCTTGATGGATTTCTATTGACGCCCCACCTGGGTAGGCAAACACATCCGTCACCCCCTCCCGCTCGAGGGATTCAATTAGCACGTCGGCCGCCTTACGAGGCTCATAAGGGTCAAATGGAGGAGTAATGGGGTTTTGTGGAGATATGTTAATGGGGGTGTTAGAGGTTGTAGTGGCCTTATATGGCCTTGGTTTGGGGTTATTCAAAGAACATATAGTATAATTATTTTTGGTGCAACATATAGTATAATTATTTTTGGTGCAGCATAGGTTCAGTTCTACATAAACAAATGCAATCAATTTTTATCAATCACTCACATGTGCTTTCAATCAACTTTCTTCCCAAAGCAAACAATTAGAGAGAGAGGAAAAGCCTTTGTGCTATACACAAGTTGTCCTTGACTAATGTGGTGCAATGGTAGCATTGACGTGGTTAGTTGTTGAGTGGAGCTGGATATACTATTGTAAATTTGTAACTAGCTAAACTAGTCAATATGTGAAAGTGTATGGTACTAGCTTAGCTAAATCCAACCTACAAATGTTCATTCCTATACGTTTAATTCATTTGATTTCTGCGCAATTTTAATGCAATCTTTGACTATTATATCTTTGGTACAAATGTACAAGTATGAAAAATAATTGTTATATTCTTACATAAGATACGTAATTTTAGATTAATTATGGAGTACAAGGTATATTTTCATAATCCCTAACATTTTATAATTAATATTAATTGATAACTAACAATTAGTATTAACATTAAAAGTCAACCCTTCAACAAAAAAAAAATCTAAAGTTGTAACTAATAAGAATATTAAATTATTAATACATCTCCCCAATTATACTTGCATTGGTTGAGGAGGTGTATCAATACTCATTTTACTCTGATGTACCAATGATATATTTTTTTTATTTTGATCTTTATACCGATCATAAATTTACAAGCCGATCCAATTTATGGTAACACTTGCGTGGTTGGAGTGTAAAACGTGTGAAGATGTTGAACAACTGACAAGGAAGATGAAGATCCAAGCAAGAAATGGCTCTAAGTTCGGCGTTAGCGTTTCTAGAAAATATGTAAGAGTTAGCATGGTGGGAGATATCACAGTTTCAACTTTTTCATCGAAAAACTCTCATATCTAAGTATTATGGAATAAAATGTTGATTTATAATTTTCCCAATAATGGAGATTGAAGTAGTAAGCTATTTATTTAATTTATTTGCCAACATAAGATGATTTATTATTTCCCAATAATGGAGATTATTGGTGTAATAATGTTTTAATTCAAGATTGAACACCACCATTCACGTGGATTTACGACAGAGATTCATGTGATATACCTCATTTGTAGTTATTTTTGCTTTATATCGTGTAATAAACTTCTCAGTGAAATTAATTTGTTTGATTTCTTAATTTTCAATTATATTATAAGTACAAAACATGTATCCAATATTTTTTTTTTTTTTTTAACAAAACATTTATTCATTGAACCATTGTCTACATACCTTGTCAAAAATAAGAATAAAATGTAATTACATGCCATGTTCATTCCTATACGTTTAATTCATTTGACTTCTGCACAATTTTAATGCAATCTTTGACTATTATATATATCTTTGGTTTATTCAGCTGCAACACTTTATACATTTACAAATGTACAAATATGAAAAATAATTGTTATATTCTCGTAATTTTAGATTAATTATGGAGTACAATGTATATTTTCATAATCTCTAACATTTTATAATTAATATTAATTGATAACTAACAATTAGTATTAACATTAAAAGTCAACCCTTCAAAGACATAAAAATATTACTCCCTCCGTCCCCGATTGATAGTCACTTTTTTCATTTTTGGTGACTCAAAATGTTAGTCACATTTGCTTTTTTCAAGTATCATTAATATTATTTTTTTTACCAAAATTCTCTAACATTTGCAAAAATATTTGTGCAAATTTAAATTTTCCATGTAAATTTTACTTTTTCATGTACTTTAATTACTTTCTCTCTCTACTTTTTTGCATACCCAATGTAAATTTACCTTTCTAATGTACTTTTTTTAATTCTCCTTAATTCCCGTGATTATTTTTCAAAAATGACTATCAATCGAGGACGGAGGGAGTAACAGTCAAAATTCGTGATGTCAAACATTCATTTACGGTGACAATCAATATTGCAAATAAGAAAATGGAGGAAGTAATATCTTCAACTACATATTAATGAAAAATTATAGAAAGTTCTACTCCGTAATTAATTACGAAAATGGCAAAAGCTAATGAGCGCCCCCGGGGCGTTAGATAAGAGAATTAAAGTGCAAATATTAGAGTAAAATTAACATAAATTGCACCGAACGACGCATGATTTTGTCATGAATTCCTAACTTAATACTATTTCAACCAATATAATTTAACCTTATCTAACGCCCCGGGGCGCTCGTTAGGAAGATCCTACGAAAATTATTTGCATTGAAATGAATTCATCCAATTTAGTTTCTTTAATAAGAATCAGAAATTACAGTTGAAGTTATTTATTTTGACCACGTGAACAGTAAATGAACTTGTAATCGTAGTAAATTTTACTCAAGACTATTATTCAAATATATGAAGCTAGCTCCTCCTAGTCTCTTACTACCTTCTTGGTAATGGTATCAGCAAAAGTTGCACCACTAGGAATCATAGGTAAGAGATGTTCATGGTGTGCAACACCAACATCAAGCAAGTATGGTCCTGGAGTTTTCACCATTCTTTCGATTGCTTCGCGTAGCTCGCTCTTCTTGCTCACCCTTTCACCCGGAATGTCACACGCCTCAGCAAATTTAACCATGTCAGGGAACAAGTAACCCTCTTTTCTCGGGTTCCCTAAAAATGATTGTGCTCGATTCCCTTCGTAAAACATATCTTCCTCTTGAACCACCATACCTAAGTGTTGATTGTTAAGGATCATAATTTTAACGGGCAAGTTTTCAGCCCTTATAGTGGCTAACTCTTGGATGTTCATTAGAAAACTTCCATCCCCATCTACGTCTATTACTAGGCTCCCCGATTTTGCAACCGCGACTCCCATTGCTGCTGGAAGGCCGTACCCCATTGTGCCTATCCCTCCTGAGGTTATCCATTGGCGAGGGGACTTAAATTTGTAATAATGCGCGACAAATATTTGGTGTTGTCCGACTCCTGTGGTTATAATCGCGCTTCCTTTGGTTAATTCGTCTAGGACCTCGATGGCATACTGAGATTGTATTGTGTCATCGTAGACAACATTATTGTTTGTTGGATGGCTATTTAGTTTTAGTTTTCGTAGCTCATTCCTCCACTCTAAGAAATAGTCCTTTTTCGAGGTTTCCCCTCTTTTTGCCAAGATATAGTTGATTACTTGTAATGCTATCTTTATGTCATTGTGCATCGAGACATGGGGCTGCTTGTTCTTTCCTAGCTCACGAGCATCGATGTCGATGTGGACAATCTTAGCTCGGCTTGCAAACGCCTCGATTTTGCCCGTCACTCGGTCATCAAACCTTACCCCAAAAGCCAACAACAAATCTGATTTATCAATTGTGTAATTGGCATATGTTGTACCATGCATCCCTAGCATTCCTAGTGACATTTCATGACAATTATTATCATTATTATCATACGGCGAGAAAACTCCTAAACCCATCAATGTACTCGCAACGGGTATACCGGTTAATTCAACAAACCTCCTTAGTTCCTCGCTTGCATTTACACAACCCCCTCCTATGTACAACACCGGCTTCTTAGCCTCAAAAATCATTTCCACGATTTTATGGACCGCCTCGATTTTAGGCGGTTTTGGTAATCGAGAAATGTACCCTTGGGGAATAGAATGGTCTAACCATCGAGGGACTATTATTTCTTGTTGAACATCCTTAGGAATGTCGATCAACACGGGTCCAGGGCGGCCCGTGGTTGCAATAATAAAGGCTTCATTGACAATCCGAGGTATGTCATTCGAGTCAAGTACAAGGTAAACATGCTTAGTAATACTTTTTGCAATATCTGTTATTGGAACCTCTTGGAAAGCATTAGTGCCAATCAATTTACGGGGCACTTGACCCGTGATAGCAATAACGGGGACACTGTCCGCCATTGCATCAGCTAGTCCAGTGACAAGATTAGTTGCTCCGGGGCCAGACGTGGTTATGCACACGCCTGGTCTATCCGAGGCGCGTGCATAGCCTACACTAGCTAAGATTCCTCCCTGCTCGTGGCGAGGGAGGATTGTATTGATGGTTTTGGATTTAGTCAAAGCTTGATGGATTTCTATTGACGCCCCACCTGGGTAGGCAAACACATCGGTCACCCCTTCCCGCTCGAGAGCTTCAATTAGCACGTCGGCTGTCTTACGGGGCTCATTAGGGTCATATTGAGGAGTAATGGGGTTTTGTGAAGATATGGTAATGGAGGAATTAGAGGTTGTATTGGCCTTATATTGCTTTGGTTTTTGGTTATGTAAAGAACATGTGATAATTTTGTTGTTGGAAAGATAGTTATTAAGGGTTAATGAGGAATTAGTAGTTAAGAGTGGTTTTGAGAAGAGGAGATTAGAAGCAGCAATTGTCATTTTCAATTTTTTTTTTTTTTTTTTTTTTTTTTTTTTGGTGTGTGGAAGTTCGAGTTTTTCTTTATTTTGTAGGAGGTTTGCTAGTTGGTATGATTATTTATAATTGATCATTAAGCATCAATGTTAAGTTGCCCCTTTGTTAGAACAATATAGCTTTCCTTAAGATATATTGTAATCTTGTAGTGATGTAACGTAAATTAAGTACAAACAAATATACGTGAATAGAATGCATCCAACATGCTAGCTTCTTATAATAATTTAAACACATTAGTACAAATTTCTTCATTAGGTACACTCAACTCTCATTATGAAAAACACTTAAATTCATTGTATCAAACGTGCAATTCATGCTAACAACCTTAACATGCAATAATGACCTCCCGAGCTCATATTTGCATAATTTAAGTATTCAATTAGTGCTTATTACAGAACGCAAATGTAATTATTTTGAATGTTACCAGATTAATTTCAATTCATAGTTTTGATACTTAATTTTACTTAAAAAAATTACTAAAGATATTATTAATATTAATAATAAAAGCTATTACATTGTTAAAGTCAAAGTATTGTGGTTAATTTGAGCGTGCATAACAATTTGTGAATTTCATGATTATATTATAAAAATCTTCAACTACATATTATTATCAATTAGATTTTTTTTTAGAAGTATTCCCCCCCCCCCCCCCGGATATCTTAGAGGTGTAGTTCAAATATGCGTAGTATGTCATATACTATAGCGGTATACTAATTAAAGTGCACTTTCTTGATATTGGATCATATAGCTACGACATATATAGCCTCATGTATAATATAGGTGACTAGCTTAGGGGGTGCGTTCCCTCAATCCCTCTTCTATAACAGTTATGTATTATCATGGTTAATTAGGCTCTATTAAACATAAGGTAAAACTCAAATGTACGAAATAAAGTTCAGGCAAGTTCAGATGAAGGCATTACATACGCTCTAGGTGAGCCGTGCAAGTTAGCAATAATTTAATTTCATTTCTAATATTAAGAGACCAAGTATGTGATCATATCTGTGTCGATTTTCCAACAACATTAAAAACATACGAAGTAGTACAAGCAAAGCTGCAAATTACAATAAAATACAACGTTTCAAAAAAAAAAAAAAAGTACAATAAAATACAAATACTATGTAAGAGTTATGGCATTGATTTCTTCATCATCATCACGTACACTCTTCCCACATTATGCAAAATTGTTAGACTCGTTATTTCCAACAAGCAAATTCGATCATGTTAACAACCTATACAATAAATTGTCCCTTGATAACGTGACATTTCTGTTAGGATTCTTAGGAAAATATATCATCAATAATATATTTTCCTATATTCCTAACAATTTCCCTAATTTAATTTAAAAATTACTCTCTAAATAACCCTTAATTACGGAGTACTTTTAATTCAAGTCCCTAATAATGCCTATATTATTCAGCGTGTTTTATGTGTGACTGGCCACATCGTGTGATACCGGCTGACACATACTAAAAACTTATCGATTGGGTAGCTCTTGACTGATCAAGTAATACCTAAGTAATTGAGTAACCCCTGACCAACTTACTGTTTATGCCAAATTTCGCCTAAGGGCGACCTAAGGCTACGAAGTACGACGGCTAGAGGATTAACTATGGATATTATGTAAAGAACGAATTAAAAACGATAAAGGACTAGGCGTTTTGGTGATGCAGAAAACCCAAATGCGGGAAAAACTGCAGGTTGGTGCAAGACCACCGATTCACTATGAAAAAACTGTTGATCACAATGAGTGGGAGAGCTTTAGAAGCTAAGTAGAATGCGAGTGAGTTGTGTAGCTACCGAATACAATTGCTAGGCTATTTATACTGAACAACTAGACCTAGCTGGAGAGCCGTTGGAAGCAGCCAACGTTCTCCTTGAATTTCGGAAGCCGTTGCTTGGACTAAGTCTTGAGTTTATCTTCTTGGTGAGGATAGTCTTGAACAGAATTCTGTTTGAAATAGGATAAAGATGCTGCTGGGCAAAGATATTTATGAGACCTAGTCGATCCTTATCTTTCGCTAGATCAGTTATGCTCTCGCGTGTCGTCCCTTGTTGTCGTGCAACCTGTCGTGCGTCGAAACGCGCCTAAAAATGGACCATAATAGTTACTTCTGAATAAGTAACATCAGCCTCACCAAGTTAACTACATTGATCTTAAAACTAAACATAATAAATGATATTGTTAATCAAAATTTATACTAATATATTAAAAGACGTTTATAAAAATGTCAATGCGCCACGTAGACTCCTCCAAATTAGTCATTTCACTTCACAAACACTTGTTGATGCCATGTCACTTCATAAACACATTTATGATGCCACATCAGCTACTAACATCTAATCATGCATGCCACACCATCAATTCATATACCACTTACAACAAAATTGACGACTACTCAACTATCTAAGCCAATTATCAAACATGTTGCAAATATGAAAAAGAAATATACATAACGAACTATAAACCACATAGTTTAAAAAACACACACACGCACATTCATTCAAAAAAAAAAAATGACAAGCAGACGTTGTCCTTATTAATGATTTTAAGGTGGGTATTGAAATTACTTTGACAGATTGACTCTTTATTCCCTATTATTTATTTTTTTGAAAAAAAAGACCTTTACTCTTTTTTTCATTATTGTAAAATTGAAGAGCTAGAGCTATCTTATACGGAGTAATTTATAAAATTGATTCAACCATGGTGAAACCAATTAATTATACGGAGTATGAGTGTAGTAACCATGATCAAGAAGATTGATGCATGTTTTGTTAATGACTTTGAATTTGGGATATAAGTTGATATATATAGTTTGGTTTGACAATGTCCATATTAAAATTCAAAATCCTTAGAAAAAAAAAAAACAATAAGTACTTGGATGCATAATCTCGCCGGGTGAAAAAAAATAATATACGAGAGCCAAATATGAAAGCTATAATACACGAAACCGAAGCGATTTAGAAGGTGTCAGGGGCTGGTGTCGGAATTTCACGGAACACTACGGGAAGAATCCCATAATCATATGATGTTATGTGGACCCATATATATGACCATTATTCGGCTATATAAAGGCCCCGTGAAAGCATATAGCCAATACATGAGGCGGGTACGAAAACGAGTAAAATGACCGTTTAAGGGCATATTAGATGGTTCCACCCACCCAATTGGATTCTCGGAGGGTATTAGGGACCACGCCAAACATCTCGGCAATTTTTATTTCTGGCCGAAAAAAGGTCATAAAATTACAAAATTGAACGCTATAATCCACGCTTTTTGAGTAAATTTAAAGGTTTCAGGGATCCGGTGGCGAAAACTCTTGAGACCCTAAGGGATACATCTCGGGGTCACATAATGCCGTTTGAAACCATAAATGATCATCGTATATTGTCATAAACGTCCGTGGTAGGCTTGAGTTTACGAAATCACTACAAGTTGCGAACGGGTATAATACGACCGTTTAAGGGCATATTGGATGGTTCCACCGACCCAATAGAACTCCAGGAGGGTATTAGGGCCACTACAAGAAAAATCTCTTTTCGTAGCGATTATTTGGTAGCGATTGTACATTCGCTACAATATGCAAGTATGTTTGTGAATTAATTAAGGATGTCGTATCATATTTACAATCGCCATGGTTTTCCCACATAAAATCGATACGGAAAATATAATAATACATATCCACAATATTTTTACACATTTATATAATTTTGAGAAATCGTATCATTTACAATCGCCACTAAATCCTAAAAATCGATATGAAAAGCCTTTTCAACACTAGTTATACGAAGTATAAATATTGTTTGACAAAGAATACATAAAATATGTCATAGCTTATTGGTGAAACATTTAATATAAGAGTTTGAGGTTGCATGTTCGAATCTTGTAAAGATCATACGCATGTTTTTTTTTTTGAAAAAAATGAGTTAATCATTTATAGCGATTGTAGTCGCTACAATAATCACCACGATTGGATGTATTTTTTCGTATCGATTATTGAGGCCAACCCCAACGATATTGAAAACCACTACTAAAGGCTAAGGCAACGGGGGATATTGTATCGAATGACCATTCGTTGGGAAAGCTTTTTGTTGCAATTACAATTGATACTAAAGGTTAAAATAATCGCTACGAAAAGGTTATTTTCTTGTAGTGGGCCCATGGTAAACATCTCGGCTATTTTAATTTCTGGGCGAAAAAAGGTCATAAAATTACAAAATTGAAGGCTATAATCCACGCTTTTTGAGTAAATTTGGAGGTTTCAGTGCCCGGTGGCAAAAACTCTAAAGACCCTAAGTAATACGTCTTGGGGTCATATAATATCATTTGAAACCATATATGATCATTAAATATATTGTCATAAACGTCCGTGGTAGGGTAGAGTTTACGAAATCACAATAAGTTGCAAACGGGTAAAATGACCAATTAAGGACATATTGGATGGTTCCACCGACCCAATTAGGCTCCCGGAAGTTATTAGGGCCCATGGTAAAAAATCTCGACAATTTTTATTTGCGGGCAAAAAAGGGTCATAAAATTACAAAATTGAAGGCTATAATCCATGCTTTTTGAGTAAATTTGGAGGTTTCGGTGCCCGGTGGCGAAAACTCTTGAGACCCTAAGGGATACATCTCGGGGTCATATAATGCCGTTTGAAACCATAAATGATCATCATATATTGTCATAAACGTCCGTGGTAGGCTTGAGTTTACGAAATCACTACAAGTTGTGAACGGGTAAAATGATCGTTTAAGGGCATATTGGATGGTTCCACCGACCCAATTGGAATCCTGGAGGGCATTAGGGCCCATGGTAAAAATCTCGGCAAATTTTATTTCCGGGCGAAAAAAGGTCTAAAAATTACAAAATTGAAGACCATAATCCATGTTTTTTGAGTAAATTTGGAGGTTTCGGTGCCCGGTGGCGAAAAATTTTGAGACCCTAAGTGATACATCTCGGGGTCATATAATGTCGTTTGAAACCATATATGATCATCATATATTGTCATAAAAGTCCGTGGTAGGCTTGAGTTTACGAAATCACTACAAGTTGTGAACGGGTAAAATGACCGTTTAAGGGCATATTGGATGGTTCCACCGACCCAATTGGACTCCTTGAGGGCATTAGGGCCCATGGTAAACATCTCGACAATTTTTATTTCCGGGCGAAAAAAGGTCAAAAAATTACAAAATTGAAGGCCATAATCCATGCTTTTTGAGTAAATTTGGAGGTTTCGGTACCCGGTGGCGAAAACTTTTGAGACCCTAAGGGATACATCTCGGGGTCATATAATGTCGTTTGAAACCATATATGATCATTGTATATTGTCATAAACGTCCGTGGTATGCTTGAGTTTACGAAATCACTTCAAGTTGCGAACGGGTAAAATGACCGTTTAAGGGCATATTGGATAGTTCTACCCACCCAATTGGACTCCCGGAGGGTATTAGGGAGCATGGCAAACATCTCGACAATTTTTATTTTCGGGCGAAAAAAGGTCATAAAATTACAAAATTGAAGGCTATAATCCATGCTTTTTGAGTAAATTTGGAGGTTTCGATACCCGGTGGCGAAAACTCTTGATTTCCTAAGGGATACATTTCAGGGTCATATAATTTCGTCTGAAACCATATATGATCATTGAATATATTTATAAACGTTCGTGGTAGGCTTGAGTTTAATTACGAAATCACTTCAAGTTGCGAACGGGTAAAATGACGGTTTAAGGGCATATTGGATGGTTCCACCCACCTAATTGGACTCTCGGATCGGAGGGTATTAGGGACTATGGCAAACATCTCGCCAATTTTTATTTTTGGGCGAAAAAGGTCATAAAATTACAAAATTGAAGGCTATAATCCATGCTTTTTGAGTAAATTTGGAGGTTTCGGGGCCTGGTGTCGAAAATTCTTGAGACTCTAAGGGAATACATCTCGGGGTCATATAATGCCGTTTGAAACCATAAATAATCCTTTTATATTGTCATAAACGTCGTGGTAGGCATGAGTTTTCGAATCAATGCAAGTTGCGAACGGGTAAAATGACCGTTAAGGGCAGATTGGATGGTTCCACCGACCCAATTGGGCTTCCTGAGGGTATTAGGCCCATGGTAAATATCTCGGCAATTTTTATTTACTGGCGGAAAAAGGTCATAAAATTACAAAATTGAAGGCTATAATTTATGCTTTTTGAGTAAATTTGGAGGTTTCCGTGGCCGGTGACGAGAACTCTTGAGACCCTAAGTAATACATCTCGGGGTCATATAATGCCGTTTGAAACAATATATGATAATTGTATATTTTCATAAACGTCCGTGGTAGGCTTGAGTTTACGAAATCACTATAAGTTGCGAACGGGTAAAATGACCGTTTAAGGGCATATTGGATGGTTCTACCGACCCAATTGGGCTCCCGGAGGGTATTAGGGCCCATGGTAAACATCTTGGCAATTTATATTTTCAGGCGAAAAAAGTTCATAAAATTACAAAATTAAAGGCTATAATCCATGCTTTTTGATCGAGTAAATTTGGAGGTTTCGGTGCCCGGTGGAAAAAAGACAAAAACTCTTGATTCTCTAAGGGATACATTTCGGGGTCATATAATGTCGTTTGAAACCATATATGATCATTGTATATTGTCATAAACATCCGTGGTAGGCTTGAGTTTATGAAATCACTACACTACAAGTTGTGAACGGGTAAAATGATCGTTTTAGGGCATATTGGATGGTTCCACCCACCCAATTGGACTCTTGGAGGGTATTGGGGTCCATGACAAACATCTCGGCAATTTTTATTTTCGGGCATAAAAAGGTCATAAAATTACAAAATTGAAGGCTATAATCCATGCTTTTTGAGTAAATTTGGAGGTTTCGGTGCTTAGTGGCGAAAACTCCTGAGATCCTAAGGGATACATCTCAGGGGTCATATAATGCCGTTTGAAACCATATATGATCATTGTATATTGTCATAAATGTCCGTGGTAGGCTTGAGTTTATGAAATCACTGCACTACATGTTGCGAACGGGTAAAATGATCGTTTAAGGGCATATTGGATGGTTCCACCCGCCCAATTGGGCTCCCGAAGGGTATTAGGGCCCATGGTAAACATCTCGACAATTTTTATTTCCGGGTGAAAAAAGGTCATAAAATTACAAAATTAAAAGCTATAATCCATGTTTTTTGAGTAAATTTAGAGTTTTCGGGGCTCGGTGACGAAATCTCTTGAGACCCTTTGCCCCTAAGGGATACATATCGGGGTCATATAATGTCGTTCGAAACCATACATGATCATTGTATGTTGTCATAAATGTCCTTGGTAGGCTTGAGTTTACGAAATCACTACAAGTTGCAGACGGGTAAAATGATCGTTTAAGGGCATATTGGATGGTTCCACAGACCCAATTGAACTCCTGGAGGGTATTAGGACCCATGGTAAACATCTCGGCAATTTTTATTCCCGGGCGAAAAAAGGTCATAAAATTTCAAAATTGAAGGATATAATCCATGCTTTTCGAGTTAATTTGGGAGGTTTTGGTGCCCGGTGGCGAAAACTTTTGAGACCCTTAGGGATACATCTCGGGGTCATATAATGTCGTTTGAAACCATACATGATCATTGTATATTGTCATTAAAGTCCGCGGTAGGCTTGAGTTTACGAAATCACTTCAAGGTGCGAATGGGTAAAATGATCGTTTAAGGGCATATTAGCTGGTTCCACCCACTCAATCGGACTCCTAGAGGGTATTAGGGACCATGGTAAACATCTCGGCAATTTTTATTTACGGGCGAAAAAAGGTCATAAAGTTACAAAATTGAAGGCTATAATCCATGCTTTTGAGTAAATTTGCAGTTTTGGTTCCTGGTGGCGAAAACTCTTGAGACCCTTAGGGATACATCTCGGGGTCATATAATGTCGTTTGAAACTATATATGATCATTATATGTTGTCATACACGTCCGTGGTAGGCTTGAGTTTATGAAATCGGTGCTAGTTGCGAACGGGTAAATTGATTGTTTAAGGGAATATTGGATGGTTGTACCCACCCAAATAGACTCCTGGGGTGTATTAGAGTTCATGTTAAGCATCTCGACAATTTTTATTTCCAGGTCAAAAAAGCGAAAAATTTCCAAAATTGAAGGCTATAATACACGATTTCGGGTCAATTTTTGACATTTTTCAAAAAATTAACTAAATGTGTTGGGTGGATCTTGGGGTCATATAAGGAGGTTTGAAACCATAAGACACTGATAAAGATGTAAATAAAGTACCAAGAATGAGTTTTGACTCTACTTTGAAATTCATGAAATATTAATGTTGTCATGTGAGCGTAATTTTGTGCAACACCCGGACTACTCACTAGTTTATGACTAAAAAGTGATTCAAAAAAAAATTTATGGCTAAAAAAGATTATTCTAAATTTCTAATCTATGAATTCATGTACTAGTTTGAATGTTTGATCAATGAGTTTCATTCCCACAAAATGATGCAATAATAGCCCACAAATAAACGGGCCTCCTTCAAAACTACACTCCCTAATAAGAGCCACAAAGATAAGGTAACGCTTTCTCTCTCATCATCTGTTCATCTTCTTTGATGAAATTCACTCCAAATTAACCTCAATTCTAGAGCTTCAAACACCTCAACAATGGCGGTCACTACTGCAATGAGCTTCAATCTAATCGCTTCATTTAGAGGAATTTCATTGACTTCAAGCTCTTCATCATCCTTCCTTAAAGGCGAATTTGGAGCTTCTTCTCTTTCTCTTCCTAAAAATTCTCCTCTCTCAGTTTTGCCATTTCCATTGACGATTGAATCTGCTCACAAAAAAGGAGCTGGAAGTACTAAGAATGGTCGAGATTCTAAAGGTCAGAGGCTCGGTGTCAAGATTTATGGCGACCAAGTTGCTAAACCTGGCGCCATTATTATTCGTCAGCGAGGAACTAAGGTGAATTGTTTTGACCTAATTTTTTTGAATTAATTAATTTTGGAGGAAGAAATTTGTTGAATTGTCATTAATATTGGTCAATTTTGATTCTGCGAGTTGTTTTTGTGTAAATTTTGATGCAATCTATAGCTAATCAATTTATATGAGCTCATTTAATTTGCAATTTTCACATTTAAACTTGAATTTGTTAATCTGTAAATCTTTCTGCTGTTGATAGTAATTGATTTATTTATTTTGCTATTGAATTGTTCTGGAAATTATATGATTAGGTTAGTATAGTAGTGAGATGGAATTATAATTGTTGTTATTCTTGCTTAGTATGAAAATTTCTGGAAATAGGATTGCTCTTGATGATTGTGAATTAGTGATGGCTTATTTGTATTGTTTGATCTAATTCAAGTGGTTGTGAAAAGAGAGGTGATAGTTTTTTAAAATATTTCCATCAAATAATTTACTGCATGTTTTGTGTCCTTGTTCCTGGTGGCGAAAATGGTAGAGATAATTGGATAGTGCAGAGCTTAAGCTTTGCAGAATGATTTTACTGTAGTTGATGAGTGGATTATTATTTTTCCATGGCTTCTATGATGCTACATTCACGAATCGTCCTGCAGTAAAATTTTGTGGTCATGCTTCATCTTTCTATGGGTTGTCTTGGTGAAGATGAGTAGTAGTTTGTCGTCTTTCCATAGGTTCTTATAGTACATTCCATGTACTTCATAAGTTCATATAGGCATAACTTATAGCATTTCCGAGTATTGTAATCACTGAGCAGAAGGCATTCTATACATAAGAATTTGGAAGATGGTTCTGGATATCTTTCTGCAATAACTTCATGAGAGTTCATGAGAGTGTACTGATGAGTTTACAACCTAAGAGAATGAGGGAAAATTCCAATTTATTAGGAGATTTGGTGCATCTTTTGCTGGTTTGAACTATGAATGACTATAATTTTGAGTTCATTAGTGATTTGTAATAGACGGGAAAAGTCTGCTTAAGAACCGATGTGTTGGATTTAACTGATTTGCCCATAAAAAAAATGCTGTGTAAGTGGTGTCCTGTCGTGAGGTGAAGAACACTTTCTTATTGTTAATTTGAAGGTTCTTAGTTTGGGAAGCATTGTGAAATTGCATTCACGGTGCTATTTTTTGCACTGTATCCTATCTTGTGCATTTTCCACCCAACTAGCATTTTTAAACTCGTTAGCACACCATTTAAACAACTGAAAGATGAAGCCTTATGAACAGTAAGCCAGTAACTATCATAAGGGAAATACTGTCATTGAGTGCGACTGTAACCATTTTTATGCTGATTATATAGACTTTTAAATACGTGTGCCACAATATTGATTTTATTTTTTCATTCTAGTTCCATCCGGGGAAGAATGTTGGACTCGGCAAGGACCATACAATCTTTGCTCTAATTGATGGATTAGTGAAGTTTGAGAAGTTTGGTCCTGACAAGAAAAAGGTTAGTTTTCAGCAATTTTCAAGTATATTCTGTAGCATTCATACAATTGACATCAAGTTTGTGCCAGGTGAGTGTTTACCCACGAGAAGTACAGCCTGAAAACCCCAACAGTTACAGAGCAAGGAAAAGAGAGGCTTTCAGGCTACAGCGTGAGAAGAGGAAGGCAAGAAGGGAAGGATATTCTATCGAACCACAGCTCATTCTGGCATCTGCTGCCTCTGAAAATGCTGATGATAATCCAGTCTGCTGATGACCTATTTAGACGGTTTAAAATTTGGTTTTGCATCCTATTTCCCTCTTTTTGGCATGGTTTTCAATTAGTTGTTGTAACCAAGTTTGTCACCACATTAAAAGTTTACCCTCCAATGTCTACTGTAGATCTTTTTCACAAATGCAGATATGTACTACTTTGATTAAAAGCTGTTAGAATTAAGTATTTGCCAATTCTAAATCGGAAGGCGGCTGACAATTAAGAGGTTTTTGGAACATTGGATCTAAAGTACTGAAATGTATAGCACTTTTATTGTATCACATTTTAATAATTTCAGTTTTACGTTTATTCTGCTAGTTCTTGAAGACCTCTCAAGTCTCAACTCACAATGTATTGATACTATTGAAGTTAGAACTGTTAAAGATAATTCCCCAGCCAGTTTAACACTTAGCCATACATTGATAATAGCACTTGAGCAAATTTAGGATCCCGCCAGAAAATTAAGCCAAGTTAATAACATGTAATGCAAACTCAGCAAATCACAGGAAACTGGGCAGTCCAGGCACACACAAGTCACATACTAATAGAGCTGTCAATTCGGATAAACGGGTCGAGTAAGAGTGGGTTGGGTTAACTCGGGTCGGGTCAATTCAGATTAATTCCATAACCTATGCGGGTCGGGTTTAGGTTTGGTCATGCTTGAGTCGGGTTATGTCGGGTCATACTTCTTATCGGGTTTGGGTCCGGTTAATAACAGGTCGGGTTACATTCGGGTCGGGTGAACAATATGTCGAGTTTAATTTGCGGGTTAGAATCAGGTCGAGTCATTCTCGGGTTTGAGTCGGGTTCGGTTCAAGTCAATAATTTGCGGATTATAATCAGGTCGAGTCATTTTCAAGTCGGGTCATTCTCGGGTTCACGTCGGGTACGGTTCAAGTCAATAATTTGCGGGTTATAATCAGGTTGGGTCATTTCCAAGTCAGGTCATTCTCGGATTCAAGTCGGGTTATGTCATGTCAATAATTTGCAGGTTACAATCAGGTCGGGTCATTTCCAAGTCAGGTCATGTTCGGGTTCAACTAACTATAAATAGATAATTATCATTTTTATCAAGCTAATTATTTCCTTTGATTATAATCTATATGGCAATATACTAGGGAACAATAGTCTATAATTTAGAAAGATAATTATCTCATTTGACCATACAACAAATATATACTATATTTAACTCTTAAATTTGAGGATGATGCTCCTTTCTTTTGTTGGCCTAGACCGACTTGGTCTCTCAAGACAAAATGCTTTGATCAACAATAATAAGGTGGTCTAAATTGCATTTAAGGTGATTTGAAATCGGGTCAGGAAAAATTTGGGTTGAATTTAGGTCGGGTCAATAACAAGTCGTGTAAATTTCGAGTCGGGTTAGTAACAGATCGGGTTGAATTTTTGGGTTGGGTAAATAATAGGTATGGTAAAATTCGGGTCAGGTTAATAACAAGTCGGGTTGAATTTGGGTCAGGTCAATAACAAGTCAGATTGATTTCGGGTAGGGTTTGTAACTGGCTGGGTTAAATTCGGGTGGGGTTAGGAACGGATGGGGTTGAATTCAAGTCAGGTTAGTAACAAGTCGGCTTTTGACGGGTCAAAATGGGTTTGGGTCAATTTCGATTCAAGTCGGGTTCGGTGCAAGTTAATTAAATTGGTCGTTGTAAACAGGTAAATCGGTGCAAGTAGCAAACCAGTAAATTGGTCGTTTTAAAGCAAATTGAATGGTTCCACACACCCAATTGGACTCCTGGAGGGTATTAGGGACCATGGTAAATATTTCGGCAATTTTTATTTCCGGGCAAAAATAGTCAAAAAAATTCCAAAATTGAAGGCTAATATCCACGCTTTTTGAGAAATTTTTTAGGTATCGGGCCCCGATGTCGAAAAGTTTTAAGATTTTAGGGGATACATCTCGGGGTCATATAATACTGTTTTAAACCATAAATGATCATTATATGTTATCATAAATGTTCGTGGTATGCTTGAGTTAATGAAATCGGTGTAAGTTGTAAACCGGTAAATTCGCCATTTAAAGGCAAATTGGATGGTTCCACCCACCTAATTGGACTCCCGAATTGTATTAGGGACCATGGTAAACATTTCGGCAATTTTTATTTACAGGCGAAAAAAAGTCAAAAAAAATTCCAAAATTTAAGGATATCCACGTTTTTTGAGAAATTTTGGAGGTTTCGAGGCTAGGTATTGGAAATCTTTAATATTTTAGGGGATACATCTCGGGGTCATATAATGCTGTTTGGAACCATATATGATCATTATATGTTGTCATAAATGTTCGTGGTAGGATTGAGTTAATGAAATCGGTGCAAGTTGTAAACCAGTAAATTGATCGTTTAAAGGCAAATTGGATGGTTCCACCCAGCCAATTGGACTCCCGAACGATATTAGGGGCCATGGTAAACATTTTGGCAATTTTTATTTCCGAGCGAAAAAAGTCAAAAAATTCCAAAATGGAAGACTAATAAAAACGCATTTTTGCGAAATTTTGAAGGTTTCGGAACTCGGTGTCGAAAAGTCTTGAAATTCTAAGGAATACAACTTGTTGTCATATAATTCCGTTTGGAACCATATATGATTATTATATGTTGTCATAAATGTTTGTGGTAGACTTGAGTTAATGAAATCGATGCAAGTTGTAAATCGGTAAATTTGTCAATTAAAGGCAAATTGGATGGTTCCACCCACCCAATGGGACTCCCGGAGGATATTAGAGACCATAACAATATTTCGTCAATTTTTATTTTCGGGCGAAAAAAGGTAAAAAAATTCCAAAATTGAAGGCTAATATCCATGCTTTTTGAGAAATTTTGAGGTTTCAAGGCCCGTTGTCGAAAAACCTTAAGATTTTAGGGGATACATCTCGGGGTCATATAATTCCGTTTAGAATCATATATGATCAATATATGTTGTCAAAAATGTTCGTGGTAGGCTTGAATTAATGAAATCGGTGCAAGTTGTAAATCAGTAAATTGGTCGTTTAAAGGAAAATTAGTTGGTTCCACCAACCCAATTGGACTCCTGGAGGGTATTATAGATCATGGTAAATATTTCGGCAATTTTTATTTTCGAGCGAAAAAAATAAAAAAAAAATTCAAAAATTGAAGGCTAATATCCATGTTTTTTTAGAAATTTCGAAGGTTTCGGGGCCTGGTGTCAAAAAGAAATAAGATTATAAGGGATACATCTCGGAATCATATAATGATGTTTGGAACCATAAATGATCATTTTATGTTGTCATAAATGATCATGGTAGCCTTGAGTTAATGAAATCGGTGCAAGTTGTAAACCGGTAAATAGGTCGTTTAATGGGAAATCGGATAGTTCCACCCACCCAATTGGACTCTTAGAGGGTATTAGGGATCATGGTAAACATTTCGGCAATTTTTATTTTCGGGCGAAAAAAAAAGTTAAAAAATTCCAAAATTGAAGACTAATATCCACGCTTTTTGAGAAATTTTGAAGGTTTCGGTGCCAGGTGTCGAAAGGCTTGAGATTTTAGGAGATACATCTCGAGGTCATATAATGCCGTTTGGAACCTTATATGATCATTATATGTTTTAATAAATGTTAGTAGTAGGCTTGAATTAATGAAATCGGTGCAAGTTGTAATTAATCGGTAAATTGGTCGTTTAAAGGTAAATTGGATGGTTCCAATTACCCAATTTTACTCCCTAAAGTTATTAGGGACCATGGTAAACATTTCAAACATTTTTATTTTCGGGCGAAAAAATAGTAAAAAATTCCAAAATTGAAGGCTAATATTAAAGCTTTTTGAGAAATTTTGGAGGTTTCGAGCCCCGGTGTCAAAAAGGCTTGAGATTTTAGGGGTTACATCTTGGAGTCAGATTATGCCGTTTGGAAATATATATGATCATTATATGTTGTCATATTCGTGGTAGGCTTGAATTAATGATATCGAAGCAAGTAATAAATCGGTAAATTGGTCGTTTAAAGGCAAATTGGATGGTTCCACCTACCCAATTGGATTTCGAGAGGGTATTATGGTTCATGGTAAATATTTTGGCAATTTTTATTTCCGAGCAAAAAAAGTCAAAAAAATTCAAAAATTGAAGGCTAATACCCATGTTTTTTTTAGAAATTTCGAAGGTTTCAGGATCTGGTGTCAAAAAGAAATGAGATTATAGGGGATACATCTTGGGGTCATATAATGATGTTTGGAACCATAAATGATCATTTTATGTTGTCATAAATGTTCATGGTAGGCTTGATTTAATGAAATCGGTGCAAGTTGTAAACCGGTAAATAGGCCGTTTAATGGGAAATCGGAAAGTTCCACCCACCTAATTGGAATCTCGGAGGGTATTAGGGACTATAGTAAACATTTCAGCAATTTTTATTTGCGGGCGAAAAAAAGTAAAAAAATTCCAAAATTGAAGACTAATATCCACGCTTTTTGAGAAATTTTGGAAATTTCGGGGCCATGTGTCGAAAAGGCTTGAGACTTTAGAAGATACATCTCGGGGTCATACAATGTCGTTTGGAACCATATATGATCATTATATGTTGTCATAAATGTTCGTAGTAGGCTGGAATATTTAGTCGGTGCAAGTTGTAAACCGGTCAATTGGCCGTTTAAAAGCAAATAGGATGACTCCACCTACCCAATTGGACTCCTAGAGGGTATTAGGGACCATAGTAAACATTTCGGCAATTTTAATTTCCGGGCGAAAAAAAGTTAAAAAATTCCGAAACTGAAGACTAATATCCACGCTTTTTAAGAAATTTTGGAGGTTTCGGGGCCAGGTGTCGAAAGGCTTGAGATTTTAGGAGTTACACCTCGGGGTCATATAATTCCGTTTGGAACCTTATATGACCATTAAATGTTTAAATAAATGTTCGTAGTAGGCTTGAATTAATGAAATCGGTGCAAGTTGTAAATCGGTAAATTGGTCGTTTAAAGGTAAATTGGATGGTTCCAACCACCCAATTGTACTCCCTAAAGGTATTAGGGACCATGATAAACATTTCGGCAATTTTTATTTTCGGGCGAAAAAGAGTAAAAAAATTCTAAAATTGAAGGCTAATATCAAAGCTTTTTGAGAAATTTTGGAGGTTTCGAGGCCCGGTGTCAAAAAGGTTTGAGATTTTAGGGGATACATCTTGGATTCAGATAATTTCGTTTGGAACTATATATGATCATTATATGTTGTCATAAATGTTCGTGGTAGGCTTGAATTAATGAAATCGGTGCAAGTTGTAAGTCGGTAAATTGGTCGTTTAAAGGCATATTGTATGGTTCCACCTACCCAATTGGACTCCGAGAGGTTATTATAGATCATGGTAAATATTTCAGCAATTTATAATTCTGAGCAAAAAAAGTCAAAAAAATTCAAAAATTGAAGGCTAATATCCATGTTTTTTTAGGAATTTCGAAGGTTTCGGGGTCTGGTGTCAAAAAGAAATGAGATTATAGGGGATACATCTCGGGATCATATAATGATGTTTGGAACCATAAATGATCATTTTATGTTGTCATAAATGTTCATGAAATCGGTGCAAGTTGTAAACCAGTAAATAGGTCGTTTAATGGGAAATCGGATAGTTCCACCCACCCAATTGGAATCTCGGAGGGTATTAGGGATCATGGTAAACATTTCGACAATTTTATTTTTCGGGCGAAAAAAAGTTAAAAAAATTCCAAAATTGAAGACTAATATCCACGCTTTTTGAGAAATTTTTGAGGTTTCAGAGCCAGGTGTCGAAAAGGCTTGAGACTTTAGGAGATACATCTCGGGGTCATACAATGTCGTTTGGAACCATATATGATCATTATATGTTGTCATAAATGTTCGTAGTAGGCTGGAATATTTAATCGGTGCAAATTGTAAACCGGTCAATTGGCCGTTTAAAGGCAAATAGAATGGCTCCACCTACCCAATTGGACTCCTAGAGGGTATAAGGGACCATGGTAAACATTTCGGCAATTTTAATTTCCGAGCGAAAAAAAGTTAAAAAATTCCGAAATTGAAGACTAATATCCACGCTTTTTAAGAAATTTTGGAGCTTTCGGGGCCAAGTGTCGAAAGGCTTGAGATTTTAGAAAATACATCTCGGGGTCATATAATACCGTTTGGAACCTTATATGTTCATTATATGTTTAAATAAATGTTCGTAGTAGGCTTGAATTAATGAAATCGGTGCAAGTTGTAAATCGGTAAATTGGTCGTTTAAAAGTAAATTGGATGGTTCCACCTACCCAATTGGAATCCGGGAGAGTATTATGGATCATGGTCAATATTTCGGCAATTTTTATTTCCGAGTGATAAAAGTAAAAAAAAAAATCAAAAATTGAAGGCTAATATCCATGTTTTTTTTTAGAAATTTCGAAGGTTTCTGGGCCTAGTGTCAAAAATAAATGAGATTATAGGGATACATCTCGGGGTCATATAATGATGTTTAGAACCATAAATGATCATTTTATGTTGTCATAAATGTTCATGGTAGGCTTGAGTTAATGAAATCAGTGCAAGTTGTAAACCGATAAATAGGCCGATTAATAGGAAATCGGATAGTTCCACCCACCCAATTGGACTCTCGGAGGGTATTAGGGACCATGGTAAACATTTCGGCAATTTTTATTTCCAGGCGAAAAAAAGTTAAAAAATTCCAAAATTGAAGACTAATATCCACGCTTTTTGAAAAATTTTAGAGGTTTCGGGGCCAAATGTCGAAAATGCTTGAGATTTTAGGAGATACATCTCGGGGTCATATAATGCCGTTTAGAACCTTATATGATCATTATATGTTTTAATAAATGTTCGTAGTAGGCTTGAATTAATGAAATCAGTGCAAGTTGTAAATCGGTAAATTGGTTGGTTCAACTCACCCAATTGTACTCCCTAAAGGTATTATGGACCATGGTAAACATTTCGGCAATTTTAATTTTCAGGCGAAAAATAGTAAAAAGTTCCAAAATTGAAGGCTAATATCAACTTTTTAAGAAATTTTGGATGTTTCGTAGCCCAGTGTCAAAAAGGCTTGAGATTTTAGGGGATACATCTTGGAGTCAGATAATGCCATTTGGAACTATATATGATCATTATATGTTGTCATAAATGTTCGTGGTAGACTTGAATTAATGAAATCGGTGCAAGTTGTATATCGGTTAATTTGTCGTTTAAAGGCAAATTGGATGGTTCAACCTACCCAATTGGGCTCCGGGAGGGTATTATGGATCATTGTAAATATTTCGGCAATTTATATTTCTGGGCAAAAAAAGTCAAAAAAATTCAAAAATTGAAGTTTAATATCCATGTTTTTTTAGAAATTTCGAAGATTTCGGGGCCTGGTGTCTAAAAGAAATGAGATTATAAGGAATAAATCTCGGGGTCATATAATGATGTTTGGAACCATAAATGATCATTTTATGTTGTCATAAATGGTCATGGTAGGCTTGAGTTAATAAAATCAGTGCAAGTTGTAAGCTGGTAAATAGGTCGTTTAATGGGAAATAGGATAGTTCCACCCTCACAATTGGACTCTCTGAGGGTATTATGGACCATGATAAACATTTCGGCAATTTTTATTTTCGGGCGAAAAAAAAGTTAAAAATTTCCAAAATTGAAGACTAATATCCACGCTTTTTGAGAAATTTTTGAGGTTTTGGGGCCAGTTGTCGAAAAGGCTTGAGATTTTAGGAGATATATCTCGGGGTCATACAATGTCGTTTGGAACCATATATGATCATTATATGTTGTCATAAATGTTCGTAATAGGCTGGAATATTTAATCGATGCAAGTTGTAAATCGGTCAATTGGCCGTTTAAAGGCAAATAGGATGGTTCCATCTACCCAATTGGACTCCTAGAGGGTATTAGGGATCATGGTAAACATTTCGGCAACTTTAATTTTCGGGCGAAAAAAAGTTAAAAAATTCCGAAATTGAAGACTTATCCACGCTTTTTAAGAAATTTTGGAGGTTTCGGGGCCTGGTGTCGAAAGGCTTGAGATTTTAGGAGATACATCTCGGGGTAATATAATGCCATTTAGAACCTTATATGATCAATATATGTTTTAATAAATGTTTGTAGTAGGCTTGAATCAATGAAATCGGTGCAAGTTGTAAATCGGTAAATTGGACAGTTCCAACCACCCAATTGTACACCTTAAAGGTATTAGGGACCATGGTAAACATTTCGGCAATTTTTATTTTCGGCCGAAAAATAGTAAAAAATTCCAAAATTAAAGGCTAATATCAACGCTTTTTGACAAATTTTGGAGGTTTCGAGGCCCGGTGTCAAAAAGGCTTGAGATTTTAGGAGATATATCTTGGGGTCATATAATGCCGTTTGGAACCTTATATGATCATTATATGTTGTCATAATGTTTGTGGTAGGCTTGAATTAATGAAATCGGTGCAAGTTGTAAATCGGTAAATTGGCCGTTTAAAGGGAAATTGGATGGTTCCACCTACCCAATTGGACTCCAGGAGGGTATCATGGATCATTGAAAATATTTCGACAATTTTTATTTCCGAGCGAAAAAAGTCAAAAAAAATCAAAAATTGAAGGCTAATATCCATGTATTTTTAGAAATTTCGAAGGTTTCGGGGCCTGGTGTAAAAAAGAAACGAGATTATAGGGGATATATCTAGGGGTCATATAATGATGTTTGGAACCATAAATGATCATTTTATGTTGTCATAAATTTTCATGGTAAGATTGAGTTAATGAAATCGGTGCAAGTTGTTAACCGATAAATAGGTCGTTTAATGGGAAATCGGATAGTTCCACCCACCCAATTGGACACTCGGAAGATATTAGGGACTATGGTAAACATTTCGGCAATTTTTATTTCCGGGCAAAAAAAAGGTTAAAAAATTCAAAAATTGAAGACTAACATCCACGCTTTTTGAGAAATTTTGGAGGTTTCGGGGTCAGGTGTCGAAAAGACTTGAGATTTTAGGAGATACATCTCAGGGTCATAAAATGTCGTTTGGAACCATATATGATCATTATATGTTGTCATAAATGTTCGTAGTAGGTTTGAATATTTAATCGGTGCAAGTTGTAAACCGGTCAATTGGTCGTTTAAAGGCAAATAGGATAGTTCCACCTAATTAATTAGACTCCTGGAGGGTATTAGGGACCATGGTAAATATTCCGGCAATTTTAATTTCCGGGCGAAAAAAAGTTAAAAAATTCCGAAATTGAAGACTAATATCCACGCTTTTTAAGAAATTTTGGAGGTTTCAGGGCCAAGTGTTGAAAGGCTTGAGATTTTAGGAGATACATCTCGGGGTCATATAATGTCGTTTAGAACCTTATATGATCATTATATGTTTTAATAAATGTTCGTAATAGGCTTGAATTAATGAAATCAGTGCAAGTTGTAAATCGGTAAATTGGCTATTTAAAGGTAAATTGGATGGTTCCAACCACCCAATTGTACTCCCTAAATTTATTAGGGACCATGGTAAACATTTCGGCAATTTTTACTTTCGGCCGAAAAATAGTAAAAAATTCCAAAATTGAAGCTAATATCAACGCTTTTTAAGAAATTTTGGAGGTTTCGAGGCCCGGTGTCAAAAAGACTTGAGATTTTAGGAGATACATCTTGGGGTCATATAATGCCGTTTGGAACCTTATATGATCATTATATGTTGTCATAATGTTTGTGGTAGGCTTGAATTTATGAAATCGGTGCAAGTTGTAAATCGGTAAATTGGTCGTTTAAAGGCAAATTGGATGGTTCCACCTACCCAATTGGACTCCGGGAGGGTCTTATGGATCATAGTCAATATTTCGGCAATTTTTATTTCCGAGCGAAAAAAGTCAAAAAAATTCAAAAATTGAAGGCTAATATCCATGTTTTTTTAGAAATTTCGAAGGTTTCAGGGCCTGGTGTCAAAAAGAAATGAGATTATAGGGGATACATCTCGGGGTCATATAATGATGTTTGGAACCATAAATGATCATTTTATGTTGTCAAAAATGTTCATGGTAGGCTTGATTTAATGAAATCGATGCAAATTGTAAACCGGTAAATAGGTCGTTTAATGGGAAATCGGATAGTTCCACCCACCCAATTGGACTCTCGGGGGAGATTAGGGACCATGGTAAACATTTCAGCAATTTTTATTTCCGGGCGAAAAAAAGTTGAAAAATTCCAAAATTAAAGATTTAATATCTACGCTTTTGAGAAAATTTGGAGGTTTCGGGGCCAGGTGTTGAAAAGGCTTGAGATTTTAGGAGATACATCTCGGGGTCATACAATGTCGTTTGGAACCATATATGATCATTATATGTTGTCATTAATGTTCGTAGTAGGCTTGAATATTTAATAGGTGCTAGTTGTAAACCAGTAAATTTGCCGTTTAAAGGCAAATAGGATGGTTCCACCTACCCAATTGGACTCCTAGTAGGTATTAGGGACCATGGTAAACATTTCGGCAATTTTAATATCCAAGCGAAAAAAGTTAAAAAATTCCGATATTGAAGACTAATATCCACGCTTTTTACGAAATTTTGGAGGTTTTGGGGCCAGGTGTCGAAAGGCTTGAGATTTTAGGAGATACATCTCGGGGTCATATAATGTTGTTTGGAACCTTATATGATCATTACATGTTTTAATAAATGTTCGTAGTAGGCTTGAATTAATGAAATTGGTGCAAGTTGTAAATCGGTAAATTGGCCGTTTAAAGGTAAATTGGATGGTTCCAACCACCCAATTGTACTCCCTAGAGGTATTAGGGACTATGGTAAACATTTCGGAAATTTTTATTTTCTGCCGAAAAATAGTAAAAAAATCCCAAAATTGAAGGCTAATATCAACTCTTTTTGAGAAATGTTGGAGGTTTCGAGGCCCGGTGTCAAAAAGGCTTGAGATTTTAGGGGATACATCTTGGAGTCAGATAATGCCGTTTGGAACTATATATGATCATTATATGTTGTCATAAATGTACGTGATAGGCTTGAGTTAATGAAATCGGTGCAAGTTTTTAAATTGGCCGTTTAAAGTCGAATTGGATGGTTCCACCCAACCAATTGGACTCCCACAGGGTATTAGGGACTATGGTAAACATTTTGGCAATTTTTATTTCCGGGAAAAAAAAAAGTCAAAAAAATTCCAAAATTGAAGGCTAATGTACAAACTTTTTGAGAAATTTTGGAGGTTTCGGGGCCTGGTGTCGAAAAGTCTTGAAATTCTAGGGAATATATCTCGGGGTCACATATGTCATTTGGAACCATATATGATCATTATTTGTTGTTATAAATGTTCGTGGTAGGCTTGAGTTAATGAGATTGGTGCAAGTTTTAAACCGGTAAATTGGTCGTTTAAAGACAAATTGGATGGTTCCACCCTCCCAATTGGACTCCCGGCGGGAATTAGGAACCATGGTAAATATTTCGGCAATTTTTATTCCTGAGCGAAAAAAAATAACTATTCCAAAATTGAAATCCACGCTTTTTGAGAAATTTGGGATGTTTCGAGGCCCGGTGTCGAAAAGTTCTGAGGTTTAAGGGGATACATCTCGGGGTCATATATGTCGTTTGGAACCATATATGATCATTATATGTTGTCATAAATGTTCACAGTAGGCTTGAGTTAATTTAATCGGTGCAAGTTGTAAACCGATCAATTGATCATTTAAAGGCAAATAGGATGGTTCCACATACCCAATTGGACTCTCGGAGGGTATTAGGGACCATGGTAAACATTTCACCAATTTTTATTTTCGGGCGAAAAAAAAATAATAAAATTGAAGGCTAATATCTACACCTTTTGAGATATTTTGGAGGTTTCGGGGCTCGGTTTCAAAAAGCCTTCAGATTTTAGGGGATACATCTCGGGGTCATATAATGCGGTTTGGAACCATATATGATCATTATATGTTGTCGTAAATGTTTGTGGTAGTCTTGATTTAATGAAATCGACGCAAGTTGTAAACCGGTAAATTGGTCGTTTAAAGGCAAATTGGATGGTTCCACCCACCCAATTGGACTCCCAGAGGGTATTAGAGACCATGGTAAACATTTCGGTAATTTTAATTTTCAGGCGAAAAAAAGTCAAAAAATTAAAAAATTGAAGGCTTATTATCCACGCTTTTTGAGAATTTGCTTTCAGATTTTAGGGGATACATCTCGGAGTCATATAATGTCGCTTGGAACCATATTTGATCTTTATTTGTTGTCATAAATGTTTGTGTTAGGTTTGAATTAATGAAATCGGTGTATGTTGTAAATCGGTAAATTAGTCGTTTAAAGGCAAATTGGATGGTTCCACCCATCCAGTTGGACTCGCGGAGGGTGTTTGGGGCCATGGTAAACATTTCAGAATTTTTTATGTCTGGGCGAAAAAATTCATAAAATTCCAAAATCGATGGCTAATCCACGCTTTTCGAGAAATTTTGAATGTTTCGGGGCTCGGTGTCGGAAAGCATTGAGATTTTAGGGGATACATCTCGAGGTCAAATAATGTCGTTTGGATCCATATATGAACCGATGCAAGTTGTAAACCGGTAAATTGGTCGTTTAAAGACAAATTGGATGGTTCCACCCAGCCAATTGGACTCCTAGAGGATATTAGGGACAATGGTAAACATTTCGGCAATTTTCATTTCTTGATGGAAAAAAAAGTCAAAAAATTCCAAAATTGAAGGTACGCTTTTTGAGAAATTTTGGAGGTTTCGAGTAGAGCTGTTAATTCGGGTAAATGGGTCGGGTTTGAGTCAGTATGAGTGGGTCGGGTGAACTCGGGTCGGGTCAACTAGGATTAATTCCATAACCTATGCGAATCAGGTTTGGGTTGGGTCATGCTTGATTCGGGTCATACTTCTTATCTGGTTTGGGTCGGGTTTAGGTCACATTAATAACAGGTCGGGTTACATTCGGGTCGGGTGAATAATAGGTCGAGTTTAATTCGGATTTTCATGGGTTAGGGTAATTCTCGAGTTCGATTAGGGTTCGTTTCAAGTCAAAAATTTGCGGGTTCGAATCAGGTCAGGTCATTCTCGGGTTTGAGTCAGGTTCAGTTCATTTAAATAATTTGCGGAGTATAATCAGGTCAGGTCATTTTCAAGTCGGGTTTTTCTCGGGTTCAAGTCGGGTGCGATTCAAGTCAATAATTTGCGGGTTATAATCATGTTGGGTCATTTCCAAGTCGGGTCATTCTCGGATTCAAGTCGGGTTATGTCAAGTCAATAATTTGCAGGTTACAATCAGGTCGGATCATATTCAAGTCAGGTCATGTTCGGGTTCAGCTAACTATAAATGGATAATTATCATTTTTATCAAGCTAATTACTTCCTTTGACTATAATATATATGACATATAATAGGGAACTATGGTCTATAATTTAGGAAGATAATTATCTCATTTGACCATACAACAAATATATACTATATTGGGGAATTCTCTTTGGTGATCACAAAATTTTATTTTTTCTCAATGGTAAAGTCTAAATTTTTTAATTATCAATCGTAATCATAAATTAATAGTATTAACTCAATGGTAAATTAAGTTAAACAATTTAATAATTCCTTAACCATGATTAAACTATTGGACTACAAAAAGACAAAAGTACCCCAACCAATTCTTTCTTCTTCCTTTCTCTTTCCTCCACCCTGCTGCAACTCCCTTTGCAACCACCTTCGCCCCCTGTGGGCGTCCAGCCTCCCCCATCTCCGGACGGTGACCAACCTCCCCCACCTCCAGACAGCGACACCTAGCAAAATCTATCCCGGCCAACCCAGAAATTCTACTGATAGCTTGCTTCCATTCGAACCGCAAAACCCAAAAATTCAACAGCAAACCCCTGAAAAATTCAACCCAAAATCAACAATTCGATCAGCGATCCCAAATTCGACCCCAAAAATCACCAAATTCAACCCCAAAATCAATAAATCCGACAAATTCGATCACAAATTCGACCACTAATTTGACAAATTAAACCCCAAATATCAACAAATTCGACCTCATAATCAACCAAATTCAATCACTAATTCGACATATTCAACCACTAATTTGACAAATTCGACCAAAAAAATCAACAAGTTCGACCCCAAAATCAACACATTCGACAAATTTGACCCGAAAATCACTTACAAAAACCTAGAAATTTCAACCAAAAATCGGGGAAGGAGATTAGAGGGAATCGGGGAAGGAAGGAGGGTGGTTGATTCCGGCAAGGGAGGGTGGCTGATTCTGGTGTCCCCGAGAAGTGGTTTTAGTGGTTTGAAATTAATACTTGCGGCTGGGAACTGAGTGCGATAGAGGTTGTTTTTCATCATCAAAACCCATCATCTCAAACTGGTTTTTTGGTGGCGGAGGAGAGAGAAGAAGAAGGGATAGAGAGGGAGGAGGGAATTAGGGGTTTACGGCCGCCGCCGTATGTCGGGAAGGCTTGGCGCCGCCGTCCGAGGCTGAACGCCGGCAAGGATGGGATTGGCCTGGTTGGGTGGGGATGGGTTTTGGGTTTTTTTTTAAAAAAAAAAATTAAAGGGTGCTAATGTAAATTCATTGTTATTTGACCAATATTAACCCTGGTTAATTGTTTAATGATGTTTTATTTTCATTAATGTTACCATTTGCTTAATAATATAAATTATTGATTACCATTGATAACGAAAAAATTCAGAGTTTACCATTGAGAAATAAAAAATGTTTGTGATTACCAGAGAGAATTTCCCTACTATATTTAACTCTTAAATTTGAGGATGATGCTCTTTTTTTTTCCCGGCCTGGACCGACTTGGTCTCCCTATACAAAATGCTTTGATCAACAATAATAAGGTGGTCTAAATTGCATTTAAGGTGATTTGAAATCAGGTCAGGAGCAATTTTGGTTGAATTTAGGTCGAGTCAATAACAAGTTGTGTTGTTTTCGAGTCGGGTTAGTAACAGATCGGGTTGAATTTTTTGGTCGGGTTAGTAATAGGTCTGGTAAAATTCGAGTCAGGTCAATAACAAGTCGGATTGATTTGGGTCAGGTCAATAACAAGTCGGATTGAATTTGAGTCAAGTCAATAACAAGTAGGGCTGATTTTGGGTCGGGTTTGTAACAGGTTAGGTTAAATTCGGGTCGAGCTAGGAACGGATCGTGTTGAATTCAGGTCAGGTTAGTAACAACTCGGGTTAAATTCGGGTTCTGACGGGTTAAAACGTGTTTGGGTCAATTTCGGTTCAAGTCAGGTTCGGTTCAAGTCAATAATTTAAGGGTTACATTCGGGTCGGTCATCTCCAAGTCAGTTCATGTTCGAGTTCGAGTCTTACATAATCTGGTCAAGGTTTGGTTTCAGGTCGGGTTTGGGTCACCATTTTTTCGGTTTCAAATGGGTCGGATAATAATCGGGTTTGAGTCGGTACTTCGGGTCGGGTCAACTTTTGAAGCTCTACATACTAACAACAGAGAAGTAGGTCATAAAAATTGAACTGGCATTGAGAAACTGAATAGCCTTGCAAAAGTACATAATATATCCTGACTGTAAAACGAGTTCTACTTAATGAAATTGTTTAGTCTACATTAACATATACGTCAAAAGAAATCTTGAAGCATTTGATGTCCATTCTTTCTTCATTTGTTGCTCTCTAACAGACAAAATTGCAGCAAGATAACCTGCACAAGAGAGAGGGGTTAATTTACAATCACATAATCAACTAAGTAATGAATTTTATGGTTCAAAGACCAAGTAGAAGAGACACCTCAGATGAGTTAATAAACCAACCAGTATAATACAGAGTTTTAAAAAAAATATATATATTGTATTTATGCATGTAGATCTATTTTAGCTATTTTAAACATGAACATCAACACAAAAAATTCATTGCTACAAAGACCCTTCACACCAGGTCATAGAATTCACTCAGATGTAACCAGGTCACACCAATGAAAATCCTGAAAGAGGCTTTAGTAAACTGAGTTGGGATCTTAGGGGAAAGACACATCTTTTCCTATGTAAAAGGACAGTAAAACTACCAGGGCTCGGAGATCATTTTCATATTGGATTTATGAAAAGCAGTACACAAGTATATTGCATGGAGTGGGATCATCTGGTGAAGTTGAGTAATATTCTAACATCTTTCAAACACTAAACTCAGCTATTCATAATATAATTGCTTTCATGAAAAACAGTTAAATGAACCAGGTACAGTTTCCCTGGAATGCGAATAATACATTAACACTGGGGATAAAAGAAGCAAAATTGTGAAAGCTCTTTCGTACTATATTTCACTTCATTGTAATCAGGCTAAAGTGCTCAAACTACATGAGTATGACCTTTTCTACATGCAAAAGTTACAATTTTTATGTCCAAAATGGTAAAACAGAGTGCATGTTTAAAATCTGGTTTTGCCAAAATCACCAATAGATAGAAGAGAGTGTATGTTTAACTACCCTAAGATGAATTCAATTCTTAATGTTATATCTCAGAGTCAATAGCCTCCCAAACTCTGTATAAATGAAAAGAAAATAGGGGAGAAAATCATGACCATATTCAGATAATGTATCAGCAAAAACCTTTTTATAATGTATCAGCAAAAACCTATTTATAATGTATCAACAAAAACCTTCGTATAGAGTAAAATGTATCAACATAAACCTTCATAAAAGATAATATAGCACAAAACAAACAACATTACTGCTTTCTAACGGATCCATCTCTAGCTAAAAACATCAACAAAATCCATCCCAACCCAAATTAGAAGCTAATCCGCGAGTATTAAAGCAATAACATCCAAGATACCTTGGAAGTTCTAATTCAACTCACAAGCTAAGAAACCAATCTTTTTATTAGGCAGATGACATTATTCAACACAATGTCTTTGATGGGGTAGATGACATAGTTCACCCCAACGAGTACATGAAATAGTGCACCCCAATGCTTTACTTTGATACCGCCAAACATTCAATTTTGATGCATGTTAAGCTAAGTCTTTTTAAAATACAATTCTAACTTCTAAACATCAATCAATAGCGTAATCACAAATCTTGGAAGCTTTCGGTCAGTAATTATTTCCTAGAACAGCCTTGATCCGTCCCAAAACCCACGTTCTAACACGATCAAACAAATCCATAACATAAAGCTAATGATTTAACACAAACATCATTATTCGTTACTACTAAATTTCCAAATTTTCCCAATTCTCATTTAATTTCTCACAATCAACAGCAACAATATAAAACCTTGCAAAATCCATGAAAATTTTCCCAGATTATGTAGAAATCAATCAAATTCAACCACATTGAACAAGAAAATAAAATTGAACTCAAAAATCTAATTTTGACAAAAGAAAAGTAAAAATACCAATCAATCTAAGTAGATCCGACAATAATGTTGTTAATCGGAATAAAGATGAGCTTGACGAAGAATCCCACGAAACCCATTACAACGAATCCAACAGCAGTACGGAAAGCCACCTTCGTAAACTCTACAATTCCCAAATTCAAAATCAAAATCAAAATCACAATCAAAAGATCCAAAACAAAAAAACCCTAAAAACCCGAAGAGAGAGAAAATTGAATTAAATTAACATACCTTTTTGATCGGGTTTGTGGCAACGCTTAACAAGACGAACGCTGTCTTTGGCGAAATCTCTCAAAGGATCGAAAACTTGATCTAGGGCATCCATTGATGAAGATGAAATTGAAGAGAGAGAAAATTAAGACTGAAAAAAGAGGGATTTTTTCGAGAATTGTAGATCTGAGAGAAGTATTAAAGAATTACAGCTGCTTGCTTTATAAAGTTTTTTTTAGTGAAATTATAATTCTAAGTCAAGTAGGAAGCGTAGACGTGTGTGAGCCAATGAGTTTGCTCCACGTACACCGTCAAATTTTTATAAACTTTCCTAATTTCATCTTTGCTTTTTAATTTTTTTTTTTCCAATTCATTTTAGGATAGGAAACTTATTTCATTGATTTTATCCTTTTAAAAAATAAATGGAAAATTTACGAATTATAAATAAATTGCAACTTTTTAAAAAAAAAAAAAAATTGTAAAAGTTTTTATAAATTACAAATTGCAACCGAATTTAATATTTTCATCGGTTTGTATGTCGAAAAATATTCAATTAAGGATTTAGGGACCATATTAATTCTTGAGGGACCAAATTGAGCTCGGGATTGGCAAAAAAATTAACGTAAGTGCCTCGTTTTTACAACAAAAAATAACTGTCCATTGATCGATACATTTTTGTTATGCAAAACGAGGCACTTACATTATTTTTTTTGTCAATTCCGAGCTCAATTCGGTCCTTTAATGCCTAATTTTTCCAGTTAACTCGATCTGATTTGACTCAAATGAAATAAACCAAATACGGAGTAATAATTTTATTTAATAGCGTAGATTTTTTTTAACCACCTTTGAAAAGCCTACTTTGTGCTTTACTAGCTTAAATATATTTTTTAATTGTGTTTTAATACTTTTAACGTCTTACAAAATAACAAAACATACATTCTGCCTTCAATTAACATACATTTTACGTCTATGTTAATTATTCTTAACACAGTAACTCAGTAAATGTTTATTTTAATTTATTCTTAAAGATCGTGAATAGGGATGTCAATGGGGCGAGGCGGATGTTGACCTTCCCATCCCCATCCCCACCTAATATTTTCATCTCATCCCCATCCCCATCCCCACGGCGGGTCCAATTTTCATCCCCATCCCCGCCCCACCGGGTACAACTCCAAAACCATCCCCGCCCCGCCCCACCCCCCACTTGGATATCCATCCCCACCTAATCCCCACCAAAGACCCACCTAATCCCCACCCAAGATCCACCTAATATCCGTATCTCAAATACACAATCTTACATAATTAATATGAATTATAAAATAAAACATTCTATACACATTTTTGTGTTATAATATAATAAGTGTCGTACAAAGTATTATAATTAATATTGTATTTCATGTAATTATTTTATAAATAGAATAAAAGTATGTAATTTTGTTTTAAAAGATATATAGATGTGGGTATGAGGTGGGGATGGGGCGGGTACGAAGTGGGGCGGGCCGAGGATGGGGCGGGTACAACTTAAAATCCACCCCCGCCCCATCACCCATGGCGGGTATGGATTTTATCCCCATCCCCGCCCCACCACCCGCCAAACCGAGATCCATCCCCGCCCCATTGGGACGGGGATGGGGCGGGTCTCCTACTTGACCCCCCCCCACTGACATCCCTAATCGTGAAACACAAAAGTGAATTTTGAGAGTGGTAAAAAAAAAAAAAAAAAAAAAAATCGTTTTAAATAGTGATTAGTTTAATCAAAATAAGCATATTGGCAATGAAACAGTAAATGTTTTGACTTGGCCTCAACCAATTTGAACCCAAAACGAAAATGACACAATTTGAATTAACCCAATTTAAATGGCCCAGTCTCCACCTCCAATGAAAATCAATTTTGAATAAATACTGGAAAGTATAGGTGACATATATGTGAATTGTGTGAAATGAAGTATGGATGGATTTTATTTTATTTTTCTTGGTAAAATACTAAAATTCATTGGTTTAAATGGTGGTTCATATTTGGATATAGTCAAGTATAGATAAAATTTATTTATTGTCTTAACTTGATTTTTCTTTTTATTGTTTTAATTTTGCCAGTATAATCTATACAAATTCTTCGGCAAAATGGTCCGTCAATTTTATCATCAATTAGTTTAAGTGGCCAAAGTGAAGAAAAATTGTCAAAAGTTCATACTTCAAGAAGCATGAACAATAATATGAAGTATAAAGAGTTAAAATTATTTTTAAAAAATAAAACTTTTTATAAACGGTATATGAATTGAATACGGTGTAAGTCGTTTGACAGATGTGTTTTATCACGTCATTTGACAAAAAAAAAACCATTATATACTCAATTAGTGTACATTAAACACATTAAATTATGGGTGGTAAAAATTTCTAACATACCTTAGTGAACTTTCACTATAAGCTTTTGTTCTTGAAGATAAGAGGTAATGATTTATATTCAAGAAGATATACAAGAGTTCTAAATTTTGGTTTTGAATTCACTTATCTTTAAGTATGTCCAAGTGTTTAATAGACTTGCTCTCCCTACTTGGTTAATTATTCTCTCTAATTAGTTGAAAATAGCCCCCATTACCTAGCACATGAGAGAACGGAGAGGTAATTAAGGTAAGGAAACTTGCACGCGCTAGTGAATGGTTAATATGGTATGATTATTCTCTCAAAAGTTTGTGCTTCTTATTATGGGAAAAGAAGTGAAAGCAAGGATAAAGACTACGAATGAAGTAGCGCCGATTGCAAAATCCTAATTCCTTATATCTACATCCCGTCAAAGAGAGAGGAGGAGAAACCAAAGAGAAAGGCTTAGAAGATGGAGAAGAGGGTGCAAAAGAAGGGATAATAAAAAGGGGCGTGGTAGCCGGTAGGGGGGTGTTTCTACAGCCTCTCTTGCCTTAGTGATTTGTCAAGATTTTAGGATGATAATCAAAATTAAAGATCATTTGCTTTTTATGACTTTCTCAACAATAATAATAAAAAAAAAAAAAAAAAAAAATCCCAATTTTGATTATATTACGTATATCATCACTAATATCATAGATATTCCATCAGTCCCCTTTTATTTGCCTCATTTGCCTTTCCATGTTTCCAACCCATGTCTTTAAACATAAACACCTCCTATTCCATTTATAAAAACATTATGAATGTACTATGATATTCTAAAAAAATACCTTGAAACAAATTCAACAAGATCTCACATGTCTACATTATGTCTTACATATTAGTGATAATTTGCGTACAAGTTTATACAATTTTACTCACAAAAGTACAATGGTATAAACTAATTAGAAACAGGAGTAATATTTCGCAAATTTTTCTTCATATTTCACACCCCTTTTCCACGTTGGATGAAATTATACTTCTAGGGACTACCCCCATGTAGAAGTAGAAGTAGACGGTATATATGGTCAGAAAATCAGGAGCCAGAGAAAGAGAGGGACAAAGAAAGATCTAGTCATCTAGATGCCTTAAAGTGGGCCATTAGAAGCCAACGTGGAACCAATAGAGTCCTCAACAACCTTATCTTTCCCTCATAATCTAATCTTTACATCATCCAACTCTGATATCTTAAAACCATTTCCTCCAAATTTCAGCATCACATAACAACCTTATACTTTCTTTCACACCCACAAATAATTCACAAGAGCAACAAAAACAAAGAGAGAGAAAGAGTTGTAAGTTGTTAGTGAATCATGACTCTGTGCGCGATAACATGGAAGAAAATGGCTACTACTGGATGCTTCTTACACCACCATGCAGCCAACACTGGTCTAGCTGCTGGCAGAGCCATGCAGCAATACCAGGTCGCAAGCAATAAGCCTAATCAGATCGTCTGCAAGGCTCAGAATCAAGAAGACGAGGTTATTTCTGTCAGCGACGGTGTGTCAAGGCGGTTGGCCCTTACTGCTCTTATTGGTGCTGCTGCTGTTGGCTCTAAGGTTTCCCCTGCTGATGCAGCCTATGGTGAAGCTGGTAATTACTTTACTTGCGTGCTCTACAAAAAACTGATTTCTTTTGAATCGTTTTCAGTTTTCCAACTTTATATATAGTTTACATCAATGATGAATTTAGGTACTTTATAATGGTATACTTGACACACAAAAGAATGATGACTTAGGAAAAGTCCTCTGATTGTATTACAGTAACAGATCAATGGTGTTTATATTGTCATCTGGAGACGAATCCTTCTCACATAGATCCGCCCATGCTAAGCATGAAGGTGTTCATAAAGAAGGTTTATATATGCTATACAAAAATATAATTGAAGTTCTCAGAAAAGCTGGATTAAACAACTCAAGTTGATAACAGACAAGAGTTATTAACTTAAAAAAATCAGCTTAATATTCATAGCCACAATCTAGTATTTAGTCTGCTGAGGCATCTAGAGAGTTTAGAGTTTAGATGTACAACTTACACCTTTTAGTCTGCTCAGTGTAAAACTGCAAGCAGCTTTTTTCAGATTTCTGATTTACTAGTCAACAATATTGAATTGCAGCCAATGTATTCGGGAAGCCAAAGACTAACACCGAATTCATGCCCTACAACGGTGATGGATTCAAGTTGTTGGTTCCTTCAAAATGGAACCCGAGCAGAGAGGTAGAGTACCCTGGACAAATTTTGAGGTTCGAGGACAACTTCGATGCCACCAGCAATTTAGCTGTCATGGTCACCCCCACTGACAAGAAATCCATCACAGACTATGGTTCCCCTGAGCAATTCCTTTCCCAAGTAATTTCACCTTTTTGCAATATTACATTAGCCTCCTAGCACTATTGTTCCATTTCTGTACCTGATTCTGAAAAGAAAACTTAATTCATGTGTTTTGTTACTACAGGTGGACTACTTGTTGGGCAAACAAGCCTATTTCGGACAGACTGATTCTGAGGTAATCCTTCATCATTGCAGACTACTGCCTTGTTTAACATATTTTTCTTTTCTACAAATCTTAATGGCATGTTCTCAGTGGTACACAATAATCGAACCCTTAGGTTTACAAAGTATTCTCCATGCATGCAGAAATTTGAGTGCTTAAACATGTTATTTTCCAGATAACAAGAGCTAAAAATAAGTTTTCATACTGAAAAAATTATTTCCCAACACAAATTAATCTCAGAAAAAAATTTGGCTGTTTTTCGAGTTCTAACCTAGTTTTTCATGGACAAAAAGGAGGAACCATATTTCTAATTACTATTTGGTAATTTTTTGTGTGCAGGGTGGTTTCGATTCAGGTGTTGTTGCAAGTGCAAACGTCCTTGAAAGCAGCACCCCAGTGGTTGATGGGAAACAATACTACAGCATCACTGTGTTGACAAGAACAGCCGATGGTGATGAGGGTGGCAAACACCAAGTAATTACAGCCACTGTCAAGGATGGTAAGCTTTACATCTGCAAGGCTCAGGCTGGAGACAAGAGATGGTTCAAGGGTGCTAAGAAGTTTGTTGAGAATGCTGTCAGTTCTTTCAGTGTTGCTTAAATAATGTAACTGATTCAGAGATTTCTATTGTAAATCAACTTCTCTACTTATTTTGGGCTTTCTAGTTTTTTTCTTGCTGATGTTGCCTAGGGAGAAGGTACTATATATAAACACCGGATTTTCAAATTGCAAATAGCATATAATGGCTTACGATACATCTCTCTCTGTCATCTCCTCTCTTAGACCACCCACATTCAGTCACCACAACTTCCTGAAATCATGCTCTTACAGGCACATAGGCATAGAATTCTAAAACTTAAGGTTTGAAGCGAGGAAGGATGCAAGCACCCATTTCAGTCATCTCGGCACCTATTAATAGATACGAGTATTGAGAAAACTCATGCGCAAAAAATCTCAAATATCCTTGATCATAAGGCATACAACTATCACTATAGTTAAGAACCAGAATTGCAATTGATTCAAATTGATCCAAAATTAATGCGATGATTGTAACCAATAAATCCTATAAGTAATTATCATATTAAGCTACATAGACTCCAACCAACCCGAACTGAAATTAAATGACACATCACTCGAATATGATTCAAAACAAACTAACCTAAACCGCTTTTCAAAAAAAAAAAAAACTAACCTAAACCAAACCGGAGTTGAACCACCTATTTGTAACCTCTATGCTCATTGACTAATACTTCTTACTGCTGTGCCTGACAGCCATGGCAACTCAGATATTTGTCACAACTCGTGTGAGTAACAAAGTGTTGAGAGGTGTTGTATAATGGTGTACCCAGAACGGCAATGAGTCCTTCAAATTCCGAATTGTAAAAATGGAACATATCTAGACTTCACAAGGGCCAAGCTTATGACTTTGGCAGGGTTTGTACATAGTTTTTGTTAGCACAATATAGAATTTCATGAAGACCAAGAAGTTAAAGCTGTAATGAGTCTAATGACTATTATTTGAACATCATCATCACCATTCTCATTCAATTACCCCCAACACAATGGCAGGCATTGTGCATTCTGCAGGCAAGAAACAGAGTTCCTACGCATCTACATAGAGTCATAGACTAAATCTACAAGAACCAGCTGCATTATAAATAATCTAACAGAGAAACAGAAATCCTGCAAATCGGTGCAATCTCCCATTAGAGAATGCTAAGAAAAATCCTATGGATCAATCCATCTGAAAGACCTTTAATATAAAGAGATAATGAATACATTTGATCCTAGACCCAATTTAGCTACAGGTGTGCCCTTTTCAGTTCTAAATTCCTTTTTTTTAAATCTAAAAAAACTAGTTAAAACACTTCAGAGGTTTTAAAATTAATATTGATAATGAAGTCTAACAGAAATTGTGTGTTATATCTTTTTTCCATTTGTTCACTAAAAGAATTATCAGCACATTAAGGGAAAAAACGATTTCAGAATCCAAAATGAACCAGACATCAAAACAATTGTCATAAAAACAACATAATCCTCATTTTATCACCATGAATATTCACTTGAGACAAGTCAAAGGAAAATTTACAAGAATAGAAATAAATTCAAAGGTAACGTGCCTCGTTTTCCATTGGCTCTATGTAGGAAAGCTTTCATAATTTTCCATTGCATTGATGGGTGCCATTGCTCTGACAAACACTACGCCTCATATTTGCTCCATTCAAGCCCCATATCCGTATTGTACGGTCATCACTGGCTGTAGCTAACATGTGGTGGTCCACTGGATTCCAGCTAACACAGTTGACAACTCCAGAGTGACCTGGCAATATATCTACAAGTTGTCCTGAACTTCGATGCCATATAAAAACCTACAGATATATTTCAAAATATTAATATCGTCTTATATCAGATCAAGCAGTAAATAGGAGTTCAAAGTACAGCAACTACTAAGTATATAATACCCAATAGAACAGTTTCCTCTGATAATATCTATAAGCATCCTCATTATTGTAAATTATATAGAGGTCAGAATAGGGACAAAAACCATCTATGAAGGAGCCATGGGAAACAAATTTAACAAAAGCATGAATGGAAGTACTATGAAAATCAGCAAATCCAATATGTTCAGTCAGCCAAAAACACAAGCTGGACAAACAACTAAAGCACACAACTACGAAGAATATGAGAGATATTGCAGCCTGACTTGACAAAACAACACAATCTTATAAAGCAAACATGATGCTTATAATCTTCGCAGACACATCATGGAGCCAGTACAAAAACTGCACCTTCTTGCTAAATTGTGATATTTCAACGAGTACAAGAATAACATTTCTCACAATGCTACTTATGCAAGACACATTAACCAAAATAAGCATCAGCATCACTTCACAACCTTTTGAGTGCATCAGCAGCACGCTTGGAGTACTATTATAGGACAAGGTAAAGGTTATAATAAAGAGGCTCAATGAAAAATAAAATTTACCGATCTCTTAATTAACCAGGATTCAGTATCCCTTTTGTGGATAACGAATGGTAGAAATACTACAGAGTGGGCAATCATAAATAGACCTTCAATAAAATAAAATAAAATAAATTAAAAAGAAAGAAAGAGAAAACAGCAGAAAAGAGAGCACACCTGTGAATCTTCGCTCCCACTGGCTATGAAAGATTGTTCTAGGCCACCAAAGCAAGACCTTACCACAAACCTGGACCTTTTATGGCCTTTGTACTTGGCTACAAGCCTAATATCGCCATCTATGGTCCAAAGATGGATTTCTTGGTCAAGAAGATTAACCAGTATAAATTTCCCATCATTTGAGAGAGAAAATGAAGTTATAACTTGGTCCTCCTCAATCAACCTCTCAAATTGTGTTTCTCTGTCCAAGAGTAGAATCGCTGCTTCTCTGCATATACTTATGATTTGTTTTCCGTCATGAGTTATTTCCAGATCAGAAATTTTAACTGTTCGATGTCCCTTCCAACACTCCAGTTCTTTTCCATTCAGATCCCACATGCCTATGCTTTTATCCGAAAAGCCAGCAAAGACAGACTCCCCATCAGGAGACCATGCACAGGAGACAACAGGAATCCCAGCCTTCTCATAGACTTGAAGACATTCACCAGATAATACATCCCACCGCCGCACCGTCTCCTCTGCCCCACAGGTGAGAAGCTGCTGATCATCTGGGCTCCACGAAACTTGAGAAACTGGTCTTTGGTGGCCACATAATCGATGCTTAAGCGCAACTTCACCATTTACGCCGACCTGCGTCAATTAATAATACTTACCTATGTTACGCAGACAAGACTCACAGAAATATGAATTGTAAGCATAGGTGTAAGTGTCAGACATCCAAAGGTACAGAATATCAGAAACAAGGAGCCTATTGTGGATTTGTGGGGTTACACATTCCTAAAACAAGTTCCTGATTCTAAAAGATTTTAGTTTTGCATGTGTTCACACCATACATACACAAGCATTTAGGCTTGACTTGTTTGCTAGTTTTGGTATCACCCCCTTTTGAATTCATTTTGGTAACTCACAGGATAAAGCCCACATCTTACACATAGAAAAATTAAGTTTGAGTCATTTGGCTATCTGACACCCAACTCCTTGCCCATAACAGTGGAGAGAGAGAGAGAGAGGCAGCTTACCTCCCATATTATAGCTGATCGATCCTTTGATGCTGATGCTAAATATTTCCCTTTATGAGAAAATTGCAAGCACCATACTTCATCTTGATGCCCTTCTAAAATCTGCTCATATAACAGTCAAACAGATCCATAAATTTCAGATCACGACATTGGATAAAGAAGGCTATCAGTCACATCTGAATGAGAAATCACAAGAGTGCCAAAATGTCATTCTCTCAAACTATAATAAGAGAAGAACACACCCCAGACAGGGGAGAAGATGGGGATCCAAAACCACAAACAGATCAGTGATATATTCAGAAACTAAGAGACCACACCAAGTATAAAGTATGATCCGCTGATCACATAAGATGACATATATGCAAAAAATCCTCCTCTTTCTAAAAATAAAAAATTTTAAAAAAATAAAAAATCAAATTTTACATTTTTACCTGAGCCATTTGTATGTTGGACATTAACATGAAGCTATGTTTAACAAATAAGAATTAACCATAATAATATTAGTCAACCAAATATGTAGATCTGCATTTGGGTTGGAGCAACAAGGGAAGGGAAAAACATAAAGTGACAAGTACTATATGTCTCTACCAAACAATAACATTTCAAGTTTGAGAAAAAAAAAAAGGTAAGCCTTGAATCTCAGAAATACGACAGGCATCCTCTATAAGATGCATTACACCTCATCAATGATTAAATGAAAAGAGAGAAAAAAAAGAAAAAAACAAACAAACAAACAAAAAAAAAACTTGAATTTGTGTCCCAGTCTTTATATAAACTTCAACAACCCATTGTTCACTGTGATTATCTCCAATCTAATCCCTGCTGAAGCTCCGAGACAAAAGTCACAGGACTGCATTAAAGTCAAACTAGCTTCTACACAGGAGCTCTAAACCTCTTCAACTAGGTAACAACCCAAAATTTTTCACTTAAGTTCACACCCAGATAAACATCAGTACCAAGATGTGACTGGCACCACAATAGAAAATAACTCAATATGTCTTGATCTTGATACCAGATTACCAGCAAAAAAAATTACAAAGAGAAAAAAAAATTGGAAGAGATTTACCGGTGGATGGAAGACAGGTAACACAGCACCTGGCTACGGCTAGGTTAGAAGAAAATGGGAGGAAAATTTTGAATGAAAGCTAACACATAGCAGATGGAGAAGGAAATTAAAGGGGACCTAACCATCAACTGGTTAAGAAATATTAGCGAGTCCATTGATTATTAGTTCATAAAAAGATCAATAACACTCAATGATATCAGGTCCATAACCTGATAAATAAAGCCATGCAACTGCCAGAATATTAGAATTAAATTCTTCTTTTCCGTTGGATTACTTGGGAGATTAATGAAGTGAAAAGGTTTATGAAAGTTGATGTATGAGACTTTATGAGAGGGGTGATGAGGACAAAGTAAACATGACAGCTTGATAAGTAAATCACACAAACTATATCTCTTAAAGTAGGCTAATTTGAGGCAAAATACCAATTTACTATCTAACCAAAGAGAAACAAAACACAAAGCAATGACTATTTAGTACATAGAGAGCCCAATTTCACAGAGAAAAAGGACAGGAAAGGGGGGAGCTAAGCGAAAAGGAGGAACTTAGAAATAGATACGAACCTGCAAAGTACGACTAGGAATATTGTCTCTTCCACAGTGATGATCAGCATACAATGACATCTCCCTGTCAGAAGAGTTGTGATATATGCAGGTCCCACGCTGCAAATTCAAGGCTTGTTCTACTAGATATTCCAACCTTCTGGAAGGAACCATTATTGTGGGAGGAAGTAATTTCTGTAGTTCAGTAAGAACTTCTGAACGAGATTTTCCTTTCAGCGAATCCTTGCGAGCACATCCATTCTCACTCTGCGGAAGATAAAGAATACAAGAAGAAAGTTCATGTAGCCTGCTTGTCTTGATATGTAGAGGTGAAATCTCCGTCCTCAACGTCTTTAGAGCATCCATTGTCTTTCCATCATCTAAAAGCTCGAAAAATTTCTGCTCCAAGATTAAAAATTTGGCTGATTTTATTATAGTTTCATCCTCTAAACCAATGCTTTGCAATATCGAGGCACTTTCATCCCACCTCCCATCAAGAACATGCTGCATAAGCAAGTTTACTGCAGCAGAGTGCAATGGTATACCAGATTCTTCCTCAAGACACGCACCAGTACGTTCATAACCAAGAGCATACAAAGCACCAGCTATAAGTCTAACAAATTCTAGCCTTTTGATCACCCCTCTTGAACCAATCACTTCTTCTTCCCCTTGGCATTGTATAGGTCGGGCCATCAAATCCCTCAAAGAGCCAGTAGCTACGGTTTCTTCAGCTCTTAAGCTACTTGAAAGACTGCTTGATCCTGCACAAGATAATCTCAGCCGCTTTGAGGGTGGTTGGCCATCCTCTACACCTCCCATGAAAAGTACAAGTCAGCCCATACATATACCTAAAGGGCAACCTATATTGACCAAAAGTTGTTGTAGCCCCTGCATAACATCATCTTTGGACTGTTACCAAAAGAATCAGAAACCATTGGTTTATCTTCCCCCCTTTCCACATATTTAAAGAAGATAAGAGTAAAGTCAGGGGCAAACACAAAAGAGAACATGACATATATCATTTCTGTATGGCCGATCAATGCTACTATAACACATAAATGCATCAATACAGCCACAAGTCACAGTCATCACTGAAATGTCCACACTCCACAGCGGAGCAAACCAATGGACACCATCACCAACCATGTGGAGCTGAGCACATGAATCTTCCTATTATAACAGCAACCAGTACACAAATCTTCCATGAAGGATATATAATACTACATATAATCAAGATATTGAATAGTAGAAACTAAACTACATTGTTTCTCGACAGCACAGAGGAGATAAAGGCATAAAAACATGGTCTTCATGGCACATTTCATAAAATTCTCCACAAACAAAAGAACATTCACAGTGCGTTTTCAGAGGTGTGTTCCGCAAAACAATCAATTTAATAAAAACAATCATGAATAGCAACAATACATGCCACACTTCAACAAATAATACAAACAATTATAAACAAACCATCCCCCATCAAACTAAGAATTTGGATTAATAGAAAGAATATACTCTAATTAACTGAAATTAAAATAATAAACAATATACTACAAGCAAAATGGCAAACTAATTTCTCATTATATGCTTTCATCTCCTTCCATCCATCAATGAAACTGGATTCGAGGGACAAACCCGACCTGATCGAACCCGACTTAACAAGCTTGAGTCAATTGAATAAGCTCGAAATTGATGGGGTGATCGATTAAGGTCTTTTTGAGTTATTGTATTTATTTATTTTAAATTCTTAATCATAATCACAAGAGCTCCTAAAAATTCCCAAATGACTGCTTTTTACACAACCAAGAACTACTAAAACCAACCAATTAAGAACACGAGTATTGAAATGAAAGACAATTTCCATATTCCAATCAAACAAACCGATCAATCAATTAAATTTTTTCTTCAAGAATCATACCAAAAAGCTGAAATTAAAGTTCTTTTACTAATCAAGAACCCTAATTTGGGGATTATTTTATACAATCAAAATCAAGAATTGAAAACACTAACCGCAAAGAATCAATCGATGTCGGCTTCAGAAATTGTCCCCAATTAATCAGCGAAATGAATCCAACAATCACCTAATCATCGAATTACAAAATTGAGGGATCAATTGAAATGGGAAATTGAACAAAGAATCGGGAAGTGAAAAACATCAAATTGTTAAAGATTTAAAAAGTGAATAGATAGAACTGGAAAAATCAACAAACCTTGAAAGAAGAGAGAGAAAGAGGAAAGAGAAAGAGAGACACGACAGTAGAGAAGATGAGGGTTAGTTTTGCATTGCAAATGCTACTACTATTTTCTGGGCTAAAACTCCTAAACAAGTTTGGATTTCATTCTTTTCCCCTTTTTATTTACCTAGTATCTTTTATAAATAAAATAATTTATTAACTTATTTTTTTTTTAGCAGAAAAAAATATAGTACAATTAACTTTAAATAATGCGGAGTAATCAACATTATCATAATAATAAATAAAAAATGAAAAGAAAAAAAAACTTCGTAGACACCCAATCATGGATCTACCTAAGGTCAATTGACCATATTGGTATAAAAGTTAACACCCTAGTGACATATTCGTGTATGAGTTATTACCTGCGACATTTTGGTATACAAGCAAACATATGGCGACATATTGGTATATAAGTTGACTAACTTGAGGATTGATACAAGTTTAGACTAGCTTACATCTGATTGGATTGATTTAAGATAAAATAAAATTGATTCGAGTTGTGATTCTTGTTAATGGATCGTATCTCCAAAATACCATAAGGAGTTGTATGCCATAATGAGTTAATGTTATCAATTTATAAGCTAACTTACAATATCATTCAAAAAATTGATTCAATTGATTATTATGATCCACAGTTTAGGCCGCTTGGATTGTGCAATGTGGCTTATAAGATTGTAACTAAGGTTATTGTTAATAGGCTTAAACCGATCCTTCCGCGTGTAATTTCAAATACACAAGCAAGTTTTGTTCCGGGTCGGAAAATAACGGATAATATTGTTATTGTCCAAGAAGTGATACATACAATGAGGAAGAAACAAGGAAGGAAGGGAATGATGGCAATCAAAATAGACTTTGAAAAAGCATATGACAGATTGAGATGGTCGTTCATCAGAGATACGATGTTACAAATGAACTTACCCATTTTCATGATTGAATTGATTATGGACTGTGTAACCTCGACTTCCTTACAAGTTCTTTGGAATGGAGAACCCTCAAGAAAATTCAAACCAAGTAGGGGAATTCGGCAAGGGGATCCTTTGTCTCCATACTTGTTTGTAATGTGTATGGAAAGATTTTACCAAACAATTGAGGAGGCTATCATCCAAGAAAGATGGAAACCGATCAGAGCAAGTAGGGATGGCCCTTTGTTGTCGAACCTATTTTTTGCAGACGACATCTTTTTGTTTGCTGAGGCAAGTGTAGAACAAGCAATAATAATTCATGATTGTTTGAATCGCTTTTGCAATGCTTCAGGACAGAAGGTGAGCTTAGCGAAATCCAGAGTATACTTCTCAAAGAATATTTCTCCATCGGAGCAAGATGAAATAAGTACTGCATTACGGATGGAAAAGACGGAAGACTTTGGAATGTATTTAGGGATGCCTACTTTAACAAGTAGGGTCACCAAAGAGACTTATAATCATCTGTGTGAGAAAATTGATAGGCGTTTGGCGGGATGGAAATCGAAATATCTTTCACTTGTGGGCAGAATTACTTTGGCCAAGTCGACCCTTAACACTATGGCAATGTATTCTATGCAAACAGCTAAGATTCCTCGGAGTATCTGTGATCGAATTGATAGAAAGACAAGGCAGTTTGTGTGGGGAGGGAATGATGAGCAAAGGAAGGTGCACCTTCTATCTTGGGAAATGTTACAGAAGCCGGTGAGTCAAGGGGGGATCGGAATCAACTCGGCAAAGCAAGCTAATGCAGCGTTTTTGACTAAGCTAGGATGGAGAGTTCTAGCAGAACCTAATGCTTTGTGGGCGAGGGTTTTAAGGGCGAAATATTGCAAAGGTCGTTGCGATGTAGATATGTTTGAACCTAAGGTGGGAATGTCGAATGTGTGGAGCGGCATAACGGAAAATGCGAAGGTAATTGGTGAAGGAGTGAGGATAGCGGTTGGAGATGGGAAGAAAACTCTTTTTTGGGATCATAGGTGGTGCTCAGATAGACCTCTTAGTGAACTTGCAAATCAGCCGATTCCAGAAGAGGTGTTAGGAGCAACAGTTTGGGAAATGTGGGAGGAGAATTTGGGTTGGAAATGGAATGAGATTGCTCCTTACCTTGATGCTGATACGATGAAATTGGTGCAAAATCATGAGCTTCGCTTGGACTCAAGTTTGGGAGATCTTGTGTATTGGAAAGAGGGTAATAAAGGTAGGTTCACCATTCGCTCTGCTATGCGTATAATGAAACATGAAACAGAGGTCATTGATGAAGAATGCTGGGAAGCGGTTTGGAAGGCACCAATTCAGCAGCGCATAAAAGCCTTTTTGTGGTTGGCTTGCCATGATAGGCTGCTAGGCAATTTAAACCGCTTCAAAAGAAAGCTAACTGACAACCCTAAATGTTATATTTGTGGTAATCATGAGGAGAGTAATCTTCATACGCTAAGGGACTGCCCGATAGCAAAGGTTGTGTGGAGAAAAACATTAACGCCAAACATAGTGCAGCAGTTTTACCAAGGTAATATCAAAGAATGGATCACCAACAACATGAAAAATCCGGATCATGAAGAGGAGGAAAGTTGGGTGATTTACTTTGGTGTTACGGTGTGTCGGTGTGGTGGATATGGAGATGGCGAAATTGCTATGTGTTTAATAGGAGAGAGGAACTACCTATAGATTTCATGGCGTTTCTTCATGTGCGGTATGAGGAGGCTCGAAGAGCATTGAGGGGTGTATTAGAGGACGAGGAAGTCAGCAGCAATAACAAAGTTCAGAAGGACATAAGGTGGACAACTCCACCTTATGGGTGGTATGTGCTGAATTGTGATGGTGCGGCAAAGGAGTGCCCAAGCCCAGCAGGAGGTGGAGCAATAATAAGAGATTATAGGGGGAAGTGTGTTTCGGCAGTAGATACCAACTTTGGGTACAACACAACATTCAGGGCAGAGGTGTTGGCTTTGACAAGGTGGCTGGAACTAGCCCAAAATTTGCAAATAGATAAGATGGAAGTTCAGCTAGACAACTTAGCATGTGTTCAAGATTTACATAAGCAAGAAGTCCCTCGAGGTGAGAATATCCATGATATAAGCTATTGCCAGAGATAAATCAATGACCCAAGGTGGATGGTGAAAGTGTTTCACGTGTATAGGGAACGAAATAGAGCGGCGGATTGGTTGGCCAACCGCGGAGTTGTTCAAGACTCTCAAAGTGAAAATTTTAGTGAAATTCCGGTAGAGTTAGGTCATATTTTAGAGGAGGATACTAGAGGTGTGGCTTTTCCGCGCTTTGTCCCTCCGTAGGTAGTATGTTTAAGGTGGTTTGCTTTTTTGTTTTCTGTTTATTTTGTTCTTCTGTTCTGTTTGGAATTATTTTCCTCTTTTGAATAAAAAAAAAACATATAACAACTAACAAGTTTGCATGCTTCCAAAAAAAAAAACTAACAAGTCAAGTTTCCCATGAATTTAGTAAAATTGATATGAGTTTCCACAAATCAAGCAACTTATAATGGAAAGTGTTAAACTATAAATAATGATTAATAGAAAAAATAATTAAACGAGTTTTTTTTGACATGCAGGACTGAATGTTTGCTCAACAAAAAATCGTGTGGTAAGACTAAATGTTTGATCAACAAAAAAAATAATCAATTTAAGAGAAGAACTAGGTTATTTAGACTAATTGATGGGAATTTGGAGAATCATCAGCAACATTGGTATAGGATCAAACTTGACCCGCAATTCAAATAACACATTAATGAGTTGCACAATGTCATCCCGGCACTATGAAATTAAATTGAATCTTGATTAATGCCCAAGCACAATTTCAATTTTGATTATATGTCAAAGGGATGCAATGATGCATAAGTCATATGGTTCTCATAAACAAAGAAATGCTCCTTAGTGCAAATCTATGAATTATCCATGTAATTATTGTTTATTATGAGTGCACTATATATAGTCTACAAATATGCATATTCGTTTTCAAGAGGTTCCATGCTAGCATACACCACAAGTCCACAATCCAAATGTGCTTAGTTGGAGTGGTATTAGGATGAGACAATGGTGACTTATTGTGCAATTTTTTCCATGGACACAAAGAAGGAAAAGGGTGTTTGAAGCAATTATGGTTTACACAATCATGCAAGCTAACCAAAGTAAAAAAAAAATAAAAAATTAAAAATTAAAATTTTTAAAAAATGTGTAAATCTTTTATTCAATTTAGAATATTTAATGGTTCTTTCCAACAACTTTACTTGCAAATTAACTTCTCTATTTTTTCAAAGTAGTGTAATTACAGAGTTATTTCGTTATTTTGGAAAAGTTTTATTTACCGATTACTCGATTAGGTAAGTAATCATTACTATTTTGAAGAAAGTAAAACCTCATGGTACAAGTATTCCGCATGATTTTGTTAACCAAACTTCTCATACTTCCACTTCATACATACTTCTATTATTTCATGTATTGTTACATGAATTAAACAAGCATTTAAAAATAACTTTATTGAGTTTTTGGTAGGGAATTTATTGGGAAATTTTCTCAAAGAAAGGAAACTAGTAAAGTGCATTGGTAGTTCTCTCACATGGTTTGTCCTCCATTCCTTCAAGCAGCACGTGATAGAGTTAAGAGGTCGACCATTAAAGTGGAAATTTGACAACAAAAAAAAAAAAAAAATTAATTGCTGACCATTAGATAATTATGATCCCAACTTGAGATTTAAACAAACAAAATCAAAATCAGTAACAATTTAATTTAACTTTCTCATGAACTCATGGCTGATCATTTACATATGCTTGAGAAGACCAAAGATAGGGAATGCAAGTTGGGGTTCGGTCATCAGATCACCGTGCACAGGCAGCGACATGATGTGGTGGTTTTCTTCGGGGGAACATTGGGGTTTGTCGGACTTGTTCATCAGGGAAACAGGTGGAGGGGAGAAGGTATCGGCCTAACAAGTATGGTTATTTTAACTCATGAGACTCAGTAACTTATCATTTGCAAAGTTGCACTTCCTAGGAAGTCTTTCATAAAAATGATCAGAACGTGTATGTTTTTAAGCAAGAGAAATTAACTTGGACACTTAATATCAAGTTAAAAACAACGTATGATCAACGTTTGATATCTTTCTTTTCCCACACGGCATAACATATTCCTCTTCAAAGATATCAATGTGGATCATAATAATCAATTGAATCACAGCAATGTAGCAAGTAGCCAAATAAGAGTGGGCATCAAGCCATCAACATACATTTTCAGAAATGCAAAATCCATAACCAAAAAATAGGGAATACAATTTCAAAACAACATATGCTATTAAATCATCAACCACACCTGATGTACAAGCCAGATAAACAGAATCATGGAAACCGAGGTAAAAAAAAAAAAAGGAAAAATATACCACGAAGAGTCAAAGATACAGCTTTAGACCAAACCCTTTCCAGGGGGAAAAAAAAAAATTTACTCCAATCTGCCAGATTTTGGAATAGCTACTTCCTTTCCCATCCAGAATAAGTGAATAACCTATAGCTTATCATGGAAATAGATTAAACCAAAGGAACAGCTAACTAGAGTTCTCAGCAAGGCGGTATAATGTAATTTCCTGTTGCTTGAAATACCGACGATCCTCTTCATCAACAAGAACAAGGTTAAGATAATATTTGACACTGAATTTGTTATTGATGTTGCGATGTGTAGGCGTCAGCTCATATGGACTAAGGAACAGTCTGATGGGAATTGATTCACCTGTACAGGAAACCACAGCAGAGTCAGAAAGCACATAAAATGCTAGCAATAGTGGGGCTAACTGATCCCAAAAGCATTTGTCATTGCTGTATCAACTGCATGGAAGGAGCCTACTTTACTTTAAAAACCCTAAATCATCACTGACCAGAAGTCTAGCATTGTAATCTTTAAGATCAACATGTACACAAAAATTAAGCTCCCGCATGGGGTAAAAAAAAAAGGAAAAAGAGTTGCACAGCCCCTGGTTTTATTGCCCTGATCAGATTATTCAGAAACTGCAAATAACAGTAGGCAACACTGAACATATGCACAAAAAATTCATTGCACAACGAAGATAAGCTTGCCAAAAAACTATGGTTTTAGCAAATAAGAAAACAAAAGATAGCCAAAAACTATTTAAGACAATTAGTAGTTCTTGGTACCTCTGACAGGAGCCCCATCCATCAACTCAAATTTTGCAAGTGTCTCAGTTTCGACATGAGTGTTTGCACCTGAACCAGTGGACTCCCGACGCCTGATCTCAAGATCCATGTTTTTAATCTTGATTCTTACAAGAAGAAAATATATTTTTCCTATGATGACATCTGTCAAATGATACCTGAAAGCATGTAAAGTTGTAAAACTCAAATTAATACTCATTAATCATATGTAAATAGCTAATGTATGGGATAACACCAAAATGGTTTTGTCCTAATGGTCCCCTGCTCCCCTCCCGTGGACAAACTCAAATAGGTAACTCATCTTAGACACAGGCTAAACAGCCCCAACCAGAGCAGATATAGGGAAGTTGATTGAATCACAAAACAAACTAGATCCATCAACATCACCAATTCACACGGTATCTCTCTTCTTCTCAAAAGCACCAGCTACAAAGCTGAACCAAGGGGTTGGAGAAGTGTCGACTTACTTGCTTTTATTGTATTCAAACTCAATATGCAGGCAATCCTCAATTCCAACTTCCATCTACACAAAATGTAATATTAGTAAGTCATTGCACCAACAGAGGCATAATCAAAAACTTGTATTGAAGGGCATACCAAAAAAGAAAAATGTACTTCATATATTGCTAACACTCAATACAAACACAGTAGTAAGCAATAGGTAACAAAGATAAAGAGCTGCATCAGAAATTCAGGAACAAGAGTATACGACAAGCAGAGCCTTCTATCAGAATAATCTTAATATAATAGACAGGTTATCAGAAAATAACAAACATTACATCCAACTGACCTTGATGCTATTGTTAATTGATGGTAGTGGAGAATAGTTGCGAACCTGATCCATAATAAACACAATTACTACATGCTATAAAATTATAAACCCAAAAAATAACAGTAAGCTAGAATCCTGAAACTCTTGGGTGATAATCAGTAATATACAGTGCTAACAAAAATACTGCAAGACCAGAAATTTGTCAGCTAATTACAGTTGACACCAATCACACCATAAAGCCTGCAATGAACCCACTCCCACCACCACCCGTGACACCCACCTACAGCAAGCAGCAGGGGCAGACCAACAACAACAACAGAGACAAACAACAACATCAAGCAGAGAGAGACAGAGGGCAGAGGAGCAGCAGGGCAGACAGGCCTCCTTAGGCCATTTGTTTGTAGTGTGCAAAAATAGGAAGAAGACAAGAGTAGTACTAGAAGTAATTAAGGCATTGTTGCCATCTTATGCTTTGTAGTAGTAGTATAAATAGTAGTAGTTTAGGATAGAGAAGGCAGGCAGAAAGTATTAGGTTTAGAGAGTCTTGGAGAGTGATGGCCTAAAGCCATTGACGATTGTACGAAAGCTCCGAGCTTTATTTATCCAAATCAACCTTCCGTCCATTTTATTTATCAACACCACGCTAGTTCGTTGCAAAGCCACTCTACTGAAGATCAAAAATATTGATTTTCAATTGGGAACTAGGTTTCATCACAACAAATGTGATGAAAAGATGAGTTTAAATGTTTAAAAAGACAATACTGAACATGGGTAATGATAGATAATATCACACTTTTTATTTTATTTTATACTAATAAGGCACTTTCAAATAAATGCACATTCTCAAATATTGTTAATTCAACAAATGTACAGTGAAAATGGTAGCCTTTGTCAGAGCTTATTGTCCCTTGCTTTAATTATGTGACCTTTATTTTATGAAGCTTGGTTTTTAAAGTTGGAAGAAACAAAGCTTTAGTTTGAAGCTGTCTTTGCAGCAGAATACAGATGGCTACAGTGTTAAACTTCTTTTAACTCTGTAATTAAAAAAAAGAGGAAAAACAACTGTTGGAAAAGTGAGAATACCCAGTACAAACTTGAAGACAAAAAGTATTCAAAGTTATGCAGAATCAGACATGCAAACAAAGGGATGCATAATAAAGAATGGGGACAGGGAGGTTACCACAAAGTCATGGTATTCTACTATACTTCCAGCATAACCACGGCTGATTGTTACTTTGAGAACATACCTGGAGTAAGCACATCAGAGCATTTTATTAGCTATCACTCAAATGCCAAATATGTCCTATAAAAAAAGGGCAAATTATTTAAAACACATTAATCATATATATCAAAGTTAAAAGTTAACAATTATCTCTCAAAATGTTGAAACATGCAACTAAGTTAAAGCAGATAAAACTTTTACAAATTTACAAATCCTAACAAAGTTATTCATACAAAACAAATCAGAAAGTTCATTTTGTTTAAGAGCTGTAGCAACATTTTCCAAGGCATGGTACGAGTCAAGTTTGTAAGCTATACAACACTGTCAAATGCCTAGCTCTGACAGCATGATGTATATCACAACATACAAATGACGCCATACCAACCAATTTGAATAAAAAAAAAAAGACAGAAACATGTTACTTCTTCCAAGTACGAAAGAGAAACCTTAAAAGCAATAAACCTTATGTTTAGGAAGCCAGATTGCCAGAGTAAAAGTGTCTTATACATTTTGTAAGCTTAAATAGAGATACACAGCAGTATAATTTTTTTTCCTAGTCCTTTCTTTCAAGGGTTGCTGACCCAAGCATATATTCTAACTTTTTATGCTTCTATGAATCATTCATTATTCATTAGTCCAATTCTTGAGCCTCAAAGGTCAGTATGTCCCAGCTATGGTAAGTGAATTAGTCTGCAGATGGATGGCAACCCCTTGGAATTGATGCTCCTTACATACTATCTTTACCACCTCCATTAGCTAAAAGCCTTTTTTTTTTGGTAAGCTGTTACAAGACAAAGGAGAAGACAAAACTCTTAGGGGCTGTTTGGTTTGAGCCTTGGGGAAATCAAGAAAGGAAAAGACAATTTATGTACTAAATTCCCTTTGAGGGTATTTGGCTGGCTGTTTTAGAGTTTCCTTTCCCCGCTTTCCTTTTTAGAATTCTTAATTTCTTATCCCCTGCCTCTTCCTTGGGACTTGAGAATTACCCCATTTTTCTTTAATTCACCACCTACCCATTCACACCAACAATTACCCACCACCGCCCATGCTGCCAAAACTCCAGCCAACAACCACCCTTTGCCTACCCACCATAATTCAAGCCAACACCAACCACCAAAATTTAAGTCCTAACCTTCAATATCTCTAACCGACTCACTACCATCTTCCATCAAACCATATATTCCACTGTAACCAACACTAATAATCACAGCACTCCTAACCATAAAGGCCAAAAACAACAGTGAACCCAACAACAACTCAACCGCAGACCAATGTAATTGAGAGCATAAGCATGCAGACTTGGTGAGGGTAAATTGAAAGCATAATATTCTAAGAAAATGAAGGAGGAGACGGCAGAATGAGAAAGGGTGATGACAAAGGAGGTTATTGTTGATGTCCTGCAGTGAAGATGAAAATAGAAGATCTGATTTTGGGGAAGGAGGGGATGAGAAAAAATGGTTGATTAAGAAGTGACCAAATAAAAAGAATTATTAGAGGGTTTCTGTTTCCTTTTATTTCTCTTTTTTAATTTCTTTCTTTGTTTTGTATTGAGCCAAACAGCGCATAATCAGCCTGAAGTTCAAAGGTATGCAAAATGAGGTGGTAGTTGAGGGATATCCTGTTTCTCTTCCTTTCTCTAGCCTTTCAGCTGGCACCGCCTTCCTTTTTCTTTGCTTGTTGAACATGTTACAAAATCAAGCAGGAATGCAAAACTGCTTAGGGAAACACTTGACAACCCCTCCGGCCCTCCCCTCCCCCCCCCCCCCCACCCCCCCCAAAAAAAAAAAAAAGAAAAGAGAAAAGAAAAGCGCACACACAAGTTGGGAGTTTGGAACTATTCTGAGTTAATTATTTGGGACCTTATGGGGGACTTATGCTGTCAATTTTTCCAAAAAAAAAAATAAAATAAATAAACCAAGACATTTCTTGGTAAGATAGCAAAAAAATTTATTCTCTAGAATTATACAGTCCTATAAGGACTACTAAGAAAAAAATCAGCAGAAAACCACAGCACGAAACAAACACCTAAGAAGCAAAAACATCCCCCAATACTTTCAAAGCCCAATAATTGTGTTCACACTTTGAAAGCCCAATAATTGCATTCACCAACAATAAAACTTCATTCAGCAGAGTCAATACAAGGTAGAAATAGGTTGAAGTGGGTAGTACTGAAATATGATAGCAAGGATATAATGCAAGATATATGCTCCAGCTAAAATTATATAAATATTCTTTGGGCAACTAGAATAACAACAAACCGCTTTTTTCACCCAATAAAAAAGGTACTACAAAATATTAACATACCTAAGTCTTACATTCACTCCATTATATGTTTCATATGGCATTTCCACAGTGGAAAATTCAAAGGGATAATTTTTTCTTTCGTATATTTCACCAGGGACATCCAACTCACGAACTGCAAAAAAATCATCAATATGTTAGTAGGCAAACTTTCCTCACCAATCAGGTTCTGACAGATATGGTAGCAGAAATAAAACCTATTCAATAATCATCAACATGTAAACATAAGACAAACAATGACAAGATCACATGACCATCAATCCTGGAATTTCCATACATAAGTGTTCCAGTATGCTCCGGATACAAACCAAATATTAACTCTGAATCACCCCATGCAACGAAGTTGACTCTCCCACTATATTTGGTGCCCAAAAAAAAAAAAAAATCTTTAAATTCTATGTGATGGAATGTAATTAAAACTGAAACAACATTGTCTTATACAACTAAAGTGAATTGTTGAGTCGTTTGGAACACCAAAAAAAGTGTATTGTTGAGTCGTTTGGAACACCAAAAAAAAGTGTATTGTTGATTAGTTCATATGTCCGCTGCTTAATTGTATCTGCCCAAGTTTCAAAAATGTGGCCAGTTTGTTTCAGCTCAGTTGTAACAATTTTTGTCCCCACTAAAAAAAAGTAACTGGATCAACAATTCAACACCCAATAGCATAACCTTAAGCCTTCCAAACACAATGCAGGAAACCTCCGGGGAGCAAAATTGAAAGGTGGGTATACCATTCTGGCCCTATTAACTCAAAAAAAAAAAAAAATGCCATAAGTAGCAAGCTTGCAATGTAGAAGTGGCGTCATATGTCTCAATAAAACCCTCCCATATACATGTAGCTTAGCTAAAGGTATTATCAATATAAAAGCCCTCACACATACATTTGGTTTCTGACTCTCTGGAAAGAAAAATTGGGACAGAACCACAGAAGAGAGGAATTAAGAGCTCCTGATGGCAAAAGTTTATGGAAGACATTTTAATAAAGTACCAAACAAAATCTCTGTAATGGGGTGCCCAAAAATAGCATGAATAAACTTTTGAGCCCCCAGTGATCCGATTTTAATGCTTTAAATTTCCCCGTTAACGATATCATAAGAAACACTACCATCTTACCCAACCAAAAAAAAAAAAAAAAAGGCCATGCAGAAAGCCTGTAGCAATTGAGAGACAACAGAGAGAGAAGCACCTGGCCGAGGTTTAAGTAATTTTAGTATGAGGTATGGGTTTAGGATGAGTAAAACCCATACCTTGTGTTTGTTTTACAAAAATTCAAAGCCATAACTTAAATCCACAAGGTATGGGCCATGGGGCTTAAAACCCAAAAATGGAGGTGGGTATGACTCATAACATACTATCAGGTAAGAAAATTGTCCATTTCCGAACAAAACGAAGCACATGGTATTAAGCATCAAGTTCCAACCCCATACCACCCTAATCTAATCTCATTCTTGATTCTAAACCCATACCACTTTACGAAATAAACAATCCCTTCCCCTTCCAAACAAAGTTGCCCCAAATCCTACATTCCTACCGCATATATAACTATGCAATGTGACAAAGAATACACCTGGAGTTTATTTCCATGAGGTGAGCAGGTGATATAGCAAAACGCAGTGTTACATATAAGGCCAAAATTTACCACTTTTATGTATTAATTTGCCTCTTTCGGTTGGCAAAGGAATCAAACAAAGTAGGCAGCTATAAGCAAAATAGACAAACAAACCAGCAGAAAGGGAAACTTGAATCTTTATAGCTAAAGCCAAGAGAGTAAAATACTGAAAAGAGGCAGCCAAAGTCAGTACATTAATAAAGACCAAAGGCTTTCACCTATGTACTAAAGGAAGGTAGAATCAAGAAAGACATGCCCTCAAACTGTCATCTATAATTTTATCTACAAAATCTACAGAGGATAGTTGGTGCTTGGTGCAATGATTGACTCCCATTATAAAAGAGCCTTGGAAAAAGAAATCCCTGGGTAGCAAATGGAAAATGACACTATAACCATTCAAACTTTCATTCTTCATTTACAAGCCACAAGGACCAAAAGTTCTTCCCTCTCTTGACATAAACAACTGCAAATTAGATATTGTTCCTAAGCATATCCTTGTGCCATATTTACTTAGTTGCTTCACACCCATTATATTGGCTTCAAGATGAATTTTTGTTGTTAGGGAATATACACGGCCAACATAGGCCCCAAATCACATAATTACATGATGATCTCTCTCCTAATTTCCAACTGCCAAAGAAGATCTACCATAGCCTTCTCCAAATTCAGCCACACGCGTCAAAAAGAAGAATAATTAGTGCAAACCTCTTATAAAATCACTGGACAGTAAAGAGAATTAAGCGAACCTTTTCTAAAAAGTAAAACCTCTAAGGTTCATTTGACTATGGAATCCCAAAAAGAGATCTAGAAACAATTAAGGAGAATCATAATTTCATTTCTTTTGTTTTTATGGGTAAGGGATGGTTGTTATCAAAGACAAGGACCCAAAAAGAATAATGGAATTCATATTAGCCTCCTCACTCTAATTAATCATAATCCTGAAAGATGAGCTTCGTAAATACATTCCTGACCTTTTTCAAGTGATGTGATTTAAGATCATCCAAATTATTATTTTGGCTCCAAGTTTTTACCTTTCTTCTTGTTTAGCCTTGGTAATTTAATTATTGTTAGTAGTTAACATCTAATATGCTATTATTATGCTAATAAAAAGCAAAGTTTGATGTTCTATTAACTTGTAGTTGCTTAAGGTTTGTTTGACCACCCATTCATGGTTGCGACTTTGTGTGCCATTGCTAATTGCAGCTAGGGAGTTTCTTTCTTATCATTACTCAATAAATTCATGTCATCAAGTCATCTTACAGAAACTGGAGAGAAAACAAGAGGCAACAACCTTATCTTTCCTATCTTAGACACCCTCAAAAGTCAAATATTTCCTCCATCCTATAATTGTCTTCCCTTAACCATTTGGGGATGTCTCAAAATTATCTTTCTGCAACCTATTCTTAAAAAAAGAAAAAAAAAAAAAAACACACATTCACATATGATGTGCATCCAAGCTATTCTCTTACCACCATTTCACTCTCCATCACATCAACTTCTCTCACAAATCCTATATTCCTACAATTCATCTAACTACTTTTTCTCTCTCATTCCACTTAAAAAAAGGATGCATAGGCCTGCAATCCCTTTTCTACATAATGGCCCATCTTTGGCATACAAGTATACTACAGCAATAAATGGTATATGACTTAAAGCAACACCTCGAGAATTCTCGCCTACAAACATCTCCTAGGATGTTAGAGAAGCTTGGAAGAGGGGACTGAAGAGAAAACGGACAACAGAATCACTAAGGTGGGTTCTATAGGCTAATTGGTGGTGTACATAAAAAGTGAGGCACAGGCAGATTTTCAAGCAGCAATCCTTGGATTGCCAATTTGCCACTCCAGGTGTTTCGATCATATTTTGTGAAGATTTTGTACAATGGATCATGTGAATGCACAACAGCATCAGTTACTAGTCCTTCGTTTAGCTAATAAGACCACACATGATTGATGAGGCATTGAGGCTAAAGACTGAGGCATTGAAATTTTTTATTCTTGCTCTCCTATTTGTATAGTGTTGACATGTATCTTTTATACACAAAACAGGTGCAAGATACTTAATGCTTATAAATTTTGCAGAAAACGAAGTCTTACGGTCAATAGACTCCAAAACTAAGCTAAGTATTTAATGTTTCATAAGATACATCTTATCTCAAGGTTATAAAGCTCAAAAGATCACCTTGTAAATGAAGTTGACTAGAGTAGTGGGAAAATGTAGATGGAAAATTTATAGACAAATAAACACCTACCTAGAGAGGTAAAGTCGTAAAAGTTTCCCCTGTCGAAATACATCTCTGCAAAAGAAAAAGGATTATAAAAATGTTAAAATTGCTGCCAATTAATAATATTTATGAGCTTCAAAACGTATAACAAGAAAATGGGAGAACAATCCTTACAAATAATGAGAATCAATCATAAACCAGGTTAACTAGAACGATTACCTACCTATTTGGCCGAGAAGCTCAACTTTTATGCCGTTGTGCTCAATTTTTTTCCCTTGAACTGGCTCTACAGAGATCTACGAAGGCCCAACAACAGATATCAGAAATGATAGAATAAAAACGAAACAAATAAACTCTCAAGGTCTTTTTTCATACCACAGTCAGCATAATATTGAATTGGATTGACACCCTTACCTTGCCAACGATATTCTCTTGACTTTGAAAGAGCGGAACCATAACAGTTTGACCATTTTCTTTCTTGATTGGAACCTATTTCAAGAAGATACATAAGCGATTACATTTTAGCAACCAAATGCCAACGCAACATAACATCATAATTCAATTTCCCAAATTTGGACGAGTTAATGATCTACATTTTTTTTTTTCAAAACATTGGCACCATGATGGCAATGGCGAAAATGCGAAAAATCAACAATAACACTACTCAATCAACAACCAGCATACAGCTACTTATTCCACCACGAACTGAAACAACGAGAATGTTACCTTCTTTCGATTCTTTTCGTCTGCAAATGCAATCAAAATATGACAAGCAGGCTTGAAAGCTCCCAGGAGGTAATTCTAGAAAACAAAATTCACCCAATTTTCATTAATTTGGTCATCTTCAATCACTAATATAGATTACAACCCATCAAATTGAAAAACATATGTAAAAAAAAATGGCAGAAATTTACCATGCTTTTCAGAATACCCCCAAATTCCTTAACCTCAAACCCTGAAAAAGTCACGACATGAATTAAATTCCACCAATTAGCACAAAATTCAGCTGCATGATAAAATCAACAAAACAATGAAGCAAAAAAAGACGAATTAAGCATAAATTAAGGCAAAAATCCATGAATTAACAGAGAAAATCGAGGAGATCATAGACGTTTACCTGATGATCGATCGTAGAAGAGAAGTAGAAATTGGCCTGGAAATTAAAGGCGGAGAAACCCTAAATTAGAAGAAAATGGGAGTAGAGAAGATGTAAGAAGTCGGAGAGTGAGTGAATGAATGAGTTGACGAAGCGAGATCCAGCGAGTTGGAGAATGGAGCGAAGAAGAAATCAGCAACAACAGCCCAACAACACAGCGTTGGCGAACAATGTTATGGAGTGGGGCCAATTCTCTTCGGATGTCAGCATTTGTGCAAAATGTATTTCCATCATCAACATACAAATATACAATTTTGTTACTCGTAATTAAGGGCGCGTTTGGTATCATTGTATTTTCGGATTTATGAAATGGGAGGATTTTAAATATGAGTACTTAAAATTAAGTCTTGATTAATTTACCATACTTTTTACTTGTTTCAGAAAAAAAAATAATAAGTTATGATCAGATCAAATTAGAAAAATAAGGTTCACATCAAATCATCGTTTTATGTGCAGTTTTTTATCGCTAAATATCTTTTATTTCGTAATGAAAAGATTATGAAAATCACATATTAATAAAATACACATTATTACGAATCTAACAAGACTCCACTCGATATATTTTTCTGTATAGATTATTGTATATTTAAGGTCAAAATTTGGTCAAATATGTCATTTAGTTTAGATCAGACCATACCAGACCACATCGGATAAGAAAAAATAAGGTGAACCAAACAAACCCTTAGTGTAGAACTGTAGATCAATCAATAACAATTAGATTAAGTTAATTAACATTTCTTATATAACAAAAATTATTTTATATAGATTAATAATTAAAATTATGTACTGATAAATTTAATGAACTAAACTGAATTAAAATGAATTGTTTATGAGAAAAATAAATTAAGAACTGAAGTGAATTGAACTGAAATTAAGCGGAAGAGAACAGGTCGTTAATTAACCCTTATCTTTGGCTCCGTGGAATCACTAACTCTTAGGGGTCATTTGGTTGAGGTTAATTATCAAAGGGAATGGGTATCATTCCCTTTGTTGTTGTTTGCTTGTCCATTTTTGCCATTCCCTTTCCCCCATTTTATTTTTGAGTTTACCCATTTTTATCCTAAATTGATTCCCCACCCCCCTAGCCTTTTGCATTCCCTTTCCTTACCCACCACTTCACCACCAACCACAACCTTCTAATCTACCTCCACCACCCAGCCGCCCACCACCGCTACTCCCTAGCCCACCACCCGCCTACCCACGCCTCTCCCTGCCCACCGACACCCCTCCCCAGCCCACCGACACCTCTGAAAAACAGTCAACCACTCCTCTCGAAATTATTCCCCCATCACACAATTACCCCATAGCCGAGCCACCCCACCTATCGTCACCGATCCTCCTCGCCGCCCCTCCCCCACCTCTCGTCGCCCCTCCTCTCTATCCCTCCAAAAATTAATTCATGAAAAAACCCTTAAAACTCCTCCACCCCACGAAAAACAGTCAGCCACCCCTCCTCCCACCCTCAAAACCCTCGCCCAAGGGTTTCGAGTAGGGATGGCAATCTAGTCCGGATCCGACCCTACTCCGCCCCGATCCGAGGTAAAATATCCGCTCCGAGTCCGAGAAAAAAGTAATCCGAGTTCGACTCCGTTAAAATAATCCGACTCCGAGTCGGAGGAGGGTCGGAGTCGAATCCTATAAAAAATCCGAGAAAAAAATCCGACTCCGACAAATGTCCGACTTTAACGGATTATCCGACTCCGACTCCAATAGAAAGTGGATTTTTGTGTGGGTCATGGTGGCATTGGCTGTGGGTTGTAATGGCCCAAATAGCCCAACATCTCAAAGTATATTGAATAATGAAAAAAAACTCGGAGTCAGGTCGGATCGGAGTCGGAGTCGGAGGTCGGATATTGGAGTCGGAGTCGGAGTCGGATGTCGGAGTCGGATGCCGGAGTCGGAGTCGGATGTCGGATTTAACCTCCGACTTCCTGTCGGGTCGGAGTCGGATTTAGCATAATCCGCTCCGAGTCCGACCCGTTGCCATCCCTAGTTTCGAGGGTGGGGAAGGGGTGGTCGACTATTTTCCGTGGAGGTGGAGGGGATTTTAGGGTTTTTTTTTCATTGGTGGGGATGGTTTTTTCGGGAAAGAAGATGGGTTTTTGGGGAGAGAGCGGGCGATTTGGGGCCGGGGAGGGCGCGAAGGTGGTGGTGGGGTGGGGTGGCTGGAAAAGGGAAAGTGTTGTGTTTGTGGTGGTGGGGGGGTGTAGTGTTTAGAATGGTGGTTGGATTCTCTTTGTTTTTTTTGTAAACAAACAACATAGGGTTCGTTTGACATTGCTGTGGTTTTCTGTTTTTTGGTTTCTAAAAGTATATGATATGTGTCCCATAATGAATAAAAAATTATATAAACTTATTAAGATTATGATAATTTTGAAAACCGACAACAGAAAAGTGGAAACACCTTTTTGTTGTTTCCTGTTTTTGGTTTTCAAAAAAACAGAAAACTAAAAAAAAAAACTGATGTCAAACAAGCCCATTATAGCAATTAGAATGGTTTTTCATTCTATTCTCTTTCATTCCCATTGTTCATTCCATTCTGTTTACCCTGTGTGAACCAAACGACCCCTTATTTTAACTTATTAACCACAACTCATGTTGAAATAAGATGGACAAGACTAGGCTTTGATGTACGTTACTCGGTATTTTGCTTTGGGACGAGTTTTCGTTCATCAATGTATTGAGCCCTATGACAATACGAGGAACAAATGAATCAACTAATTTAGCCGATTAAAACATTATAGGTGATGCCCAATGTTTGAAATCAACATCATTTATTCTTTTTTGACTAGTTCGCAAAGAATATATATTTTTTTTTTCCCATTGGAGTTCCAGTAAACATTTAAATAACGTATCAAATGGTGAACTTTTTGATGAGAGAAAAAAACGGGCAGCATCATATTATTAATCACATACAATCACAAAATATCAATGTCCGCCAAGGCCGAGACGCCTTGATGAAAAGAGTCCAAATAGAGTTGTTCAACTCCATTACACGGTTCAAGCTTGGCACTAAGTTGAGTGATTGCATTCCCGTTTATTTGTCAATTGTTATATGACAATCTTGTATGATGCCATGATGGTCTACAAGAATGATATAAACTGTGGTATTTATGGTGGTAAACAATAATATTGCATTTAAGTTATTTGAAATTAAAGACGATCAATATGACTGAACTACTAATTGCTTTAAATATCAATCATATTTCCCCTAATGTCTTTTGTCGATTTTTAAAAATATGTCCTGACTTAACCCCACTCAAATCCGTCCCACGATCAACTACACTTTGTGACCAAAAGTATACACATAAAATAGTTCAAGATTAGACATTCAGAGTCCTCTTGAAGCCAATCCAATAACCAAGCTCCAAAAGAGACAAGGAAAAAAAAAAAAAAAAAGCCCCTTTTAATCAAAAATTATGTTCATCATCTTTCGGTCTTTCCATGCCCCATGTGCATTGCTTTTATTAATCATCCAAAATCAAGATGGGGTCTTATTACTAGGACATTGTCCCCATTTCCTTCTCAATAATCCAATATTTTTTTTAACAATCAATAATCCATTATCTTTACTTCATTTGTGGATATTAAAATCAGGATTTTAACACTTAATTACAAACCAAAAACGGCTAATAAATCGGAATCCAAAGTCCACAAAATTCATAATTATTCAAATCAAATCCAAATTCCATAAAATTAAAGTACACAAAATTAATTTTAATTAAATTAAATTAAAGTTAAAGCAATGACAAAATTAAATTATTAATTTTTTATTAGTCTACAGTCTACTCAAAACAGTGTAAACAAACAGGGCTCACACTAGAAGACAGAGAAAAGGGTCTGCTAAATCTGAGTTCCATTTTTTTTGCTGATAATTTGTCCGTTACACACGCCATTTTCATTCATGGAAGCAAAAGCTACATTTCTTCTTTGACTGAGGAGAGAGAAAATTCCTTTTATGGAAGATTGAAAGCGAAAAAATTTCATCTTTGAAACTTCTTTTCTAATGGAGTACGAAAGGATTGAAAGACCTCAGGTTAGCTGATTTCCCTTTTTTAATTTCTGCAAATTCCCCATTTTTTTTGTTGGATTAATAGTTTTCTTTTCTGGGGTTTTAAGTTTGATTTGTAATTTTGAATTTTCTGGGTTTTTCTGCACTATTCCATGGTTAAATTGACTTTTTATAATACAATATTAAATTTATGGGTTTTATGTTTTGCTTTTGATTATGAGTTTTCTGGGGTTTTCTACAAATTTCCTATTTATGGTTGGATTAATTTTTTATTTTCTTTTTAATTTATTGGTATTTGGATTAATTTTTTATTTTCTTTTTAATTTATTTGTATTTAGTTTGATTTTTGAAATTGAGTTTTCTGGGTATAGAAAGGAGGAGGGTTGTCACCAGCTAAACTGAGGAGCATGTTAATGGGAGTAGAGAAGAAGAGGAGGGAACTTCTTGGAGAAGTGGATTCATCTTGTTCTTTAAGATCTCAGCATTCTGGTGTAGATGATCCAGGTATAATTGCTACACTGTCTGATTTTCTAAGTCTCTAAGGGTTTTGATGTCGTAATCCCCAAGGCGGGATTTGATCCTAGGTCTTGGTACTACGGCTAAGAATTTAATCAACTAAGCTAATCGACGTCTACTTTGCTTTCACTGTGTTGTTTTTGTACAAAATCAAGTTGGGAAATTAAGTTTTTGTGATATGAATAGTTTTTTATTTATTGGATAATGTATAATTTTATTGACATGTTATGATTTGGATTTTATGTGTGTTATCTAATGTATAACTATTTTTTTGAATTATTGTTGAATGATACTATGTATTTAGAAATGTAAAGGTGCAATTATTAATATAAAGGTCATAAACTCGTATGTGTGATCATTTTATATATTTATAAAAGATTAATGAACAAAATCAGAGAAAGAACTAAAAGAGATTCCTGAAGTTTCTATAAAGGGGGCTGGTAGTTTGGATGTAGTCAAAGGCAAATTTTTTTACTTTTGTGTTAAAGCCATAAAGGTTTTGTGCAGCTAGTTTTAAAGCTAATGAATCGCCTTTACCTGTTTATGCAATGAGCTCATCAATAAAGCCTTTAAGGTTCATATAAAGTTGATCAATTCCATTTACTAATTAGTGGGATTGTTTCATTACATTCTGTGCTTAGGATAGTATTTAACTAAATTTGTTGCCTTGCTGGGTAATATACTACTATATGGTTCTTTTTCTCTCTTTATTCTCCACTAGGAGGCAGCCGTTCTGATTAGTTTAGTATGAAATCATCCCTAGGGACAATGGGAGCCTGTTCATCACACCACACTCAACTGAAAAAAAAACCCATTTAAATCACCCCTAAAGACTATGGGAGCTTGTTCATCAAATTTTACATTCAATGACAAAATCAGAGTTCATGTAATTACCGTGATGTTGTATGATGAATTATTAGTACAGGTAGAATTAATGTTTGTCATATCTTATTATCTTTAGTCCATGCTGACACCAATGCTACAATAATTTGTTGCAAAAAGGTGCATCTTGACACGGTTAGACTTTTAATACTCTATAGTCTATCATGCCATAGATTAGTACTTGGGATGGTATAAGTTCATATTCTAACAAATATGTTTAGGTACTGATTATTCTGAAAGTTACAAGGATGTGGACGTTGTGCGTGAATTTGTTGAATGCTCGACCTCAACAACTGGGGATTCAGAAATGATTCCAGATCGTAAGTTGAAAGATCAAAATTTTGTCAGCTCAAGAATTGGGTTGAATGAAGAGTTTGAGGAAGACTATGAAAACGGGCATGACAACTTGGGTGTGGTATCGTCAGCTTTCGAGTTTCAGAAGACAGAACGTGGGCAACCAAGAGTGCCAGCTGCACCATTCTCAAAGCCACCACCATCGAAATGGGATGATGCACAGAAGTGGATAGCAAGCCCTACTTCAAACAGACCAAAGACTGGTCAGTCACATGGTGTGCAAGGGGCTAGGAAGACTAACATTTTCGGCCATGGAGGTAGAAAAACTGCTACGAAAGTAGTTCATGAAGTTCCAGATGAAAAATTAGTTGCTTTTGAAGAGCCCGATATGAAGAGGATGGATTCAAATCTAGCTAAGAAATCAAATGCCACCCAAAAAATGGTGAACTGGGGGTCAGAACCATACTCACATGCTGATTTACATGGAAAAGCAGCAGATATGATTGAAAATTCTATCGGCGATCCTGAAAGTAAGAGTTAACTAAAGGCTTCAATATTTTGTTTCTCCTTTATCTGTATAATTGTCAAGCTCAGTTTTACTAGTTTTACAACTTTACTTTGTAACTATATTATGGCTTACCATCAACGGCACTTGTATAAATGAACACATTGCTCTTTTTTTTTTTGTAGTCCATCTCAGTCAACATGATTCATCTATATCAATACAAACATCAACAGCCATGATTCCACAGTCATTTGCCAGATCTGTTTCCATGAGGGATATGGGTACAGAGATGACTCCAATAGCAAGCCAGGAACCTTCTAGAACTGGAACTCCTGTTAAGGTAAAATCACCGATGCACAGTCCTACTTCTTCAAGGTCATCAACGCCTAAAAGAGCTAATCTTTCAGCAGCACAGACAAGTATGATAAATGGCAGTTTAAACCAGCAGAGAAAGGAACTTTCTGAGAAGGAGATGCAGATGAAAACTAGAAAAGAAATAATGGAACTTGGCATGCAGCTTGGTAAGGTGAATATAGCTGCATGGGCTGGTAAAGATGATGAAGAAACATCGTCTTCAGCTAACACAATGGCTGGAGGACAAGCGTCCAAGAGTGTTGTTGAGACAAGAGCGGAAGCCTGGGAGGAGGCTGAGAAAGCAAAGTACACAGCAAGGTACTGTATTCTCTTATCTTTGCGTTCATATATTTGTGAAACCATCCAATTTTTTCTTGCAATGTTGTGTGTCTTTGAAGGTTTATTTTGGTTGGTGATTAATGCATCCAGAATTATTAGTGGTTTATGTGGTATATACTATATAGCCCTCTCTGCTAAATTGATAAGTGATCTTCCCCCATTACTGTATTCCATTGTAGTGCAACGTAATTGCTGAATACTGTTCTCCTTTAGTTAGGATCATCCCACTCAAGTGCAGTGGGATGGTTCAGATTCTGCCCTTGCTTCTGAGTTTAATATTCCATCAAAAGTATCTAGCTGGTATTTGTAGAAGAAAAAGGGAAGACTGCACTTTATCTTTAAATGTTTGGCCTTTTTTGCAAGTAGCCAATCTAGCCATCTAGAAATTAGAAATTCATGATAATCTAAGGTAATATATCCACTGTATAGAAGTCTAGGGTAGGTGACATAGGTCTCCACTTGCCTGGTTTATGTTCCTTCTGAAAGAAACTATTAGGGAAGCTCAATGCATTATGACTATCCAAAGAACCCAGCTAGAGGTCTCACCAAAGTCCAAAGCTGGTGTCTGGAGTGGGAGAATACGTGCTATAAAAATTGTTAACTGGGGAAGTCAATGGGAAAAAAAGATTCAATGTGAAGATATTAGATATTCATGCTATACTTCTCGTACTTCGTAACATCTGACCTTGGGAACTTATGTTGTCTTGAATGTATGCGGCTCTGAACTTCTGTTGTCTTGAACTTCTGAAAAAAAGATTCAATGTGAATCTCTCTCTCTCTCTCTCTCCCTCTCCCTCTCTCTCCCTCTCTCTGATGGCCGTGTATGCTGAATACCAATTAGGCTACGACCAACTTCCCTCCAAAAAAAGTATAGTGGGTAGTTGGAGTACATGTTTAGGTTTAGAACCTAGGATCTTTGGTTTCCCCATGGTGAATCTGTCTCTTTGAGCTTGTAATACGGAGAGCCTAGCCACCTAGGGCTAGTAACTAGCAAGACATCACCGAATGAAGCAAGGCCAGTAGAGATTTTTTTTGGTCTGGCTTCCATTGGTTTACACTTGAAAAGCAAATAAACTTACTCCAAGTCTACAGAACCAAATTTGATTATTTATTATATATCTTAAAAACCTTTCTGAGTGTTATCTGGACAAAAAGTAACATAGTTATAGATTATTCAGGTTTGAACGTGAAGAAATGAAGATCCAAGCATGGGAAAATCATCAAAAAGCTAAAACTGAGGCTGAGATGAGGAAAAACGAGGTACTTTAAGATTTAGCTGTTATTATATTTTACCAATTGTTTATTGTTTGCTTTATTCATTATGGAGTAAACAATTTTTGTCTGCATTGAATTATAAGCTTTCCCTGGACCAGTTAGCTTTGATTTGTATCTGTCATCCCATATCTTGGTACTCCATTGAATTACCAATTTAAAGTCCTCATGGATGGTGCGTGTATAAGGAGTTAGAAACAAATTTATTTATTTAAATTTGCTACGAGAAAAAAAAATAAAATCACATAAAGGTATTTTTTGGTTTAAAAAATAAAATAAATTATAGCTTGCAATATTGCCATGGAAGATAACAAATCAGGAATAATAATATTTGATAACAGGTGCATATAGTGTGAGGTTGAGGGATAGCCCATTTTTTTATTCTTAACCTTGTTGAAATGAATTCATATAGGAGTTAGTAGCATATGAGAAGAAACAATAGAATTTTTTTGGTTGGTGTGTGTGTGGGCCGGGGGGGTTATTGTTTGACTGCAGAGACACAATGATGGTTTAAGGAGAAAAACAGGAGCAAACTGCTCAAAATTACAAGCATTGGAGTATTGGACTAAAGCAGTAGTTTCCCTCCTGGGATCTTGGTTCAGGAGACTCTTCTGTTGTATATCCAGGTTTCTATGAGGGCAGCATGGTATAACCTTTACAACGTTAGAAGCTAATTATTTCGCCCCATATATATGTTATGTATACGGAGTGATACATTGCGATTCCCAAAAATTATCTTCCTGTATTTGTATACAATTTAATTTAATTATCTCGGAACAGAGTACTCCATTTGTTACCGTCGTTAGAATTTATACTATGTACTTAAGTCTTTTGATTGTTTATAATGTACAAGATTAGTTGAGGTCCTGCCAATCTGCCATACTCGTCTTAATTTCATCACCAAAATTAACTGTTCAGGTTGAGGTGGAAAGAATGAAAGCCAAAGCACAAGATAAGTTCATGAACAAGCTTGCTACTGCAAGGCACAAGGCTGAAGAAAAGCGGGCAGCTGCTGAAATGAAGATGAATAAGCAAGCAACAAAGGCTGAGCAGCAGGCCGAGTATATCAGACAGACTGGCCGAATACCTTCCAAATTTTCGTCTTGGAGCTGCTGTTGTTAATGTTCTGTGCTTGCCATTCTCTTCTATTCCTTGATCATTTTTTGTAACTATCTCTATTTTGATTGGGGTTTCTCTCCACTTGAAATTAGGTATTAGGTGGAGCCTTACTCAGCAGCCGAAATTGTAATCAATTTTCTCTGTTATACAAGAGCATGAACTATTTCAGGCAAATTAGGCCTATTCTGATGAATTCGGCTCAAACTATTGTGAAATGGAGGGAAATCACTGGAAGAAATCCTCGTACCAAATCAACTCATACACCGATACACATTGTGCTAAACCTTTTGCATTTTAAACAGCTGTCGAATTACATTTCTTGCTCCCCCTCCCCCCCCCCCCCCCCAAAAAAAAAAAAAAAAAAAAAAAAAAACGCGATTAGGAAAGAAAACCGGCAGTACCTCTTCAAGAAGTTCTCAATTTCATGCCGGACGAAAATGCAGTATTGGAGTGGACAACAACCCATAAACCTGTTTGTAATATCGTTTGTGGCTCTATAAAACCAAGTTTATTGCACCACAAGTTTATTTCACCAAATTAGTAGTTTAGTTAGTTGACAACTGTATGACCATCACAATCATGACAGTATTTAGAGCACAGGAAAAGCTATACATGTATGATGAGAAAGCGAAGTCCAATATGTTCAAGGAGATCAATAAACAAAGCCACAAAAAATAGTATAAATAAGTATTTCAAGAATTAAGATAAAAATAGTATATAACAAATTATTATTATTACTACGGAGTATTATTTTTATATGTATCAAATAAACCACCTATCACGATTCATTTATGTGCCAAATCACATGACTTCATGATGCTTACCACCTATTATAAGTAACTTAAGGTTTATGCAACATTATTTATCTCTTTTCTTGCTTAAATCAATGTATGTACAAATGTACGATTACATAAGTCAATAAAAATACTCCATCCATCAACAAATAATATTTATATTAGAGTTGGACATATATGATTTTAGTAAGATATACTCGTATTAGATTTTTCAGCAGATAACATTAAAATAATCGGAAAAAAAAAGTGGAATGTTTGTCAAATATTAAGTGGATCAAATTAGGAGTTGTAAATTACATAAAATATCAAAATGATACGGAGTAGAAGATAAGAAAGTGAAAATTTTATCCAACTTTAATTTAACACTATTATGTTTAGAGAGTCACAAGGGCGGAGTAAGAATCGATCCCAAAATCTCCAGTAATCGGGATAGAAGCTCTAACCACTTAAGGTATCCCTCACTCTCATTTAAAAAAACAACTTAATTACATTATTTCACACCATAATCATTACTTAGAATAAATAAAGTTTACTTTTTAAGAAATTCAAATTAAGGTTACAGTATAAAAAGAAAGAAAAACGTGACTATTTCATGAAGTATTTAGGGCCTGTTTTGTTCCGTTGAAATTCAGTTCAGTTCAGTTCAGCTCAACTCTTAATTTATGTCTAATGATATTGCTAATGATATAAAGCCAAATTTCATTCTTTTAAGCTCTTATTACAACGACAACAACAACAAAAACAACAACAACAACAACAACAACAACAACAATAATAATAATAATAATAATAATAATAATAATAATAATAATAATAATAATAATAATAATAATAATAATAATTATAACAATAATAATTGAAATAATAATACTAATAATAATAATCAATAAATAATAATAATAATCATCAATAAATAATAATAATAATAATAATAAATAGTATATGTGTTTAAAATGTTTAGAGGTTTCAAGTTTTTAATATATTTTCCATACATTTTATAATATATTTTCCATACATTTTATAATTATAATTATATAGTATATTTTTCGTAAATATTTTAATATGTACATTTGTATATACACATATGTATAGTAATAAATAATCAATAAATAATCAAAGATCACTAATCCGTAGTTTAAAATCACTAATTAATAAGTTCAGCTCAGCTCAGCTCAGTTCAGTTCAGTTCAGTTCAGCTGAGTTCAGTCAATCGGAACAGACCCTTAATACTATCATCCCTAACTTCAACTAGGACATGCATTATTTCGTCAAAAATCCAGCTCTCTCCCACCAGGAAAAAAAAAATTAAATAAATAATTAAATCACGAATATAATAATAAAAAAAATCATAATAATACAAAAAACAATTTTTATTTAAAAAAAAAAAATAAAAAATCAGACGAACACAAAACAAAAACACAAGCCATAACCAAACAACATTCTTTTTCTCTAATTCACGAAATTTCCTTTCTCCTGGCTTTTTTCTTTGCAGAAAATCAATAATAAAATTACCATCATCAAAAATCAGAAAAAAATTTCTTGCCCAAATCTTTAATTCCCGGTATTTTTGCCGTATAAAAGAAGAATTAATTTTTTGGGGCAAAAAGTTGAAAAGGGTAGAATCAATTTATAGCTGAAATTCGAAGTTTTTAGTTTTGGGATTTTCATGGCGGAAACGCTGGACCCTTCGCTGGCGGTGACAGCGTTTCTTATGAAAGACGCTTCTAATTGGTGGAATGATATCAATGCTTCTCTTCTTTGGCAAGATCGAATTTTTCATATCTTATCTTTTTTATATGGGATTGTTTCCATTGTTGCCCTGGTAATTTTTTTTAGTACCCTAAAATTTCTAGGTTTTTATGGTATTAATTTGTTTGATTTCTTGCTTTTTTGGTGAAAATAATTGATGGGTTTTGCTGGGTTTAATCTAATTTGAATTGAATTTTGGAAAATAGACTATATGATCTGATTTGGTATTTATTATGTATTGTAATTAATAAAATTAGAATATGAAAGTGTAATGTTGATTCAGAGATGAAGGTAGATGAATTTAGGTGTTCTATGGAATTTTTTGCTTTCAAGGGTCATTGATTTTGTGGGACATATTGTGTGGGTGATGTAGGTACAATTGATTAGAATACAATTGAGAGTTCCTGAGTACGGATGGACCACTCAGAAGGTCTTTCATTTTCTGAATTTCCTGGTTAATGGAGGTATGTTGAATTGATGGTTTTCGCGGTAGTAGCACTATTTGGTTGATGGTTTTTTTAATTTTGGTGACATTCTTAGGTGGGTAGTTATTAATTATTGTATGTTGATGTTTGTGCAGTTAGATGTGTAGTTTTTGTGTTTCGCCGTGATGTGCAGCGCTTGCAGCCTGAGGTTAGGCATCATTTGATTTTCATTGGTTGCATTGTTGTTCTTTGCTTGTGTTGTGTTGGTCTGAGATTATCTTATGGTACTTCTTATGTTATGCAATTCAGCTTGTCCAGCATATCTTGCTTGATTTGCCGAGTCTTGCATTCTTCACTACCTATGTACTGCTGGTCTTGTTTTGGGCAGAGATATACTATCAGGTTTGAGTTGATATTTAGTTTTTCACCTTTTTTTTTTTTTTTTTTCCTACTTGATTATTGTGTTATTTATACATGCTTTTCCTTAACTGATGATTGTCTTTGGTAGGCGCGTGCTGTATCTACTGATGGCCTCAGGCCTAGTTTCTTTACAATTAATGCAGTGGTCTATACCATTCAGGTGAATATTCTTCTACATAGGAGGACTGTTTTAAAATTAATGTAGCATCCTTTTAATCTATACCTCTTACTTTATTTTTAGGAAGGGAAGCAGGGTGGTTTTGGGGTTGTAAGATTGTTGAGGCAGTTTATTTGACCAATACAAGATGTTGTGTTGTATTGCAGCCCAAATTAGTTGCTGTTTATATTTTAGTTTAAAAAGTTGATATTATAGTTGAATCTATCATGGCATTCCTCTTAAAGTAAAATGATGTGGACCCATGACATGGTTGATTGATTTCCTGATAAAGTTAGCTGTACCCAAGCCTTTCTTTTAATGCTTTAGACATATTAAACTTTGATGTTGCAACTTATGTATGATTGTATGACAGATTGTAATTGGTGTAATCAAGATCTTTTATTTAATACTCAATCCTTCGAACTTTTGACCTTGGCATTTCTGCAGTCTTTTAGTTTTTGTTTTTTGGGAATTACACCCCTGATTTAGTATGAAACTTGCTGAGGCTTTGAGCAGTTCCACATCCACCTGTATAACCTTTATTAGTCAACACTATTGGAGAGTTTTTAAGAAGACACACAGCACCAAGCAACAAAGAAATTGGGTATGAAACTTGCTGAAACTTGCAGGATGCTCACATGAGGCATCCTTAGATAGTTAGACCTAATGATTTCTGTTCTTTCTCCAAATTGCTTTTTAGCTCTGCACTTAAGTGATAAGGTAGCATCATAGGAATTGTTCTCTTTTGTGCCACAATAAGGCACAAATGTTAGATTGAGGGGGGTAACATTGCTGCGTTCTGTTCTTTCTCCGATTTGCTTTTTAGTTCTCTAATTTAGTGATAAGGTAGCATCATCAGAATTGCTCTCTTTTAAGGCACCAAATGTTAGATTGAGGTGGGTAACATTGCTCATTGATGGAAGCATAGAATAAAGAAAGAAAGCTCGATTTAGGAAATTAGAAAGGGTTCTTGAATTTTATATTTGGTTTTATAGTCAATTTTATTGGATATTTTGGGAGAGCTCGTATATTTAGATTTACATTATTAAGATATTTACATGCCTCATGTGCATTTGCATTGAATTTTATGCAAGGGATTCCTGTACGAGAAAAAGCTGTTTAGACCGTTTGTAGACATGGCTGTATCTGATCCATAGATTTTCATAGTGTAATGTCATTTAATCTTGCTTCTAATAGAGCTGGGTCTGTGAATCTTTTTCAATTGATATTCATTTGTATCTTTTCAAGTTTGTATGCTACTAATTCTTTTGCACCTTTTTTTTAAATTAATTTTTTTTATTTTTTTTATTTTTTTTATTTTTATACATTTTTTATTTTATTGTTCTGCCACCTTTTTGTTCTTGTTCAAGTTTCATCAATTACATTGACATGCAGCATCCTATTACTGTAGTAGTGACAGTGAGATTTTTCTGCTGGATAATTGACAGTGATTCTGTTACTAAATATTCCCTTTGACTATTCCAGATCGCTTTGTGGTTGATCTTGTGGTGGAAACCAATCCCTCTTCTTGTAGTTTTGTCAAAGATGTTTTTCGCAGGTATGTCTCCAATTAGTTTACTACTTACAAGCTGTTAGGCTTATTACATAACGTTTAAATTATCTGACCGCTCGTATGTGCATGTTATTGGCAGGCGTGTCTTTGTTTGCAGCTCTTGGTTTTCTTCTTTATGGAGGAAGGTAATTAATTGCAACTTCATTCATTGAATTTGTAAAAATTATGAAGAAGAGTTCATGTGTTTGCTCCCAGTTAATGGAGATTGTACTGGAGAAAATTGGCTTTTCTGTGGAACCTTGGACAAAAGGTTGACATGTGTCCTGTTTCCAATTTCTCCAAATAAGCTGTTATGAATTTATGATGTGAGCTATGATCTATGCCAGGCCAGTCAGCTTCTAAGCTTTTGACACCATGTACAAAATCAGCATGCAATTACCAACATTTTAAAACGGATTTATGGTTTCCCTTTGTTGGTAGCAATAGTGTCTTTAATACAACTGTAGAAGCTCTAATGGACCGTCTCTATTGGCTGAGCATGATATTTGGTAGGTTTTTCAAGGCTTGGGCCTTTTGTTAGACTGCAAGCCTGCCAATATCGAGCTCAGCCTATATTTGGTGGTTGATCGAGAAAAGAAGGTTTTTAAAGACTGAGAAATTGATAGTAGCTCCAGCTGAGAAACTGAATAGCTCAAGCTCATTGCTGTAAACCATGCTTTTACCACTTCCACCTTGAGCGTTGATGCTTGCTCTTGGATTGATTGAGCTGAATTATCGCTTAGCACCACGGTTAGAAATAGAGTTTCGATTTCATCTATGAGAAAGATGATTTGGCTGTTTTTGAATCACAATGAAGAACGCTCTAGTCCTTATCCTTCTCATTTGAGAGAAGGCGCTAATTATGTTGGAAATGTGGTAGGAAACCTGATTGATACTTCCTCTGTTCCAAAATATTGGAACATGTAATAGCCTAGCCTTAGGAGGGGTAATTTGGGAAGTCTAGCATTATTGTGTTAGTAGTCCTTAGTGTTAGTGTAAATAGAGAGAGAAGGGAAAGGAAAAGATAGGCAGAAATTGTTAGGGAAACCTAGAGATTGTTATAGCCTCAAGCTCATTGATAGCCTCAAGCTATTTTGAGAGTGATACCCTAAAGCTATTAACCCTATCATTTTGTAACCATACCACCATTATCAATCAATATTAAAGCTTCTTTCTTTATTAGTTCTTCATATTTAATCAATTTAAAAAAAAAAAAAAAAAAAAAACAGATTATATAGTTCACCCAAAGAATTAAACTTTTTCTCTTTATTTTCCTGTTATTTGCGTGGTGTAAGTTAGCAGTAAGCTCAGTCCATTACACTACACTTCCCTTCTAAGGAAGTTTCAAATTTATTGCAACGTTATATTATTTGGTAATTGCGCTGTTCTCTCTCTCACTCTCTCATCACATGGCCTCCAACTCTTGGTGATTTAGTTTTCTATTGGGTTTTTCATTATGGCGCATCCCTGTGTGTAGTGAAAGAGTCTAGTTCGCACTTCTGCACCTGGTGATGGAGCTCCACAAGGCTTGTGGTGTCTCATCTCAGCAGTAGTATATGTAAATATTTGATTATGCAATATGCTTTCTTCTTGTAGCTATATTCATGTTTCTCACAGTATATCTCCGTTGCTTTAAGCTTTTAGGTGGAGTGATTGTTTCTATTTTAAAGTGTTTGTAGATCAAATATTTTTTTTAATCCTGAACATACAAAGAAGATTCTTGTTATAATTTTAGCTTTGTTTATCATTATTTGTATACCTCCATTGTTGATGGTCTTTATGGGCAGGCTTTTCTTGATGTTGCAACGGTTCCCTGTAGAATCAAAAGGACGACGTAAAAAGCTTCAGGAGGTGCATTCCTCTCTCTGTCTTAACCCTCTTCTCCCGATGGGTTTATGTTCACAGATCTTTTTTTAAATTATTTTTTGAAATTTGGCATTCCTTGTGATTAATAATGTTGCTGTGCACCTTTTGCAGGTTGGCTATGTAACCACAATATGTTTTACATGTTTCCTCGTAAGATGTGTTATGGTAAGTGTTGTGTTGTCTTTAAGGCTTTATAGCTTCACTCCTTAATTTTTGTTTATATGCATCTAGGATTTTAAAGTTGCCAATGTTCTTGACTTTCTCAATGAAGCTTTGAATTTTGACAAAATAATACTCCGTAGCAATCTGCTGCTCTAGTATGAATGTTAGGCAAACAGAACATAAATGTTGTTTGGATGCAATTGAAAAAGGTGGAGTGCTCAGTGTCTTTTAGGACTGATACATGTTTTTTCTGTACTTGTTAGAAAACAGTTAATCATAATTTTGTGAATGGTATGCACTTGTTGGAGGTGGCAATCTGAAATTCTCGTTTTTGGTCTTTGTTACTCACTGACTAATATTTGTTTCATGTGACTGATATGAAAGGCTGTAAAATCAGCTTTCTTGCCTTTCCAGAAACAACTTTACAAATCTAATCAACAAGGAAACACTTTTCAAAAAAAAAAAAAAAAAAAAACCTAATCTGTGTGTTTAGAGAAGTATTTAAAGGGTCTTCTTTATTGAGTTTAACTCCTATTCTGTGTTGCAGATGTGCTTCAATGCTTTTGATAAAGCCGCTGATCTTGACGTTTTAGATCATCCAGTTCTCAATTTCATGTACTATCTGGTGAGTTTAATCCTTTTCTATTTTTACATTACTTTTTGCTAATGAATAGAAGGGAAAATAATGGCTTGGGGGTATTATAATACATTCTACCAAAAGAAAAATGCCTTGGGGGTATTATAATACATTCTAAATTTTCTTATTTTTCTTTTTCATTTCAGTTGGTGGAAATTCTACCCTCTTCTCTGGTTCTCTTTATATTGAGGAAGCTCCCTCCAAAGCGTGGAATCACCCAATATCATTCAATTCGCTGAGGGTAAATAAAGGAAATAGAAATGAATAAGTAAACCTCAAGTGATGTACTGGGATTGATTGTTACCCTTATAGTCTTATCCCCGAAATGAAGTGCAGGATGGCAAAAGTGAACTGTCCAAGAAGAGTTCTTCCTGTGTGTGAATTGTCTTTGCTCAATGCTTGTAGATTGTTCCACTAATCGTCTGATTATTATGTGAAATCATGAGAGTATATGATTTGATGGATCATGTTCATCTGATTACCTCAACTTATGTGTTACTTGCCAAAATTAATTCTGCCAAATTTGATGACAAACAGATTCTGTGTTGACAAAGAAATGAAAACTGGAGGAGAAAACATATATTTTGGTTTTCTTCCTTCGTGTTCGGAGGACTTTTCTGTTTTTGTGTTGAATTACATGATTTTAGCTATGTATATGGATAGAAGTTTTGAATGTAAAGCTGTCATAATTTGGCAGCAGAGCTTGAGAAAACAGTGACATGAGAACAAAGATCGAAGTATTGAAAATTTGGGTTCTTTAATTGAAGTTTTCTTTTTTTTTTTTTTAACTGTGATTGAAACTGGCAGAGAACAATGTTTATAAGATAGTTTCTCTCTAAGTAATAAGTAAGTACATACCTGGAAAGTGGTGGTGTTGATCGAGCCAGCTGTGGCCGGAGCAGCTTCTGAATCAATACCCTGATACAGATAACAGAGAGTAATGCAATGGCGATCAAACTCAAAATTATTTCTATTCTTCTTGAACTTGGGTTTACAGTTTGACTTGTAGATATGGAATGGTAGTTCAAAACTTCAAATAGTTAGATGATTTTTTTTTAATTTATTTAATTTTAGGATCTAATAGTATGATGTTGTACCTACCCTGGTAATACTAAAAAGTTGACATTTCTCAATTACGGAATATAAAAACCAACTAGTACTTGATCTAGTGGTAGAGAATGTGTTTTATGATCATAAGGTTGTGGGTTTATTCTTGTTAGGACTAACTTGGGTGGAGCATTTGCCATATAAAAGTAAATTAGTGTTAAGATTTTTAAATAGATCTTAAATAGATTTTTAGGATAAGATTGTTAGTAAATTACCCACTTGTTTTATGAAATAATATGCGTCAAAATGATGACACAAATTAGTCCCTATGCAAAGTTCCAAATTTTGGTTGTCATTTGGGATAATATTGGTTCAAATGACTTCAAACCAGTTTTATAGCCATATAATTGCATGCCATCAAGAAAGTTAGCAAAATATGTCATAAACTCAAAATAAACCATGTCTGATCATTTGGATATCAGACCATTTTAAGATCATCAGTTATTTGGATTAGGCTACCTGTAGGAAGTACCGGTTTATGCTTTCAGAACCACAAGGACTTCGTTTCACAAGATGAACCAAGCTTCTACATATGAGGATGTCTATACATATATACATCCAATGTTGATATACAAGTGTTAAAGATGTATCAGAAGAAATTCTGTTTGAATACACAATTTTTTTTCTTATCGTGTAGCTCATACAAAATACCACTGCACATTCACCGATCCTGTTTCATTTGTGCACCAGTTTATGAATGTCTTCTATCACATACCCAGCCTGCTAGAGATTTTGCTTCAGTATGATATCAGTCAGCTTCATTTTGATTTACCTTCTATACCATTTACAAAGAGTATGCACAGAGTTGCAGAGTAACAAATGCAATTTTGACCTATATTAATCCTTCTTAGCAGTCAATGTCTTAATCATTCCTTTCGTAATCTTTGCAAACCACATCAGATTCAAGCCTCCAATCACACACGGGACACCTAGAGTAAGTAAATATGCATAGCGTGGCAGCTGCTTGATCTGAAAAACAAGTAAAGAAGACATTAAACGACAGAATGATGTAACAAAATTACAAAAGTATCGTTAACTAAAGTCAATTGGTCTGATATACACTATCTATAGCCTGTATGATATATGTAACTCCGAAACTACTTTAGGCTTTATTCATGGTTGCATGCGTATAATTGTATGCAATCAAAACTGCCATTCCTCATTTGAGGACACTACCCAACAAAATCAATTAGCTTTAAAAATCTCTAAGATAAATTTGCCTTGTCAGAAGAGAATATTAAGTAAAATCCAACCTTAGTGCCACAATCTCATCTAACATGAACCAGCTGTGTGTTATTTGTATCTAACAATTCAAATTAATTTTTGAAAATCTTCCTACGTTTGGTACATGGATAATTATTAAGACAGGATAAGCATGGTATCAGAAAAACATAAGAGTATGAATTTACAAGAGAATCACTACTTTACCTGATCATAATGCGAATAGATGTGAAAGTACACGTACATAAACAAAAGAACCCTAGCAACCTGCAACAGAGCAAAGAAAAAATTTCAGGAAGCAGTTTTGACAAGCTACACACAAATGTCACCAACTTAGTTTACATATCTAACCCATAACATGATCCCAGTTTAGTTCAGTTTCTACTTTCTAGACAATACAAAACTATATATGTTGACAGTGTAGTGAAAATGGTGAACAAGAACAACTGAAAATGATTAAATTTCAATAAAGGTCAAGTATTTGTTGAAAATGGTGAACAAGAACAACTGTACTCAGTACTCACCAGCCAAGTCAAGAATATACCCACTCCATTAACAACATAAGCTTTGGATTTTTTCATCCCAGCTGCATCGAGATACCTTCAGCAACAAAAGCTTCACATCATATACAAGGGAATGGCAAAACAGATTTTTCCTGATTAACACGATTACAAAATGATAAAAGAGTTACCATCTCATGTTGATCCCTGGTGTTGTTATCTCAGAAAGAAGAACCATATATGTATAGAATTGCCCTGTACTATTCAACATAGCATATGCTAGTGCTCCCGTTGACAAAACGTGATGAAGCACCTGTAAAGATGAACTATATGGGTAAAAATATGTCTTTTTCTCTTTAAATTTTAGGAAAAAAAAAAACATGATACCAACAACATTTGGTCCTCCATGCTCAAGTATTTGTTGCTTTCTTTAAGCTTAGCAGCTTAAACTAATAAGCTAGCTTGAATTCCATTGATACATCAATATAAGGTGAAACATAAAGTTAAGGTATTACTTACATATTCCATTCCACCTAAAGCAGGATAAAACCAAAATATCATGGCAATATCAGAAAGGAAGTATCCAACTGAAACCTGTCAATGTAGACAAGACACAGCATAAATTTGAAATTCTACCACAGTGTGACAAGAACAGAATATAATCAAGTTGACACATTACATTGATAAAACTGAGAAAAAAAAAATCCTCCCATGAGCATATATATTCACATATAGTGATCCCCATTTCCACGCCATCACAAGTCAGAAATGACAAGCACATATGAAGTAGTAAATAATTTCTGACCAGGTGATAGGTCAAAGAAGACAATTACACAGTGTCCAAATACTATCCACAAAAAACTTTCAAAATCTACACCATATGAATAGTTCTTGCCTCATAAATGCATAGTATCAATGTGTCAACATCACAAAGAACGCTGAAGTCAACTTAACTCTCATTTTTCTCTACAATGCTTCTAAACGGTACTAGTAATTAGTATATAAGTACAGAATTTGGTTCTGAAATCCTTAAGGGCTATAGTCTCAATCAATAGAGTCCACAGTTCAATCATCACCTCCACACTAATTCATCATATACTAGAAGGGCCTACTAAATACTACTAATTCTTTCCAGCAGCCATCCCTTTAACTCAACTAATGGACTAAATTGATGAGCTTAAGGTATGCTATTGGATCTCATATACACACCCTTAACTTCTGGAAGCTGCTATCTGCTAGCTTCATCACACTTCAGGTATGATAACCCTCAGGAGCACTGTGGAAACTAGCACTGCTGACAAACGAGTCTAAGCTCATTAACAGAATAACAGCACTTAATAGCTGAAAGGAGGCTATGTAATCTTGACATATAAGATTTACCAAAATAATACATGTACGCTCATGCTTATTAGACCTAATACAATCTTCTTAAGAGTTAAAACTAGTGCAAACTTCAGGATCTAATTTAATAGGGGAGAATGACCAGAAAATTAAGATAATTCCTACACAAATTATACTGCTCAAATAAACATATTTGATTCCCATATATAGCAAATAATGACAGTACCAACAAATGCTATGGGAAATTCCATGTCCTGAAGCATCCTATAACCTCAATGTAGCATTTAAAAATAAATAAAAAATAAATAACCCACAGCTGAACCTTATTGACAACTCTGAATATCATAAATTTGACTTTAAGCCTTCAACCACATAATTTAGAGTTTTCACTTTTCAGAATTTTGCAATGTGAATGCACCTGTTTTGCCTTAAGGTAATCTATCACCACTCTGGCACTTTTTCGTCAATGAACAGTAAACATGTATGCACAACAGATCTACAAAGCATTAATTCAAGAATAAACAGTGAGAAACTATCCTCATTTGATTGAGGCTCAATTTCCCATTCTCTAGCTATCATGAAAAAACAAAATCCCAAATTCTCTTCAGGAACAGTTTATTATATAGATCCATAACTTGCCAATTCACATCAAATGGATGTCTTTAGAGTCAAACAGGTAAGCACCTGTGAATAAGTATAAGCACATGCCCCATTTGCAATTGGTTTGAGTTACATCCAGCCCAAATTAAGTAGACCACTACAGTCAAAAACCATTTACATTAAAATTCAATATTTTTAAAACCCTGAAGGGTTCATGAGAATCATTCTCTATAAAAAGCTAACAATCTCAAATTATGAAAGAGCTTCAATTCCAAACCGGTCCTACATTGTGATATTGTTACTATCGAGATAATGACTAACACATGAGAAGACGGATTGAATCCCAAAATTATTACTTTAGAAAGTGACTGGAGAGGCATTCAACTGAAAGAATAAAAAACAGCTCGACTATATAAAAGACTGATGTGCTTTCCAAAGCATCATACACAGAACCTAAGGTGCATAGATGGTCAAATTCCAACTGCTCAGGAAAGCCATGCAAGGAAAATAGAATCCTGAACCCCCTAACCAGAATAAGTTTGCAGCTAATGATCTAATTATGCAATACTAAATCAATCACCCAGTTGTTCCAATAGCATTGCATGAGTTATAAGCTCTCATGTAACATTGCTTAAGCCATAGCAAGAAACCAAAGTAAAGATAACCAAACAAAGAGGCTCGACATAAGCCATAGCAAGAACCAAGACATCATTAATTTTAAAGGTCCTTCAAGGCTCATTTTAACTCAGATATGTTCCGCTCACCTAGGCCAAATTAAAGTAAAGAGGATTCTGCTGCAAAGGTGAAATGAAAAAGAAGGATAATCAAGAGGTTTGGTGAAGGCTACAGTATTGCCTTACCTATCTGCACAGTCTCAGGGTCTGGTTTGAAAAATTTACAAGATTATAATTGTTTCAGAAATGTATTAACAGTGGACTGGAAATTTGGTATTCATTCTATTCATCACCACCACCACCACTCCCCCCCCCCCCCCCCCCCCCAAAAAAAAAAAAAGAAAAGAAAAAAAAGGAGTTTTGTAGTTTGTACTCTTTGTAGATAGATCAATTTCCAGCTCTCATTTCTAGATTCCAAACAACACTTATTGGGAATTCTTCCCTACTAGACATAAAGCTACGTGCAGATCATATACCGCTTCTCTTCAAGCTAAACTCTCCTCAGTGACATATGACACGAATTCTAGAAAGACCACTATCAAAACTAAATCAATTTAAAGAGTTGATTTTTGCATCATCCATATAGCAGACACAGTGTGTAGGCAGAAATCAACACTTTACTCAATGCAGACCAAATAATTTCTAGAAACCTAGATATTTATCAAAAGGCATATCAGTGAATGGCTGATTACCCAGCCGTCACCTGGCCCCAATAGAACTATCAATGAAAGGACATGGGAAAAGTAATCAAGCTGTGAAGAGATAAAGCATATAATTCAATCCAGAGTTTCCAAGAAAATGGAAAAGAAAAGCAAGACCACCAAAGAGTTTGATAGGTGTAGAAACTACAAAGATTGGGAACAATACCCCTAAAACAAATGTTGACAGCGTTGAACTTCGAAATAGGATGGACCCCCGTTGTAGGTCATCAGAGTAAAGATCAGACCAAAATGCCAAATAAATCGACACAGCTGTAACAAAGATTGCGTGCAGAGTTGATATAGCCCTGCAAATATTCAAAATTCAAGTAAATAAAATGGAAGCTATGGAGAGAACTGCTTAACATTAATCAACAATAAAGCATTTGGAAAGTTACCTATTGTCCCATTCAATTTGTTTAATCTTTGGAAGGGTAGAGTAGTGCTTGAAGCAGATACCATTGATTAAGTGAGACAAATCATACACCTATTAGAAGATGGTCAGTTCAACAAATTGAACAGAAAAAGGAGACACTGAACTCTTTAAAAGGGGAAAAGAAGACATACCAGTTTGCAGGCGAAGATACCACATAATACAGAAGTAAATGGAACCCATGGATATTCAAACTGATACTCTTTTGAAAGCTGAGTGACCCAGTTCTGGTAGTCTGTTATCGTCATAGCAATATGGAACTTCCAAGAACTTTGTCATGGGATCAACAAGGATCATGTATTAGTGTTTGTGACCTTGTACATAGATTAAAATAGTACAAAAGAGCTACCATTTCCAAAATCAAATTCCACATATTCTACATATGATTCACTAACAACAGTTTGCTGAAAGAATGGGATTGGGTTACAAGTCTTAAAACACTATCATACTATGTATTCATTATTCAATACAAAATCTCATTTAACACATAATTCTTGGCATAGAATTAAAACCCCGCTAAGACACTGTAATATCTAGTCAAAAAATGACCATTTACAAAATCTAATTCCTCATATCCTACATGTGATTCCTGTAACAGCAATAATTCGCTGAAAGAAAGATGCAGGTCGTTCAATAATCATTGAATCAACTCGTTGGACACATAACTCTTGACATAGAGTAAAACCCCCCTAAAAGAAACTGTAAAATCTACAGTAGTCACAAAATGACAATTTCCAAAAACTAATTCCTTACACGATTCCACTAACAACAACATTTTGCCAAAATCATAGAATCAGTTGGTATGACATGTAATTATTCCTGACATAATTAGTAAATTATCTTTCATTTGATACAGCTCTTGCTAAAATCATCAATAATTCCTTTTTTTTTTTTTTTTTTTTTTTTGAATCAATCATCAAAAATTCATTAATAGAAAGAATCTTGAACAAAATTTCAGGTTTAACAAATCAAACAACACAAATTATTATTCTATCACATAATTCGGCGAAAAAATGCAAGCAATACTAATCAAAACGAACAATATAATTAAAATGCTAACAATTTATATGCAAAATTCAGCATCAAATAAATTATTCAAGAATGTTGTTCATAAAGTACATTGCCATAATCAACAGTAATCATGCCAACAAATTAACAATAACAACAAACATCATTCCAATAAAAAAAAAAAATCCAAGAACTCATGAATGTCGTTTTCCAGAAAAAAGCAACCAATAAATAAACAAAATCATCACAATCATCACTTTATTTTACGTTCAGAAAAATAACAACAGAAAATTTGCAGAAAATCAAAGCAAAGATTAAAGATGATTACCAGAATTAGAGAGAGAATTAGCGAACTTCCTCGGAGATTCTAGAATGTAAAATTTTCGAGAGGAGAGAGAAAATTAAAGGGTTGATGAGAGAAGAAGAAGAAGAAGAATCTATGTATTTATACAAGTATGAAAAATGAGAGAAAGATTATGTGAAAAATTAAAGAATCTAGAAAAAATTGGAAGATGAAAATATTGAAAAATGAATTATTATTTATGAATATGAATTTATTTAACGATGATTATATGATTAAATGAAATTGTGTACGGAAGGTGACATGAGTAATTATTGTTATGAATTTATGAGAGCTTGACCTTATTATTCATATTCATATCTTTCTTAAGAAAGAGGACAAAAGGTAGACCAACTGTATTCTATATATATCGTCTGGGTTTGTTGTCAAGATATTGACTCGAGATTTTGAGTATCGCATGTGAATAGTGTAAAAATTACGGAGTACATTTGTTGCGGTTAATAGGAAATGGAGAAAGTCGTTTGTGTTAAGTTAGTTTGTCATTTGAAAATGAGATTTAAGTTGAGATTGAATGAATAGAAGTTGGGTTGCTAAAAAGTTAAGTAATTGTATATACTTCATCTTTTTTAAAAATTATTATTTATTATTTTTTTTTTTGGTGAAAATCTTTTTTAAAAATTATTATGTAGTCTCTAGGGGTGCTTATCGAGCGAGTCGATCACGAGCTGAGGGGTGATCGACTCAACTCGAAAACTTTTTACATTTGCTCAACTCGTGCTCGCTAAAATTTCGAGCAAATAAAACTTGCTCGACTCATGCTCGTTAAAGTTTCGAGTCGAGTCGAGTAGCTCACAAACTGCTCGTTAAAATTTTGGTCCTTCTATTATTATATGCCTTTATTTATTTTTGGTTCAATTTATATTGTTTTCTTTATTATATATATAGATTTTATTAAAAATTTACTCTTTCTTTTTTTATGATATAAATTAAGGCGTAATAAGTGTCAAATTTGTTTAAAGATAGTAACTTTGTTTGCATATTCTATATTAATATTATATTATCGAGTTGCTCACGAGCTTATCAAGTCGAGTTAGAGCTTGCTCAACTCGTGCTCGTTAACATCTCGAGTCGAGTCAAATTTGAGTCGAGCTAACTCGAGTCAAGTTTTGACCGAGCGTTGACTGAGTCGAGTACGAGTTGCTCGCGAGCTGCTCAACTCAATTAGCACCCCTAGTAGTCTCTGTTATCTTTTACCAGCACATATGCCAACATGTTACTTTGATAAATATGATCTTGAAATTTCTTGACACTGTTGATAATGTGTTTAGAATTTGAAATATTGACCATAAATTCTAATTGTAACATACTACATAGTCACGAAAGATTGTGTTTGATTTGTTTCAACATATTTTTTCAAAACCTAACTTTTTATTTGTAATATAATAAAATTAGATAAACCTAGAATTAAAGATTACATTAATTTGAGAAATAACGAGTGTAAAGTACCTGTTGAGAAATCCGTCTAATGGCATACAAGTTGGAAATTTAATAGGCTCATACTCTTTGTGCCTCTCTTAATTGAATTATAGGTTTCTAAGTTTGTTGTTGTTGACATCAATCACATGTAAAATGTGTGTGACTGAAAAAACAAAAAAGAGCTAGAATGTAATGTAGGGCTGTAGATGGTGTTAGAAAAGAATGAATAAGCTGACCAAATACTTTAGAAAAACTTAAACGAGTACTACATAATTAATATCAATTGTGAAGCTCTCATTGTCACTTTTATTGCTTCATTTACTCGTTCACTAACCAAGCAACATTTAATTAGGGATTACTTTATAGCGTGGATTATGAGGATAAATAATACGTGCCAATAAATAAGCCAACATATATAGTTTATAGAAATTATACGGAGTACAAGTATATAAGATTAAGATTTATCAAATGACTGTATAACCTCAAAAAATTATTGTAAAAGGAGTAGAATAATTTTCCAAGATATCATCCAATTTTTTGAGAAAGGTTGGAGGAACATGTCTCAATGCAACTTAAGAAAAGCATATAATATGTAGGCATTTATATTCTCAATGTTGAGTTTAAGCAAAGCAAATGATTTTATTTTAGTAATCACTATACACATTCTCCACACATGTATGCATGTGCATTTTACATATTCATGGAGTAACATTTAGCTTTTGGGTTAATAGTCTTAATACCAAACTAATTAGTTCCTCTATTTAGAATTTATTTTCTCGTTGTTCTTATCTCTCAACATTAAAGATATAATAGGATTTTACAAAGAGACCCTGATCTTCAATCCTTCAGTAAAGTTACTAATGTACTACGCTATACATAAAAAAAAATTGCAATTATTTCAAATAATGGATTTTATGCAACTATTAACTCTAGACGAGACGAGTAAAAAAGGATAATAAAAGGGGAAATGATGCTTTTATATATTGTTGTTACAATAATGATTACAAGGCCAATTCTAGGCCACCTTCAATTCTTCTGAGTTGAAACTTGAAAGTAGTTCATTTTTAATCAATTAGACTGCTTCTGAGCTTTGAGTTCCTTCACTCTATCCTCAGTATCCTTAAGTGCTTTTCCAAATGTGCTAATTAACTGATGCAAAATTGTATCAGAAAATGTTAACACCTGCTAAAAATCAGTATGGTACAGAAGTTTAACAACTCTTTTAGTTAACTGAAATTTTTACCTCATCAATTTCTTCCTCAGAGATGATTAGTGGAGGGCATAGCATAACATTATCAACGGCCTCACGAACTATCATACCGTATTTCTGACATTGTGTCGCGAAATATGCACCTACTCCTGCACATCAATGATGACAAGGAGGTCCAGGACTGTGAGATGGCTAAACAGAATAGAGTAAGCATGATAATGTAACATGAATCAGTCGCGCTCCAAGAACAGATTGGAGTAAGCCTGATAACAATTTTACTGAAATCAACTGATAGATAACAGAAAACAGATGACAGGAAACTTGCCCCATTCAGAAGGAAATGGATCGTTTGGTGACTTATTGTCAGTGAATTCAACTGCAAGAATTAAGCCAGTTCCTCTTATCTGTAGCACAAAATTACTCAAAACATTATTAAGTGCAAGCTAGCAGCGCGCAACAGCACACACTATCACGTACACTAAACTGAAAAAGACGCGGAAAAAACCACTAGAACACTAACATACCTCCCCAATGATAGGACTGTCAGCAAAAATTCTCATTCCATCCTGAAATTTTGGTGCAAGGTTTCTTACTCGCTCAACAATATTTCTTTCCCTAGAAAAATAAGATAACATCAACTTCTATCAACATTTAACAATCCCTAATCACACAGTAAGTACATTAATGATGCATCAGTTGAAAGTTTACTTCATAACTGAGAATGAACTATATAGATAATCATACTTGTACAACTTCAATGATTCGAGTGCAACAGCACATGAGACCGGGTGACCAGAATATGTAAATCCATGGAAAAAGGAACCTGAAGTAAATACATAATCAAATCCCTTAATCACTTACAAGTTACAACAAAGCACTAAAGCACTATTTTACTGTAATAGATTATAGATCCACACCAAGTTTGTTGCTTTCAGAATAGATAACTTCTGAGATTTCAGGGCTTATAAGAATGGCTCCAATAGGAATGTAAGCTGAAGATAGAGCCTGTAAAAGCAGTGGAGATAAATAACTAAGGACTTACAGCTAGCACTATCTATTATGAGACCGAGATTTTGAAGATTGAGCAGCATGTCCATACCTTGGCCATGGAAACCATGTCTGGTTTAAGGTTGTATTTATCAGAACCAAACATTTCTCCAAGTCTTCCGAATGCACAGATAACCTGCACAAGACAACATATATAGTAAGCGAGGATAATAAGCCCTTATACGAATAAGATATGAAAGTAAAGAAGCAACAGCACAATAGTTACTTCTTCATCCCTTCAAACTTGTCCAAATATGTAATTAAAAGAGAACATATACAAGTACAACATACCTCATCCACAATAAAGAGGATGTCATATTTCTTCAGTACTGCTTGAACCTGTATACATGGCATACAAGCGGTTTTACTAGTTCAGTATACAGTAAGTAATGGTGCATCAAACTCTTGATTTTTAAGGGAGTAAACATTGCAGTAGAAACTTTGCAAATAATAACCAGTTAACAGATCCTGTAACATAAACTCAGGACGCAACACTGGCATATTGAAACAGGTAATTAGCAGTTCTAACAAACCTTGTCAAAGTATGTTGCTGGGGGAGGTATTACACCGCCTGCTCCTATGACAGGCTCAGCAATAAATGCAGAAATCTGAAACAGAAAAACACTTTACATCAATGGACAAATTTTTATAGAAGACTTAAACCTAAAGATCAAAATACTAATCCATAGCATTTCAATACCGTCTCTGGTCCTTCTTTGAGGATAAGATTTTCTAGATTATCTGCCAATCTGGTTGCAAACCCCTCCTCCGTTTCACCTAGTACAGAAGAAGTGTATCATGTAAGTCCAAGAAGGAACAGAACAATCAAAGCGAAGATTGATCACTGAACTGAAAAATCAATAGCAACCTGGAAGATGATACCACCAATAATGAGGACAATCAGTGTGCAAAGTAAAAGGAGCTGGCAAATCAAATTGCTGATGCATTGGAGGAAGCCTATTAAAAAAAATATGAGAGAATTAGTTTCGATAATGAGCACGAAGAAGTCGAGTTATCCACTATGCAACCTTATCTTACCCTGATAAGCTAGCAGCTACAAGAGTAGTACCATGGTATCTGTCAAATGTAAGGAATGAAAGGGTAAAGTTCATCAATTCCTTTAAAATGAAAATTAGATATTACACAAGATAAGATGGAAAATTAACGAATTCATTCGAGCAATAATTTTTTTCTTCTTAGGTCTTCCAAGGGCATTGTTGTAGTACCAAACCAGCTTCACCTGCACAAAAACAAATTCCCTAACCCTCGTGTCAAGATAACACTCATAAACAAAATAACGCGTATGTTAGCACAAAACTTCACAGAGAACTTACTAGTTACTACTTACCTGAGTATCATTAGCTTCTGATCCACTATTTACAAAAAAGGCTTTTGCCATTTTTCGTGCTGTAAAAGTCTGTAAAAGCTCCTCAGCAAGATCCTGCAGAATTGACCAAATGATTACTATAAACAATTCCTCGAATTGGATGCAGGATGTCAAGAGCACAGAACAAATACCAGGCTTGCTTTCCTAACTTATTAGACCTTGACAAGAACATCAAACAACCTAATATTGAAACTCCAAATCTACAGTCTATGAAAGAGCTCAAGATCAAACTATTAATCATAACATGCTGAGTAAGAACTCAAAAGGTAACATGTTCTGAATGTGAAGAACTCTGTATGCAGCACTTACTAAAGACACTTTGGTAGTTTTATTCCAGAAAGAATGATAGAACGGCAATTTATTCAACTGCGCAGTCGCAGCAGCAACAAGTCGAGCTTCATTTCCTCCTGCAAGTTTCAGTCCAGGCATCAGACATAGTTGCAGCACAACCAACAAAATAGAACTATATATTCGAGGTAACAACAAAATCAGCATAAATGAATGATACTGAGGTATATATCTTCATCATATTAAGATCAATCAGTACCTAAGGCATTGCACCACAGGCCTGCAAGAGAATCAAGATACTTATTGCCATCGATATCATACACGTAGCAACCCTGCAGGAAGAAAATAAGTGTATTAGCACAACAATATAACTTTCAGTCTCTTGAAACTATGATACAGTTAATAGAAGTATGATGAACAAGGATCTACCTCAGACTTATCTATCACCAATGGACCTAATTCGGTTGTTTGCCACCCAGATGTGAAAGGTGCCAACATACCATGCCCTTTGAAGCTAAAACCACAAATAGAGACAGAACTTATGTCAGAGATGTGATCATCTGAATTATGATTAGAAATGAATTACATATATACCATTTCTTGCTTTCTGTAGTTGAGTCTACTGATGCATTACTTGCACTAGCATATCTGGTCAGTTTTGAGGCCCTGGGGGCAGAAATGGCAGCATGTTTCATTGTTTCTGATTTGAACTCGACTGCAGAATCGAAAATGCAGCAAACATTTGTCAGGAGTACATAAGGTACACAAAATGAGCAACTAGCCTAAATAATCCAGTCAATTGTAAAAATCAATTTTATCAAATGAAGCTAACATATATATGTCTGTTTTTTTTTTTTTTTTTTTTTTTTTTTTTTGACAGAAACAGATATATAATGTTACATGCTATCAAATGGAATAATGTTAACAATGATCATGCAAGTAAACTAAACATTAAGCAAGCATTGCTAATGGACTAATAAGACTCTAATTTTGGCAGGAAGGACTCAAAGACCTTGATTGCCTTAGAGATTGATTGAATGAAATGTTTCATATTCGCGGTATAATCTTCAAAAGAGAGATGATATATATATGTATAGTGTTTTGAATAAGGGAAATTTCAAGAATTATCCTCAAAAGACAGTGAGATATTATGTCGAAGTATTAATGAACATGATACATTTGATTCTAATTAGTACAAATTTATAAAGCAATTAATGATAGAGTTAGGCAGTAAATGTTGAATTTTGTTGAAGTGTTCAAGTAAATGACAGCTTAGTTTTCTAAGAAAATCTGAATTCATGATTGTCTACTCGTACTAAGGAATTTACTATGCATCATGCATGAACTACTAAAGAGAGCCACATAAAGGCAGACGATACAGTGTGCAATGTGAATACAATGACTTTAATTAATCCTTGACTGTCACAGTTTTGAGAGAAGACGCACCTAATTCCCATCATGTAATCAAATCAACGGGTATTAAAATACTTAAACAGCTTGTGCAATACCAAAATTTGAGCTTAACACTATAATTGGAAGTAATGGGTATTACGTGATAATTTAAGGAGGCGTTTGGTATAGATTCCGTAAACGGAATGGAAAGGATTTATATAAGTAAGGGAAGGGTAATGATTTACGTTACCTTTGATATATGTTTGGTATCTTTATAAAATAAAAACAAATTGAGGAGTTTATGATTGAGGAAGGAAACACATTTTGTTTCCACTAATTGGATAAGGGTAACAATTTGGGGGATTTTGTTACCCTTTGGAAACGGTATTTGTTACTTATACCTCATACCAAACTAATAGAAACGGAAACACTTATTTGTTTACGTTTCCTATGTTACAAATTTTCATACCAAACACCCCCTAAGTGTTACCATAAAAAAGAAATGGCGCCGATTAATAGCAACAACAAATGTAAGCAGCAATTGCAATAGGATAATAACATCTCGAGTTAAAGCTTGAAGAAAATTGTTGATTGGTGTTAACATATCAAAGGGATTAACCAACTCGATCTAATTGGTACGTATACAATTTTGTTAAGATAATGTTCAATATTACGTGCACGACAATATCAAGCTGACAAAGTTCATCGTACAAAATTGTCAATCATCATTCATTATACTTTTCTTGTTTCTTAACATGCAACACTGTAGATGATTCATTGACTAAAAAAAAACCACGCGAAATTACGACATTTATCAATTTTTGAGTACAAGCAAATTAATCAGATAAAAATCATCCTTTTAGAGTACTAAACTTTTTGTCAATATTCATTTGTACAATTCAAAAACTCATTTTTGAACAATTTTGTGCTCTATTTGTATGGCCCATTCACTTTATGCTGAATTGAAATTATTGTTTTAGTAAAATTATTTTTGCTAAATATTCTTTTTTTTTTTTTTTTTTTAAGGTGAACTTAACAAGGTTTAAATTTATTTTTTTATTTTTTTTTTATTTATTTTTTTATTTTTTTGTGTTTTAGAGAGCCACAAGGGGTTTAAATAATATTACTGAGGTATAACAAATTATTAATAAAAATTTACTAAAAGATAAATAAATCTATTAATGCCTAAAATTATGGCAAGTGAGAAATGACAAATGAGACACTAACAAAAGCGAAAAAGTGTTATTACATTATTATATCTATCACCTAAAACTAATAAGAGCCACACAAAGAGGGTGAGACTTGAGAGGGTCCAAAGAGAAAGAAAAATATGGAAGGAATAGGAATGCAAATGGTGGTGCCAGTAGCAGCCATAGTAGCAGTTGCTGCAGTCACCTTTTATGCTGTTAGCTTCGCTGAAATTCGCGAGGTATCATTTTTATCCATTTCTTCAGAGTTTTTTTAGCTAAGCAGTTGAAATAAAAATGTAAATTTGAGCAACCTGTTGAACAGAAATCATTCAGAGAATATGAAGACAAGGAAGAAGATGATGGAATGGGATTTCAGTCCTCTATGAGCTCCCGAGAACGTCGTGCCCGACGAAAAGCGAGCAAGAAATCCAATACTTAAACAAGCTCTTCAATAGCAGTAGCAACTCCTATGCTTCACCTTAAGAGTGGAATTCCCAGAAGCATGTATGATACTCTCTGTTTTAGGCTTTAGCTTTCGCAATCTTATCTACAATGTATGCAAATTTTCAACCAGTACTACATGTCTACATCATATGGATTATGATGCATATAAACTACGCTAAATTTACACAGACAAATTTTCAACCAGAAAATTATCTGCAATCATCAACACTTGTACCTTTTGTACAACCAGCTAGCAACTGACTGAATTGAGTGATCTGTTATATTGTCGAGAGATGTCGTTTATTACCGATCTGATACTCGTGATTTATGAAAAAACACGCTTTATAATGAACTTGTAAAATCTTACATTTCTCCATTAGGGATACTTGTGACTTTTACTCTGTATAAGATATAACTCTGAACCCGGGATTTATAAAACAGGGCACTGCACAATAATGGTCTGGAAATAATGCATTTATTAATTAAGGCATAGTAATATTCTTACAATGACTATTATGTCATCACAAGGAACCCTTCATTTACATAAGAAAATGTGAAAGAACTTCATTTTCGCCATTATCAACCCAGCAAGGAACCTTACTTCTTCTGGGCCTTCAGCTCCTTCACTCTCTCCTCGGTGTCCTTCAGTGCTTTCCCATATTTGGTAATTAACTGATGTGGATCATACAAAGAAAATAATGTCGGTATATATTAAAAATAACATTCATGATATAAGCAAGGAACATACTTCCTAGATAATCAGGCACTGAAATGTCATGCATTGAAATTTTTTTAAAAAAAATTTGCAAGTCTTAGTGGAATAGATATTCACCTCATCAATTTCTCCCTCGGAGATAACTAGTGGAGGGCATATCATAATGTTATCACCGGCCACACGAACTAACATTCCATGCTTCTGGCATTGTGCCCCAAAATATGCACCGATTCCTGAAATTTAAATAATCAGGAGTATGAGATAATTATACAGATTAGATTAAGCATCTGACAAGGCAGATAGTCAGATACAATAGTCATCATGCAAGAGGGTTTAAGACCACTGTGCATGAGGTAGTAAGATAAAACTCAAGGAGAAAGGTCATTTCAAGTATAATCAGGGATAGCTGCGGAAAGTAACTAGGAAATAAAAAGATATATATACAAGTTAAAAAAAAAAAAAAAAAAAAAAAAAAAAAAAACTTGCCCCATTCAGGAGGAAACGGATCGTTTGGTGACTTGTTATCCGTGAATTCAGTTCCAAGAATTAAGCCAGTTCCTCTTATCTGTATGAAAAAATTACGTAGCAATGTTAAATGCTACTGGCAAGCAGCAACAATAAACACAAGCCAGATAAAAACCCAAGAAAAAAAAAATATCACTAAAAGATACCTCCCCAATGATAGGACTGTCAGCATAAGTTCTAATTCCATCTTGAAATTTGGGTGCAAGTTTCCTTACACGCTCAACAATATTTCTTTCCCTGAAAAAAAAAAAAAAAAAAAAAGCTGACATCAGCTGCTACCAATCGTTGACAGACATAACAATCCATAAGTACACAGTAAGCATTTCAAGCACCAATAGCTCCAGAATCCAGACACCAACACGGTGTCAAGCACATACATTTTCAATGGTACTTCATGACTGAGAAACTAGAATTAACGAGACAACCCAGACCTTCAGTCATCATTCTAAACCTACCTAATGCAAGAGAGTGTAGCGTAGCATGTAGTGCTAAGCTGATAGTGTGAGCAAGTCTAGCATGCTTCACTAATCAAATAGCTCTCTTGGGTACGTCATAACCTTTTAGGAGTATGATCAGCCAAACTGCAAGATCTACAACCAGGTGAAATAGTCACTGGACCAAATACCAACCCGCTTTGCTAGATGTAGTTCCAGTTCTTCTTCCTCCCATTAGAAAGGCGCATATCAGACTCAGAGTGAATAGAAAATGCAGGGTACACAAGCCAAAATCCATTCAAATGACCTTCCACATGAGACTGCATACACCTTTTTCTTACATGGGATTGAAATATTTGAAATATAAATTGATCTACTCTTATTGAGCCAAATGTAATTGAAAGATGCCTGGCACAAATCCTACCCCCAATAACTTGCTACAAGGGGTACGAAAGATAGTATATTCAGATGTCACTGTAGTTGCTTAATTAGAATATTTTGAACACTTATATACCGTAACACAGCCTCCAAGCCTCACCTTTCCAAGAGAAAAATAAGGGGGGGGGGGGGGGATAAAAGGGAGCAAATTAAGATAATGGACAATTGAAGATTTGTAGGGGAGCAAGGATCCAGGAAGATCATACTTGTATAACTTCAGTGCTTCGAGTGCAACAGCACAAGAAACCGGGTGCCCAGAATACGTGAATCCATGAGAAAAGGAACCTACAATTTATATATCAAAACCCTTAATGACTTCTTACAGAGTATTAAAATAAAATATTTTCATAGAGTAATACTATTACTTAGTACAAAGTATATTGCAATAGAAACATACCTAGTTTGCTGCTTTGAGTATTTATAACTTCTGAGATTTCAGGACTTACTAGTATGGCTCCAATGGGCATGTAAGCTGAAGACAAAGCCTGTAAAAGCAACGGAAATAAACAACCAAGAACCTAAAGCACAAAGAGACCAAGAGTTTGAACAACATGCCTACCTTAGCCATGGAGACAAGGTCTGGTTTGAGGTTGTATTTATCAGAACCAAACATTTCACCAAGTCTTCCAAATGCACAGATGACCTACAAAACAAGACAAAAATAGAAAAGGAAGACTTTTGCATGAATAAGAGAATGAAGTTCAGAAGTGAACAGCACAATAGTAATCTCCTCGACATGTCTAATCAAAAGGGAGGGTAAAATATACCTCATCTGCAATAAAGAGGATGTCATATTTCTTCAATATCGGTTGAACCTGTGCCAATATGATAAAGTAAAAATCTTAAAAACAATGTAAAGAATGCATATTACAGACGAAAAAAAAAAACTACTATCCCTAACCATATATTGTCAACTTACTTAATAAATTCTCACTCACAATGTTTTGCAGAATTAGCTACTATCACGAATGCATATATGATATAAGGCATGCTACACCAAACTGGAAATGATATATGGACTTATAAATAAGAAAGATAATGGATACTAAACAGTGCATCACAAATTGACAATCTTTGCATATAAGGGGAACCCATTAGTTGAAACATAGCAGGGAACAGTTTACGCTAAAGACTCATTTACCCTAAATCATTGTTCTGTCCCGCCACATATAACCCCTAACCCAACATGGCTAAGCTGATGAAGGTAGAGTAATGAGCTGTCGCAGTCAAAAACATCCTTAACCTCTTTTTGCTGGCTTCACAGCGTGCATAAAGAGAACAGCAAGAGTCGTGCTCTTCAATTGATATCAATTACAAGATTACATCCCTTGAGGCCTTATCTAATGCAATCACTTTATTCACTCCATACAACCCTCTCTTCAAATTTTTAGACAGGGAAAGCAGACCTCCAGCAAAGGCTGATGAGAACTGAAGAACCCAGGTGCAAAGGAGAGGGGGTAGAGAACTGAGAAGAGTGGAGTATGGAGAGGAAAGAACAAGGGAGAACAGAAAGAGGTGAAGCCCTGGAGGGGAGTAAAGGAGAAATAAAGGGGTAGAAAAGAGGTGATGGGATCCAAAGGGTTGCAGTTGCTGGTGGCTCATCAGGACTCAAAATACAGGACAGAGAAGACTAACTAGTAAAATCTCTTCCTTTCTGCACTCTTATTACAGCTTTTACTACAACTACATATTCCATTTACTCATTTAGGAACTTTTTCTTAATTTTTGAAAGGTTAATTTATCATCATTGTTAATTACTCATATATTTCTAAAAGTGAGGATATAGAGAATGCATGCAAAGAGTTAAATTTTCGAGTCACTCATGAATGGCATTAAATACCAACTTGCTCAAGAGTGTAACACATCAAATTCCAAATAGATACTACTTTCGTTTTATAATGTTCTTTACATCTACTGTTTGCACAAGAATTAAGGCAAAAGAGAGAGAAAGTGTAGCACCGTGGGTGGGTGTAAGAATTAGGTGAGAGATAGAGAGTCAATTTAAGGTGAATAAAATAAGAGAGAGTAAAACAGGGTGGGTGTAAGAAAAGCTAAGGTGGATAAGTGAATAGCCTGGGGTAATAATGAGGGAAAACCTTTTATATACACCCAGGTGCATCAAAGGTGTTTTTTTTGCTCATTTGATTTAATTTTGCTCATTTTAGATTTTAAAATGAGCAAAAAAAAAAAAAATATCAAATGAGCAAAATACACTTGGGTGCACCTTGAACCCGGGTGTATATAACAATTTTCAATATTGTGGAGTAAGGTAGTAAGAGGGGTTTGTCCTATATGGAATAAAGTAGATAGGTTAAGAACATTATGAAACGGGCAAAATCAGAATATGTTAAGGACATTATGAAATGAAGGTAGTAGTAGACTTCTTCCAATCTTTTATAGTTGACACTTTTTTATCACATTTTCCAATGCACAAGTTTCACGATCAATATGTCTAATTATCAATAAGTAAAAATTACAAAAGGTTGATAATACAAAAAAAAATACGTTGAGACGATTTTAACAAGATCTCACATGACAATGCTATAATCATAAATATAAATTGCAAAAGCTAGTCAAAGTAGAGTTTCTGAATAGTGTCAAAAGTCACAACATGTCAAATAAAAAAGAACGACATGAGCCGATATTTTAGTATGAACTGCAGAATACCTTGTCATAGTATGTTGCCGGGGGAGGAATTACACCTCCTGCTCCCATGACAGGCTCAGCAATAAATGCAGCAATCTGAAGTGGAAAAACCACAGTATATCAAATTCAAATTAATTTACTCGGCTTCAGCTTAAAGATCTTAACAAAGTTTTCTTTGACTTCAAGGAAGTATTAATCATAGCAGTTATACCGTCTCTGGTCCCTCTTTGAGGATAAGATTTTCTAGATTATTTGCCAACCTGGTAGCAAACTCCTCCTCTGTTTCACCTGTTACAAAAAGTGCATCATGCATAAGTTTAAGAAGAAATATAAAAGAAAGTGAAGATCAATCACAAAACCAAGAAGTCGACCACAACCTGGAAGATGATAGCGCCAATAATGAGGACAATCAGTGTGCAAAACAAATGGAGCTGGCAAATCAAATTGTTGATGCAAGGCAGGAAGTCTGTTCAAAACAGCATATGAGTTGGTATCGCCACATTTATCAACACTATTAAACAACTACGTAATACGAAACCTAGATCTTACCCTGATAAGCTAGCAGCTATTAGGGTGGAGCCATGGTATCTGTCAAATGCAAGGAAACAGTAAGATTCAATTCTTTCAAAATGGAAATGAACTAAACATGGATAAGATGAAAATTACGATTTAGATCGAGCAATAAATTTTTTCTTTTCTGGTCTTCCGAGCGCATTGTTGTAGTACCAAACCAGCTTAACCTGCAAGACAAAAAAATTCCTAAATCCCATTTTCAAGAGAAGCCTCATTAATTAAGCATAATCCACATCTCAAAGAAATAGCATTGTTAAAATGAAAAGTAGCAGATAGATATTGCACAGTGTCCTTTCCTTGTATTGTCTAAATCATCTCCAATACTTTCATAATCAGACTTACTGTATTTCCAAGTCGATCATGAAAAAGTAACTCAACCAACCTGACATACAAGTTACCATGTTCAATTGGATACTACCCCATCATGCACATGTCCTGCGTGCGATCCTCTAACAAAGTGAATAAAGGTATGACACAGTTTGCCTAGGTAACACAAATATAAGGATGCCTTGGCAGTCAGGTGCTTGGTTGATGAGAAGTCAGATGTTATACTTTTGGGTATAGTGTTTCAGTATTGAGGTGCACTAAGACAAATCAATGAGGTCTGCTGTATCAACCATGTTTGACAGCTTTTAAAACACATTCAAGTTTTGCACAGATATGGACAGACTTGGGTGCAACTGTACAACCCAGTTCTCAGTAACAGCATCCTTGATAAAGGTCTGCTACATTCAAATAAGATGTCTACATTATCACTTGCTTCCATTTTTCTTTGGCTCCATGCACCCAATATGATCTAACTCTTCTCTTCTAGATCTTACAAGACAAGACATAAACTTCATAATATCAATAGAGACACTCTCACAGATAACTTACCTGAGTATCATTGGCTTCTGATCCACTATTTACAAAAAATGCTTTGGCCATTTTTCTTGCAGTAAACATTTCTACAAGCTCCTCGGCAAGATCCTGCGAATAGATCAAAGAACTACTATAAGCACCTCCTTAATTGCACATTCTGTCTGTACCTTTTAGTATACAACAATCAGGACCAAAGATCAAGCAGAGTGGATAAAGGATTTCAAGAAATGCAACTACTAGGACTTCTGCCAAACTTACAAGACACTCAACACGGACAACCTTATGTTTAAGAAAAAGGCCTTGGAATCTAAAAAGTATTGAAAGAATTCAAACTAGATCTCTATATATAGAATGCAACAAATAAATAAAAAAAAAAAATACAACTACAGCAACAACCAAAAACAAGTCAATTAATAAGTATGGATTTGTTTTAAATGGAAGTTTCTTACATATAAAAAATAAGACAATTGTACTTCATCTGGCAGAAATCGAAAAAATTAAAGATAACAGAAGCTTCAAGAGGCTTGTGCTCTCCCAAAGTGTATAAATAAAGCTAAAGAAAATACTCAATAACATCCATCCTTCTCTCGCTGATCTCCTTTTTATATGGCATTTCTCAGTCCAATTAACCAACATACTTACTCTTAAGGCTTAATCTGACAGCTATTATGCACTGTCTACACTACTGCTCCCCAATAGGCCAGATTTATTACAGGACTAGGGATCTACTCTCCATCTTTCCACGCAATTAAAAGAATTAAGACTTTGGAAAATAAAAGGCAAATAAGTGGTACCAGTAACAAAAAAGGAAAAAGATTATTCAGTTACCAAGAGGAATAATTAGAGGCTGGTATCCAATTTAATTTGCAAACAGATAAAATTTTTGTATTTTTCTCAAAAATAAAAATAACTTCTTTCTTAGGGTTAAACTGAGGTGCAAGCTTGACCATAAGACCATTAAGGAGCTGAGTTTGAAAAGCACCATGTTTTTTCATTACTTCTAGCATAAATTGTAAGATTTAAGATTAAAAAATTAACAGAATGTAATCTTCTAAGGTTCCACAAGTTTGTCAGTTTGACATTGTGCAGTCAAGCTTAGCTGGAGACTGGAAAACTATATGTTGAATCAAGCTTGGACCTAATGACTCCCAACTATTGGGTTGATTAATTCCCAATCTAATATATAAAAGAACTACAAAAACCACTATGAATCCCTCACCCCTTCCGTACACGAACAAATGCCAGATATTATCAAGAATGGTGTCGTAGGTCATTCATCAAAATCATCCTCCTTGTAAGCTTCCAGGAGTATAAAATACATGCATCTATTACACTTCGATTCCTTCAGTAACCATATATTTTCCACTATTATCAAGCCCTAAATCCCCCCACCAGCCCTAAAATCAACAGAATTTACATTACTTTGGTAGCCAAACAAACATTCACCAACATACAGAACTGGGCCGTCTGGCCTCCAAATCCAACCTCCTCAATCTCCATCCGTGATAATAACAATATAACATTCAGTGACTTGTACTTATACAACATATATTTATTAAGATTACAGGGGGAAGAATAATATGCTAGAGCATTAACTCAATATGCATATCAAAGGATGCCGAGTAATTACTTAAAAAATAACTCAATGAATGTTCTGAATTTAACAAGCTTTATATGTAGCACTTACTAAAGACACTTTGGTAGTTCGATTCCAAAATGAGTGGTAGAATGGCAACTTATTCAACTGTGATGTTGCAGCAGAAACAAGTCGAGATTCATTTCCTCCTGCATGTTTCAGTCCAGGCAACGCAGATGGTCATAGCTTGCAAATTGCGACACGAGCAAAGAATAGAGAAAAGCAGATATATGAACATCTGAATCAAGACATTGAAAGACGAAATTTTCCTGACTGCTTTTTACCATAACTTGTGATAGGGCTCTTGCACTAGCAGAATTATAATGCAAAGGTTCTTCAAACAGATAGACAGATAGGGAGTATGCTTGTTTTATACTCTTTATAAAGTATAAGTTATACAAAAACCAGTTTATTGTTGATTAATTTACAGAATACGCTAAATGCATATAATTGATTCAAATATCACAAAATAAGACAAGGAAAAATAACAGAAATATAAGTCTTAGGAAACAGCAATGAATCTAAGTTTTCTTCATGAAGAACAGTACCTAAGGCTGTGCACCACAGGCCAGCAAGAGAATCGAGATATTTGTTGCCTTCAATATCGTACACGTAGCAACCCTGGGAGAAAATAATTGCATAAGCAGGGCACTAATATATATAGTTAAGATAGCTTCCGATCCTTACTAATTCTCTAGATTATGATATGGTAAATAATTGTATGAAGATGATATACCTCAGACTTATCTATCACCAATGGATGAGTATCAGTCGATTGACACCCAGCAGTGAAAGGTGCCAGCATATCATGTCCTTTGAAACTAAAATCACAAAAAATATATATATATATATATTAAAACATAAAAATAAATTTTTTAAAAAATAAATTTGAATGAATGTCTATTGATGTAGGTTCTAAATTTGACTAGCAATAATTTGATACAAGGCCAGGGTATTCTGTATGAGATGTGAATATGTGGAAGAAGTCATTTTCAAAGGACCAATGAATCCAAAGAGAAGTAAGATGAAATTTTTTGAAGCAAAGCCTCTTATATCTGAAGTTTTGGAGGGTAAGTGAGTATAGTAGCAGCAACAGATCCATGAAACTGGCCCACAAGGTCACTAGTAGGAAAAGGCTTAGCTTGGCTGTATTTTTTTAAATAATATTTAAATAATCACTCTAAAGAAAGAGGCCCCATCCTACACTCTATTTGATAAAAATCAGCATAAGTTATATAGTACAAACCTTTTTTTGCTTTCTGTAGTTGAGTCCAGTGATGCATCACTACTGGTATATCTGGCCAGATATGAGGCTCGAGTACCATTATTGACAGCATGCTTCACATTTGAATTCGACTGTAGATACATCAGTGCAGCAAACAATAGTCAAGAATATTTCAGATGCATAAAATGAGCAACAGAGTTTAATCCACTCAAAGTATAGACTATAATCCCTCCATCCCACAATATAGTGCTTGTTTCTCATTTTTCATGGGAATTAAGGAGAATGGAGGGTGTAGTGAGATTCCTTAAAAGTGAGTACAAATTTTATTTTATTTTTTTAACAAAAAATAAATCAGATATTACTGTGTTTAGAGGCATGTGCTGCTTGTGTTAGCACCCCTAACAATTCTTCTTTATATTTAATGTTCAAGGACTGAAGACAAAAAAGACAGACTTGAACATTCATCCCATCCAAGAAATCAAAAACAACTATAAATTCTGCCTCCCCAAAAAAAATAACAATAGTAATAATAATAATAAAAACGAATCACAATAAAATAAAATTAGCTGAACATATGGTAAGGATAAAACATTTAAGCATCATTGCTTGCATACATGGCTTTGGTCACCACTTTCATGGCTTCCACCGCTTAGATTTATCGGTGCCTCCGCCATTTTTTATGCAAACAATGTAGAGTTGAAAACCTAAACCTTAAAAATCCAACAAGTTGCACCAGTATTGAACAGAGACGGGGCAAGAAAGAGAAAGGAGATGATAGAGACAGAAAATTATAAAAATTATAAGTAGAAAAGAATTGTATATTGAGATAAGCAGGGTAAATTTTAACAAAGTTATGAAGGGTTATGTTCGTATATCATATAAATTGAAGATCAAACAGTTATTTAAGATAAATTATAAAAAAAAAAAAAAAAAAAAAAAAAAAAAAAAAAAAAAAAAAAAAAAAAAACAGAAATATGAATAATATGAAGAAACAGAAGTCTGAATGTCACAGAGATAGAAAGTGAACTTAGCCACTAAAACTCTAAAAGTGAATGCTTCAAGAAATTTTAAGGGGCTTTGATTTGCAAGAGTTATTCATACACAGGCCTACAAATCTTTTGATGGAAAATGCAATATCTTAGAGAAATTAATTAGAGTGAAAGAAGCGAATTAGGATTCTAAGTAAGAGATATGTGTATGAATATATATAGAGAGAGAGAGATAGATAATATAGATTATACAAAGATCTACTAATTAACAAACATTTTGTCTAGCATTATTGCATGTGCTATAAAATAAAAATAAAAAAATAAAAAAATAAAAAATAAAAAAAATAGTCCATCAAGTGGACAAAAAGATAACCAAATCATCCCCAAAATGGTGTAAGTAATTAGGTCGATACGTTTCCAGCAACCCCAAATGAGGAGGAGAGTTTGGTCCGCAAACAAGGCCAAAGGACGTTCCATAGTAAAATCAATTGGTGATAGTAGAAGTAACTCATCTACCTTATAAACTGGAACCATCTCTCCTCTTTCTCGAATGTGGGGACACTCACAAGTGAGTTTACAATGATTTCAAGTTTCATCACATTAATAATCATAAGCTGAACCTGACCATAACCCTCAGACTTATAGCAAACAAAACGAGTTCATTAGGTAACGAAATCCAATCTTCAGCAAAATAAGACCGCCAATAAACTACTTTCCGCATTAAACACTCCTTGATATAACAATCAATATTCAGTTCCACATGCTGCACAAAGCAAATCATGCATTGTATGTACCTGCTCTGAATAATTCATCATCCACCTATTCAATAATAACTCAGAATCGCCCAAATTCATCTAAATATAAGAAAATTGGATTGTTTCAGGCATAAATAAAACGTGGGCGGCGAGTTCATCTAATAATTAATTATATTGGTAATACATTGTTTAATTCTGGCACAAATGAACCTATTTCATTAATTTGAATCAATAATGGACCTTATTTTGAACCTTATTTATTATTAAAACTCATTTGTGATTTAGTTTATTTCCTCACAAAGTCATTGCCCAATAACAAGAATTTTCACAAAATTCAAAACCTAAATATAATTGACATCAAAATTCCGCCTCAACAAAAAAAAATCACAAAATCAAAACAGACATAATCTTCTAACATTCATTATCAACAACAAAAAAATCTGGAAAAAATATGTAAATAGGAAAATTTCCTAAAAAAAACAAGCAGTTGCAAACAAATTCAAAAAAAATGAATTGAAAACCCATTACGATCATAAATAATATCAGAAATTATTGAAAAACAGAGAATAATCGACTAATAACTTTATAAATAGGAAAATAAAATTTGAATACCTTGATTGCTTTGAACGTTGATTGAATCAAATGTCTCATTTTTCACGGATTAATCTTAAAGAGAGAGAAAAGTTTTCAAAAAAATCCAAAAAAAAAGAGAGAGAAATAATGTTGAAGAGTTCAAGTTGGAGTATGGTGTACTTTGAGAATCCAAATTTATTGGGAATGTACTAATTATATAAATTTAATATTAATAGTCAATTTTGAAAGTAAATGAGCTTTCTCAAAAAAAAAAAAAAAAAAAAAAAAAAAAAAAAAAAAGATATATGGAATCAATTGATATTGATTATGTAAGAATTGATTGTGTTATCAAACTTGATTCTCCTATTAATGGATTTTACACTTAGAATCCAATGAGAATCTATCCACTAAAATGGATCATGGGAATTGTCCTAGAATCAAGCATGGATTAATTGTCCTTCTACACAAGGTACTCCTTCTATTTTTTCAGTGTCATGTTGATTATTTGTCTAATTTATACCGTAGAAACGATTTTGTCAAATATTATGAAGTAGTGATTTATATTATATGAAAAAATAAGGTTATGTGGGGTATATGTTGAAATCGTGTCAATGTATAGTTTTCGAATATCAACTTTTTATAATTTATATTTACTAATAATTACAACAAATATTTTGAATTTATGTACTTGTCTAGAAAAATAGGGGTACTTAATAAAAAAGAAAAAAAGAGAGTACTATTTTACTTCGTATTATGGTGGCAAGATTTATGTGCACAATGTACATTTTTATACACAATGATTATATTATTCTTAAATAAAAAAAAATATAGAAAGAAAAAAGAAAAAGAAAAAGATATATGCAGCCATTGCATATAAGAAGCTAAAAGTAGAAAGAATTAACAATAAATAAACATTTATTACACCGATTACACCGATTTACTCGTAAATTGTCCATAAATTCCAAACTTAATACTTGAAAGTTGAAAAGGAAGGATATTAAATGCTTATATGCAGCTTGCAGCCCTAAGGGCTGCATATAGCATTACCCTAAAAACAATAAAGTAAAGCTTGATTTAGTATAAAGTTTTGCATCTCACAATCATAAGGTCGTATGATCAATTCTACTTTGGGATTGATATTTTACCCCTCCCCACGCTGCCAAAAAGTCTAGCACCTAATACGACCTAAGTCATCCAAGTAAAACTCGTAGGGGTGAGCGTAGCAGGGTACCCTGTAAAAATATCAGGACCCGGAACCGGAACCTGTTGCAACAGGTTCCTAAAAATAGGAACCGGAACCGGAACCTGTTGCAACAGGTTCCTAAGAATTGAGAACCGGAACCGGAACCTGCAGGTTCCGGTTCCTAAACAGGGTACCCTGTATGTCAAAGTAAGTTTAATAGTTACTTGATAAATTGTGACAAATTTATTTTTTTAAAAAATAGATGATCACAATAAAAGCTTACAACTTTAGTATAGTACTTCAAATATAACAAACCAACACTAATTGTCTAGAATTTTTAATACCATATAAGTTCCGGTTTCATGTACCCTATATGGAACCTGTACTAACAGGGTACCCTACAGGTTGTAGATCCAAAATTTTATTACCCGAAACCGGAACCTATTGCAACAGGTTCCTAATTTTATTACCCGGAACCTGATCAACAGGTTCCGGGTTCAGAACCTGCGATTCTGAACAGGTTCCGGTTCCATATCAGGGTACCCTGAATTTTTGCTCACCCCTAAGTAAAAGTGTGTCGCTAAGGCATCAATACCGACATATTTGTCCAAACTCCAAAGCAGTGAGCCGGTGAGATTATTGTTGTGCAACTTTATAAATAAAACAAAAAATAAGTTCATTGAAAGATAATTATTTCAATCTAAGATAATATAATCATCTTCACAACCAATAACAACCCCCGACAAAAGATAATCAGACATATATAAGATTATACGGCACAAATCCTCGCAACACCTTCACCTTTTTCTGTTAAATAATAATCCATAATCTTTGCATAGACCCATACTACTGCAGCAGCATTCTACATCCAAATTTGCAAGGAGATACAGTTAACAGTCGCACATCATTGCAAAGACAACTCATTCATTGATATACAAAATTTTAAATATTAACACCTTTGAAGTTTTGAATGAATTTTAAGGAAATCGTCTACACATATCAACACAAGATTGGCATGGCGGTATTCTGGGAGCTTCCACCACCGAGAAACATAATTGAATATGATAATACCAACCATAACGAACGAGACCATAATGAGCTAGAGGATGGAGAAAGTAATAGAGAGACCTTAAGAGATAAAAGTGATCCTTGACCGTGTGAGAAAGGAACCCAGTATTGAAGCTGCCAAGAGAAGCCCACACCTGAGATCATGTGATGAATTAGTAATGTCAATGTTGGAATATATCGCGTTTGTAACTTGGCAGCAGGAAAAGAACATTTGCGAGTAGCGCAGCTCCACTTTAAAGATTTGAGCATGGTGTGGCCGCATAAAAGCTTCACTAGAATCTCAATTCTGATCTCAAATGCTTTAGCTGGGTCAAAAAATTAGGCCACCTGAAAATACTGCCATGTATGAATATCAAGACGAACAATTATCTCACACCAGAAGACGACTGAGGATTCTGTGCAAATCCCCCTGGAACAAAAACAGGAAGCTGGTTTGATGCAGTATCCCTTTTAAATCTTGATTCCCGGGATGTATTTGGGAACAACCGCTCCTGACCCCGCCTGAATATTGAATTATTATCAGTTTTAGCAGCATCTTTTCCAGGAATACTTGGCCCACCAAAGAAAATGCTTTCCCCAGTGTACATCAACTTATCTGATTGCTGGAGTTGAGCTCTTGAGGAAAATGACTCTTCTGGTTGAGCTGCTGGCATTGGCATTGGTCTTCTACTGTAACTATTAGCATCTACACTAGCTTTTGATGTTGCAATTTGTTGTAAAGATTTATTTCTAGCATCTGTTGTGGCAGCGACTGATACATATCTCCCAGCTTCTTGGTCCCAAATTACAGATGTCCTTTTGACATCTCTAAGAAGAGCGGTTGAAGCTGAGAGCAATAATGGATCTGTACTACTTTCCTTCTGAAACTTCTTCTCGTCAAGTAGTGATGGAAAACTAGATACTGGATCAACGCCATGGAAGGTTCCCTTAGAAGTAGAAGGCTGAGCTGCGTTCAAACCAGGAATAGAGCCAGCTGCATTGAAATGGTTTGATCCATGAGCTCGTGGGAGAGGACTTAGCGTTACTGATTCATGTACATGACTAGGACTGCTGAAGCTACTCATGCTGTGGGTCCCAGTTTCATATTCATCTCTGCTTCCTTGACTAGGAGCAACAGAATTTCTCATAGAAGAGATTCTAAAGTCGCCTTTAAAATCTTTGTTTGCACCCATATCTGTACTCACACTACTTTGGATGCTTATGTTTTCGCTGGAACTATAGTCAATAGCTTGTCGTTGACGGTCAACTGGTCGCATCACAGATGATGAAGCTCTGGCTTTTGCTGCAGCTTTCATGACTTCATTGGGATCCAACTTTGCAAGCCTTAATGCACTGCGCTTGACTGGCTTTCTAGGTGCCTTGCTTCGTCCTGTTGCATCTGGATCAGTGGTTGATGGGACCATTCCAGGCTGCAAATGAGGGACAACTTCTTCCTGTTACACCACAGTTTTATGAGCAACAGAGATAACACAACTTTGAATGATCACATATTGACAAATATTGCAGAAAGATGAAACAAAGCACTAGCTTTGGAAGTTTTATGCATTGGATAATATGCGATGTTTGAACAAGTAAAAGTGTACACTTGATAAGGTAATGAATTATAATACACTAATACATGTGGATGTTTATACAACTTTATAAACATCCCAATCTCTCTTTCAAGTTTCCTTTCAAATAGAAACACCTGGCACAGTGGCACCTATTCAGTGGTTACCAAGTATTGTGTGAGGAATGGGAGCAGGCCAAGAGGGTCCGAACCATACAACCCTCCTCCCTCAACCCCTTCCAAGAAAGCTAAGAAACACCACACAACCATCACTACCAACAACAATGTCAGATCCTTAATCCCAATAGGATGAGGTTGGCGGCATGAACCAAAGATTCTATCTCCAGTAGTCGTCGACAATCCTCCTCCATCTACACAATATCGAGTGCCATAGGCTCAAACCATCACCAACAACAACCAGCAAGGACTCTCCTACTGGCAAGGTCAAAGCTGAGAAAGTCTAGGAAGCATACTTGCCACAATGCTTCAATATCACGCTATATATTCTTGAGGAAAGATGAGTAAGATAAAAGCCATGCAAGGTCAAATTTTAGTCTAAAGAAAGCAATTTTCCTATTCATAAGAATCATAACAACTCTATCTGCTCTGGCTGCTGAACAACCATGTATTATATTACTTCCTTGCAATCTTATACAGTTATAGATGACAAATCCAGCTCACAAAAAGTAAACAAGCATCAACTAACAAAATACAATGCACATTATTCAGACAATCAGCATAACCAACCAGCATAACAAAATACTGAATTTAAATTAAATTGACCCCTAATCATCCTTAGACATGCGATTAAAGATGATGTAATTGATATGCTATCAACACTGTGTTCTTGCAGAATAATATATAACGTGGCAACTAATTTAAATTTCCAAAGTATTTAAGTTTCATACACGGAGCCTTGCAGGAGAGTAACACAGGATATACCAAGAAGACACGGTACCTAAACAGGCTATCAATTTAAACAATTGTCGTGTGAAGCAAGATCGCCAAACTATATTATAGACAATACCTGATAATCCACAAATACTCTGGGAGGGGTACACGACCAAGCACCCTTGTACTGGAGGCCTAGAGAACTGCCACCGCTGAAACCAGTTGTTGCAGACCCACTTGGTGAATACAGCTCATTTGGTAATTCATCATTGTCAGACGCTGCTCCTGGTGGTGCCTCACTCATAGCCCTCATAGCCACAACATACTCATATGTAGTAAGACCCTAAAGCCACAAGTGTTGCAGCCCCAAATTAAGTTCCATGTTAAAATCACTCCCATTCTAACCAGCACCATAAGAAAGATAATGCTAAGGCGCCTACCTTTCTCATCAGTATTATGTGGAAAAAGAACAGTTCGCCCAACGGTATACAAGCTATAATGGAAACTACCGAGAAGAAAGCCTGCATGCAAAAAAATATTTTGATGAGGTGAAAGGAACACAAAGCCATCCACATTATTTATAAAAAGTAAAATATTACATTCGGTCTACAATGTACCCCATTTTGGTTCAACATACCACCACTGTTGGAAAAGGGACAGGAGTGAAACCATTCCCAAGTCTGTCAATAATTTCAGCCTCCATACCTCTTCTATTTACAAAGTAACGTACAAACACAGCAATACCAATTCCTGCTTCAATAACAAGCTGAACTAACAAACAGCATAGTCAATAAAAATAAATTGAAAAATAAAGCACCTTAAAGGGAACATATGCTTCAAAACATACCCAAATAAGACTTGAGGCCATCAGAGAGATGAAAGTCATGTAATTCTTCCTTCCCACGCAATTATTGAGCCACTGACATAAACCAAAACATAAGTTGATGTAAAATTTTCAGCTAGAAAAAAGAGGCTATTGAACATAAACATTTGACAGTATCAATGACCCAAGAAATATACCCGGCAGTGATGATCAAACCCATCCACACATTTATCACAGCTTCTACAATGCTTGCTGAACTTGCGCACCTGAATGGAGGCCCTAGTTAATGAGGAAAGGCCAAGAGTACATAGTATGGATTGTTCACCAACTCACTACATCAGGAGTTTGAAAATTCACAGTACAACTAACATAGAACATCAAAATATACATGCAAGTGTGCAACTACAACCCATAGGACTGGAGTGTTTAATGCCCTTCAAAGCACTTAATTGAGATCTCAATTGCAAATGAATCAGATCATTGAATATGCCCATTATCTAGCATCCTTTCAAAAAATTATATAACATAAAAAAAAAAAAAAATAAATAAATAAAAAAATAGGACCAAAGATTCCTGATCACAATATCATTTCTGGAAAAGCAACACACTCAAACAAGACAGAATTCAAGTTTTAGATATCACATGACTATACAAGATATAAAACTTAGGATTCTAATTATTGATTACACAAAATGAATTCAAAACCTGTATACAAACTGGATTTCTTTAATCCCAATAGATTTCAGAAATGCACAAGTTGTACAGACTATAAAGCACAAAAGTTCTTTAAATTTGTCGGAGACTGGAAAAAAAGATAAATATAAATTGTACTATGGGCCGATACAACTTATACAAATGCCAAAGTAGTAGCTATGTAGACAAGTAGAACCAATAAAGCCATGATATCATAGACAATATACCTCAGCATTGCATAGTGTGCAAAATAAAGCATCTTCTCCGTTGCCTTGTTGTTCCTCAATATCCTCCTCTTTCCGACAATCTTCACGGACAAACAATAAACAGAAGATTCCTCCAATGCCACTACAAGAAGATCTTTTCTTTGCTCGCTGCACACGATCACTAGACTTAGGAACTTCCTTTGCTGAACCAATCTTACTCAAGTTGCTTGCCATTGTCGAGCTCCTGGACACTGAATACGGTGAGGAGTGGCCATCTGTACCATTTTCATCAAATCTATTATGTACATCTTTGTTTGACTCTCCACTGAGATGATTGTTGGGTTGATTATCAAATTTATACATAATTCCTGGGTCTGCAGGATTTATTGCAGTGCACCTCACGTAAAGAATGAAAACAATGAGTGCCTACACATTGACAGATTTAGAAGCATAAGGTGAGCGAAAGGACAGAGGTATCATACACATGGCCATACAGAATAGAAGTAAATTATAAAATAGTAAGTTAAGCAAGCTCAAATTACAGAGATATAACAATCAGCGTGCCTTGAATAATAATAAAAAAAATTGATAATATCATTCTATGATATAAGGAATTAGTTAAAATGTCTCCTGAATCCTAACTTGTTTATGGTCTCATTACAAATTGAAATTTAGGGATTCCTTAAGGAATGGTGGTGTAAGTGCTACTCTTATATATGCTCAAAAATCATCTGTCAGATAATACGCCTCGACATTGCACAGTCTGGCTTAATTATCAAGCAATCTAGGATTCTAGGCCCATATACCCACTACATCTATTTTCTTATTTTACAGAAATGGAAACTAGAAAAGGGGAAAAAAAAACTAATAAAAGGAATGAAAACAAATCAGTTCTAACACAAAACTAGAGACCATTGACCAATGGCTAAAAGAAGACGCCCAAAAGTAAATCTGTAATTATAACCCAGGGTTTCTGAACTTCATTTCCCATATCCCCATATGAAACAGCACAAGTTTATCCCCAAATAGTGAGGTAAGATGGTAAGTAGGATGACCTAATGAGTTGTGCCATGTGGAGATACAGATCCCATAGCAACAACTTTTCTACCTAAGGAGTCCAGGAAAATGGGTTTTAGATTCTAGCATCCTGGTTGGGGAACAAAAGATCTATACTTAATAATAACTTCTGCACATTACTGCATGCCCTGATCCAGGAGACTAGCCATTCATGTAGGTCAAACCCATTAAAAGACCTGATGCTTCTACCTCCGAACATCATAGCTTTTCTTATCCAGTAAAGTCAACAACATCAGATGTTAGTATTGTAACTAAGTATGGCCAAAGGATCTCCTCTCACCAACAATATACATCCCTTGAATATATTCTATCAACCTCGTTGCAGTGCTCCAAACCAACGACCAGTTCCACCAACATATATATTATAGAAATTTTAAATAGTTTCTATAAAACAAGCATCATAAGTTCTAAGTTCCTATGTTTTTTTCTGACAAAAGCATCAAGAGTTTAAAGACATAAGTAAAGAAGTTGCAGAGCACTATAATAAGAGGAGAAATGGAAAATTAACACGATAATATAGGACTGCAGAAAAGCTATAAAAAGACATACCACTGGAGAATATGTAGCAATCAAAACATACTCCCATATTCGGCCTCCAAGGAAAGGTGCAAGGAAAGCATAGAATTCAACAACTAGCAAGCAGAATACAGTAATTGCAACAACCTGTCCAAAAAAAAAAAAAAAAAAAAACCAAATCACTATATAATAGATTATAAAGCACATATGCAAGCAGTCTATAAAACATCCTGCACAAATTCAACTTAGAAAATTCAATGGATAACAAATGCATCTTAATAAACTTCGCCAAGATCAATCCGTCATTCTAATCAATCATATTATCCTGTCTAGAACTCAAGTTCCGTCTCACCTAAGTGTTCGCAGCAACAACGAATACTTTAACTAGTATTCCGCAAGTCATCACAAATATCTCAACCATTAGACACAACCTCTCTACAATTCCTTTTGCACGTTCAATCACTCAAACAACTATATTTTCCGTATTTCCATTTATTCCGCGAGTCATCACAAATATTTCAACCATTAGAGTAATGATTAGTCACAACCTCTCTACAATTCCTTTTGCACATTCAATCACTCAAACAACTATATTTTCCATAATTCCATTGATTTTAAGCAAGCATTAACAGTCCTCAAGCAGCTAAACAGTCCATAATCACATTTTCCTCGAGACCACCATGTCTACTTGTTTGAGTTAGCACTAACAGACGTAACAGTAGTGTCATATCGCGCTCGGAACATCGAAAACAATGATTATCCATGAATTCCAGCTCCAAACTACTTAAACATGATCAACAATTTTGCGTTCAAACAAAAAAATAAACAAATTAAGTAACATTCACTACTCTCAAATTTTCAGTATTAAATTACGCTAAACAAAGGAAATGCAGACATAATTAAGCACAAAATTCGAGCAAATTCAAGCAACAACTTCAAAATCAGACAAAATTACATCGAAATTAGCTAAAAAAAATTAAAATTAAACTAAAATTACAACAACAAAAAAACAGAAAAAAAAAATATGGACAAAATTAGAAAAAGACAAACCTGATAAGTATGAGCTGGTAACTGAAATCCATGCTTTCTGACCATAATTGTCAGCTAAAAAAGAGCTGAATTAGCAGCAAAAACTGAGAAGAAGAAAATTCATAACCCTAGGAGAGAGAAAATGGAGAGGAAAGCAAGCAAGCTAGCTGGAAAAATCAATAGTGACAAAAGGATTAGTGGGAAAGTAAACAAGTAAAGTATCAAAAAAAAAAATATAAAGTGATGGGAGTAATAATTTAGAATTGACAGAAAGGCAAAGGCAACCAAAATTAATGGTATTTTCTCTTGAGTGGAAAGAACTTGTGTTGTAGTTGTATGTGGAAGATGTATATTGGAGGTTGACTCTTTATGGAGATGATGCTAATTTGGTTTGTTTTTTAAGGGTCACCCCATGGTCGGTTGACCATTAAATTTATGGTCCACTTGGAGTCGATGTTGATTGACTCGTTTCGTTTCGTTTCGTTTGGTTGGATGTAAAAAGTGTTTTGAAATATTGTGTTCAGTTATGTTTATTTTATTGTTTTTTTAAAAAAAAAAATATTTAGTCTAGTAAAAATAATTTCAGTTTAGTAAAAATATAAAAATATGAAATAATAAAGAAAAAATACAATAGATAATCGCCAAACACAAGGTGATGGAACAGGGCCTCGATAAGTTAATTTTGTATCATTTCTTAAAATGTAATGATTTCGTGTAGGTTTATTATTTAACATCAAAGAAAAATTATGTTTTAAGTACAGTACCATTTTTTTTGTTACATATACCCATTTTATTCATTGGATTGAGAGGGAAAAAAAGTGATAAATGAGTTATTCAGATGTAGTTAAGGCTTGTTCTAATTGACTGAACTGAACTGAATGTTTTATGAGAGAAAGAAGTTAAAAACTGAACCCAACTGAAAATAATCTGAAGAGAACAGGGCCTTAGACTCATGATGAGATTTTGTGTTGGGTACAGGTTGAGTTGGGTGCATTGGAGTACGAATTGGGTTTAAGTAAGGAATTTTTTTTCGAATACAAGTTATGCCGACTTTAAGTCTATTGACAATTATCATACTGTGAGAAAGAAATACAATTTTTTTTGGACACGAGGAAAAAAGATTTCATTAGTACTTTATCCGTTCTTTTTTACTTGACCCGATTTGACTTTTACACTATTCATGACTCCTCTTTTGGTGAATAATTTGTAATAAAAAACATATTCGTGTAGGGATCTTTTTGAACTCGTCTCAATAAGTACCATCATAATATATAACTTTTATAATTTTTACTTATGGAGAATTAAAGTTATTGATCATTAAAGTTTTGCACTAGCAAACATGATAAAGAAACGGGTCAAGTAAAAAAAACGGAGGAAGTATAATATAAACAGACGACACTTACATATAATTCCTAAGAAATCAAGAATTCCAGTACAAGTACATAAATACCTTTAAACTAAATACATCGCAGATTTGATCAACAATCACTTTAATTAAAAACTTCATTTTTTGAAGCCATAAAATCTGTGAGTTAGTAGTGATTCGGCTTGAAATTTGCTTATACATGATCGTTTGAGTGAAAATACTTATATGGTCCACTAAATTATTATGGAGATTATGAAACCCAGGATAAGTACAACAGAAAAATCATCATCATAAAGATGAGATCGATCTGCTTATTGAAAGCAATTAAAATGTTATTGGGGTTTACCACTAGTAAAACACACTAGTGGAAGCCCATACAAATATTCACAACCGAGACAAAGAGAAAAAAGAAGGCAGAGATGGAGACAAAATAGAGACAAAAGAAGAAAATCTTTCAAAAACAGATAAACCTTGCTACATGTGGTCGTGATTACATTAATTCATGTCAGACTTAGGGCCTATTCCGATTTACTGAAAACATCTGATGAAGTGAACCGATTAGGGTTGAACTGAGCTGAATAAAGCTGAAATAAATTATTTGTGAAAGAAGAAAATTAGAAACTGAACTGATTGGAGCTAAACTAAATTGCAAGGAAGGCCGCACAGGCAAGGGTGAAGAAAAAGAAAGGTAAACCATATCTCAATTTCCATTTTTGCAAGTCAAAGAAGCGCAAAAGATCAAGTTTGGAGCATCTTATGATTCATGTTCATGATTGTCATTCTTTTGTTTTGCATTGTCAAGTAAACCATGTTTATTGTACCCCCAATCCTCACTTTAAGTCTTGTGTTAGTGTAGCTAAGAGAGCTAAACTCTCTCCTTGTTCTATTTGTACAGTCAAGTCAATTGGAAGCTAATCTCCTTTTTACATTGTTGTTAAAAAAAATTCCCATAAATAGAGAAAAGTTTTCAAAAGAACTACTCTTTTTTTTAAAAAAAAAAAGGTAAAACACGCGCCATAAAAAATCACACGTAAGAAGCAAACCGTGAGCAGCACCGCAAAAGCAAGGCAAATTCTTCTTCAACAAATACACCGACCACGCGCTAATCATTCATTCATTCCCCTCAAAACTCAGAAATTTTAGAGAGCGTGTTAAGGAAACCCTAAAACCCCAATTTTTTTTGCTCTGAAAAACAAATACTTCCCAGAATCATTTTCTCTCTCCACTCGCTCCCTCCCCTCGCGTGACTCCGTTTCAGAAGATCACTTCTCACTCTTTAATTTTTTCAGGTACTCTTTTCTTTTTTTCTTTCAAAAATCCCTCTTTTTTCTGAGTACTTTCTTTTTAATTTTCTCTCTCCTCTTTCTCTCTCTTCTAATTTTGCTGATTAATTACAACTTATTTGTGTTTTGATTGTTAGATTCTGATTATAATGGTGATTTTGATTTGAGGAATTGTGTTGTTTTTTGGATTTTGATTGGTTTGGTTTTGGTTTTGGTTTTTGATCAGGAATTTTTGAACTAAGGTTAACCTAATTGTTGAATTTGTTCGTGATTTGATGTTTGTAATGTTGTTAATTGTGATTTTGGGGATTCGATTGAAGTATTACTAAACTGGAATTACTACTGACTGAACAAACTGATGTAACTACGAAATGAGCTATGAGTATAATAGTGTTGATGTAGACGGGATTCGATCTCAATATTTTGGACGAATTTTAGTATTTAACTATTAGTTGGCATTCATACGATTAAGTTAGTTGACATTCACATTTATAAAATTTGAGACTAAATTGACAAGTCGTTAACATTTGACATTTCATTGTATTGTTATGCTTGTGTTTTGGATCATCTGAAAATGAAATCATGTGTACGTTGGAGGTTCTGGTAGGAGAAATTTCGGTAGTAGTAATTGTTTTGTAGTGATGAGATGATTTTAATCCGGAAAATAGCTTCGAAGAATCTAATGATGAACATGTATTTGTGTGAAATCTTAATCATGTTGGTGCATTTATGAGCTTTAATTTGTTTATGGAGGCTTCATGCAGTTAGTATGCCATTTTGATTCATGAATGTATGATTCGACAATGAAATTTGAACGTATGCCCAATTGCCCAGCTGAATTTGTTTGATTTTATCTGTAGTAATGGTGTACTTGTGTCAATTTTGTATCTGAATCTGTTAGTTTTTATCTATAGTGATGGTGTAATTCTATCACTTTTTGTAGAGGACATGCTTTTTTTATAGTCTTTTTATGGTGTCTGCTTGATTGATTTTGGTTGAACACCCTCCTTCCCAATGCAATTTCTGGCTTTTAATCTTTGATCCGCTGACATGTGTAAGAGAGTTCGAATATGTATGGTGTCTTAGCTATGGTGTTCCGAGGGTATCTAGCAAGTTATCCCTTCCCACTGCAGCAAGTTGTGATAAAATTTTGAATGATTATTTGAACTGTCTTACCAATCTGTTGTGAACTGCAAGCTATCTGTGACCCTATTTCGCTGTTAACAGATGCTTTCATGCTAACTTAATGCCTTTTGGATACCCTTACAATGTGTTTGGGTGAGAGAATTATAAGGGAGACAAAAGGGAGGGAAAGTAATGGATTCATATTACTATATCTGGATATGAATTGGTGAAGAGAGGGGAAGGGAAATGGAGAGAGCCAATAACCTTTGCCTTTTACTAAACCAAATGTTGCAAAGCTCAAAAGATTTGAAGAGAAAACATAAGCTCATTTCTCTCTCTATGTCCCTCACTTCCCCTTTATATTTTAATGCACTGTTTGTGTTGGGGGTCTCACATCCTTATTTTTGGAGGTAGGGTTGGATTGGGTTTACTCTTTAATTCTCATTTTATTCGTCAACATTCAGCAGTTCAAGTTGTATCCTTTTGGCTTGGCCTTTTACCTATTGATGCAATTGCAGGAAGCTTATTGTTGGAAGCAGTTTGGTGTCATGGATATAGATCTTAGGCTACCATCTGGGGAAGAAGAAGATCGGCAAGATGAAGATCTAACCACTGATAGTAATTTGTTGGACAGAGAAGACAGATTAGATAACAGCGGGGATGCAGAGACTGTTCTTGTTGTTCCAGATGTGCATGCTGAAGAGGAACTAGCTCTGAATTCTATCACACCAGATCTGGTTGAATATAAGGAAGATGTGAATCTAGAGCCTCTACATGGTATGGAATTTGTATCTCATCAGGAAGCATATGCTTTTTACCAGGAATATGCCAGGTCAATGGGATTTAACACAGCCATTCAAAATAGTCGTCGTTCAAAGACATCAAGAGAGTTCATAGATGCAAAATTTGCATGTTCTAGGTATGGGACCAAAAGGGAGTATGACAAAGGCAATCGGCCCCGTATTCGACAATGTAATAAGCAAGAACCTGAAAGTGCTACTGGCCGTCGATCATGTGGTAAGACGAACTGCAAAGCAAGCATGCATGTAAAAAGGAGGCCAGATGGAAGGTGGGTGATTCATAGTTTTATCAAGGAGCACAACCATGAACTTTTACCTGCTCAAGCGGTCAGTGAGCAAACGAGAAAGATGTACGCTGCTATGGCTAGAAACTACGCCGAATATAAAAATGTGGTTGGGCTAAAAAATGACGCAAAGATCCCCTTTGATAAAAACCGCAATTTGTTACTAGAAGCAGGGGATGCTAAGCTGTTGCTTGACTTCTTCACCCAGATGCAAAATGTGAATTCTAACTTCTTTTATGCTGTTGAGCTGAGTGATGATTTGCGATTGAAGAGTTTATTATGGATTGATGCCAAAAGTAGGCATGATTACGTAAGTTTTAGTGATGTGGTCTCCTTTGATACAACCTACATTAGAAACAAGTATAAAATGCCTCTTGCTCTTTTTGTTGGGGTCAATCAACACTATCAGTTCATGCTGCTTGGATGTGCTATTGTTTCTGATGAAACCCCAGCAACATATTCATGGATAATGCAGACTTGGTTGAAAGCAATGGGTGGACAAGCTCCCAAAGTAATCATTACTGATCAAGATGATGCTATTAAATCAGCTGTTTCTGAAATTTTTCCAAATACTCGCCATTGCTTTCATTTGTGGCATATTCTGGGAAAGGTTTCAGAGAATCTTGGTCATATTATTAAGAAGCATGAGAATTTTATGGCTAAGTTTGATAAATGTATTTATAGGTCATGGAGTGATGAAGAATTTGAGAAGAGGTGGGAGAAGCTTGTTGTAAGATTTGAACTCAATAAGGATGATGAGTGGATTCGCTCACTTTATGATGACCGTAAATTATGGGTTCCAACGTACATGAAGGATTCCTTTTTAGCTGGCATGTCAGTTGTCCAGCGATCCGAGAGTGTTAATTCTTATTTTGACAAGTATGTACATAAAAAGACTACGGTGTCAGATTTTATAAAGCAATATGACACCATCATTCAAGATAGGTATGAAGAGGAAGCCAGAGCAGATTCTGATACATTGAATAAACAGCCAGCTTTAAAATCTCCATCTCCGTTTGAGAAGCATATGTCAACTTTATATACACATGCAATGTTCAAGAAATTTCAAGTTGAGGTATTGGGTGCTGTTGCCTGTCATCCTAAGAGAGAAAGACAAGATGAGCTGATCATAACTTTCAAGGTTCAAGATTTTGAAAAGAATCAAGACTTTGTGGTTACATGGAATGAAATGAAATCAGAAGTTTCTTGCATATGCCATTTGTTTGAGTACAAAGGTTTCCTTTGTAGACATGCAATGATTGTTCTCCAAATCTGTGGACTTTCCATGATTCCACCTCAATACATATTGAAGCGGTGGACAAAAGATGCCAAAGAGAGGCATTTGATGGGAGAAGTGATGGAACAAGTACCATCTCGAGTCCAACGGTATAATCACTTGTGTAATCGGGCAATGAAATTAAGTGAAGAAGGGTCATTATCCCAAGAGAGTTACAATCTCGCCCTCCGTGCTCTAGATGAAGCATATAACAATTGCATTGGTGTGAATGATGCTTGCAAGACACATATGGAAGTTGGAACATCAGCTACTCATGGGCTTCTCAGCATTGAGGATGGCAGTCCTAGCAGAAGTTTTAGCAAGGCCACAAAAAAGAAGAATCCGACCAAAAAACGGAAGGTATATTGGAGTATAGTCTTTAGTAGGATGGTATTATTGTATACGTGAGTTGCTTTCTTCTGTTATTCGTTTGTCATGCTAAGCTGTATTTGTCTTGTGTAACAGATGAACACTGAAGCAGAGGCTATGGCTATTGGGTCACAGGATGGCTTGCAACAAATGGTGTAGTTCTCGCTCTTTGTTTCCCTTGCAAGTTATTAATTTAAATATTGAGTGGATAGCCTTCAGCTGCTTTTACTTGGATGTAATGACATTGAATAATAAACCATATATGAGGCCTGCCTAAACTTTTTGTAATGTATATTCTAAGTGGTTTCTGGCACTTGCAGGATAAGTTAGGCTCCAGACCAGTTACCACTCTTGATGGATTCTATGGCACACAGCCGGGTGTGCAAGGAATGGTAAGAAATGCAATGTTATCAGAACATGTTGACTTCATCTCAGTAGATGGTAAAATTTTGCCTTTGTTCTTGCTTCTTGAAGGTGCAACTGAATTTGATGGCTCCAACACGTGAGAATTACTATGGAAATCCAGCTGCTATTCAAGGACTTGTAAGTTAGATTGAACTATGATTTTCCATTTGTTCTCAAAGCATAACTGTTGAAGTCTTTAATGTTTATTTTTCTCTTCTTTCTAGGGACAATTGAACTCAATAGCACCTAGCCATGAGGGTTACTATGGTCAACAAAGCATGCATGGGCTGGTATGTTTGAAACTGATGCACATTTTATATAACAATTACTTAAGTGCTGCTTGAAATACTGGAATTTCTGGCAGCAATACGTTCATATCATTTTGCTTGAAAGGTTGCTTTGTTGCTGCAAAAGACCGCCTACGATTTAATAAATCTCAGCAGAATTGACAAGTTCTGGGTTCAAATCTAGGTTTACTGATTATCATGCTTGTAAATCGTGCTGGATGATTTCATTCCACTACCTGTTCTTTCATTCATAAAAGTTGGATCACCTTTCGAAATTATAATATTTAGGCCTTCTGTGTTGCAGGGGCAGATGGATTTCTTCCGCACACCAACTGGTTTCCCTTATGGTATTCGGGTTAGTTCACCTGTATGACACAAATATCTGAAATTCTGAAGGTAGCTCCTATGGCAGCTTTATTTACATTTTTTTTTTTTTTTTTTTTTTTTTGCAGGAAGAGGCCAATGTCAGGCCTGCACAATTGCATGACGATGGAGCTAGACATTCTTAAAAGATATCCTTTACCCTTTCGCCCTATCAAAATAGCTCATTCTGGTGATTGGAGCATGAAGGGACTTGTGGAAATTAGAAAATGTGCTTATCTGGAGTTGAAGATTGAAGCTCCTCTTGATGTTGTGCAATTTGAAAGATGCACAGAAATGGCGTGCTCCTTCCTGATGTCTGTGAAATATGGGAGACAATGATATTGCTTTAGTTTCATGTGAAAGTAGACTTGGGGCTTTGCAATCACTCATATCATTCTAGCATTAGATTTTAAATGTACAACCTGTTGTAACTTGTATAATTTATACATGCATGTATTTATAATAAGTGTAATTTGCAGCCATTATGATTTTTGAAAGCAAAGTAAGGTTTCATGCTTTTCTATTGGTGCTGTTTTCTTAGTAAAGGCATTGGATCAGGTTGCTTCCATCTGCAATGTTGTAGACTGATCCTGAAGTGATCGAGGCGTCACAACTCCGATATTCATAATCAGTTGTCCAAGAGTGTGGACACGTTGACACGTTGTGCTGCAAGGACAGTTGCTAAAAGGCCCCTTGATATTGAAGGATAACTGTACGGGATAATCAATCACCCATCTATCTAGTTTCCATCGCTAGAAAATACTGTACTCACTTCAAGTGTCTTTTTGTATGAAGTTTACATCGGGCTACTCCATTATGAACGTGTTTAAGTCTCAACTCTGCGAAACTAAAATTGCACCAGGCTTGTGGTGAACTGAATATATCCCAAGTGCTTGATTCGTACGGTGTATATTTAGGGGAGAAGTAATGGAAGAGAACTAGAGATGAGCCTTATGGAAAGGGAAGAATTGTACTTCTCTTTTCGTTCTAAATGTTCCCATGGGGGATAAAAAAAAAACATTGGTACTTTGTGATAATATAAAATGCTACCTTCAATTTATTTCTTTCTTCTTCGTACTAGGGTTTTTTTTTTTTTTTTTTTTTTTTTGACAAAGAGTACTATTAAAGAAAACAAACAAAAATAACCAACTACACTCACAAAAACAACAAAGAGATCACGAGCAAACTTTATTCGAGCCAAGTTGGAGAACTTGAAGTCCACATTAGGCCTGCGATCACGCTTTGCACCTATACGAACCATCTGGCAACCTGCAACTGATTTAGGGCAATCCACTTAAGAACCTTTCTTCCTAAACCGAGGATGAAAAATAGCATTGTGACGGCGAATTGGATGACCCAACGACCTGGCATTGGAATGCAAAATGGACAGCTGAAATCACAAACTTTTCCCACAATCTCCTGTGAACTCATTCCTCCCATATTACTATTATCATCAGAAAGGGCGGCAGTCATGCACTCCGAACTGTTGTGCACCATTGGAGAACCTAAGGACTGCTGCAAAATGGGAATCGGCTGAGACTCTGGAATGGGCACCGTCTACCGCTCCTCATCACAGGATACATTTAGTGAAGGTAAGGTAGATGACCCTTCTACACTTTGCTTCACATCGTGGGAGACTTCCATCGTGATAGAGGTGATCACCTCCTTCGGATATGACTGCAAAACCGAAGCACACATGGACTGGGAAATGGGAGCCAACTGGAACTCTGAAGTGGGCACTACCTGTCGCTCCAATCCACAAAGGAACTTAACTGCGGTAGAAATAGAGGTCTCTGCTTCCCTAGAAGTTACATCTTGGGGGACCTCTTCGTATTAGGTTCGTCCGACTAAAAATTCTTCGTACTAGGCTAGTCCTATACTTCTATGTAGATGAGTTCATGACAGACTTGAGACTATTTATTTAGGAAACGTGAAGACACTGTTAAGAAAAACTTAAGTATCTAAAATGATTGATTTAGTACTACCTCTCTCTATAAACAACCTTCTCGAATCTTAATATATATCCAAACCTAACAGAAAGATTATTTGTGAACGGTGTGAGTAATGTGTTATAAGATTTATTATAAAGCCATTAATTAGTGTAGCATAGAGTAATGTAGTAAGCATAATTATCATTTCCAAATCATTATTACCCTTTATATCATAACCACATCGAAAGCGACCTAATCTGACCCGACCCGACCCAACCTGACCCAACCTAACCGATCAGATAGACAAGTAGGGATCCTATAAGTACATTCGTATAGATCACGAGTTACGTTAGTAATGACAAAACGGGCCGAACATCGCTAGTATAAAGATAGTTGGACTATCTCATCAAATCAAGGAAGAAATAGAAACCCAAAATTCCACCAATAACCGAAGTTTCTTCTCACGCTCTCCTCCTACCTTCCTCCTTCTTCTCCCCCAAATTTGAGGTTTTTCTCCAGAAATTTGCTTCATCACAACAAATTCAATTCAATTCCTTCTTCAATTTCTCCTCTTTTTTAATTCCCAGTTTTCTGCAATTTCATCGAATTGATCCAATTGTTGAAAACAACAAAGAAAAAGAGCGAATTTTCTGTGTTATTTTTTTTTGAGAAGAATTAATGGGGAAGAAGAAGAAGAGACAAATTGATAAGGTATTCTGCTACTATTGTGACAGAGAATTTGATGATGAGAAGATATTGTTGCAACATCAAAAAGCTAAGCATTTTAAATGCCATGTTTGTAACAAGAAGCTTTCTACTGCTGGTGGTATGGTTATACATGTTCTTCAAGTTCATAAGGAGAATGTCACCAAGTATATTTTCTCTCTCTTCATCCCTTTCTTTTCATTTAATTTTGATTTTTCCGATATTTTTGCATTGATTAGGTTTTTGACTTTCTATGTCGTTTTCATCAGATCTTTGTAATTAATTTTCCGTTTTTAGTGGTTCTTGTTTCGTTGATTCTACTGCTTTGTGGTGTATTAGAATTAGAATTGGAAATTTAGATTCTGTTTCTACTGGGTTTAATTAGTGTTGTGATACTTGAGGGAAAAGGTGTTTTATTTTTGTTATTTTCAAGGGTTAGGTTTGATTTGATTAATGGAGGCATGGAGCTTGTTTTTAAGGGAATATAGTTGATGTGTGTTTTTTTTTTTTTTTTTTTTTTGGTAGTAATTTTGGGGAAAGGGTAATAATTTGTGAATTAGGGTTTATACTTGTATGCTGAAACTTGCGATCTTTACTTGAATATTATGGTCTTTGGAAGCAATTTATGAGGGAATATTATGGTCTTTGGAAGCAATTTATGAGGGACTATTATGGTCTTTGGACGCAATTTGGAACTAATTGGTTTTAGCTATGTTGGTGAAACCAAATAGGAATGGGTCTCAGCGGTATTTATGTTATGTTTCCAGCACGCTAGGTATGGATCAGGGAGTTGGGGAGAGTGTTGGTTTGCCGATAGTGGAGGGGTCAACATTAACTTATTAGGGCCAAAAACTTGTGAATCTTGTCTATTTGGAAGGTGCTGTTAGATTCTTGTATGTGGTGTTCCTCGAATTGTTGGTAGTGTGGCAGATCAGTCTTGGTTAGACATTTATGGTTTCTTTGTACAAGGTAAAAAAATTAAGACAGGGTGAATTCATAATGTCTTGTGTGATTATCTAGGGCAATGCATCTCCACCCATTGGCTTTTTTATGTATTACCTTTTTCTATCACTTCCATTTAAAAGGTTAATCTTGATTCTTGATTGTTAATAATTATGAATAAAGGCACAATTTTTGCGTTATACTTTGCTGTGGATGCGTATCGTCATGGACTATTACATCGAGCATCTCATATTAATACAATTTTACACGTGCATTACTACTCATACTACTCATTCCATTTACAAGGGCCATGTAAAAAGTTTTACCATGAATATCCCACACCCTAGTGTATAAAGCTATGTTACTATAAAGTTTTGGAAAATTCTTCTGAGATGCTCTGATTGGACAATATAAACTCCTGTATAATTTACATTCATGGACCGTATGGTGTCCTGGTGGGGGTAATAAATGGTAATGACAATGCAATTGTTTGTAAGTTGGTATGGAAATTCTTATGCCAATGCCCATAGTAATGCTAGCTCACCCCAAGTCTGTTTTTCTTCATCACAATATTCATTACTATTTATTATCACTTGAGTGGTGTTGCTGGGTGACAATGAGCATTAGGAGGATACAGCCTGGAAAAGGTTCACTTTTCTTCCCATTACCCGCAATTATTACCATCTCCTCTTTGGGCCACCAAGGTCTTGAGTTGTTTATGAAGCATAGAGTATAGTGAGTTGTAATTTTTAATTAGCTTATTTACTAAATGCATAGATAGTATCCTAGTTTGGCATTGAATTAGATCCGTATGCAATCCTTGTTCAACTGCTTTATCTTGAACATATTGGTATCATGTTAAGAACTTTATTTATGATTTCATTTTTTTGTAATTTTTGCAGGGTGCCTAATGCAAAACCTGAAAGGGAAGCAACTGATATTGAAATATATGGAATGCAAGGGATCCCGCCTGATGTTTTGGCTGCTCATTACGGGGAGCAAGGTAGTATTGTCTTGTTTTTTTTGCTTGTACTTCCTCAGAACTTTTTTATAATAACTGCAGCTAGATTGCAAATATTGAGCATATATACAAGTTGTAGGATACATAAGGACTGGTCATAAAATTGGAACTTTTTTTTTTTTATTGTGATTTTAAGCTAATTTTTATGGTGATTTATAATTAAGTGTGATATTTAGAAGGTTCTTTACAATGCTGTTTGATTTATGAAATGATCATCCTAAGGAATTGCATAATTCTTTGCTTTTATATCGTTTTAAAGACTGGTCAAGGGGGAAGGGGGTTATCCAACTGTAACTCGGTTGATCAAACAGCTCAATTGTGTTTGATTGTATCAGTGGTGAACTTGCAGTAGTGTGACTGTGTGTTCTCACTTTTAGATGAAGAGTAGAGTGAGTTGTGCATAAGAGCTAGAAAAGGGGTTGTCTTTCTTGCCAAGAACTGTCTTTTAATTAACATAAGAGCAGGATAATTGAAGCTTAAGCAAGTATGCAACACAGAAAGTCCAGTGAAGGTTTTGGAGGGTTGGCCATTAAATTAGGATACTTTTGTACTTTTACCTGACTACCCGTAATGGTCAAACACTGTGATATTTGAGGAAAATCTGTGGGAAGGTATGGTGAGTGATTATGTGTATTTTCTCAAGCTGGCCCACTCAATACTATTATGCATTAAATACAGATTAGTAGAATATCAACAAAGCAATATTATATGCTAAGGAAAGCCAAAGTTATGTACTACACTATTCTCAAATCTCACTTTGACCATAATTTATATTAATATATAGTATTAAATATTATCATGTACCCACATTTATAATTTTTTTTTTCTTTTTTTGGCAAGCTTGTTAAATGTACTAATATCTGGTGATTGACTTGGTCTGTTATCTGTGCACTTTTAAAAGTATTTTTCTTTGTATTTTCGTGCAGAGGATGATACACCTTCAAAATCTGCAAAAGTTGATATTCCGACTACAAATATTGTTGGTGGTATGATGCCAGGAGCAGTTGGTTTTGCTCCACCTGGAACTTATGGAATGATGCAGCGACCCATGTGTGTATTTTGAACTTCGTTTCTATGTTAAGTTTATATTACCTTAGTTGATTTTTTTTTTTAATTTTTTTTGCTGCCTATGGCATGAATTTGTACCAAATTTTTGCTTTCATTTACCCCGAACAAAAGTGCTGCATTCCCAATCTATTTAGGTAGATTGTTAGCCTTGTTGTATCTGTGAGGGAGGAAAGGAGGTTATTAGGGAGGGAGAGGCAAGTGAAATTTGGGGCATTGATGGGCACCTGGAAAAAAAATCTGTCTTGTTTGGTGAATATGGTAATGTGGACTTGGGCATACCTGATATAAGTGATGATGAGGTTTGTAGCCCAGTTAAGAGAGAAGCACAAGAGATAGTGTTGGAGGTCTGTTGCAAGGCTGTCAGTCCTTAACAAGCCATCATTGGAAATCAGTGAAATCCACACTGGCTTTGCCTTTTGTTAGTCACCATCAAGAGCTTCCTAAGCAGCAGGGAGCTGGTGATGAGGAGAAGGGTAAGGGTTGGTGTAGCTGTGTAGGACAGTAGGAGTGAGATCAAGTTTGTTTCCTTTTCTTGGGAGTAAAAGAAGTCTACCTATAATTCCTATATATGTCCTGATATGGCCTTTCAGAAGTGTCATGGTCAGTATCAAAACTGTATGATAAAAGGTTGTTAATAAATGACCTATTGGTTTCTTATCAATTTTTAAGCTAATTCATGTATTATTTTGGAATACAATTCCTCTGCACCAAATTCTGGTCCACCTTGAAATCTTTAGGTCTTCAATGTTGTTGGAATTTAATTGTGAAGCAGGGCATAATAGTTCTTGTCAGATGTTTTAGTGACTCTTCTCTATTTTTTTTTTATTACATGTGGCATTAGTCAATTTTCTCTTGGCTACAATTCCTCCATTTTGGTTGTAACACTGACTCACTTTTCACAACACCAACTTTGACCATCAATATCTTGGACTTCCTTTTGTATCCTTAAAAATTGCATTACTCTTACAAGCTGATTTGGCCATCAATATCGTTATTTACTTTGTTTTTCTTATTGAAATTTTTGGACAACATTGTACACAATAACTTATTGTATATCATTTTTTAAAATGTGGTCAAAGTTATGAATAATGCAATAGTTGAAGTTTTGCAATTTTAAAGAAATGGATGTATATAAAATTAAAGTTGATATTTTGAAAATATATTTCGAGACAAATCTAACAACATTTTATGTAGTACTAACTTTTTTAAAAAACATTTTTAATAAAAATATGGTCAAACTGGGTTTTATAAATGGTGCACAAGTCGAAGTGGAGCAATTAAAAATAAGGAGAATGGTGTAACATTCAAATATCTGGATTCTACCCCCTGCATCCTGCCTTTCTAAACCTTTTTGCTAGAATCTGAGTTGATGGTGTGATGTCTTAAACTATGTTTTGTAGTTTCCTAGAATTGCCTTTTCTTATGCTGATTTTATAGACTTGGCTTCATTTTTCTTCCTAATTTATGCCTTACTGAACATGCTGATTCTAATTTACTTCTATCTCTGGATTTGCTGGAGGCAGGTACAACCCAGCTGTTCCAGGACCCCTTGGTTGGCAACTTCCCCGTCCACCGGCATGGTATCCACCGCCTATGGCGATGTCAATGCCTCCTGCAGTTTCAGTACCTCCAGGAGCTTCCGTTCCTCCACAGCAGCCTCTTTTTCCTGTTCAAAGCATCGCTCCACAATTGTCTTCTACTGTAGCTCCTGTGTCTCAACCTCCTTATCCACCTGGTGTCCATTCTTCTCCGGCTCCTATCCCTGTTTCACAGCCTCTATTTCCTGTTGGAGCTACCGCCAATATGCCAAATCAAACTTCAGCAGTTCCTGCTCCAGGACTTCTTCCATCTATGTCCACAGACATGAAAGCTTCTGCAGCCACATATTCTAATGCACCTCCTAATGTGGTAAACAATTACCATTTACCAAATGGTCAAGGTATGTATCCTAGTCTTTCAATACCTTTAGAAGTTTGCTGTATCCAGCTCTATGCTTCCTCCAGCGGCAGTGATTTTTTCCACTGTATTTGGGATAGTCAGAATAGTAGGGTAGTATAGTCATGGATGGCAGGAAACTGTTCGTTGCTTCTTATGCTTGAGATGCTAGATTTCATCAAATGTGAGACTCATTTTAGGTTTGTACTTTGTTTTTATTGGTGAAGTCAAAAGTAAAATTAAGTTTCTCTTTGCTCATTTTTGTGATTATAGGAGCAGCAATTAATTCACATTCATATGCATCTGGCCCAAACACTGGTGGTCCGTCAATTGGTCCTCCTCCTGTCATCGCTAATAAAGCTCCAGCAAACCAGCCAGCCGGTAACGAGGTTTACTTGGTGTGGGATGACGAAGCCATGTCAATGGTAGGCTTCTGTTGATGATTTTGCTTCTTCAACTGTTAAGTCAACTGTTGTAAATTTTCAGAACGTTTATTGTAGAGCACTTTATGACTGGCATGTAAATGTTTGCAGGAGGAGAGAAGGGCATCGTTGCCAAAGCATCAGGTTCACGACGAAACCAGCCAGGTAAGTTGGAACTACCCTGTTCTTTTCCATGTTCTTCTGAGATTTCAGTCTGGTTTTTTGATGGTTATCTGGGACTTGATACAACTCTTCCCTATGTATTTGGCATAAAGGTAACACTTTTGTTTTATTGCCATCTTGGTTTATATTTTATGGAGAGACTAAGTGAGGTCAACTGGTCAAGTTTTGAATGTGCTTGATTTCAAATACAGTGTGAAATATTGTAACATTTTATTGCCAATAGCTTCGACTTAGCACTATTTCTAAGTGCCATTATCCAGTTTCCACGGAAATTCTGCTGCTTTTGTGGGCATCAAAAAGGTCCAAGTAGGTATTTAAATGTGCTCTACTATTGAATGGTTAGTTATGTAAAATCTGACAAGCATGTTGTGAGCGGTTCAAGGTTACCTGCATCTTGCACCAGCCTTCCACACTAAAAGTGTATGTATTTTGCTGGTTTAGATTTGAATTTGCTACCTGTTAATTATTTTCCCCCATGCTTGACTGCGAAATATGGGGTTTTGACTTTTGAGTGGAAGGTGAGCATGCCAACAGGCTTTTGCCATTTGTATCGTTTCTTATTATCTTTTATGACTTTGCAGTGCTTTCCAGGTCAGCTTCTGTCTAATTTTTGGTTATCAATGTATTGTGTAGAAGCTTATCCCCCTATTCAGAAGCTTTTGCTGGCATGAGTTTTAAGCTATTTTTTTCTTTTGAATTTTCAGATGAACTCAATAGATGCTGCCATTGATAGAAGAATATCTGAGAGCAGACTCGCGGGTAGAATGGCTTTTTAGGCTTGAATAAAAGGAGTAACTACATTTACATGCAGTGGAAGCTTGCTTTTTGAGTGGGATTGAGGTCGCAAGTGGATGGTCTTTCCATTGATCCTGTCGTTTGTTTTTGAGTATAGCACATTCAATACAATCTCCAGCACAAAACTGGTCGAATTATCTGAAGTAGATATAAATCGGGTCAGAAATGAAAGCTTTCTTTTGCCGGAATTGTGCCCTAGATTAGCAGGACAGATACTAGATTCTTTAGGCAGAGGATTCCTTCAGTGTAATACTATCTGATTATTACAACTAGTCATTTATGTAGTTCACTTGTCTGACAATGACAATTTTTCAAGACCAAATGACATTTTTAACCCTTCGGCCTGCTCGATTTAAGGCATCAACTGGAGAACCATTTCATCTAGAGATTCAGGAGCTGCTGGTCAAATGTAACTGCTGTTAGTTTCAGTTTAAAAGAGTAAATTATATTCTTTTGATGGTTTTGTCCCTTGTATTATGCTGAAATGTTTTGAATGTCTTCCTATTTTTTAGTGAAGTAATCTTTTTTTTTTTTTTGTTCGGGTTATGTGTAAGGTACTCAGAGTGTTTCCTGATTATGCAAATGTTGTTTACTGACAGTATTGGTATGTGTGAAGATCAACAATTGAATATACAGAATATCTGGTAGTATACAGAGTTCTGCAAAAAAATTATCTTTTGGAGGTTTATTGAGTGTCATGTTTATGTAAATTATGTTAATAATTGATGCTTACAAATCCTTGGGTAATGAGAGTTGAGACCGGAGAAGTTGAGTGTCTCATCACTCACAGGCTAATATTCGAGACTTAGGTTTTGTTTTCTTCACTTGCTATTAAGAAATTATTGATATGGTATTTATAGTACTCATTATTGTTTAAAAATTTTGTCAAATTGTTTCAAAAAAAAATAAAATAAAATAAAATAAAATTTGTCAAACTGATAAGAAAATTTTAGATTGAATCTTTATCATATAACTAATATATAAAGTTAAACTTTTAGTTAATTTTTAGAAATTTCTAATATTTCAAGTTTATTTTGCTATTTTTTTTTTATAAGTTTTTAAATCTAATATTTTCACAATATTATTATTAGTCTTAAATTATGTTAGCCTAGTGTACATAACGTCGATGATGGGAAAATACAATATTAAAGATCGAGTTTATCATATTAAAGGTCTGTTCACATTTACTAAACTGATTGGAATTGAGCTGAACTGAAATGATTATTTTATAATAGAAGGAAACTAAACTGAAATTAAGCTAAAGTGAATAAGCCCTAAATTATACTCGGCCTTGAAAAATTCAACAATATTAGAAGAGGAGTTTAAAAACTCAACCATATTAGAAGAGTTTAAAAACATTTTTAAATTAAACAAATTTAAGGGGTGGTCAACGAAATAGTATATTTTTGATTTATTAAGCTTTCTTGCAACATCTTCAAAATTAAACATGTCTATTGGGAAACAAATAGAAATATATATATTTGATTCTATGATTTGTCAATTCAGATAATTGAGTCGGATTAGGTAAAGTCAGATCAAATTTAAATCATGCTAAATCATAATGTCCATACAAGCCAAAATTTGGATTGGATTACTTATGTATTGGGTAGGCTTAATGTTTGACCCTTTTATCTCTTGTCACCCTTGCATTATTGACAACAATCATAGAATGTTTAGCTCATAAAAAATACAAGTATGAAGTGACGTGACAATAATTAAACTACACAAAGAAGGAGTCTATTCCACCTTGTCCCTTTATGAATTTGTAACCACACAAATACACAATAAAATGTCTAATTAATCCCCAATAACATCTCGTGTGCATCAATCTCTAGTATTAACTTATTATGAGATCTAATTAAGATTAAATAACGTTTGTTAGCTTTTTTATAATTAAATTAATTGATGTTTAGTCCCTTTAAGATTATGATAAATATCATACTATAACATTTTTCATAGGTTTACGATATATTTTGTACACTTTATCGTATCAGGTTACTAAAGTGATTTATTTTATAAATTATAACAACATCCGATAAACTAATGTAAGACGGTTCCTTGAGAGACATATGTTAGGAAATAAACTAAACTTATGATGCACTCCGTACCTTTTACTTATTTTGGGGAATAAGTAAAATATCCTAGTTGATGTGTGTTTCTAGGTTAGCATATATAAGAGGATTTAGGCTTATTACAAAAATTTCCTCATAAACACTTGTCTTTTTTATTATCGTGTTTTTGCTATTTAATTTACATTGTGTTGAGGTTGACTTCCCAAATCGTTCCATTTGTATCGATCCGTTATACTCCTTCCGTCCCCTTTTAATAGTCACTTATGGACAAATTTTAGTCCCAAAATGTTCACCCCATTTGCCTTTTCCAACAACTATTAATATTAATTTTTTACCAAAATTTCCTCCAATTTACGACAATATTTGTGCAAATTTAACTTTTCTATGTAAATTTTGTTTTCTCATGTACTTTTATTACTTTCTCTTTCTACTTTTTTGCATACACAATATCAATTTACTTTTTCAATGTGTTTTAACTATTCTTGTGTTTATTAATTCTATTGAAAAATGCCTATAAGTGACTATCAAAAGTGGACGAATGGAGTAATAACATATAAACCGGATATTCTTTAAAAGAGGAAAAGGGCCCCTCTTTGCGCTTAACGAGGGGTAGAGAAGAAAACGTAGCACCAGTTTTTGCAATTGAGAGAGAAATATGGCAAATCGAGAGAGATCGATACGACAAGCATAGTATCAAATACATCAATCATCATAATCTTTACACCTTCCAAATTTATTTTCCCAAATCAAATTTTATTCAACAAAAATGTCAAATTCTACAAACCCCAAATCTACTTGGTGTGCTGACCCTCCTACTGACCGCCCTGTTCGTGTTTATGCCGACGGAATTTACGATCTCTTTCATTTTGGTCATGCTCGATCCCTTGAACAAGCCAAAAAATCGTACGATTTTCAACTTTTTCATCTTTTTGATCTTTGAATTTTTCTGGGTATTGTTTGAATTCTTAATTTTTGTAGTTTATAAGTGATTTTATTTATGTAATATGGTTTTGAATGTGAGATCTTTGTTTGTCAATTTTGTGGGATTTTGATGTTGTATTATAGGTAAATCACTGAATTGTAACAAAATGAAGTTAATTTGAATGATGGGTTTTTTCTGGGTATTTCCTTAGATTATATGTTATTGGCGGTTCAGGAATTGTGTGTTTGTATTTGAATATGATGTGGGTTTTCTGGGTATTTTATATTCTGTTGATTTTAATTTTATCATATAGTAGTTTTTGGTGGGAATTTAATGCTCTTTAGATGTAAGTTGATTGGATCATTATTAATGAGGTTTCTCTAATGTAATTTCTTCCTATTGTTTTCTATAGGCGGTTTGTAAATCGTGTTTTCTAAGTGAGTTTAATGTATATTTACACGATTCTGTTTTAAAAATTACAGAGGTTTATGAATCTATTCATATTATATGGTTATATATTGTGGCATCATATTGTGATTATACTTTGTATGGTTTGTCAATTAATGGGGTTTTGCCTCTGCATTCTTTGATTTGTCTGATTATGATTCATATATATGTGGTTTATTATGTACTCTGAAAGTTGTCTTTGTTGTTATGCATATGAACCCGGGATACCGTTTTCGGTTGAATTTCTTTCTAATTTTGGATGTTCTATATAGATTTCCAAACACATATTTGCTGGTGGGATGCTGCAGTGATGCAATAACCCATAAATACAAGGGGAAAACTGTTATGAATGAAGCTGAGCGCTACGAATCTCTTCGTCATTGCAAGTATGCTTTCTTTCCTCTTTTAAATTATAGCAGGAATGCATATTGGTTATTTGTTTCAGTCGTATAGATATTTGGCAAAATATGGTTATTGGATGCTTATAGAAAATAGCTTTTATCCTAGTTACAAAGTACTTAGTGTTAAGTTTTGAGTCTTATTGTCATGAGTTGGTCATATCTCGTGACAACGGATCTGTGAAGTTTGGTGTCTCTTGGTCAAGTCTTTTTCCATGAGTTTTGTCATGTTCAACTAATTTTATTTTATTGGAAGATCATGTGGTTTCCCCTTTTATCAGATTTTATGATAATCTTGTGCAGATGGGTTGATGAAGTTATTCCTGATGCACCTTGGGTGGTAGATCAAGAATTTCTTGACGCGCATAAGATAGATTATGTTGCCCATGATGCTCTTCCGTAAGTGTAATATGAACCTTTGTACCTAACATTGGAAACTATGGTTTTTAGATGTGGACGTTTGCTGTACTCTCTTTTTGTTGATTTCAGTTCTTCACTTTTCTATCTAATCTATTTTGAACTTTTCATGTGTCAATGCATAACTAGTCAAATTATCCTTGATTTCTTACAGTTATGCTGATACCAGTGGATCTTGCAACGATGTCTATGAATTTGTGAGTTTGTTTTAAACATCTTTTAGATTAGCTGCTATAAAATTAATTTTGCTATACCTTAGCAATAGCTATTGGATATTTTTTGGTAAGTTAGTTTCTTTGTGGCAGGTCAAACTTGCTGGAAAGTTTAAGGAAACCCAACGGACAGATGGTATTTCTACTTCAGACATCATTATGAGAATTGTTAAAGACTACAATCAATATGTGATGCGTAACTTGGATCGTGGATATACGAGAAAGGAGCTAAATCTTAGCTATGTGAAGGTGTAAACTCTTCCCTTATTACTTTTTTCATGTCAAATTATGATGCTTTTGAGGACTTGAGGTGGTTTTGGTGTATGACCCTTGATTTATATATCAGTATTCTCACATGTTTGTACGTTTTGTTGTTACAGGAGAAACGTTTAAGAGTCAATATGAGGTTAAAGAAACTCCATGAGAAAGTCAAGGAGCAGCAAGAAAAGGTAAAGAGGAGGTTAATTTATTTTCCATGCTTTATAGCTGCTTTTATCTATTATTCTTCCTGTATGATGTATCACTTTGACTTTCTTTCCAATGTAATTTATCCGCTTGAACATAGTTACATTTTTGTGCCTAAACTCAAGCTTACCTGGTTGTTATCATGGTCAGAGCTTCCAAGGAATAGTTCTCTTTTATGTGGAGATTAGTTTTTTACTTGTTATTATGGTCAACGAGGTTATAGCTTGTGTCTTGTGGGATGCCTCTATCCTGGCGGCCTGGCAGACACCCTTTTTAACTTTACTGTTTATACATAATGGTTTATATGCACCATCTACCTCTTGCTTCTGCTTATCACATCAGTAGAATGCTTAAGATAAGGGAAAGTGTTACCAAAGTCAATTCCCTTGAGGCCTTGCATGCGTGTTACCCTTTTTCTTGATGAAGAGGATTTTTGGTGGGCTGAGTGGTTCAACTTCTTGTTCAGAAATATATGTTAATTAAGGCTGTATTTAGGAGTTTTAGAATCACCTTCCCCCCCCCCCCCCCCCCCCCTCTTTATATTTAATTTCCCACTGCTGATTTGGTATGCATCGAGTGGGTAAAATGAATGAATGCTTGATAATTTGAACACTATGTTGATATAAACTGTACATTTACATATACTCGTGTTATTCATCTTTGAAAGTGGTATTTGGACACATGGTATTTATATTTAAGCAGTTAGATTACGTTAGTTATAATTTACAATTTGTCAAAGATTGACATAGACTCATCAATGTTGATATGAGATTGTCAATTCAGGATAGCAGGAGTACTTTGTTTCAGTGTGTTTAAGCATCTGACAATGTTTATATGAGAAGAGTTAATTATAATACCTTATATTGTTGATGTGTGGAGTATTTTATAAAATCAATTCACAGTTTAAACTTGAAATTGCCCAAGTATGTATTATGTGCTGTTTTAGAAAACTGCCACCTAAAACAACCATGGGCATCTTGCCGATCTTGGAGATTATGATTGTGGCAAGTTGATTGAGTTAACATGAATATTTTTCTTTGGGGAAGGAGTGCTAAGATATTTTGGGAATGCTCTTTTGACTTCTGAGAAGGTTGAGGGTTCTGAAGTCTGATCACTAATATAGGTGGTATTTATTCAAATTATATGTAACATGTCCATTAAACTCTCATTGGCATCTTGGATATTTTGATTGGCAAGTTGTAGAGGTTATGTGAATATTTTGGCAGACATTGTCTTACCCAAACCCCACTCATAATCCTACCCTTTTTTTTTAACTAAATCTTACATTTATACAGCTTATATCTCTCTTACTTTCTTACACTTGCCCTACTTTCTACATTCTTTTTTCCTCCCCTTGGTTTCTATTGCTATTGTAACTGTAGCCTTATTCAGAACGGGTGTAGTAACTAACTAACTAGTTAGCACACACTTTTTGTTTCTTGAATTTTGAAAGTAGCAGCTAGTGATAATGATGTGATGACTGTTATACAAAGCCCTGAAAATAGAGCTGGCAAATGGAGCACTCTGTTTTCAGTGCCAGGCGGAAGTCGATTCATTACTAATTATCTGCTGTTATGGACATGGTTGGCTTAGGCCTTCGAGAATTTTGGTGATACTAGTATTTGCTGTAGGGAAGTCTTGCTTTTATGAAGTTCTGTTGATTGGGCAAGTTAATGTTATGACCAATCAAAAGATTACTCAACGCATTTCAAGTGTCAGTCCTTAGTTCAAGGCATCTTGGCAATTCTGTTAGGTTATCATCTATCGTCTGTCTCACCCCTTTTTCTCCTTAAAACTTAGCCCTACTTTTTTCATGGCTTCTGAAATTACCTTTGCACCTACCCTTAAATTGTATTAAAATGCCCACAACTCTTAATAGATATGTGTACAAGGCTACTACAAGCTCTTATAATAGTGCAGTTTATGGCTTTATGCTGACACAGGTATCACTGTGTGCGGTTGATGTATGTGGATGTGGGAATAGTGATTGTTTGACTCATAACGAATGGGTAGTCATTGTTTCCTAGTTTCTTTAGTGTTATTATGGATGTGAGGATAGTGATTGTTTGTACATATTACCTAGTCTTGTTACCTTTACTAACAGGCACAACATTACTTGATTGCAGATCCAAACGGTGGCTAAAACCGCTGAAATGACTCGTAATGAATGGGTGGAAAATGCTGATCGCTGGGTAGCTGGATTCCTTGAGATGTTTGAGGAAGGATGTCATAAAATGGTATACATGCTTATAAGTTGGAACTTTTACATTTGAAAACAACTACAACTATACTAATTCCTACATTGTCGACATTCATCAGGGAACAGCTATTAGGGACCGAATTCAAGAGAGTTTGATGGGGCAGCAGTCTAGAGGTTTGCTGCCTAATGGAATGGTAGATGATGGAGAAAGTGAAGAATACTTTGACGATGATCCTTACTATGATGATGAAGATGAGTACTATTATGATGAAGATGAGTACTATGATAATGAAGAGGATGAAGAAAAGGATAAGCAAGACAAGGATACGAACAAACAGGAAAAAAATGATGAGAAATCGAAGAAACAGGAAAATACTGATGAGAAAAAGAACGAACCTGTGAAAATAGAAGAAAAAAATTAGACAGTTGGGAGTTTTGCTCGTCACTATAGGTTGATACGTACTATCAGAGATGATTTTCAAGGGGTCTATGTAAAGTGTGACAGACATAGTAGCGTGTTTTCCATTGTATTTGTAGCTATTACGGAGATAGTACAGGTTTGCAGGACCCAAGTTGTTGATTAGTTTAAAAGATTTACTTGCTACCGCACTTACACCCCCTCCGCACTCTCGTTTTCTTAGCTTGAAGGACAAATGTAAAGATTGAAGAAGATGAACAACAAACCCGAGGGCGGGTTGGGTTGTTGAATCTTCTCATGTTTTGATCTTGTAGGAATATACTGTTTATGTGGACTAAAAAGCTTTTGGTATATAGCCTAATTGTTTTATAATTTCAGCTATTAACTTTTGAAAGATGGATCATCTTCAAATATGGACATATGGTAGATAGATGATTATATCTTTATTTTGACGTTGTCAAAAAAGATGATCCCAAGTAAATCATAATTCGTGTAAAGTTCGTCCAACACTCCAATCCCATCAAAACTAATCACCCATTAGCTTAAAGATTACTCAAGATATCATTCATACTGTCATTCCAATCTCCATTATCTAAATCAATTTTTCTCTTTGATTGTCATATTATCTCGAACCCTTTTCATACTTAATCTTGATCTTGTTCTTATACTTCGTCCGTATTTGTCACAATAAGATAAAATGAACATTTATTTCTGTTTCTTGAGATACTTATATTGAGTACTACGCATAAAATAATGACTAAATTACAGACGAGATTTGTTCAATAACTCTTTCGACCAATAGCGTTCCCAAATACATTATTGATAACCAAATTTTACCGATGGATCGTGTAAGTTGGATTTAATATTGATGTTGGTGGACTACTGATTAGTCATTATTGGTCAATGGATAGATTATAGATACACTATGCAACTACATGGTCTATGGATTATGTTAAAACCCCACTGAGGATTGAGGAACAAGTAGAAGATAATATGACAGGGTAACAGATTACGTCATCCATTAAGCCGTTGTTTCCTGGAAATAGCGGTGAAATCGGGGAGTTCTTTTCTACAGACATTCTAGGAACAAAGATAATTACTGTAAGATGCAAATTACAGCACAAATTGTTTTCACAATTAGTGCTTTTCACTTTCAAATTTAGATTTTTCCTCCTTTATAACATAGGCAAAAGCAATGTTGATGCAACTCCAAACAAGAGCACAGTAGTTCCAGGCATGACTGATGAATTGTAACTATTTCACTACTTGAGTTTAGAAATATCTCATGAATTCAATATATACACAAAATGCCAACAACCTCAACTTTGCAATATCCCTATTCCCTAACAAAATTTTAATTTTTATGTAGTACGTAGTATACTTGTAGTAAGCTGTAACAGTAGTAATATAATACTATGCCCAAAAAATGATCTATCATACGAGAATTAAGTCTGGTGCACAAAATGACATCACCAAAAACAATGAATGAGTCAATGAAGCTCTATATCAAAGTCCATCTCACCTTCAATTTCACCTTCGCCTTCATCAATTACTTGGGTTTCTTCTTCGGCACCACCACCAACAGAAGAGTTGCCACCATCAGAAGAACTCGACGATGACGACCCATCTGACGATAAGTCGGTAGCCGGATTCGAGTCGTCAGACTCTACCCAGTCGGCGAACTTCCGATTGAACAACACATCCCGGCCCATAAGCAATTCATCGGCGGTGAGAAGGCCGGAAATCAAGCACTTCCTCGGCATCTCGCCGTCAATCAAGTGATTGATGTTGAGAATTGAGCCTAGCGATGCATTTTCGTGCACCCAAACACGCTTAGAATTAGAAATCTTTGACAACTCAAGAACGCAGAATTCAGCTAAATTAGTCACCGTAATTACATCAAAATTCAAAAGCAAGATAGTTTCAGCCAAGATTTCCTCCTTCAAGTCTTTCAATTCATCCTTGAGAGCGTAATACTCTGAGGTATACTCCATACCCTCCCACTCTTCATACGGTCTTTCTTGAAGATTATCTCATTCTCCCTGTTATGTAGACGGAGTAAATTCCTCAAATGCAACGTCGACGGACAAGGTGGATCAGCATTATTCACCGTCCACCGAGATCTGGGTGGCAGAATGGGAAACTCTCCGGCGTCAAAGGGAAAGTGACCAACGTCAAACCTGGGATCTCCTTCACCACCGTAGGGATGAAAAGGCTCGATCGGTGCCGGAAGAGGGTCGACCGGGTGGTGCGGTGGTTCCGGGAAAGGGTCATCCGTGTGGAGGGGTGGTGGGAGAGGTTGGTAATGACTAAAAGAACAGTATAATGCAAGGGGATGTGCAGAAACAATTTGCAGAGGAAATGACCGATTATTCTCATTACCAAAAGCTGAGCACAGCACTCAAAATATATACAATAAGACAAAGATAAGCTTTTAGAGAAAAAGACTAGGAGCAGAGAATAACGGCTAAGATTCTCTTTTAGGAATAATTCAGACCCTTAACAAACTAAGCAGCTGGCACAAAGAAGCTGGCAATAACTAATTTGATTCTCTTGACATAATTACTAAGATAACCCTGCCTCATTACCCACCTTCAAGCTGAGTGCTTGGATGAACGAGCACCAAGCTTGAGCAGAATGTGTTGATGTTGATTCACAGACAGTCCCTTAGTAAGGATATCAGCAAGCTGGTCTTGAGATGAGACATAAGATGTAATCAGATCACCAGACTTTACCATGTCTCTAACATAGTGGCAATCGATTTCCACATGCTTAGTCCTTTCATGAAGAACAGGATTTGCAGCAATGGCTATTGCAGCTTGATTATCACAGTGAAGAACAGTAGCACCTAGGTGAGATAGACCTAAGTCTTTTAGAAGAGCCTTTAACCAAGTAACTTCACAAGCAGTTAAGGCCATGGCCCTGTATTCTGCTTCTGCAGATGATTTTGCAACAACAGGCTGTTTCTTGGATTTCCAAGAAATTGGTGATTGTCCTAAGAGAATGCAATAACCAGTTGTTGACCTTCTGGAAGTTGGACAACTAGCCCAATCACTTTCACAAAATGCAGTGAGTACAACAGCAGAATCAGAAGCAAGCAGAATGCCTTGAGATGTTGTTCCAGCTAGATACCTTAGTACCCTTTTAACAGCTTGCATATGAGTAGAAGTAGGGGAATGCATAAACTGACTCAACAGTTTGATTGTAAAAGAGATATCTGGCCTGGTAATAGTCAGATATATAAGTTTGCCAAGAAGTTGCTGATAGACAACTGGATTAGGAAGCAATGTGCCTTTGTCAGAAGAAAGCTGAAGATGAGCATCAATGGGAAGCTTGAGAGGTTTAGCATTGAGTAATCCCTGTTCTTTCAGCAAGTCAGTGACATATTTCTTCTGGGACAGAAAAATTCCATGATCAGTGTGATCTATTTCTAGACCCAGGAAGTATCTTAAAGCTCCTAAATCCTTCATATTAAAATGAGAGGAGAGAAATGCTTTCAATGCACTTATTTCTGTGCTGTCATTGCCAGTGATAAGGAGATCATCAACATAAATTAAAACAGCAGTAAAGGACTTGCCTTTAGAATTGGTGAAAAGACTGTAATCAGATTTTGATTGTTTGTATCCAAAAGATTCAAGTGAGGAAGACAACTTCACAAACCATTGTCTAGGGCCTGCTTCAAGCCATATAGGGATTTAGTGAGTTTGCAGACCAAATGAGAGTGTTTGATTGGTGTTTGCCCTTGAGGATCAACACTGATTCTAGAGCCAAGACCAGTGTACCCTTGAGGAAGTGACATGTACAGATCTTCAGTCAACTCTCCATGCAGAAAAGCATTGGTTACATCCATTTGAGATGTAAACCAATTTTTCATAGCAGCTACAGCAAGCAAAGTCCTGACAGTTGTCATTTTAGCAACAGGTGCAAAAGTCTCACCATAGTCCAGACCAAACTGTTGCCTGCATCCCAAAACCACAATTCTAGCTTTGTGTTTCTCAATTTCTCCATTGGATTTATATTTTGTTTTATAAATCCACTTGCATCCTATCACTCTTTTGCCTGCAGAGAGAGTAGTAACAACCCAAGTTCCATTTTTTTCACACTGCTCAAGTTCTTTGTTCATAGCACAAACCCAATCAAAGCTAGTTACAGCATCTTTATACAGGATAGGATTCTGAGTTTTGTCAAGACAAGTCATGAAACAATGAAACTCATGAGAAATTTCCTGAGTTGCAAGATTAGAAATTTGCAGATCAGATTTTTTCTTGGGTTGAATGTAATCCTTAACCCAAAAAGGTGGTTTAGAGATTCTTGTACTTTGTCTGACTTGATTATCATTATCAAGTGACTGAGGAATAGGAACAGAATTTTGAGTGTGTGGAGAAGTGGGAGGAGAAGAAGTAGAGGGAGAGACAGGAGAGGAAGGATGAGTATGAGAGGGAGTGGATGGATTTGAGATATCTGAGATGTCATTACCAGAACTGAGTTCAGAAATATCATCCATATGTGAAGTATCAAAATTCTCTTTATTTGAGAGAACTAGTGGTACTGGTTTCATATAATGTTCAAGAGAGGACATTTGAAAAGGAAAGACTGTTTCATTGAAAATGACATCTCTTGAGACAAAGATTTTTTTATTCTGTATATCAAGGAGCCTATAGCCCTTCTGAGTTGCAGGGTAGCCCAAGAACACACATGGTATTCCCCTAGGCTGAAACTTATCAGAGTTGCTATTAGGATTAGCTGCAAAGGCAAGACAGCCAAAGACCCTGAGATGTGAGTAATCTGGAACAGTGTTGTATAGCACCTCAAATGGAGTTTTATTTTTCAGAACAGGAGTAGGTAGCCTATTTATAAAATGCACAGCAGTCATTACACACTCTCCCCAGTATGACAAAGACAACCCTGCCTGAAACCTTATAGCTCTAGCAATTTCAAGGATATGCCTATGTTTTCTTTCTACTCTGGCATTTTGCTGTGGTCTGTCCACACAAGATGTTTGATGTATGATTCCAAGATCTGCAAAAAATTCTTGACAGAATTTATCATGAAATTCTAGAGCATTATCTGATCTCAAAAACTTAATTTTCAGATTGAAATGTGTTTCAGCATATTTAGAAAATTCCCTGAGCTTAGAAAGAGATTCTGATTTCTGCTGCAAAAGATAGATCCAAGTAGTTCTGGAGTAATCATCAACAATTGTCAAGAAGTATTTGTACTTCCCCCTTGTACACACCTTGTAGGGTCCCCATATGTCCATATGAATCAGCTCAAATGGTTGAGAGGCTCTAGAAGAACTCAGGTCAAATGGCAGTTTGGCGAATTTTGCCATTGGACATGTGACACACACTTGACTGTTCTCAGTGATTGTTTTGTTAACACACTGAATATGCTTGAGCTTGCCCAAAGAAGCATGCCCAAGTCTATGGTGCCAGACTGCAAAGGACACTTCAGCAGAATCAGAGTGAGCAGTTAAGCATGTTTGCACATATACAGGACACTGAGAGACAAGATCATTTCTAAAGGAAGAAGGTGAAAGATAGTACAATCCATTTCTAGCCTGTCCAATGCCTATCACCTTATTTGAAAGAGTATCACTGATAATACAGTGAGTGTTGCTGAAAGACACTTCACACTGTGAGTCCTTCATCAATTTATGAACTGATAGAAGATTATGCCTAAAATTTGGCACAACCAACACATTCTTCAAAGAAAGAGAATTAGGGAGCTCAACAGTTCCAATATGAGAGACCTGAGATTTTGCACCTGTGGGGAGATTAATTGTAAGAGATTGTTGACATATTCTGGGGTTTGTGACAGATTGCAGAGAGGAAGTCATATGATCCGAGGCTCCTGAGTCAACAATCCACTCACTAGAGCTAACATCAGCTGTGTTACATGATACCATGCCCGAAAAACTTTGGTCCAATTCATCATCTGTGTCATTTCCCTTCACAGGCAAGGGAAGTTGTTTTAGCAGCTGTTGAAATTACTGCTGAGTAAGAGTAACATTCCCAGTGCTTGGAGCAGCAAGCAAACCAGGTGTGTGAGCAACAACAACCAGTTTAGGAGTTGGCTTGCTCCACTTTTGATCCTGTGGTCTGTGCTGCACAGTGTCTGTTTTCGACTTGTGGTGCCAGTTGGGGTAACCTACAACCTTCCAGCATCTATCTCGTGTGTGACCCCTAACACCACATACTGAGCAACTAGAAGACCTTGAATCACCAGCATTGGAAGCCTGAGAAGAAGGATTTCCAGAATTTCTAGGATATCCAGAATATCCCGAGTTTCTGCTGTACATAGCTGAAACATCTGAATCAGGCTGAGAAGAGAGAAACACCTCTCTCTGACTCTCCTCTTGTTGCAACATAGAACAAGCACAATCAACAGTAGGAAGGGGAGTCAGCATAAGCAACTGGCTTCTCATAGCTGCAAATTGCTCATCTAAGCCATTTAAAAACTGGAACAATTTTTGCTCTTCTTGATACTTAGAAATAGCATTCAACAAGGACCTAATCTCAGCATTCGACTCAGTGACAACAGGCAAGGAATTCATAGCATCTATTTCTTCCCAAAGACTAGACATACTAGTAAAATAGACATTTATAGAGCTACCATTCTGTTTGAGATTGTACAGATCCTTATTCAATTTATACTTCCTAGAACCATTAGTCAGAGAGAAACGTTTTTCAAGTTGGATCCATGTTTCTCTAGCTGTGTTAACAAATAAAACAGATTTTTTAATTGTGTCTGATAAACAAGCATGAATCCAGGAGATTACCATTGCATTGCAGGTGTCCCATTGATCTGCCTTCACTGGATCAGCTGCATAAGTTGATCGAAGAACAGTGCCAAGAACAAAGCCAACTTTCTTTTTAGCTGAGAGAGCTATCTCCATTGAGCGTTTCCAGGATCTGTAATCAGCAGAGCAAGTAAGCTTTGCAACACTGATGGAATAAGAACCATCATTAGGGTGTAAATACAACACACTACTAGGATCAGCTGCCATGAGAAGAGAGAAAGCAAGAATACTGAGACCAGAACAGAAAAACAGGAAAGAAAGAATAGAGAGAGAAGAAGAAGATCAGAGAAGAAGAACAGCTGAAAAAGAAGATAAACAAATGAGAAAAATAATCTTCTGCTGTCAATCAATCCCGATGTTGCATAACCTGCTCTGATACCATAATGACTAAAAGAACAGTATAATGCAAGGGGATGTGCAGAAACAATTTGCAGAGGAAATGACCGATTATTCTCATTACCAAAAGCTGAGCACAACACTCAAAATATATACAATAAGACAAAGATAAGCTTTTAGAGAAAAAGACTAGGAGCAGAGAATAACGGCTAAGATTCTCTTTTAGGAATAATTCAGACCCTTAACAAACTAAGCAGCTGGCACAAAGAAGCTGGCAATAACTAATTTGATTCTCTTGACATAATTACTAAGATAACCCTGCCTCATTAGTTGGTGCGGTGCCGGAAGAGGCTTAACCGGGTGGTCAGGTTCCGGTGCCGGAAGAGGGTCAACCGGGTGGTGCGGTGGTTGGAGAGGATGGTCCGGTGCCGGAAGAGGGTCATCCGGGTGGTGAGGTGGTTGATCCGGTGCCGGAATAGGGTCATCCGGGTGGTGCGGTGGTGAGAGAGGGTGATCCGATGAGTTAGCCATTGAAGGGTGGTTCTTGAACAGAGAGAATCAGATTCTAGAGAGAATTTTATGGAATATTGGATTCTAGAGAGAAGTTTCTGAATTGCGTGGAAGAGAGAGAAATGTTTTGGGGGAACCGAAATTTTTTAATTGTATTATGATTTTAAATACTATTGTGTGTATTATTATTTAATCATAGATTACTTCATCTATTTCCCTCAAAAAAAAAATTAAATAGATGTTAGTTTGATGTTTGATTTTAGCATAATTCACAGAACAATTTTAACCAGTGTGAGTGATTTATATATGAAAAAAAAAAAAAAATTATTCAAGTGGATGATTATTGGAATCGTCTAAATAATTTTTTGATATTAAATTTCTGCTTATTAACAAATAAAAATGTTATTAGTCAAATTGTGTGTTGGCATATATTCAAGTTGGTGCATTTATTTTGAAATATACATATACGTAGTATATATATACTTCCACTATTACTTAAGCAAAAATACTTCATTTTAAAAAAAAAAAAAAAAAAAAAGGTTTTATAAAATGAGCAAAAATACTTGACAAAAAAATCCTTAAACCAATAGGCAAAAAAAATTATTACGAATAAAAACATTAAGTCATTAAACATGTTAAATCAATCTAAATCTTTAATGTTGAATCAATCTATAGGCAGGTTCTATCTACCTACCTTTTGTGTTTGTAATTTTTTTCCCTCCATTTATACATTGCTTATGAACTTCTTTTTGAGTAAAGAGTTGAAACTGATGGTGCTCTTTGACTTCGGTAAACAAATCCTATTTGTGTTGAATTACGATCGGTAGATTCAGGTTATCCCAAAATGTTAATTACTCTTATAATAAACTTTACACTTAGGACTTGTTCTCTTCAGCTTATTTTCAGTACATTTCAGCTCCAATTAGTTTGGTTCACTTCATTTCCTAATTTTCTTCTCTCATAAAATATTCAGTTCAATTCAATTCAGTTTAGTTTAGTTCCAATCAGTTTAGTTCACTCCAGCTCAGTTCAGTAAATAAATTCAGTTCAGCTTAGTTCCAATCAGAAGTTCAATTTCATGGGAAATCAATCTTTCAAGGAATTTGCAATTCCTATATTCTACCAAACGAGCTCAAAAAGTGAAAATGGAAGAATTGAAATTTCATGGAAATTTAATTATCCCATAAAACATGAGAAGTTAATTACTTACTTCCCCCTTGGTCACTCAAAATTCCCATGAATTTCAAATTCCCTTATGACAACCAAACAACTTAATACCATTTTTAAGAAATTTTTTGAAGGAAATAAATTCCCATGAAATATAAATTAACATAGGAATTAAATTCCTATGTTAACCAAACAAGCCGTTAGTATTTTCTTGCGTTAACCAAACAAGCCGTTAGTATTTTCTTGGCAATAAAACTTTCCATTTATTGTAACTTTCTATAGGTATTTAATTCTCATATGCAACTAAACGGGACAAAAATGACAATTACTTATTACAGAGAAAATCATCAGCAGTTATAGTTCCAATTCCACATGTTAACACAATGATAATAGTCCGATCAACAGCTAAATACCTGGTAAAACCTGCAAAAAAAAAAAAAAAACACCTCCTCTCTCTTCCGTTCTCTTTGTTTCAACTTCCAATTGAAGCGCAATTTACGTCATCTGGTATTTCTATCCTCCATAGAAACCGCTTTTGAGGTATGATGTTGTTATTTATGTAATAATTCAATATCAATTTGACAATCTAGGGTTTTACGATGATTTAATTTTATTTTAATTGGGGTTCGTATTATTGAATATTAATCTAGTGTTTTACGATAATTTAATTTAATTGGGGTTCGGATTATTGAACTTAGTAAGGTTCTGGAAGTCGCGATTCTAGAGAAGAAAATTATGAGCTAGGTTGATAATTGAATCAAATTATGGAACTAAGATATTGGACTTTTTCCCCTAAAATCATGTGATTTTTCGAGCCTAATTTGATAATTGAATCTAATTTGTCTTTAAAGTTAGGATGGAACTCCGATATCGTACTCCCCTCTTAAAATTCTGTGATTTTTCGAGCTTAATTTGATAATTGAATCAAAATTTGCTTGTTAAAGGTGCTATCTTTGTTGCTTAGCGCCCTCTTTTTCTCTGTAAATCCTTGCCCCAGATATAAGACAAACTTTTAAATAAAACGGATGTTAAGTAAATTAATGAACATCCGGCATAAAGTGACAATAAAATGTGCAAAAGTTACACTAAAACGCACAAAAGTTATCCTGACATATATAAAAGTTATTTATGCTGCATTGATAAATTTGACAAAAGTGACACTAAATATGACAAAGGTGACACTAAATCTGACAAAAGTGTACCCGATGTTCAGTAAATTACTGAAAACCGGGTGTATACAAAAGTTTTCCCGGATATAATTGAGTGATTTTTGGATTTAAATAAGTATTTGATTGGTATTGTTGAACCTTGTAGTTTGTATTTTGTGATCAATATGGAGAAAACGACATGGCCTATACTAAAATCTTGCAAGCATCAGGTTGGTGTATTATTTATTTTTGTCCATTATTAATATACTCTATTGCTTGAATTTGCTACAAAATTTGTCACGCTAATTTACGTTATACCGATGATAATTAATTACTTCAGTGTTCTGAAGCAAAAGGCTGTGAGTTCATTGATACGAATGATCGATTGAGTCAGTTGCCACGTGATGTTTTGATGGCAATCATGTCCCTTTTAACAATGAAGGAAGCTGGAAAAATTAGTGTTGTTTCACGCACATGGTATTACTTGTGGCGATGTTTACCTGTCTTGTTCTTCAAAGTTGATCCTTCTACAATTGAAAATGATAAACTCCTACTTCCCCAACAAAGATCAGGTTTGATAAATTCTTGTATTGGATGTATGATATATAAGCTCGCTTATAAATTACTATGTTATTCTTACCAGGTATTGATTTGAACTTGTCTATCAGGTTTTACAGGTTGGGTTAACAGTGTCGTGGGAGCTCATCTTGGTCCTGTTATTGATGAGCTAAGGGTGATTTTTGACTTAGATGTCAAATTAGAATCTGATATCGATAAATGGGTGGTTTTTGCATTATCAAAACAAGTCAAACACCTTGAATTGGACTTCACACCATTCTACAACAGAAGTATTTCCTTGATTGATTGCTATACTTGGCCCCTTGAATGTCGTATGTCATCTCTTGCTCTGCATGCTAATATGGCTTTCTTAAGATCTTTGTGTCTTAAATATGTCAATATATCTGGAAAAGACATTGAGTGTCTTCTGTGTGTGTGTTATGCCCTGGAGGATCTTTGCATTGTTAATGGGTCAATCTATTTAACACATATAAATCTTCCGGATTTATCCCTACAATTGAAGCATTTAGAGGTATCAAATTGTCCCCGTTTGATTTGCATTGACATTAGGGCCCCAAAACTTGTGTCATTTACTCTTCATGGGCGGCCTATAGACCTCCATATTAGAGATTCGTCGTTGCTTTCTAAGGTATCAATCGGTAATGGTGAGTTTCAAGGAGAGATTGTGGACCATGCTCTTAGCTCCCTTTCAACGTGCTTCTCGAATGTTAAGTTCATAAGTTGGGACTTGCTGTTGGATCCCCAATTTGGTGGCAACCTTGTCAAGGTATTTCAATAGATGCCATGTGAATAAATACTACTCCGTTTGCTTTATTTTTTTATTTTGTAATTATCATTTGCTTATGCAGGTGAATATGGGGATCAATAACCCACCTTGCATGACAAACCTCAAACATATGGAATTCCATGTTACAGCAGTAATGAAAGCCTACTTGGATGGGCTGATTTTATTGAGGCATCTCCATTCTTGGAGAAACTCACTATGCAGGCAAGATACCCTCAGTTCTTCACACACACACACACATATATATATATATATATATATAGCCTTCCTTTATGTGAGAATATCTAATATGTTCTAAATTTTAAATCTAATGTTTTAAATATTTTTTCAGGTGTTCTAACAAATGCTGTATACTAATACTCACATGTTTTAATCATATATAGTTAAGTTATGTGTTATAAATTTTAAATAACTTGTTCCAAAATTTAATCTTATATGTTTTGAATTTTAAAATGTTTGTCTATGATATCTATTCATATGTTCTAGAAATTAAAGCCATATGTTTTAAATTTTTTCTTGAATGTTTTAAATTTTTACTCACATTTTTCTATATTTTATACCAAGTGTTTAAAATTTTTATTAACATGTTCTAAATATTAAATCAAATGTTCTAAATTTTACTCATGTTCTAAATTTCATAAAGTAGATTTTCTAAATTTGTACTCATATGTTCTAAATAATTACTCACATATTCTAAATAATTACTCACTTGTTTTAAATCTTTACTCGTATGTTCTAAATAATTACTCACATGTTCTAAATTTTATATCAGTTCTAATGTAGGTATGAGTTTTCACATATGGACCTGTTCACACTAAATCCTTCCCCCAAGCAACAATTCTCATAAAAGATAGGATTTTCATGTAAATACCCATTTTCACGGATCTCAATCCTATATGTAGTGTTTTGCTTAATGATGATTGTGGTTTTTCTCATCTTGCATTGCAGTTCTCGTTATCATATTACATGAGTACTGACTATAGGAGAGATATAGTTAAACGCAAAGGGCGTCCTCTAAAAAACTTGAAGACATTGGAGCATATTGGCTCTCTGGGATTACCAATTGACATTGAGTTTGCTACCTATGTAGTCGAGAATTCCATCATGCTGAAAGGTGTATTTTTTTCAAAATTATGGGTGCCTGAAAGAGTTAGAAAATCTACAAAAAGGCGTATTAAGGAGTTTAAAAATACTTTGCCCCAAGGAATCACCTACAATGGCTTCCGTACAAAATTAATTACCCAGTCCCCATAGATAAATTAAAATTCCTATGATTTGCAACTTCTTTCATGCCAACCAAACAAGTTTTAACAATTTCTAGGAATTTGATGTAGATTCCTATGGGAAGTAAAATTACCATTGCAACCAAACAACACCTAAATTTTCACTAGATTTAGGGATTAAGTGTGCCTTTATTTATTTATTTTAGCTTGATGGCTATTTTCTATTCATAGCAGAAGCAATAGTAAGCATAGACATAGTTTTTTTTATTTTTTTTATTTTTTTTTTAATGTATGAACTAATTTTTGGACCCAGACGATGTTCCGTGTTATTACATATTTACATAAAATTAATAAATGTTTTTATGATTTAATTTACTTGTAATTAAATTTGTTGTTCATATTGTCATTTGCTTCATATTAATATTTTGGTGGTAAAACACTTGTTTGTAGAACTAACGGGAGGAAGGGAGAGAATTGGAAGGATTAAATTGTAGGAAATTGATCCCTCCAACAATGGAGAGATTTGGAAGGAAAACTCATCATTTTTCTCTCCCCTCCCCTCCTCTCCTCTCCTCTTCTCCTCCCTCCCCTTCTTTTCCTTCCCTTTTCTTTATCCGAACAATCTTGTAAAGGTTCTATGTTCACAACTCCTATTCTGTACACCTGGGTGTACCTTCCTCTAGGTACCCCAGGGGCATTTTGGTAAATTCACAAAAAAGCATGTCTCTTACACATGATACCCGGAGCTTCCTTTCTTCTTCCTAATTTCGACACTCAATTTCATAATTTTGTTCTTCATAAATTTGCAGACAATTTACTCGAAAATTCACAGCAATAATGGCATAAATGCATAATTGATTGCAACTCCAATACCAACTCCAATACAAACAATCGAAGATCAATCTCAGCAATTTTTTTGTGAATTTATCAATATTAGTTGTTAATTTGAGCAAATTGATGCAGTAATCTATATTTATATGAGCATCAATTGATCATGATTAAGTTGATCTTTTTCATTCATCAAAATTGATATACATCAAAATTGATCATGATTAGCAAAAAGCAAACTGAGGTAATTAATGAACATAATCTCATTTTTGGTTATTAAACAGATTTTAATTGTACTGAAATTGAGCAAATGGAGGTAATTAATGAACATAATTTGATCGTTGAGCATATTTAATTTAGCATATAATAACATTTTAATTTGATCATTGACACATGGACGTTATTAGGATTTAGGATTGTCTTTTAATATAGGTAATATAGGGTAATGATATATGTAGCTCTTACCTTAGGGCTATATATAAGCATTTAATATACTTCCTAATATAAAATTAAGTTGGGAATTCATGACAAAAGCACGCCAAATCGGTGTATTTAATATTACTTTATCCCTAATATTTTCTTTTTGGGTTTTTCTACATAATTACCCTGTAGTATCGGGTTTTCTAAGGTGTGCCCACCCTTTTGAGAAATTCTACACTGTAACCCCATGGTACAGTTAGTAACTGTACAGTACCCTTGCCGTTAGTTTTACTTTAACGGTGTTATGTTTTGCTAAAACTGAGCCAACTTTACATTTTGTAACCCAAAAGTCCAAAAGAATAAAAAGATACATGATCCATCCTAATGATCCTATTCCTAATCTTAAACCCCCAAAAATGGCAGCAACTTTTGAATGGCTCCTCTTCCATTTCCCGCCAATTCATCAACTACCCACTTCAGTTCTTCCCTAAAGGTATCATCTTATACTCTCTATTTCTTCAATTGAATCTCTGGGTAATTTGCAAATTTTGCTGTGATTAATTAGGTCAGAAGTTTCCATTGTTCAAAAAACACAAATATATAGCAAAAATTAAGGCAGTAATAAATGGGGCAAAGGCATTCAGTACGACATCGTGGGATGAAAAACCCTTTGAAATACTGCCTGATGGTAAAAGGGTGTGCTTGGATGAGATTTGCCTCGGCTAGTATTGCCTCTTTGTAACAACAAATCGTATGGTTTCAAAATTAACTTGAACCTTTTTATTCACACCAGTTTTTCATACAGTAGCATTAAACGTTTTTAAAACAAACTTTTTCCCCCACTCCCTTCCCCCGGGGTCTCCTGCATACATGCCGGCTTCTGTGCAAACTAGCAGTACTGAAGCGAATACGCACACCGGTCCATCTTAGCCTCGAGGATGTTGGTTCCATCCCTGTCATAGTGGCTCATTTACTTTTTCCCATACCTCCATTCCCTGGCTCCCTGCTTGTGCAGCACTAGTTACTGTCAGTTGCAAATTATAGCACAACTTGTTTTCACAATTAGAAATTTTCTACTGCTTTTCACTTTCAAATTTAGATTTTTCCTCCTTTATAACATAGGCAAAAGCAATGTTGATGCAACTCCAAACAAGAGCACAATACTTCCAGGCATAATAGGCATGACAAATGAATTGTAACTATTTCACTACTTGAGTTTAGAGCTAGGTCGAGTTTCTTAAAAGTAAAATTTTCTTCAAGATCGCAACATAAGTAACTGAGAAATATCTCATCAATATACACAAAATATAACAGTGATACGCTAAGTATATAACCATCTCTAACTACCTCCCCAAACTCCAGCAAATTGATCTTGCAGGAATGTACTGTTTATGTGGACTAAAGCTTTTGGTATATAGCCTAATTGTTTTATAATTTCAGCTATTAACTTTTGAAAGATGGATCTTCTTCAAATATGGACATATGGTAGATAGATGATTATATGTTTATTTTGACGTTGTCAAAAAAGATGATCCCAAGTAATTTCTCTTTGATTGTCATATTAAATTGAACCCTTTTCATACTCAATCTTGATCTTGTTCTTATACGTCCGTATTTGTCACAATTAAGATAAAATGAACATTTATTTTTGTTTTTTTAGAAACTTATATAGAGTACTACTAACGCATAAAATAATGACTATATTATAGACGAGATTTGATCGGTAATTCTTTCGAGCAATAGCAATTCCAAATACATTATTGATAACCAAATTTTACCGATGGATCGTGTTAGTTGGATTTAATATTGATGCTGGTGGACTACTCATTAGCCATTATTGGTCAATGGATAGATTATAGATACACTATGCAACTACATGGTCTATGGATTATGTTAAAAACCCACTGAGGATTGAGGAACAAGTAGAAGAGAATATGACAGGGTAAGAGATTACGTCATCCGCAGTAAAAGCATGACGTCATCCATTAAACCGTTGTTTCCTGGAAATAACGGTGAAATTGGGGAGTTCTTTTTTACAGACATTCTAGAAACAAAGATAATACACTGCCTCCATTCCTAATTTCCTATTGTTTTTTTTTTTTAATTAACTTTATCTATTTTTGTATCTTTAACCATGCACTTTTTTACTTTAATAAGTAAAAATTATCAAAGATATATATATATATATATATATATATATATATATATATATATATATATATATATATATATATATATATATATATATATATATATATATATATTACCTTAGCTAATTTCGGTGCGATGTATAAAAATTTCACTTCAAATTTAGAATTAGACAACAAAAGCATTACCTACTGTTATTTAACAAACAAAAGCATTACTACAAAGTAGGTTAGACTACAAAATTCAACTTGTAGCTTGTTAAGATTAAAATTGTATGGCCAAATTATGTATCCATAGAGTGTGAATGTGTGATGCATGTTTTAATTTAAAATCGCTTCAGATGTTTTGAAGCTAAGAGCCTAAGTGTGCTAATTTGACGATTTAGAAAGTGCAAATATTATTTTTGATGCAAGAAGTTGCAAATATTAAATATAGGAATAATTTTTAGAGACATTTAACAATAAAAATGTAACAAATGAGAAAATTGTATTATTAGTACCCCGTAACAAATTTTAAAAAATTCCATCACATGCTAAATTGTACTTTTGTAGTCATCCTTTCCTTTAAAAGTGTTATTGTTACACATAAACACTTAAATTTCTTATTAAGAGGCAAAAACTATGAAACATAAGTTGAATAAGACATTTGGGTCATTGTCAAGATCACCTAATATTTCTGACTTTGACCAATTATAGGTGACTCTCCACAAATAAATACACCCCATCATCTACTTCTTTGCTTCTCCTAATCTCCTTTCCCAACTTCATTCCTTTCTTTATTGCCAATCTTTTTTTGCCCTTTATTCAAGCAGCATGACTAGCACAAGTGACTGGCTACACTTCCACCAAAGTAACCCCTCGGCCGCGTCCCAAACACCTTACGCCACCACAACCACCTCCGCCGACCTCTTCTTCCCGGGCCGGGTATCCGATGCCACGGTAGTCTCAACCAACATGAGCCCTACCACCAGCCCGGCTCCATCGGGCCCGGCCCAACTAGGCCCGACTCAGAGCCGGGTCTCCAAGCCCGCTCGCAAGCGGACTCGAGCATCCCGGCGAACCCCAACCACACTCCTCAACACCGACACCTCCAACTTCCGCGCCATGGTGCAACAGTTCACAGGCGGCCCGAGCAGCAACTTCGACATCCCCGGGCCGGGCCCACAAATGTTTGGGAATGGAATGGGCCGTGGGTATGGGCTTCATAACCCAATGGCCCAATTACAACAACAGCAACAACAACAAGTATTAAGCCCACTACAATACTCCATTTCATCTAACAACAACAATAACAACATTATGTTCATGCAAAGAATGGGAGAAAATTTTACAACACATGATCACAGTAGCAACATTAACATGAACATGGGATTGACCGGAACTGGAACTGGAACCGGAACCGGTGGCGGATCGTCGTCGAGCGAGAACCGAAGCATGGACAGTTTCCATTTTTAACATTAGGATCAGATTAACACAAAGCATGATCAAGCTAAGTGTAGAAGCAATTGAGGAAAGTGATGTGAGGTGAGGTTGGTGTAGTATTGGTGAGCTGACTTTTTGGAAAAAAAAAATTAAGGAAGAATCTTAGAAACATACTAATATTGACTAGTATACTATACTGCTACTATACTAGGAAGTTGTTTATTTGTTATCTTCCTTTTTATGTACAGTTATTTTACCCCTTTTTTTTTTTTTTTTTTTTTTCCTTTCCTTTTAATTTTGATTATCTCTTGATATTCTTCATCCTTTTTTTCCCTTCCCTATTTGGTTTTGTTAAGGGGATGGATTTGCATTTACAAGGTTTACATAGGACAATCAAATGGCCAATTAAAAATGCCTTTTCTTTTCTTTTCTTTTTTTTTTCTTCTTTTTTTTAAGTTCCTTTGTTATTTTTTGGGTTATTGCCCAAGTTTGTACTTACTTTGCTTTCCTATATGTGATATGTAATCCTTTGTTTCTTCTTCATATTTTGCTATATGTTTCATTCATATGTGTTTTCCATGAGTGCGTAGAATTTATGTTTCATTAATTCAGATCAATCACAATAAAAATATACCTGGATGAGTACAATAATTTTCGGATATAACTTTGGGTTGTGACTAGTGGCCACTTGATGTTTTGAGATGTCCAATCTTATACAGACCACTAGCTATGTGCTAAACACTTAAATTATTACAGTCTTTCAAAAGACGCCCTTGGCCTAGGCTTGAGCCTAGCTACATGTTTATCTTACAATGTTTACATGGTTTTCTAACTAAATTTGGGAACTAGGAAGTCACTTTCCACAATTTGACACACACAACATTGTCCTAGCGGCCTAGCGCCGCAGTCTTTATCATGCAATGCCTCGGGCCAACATTGTCCTAGCGGCCTAGCGCCGCTGTCTTTACCCACAACCCAATCAAGAGGCCGAGAATGGAAAGATGCTATTACTCTATTAGTCATGAAATTTTGGATAGCATTAGTTCAGTGTATAAATGATAGAATCATATATGACTTTGTATAAAGATCATATGTGATCCGTTCAACAAAGTTATATTACTGAATTTTATTAATCTAAGGTTCTTGAAATTATGACATCATGCATGATTTTGTGTTGTTTAGTGGTCTTAGATTCCATTTTAACAACAAAATATACGTATACAATATCAAGTCTATTTTTGCGTCTAATTTAGGTGACCATACATTGGATGGTATATTTTCTGACCTTACATTAGGATCACTACTGTAATGTTGATCTTACTAAATTTGGGTCAAAATAAGTTGAACATAAAAATCAATATACAAAATCTTTGTCTTACCATGAATCTATATCGTTTCATGATTTGGTTGCATAAGAAGGGAAAAATTTACATAAAATAGATGTCATATGGTAAGAAATCGTCATTAAAGACCTTTCAAAAGGCAAATAGCTCATGAAAGCCTAACCAAAGAGACTAATCAAGTTATAGGGTTTAATTTAAAGAGGGCACTATGAATTAGAAAGTTCAAACTTAATTATACATTCAAGTAAATTTCAACAATCATAGAAGGGTGTTTAAGTTGGAGGTTTGGTGGCCTAACTACTAACTATAGTACCAATTGCTATAACCTTATAAGCTAGTCTATAAAAATAATAATATTATATTCACCATAAATAATTTGAATATTAATATTATACAAACACAAAAATGAAGGAGTCTCTTTTGTTGACTACTCTCCAAATCGTCAATGGAACAATTATATGCACTCCAACTTTAAAAAAATAATTTAAAGAACACGTCCTATTACATTTCATAACTTTCACATTTGTTGGCAAAAACGCAAGGGTATATCTTTCTTTGCAAATTAAATATATCACGTAATTATGTACTATAGTTTACTTGGTTAATTAAGTAAATAATTACTCCATGTATAGGCAATATAGCAAACAATCCACGATTCCACGCCATGCATGCATTTAGGCACTAGCTAGCTATTCCTTATTGTGTTGAAGAATTGAATTTTCAAAGATAGCTATAGAATTGAAAACTATACCATATTGTGTAATCATATATATATGGAAGAATAATATAATGTAACACAAATTAATTATCCACTAAATTAATTTTACTTAATAAATTCTACTTGTTCCGTACGTGTTCAAGTAGAAATAGATCAACTTAGACAACTTTCTATTATAGTTTGAATGAAGTAAGGTCAATTTTAATGTTTCATTGTTCAGTCATAATTCAATTGTAAATTTATCACTACTTTAAATATTAACTTTGAATAATGCTTCAATATGACCGATTTACAAACATAACGTGCAAATTAAACATGTTTGATCAATTGAAACAGTCAAATATAACAGGAATGAAAACATTTTTTTTTTTTTTTTTTTTAAAAAAAAAAAAAAAAGAAGCAGTAAACACCTTTGCTTTTATTTCTTCTTTATTTTATTTTTTGAAAGAATTTCTTCTTTCTTCTTTTTTTTTTTTTCTTTATACTTGTATTTATACTTGTATATATACTTGTATATATCTATCGACTATTGTATCTAATATTTTCCGTCCCACAATTAATTATCACATTCTCCTAATCTTTACAAGGGTACACATGTAAGGTGCTTACCTCTATTACTTTTTTTTTTTTTTTTACTATGTTAAATATACTAAATAACAGATTGTAATTGATTGATTTCTCTTTTAGAAATTGAGATTAGTTATTCTAGACATCTCGACAAAGTATACGAGCCTATTATTTCCGGGTGAATAGATTACTTTACAAATTCCCATAGACACGAGGAAAATTAAAATTGATTGAGAGTGAAAGAATCAAAGAATTGAACAAAAATTGACCAGACCCCTTATTATTACATTATATTCCGAATTTCCTATGTTCCATATTTTGCTATATAATATATAGACAATATATTTTATAAAAGTATGTTTGATATAATTTGTTGGGTTGTCTTTGTAGAATTGAACTTTCTGATGGCCAAAGCACGTGATAATTTGTCAGCATTGAATTATGAGTGAAAGTGATTTATTTTGAGTGAGATTTGGGATGGAAATAGGGGTTGAATGTAAATCTAATGGCCTAAATTTATGGGGACCATATTTTTAATTCATCATGAAAGTTAGAATTTGACTTCTCAAACTTATCGTTCTCATGATATTACTTTCATATTTTCACACTTTTATTATTTGTGTTTATTTATAACTCCATGAATTTTGTATTAATTTTCTAAATTAATCTTGGTTTTTCTATTCTTTCATGATTACTTAATTTGAAAGTTAATCACATGTTACTTTTGTAAGTTAATTACTCTTATAGATTGACTAGGTTAAGTGCCGTGCCATGCACGTTTATAATTAAACTTTACAACAAAAATTATAAAGAATGGTTTTTATTTATTTATTATTTTTATTTTTGAGGGGAATAAAGAATGGTTGTTAATTTAACAATTTATCCAAAAAAAATATGTGACAAAATAACTTGAATTTTAATTTATACCAAATGCGTAAAGGTTATTGTTTTGAATTTTAAAAAAAATAATTTATTAATAGAAGTTTAGAAGCTATTAGGTTTTATATAAGAAAACGAGAATATAAGCTTAGGTTAGTACTCGTATATATCTTCAAAAAAAAAAAGGGAAAAAAAAAAGAGGTTAGTACCCGTATACGAACTAATATACATTTGTCCTTATATTTTTGTTGACACACTTTGACCGGTTTAGGATAATTAGTATTCCATAATCAACTTTTTAAAAATGTATTTATAGTGAGTAGCAGCGGTTTTTATTTTAATTTTAATAATCACATTGCATAACGATTAATGTCAAATGATTAATGTTGGAGCTTGGAGGAAAAAATTGATACTCCTTAATATTATAATAATCTTGGACAATGATATATTTAATACCTTATTTTTAATCTATGTTTGTATACGTGTAACTAAAAGATTAATAGTATATAGAATATATGTTAAAAAAAAAATATTAATTGAATATGATTGGATTAGATATGTTGTCAAAATAGAAATAAGTATTATTGTAGCTTATAAAATGGAAGTCATTAAAATTTGGTAAAAAAAAAAGAAAAAAAAAGGAAAGTGCAAAAAGGAGGGAAAATTATTAATGACATCGTGACAAATGTCATCTTAGGTTCGCTTTTAGTATAGGTTAATTGATTAATTAAGGTGTAAAACATACATACTTACACACAAATAAACCTACAACTAACTTAGCCTATGAGATTTTGTTTGATTAGTCCATGACGAGCTAGATTGAAAACTTATATTAGAAGCTTAATTATTCTAGGTGAAATTTCCCCCACCCCAAAGGCTATCACTTTTTAAGATTAATATGCTTTTATTAGTTGTTTGTATGCACCACGTAATTAATTAGCTAGCTAAATAATAATTACTCGTACTTCGTATTATCATATGTATGGATGTCGCATGGTTATTAACAAAAAAAAATAAGGTTTGACTGGTTTATTGATTCAACTTAACTAGTCTTTTGACCCGTTCGATGCACGGGTTGTTACTTATGTTATTTTTCTTGAAAAGTGTTGGTGGTGTTGTTGAATTTAGGCCCTGTTCTCTTCACCTTAAAAAAATAATATTAAGTAAAAATAATTTCAGTTCAGTAAAAATAAGTTCAGTTCAGTAAAATTAATTTCAGTTTAGTAAAATTAAGTTCAGTTCAGTAAAAATAAGTTTAGTTCGGTAAAATTCAGTTTTCTTAAAAAAGAATTATAATAGAAAATCAGTAAAAATAATTTCAGTTCAGTAAAAATAAGTTCAGTTCAGTAAAATTAAGTTCAGTTCGGTAAAAATAATTTCAGTTCAACAAAAATAATTTCAGTTCAGCAAAATTAAGGTGAATCAAACAGGGCCTTAGTTAGGTATATATACATAGATATGGTAGGGTATGAAATGACACATTGGTTTAAGTTATACTCGTATTTAAGTTTAGGAGATGAAAAGACTATTTTATTGTTAATGTAATGAACACTAATTAGTTTAACTTTAACTTATTATATTAAATATAAAACACTCAATTTTCTTACTTAAATTTGTAAGTTTTAGAATGCATAAAGATTAAAGACTCAAACATTATTTATATATTTTGTTTTTATATTAAAATGGGAATTTAAAAAGAAAGGATTAAGTTAGGTGACATGTGACATATGACATATGAGTGATTATGGTGGCATGTGGCTTAGTATAGATTTGTGGTTTTTGTTTTTAAATACTAAGTATAGATATAGATTATTTACATATACTAGGTTAGATCCAGTGTCATACACGGTGATCTTTATATATAGTTTAGATTATTGATACGTTAATTTGGTATTTGCAATTTTAATTGTAGCTTCCAATACACAACTAAAACAAAAGTAGGCAAAAAAAACCCGAGCAATATTTTGTTTTATTGTAAAATAGGTCACCAATTATTTAAAAATATTGATTTTTGGCATGTATTGCCCAATTTGTTTTAGAAAGATTTGTGAATAAATCTTTTAATTTAAATATAATAATTTTTACGTGTTAATATGGAATATGTACAAAAAAAATATGATTTTTGTAAATGATTTGTTTCCTAAATTAAAATATTTTTTCTAAAAAACAAAAGCAAAATAAATAACTAAGGACACACCAGGAGATGACACGTGTCATCGCTGGTGTGTCTTTTAGTATATAGTACTAGGTTAGATCACGTGCCATGCACGATAACCTATAACTATATGTAGTTATATATTTTTGATTGATAAGAATTATAATCATATATTAGTCGAGAAATAATAAAAGTATATGATAAGTTGATTTGTATTTGCATGAGTTTCAAATACACAACTAAAACAAAAGTAGTTAAAAAATCCAAGCAATCTTTTTTCTTGTTGAAAAATACGTTATAAATTATTTTAAGAATATATTTTTGGGTTTATAGTTGCCAAAACTTTTTTAAATTTTTTTTTGAAATCTTTTTATATTCATTATAATAGATACTACATTAATATGGAATATGTATACAAAAATTAATCTAATATATATAAATAAAGTAGGCATTTTTGGAGACCATTGGGAGCGCCACATAAGAAAAGGTATATTTTCGACCAATTAAAAATTAGATTTCTATTTTATTTTGGAATTAAAAAAATCACTCGCCACCTAAACAAAAGTGACGAATGAAATTTTAAATTTTTGCCACGTAGGTAAAAACGACGAATAGTAATTTATTAGGATTTTAATTATTTAAGAACATTAAATTTTATCATTTTTATTTGTTACAAAACTAAAAAATTATCTTTAGATATTAGGATTTATATTATTTAAAAAACTAAAAATTATATTTTGATATTTAAAAATATAATCTAATATATATAAATAAAATAGGCATTTTTCGGGAGCACTTGACGCACCACATAAGAAAAGGTATTATTTCAACCAATGAAAAATTAGATTAATAATTTATTTTAGAATTAAAAAATTTACTCGCCACCTAAGCAAAAGTGACGAATAGGATTTAAGAATTTTGACACATAGGTATTGAACAATTAAAATTTAAATTACTTTTAAAAAACCAATAATTATCTTTTCTAAAAAAAAAAGTAATAATTATCTTTTTTTACATGCAAATTTTTAATCGAAAATGTCTTTAATCTCTCTCTAGAAAATATTGTAAAAGTTTGATTTTACGAATAGAGAATAATTAAAATTTAAATAAAAAACTAAGTAATATCTTTTTTACACATATGGATGCAAATTTTTGATGGAAAATACTACGTATCTTTAATCCCTCCCTAACAAATATTATAAAAGTTCGATTTTAATAATGTACTCATCAAGACGAATAAAACTAAATCTTATATGACTGATTTCCCATAATTTTTAATAGTTAACCAGTTATAAATGAGACTTACATTTTAAACAGAGCGAGTATATTAAATAAACGCATAGGCAAAAGACTTATTTTGATCAATAAAAAATGAGATTTGTCATTTCTTTTTTGAATTAAAAATTTAAATTGTCACATAAGCAAATTAGTGAATAAGGTTTGAAATTTTAAATTCAAGCGTCACGTAAAATAAATAAAACAACAAAAGATAACTTTAGTGTTAAAATTAAAATTATCTTATGATATTAGGAATTTTATCCATATATCTAATGAATGATCTTCATAAATATACAAAATTTTTAATTAAATAAAATGATTTACTAGAACCGTGCATCGCACGGGCTTACATCTAGTATATATAAATAAAGTAGGCATTTTTCGAGAGCATTTGGAGCGCCACATAAGCAATTAAAGTCATTATTTCGACCAATGAAAAAATAGATTTACAGTTTATTTTAGAATTAAAAAAATCAATTGCCACATAAGCAAAATTAACAAATAGGATTTGAGAGTTTATATTCAAGCATTATTATAAATTAAAATAAATTAGATAATTTTTGTAAGTTAACATAGATAAGTAAATTAAAAAGATAACACAAAATTTTTAACAAAAGATAGACTTTTTTGAGAATTTAATTAAGGAAAATTGTAAACTAATAATCCCACCTTTAGTGCGTCTTCCATAAACAATCCCACCTTTCGAAATTCCAGAAATAATCCCACCTATGGTAGGGATCTTTCATTAACAATCCCTGACCGATTTGATTATTTTAGTAACCGGATTTCTTAGGTTTAAGACACGTGTCGGATTTTAATAGGGTTATTCTAATTTTTAATAATTAAAAAAAAAAAAAGCAAAATTTATGTAAAAAAACTAAAACCCCCAACCTCTGCCGCAGCCCCACCACTGCATTCCCCTCCCCATCCTCCGCCCTTGCTTTCCCAGCAACCCAACTTACCCCCCAAGGCGCCAGACCCAACCACTGCATTCCCCACCGCATCGCTGCCCTATCCCCGTAGCATTGTTAGTCGTCAATGGCAGATTATTAAGATCAGTTTCCAAGGAAAGAATTCGATATCTCGATCACTCACCCTAAATTCAATTTCAACAACAAAATCAACAAACAATTCAAGAAAATAATCAAAACTTAGAAATACTAATTGAATGAAGAGGGTACGAATAGAAATTAAACCACAAAGAAATCCACTAGTTTTTAGGGCTCGCAATTTCCAATTTTCCTGGAAACTCGTTGTTGGGGGTTGGTGATTCGAGGCTGGGGTGGGGTTTTTTGGCTGGGGGTGGAGATTTTCGGGGTTGTTGTGGAGGTTTTTCGAGGTGGTTGAAGGGGTTTTCCGGCATGGTTTGGGGTTTGTGGTGAATAGGGGGCGGCAAGGGACAAGTGGGTATTCTGGGTGGTGGACTGTGGTTACGGGTTTTCAAGGTAGTGTTTTCGGGGGTAGTTAGGTTGTGAGCTGTCGTTGTTGTTGTTGCATGCAGTCGCTGCCGGTGGTGAAGTGGGAGGAGGGTAGCAGCTTGTTGTTGGTGTAAGGTGAGGTGAACGTGGTGAGCAGGTTGGTGCGTGAGGAAGAAGGGTGGAGTTATGGTGGTGGATTGGTGGCCCAATGAGAGAGATTAGGTAGAAGAAAAAAGAAAAAAAAAAATTAACCTGCTTAACAGGTTATAGGTCAAAGGGATCGTTAATGGAAGATCCCTACCAAAGGTGGGATTGTTTCTGGAATTTCAAAAGGTGGGATTGTTTATAGAAGACTCACTAAAGGTGGGATTATTAGTTTACAATTTTCCTTTAATTAATAGATGATAAAGTAGGTTGATTTAGCACAATGATATTACATACATTAACATAAACGTTTTTGGAAATAAAGCAAAAGAATAGATTTTTTTTTTTTTTTTTTTTTTTTTTGAGAATTTAATTAATAGATGATAAAGTAGGGTTGTTGATTTATGATATTCCTTACATAGAAAAATATAATTTAAAAAACAGAATATATATAATATAATCTAAAGATTAAATAAGTAGAAAACAAATCTATTCATTTTTAGATAATTATAAAAAAAAAATTAAACAAAATTGATTTACAAGGTATAATTTATGAAGTCTATCATGATATAAGAATTTTTTTTTTTTTTAAAAAAAAAAAAAAAAACCTGATTTTCTTGATAGAATTTTATGAAGTCTATCATGAATTTCATGATAGCACATAGTTAAAGTCAAACACCCTCCTCACCCTTATAAACGTTTCTTTAGCTCACCATTGGACTCACCCCATATAAACGTTTATTTAGCTCATCACTGACTTCCCATCTCAGCCCATTCACCCTTATAAATGTTTTTTTTTTCAGCTCACTATTGGACTCACCCCATATAAACGTTTATTTAGCTCAGCATTGGTTGGGTCATTGATTTCAATATTTTGGTGGATGGAAAGTAATGTTGTCATAAAAGGTTGAGGTTTATATCAACCTTCTAGATTTATTTTGCAGAGTAATGATTTACTTTTTAACACTTTAGTTTTTCATTAGGGATGATACTAATGATTTGTACACATTATTATGCTCATGCTATGCTTCATTCGTTCAAAAAATCATGATATTAGTATACTACTTATTTTATTATAATTTTTTTTGGCAACTTCTATATTCTAAAGATTGATTGAGTAATAGTTTCATATCAAGCAATCAAATGTGATAATGAAAGTTCATTATAAAAATTTAATTTTGTTCAATTAGATTAATTTCAGTAATGCAACACTCTTGGTATATATTTTTCATTTAACTATTTAAAAATTTATAAATTTATATTTTCGTACTATTTCTCCCACCGTCTTTATTTTACCATATAGTTTTGGGTTTAATTTATTAATTTTTCATCGTATAAAGTTGATACGGGGGAAAAGAATAATGATGGTCTAAGTTATTGTTTGTGAAAGAAAAATAGTGATTCTATATCTATATATGTATAGATGAACAACACGTTTTCATTATACAAACAAAAGTTCAAAGAGGATATATAATTTAAAAAAAAAATAATATCTTTTCACATTAAAAATTTAATCCTAATATCCGATGATAATGAGATACTTTAAAATAGAGTATAAAACTACGAATAGTTATTTAGAATTTAAATTTTATGATAAAAAATATCTTTTAACATTATGAAAATAATCTTTTCAGATATGTATAAAAAAAACCGTGCATCGCACGGGCTTCCATCTAATTATTTTTAAAAATGATTTGTTTCCTTAATAAGTAGTTTTTTTAAATTAAAAAAAAATGAATAAATAACTAAGAACACACCAAGAGATGACACGTGTCATTGTTGGTGTGTCTTTTAGTATATAGTACTAGGTTAGAAATTTTCAATAATCGTTCTTGAATTATCATTAATTCATTAAAATTAGTTTTTTATAAACAAAAAAATATATAAAATATAGTTGACAAATTTTTTTATCAAAATAAAGGATTACGAAAAATTTGTTAGGTATAAAATAATGTAAAATATTATCAAACTTTTTTTTTTGAGGAAACATTTTATCAAACTTATGTTAAGAATGTTTTTTTTTATACCTATATAAATATTTGTGTTAAAATATGTCAAATATTTTTTTTATTTTAAGTAATTATATTATATAATTTTAGGGAATTATTTTTGTATAAGATAAATTATTTACATATATTCTAAAAAAAAGCTACACATAAGTTCGATAAAATAAGAAAAAATGTAATTTAAAAATAATAAAGTTAGACATATAAATCCAAGTATGTTTAATAATACTAGAAACAAAAAAAAATGAGTTTGTTTATTATTTTTTATTATTATTATTATTATTATTATTATTATTATTATTATTATTATTATTATTATTATTATTATTATTATTATTATTATTATTATTATTATTATTATTATTATTATTATTATTATCATCATTATTATATTTCAAAATTTGACAAATTCATACAACCTACAAAAAAATTATTGGGAAGCCGAGATACAATTTGGACCCCACTCCTCTAGATATAGCAAATTCTATCCTAGTGAATATATGAGCTGCAGCACGTGCCTCAATGTCATGAGTCTTCGAGAACTTCTGGATTCGCTTTAGCAATGCAACAACCTTCTTTTATAACTTCCCAAGAGAAGAGAAAGAGAAAGGAGGGAAGTCATGTCCAATTGTTCGACAACTGGATTCGTACTTGATCCGCCTTCGATTGGCTGCATCAGTCACTACCCGTCAGGAACAAAGTCAGATAGCCCAGACCGTGTCAAAGGAGAGAAGACCCTGTCTATATTTGCTTGGGGGTAAGTGATTCTTTGTTCTTGTTTAACTTCTTTCTATAATTTCAAACATTAACCTATATAGTTAGTTTGACTAATATGTGAGAGGTTTTGATTTAGTGAGATTGCTTCTCTTTACCCCACATACTCACACCCAAATCTTTTTTAAAATTAGAATATCCTATATACTTCATGGTTAAAATAAAATGTAAATTTAATCAAGGTTGATGAGACAAGGGATAATCAATATATACTCCTTCCGTGTTTTTTTAAGTGTTACACTTATCAAATTCGGCAGTTTTTTTAATAAGTGTTACACTTTCTTTTTTGGCAAAAATTACATTAAAATATTACATCTCTCTCCTCTCATGGTCCCCACTTAAACCCACTACTACTTTTTAATTATATTTATCCTCTCACATTTATTACTTTTCAATAAACTATTAACCCCACTATCTTTCTTTTTCAATTTTTTAATATTTCAACTACCCCAATTACCTCTTATTTTATTTAAGTCAATTAAATTGCCTGAAAATATGTGCCAAATAAAGTGTAACACTTAAAAAAACACGGAAGAAGTATATTTTTTTGGTGTAGTAACTTAGTACAAAAGACATATAAAGAGAAAGATACAAATCAAAGAAGTATCTTTAAATTTGAATACATCTTAAACTGAAAAGTCAAACCAACCCGACAGTCTTCTGCCATCGAATTTGTTTCTCGATAAACATCATTGAATTCAACCTATCAATAGCGATCAAACAACGGATGTCATTTCCTTGATCAAAAAAATAAAATTCCAAATAGTTTAGTAGCAGCCTTTGAGAAATGCTTCATCTTCAATTTGAAAGGAATCACAATTATTCACATAATAAAGACTAACATATAATTAAACCCTATTCAAGCTACTGGATTGGGCTTTATCTTTTCAACTGGACTGGGCCTAATACAACATTTCGGCCCAAAACAAAACAAAAGATCTCTGTAATTCTATATTCATATTTCTCTTTCCTCCCTTTAATTCGCAAACAATCAGATTTTCCCCAAAAATTGAAAAAATGGGTCGACCTTCATCCGTAGTCGAAATCCCGGAGCCCCGAAACCACCGTAATTCGCCGGATTCCGGCGATTCCAGAGACCGTTACCGTCGCCGGAGAAGTCGCAGCCCTGTTACCCGGCGAAGTCGAAGTCCTGTACCACGGAGAAGCAGAAGCCCTGTTTTCCGGCGAAGTCGTAGTCCTGTTTACCGGAGAAACCGCAGTCCTGTTCGCCGGAGAAGCCGGAGTCCTGTGCTCCGGCGAAGCCCGGAGTATCGGGAGTATAGGAGGGAGGAATACAGGAGAGAGAGTAATGGTAGGGTTCCGGGAGAGGAATCGGATGAGGAATTGCGAGGGTTGAGTAAGGAGGAGTATCGGAGGTTGAAGAGGCAGAAATTGAGGAAATCGTTGAGGAATTTCTTCTGGAAGGTTACACCTAGTCCTCCTCCCAATGAAAACGATGATCGCGAGGAGGAGCTTGAAGAGGAGAGAGAAAATGGTGGTGTTGATGGTGCTGGTGATGGTTTGAGGAGAGAGAAGAGGAATTCTAGGTCTGCAAGTTCGGGTTCGGGTTCCGAATCGAGTTCTGAATCGGATGAATCGGATAGGGAGAGGAGGAGGAGGAGGAAGAGAGGGAAAAGGGTGAGTAAAGGGAAGAGGAAGAGTTCGAGCTCGAGTTCGAGGCGAAAGAGGAGTAGGAAATCTGATGATTCTGATAGTGATTCTGGTGAGGATGAGAGTGAGGATGATTATTCAAGCAGTGAAGATGAGGGGAGGAAGAGAAGAAGCCGAAAATCGAAGTCGAAATCGAGGAGTAGTAGGAGTAGTAGGAGGAAGAGGGGAAGGAGTAGCAAGAGGAGGAGGAGAGACAGTGATTCTGAGAGTGAGAGTGAAAGTGAGACTGAAGGGGTGGAGAGTGATGGAGGGAAGGCGAAATCGAAGAGGGGTAGCAAGAAGAAGAGGGGCAGTAAGAAGAAGAGTGATGAGGGTAGTGGCAGTAGTGAATCAGAGAAAGAGGAGAAGATTGGATTGGATGAATCAAATTTGAATGAATCAAATTCTGAGGCATTGATGTTGAAAGAGATGTTAGAGTCGAAGAAGGCGGCGGCTTTGATTAATGAGCCACCGGTTGGGCCACAGCCATTGCCGAAAGCTGAAGGGCATATTAGTTATGGAGGTGCACTTAGGCCTGGTGAAGGTGATGCCATTGCACAGTATGTTCAACAAGGGAAGCGTATCCCACGGCGTGGAGAAGTGGGGCTTTCGGCTGATGAGATATCGAAATTTGAGACACTTGGGTATGTGATGAGTGGTAGTAGACATCAAAGGATGAATGCCATTCGTATTAGGAAAGAAAACCAGGTTTATAGTGCTGAGGATAAGAGGGCTTTGGCTATGTTTAACTATGAAGAGAAGGCTAAACGTGAGTCTAAGGTTATGACTGATTTGAAGAGGCTTGTACAACGTACCATTGGTGAAGAAGTTGATCCTAACCATGATCCCTTTGGTCCCAAGGATGGCGAAGATGCTGAACCGTAGTCTATGTGCTGTATGTTCCCTTGACTTCCATTGAAAGATTAGATTAAACTGTTGGTGATTTGCTTACTTGTAATTTGCATTCTGTTGTTACTTAGACCTTGATATTGGGTTCTATTTGTTCTTGATTTTGTTGTTGATTTTCAATCTGTAGTTGATTATGTACTTGATGTGTTATTATGTTGGTTGCTAGTGGCATTAAAATTTTACAGGACGTTAAATTCATTAGATTTGCAGAATGTTCAGGTTTTGTTTAGCTTCTTTTGCTGGTTTCGCAAGTAGGGCATCGAATCTTGATAATTGAATGGGCTTGCTATCATGGAGTAATTCTATCGCGCTTCATCCTAGTCTTCTGAATTATGTGCTAAAGGAATTATTTTCAGCGCTGGTCTTCTGTGAACTATATCTGTCAATTTATTATGCCCTATGGCTAATATAGTTCTTTTTATCGTATACAGAATACATATTCTATCACTTGGTTGATAGCTTTCCGCTCTACTGGGTTATCTTCCTTATTTGTTTTACTATGAGGTCATTCTGATCTTTGACTTTATCAAATGGTGGAGGTTGCTGCTATCGTGGACCTTTATAATTGTGAAATTGTCATTATTTATGGTGGTGAGGGTCAAGGTCTTAGTGTGTTGATATGTAGTTATGGTTACTTATTGACTAGTTGAGTAGGGGAGGTGAGAATGTTATTTTTAAGAATGAGATGGTGAAATAATGGAACGTTTGCTAATCACCAAAACATTATTGGGAGATTAGAGATTGCACTGTCGATGGACAGCTGTAATACTTAAATAGAAAATCCTTAGAGAAATTAGAGGAAGATTAGAAATTTAGAACCAAAGATGGAAGACAAGATTTCATTGGGAGAGATTATTAATCGTTGGGACAAATCAATTTCTTTCCAATTTCTAGTGAAGACAAGTATTCATTGGGAGAGATTATTAATTATTTTAAATAAAAAGTTAAAGTGAACTTTTGTCTTTAACCATGTCAGGGCTTAGTTTGGATTTGATTAAGGTTCTTAGCTAGAGTTTTAGAGCATATTTGTAAATTATTCTGGAATGCCTGAAATTGAGGTGGATGATTTAATGAACACATTCGCCCAGGTTTTTGTGTTTATGATATAGAGATCTACTTCTTTTAATGATTAACCAGCTCTAGATTTACAAAGTATGGAGAGACTCTAAATCATTAATGTGTTTACTGGATAACACGGCCCCAAATAAAACCAAAACCATACCCCTTTAAACACTAAGTCCTCAAATTCCCAAAAATACTTTTGTGATCTATTTAGGAGAGCCTAAGAAGCGATTGTGTTCCTTACTAAAGCTCTAGCCCCTCCCCACCTCTTTTGTGATTGCTACTGGAGCAAATAGCACTTGTTTGCATCTCTTGCATATGACTCAATTGACCTACTGTGGCAACTTGTTATGCTTCTGTACCTTAAAGGTGTGCACTTTGCTGTCGGAGATTTTTCTTGAATTATTGTCCCTCCTATTATGTGTTGCTCATTCTGCGTCAACTTTCAAAATTGGTAGAAGACATGTGATAGCTTAATCTCTTTATTAATGTCAACACTTTACTGTAGCAAATTGTGATTTGTGAGCACAAGTTTGAAGTTTGTAAAGTTTGGACATGTATATTTTAGGAATCTAGTAGGGTGGGGTTAGAGTGTGAGAGAAAGTTAATGGTGGGGTCCACATCATAGGGGTTGAGTCTATCCATTTTAAGTGGAGGAATATTTGTAGACATCCTGAAAAGGAATACAAGAAGATTGTATGTGGACGCCTGGACGGGGAGGGAGTATTATTAGGCTGATGTGGGCTTTATGTGTTTCAATGGTTGTGTATGACAGCTACTTGTGTTACAGAAGTTTTCTGATCTATATGTAACTCTTTATTCCTTTCTCGGTTTCTCCTGTGGAACAGGGTTTCATAGTCAGTAATAGGTGTGTGACCATGTGATGCAATTTTGCAAGATAAATTATTTCAAATTTCTGAGAGATAGACCTCTTTTTTTTTTCCCCTTTCTTTTTTCCCGTTATGGCTAAATTCAAGTGGCATCAGAAGTTTGACTCTAGTAATTTCTGTTGTCATTGAAATATCATGAAATCATCCACAGACAATATATGAAGCAACTTAGCTGGAGATATAGTCTCAGTCTATAATTTTGTCTTATTAACTTCAATGTAATAGTTCTGTCGTGTTCTATTGTTAAGTAGGCATCCTTGTAGCAAAGACGGTGATTTGATGATCAACACTGTCTGATGTTGGTTATAGATGGAAATTGGATTCCTAAGCATGTAGAACTCATCTTTTTGCGCCGATCTCATGCTGATTTGAATGTCACTGGTCCATCTATTCTACTGAACCCGAACTTTGCAAAGTCAATTTTATGATACAAGTGCTCCAATTTTTTTTGTTGATGTATCTCAAAATCCTAAAAAGTTTCATCGTCTAGTTTTTTTATATAAATTTTCCAACTAATTAATGATGTGTAAGTTCTAGCATCATTTTTTTTTGTTTTCAGTTGTCTGTGATTGCTCTTGTACAGAAAGTGTGTGCTCACCTTCTTGCATGTTATTAACCGACCTGGGGCTTTAATATGTTCTGCTTGTAATGTCTGAAATGCTTGCTCTTAGCTATCAGTTGCCAGTTGGAGGTTTTTTTGTCCTCGGTATTTGTTGAACGCTCTGTTTCAATCATTGATGTCTGCTATATTATTTCAGACTTGATGGTGGTACTTCACTGTAGCAAGTTTTGAATGCTAGCTTGAAGCTGCAGGAATGGCTGATAAAGTGGGCTGTAAGGGTTCTACTGCTTGTGCAAAAGCAAATTTTGTATGGATCAAAGTTTTCTGATCTACTGTGAAATTCTTAATTCCCAAGAAGTGGTTTTCATAGGCAGCAGTGGTCGTATCAAAATATAAGTGATTCCAGTTATTCAATATACTAGTAGATTGCATAATGGAAATCTTTTATCTGAAAGGAAGCTTTTTGGCCTGCATCAGAAGCTTGGATCTGCAGAATATATTTGGGCATTGAAGTGCCAGGAAAATTTCTATGATGACTTATGAGGTGACTACATTAAGAGAGATAGTCTCAGTCCAAATGATGAAGACTAGTGTCAACTTTTAGTTTAACAGTTGCGATAATGTTTGGTTGAAATGTCGTTAAGGATGTATCTTTGCTGCAAAGATGACGATTCATACTTTGATGTCAGATGAATTACTCTGTAGCTTCCTGTCTTGTGTATGTAAAATTTTTGGAGTATCTTTGTGTTCCAAACTCAAATTAAACACTGTTTTTGTGGTTTTTAAAAATCTATATTAAAGCATACGAGTAGTTGCAGCATTATATACACATACTCTTGCCTTACTTAGCTACAATTACAGTCTGTAAATACTCCTAATCATAGCCTGTAATCACTCCAAAAATCACTCAAGAATCAGAGTGATTTAATTCAATCTACCTAAATATGGAAGGTTTATATTTACAGAATATTCTGGATTTCTAACACTCCCCCTCAAGTTGGATGGTAAGGTCTCTAACACCCAACTTGCTCAATGCTTGCCCAAATGCTTGTGTGGAAACAACTTTAGTTAGGATGTCTGCTAGCTGATCCTCTGACCGAACAAATGGTAGAGTTATTATTTTTCCATCTAGATGATCTTTGATGAAATGTCTATCTATTTCAACATGTTTTGTTCGATCATGTTGAACTGGATTTTCAGATATGCGTATGGCTGCCATATTATCACAGTACAACTTACAACTTTTCTTAGGTGCATACCCAAGCTCTCTCAAGAGCTTTCTGAGCCAAAGAACTTCAGTGATGCCTTTTGCAATTCCCCTAAACTCTGCTTCGGCACTGGACATAGCAACTACCTTTTGTCGTTTGCTCTTCCAGGAGACCAAATTTCCACCCACAAGAGTGAAATATCCAGAAGTAGATTTTCTACTATCACGGTCTGCTCCCCAATCTGCATCTGTGAAGGCATGGAGGTCTAAATGTCCATGGTTCTTATACATAACTCCCTTTCCAACAGTCCCCTTTAGATATCTCAGAATCCGGTATATTGCTTCAAGGTGTTGTTTCTGGGGTTTGTGCATAAATCTACTGACCACTCCAACAGCATAGGCTAAATCAGGTCGGGTATGAGACAAGTATATCAGTTTCCCAACAAGCTTCTGATATTGAGTCTGATTTACTAATTCAGCATCTTCAAGAATTTGGAGTCCATGATTCATGACCATAGGAGTATCAGCTGGTTTGCAGTCTATCATACCTGTTTCTGTTAGGAGGTCTAGAATATACTTCTTTTGGGATATAAAAATGCCCATTTTTGATCTAAGCACTTCTATTCCCAGGAAATACTTAAGATTTCCAAGGTCCTTCATTTCGAACTCCTTGAAAAGCTTACTCTTCAAGTGTTCTATTTCTTCTGCATCATCTCCTGTTATTATCATATCATCAACATATATGATGAGACAGGTTACTTTAGTACCTCTCCTTTTCAGAAACAAGGTGTGATCGGCATTGCTTTGTTTATACTCAAATTGCTTCATTGCCATAGTGAACCTTCCAAACCAAGCTCTTGGTGACTGTTTTAGCCCATACAAGGCCTTTTTCAATCTGCACCCTTCTCCTTTACCAAAGCCATGTGAGAATCCTGGTGGAGCTTCCATATACACCTCCTCAGACAGGTCTCCATGAAGAAATGCATTCTTTACATCGAATTGATATAAGGGCCAATCTTTGTTTGCTGCAATTGAGAAAAGGACTCTAATGGTGTTGAAGTTTGCTACTGGAGAGAAGGTTTCATCGTAGTCTATCCCATGTGTCTGCGTGTATCCTTTTGCTACCAACCTTGCCTTATATCTTTCGATGCTACCATCTGCCTTGTGTTTTATTGTAAAGACCCATTTACAGCCAACGGGTCTTTTTCCAGTAGGTAGTATGCACTTTTCCCAAGTTTTGTTTCGGACTAGTGCATTTATTTCTTCTTCCATGGCTGATTTCCAGTTTTTATTCCTCAGAGCCTCTTCTGTTGTGGTGGGAATGTTTTCAGAGTATAGAGTTGTACTGTAGGTTTTTGCTCCTTGGGACAGATTACCTTCTCCTGGCTTGTTCACAGGGTATTTTGATCTTTGGGATTCAAATTCTGGATCATATCTCTTTGGGGGAACTCCTCTTGTGCTCCTTGGTGGCAGCTCATACCTTCCACGATCATGACTCAGTGATTGATCATTCTTTGTACCTAGGTCTACATTTTCACCTTCAGAAGGTATATTAGTAGGTTCAGGTGACCTAGATTCAGAAATATGGCTCAATTCTGATGTACATACCTCTATGTCATTCTGAACTGGAGACTCAGACATGTTTGGATTAGTAGGCATGGTATTAGGAAGATCACGCTGTACTGTGCTGTCAGTTGCCTCGTCGGTATCGCCTACTTGTTCTTTTTGGTCAGGAACACTCAGTTCAGGATAGACTAACCAGCTTAGATCCTCACTAGGACTCTCCCCCTGAGATCGAAGGTGGTGGTAATAGAATTCGGTTTCAACAAAGTCACAATCCAGAGTAGTATATAACCGTTTTGTAACTGGGTTGAAACAACGGTATCCCTTTTGAGTGGTTCCATACCCCACAAAAACACATTTGACAGCCCGTGGTTCAAGTTTATTTCTTTCTCGTTTAGGTAAGTGGACATACACAACACAACCAAAGACTCTAGGTGGTAACGAGTGAGTGGTAGGAACATTGATATGGTTTTTAAGGGTATCCAATGGTGTAGAGAAATATAGGCTTTTTGTAGGGAGGCGATTGGTAAGGTAGTTGGCTGTGGAAATGGCTTCAGGCCAGTAATAGGCAGGAACACAGGATTCTATCATCATGGCTCGGGTCATTTCCAAAAGGGTTCGGTTTTTTCTTTCGGCTACGCCATTTTGTTGTGGAGTATCACGACAGGTAGTTTGGTGGATAAGACCATTTGTTTCAGTAAAGACTTCCATATCAATATTCTTATACTCAGTACCATTATCAGACCTAAGAATTCTAATTTGAGTTTGAAATTGTGTTTGTGCCATTTTATAGAAAGAGACAAAAGTCTTATAAACATCAGATTTATTTCTAAGGAAATACACCCAACTCATCCTTGTGCAATCATCAATAAATGTAACATAATATAGAAAGCCATGATTATTAAACTCGGGAGCTGGTCCCCATACATCAGAATGAATCAAAATAAAAGGCTTATCAGTTCTACTATCACTATTTGGATAAGAATGTTTATGACTTTTTGCAAGAATACAGGCTTCACAATTAAAAGAAATGTTTGAACTAGAAAGGGAAGGGAAGAGTTTTTTTAGATAACCTAAAGAAGGATGGCCTAATCGCTTATGCCATGTCCAAAGCTGTTGTTCAACCGTCCCGCGAACAAGCGCTGCTTTACCCTGTTGAGGCATCTGAGTAACATAATATAGTCCGTCTTCCTCAGTACCATGCCCAATAATCTCCCCTGTCCGAGCATCCTGAACAGTACATCCAAGAGAATTCATAAGAACAGTACAGTTTAAATCCTTTGTCAATTGGCTAACAGAAAGTAATTTGTGGGATAAGTCTGGTATAAAGAGGCAATTAGGTAGTTTGATGTTATCAGAAATTTTGACAACACCTGACCCCTTTGTTTTAATTACCTCTCCATTGGCTGTTTGTATGTGATTTTTTTCTGGTGGGTGGATTTCTTCGAGGTCATTGACATCGAATGTCATAGTGTCAGTTGCTCCACAATAAAAAATCCATTTGGTGTTTTTGTTTGGTCTGCATACTAATCCTACATTACATGGGTTAGTTTCAATTTTCTGATTTTTGGCCTCATTGGTTTGTGAAGTAGTGAATATGGGTCTAGCAGTATTATTGGTTTTTGAGGTTACATTGTTCGGTTTTATGTGGGTATGAGGGTTGAGCTCTTTATATGTGTTATGACAAAGGAGGATAAACTTATTCCTAATATGTACATCAGAATTTATACCAAAAAAATCTAGGGTTTCTGAATCCATACCTCCCCTCTTCTCTGTCATACCTGAGGTAGAGGAAATGGTGGTCGCTGTTCCCCCTTCGTGACTTGTTTCATTTGCCGCCGGTGTTTCGCCGGTACCGATAACTGTATTGCCGGAGCCTTTCTTTTCCCCTTTCTTCTTTCGGGTCTCCCCACCAGTCTGGGTAGCCAATTATCTCGAAACACCCTTTCTTTGTATGTCTCGTACCTCCACAGTGGGTACATTTGAGTCCCGCCTTATCGTCTTCTCGTCGGAAATTAGGCTTCTCTGTTCGTCCTTTCACGGCGAAACCTCCACCGATTCCCGATGAGTCTGTCGGTGAGGGTTTCGGTGGTCCAGCGTTCATAATTCCTTGCCGGTTGATCTCTCTTCTGATTATTGCAAAGGCTTCTTCCGGTGTAGGGAGGGGCTCCCGGTTGAGGATGTCCCGTCGATCTTTGTCAAGGGTCTCATCTACCCCTGCTAAGAACTGATACAGTCTGTTTTGTTGTATAATTTGATTATATGTTGTTTTGTCCTCTGGGCTGTTCATCGGGTTCGGTGAGCGCCTATCAGTTTCCTTCCAGATTCCGGTAAGCTTACTATAGTATACTTCGATTGGGTCTCCCCCTTGCTGGATTTTATTTGCCTTGACCGTAAGGTCGAAAATTTGAAGTCCATCTTTTGTCCCACCGTATAAGGTTTCAATCCCTTTCCACAAATCTCTTGCAGTAGGGTAATCCAGAAACTGATTTTGTAGTTCTGGATCAATGTTTCCGATTATCCAAGAGATTACCAACGAGTCCCGTCGAAACCACTTGGTATATTCTGGATCCTCTTGGCTTGGCGGGGAGGCTGTGATGTGGCTGAGCCTTCCCCTGCCGCCGAGCTCCAGTTGCATTAATTTGGCCCATTTCATAAAATTTTTGTGGTTCAGTTTATCTGGAATTTGGATTGGCTGGATAGTCTGATTAGAGTTTTCTGTGGTAGGCTTATTGGTGTTTAACTGCGATAGCAGTTGCATTAAGTCTTCCATGGTTACCGGTTTTTGGACAACATCTTTGCTCTCGGTTTCCATGGTAGATGATGAGGTTATAGGTTGCCGGAAATCGGAACCTTGCTCTGATACCAACTCAAATTAAACACTGTTTTTGTGGTTTTTAAAAATCTATATTAAAGCATAAGAGTAGTTACAACATTATATAAACATACTCTTGCCTTACTTAGCTACAATTACAGTCTGTAAATACTCCTAATCATAGCCTGTAATCACTCCAAAAATCACTTAAGAATCAGAGTGATTTAATTCAATCTACCTAAATATGGAAGGTTTATATTTACAGAATATTCTGGATTTCTAACATCCAACATGCCTTTCATATTAGTTAGTTACAACTTTACAAGTATATTTTGAGGTCAGACATTTTTAAGTTAAATGGAAAAGAATATTGGCGATACCCGGCTGGTAAATGAATGCAGCAATGCTGCTCTATGTGACCAGAATGATTCTTCCTGCTGCTACCTCTTCTTATGGTTCATTGGTTCGAGTAATAAGTGGAAATTCCCCCCTGCTGGTTCATATTCAAGGTGAGTTGCTTGTTGGGCAGGGCCGGTCACCAGAAGCGAGGGGGGTGTGCTGAAGGTGACAATGAGCTTGACCAACTACCACCTAATATGTGGCTCTTGGGAGACCTACTAAGGTTTTCATCCAATTTCTTGTTCAATTTAATTTTTATTATCTATTTAGACTATTAGAGGGTTAGATTAAGGAAATTAGGAACTGAACTGAACTGGTCGGAGCTGAACTGAACTGAACTGAAATTAAGCTGAACAAAATAGGCCTAAACCGTCATATTACAAATCAATATTTATAGTAAAACATTCAATATTAAATTAGCAAATCTAATTATCAAATTCAATTACTAGTATAAGGCCGAAACCTCCAAAATTTCTCAAAAATTATGGATATTAGCCTTCAATTTTGGATTTTTTGACTTTTTTTTTCGCCCGGAATTAAAAATCGTCGAAATGTTTACCCAGGTCCCTACTACCCTCCGAGAGTCCAATTGGCTGGGTGGAACTATCCAATTTGCCTTTAAACGACCAATTTACCGGTTTACAACTTGCACCGATTTCATTAACTCAAGCTTAGCACGAACATTTATGACAACATATAATGATCATATATGAATCCAAACGGCATCATATGACCCTGGGATGTAGCCCCTAAAATCTCAATGCTTTTCGACACCGGGCTCCGAAACATAAGAAATTTCTCAAAAAGCGTAGATATTAGCCTTCAATTTTAGAATTTTTTGACTTTTTCCCCCAGATATAAAAATTGCCGAAACGTTTACCATGGTCCTAATAACCTCTGGTAGTCCAATTGGGTGGGTGGAACCACCAATTTGCCTCTAAACGGCCAATTTACCGGCTTACAACTTGCACCGATTTCATTAACTCAAGCCTACCACGAACATTTATGACAACAAATAATGATCATAAATGGTTCCAACCGACATTATATGACCCGAGATATAATCCCTAAAATCTTAAGTATTTTCGACACTGGGTTCCGAAACATCCAAAATTTCTCAAAAAACGTGGATATTAGTCTTTAATTTTGGAATTTTTTTGACTTTTTTCGCCCGTAAATAAAAATTGGCGAAATGTTTACCATGGTCTCTAATAACTTCCGAGACTCCAATTGGATGGGTGGAACCATCCAATTTGCCTTTAAATGACCAATTTACCGGTTTACAACTTGCACTGATTTCATTAACTCAAGCATACCACGAACATTTATGACAACATATAATGATCATATATGCTTCCAAAAGGCATCATATGACCCCAAGATGTATCCCCTAAAATCTCAAGCATTTTCGACATCGGGCCTCGAAACCTCCAAAATTTCTCAAAAATCATGGATATTAGACTTAAATTTTGGAATTTTTTGACTTATTTTTCACCTGTAAATTAAAATTTCCGAAATGTTTCCAGTGGTCCCTAATATCCTCCGAGAGTCCAATTAATGGGTGAAACCATCCAATTTGCCTTTAAATGCTGAATTTACCGGTTTACAATTTGCACCAATTTCATTAACTCAAGCCTACCACGAACATTTATGACAACATAAAATGATCATTTATGGTTTAAAATAGTATTATATGACCCCGAGATGTATCCCCTAAAATCTGAAAGCTTTTCGACACCGGGCCATGAAACCTCAAAAATTTTCAAAAAAGCGTGGATATTAACCTTCAATTTTGCAATTTTTTGATTTTTTTTTCTCCCGAACATAAAAATTGCCGAAATGTTACCATGGTTGCTAATACCCTTCGGTAGTCCAATTAGGTGGGTGGAACCATCCAATTTTCATTTAAACAATCAATTTACCGGTTTGCAATTGACACTTATTTCATTAACTCAAGCCTACCAAGAACATTTTATAACAACATATAATGGTCATTTATGGTTTCAAACATCATTATATAAACTCGAGATGTATCTAATAAAATCTCATTTCTTATCGACACCTAGCCCTGAAACCTTCGAAATTTCCCAAAAACACGTGGATATTAGCCTTCAATTAAGGAATTTTTTGACTTTTTTTTCGCAAGAAAATAAAAATTGCCGAAATGTTTACCGTGGTCATTAATATCCTCTGAGGGTCCAATTAAGTAGGTGGAACCATCCAATTTGACTTTAAAAGACTAATTTACCACTTTACAACTTGCACCGATTTCATTAATTAAAGCCTACAACGAACATTTATGACAACAAATAATGATCACATATGGTTCCAAACGACATTATATGACCCGAGATGTATTCCCTAGAATTTCGAGACTTGTAGATACCGGGCCCCGAAAACTCCAAAATTTCTCAAAAAGCGTGGATATATTAACCTTTAATTTTTGAATTTTTTGACTTTTTTTCGCCCGTAAATAAAAATTGCCGAAATGTTTACCATGATCCCTAATACCCTCCGGGAGTCCAATTGTGTGGGTGGAACCATTCAGTTTGCCTTTAAACGGCCTGTTTACCGGTTTACAACTTGCAACGATTTCATTAACTCAAGCTTACAACGAACATTTATGACAACATATAATGATCATATATGGTTCCAAACGGCCTTATAAGACCTCGAGATGTAATCCTAAATTTTCAAGGCTTTTAGACACCGGGCCTCGAAATCTCCAAAATTTCTCAGCAACCATGGATCTTAGACTTTAATTTTGGAATTTTATGACTTTTTTTCGCCCGCAAATAAAAATTGCCGAAATGTTTACCATGGTCCCTAATACCCTTCAAATTGGATGGGTGGAACCATCCAATTTGCCTTTAAACGGCCAATTTACCGGTTAACAACATGCACCGATTTCATTAAATCAAGCCTACCACGAACATTTATGACAACATATAATGATCATGTACGGTTCCAAACGTCATTATATGAATGACAGGCTAAAGCCGTATCACCTAATCAAAAGTAATTCCTAAATTCTCTAACTAATGTAGATAAGGAAGTAGGGTCGAATCCACAGAGAAACGAGTCTTTCTATTCCTAATTAATCAATATAATCTAGATTATAAAGTAACCAAAATATAATAATCAGAGGAAACTAAACTACGAAGATTAAGAATAAGGAGAAAACAATGAATAAAAGACATAGGTATAGGTTCACCAATAAATAATATTCTAGGGTAAAACATAATAATCAATCATCAATGCATACATTAATCAGATCATAAAGGGCTTTCGCTACGTATTACAATCACACAATTAATCTACCGGTATTAAATCTCATCTCTCGAATCTCGACTTAACCATTGTAGGGAATAATTTCAAGCCTTTAAAATCCCACTAGCTTGAACCCCACTGTGATCATACACTAAAGTACGGTGGCGTCCAAAAGGGAAGAAGATAGAGCAAAAGAGTCGCCAACAAGTTTTTAAGGAACTTGTAAACCGTTCATAGGATGAAGGTTACACCCCCAAACGATCCAAGAGATCGTCAACTCCATAAGGTCTAGAACCAAATAAGAGTTCGGGGATGAAGGTACAAATTCAACCTAAAAGAGATTGAACCTGCCCTAATAATAGGCCTCTAGTTTATTCTGATTGTATTCATGTGCGCTTTTTAATTAACATGCAATCAATAGGATTAACCCTAAACCTGTTTGATCTATGTTGGTTGAATTTAATGCACAAATAAATCTATTATTGGCGATCACTTGAATTATAATCATATTAACCCTAACAAGATTATTAAATATCTTATTAAGCGTGATTACAAGTACCAAATTCTCTTTAAACATGCATAAAAGGCGTGATCAAGCAATAAATAATAAATATCAAGCAACATAATAAATAATCAATAATAAATAAAATCATAACAATAATAATCATAAATAAAATAATCATCATCAAAATAACAACAAATAATCATCATCAAAATAATAACAAATTATAACAATTATAATCATAATCATGTTCATGTTAATATTAAAGCATAATAGTAGCAAGATCCTAGGCATGATACTAACAAGATTAATAACAAACCCTAGCATGTCACTAACAATAAAAATCAAATCTTTAGCCCTAACATGATACTAACATGAATAAATATTAGGAAGAAAATAAGAAGCATAGTAGGAATCATAATAAGCATATTTGATATTATAACCTTTTCCCTAAACATGATACTAGGAATATCATAATAACAATATAAACATGATCATAATATCAATCAATCAATTAAAGTACTTACTTTGATGCCTCGTACCTCTTTCTAATAACAAAATACACACGTTAGTAACTTCAAGGAAAATAATAAACAAAACAATTAAATTAAATAATTGAAATAGAGATTTGGGACCAAACCCTCAGAAATTAAACCTTTCACGTCTAGGGCGAAGGCAACTTCGAATATGGCTAGGTGTTTCTAGATCTTGTGAATGCGGAATTTTGTATTTGAGAAAAGGCTAGTTTAGAAAAAGAGAGAGAGAGAGAGAGAGAGAGAGAATAATCAAGAAAATCTTGATGAGAGTTGGTGAATTGGTGAATGAAAACGGAGTTTTTAATACGTTATTTATAGAGAAAATCAGCCAAAAAGATAAAATATCAAAACAGAGCACTTGGCGCACGCAAAACAAGGTTGGCGCACCTAAAACAGAGCTGGCGCCAGCACCAGCTAATTGGCGCCTGGCGCCAATGGCTGGCGCCAGGCCTGGTTTTAGGCGCTGATTTCAGAAATTCACGCGTTTTTGTTTTTATCATATCTTTTGATCCGGAAGTCCAAATAAGGCATATAATATGTCGTTGGAAAGATCTTAAAGTCTACTTTTCAACCCAATTAGAATCAGATTAAAATATTTTGTAGATAAAAATATATGGCCAAAATAGTGGAAGGGTGTCAGTTTTAGATAAAGTTTCATGTCTCATTCATATCTTTTTCGTTATAACTCGGATTTAATATTATAATATATCATTGGAAAGATAATTTCAAGATCTATCCAACCATATAAAATTTGGATAAAATATTATGAGGCACAAAAATAAAATATGAATATATTCCACTTTGTACAAAACAAGGATTCTTACAAGGAGTAGTTTTATTCAATTTCAAACTCTTTAAAACATAATTATCAATCCTAACTCCATTAGGATTTAAAAAAACCTCCTAGAGTATTCTAAAAGACTATAATCAATCCTAATAGCTTTAGGAATGATAATTAATGATAGGCCCTCCTCGAGATCATTAGGCCGCATATAAAGCTCAAATCGGGCCTAGTTTAGTATTTTGGCCATAACTTCCTCGATATTCATCGGAATTGGGCTTATAATATATCGTTGGAAAGGTCTTTTCAAACCCCATCCAACTACACTATTATTGGACCCATATCATGGACCAACCAAACTGTATTGGCTGTTTTCTTAAAATAAGGTTTCAAAAACAGAGAGAAGAGAAAAGAAATTAAAACTTTCCGCAACACTAGACTTTCCACACTTTCGCTTCATTCGATTATGATTCGACATGAAAGGTACTCATCACTGGGTTTGGTTTTGGGGAGACACAAATGGGTGTCTACAACCATTTATAAATTAACCTGCCTATTGAAACTAGACCTAAGCATTAATTCTCATCTGTCGAATCTCGAATCAATATTGTCAAACTCATGCATAAAAGATCTGCGCAAATCTAGTCACAGAGCATTAAATCAATCAATAAGAAATTAATCTAACATTGACAATTAACAACAATAAATTACCCCTTCATATTATTTATGGATCCCCACAAACCCTAGAAATAGAACTACTCACACATAATAAAAACTAAACTAATCAAAGCAATAAAACAAGACATGATCAAAGGAATAAAATAAATAACTAAGATTAAGAGAAGGGAAATCGTTACCAAAGAAATCTGGAATTAAGAATAAAGTTAAGAACAAAGTATAAGAGAGAGAAAACTAATCTAAAGGCTAAGTAGAGCTAGAGAGAAAATCTAAGAAAGAATTAAGAAAAAGTAAAGAGAAGATCCTAAACTCGCTTTACGGAAAAGTATTTATACTAAGCGAGAATCCTAAACTAAAACAAACTTAAACGATGCTAATTAACTCCTAATAATAACACGCGCCCGATCGGGCGATGGCACCGCCCGATCGGGCGCGCCTTTTCTCCATCAAGTACATTTCTCGCGCCCGGCCGGGCGCGAGATCGGGCGCCAACCTTGCTTCCCTCGCCCGGCCGGGCGCGCCTCCGGGTGCCAGCCTCTTTGGCCGGGCGGCACTCTTGGGCCACTATTTGGACTTTGATTGGGCTCCAATTCTTCGGGCCAATCTGGGTTTCCTCTTCGGGTCTTGAATACTCGGTCCAAATGCCCCGGTATCACATATACCGAGCCCTTAATCACCGATTCGATGACTCTAACCGGCCCTGGGCTATAAAATCTGGTCGTGCTTCTCCAATGCTCGTAATTGCTCCATAATATCTTGGAAAAATGCTCCAAAAGTGCAAATGCCTGCAAAAGTCAACCAAATCTACGAAAACACTAGAAAACACCAATTAGTAATAAAAGTGGTTCAAAAGAGCCAAAAACCCTACCAATTATGACCAAGGGACGGGGGTAAAATACTATATAAATTGGACATATCAATGAACCCGAGATGTATCCGCTAATTCTTAAGGCTTTTCCACACCAGTCCTTAAAACCTCAAAAATTACTCAAAAAACGTGGATATTAGCCTTCAATTTTGGATTTTTTTTACTTATTTACACCCGGAAATAAACAATTTCCGAAAACCATGGTCCTTAATACCCTCTCGGAGTCCAATTGGGTGGGTGGAACTATCCAATTTGCCTTTAAAGTTTAAACGGCCAATTTACCGGTTTACAACTTGCATTGATTTCATTAACTCAATCCTACCACTAACATTTATGACAACATATTATGATCATATATGGTTCCAAACAACATTATATTACCCCGAGATGTATTCCCTAGAATTTCATTACTTTTAGACACCGGGCCTCGAAACCTCCAAAATTTCTCAAAAAGCGTGGATATTAGCCTTCAAATTTGGAGTTCTTTTACTTTTTTTCACCTAGAAATGAAAATTGCCGAAATATTTACCATGGTTCCTAATATCGTTCGGGAGTCCCATTGGGTGGGTGGAACCATCCAATTTGCCTTTTAACGGCCAATTTACCGATTTACAACTTACATCGATTTCATTTACTCTAGCCTACCACGAACATTTATGACAACAAACAATGATCATGAATGATTCCAAACAGCATTATGTGACCCCGATATGTATGCCCTAAAATTTCAAGACTTTTCGACACCGACCCCCAAAACCTCCGAAATTTCTAAAAAAGCGTGGATATTAGTCTTCAATTTTGGAATTTTTTGACTTTTTTTCGCCCGAAAATAAATATTGCCGAAATGTTTATCATGGTCCCTAATACCCTATGGGAGTCCAATTGGGTGGGTGGAACCATCCAATTTGCCATTAAACGACCTATTTACCGGTTTATAACTTGACCGTTTTCATTAACTCAAGCCTACCACGAACATTTATGAAAACAATTAATGATCATATATTGTTCCAAACGGCAATAAATGACCTCGAGATGTATCCCCTAGAATTTCAAGACTTTTCAACACCGGCCTCGAATCCCCTAAAATTTCTCAAAAAGCGTGGATATTAGCCTTCAATTTTGGAATTTTTTGACTTTTTTTCACCTGGAAATAAAAATTGCCGAAATGTTTACCATGGTTCCTAATACCGTCCGGGAGTCCCATTGGGTGGGTGGAACCATCCAATTTGCTTTTAAACGACCAATTTACCGGTTTACAATTTACACCAATTTTATTGACTTAAGCCTACCACGAACATTTATGACAACAAATAAGGATCATTTATGGTTCCAAACAGCATTATATGACCCCGAGATGTATCCCCAAAAAATTCAAGACTTTTCGACATCGGCCCCCAAAACCTCCGAAATTTCTCAAAAAGTGTGGATATTTGTCTTCAATTTTGGAATTTTTTTGACTTTTTTCGCCTGGAAATAAATATTGCCGAAATGTTTACCATGGTCTTTAATACACTGTGGGAGTCCAATTGGGTTAATGAAACCAAACAATTCGCCTTTAAATGACCAATTTAATTACCGGTTTACAACTTGCACGGATTTCATTAACTCAAGCCTACTACGAACATTTCTCACAACATATAATGATCATATATGGTTCCAAATGGCATTATATGACCCCGAGATGTATCCCCTAAATCTTCAAGACTTTTCGATACAGGCCCCCGAAATCTCCAAAATTTCTCAAAAAGCGTGGATATTAGACTTTAATTTTGGAAATTATTGACTTTTTTTCGCCTGAAAATAAAAATTGCCGAAATGTTTACCATAATCCCTAATACCCTTCGGGAGTCCAATTGGGTGGGTGGAACCATCCAATTTGCCATTAAACGACCTATTTACCGGTTTACAACTTGCACCGTTTTCATTAATTCAAGCCTACCACAAACATTTATGAAAACAATTAATGATCATATATGGTTCCAAACGACATTAAATGACCCCGAGATGTATCCTCTAAAATCTCAAGACTTTTCAACACCAGGCCCCCAATCCCCTAAAATTTCTCAAAAAACGTGGATATTAGCCTTCAATTTTGAAAATTTTTGACTTTTTTTCGCCCGGAAATAAAAATTGCCGAAATGTTTACCATGGTCCCTAATACCGTTCGGGAGTTCCATTGGGTGGGTGAAACCATCCAATTTGCCTTTAAACGGCCAATTTACCGGTTTACAACTTACACCGATTTCATTAACTCAAGCCTACCACGAACATTTATGACAACAAATAATGATCATATATGGTTCCAAACATCATTATATGACCCCGAGATGTATCCTTTAAAATTTCAAGACTTTTTGACACCGGGCCCCGAAACCTCCAAAATTTCTCAAAAAGTGTGGATATTAGTCTTCAATTTTGGAATTTTTTGACTTTTTTTCGCCCGGAAATAAAAATTGCCGAAATGTTTACCATGCTTCCTAATACCGTTCGGGAGTCCCATTGGGTGGGTGAAACCATCCAATTTTCCTTTAAACAGCCAATTTACCGGTTTACAACTTACACCGATTTTATTTACTCAAGCCTACCACGAACATTTATGACAACAAATAATGATCATATATGGTTCCAAACAACATTATTTGACCCCGAGATGTATCCCCTAAAATTTCAAGACTTTTAGACACCGGCCCCCGAAACCTCCAAAATTTCTCAAAAAGCGTGGATATTAGTCTTCAATTTCGGAAATTTTTGACTTTTTTTTGCCCGAAAATAAATATTGCCGAAATGTTTACCATGGTCTCTAATACCCTATGTGAGTCCAATTGGGTTGGTGGAACCATCCAATTCTCCTTTAAACGGTCAATTTAATTACCGGTTTACAACTTGCACGGATTTCATTAACTCAAGCCTACTACGAACATTTATGACAATATATAATGATCATATATGGTTCCAAACGGCATTATATGACCCCGAGATGTATCCCCTAAAATTTTAAGACTTTTCGACACCGGCCTTCGAAATCTCCAAAATTTCTCAAAAAGAGTGGATATTAGCCTTTAATTTTGGAAATTATTGACTTTTTTTCGCCCGAAAATAAAAATTGCCGAAATGTTTACAATGGTCCCTAATGTCCTTCGGGAGTCCAATTAGGTGTGTGGAACCATTGAATTTGCTTTTAAATGACCAATTTACCGGTTTACAACTTGCACCGATTTACCGGTTTACAATGGCCAATTTAATTAACTTGCACCGAACCCGACTTGAACCGAAATTGACCCAAACTCGTTTTAACCCGTCAAAACCCGAATTTAACCCGACTTGTTACTATCCTGACCTGTCAACCCGACCGGATTTTAACCTAACCTTTTATAAATCCGACCCGAAATCAACCCGACTTGTTATTAACTTGACCCAAATTCAACCCGACTTGTTGTTGATCCGACCCGAATTTTACCATATCTATTACTTAGTACTTACCCAACCCAAAAATTGAACCCATTTTTTTACTAACCCAACTCGAAATTTACACGACTTGTTATTAACTTGACCTAAATTCAACCCAAATTGTTCCCGACCCGAATTCAAATCACCTAAAATGCAATTTAGACCATCTTATTATTGTTGATCAAAGAATTTTGTATGTCTTGGGAGACCAAGTCGGTCCAGTCCAGCAAAAGAAAGGAGCATAATCCTCAAATTTAAGAGTTAAATATAGTATATATTTGTTGTATGGTCAAAGGAGATAATTATCTTCTTAAATTATAGACTATAGTTCCCTAGTATATTGCCATATATATTATAGTCGAAGGAAATAATTAGCTTGATAAAAATGATAATTATCTATTTATAGTTAGTTGAACCCGAATATGACCTGGCTTAAAAATGACCCGACCTGATTGTAGCCTGCAACTTATTGACTTGAACATAACCCGACTTGAATCCGAGAATGAGCCGACTTGGAAATGATGACCCAACCTGATTATAACTTGCAAATTATTGACTTGAACCGAACCCGACTTGAACCCAAGAATGACCCGACTTGAAAATGACCCGGCCTGATTATAATCCGCAAATTATTAACTTGAACTGAACCCGACTCAAACCCGAGAATGCCCCGACCTGATTCTAACCCGCAAATTATTGACTTGAACCGAACTCGACTCGAACCCGAGAATTACCCTAACCTTTTTTAACCTGTGAAAGTCCGAATTAAACCCGACCTATTGTTCACCTGACCCAAATGTAACCTGACCTGTTATTAACCCGACCTAAACCCGACCCAAACCCGATAAGAAGTATGACCCGATGTGACCCGACTCAAGCATGACCCAACCTAAACCCAACCCGCATAGGTTATGGAATTTATCTGAATTGACCCGACCCACTCTTACTCGAGCCATTTACTTGAATTGACAGCTCTACTATAATCCATACCTTCTAACAATATTATTATTTAAAAAAATAAAATAATGGACAACACGTGGCATGACATCGTCCCTTAATTGTGGTTTACATAATCACATCTTCATAATTTCCCTCCATTTCCAACGGTTACTCAATAATCATGCTCAAAATCTTCTTTAATCAACAATTAAACAAGCATTTCACCAAATAATACACTTCCCACTTCCTTCCAAATTCTCCATTTAACACACCAAAATAAATAAATAATTTTTTTTTAAAAAAAAAACACACTCACAAATACTCCAAAAACACTCACCATCTCAACAGAATTTCCATATCTTAGTATTATTTTTTTATTTTTATTTTTTGGGATTGGATTAATTTTATTTTTATTTTTTGCGGGTGGAGTTGCTAATGGCTTCCACCGCCGTCGCCGTCTCCTTCGCCGGCGCCTCAGTGGTGGAGTTTAATTCCGATTTGTGTTCAAAGCTCAAACCTTTTCTCTCTCCTCTCACTTGTTCGCCTACTTCCACTTACAAACGTCGTCGTTTCATGTACTTCTTCTCCTTTTTCTCTCTCCTCCTTCACCCTTTTAATATTGCTTTATTATTATTTGCTTTACTTTTTGTTATGGGATTATTAATCTTTTACTACTTGGAATTTTGTTATTGATATTTTTTTTTTTTGAATTAGATGTTTATATGCAAATTGTTTGATGATATTTGTTGTATTGAATAGTTTGTAATCTTTGTATGTTGATTGGTGTTACATGCAAGATTCATTTTATGCCGTAGATTTATTTTTTTAGCTCATGCATAAGACTGTCGCTTTAGGTACACCCGGGTGTATAATAAATTGTCTCGGTGTACTGTCACCCCAATTTACTTTATATGGAGTATGTTTACAAGAAGAAATCTATCTGATACCCTTCTCAGTTTCCTGGAAACAGTGATTACTCTGACAAATTTTCCAAAAGAAGAGAAATTATATTTCTTAATGTACCCTTTTATGGTATTTGTGTTATTTAATTCTACCATCACAAATGTTAAGTGTGATATCTTAGAAATTCTCAACCATATTAAGGAGATTTTTTTTTTTTTTTTTTGGAGGGGATATGAAGGAGAATTTAAAATGGCCAATATTGGCATATATTAGTGGTGTTGTGCTTGGATTGCACAGTGTAGTAATAATCTTTTAGGACAGTCAGTTTTAAGCATTGCAAGAAAGTAAGTAGGTGATTGATTGAAATGCATCGAGTATACTGTATATTTGTTGTTGCCCTTAGATGTAAGAGTATTTTATATGATCATATCTTAAATAATTGGCGATTGGGGAATGTGGTTTTGACCTGTATCATAAAGGGTTTCGAAATCAAGAATGTAATTAGTTTTATTAATGTGCTTATCAGAACTTGGTACATATTTTTGGGATTCTAGCAACTTTATAAGGGGACTCTACTTGAAATGTAGATGCCAATCCACTAGTACTGAAAAACCCAAGTCAAGGAACGTTTTGGATAATGCAAGCAACTTATTGACAAATTTCTTGAGTGGAGGAAACCTCGGGTCTATGCCAACAGCTGAAGGAGCAGTCTCAGATTTGTTCGGTCGGCCTCTCTTTTTTTCTCTGTATGATTGGTTCTTAGAGGTACTTCCCTCATTGCATTATGATATGTTTTGTTTCATGCATTAAATAATGTGTATATACTTTGCTACTTGGATTTGCAAAGAGTTTGTCTAAAAAAACTTAATTTGAGTATGGTGTGATACCACAATGATAAGGATGCATGTGGATTTTGTGCTCTGAATATCCTTTGCTAGGACTTACATGAATTGAAGGAATAAACCAATTCATACTAGAAGCTTTATTAGGTTTGTAAGTGTTTTAATCTCCTTGAGGTTCTTAGTGGCAGTACATAGACTAAAGGGTAAGGTTGGGCACATGGTACATGTGAACACATGATTTTAAATAAATGTTTGGCGCTGTAATTTGGTTGGTCAGTGTGAGGGCTAATATGAAATATTGGTAAGGATCTTATGGTTGCTCATTGAGATTGATCTTCATTTTAATTGTACAAATCTTTGTACTATTATTATTACTCTCTTATGCTCGTTTCTTCATCTGTGTTATTTAACCATGCAGCATGGATCTGTATATAAACTTGCTTTCGGACCAAAAGCCTTTGTCGTCGTGTCAGATCCTATTGTGGCAAGGCATATTCTTAGAGAGAATGCATTTTCTTATGACAAGGTAAATAAGGCTTCGTGCCCTTGACCCTTTAATATTTGCATTGTGTTCATGCAGCTAGGATTAGATTTGTTGCAAGAATGGGTTTGAATCTTCTTAAGAAGATTGTAGAATGGATCTTAACTGTATGTCTTTTGACGTACAACTTCAAATATGTCTCTGTATAGGTGATCAAGCAACCCACATAAGAATGTGGTTTAGCAATTTGCTGCTTCCAGTTAACAACCTTGAATTATAGTTTGATTGCTTATTTAATGTTTCTCATCACCTTTCCTCTCAAAAATTCTTTCTCATCACAATTTGCTGCTTCCAGTTAACAAATATGTATGCTAATTACTATACAGATTACAGAATCACAACTCTGGAAGCAAGAATTGATATTGTAGAAAACTAGATCTTGGAATCATTACAGACATGAGAAACTATGAAGGGAAGCAATCATGAAACAATTCTGAGCTTGACAATTCTGTCTTATAACAAGAACTGAACACTTCAATGACTCAAACCTATTTATCATTATCATTCTCGACTGAAACAGCTCTGGCAAAGTAGATTGTTCTTTGCCTTTGACATAAAGAAGAAAAATTTGTGAATGAAAAATATGTACTCCTGAAGCAGGATCATAAGAAGGTTAATAGCAGGAAAGCCTGCATTCAGTTTCTTAATGTGGACATCCAAGATTAGCTTTGGCATGGTGAAGGAAGTGAAAATTATACTAAAATTTCAGTTTTGATCCAAGTCTACTAGTTTTGTTATCTACCACATGCTCTTGTAATTTGTATCTTTAGTATATATGAAGAGGTAAATTCTATCATTGTAGAATGACCATTGAATTTATGAGGATATCTATTTGTTTGCTTCTGTAGTTCACCTGAGATGGATGTATAACCATGCGCTTGATTTATGTTTTCTTTTATTTCCTGCTTCTGGATTTGCTCTGATTGATATGAAACTTGAAAGAAATTCCATTAGATTAGTGTTAATAAAAGTATTTAACTCATTGACTCTGTCTTTCTGATTTCTTTGCTTTAATTCCAACTATCCATAGGGAGTTCTTGCTGAAATTCTTGAACCAATAATGGGTAAAGGATTAATACCTGCCGACCTTGATACTTGGAAGCAAAGAAGAAGAGGCAAGCATTCAACTTTTTTCTCTCTTAATTTTCATCATCATATTACATTCAGGCCTTAGGGTCTTATGTGTTCTGTAGCATGATTAGCATCTATGGTTTGAATGGTAAATGTAGAGCTTGGTTGATTTGTATATTTGTGTGGCAGTCATAGAAACTTTGTATAGATTCATATAAGTCTTTCAGCAGCTATTGGTAATTGATATTGAGGTTTCATTTATGGCCTTGAGCCCTTGATAGCATAGGTAAACCTGCTCTGCTATTACCTTCATTAGTCTGGCAGTGTAGAGTTTTAGACTTTTCGTTACTGTTTAAGGTTTTCGGAATTTCAGGCCATGTGATATTGTGATTCTTGAAAAAATTGCCTTGGCATATGATTATGTGCATGTGTGGGCACTTATAAGATAATCGTATTGAATGGCATGTATTAGATTATTAGATATATGGAGATGTCTTATGAGAAAGAATTCATGGATCAAAATATTCAGCCACATACATAACATAATAATAGGATATCAATAGCCTCAGACTTGTATAGTTATTGATGCCTGTTTGCATAGCAATATTTTAGAGGAAATGCAGCAATAGTATTGTAACACACCTTTTTAGTGGGGCTGGATTGTCCATTTAACAAAAAGTTGAAAGAACTTTTTAGGGAACAAGAAGCGGCTATATTCATTTTATACTTAACTACCATGCCCAAGTGAGTAATGGTGTAGATAAAGGCATCACGTGATACCTGTGACACAATGAGTAGCTTGCTTGGTCTAAAATTATGTTCAGAAAAACATATTTTGATGACTTATAGTTTTTCTGCATCTTCTTTCCTTTTAAGTTTGTTTCATGTGCCATCAACTAGCATTATTAGCAAATTCATTGCATAAGACTGCCTGTTTTAGCTTTTAGTTGTCGTCTAAGGTTATATACAAGAATTTAGGTGGTTTTGATATTATTGGCATATTTCTGAAATGAATTCTACACACCTCTTCATTTCTTTTTCTTTTTTTTTTTCATTGCATTGAAAAATTGAAATAGCAAGTGACAGATAATATTGAATGTACAGATTTGGCTGAATGATCGAATAATATGAAATGAGGGACTAAGGCTGTTTTGTTGTTTATCGAATAAATATGAAATGACAGGATTAATTACACTTATAACTATTCTTACAAGATACTTGGGTTTTCAATTTTGAGTTCAGGATGGATGTTGACACGTAATATATATTTATGCAATTTAGATAAAAAAAAAATGTATGTAAACTTTGTTCTTTGTGATTCAATGCATTCTCTTATCTTTATGATCTCTCTAATGAACTATAAGCGGAAAGATTGAGAAGCACCTCTGGTGGTCGTTTGTGAAAGTATAGTATAATTTTGTGATCGATCTCTTCAAAGTTTGCTTTTAACATTTTGCAGTCATTGCTCCTGGGTTTCATGCCTTATACCTGGAAGCCATGGTTAAGGTTTTCACTGACTGCTCAGAGAGAACAACATTGAAATTTGAAAAATTGCTTGAAGATATACAAGCGCAGGATACAATTGAGCTGGATCTTGAAGCAGAATTTTCAAGTTTGGCACTTGATATTATTGGACTTGGTGTCTTCAACTATGACTTCGGTTCAATTTCCAAAGAGTCTCCAGTCATAAAGGTTTGTAATGCTTTTAATTGCTTTAGGCCTTGTTTGGTTTGATGTAAAACACTTTCAATGAGAAAATAGTTTTTCATGGAAACATATTCAAGGACAACCACAATTGCAAATTAGTTTTCCTTTATCTGGTTCATCAAGAAAAGATTTAGAGAAATTAAAAATAGGGGTGGAAATGTGAGGAAGGACGAGAGGAAAGTAAAAAAGGAGGTAAGTAGGAGGGAAGTAAAATGTGGCTTCCCTTGTTTTATAAAGGAAAATGTTTTCCACCATAAAGGACATAATTTTCCACCATTGAGAAAATTGTTCTCCACCCCTCCACAAACCAAACAAAGGAAAATGAGAAAGATTGGGAAAATCTTTTACCATAAAAACATTTTGCATCAAACCAAACACGGCCTTAATTGATAAACAGATGTCAATCTCTTTATTTGCTCACTATTATTGTTGTGTTTTTATTTTAAATCTTGGATCATTGTTGGTGAATAGATAAACTCCGTGCCTTTTCTCATTATTTTCCTCTGGCAGTCGCAACTTCAGATAATTAGTTCAAGGGGTTTCCTGATGATTTGCTTAAGTATCAATAAGATAATGAAAGAACATAGTTACAATGATACAATATGTAGTATACTAGTATGTACCCTTAGCTGGTTTTAATTAGAAAAAGTCACAAACTTCTACGTTACTTTGTTAGAACATGTTACTATGTGAAATGCACTGCCGAATAATCTAGATTTAACATCTTGACATTAATGTTTCTCTTGTAAAGTAACATTTATAGGTATCTAATGACCGATGATTGTGCTTAAAATTTGTTTGCATGTTTACAAAAAGTTAATTCATTATGTAAAATTTAACTGTTTGGTTGACTCAACATATTGTGGAATTTACAAATGTTTGATTTGACTATTATAGTATGTGAATGGCCGTCAATCTTAGTCCTGGTAGTTCTTCAAAAAAAAAAAAAAATTCTCAATCCTGGTTATTAGATTTTGGAGTGGTCTTGGCTGCAACCATTGATCTGTATATGAAACTAAGTTAAGAGGGTGTTTCATGTATGCTTGACATTTGTGTGGCATATGATATTGTCACTTTGAACTATCTGTTGTGTTCTGGAGTGAAGACACAGTAAATTTGGTTCAGAGTCTCTACTGTGCCTGGTCAATCTTGGAAACTGGAGAATCTTCAAGTTTCTGTGGCTATCACTAGAGGTTACAATATGATATTGACAGTTTAAAGGCTAAGTGGATAGTTTCAACCACCTAAATGACCTCACGGGGTGTCCTAGGGTCCATGCAAAGAACCCCAACAACTTTTTTTTTTCCGAGTTTAAAAAGTCCAAAATTGTTCGAAACTGAAGGTTATTATTTACACCTTAGGACCAAATTTAGAGAATTTGGGACCCGGTGGCGAAAAACATCGGGATTGTAAGGGATGCATATCGGGGTCATATAATATTGTTTGAATCCATATATGACCACTAGTCGGTCATAAAGTCCCGTGGTAGCCTTAAGTTAATGAAGGGGGCATAAGTTGTAAACGAATAAATTGATAGTTTAAAGGAAAAATGGACAATTGCAACCATCCAAATGGACTCCCTAGGTATCTTGGGATCGGTGGGAAGTACCCCGATTGGTTTCCTTTCCGGGCCTAAAGAGGTTGAATATGTTCAAAATTGAAGCAATCCACGCTTTCAAGCCATTTATGGAGATTTTTTTCCAAATTTGAAGTGAATGCATGGGAGGCCATATAAGTTAGGTTTGGAACCATAAGAGGCCTATCAATAAGTCTATAAAGTCCCAAATATGAGTTTGGTTCAATTACATGGGTATTTTAGGATTATGTTGCATTGGTAGTGAAAAGTTGCAACACTTGCAAGAGATGGTTCTAATAATAACGAACATGGCCTCCTGGGGTTCTATTAAATTCTATGGAGTCCTTCATCTTCATTGGTGGTGTTGATTATTCCCAAATTTATTACTTACGATAACATTCCATCATGATGTTGATTTAATATTAAACCATAACATTATTGGAACAAAAGCTTTCTAATCTCAAGATGGAAAGTGTATAACTGCATGGTCAACATCCCTTTTATTTCAATAACACGAATATTATATACACATGTTGTATAACTATAATATTGGAAGCCTTTGTATTTTAAGATAGTAAAAGAGTATATACATATGTTATTATGTTATATTATAAATTGATTGATTTCAGATTGATTTCGATGATCAAATTTTGTTAATCTTAACCTCTTTTAAAATTGTAATAACAGTGAAGTTCGGCTATTCTCTCCCTATATTGATTCCGCTTTCTCTCCCTATGTAGGTTATAATGATACGCGAAGAGAGATTTTTTTTTCTTTTTACATGTTTTGACTTCATGTGATCCAGACTGACTTTCAGCTTGTTTACCCCAGGCAGTTTATGGGACACTTTTTGAAGCTGAGCATAGATCAACTTTCTACATTCCTTACTGGAAGTTTCCTCTTGCAAGCTGGATAGTACCAAGGCAGCGGAAGTTCCAATATGACCTAAAGGTCATCAATGACTGTCTTGATGGACTCATAAAAAATGCCAAAGAGACTAGACAGGTAAAAACGAAGCTGCAGATCAAAAGTGCTGTTTTGTCAAATCCTTAATTTCCTGGCTCTTCTATTTTTTTTTTCCTGTGTTTTTGTTTTTTTCTTTTTTCTTTTTAATTACTTTGATATAGAAGGTGAAATTTAATAATCCATCTAAAATTCTGCAAGAGAATGAAACACTTCTGCAGATCTGCTTTGTGATGTAGGCTGTTTGGGTTAAATGCTTCTGCCGTTTGCCTGCTTTAATGTAACCTGCAGTCAGGCATTATATATGATCTCTGTGAATAAATTAAACATACTCACCCTTGACATTGGGATTGTTTGGTGTGGCAGGAGACGGATGTTGAGAAACTGCAGCAAAGGGATTATGCAAATCTTAAGGTGGGTCGAATGGTGTTAGTTAGATTACACGAATTCTGTTTTCTTGTTAATTTAATACACTTTGAATTGTAAACTATATTTGTTCTCTACAAGATTTAAAATGAACACTAAAATTGGCAGGATGCTAGTCTTTTGCGCTTTTTCGTTGACATGCGAGGTGCTGATGTTGATGACCGCCAGGTAATTTTAAAGCTTGATTATTTATTATTTCTTAATTTCTCAATTTTCAGAATTTGAATCAATCCAAGGCCCATGCATTTATGCAACCCAAGTTCATTTGGGTGGTTCATATTTCAAACTGGCATATGACCTAGTTATGTCTGTGCACTGTTCCTTGAATGAGCATTTTTTTGATACTGCTGATAGCTTAAGATCAATATCATCTGTTAATCTTAGGATTCTACAAATATTTAGTTCAGGAAAGTAGGTTTGAGGAATCCTTCAGTACATGTTTGCTTTATCTGTTTTCACAGCTTAGGGATGACCTGATGACGATGCTAATCGCTGGACATGAAACTACAGCTGCTGTTCTTACTTGGTCTATTTTCCTTCTTTCTCAGGTATGATTAACCTATATAATCTTCCAGGGGTAAAAAAATTTTGAAACTGGATCCTAGTCTTGTTTTTGTTCCTTTTCTTTGCCATTGGTGCTGGTCTTAATTTTGGTTTTGGTGCAGAATCCTTCCAAAATGAAGAAGGCTCAAGCTGAAATAGATGCAGTATTAGGCAAGGGAAGAGTAACCTTTGACTCCCTTAAAAAATTGGAGTATGTACCAAGTCACCCTCTTATACATGTCCCACCTGGGTGATTGGAACTTGATACAGTTTACTGCGTTCTATGATATCAGGTACATCAGACTTATTGTTGTAGAATCTCTTCGGTTGTATCCTCAACCTCCTTTGCTCATCAGACGATCTCTTAAACCAGATACATTGCCAGGTACTTCTGTTAAGTGCTTGTATGAAAATTGAAAAGTGAAGTAGCTAGCTCCCAAAAATTTTACTTTTCCCAATTCTTGTCACTGATGAGGTATAGGTTGTAGTGTCCAATACATATTATGTATTATCAAATAGATACTAGTGAAGTATAATCTTCTAGCCACTATTCTGTTCTAACATTGCTGCTACAGATAATCACATTTAGTAAAAGCATGTAATTTACCCTGCTTTGGGAATGTGGCTTTGATGATTATCGCCCCAGGTTCTAGAGTATCTCTTTGAAAAGAAGCTAAGAAAGGCCTCAAAATTATCGAATTTAGCTGTACTGAAAACAATTTCTGGTTGTGCAGGAGGCTACAAGGGTCAAAAAGATGGATACAAGATTCCCACTGGGACTGATATCTTTATTTCCGAAAGTGGGTCAACTTATCCTCATAATGTTTGTGAAATATGAAATGTCTTTACATGGAAGTTTCGATAGCTTAAAACCTTTTGAAGTCTCTATAGCTGGTATGAAGTTAATCGTTACTAGTTAATCATATGCTATAATTGCTAATCTACAAATGTAGGTTAGGCTTAACCCACGTCAATACTTCTTTACCTGATCATATTAGTGGCTGCCCGTCTTTAGCACAGCAGACTTTTACTCTCTTCATCAAGGGTTACATAACTTGCATATATTACTTAAATGTCTCGCAAAGTACTTGTCCAAATTTTCTCAGTACCTTTCACTCTCTATCTCTACTTCATTACTCAATGAAACTTAATGAAACTTAACTACTAGTAAAATATATTAAGGGACCTGATGAATTTAAACTTAAATATATTGACTATATATGCATAAAAACTTTCCGTGCAGGTATATAATCTTCATAGATCTCCATATTTCTGGGATAAACCTGATCAATTTGAACCAGAGAGATTTTTAGTCCAGAGAAAAAGTGAAGATATAGAAGGATGGAATGGCTTTGATCCATCTCGGAGTCCTGGAGCTCTGTATCCTAATGAGGTAACTTGATGTTGTTGGATCGTCAAGTCCATTCATTTTTCTCTAGAGCATCACTAATTAATCGTTTGCGCTTGTAAATATCAGATTGTAGCAGATTTTGCGTTCTTGCCTTTTGGTGGTGGACCAAGAAAGTGTGTGGGAGACCAGTTTGCTCTAATGGAATCTACAATTGCTTTGGCCATGTTGCTTCAGAAGTTTGATGTTGAATTGAAAGGTTCGCCAGATGCAGTGGAACTTGTGACAGGGGCAACAATTCACACCAAGAATGGACTTTGGTGCAAACTGAGAAAGAGAGCTAATGTACAATAAATTTCGAGTAACGACCCATATAATGCACCTTGCATCTTCTAATGAGATATTTTGTAAAAGTAGTGTACATCATAGCCTTGATATTTACTATCATAAGATCATGGATTTTGTTGCTGGAAATCAAAATCGAAATTGAAATAACAGGTTTGATTTTAAGCATAATGGCTTGCTAGTGTATTCATCTTATAAATCGCAACATTTCAGCACTTTCAGATCATGGCACTGCCTTCATTGGTATACATGAGTACACGCTCACGGTAAATATGGTATAATACTTCCTATATAAGAAGATATTTTACTATCTAAGACAATGTTTTGTAACTATTACTCCTTCCGTTTCATAATGTCATTTTCAGTTACGTATATTGATATAAATATTTAAACGCAAATATCTTTATCTAGGTTAAAACCCATACATTGTTTTTAAATATTTTTGACAATATTACAAAATATAAAGTATATAAAAGATATTCAAAAATATTTCATTTGAGTATATATGAAATATGATTGTCAAATTAGAAATAAAATACAGTATAAATAGTTTATATAAAGATTTTACAATAAATAAATAAATAAATAAATACGAAAAAGGTGGGAAAATTTTTCACAAAATTATGACAAGTGTTATAGAATGATTTACTTTTAGTATAGGTTAATAATTAAAATTAAACTTTAAAGACTTGATCTTGATTTTATGTAATTAAAAAGAAAAAAATTGAAACTTCTAGTAAAAGGTAACACAGAAATATGGTATGTGGCGTATCCAATTTGTGATTTTTAAATATTAAGGATTTATATAAAATAAAAAATTACATGAAACTTTATAATTAATAAATTACGTGAAAATATATATATATATATATATATATATATATATTCAGTATTGGAATCAACCTAAGGATGATGTTTTGATTCAAAAGTTTCCTTATATTGCAATGTATAGTTTAAATCCATTCAAGTTAAAGGGGATAAAAGAGTTAAGATATATGAAGTTAAGTTCATATATGATCTTGACTCCAAATGTTTTGTAAATTTAAAAAGAGTTGAATCTAGTGATGATGATAAAGTGTTTCCTATGAATTAGAGATTGAGATGTGATGCACTCATGCACTGATACCTAAACTTTTGAATTTATACTAAATTGAAATTTGATGATGTTAGTTGAGATTTGATAATAATAATAATAATAATAATAATAATAATAATAATAACAATAATTTACGATCATGCATTAAAGAGGTACAAAATTGCCTAATCTTTATAATGTAAAATCTGGAAATTGCATGCTAAAATCAAATATTGGTAAAAACAATTATTTTGAATTTACTTTTGTTTTAATACTACCCGATCATGGGTTTTGTAGATTATAGAAAATTTGCGTGTAATCGATGAGTCACCGGTATAAGTTTTCGTGGAATACATTTTAATACGCAGTTCTCATTTCAAGAGATTGTCACTTTCACACTCTTATACTTATGTTTTAAAATATGACTAAGTTTGAAATTAGTTTCCTCATTCATATATCACTTTATATTACGTATTATTTGGGCGGTTATTTTTTTTAATTTTAATCTTTCATTTTATTTTTATTTTTTTTAATCTTTTATCACTAACTACTTGATGAGATTATACAATGCCTACAGTGTAATTTGACAACTTTTGACGAAAAAAGTACAATATTTTCTACAAAAGACAATTGTATAAAGTAAGTTGAGAATATCAAAACCAAGTTTTTTTTATTAATAAAACAAACTTCTAAATTTTTTTATGTCAAAAATTACTATTTGGTTGATGTGTTTGGAAAAACTAAATAAGAAATTAATTTTCATTAAGTTATGTTCGATTGTTCGGTCATTACCAAATTTTTTAAATGAACATATATGTATACGCTGATCACACATAACATAAAATTTTAATATCCAATTGGTACGGTTATTTGTCAAACAATATACTATTTAAATTTTCTTTTAATACCAAAATTTAGATTAAATTTATTAGTTGATAATTGCTAAATTAGCATTAAACTTATGCGACTCAAAAAAAAAAAAAAAAAATCAATCCTTTTTCAGTACGAGTAAATAGTAATTGCCATAATTTATATTGTTTTTATCTCACACTATGTGCCGTCGTTTTTACTAATATTCACCTACTATTAAAGCAGACATAAAAAAAAAATGACATGTTTCAATTTTTACTTCGTATATTATTATTATTTTTATATTTATGTTAGCTATTATCTAGGAAAGTTTATATTATGTATGGTTAGAATCTAGATTAAATATATCATGACCTAGCTGCAGTAGCATATTGACAAGTCTTTATGTTTGGATATCAAGTCTTTAACAAAAAAAAAATAATATATATCATGACCTACTGCCTTGATCCCGTTTTTTTTTTTTTTTTTTTTTTTTTTGCACCATAGGCACACTTTTTGTACAGTTTTACAAGTCATATGGTGCAATTAAAAGAGAAGGGAGGGAATATATGACTAATTAAATTTGACTAAGCTATTTGATTTCCTAAAAATTTAATGAGTGGTTCAACCATAAGATCGTCATAATTCTTTTGTAATATCGTGCGAGTCAATCATCAAAATGAGAACAAAATACTCATGGGTGTACGGTACACCCACGTGTATATAACAAGCTCTCAACATGTTTTATTTATCTAATGGCAAATGGGTAAATAAAAGGAACATTGATAAATACACACCGGACAATAGGTATTCACAATTGATTGAATTGCTAGAACAATAATATTGATCTTACTGATTAACATGTTTTGTTTAATTTATAGGACTAAGGACCTGTTCTGATACGATTATTTTCAGTTTAGTTCTGCTCAACTCTAATAAGTTCAGTTCAGTTCAGCCGGTTCAGCTCTGATAAGTTCAGTTCAATTCAGCTCCTAATTTCCTTTTCTTATATTCAGTTCAATTTGTTTTAATCAGTTCAGCTCAGCTCACTTCAGTCCAGTCAATGAGAACATACCCTAATTAACATGTTTTGTTAAGACGCAATTTGTATGTGGGTAATTTATAACCGTGGTTACATGGAGCAATATCCATGTCAGCCAACATCAATAGACAATTTTAACTCTCTAAAATTAAGACAATGTCCAGGGTACCCCACTTTGATATGGTCTTTGTGTTGATAAAGAAGATCAACTTGTATTTTTCTCATAATCTTCAGGCATATTTTCTCGACACATAACTTGTGTCTTTTCCCATGTTTATCAGCTGATAAGTAAATTTAGACGTCAATTTCTAACATTTTTAGGATTGTAATTTATTTGCCACTTAGTCTAGTTTATTTGTAATAATATATGTTGACTTAAAATATGTTGACATTCAGCCTAGTCAAAACCTATAAAATACAAGTATGGAGTATTGATTATTTAAAGCCACAAACAAAATACATCTTTATTTTTAAAATTCTTCTCAGAAACAACACAACTGGATTAATATCTAAAATCAAACAGAGGATGACAGTAAGTTTGAGGATGCCAGAAAGAGTATATCACACAGTACAAACGTCAAACGATGTGGCATATTATGTTGGCTCACTTGAGGAGCGTCTTCACGATGGTCTTCACGTTCAATTTCATCAAGTCGGTGTAAGACTGCCCACAGCCAACAAACATCACAGGAGCTCCAGAGATGTAAACCATGGACAAAGCAGCCCCAACCTAATAAATTCCATCAATTAACCATGTCAGGACATGGAATTAGTCATAATACATACAAAATACGAGTCCAAAATAAAATAAAGCAAAATCATATCTCCCCACAATCCCAAAATAAGTCATATACTGAGTTTTTTTTTTTTTGGTTTTTTTTTGTTTTTTTTTTTTTTTTTGGAGGGGGAGGTTTATTTGATTACAAGTGATTAAAAATGATTTTTAAAAAAATGTGTGATTTGATTAATTAAAAGAAAATATAAATATCTTTCTTCAATTTTTTTTTTTAAAGGAAATATTAATAAGGTGAAAATGTGACTACAGCTTCAATTAGGGAACGGAGATAGAATCTTAAATTAATCAAATTTAATCACCCAGTTTCAAACTATAATTTAATTGCCCATATTTTAATTTCTTTTTTTTTTTTTTTTTTTTTTTGGTGCAAAGGGTTTGATTCTTAAAAGGGGTAATTTACAGCTTGGGCAGGGAGGTAGGACATAATTGGGGATAATATTGATACCCCCAAAACACTGGAATGGAGTCAATCCAATTCAAGTCATTCTATTCCGAATAGCCCAATGCCCCGACCAAACGCTATATGACATGCTTTGACAAAAGGTCCTTTATTAGTCAAGTCATTTCTATCCTCTTTGGCTCTTTCCATCAATTAGTCTTAGTCGTGGCATATTATTAATTCCAATATATATCCACTCTTATGAGGGAGGTCGTTATATACACCCGGGTGTACCTTACACCCATGAGTATTTTGTTCTCATTTTGATAATTATTTTTCATTTAATCATCAAATGAAGAACAAAAACTAACCTTGAGTTAGTTAGGTGTACGGTGCCCCCGGGTGGCCGGGTGTATATAACAAATTTTATTCTTATGATACAGGGTGACAATTTTTTCAGCAATCCTACAGCAATGTGACTCTAAATTCAGCCGAAGGGAGTGTGCGCAAGTATATATGCAGTATGATTGGCACAGTGAGATGTCAGAGGATGATAAAGGGCCTACCTTGTCATCGATGGTGTCAAACTTGGTAAGGAGGATGCCATCAATCAATCTTGGATTTGGTGAGTTTGAAAGATCAGCAAGTTTCTGCATCAAAGTAACAGATGATGATCAAAATAACCTTTCAAGGAAAATCCAAAGAAAAAAGTAAAGGATATAGAAGGCAAAATAATGGGCTGACAATTAAATCCCAGTACAAACCTGATTGAATTTTGAGAGCTGGTCCACAGCATCATTACCAACAAGCGCTTCACCAACAAAAAGGACAAGGTCTGGATTGTTAAGGTTGATAAGCTTTGAGAGTGCACGCATCAAAGGTTCATTGTCCTGCAAGACAAACCCCCAAACGTTAAAGATAGAACACAAGAGAGTGAACAAAACCGTCAAACATGATACACGAAAAAAGCAAATTACACCAACATTTTTTTTATATAAAAAAAAAAGGAAGAGCTAAAGAAGGAAAGAATACCTGCATTCGACCAGCTGTATCAACAAGAACCACATCCGAACCATTGCGGGTGGCCTCTTGGATTGCTTCCTTTGCCACAATAGCAGGATCCTTCTCATAACCTTTCTCAAAGATTGGAATCTGAAATACCAGTAAGTTCAGTTTTCAGGCAATTGCTGATATATTTTTAGCACTGACAATTTTATTCAGACGCCCATACCTGAAGTTTGCGTGCATGCGTACGAAGCTGCTCAACAGCTCCAGAACGAAATGTATCACAGGCAGCCATCATGACACTTACTTTGTGTTGCAACAGCCAGTATGCAACCTGTCCATTAACAGAAAGAACATGAGTAATACAACACCTGAAAATCTAAGAAATATGATCCCTTTTTCTAAAAGAAAGATTTTAATGCTATTGATAGAAATTAAAGAGTTGTTAATTACTGATTTACTGCATTTATATTGTATTGACAAGATATCTTAACTTGGTTCTTAGCCAACAAGTAAAAAGTGCCTTGAGATTTTAAGTGAGATAATAGGTAATAAAAATAAGGCCAGGCCTTAGGAGAACTGATAATCTGGAGAAAAAAAAAAGGGGGAGGAAAAAGTACAAAAACTTTAAGTATGGATCACCTTGGCAAGGTTGGTAGACTTTCCTACTCCATTGACACCAACAAACACAACAACATATGGCTTCCCTTGTTCTTTGGCAGCATGAACATCCCTAAGTATGTCAATAGAGCGTTTAGGAGTAAGGATGCGAACAAGGGCATCTTCCATAGCAGCCTGAAATTGCACAAAAGAAAATGATAAGTAGATGAAAACTAATAATGAATATTAATTTTACAAGATAATTACTGCTACTGTAATAATTCACACATACCTTAACTGTTGATGATATCAACGTAAATTTTTCCATCTTTTTACCTTCGAGGCTTGTTGCAACTGATTCACAAAGTTTCTCTGCTATCTCCTCAGCCTGCCGTTATCAGAAGCACATAAGAAACAAAAATACCAAATAAAGAGCATAAAAATCTATAATCATCAATATCATGGGATTCGCCCACATGGTTCTTGAGACACATTGCCATAATGTAATCAACAAATAAGCACAAACAACTTCGGAAAAAACTAACATACCACATTCTTAGTCATAAGCCTATCCTTCAGACCTTTCAAAGCCGGCTCAAGATCAGCCCTCTCCAGATTGGCCTTGCCTGCAATACTGAGATCCAAAATTTGCAAAGTTATGTTTCCGTCGTAATATCATATTTCCAAAAAAAGAGGTGCAAGAATAATGATGTATCAAAAATGTTGGATTTAGTATCATGGGTTTCCACAAGTAATGTAGCAAAAACGAAAATTTTCTCAAGTAGTACATTGCATCCTAAACTGAAATTTCAGAAAAGCTAACCAAACAGTGTCTCATTTTAAACAATTTCCAAACCAAACTTCGCATAAAGCTATAAAATACTACCATCATCTCAATAATACACATATAACATCAATCTTATTCTCTAAGATCTAGGGCAAAATTATAAATCAAAAATCTATATAAAGGTAATTCAACTTAAAGGGGTAAAGGAACAAACCTCTGAAACATTGAAGAAAACCACCCCTTTGATTTTGTCACAGATTTAGAGCCATCCACAACTCGATCATCTTCTTCCTCCTCACTGTCACTGCTGATAACCTCTTCTTTATCCATCATACTCTCACCCTCAATCTCTGCTGCGACGTAATTCACATGTTCATCCCCATTCTCAGTCACAGGATCAGTATAATCCAGCTTCACATCTTTCGGTTTATTATCATCCCACACTCTATTCTTTTTCGTAACCTTTTTCTTAGATTCCGGTTTGGAACCCTTACTAACTACAGCAGCACTATCATTCTTCTTCCCAGCCTTTGATCGTAACTTCTGAAGCTTATTTACATCAAATGCTCCATTATTAGAACTCAAATTCTCTTTATCATTTACACTACCGCGATTTTTAACCTCCTCACCCCCATTTACATACCCATTCATCGACTTATCATCAGCACCATCCCCACCATTCTCACTCTTCAAATTCCCACCACCATTCATCTTCTTCCCACCCTGATCAAACTTCGCCTTTTGCACCAATTCCTGCTTCTTCCCAACAATCCTCGCCCCCACTTTCGACGATTTCTTGATCTCCTCAGCTCTAGCCTCAGCTTCCAACCTTAATTGCCTATAAACATCATCGAAATCGCCGTAATCCGTCCTAGTCGGATCATAAACAACCGAGAATTCGCGCTTAACCATCGAAAGCAAATCATCAACATACAACAAATGCAGAATCTTTTGATACACAGCAACAAAAACTAATCCCAATTCATTGTGGAAAGTCCATTTAAGGGTGTAAGACGCACCCGGAGCGTCGTAAACGAACGACGCTAACCCAGATCGCTCCTCCAATAAACACGATCGAATCAAAGAATCGATCGGAGAACCTTTAAGAGCATTACTGAGCTCATTGCAGGTCCATAAGATTAATCCTCCTCTACTGAAAATCAATAATTGTTCTAACATCGCTAATCTAAACCCTAATTCAAACCCTAATTATACAAAAACAAATCTGCAAAATCAAACCAATAAACCGTTACAAATTGAATAAAATTGAAACCTAGACAATTCAAACTTAATATTTAATGATTTACTACAAATCTCATAAATTTGTAACATAATTTTTTTTTTTTTTTTTTTTTTTTTAATGAGCAAATAAATCAAAATAAGCAAGGAGAGAGAAAGAGAGAGACGACTTACGTTTTACGGAATTGTCGGAATTACGGACTACCGCGTTGTTTTATTTTTCTTTTATTTATAAAGAGAGGGGGCGTTGGGGTTTTTATCGGATGGTTTTTTTTTAATCCAATTTTTTTTTTTTTTCCTTTTTTTATTTATTTCCTTCTTTTATTTATTCCTTTTTTTTTTTTTTGACACATACTTTCCAATTTCCATATCTATCATTCTATCTATCTATGTTGCGTCAAATAAAGATCTACTTTGTATATATCTATGTGAGGTCCCGTTCTCCTCACCTTAAGTATGAATAATTTCAATTCAATAAAAATAAGTTCCGTTTAGTAAAAATTAATTTTAATTCAGTAAAAATAACTTCAATTCAGTAAAATGTAGTTTTCTTTCTTAAAATAATTGCTACATTAAATCATTGGCTTGCTCGCTTCTCCTCTCCTCCTCTTTCTAGGGTTTCTCCAAAACCTTGGTTGTTTAGGCCGGAAATAGTCTAATTTCTTTGCTATTTAGGTTTCAATAAATCTACAGAGGTAGTGTAGATATTCGTCCATCTCCCTATAGTGGAGTGTCTCCCTATGGTGGAGTCGTTAGGTTTTATTAGTTTAGTTGTTTGTTTATATTCGTTTAGGGTTTGTTTGTGTGTTAGGGTTTATCAAAAAGGTAATATCTTTTGCCCTATTGTCAGTTCTTTGTTAATGATCTGTTCGGGATCGCAACGGTTGTAAAGTTTTCAAATGCATTCAAGCGAATCAGATGAGAATTATCCTTACGACTACAACAAATCGTTAGACTGTCTCTCTGAAAAGGTTGTATATTCCAGCAATGTGTAGATTTTTTCAACGATCGTAGCTTTGATGAAGGAAACCATAATTTGATTCAATTTTATGTATTTGTTAATTTAGATTTCATTTGTAGATGTTGGATGACTTTTTATTAATGAATTGATTTGTTTCACAAAAAAAAAAAAAAAAAAAAAAATATATATAGAGTTTTCATAGATAATAATTATAATAGAAAATCAGTAAAATAATTTCAATTCAGCAAAAATAATTTCAGTTCAGTAAACATAATTTAAGTTCAGTAAACATAATTTAAGTTCAGTAAACATAATCTTGTTCTCAGTAAAATAATTTTAGTTCAGCAAAAATAAGGTGAAGAGAACGGAGCCTTAAACTTTATTCACCCAAAAAATCTATGTTAATATTTAAAGGGTTTTTAGAAGAAAAAAAATACTTATTTTTCAAGCAAAATATTTGTTAAAAAAATAATACATATTTTATAATTGTAGAGTAAATTCACCACAACTCTCAATTCTCGTGCTTTCTCACACTTTTTTTGGAAATAACTTATAAGTAGCCACCACAATTTCAAATAAACATGAAAACAAAATCCATAATTTCCTTTCTCGAAAAAAAAAAAAAAAAAAAAAAAAACTATAACTTCCTCTTATACTATCTTTTTCCTAAATTTATATATATTACGTGCATTAACACGGGTACAATGCAATCTAGTAGTTTCAATTATCGAGAAAAAAAAATACAATAACTACTAAAAAAAATTGATGCTCCATAACTACCAATATTTTTGTTAATAAATTGTCCATTGTTCTATTCTAGCGAGGTATCATCTTTACTTATACAAAATAAAAACCTTCAAATAAATATATATATATATATATATATATATATATATATATATATATATATATATATATATATATATATTGATGTCCATTACTCAAATTTTGCCACGCACGATCCTTGATTCTTCTCCTCCTACAACTACTTCCCGTCCCTACAAAAATAAAACACAAACTATTGGGTGTGCTTTGTGCAGCAACTAGGTTTCTCTCACTTGCAATTGCAATATAATCACAGGCTCATCACACCACAATTTCTTTCTCCTCGTTTCAACTATTATGTTCGACCTTTGATTCAAAGAAAACTAGTGTGTGCCCCGGGCAATACCCAGGTTGCTAGTTTGTTTATGTCTTTAATTTGATAATTGTAGAGTAAATTCACCACAACTCTCAATTCTCGTGCTTTCTCACACTTTTTTCGAAAATAACTTACAAATAACCACTACAATTTCAAATAAACATGAAAACAAAATCCATAATTTCCTTTCCCGAAAAAAAAAAAACTCTATAATTTCCCCTTATACTATCTTTTTCCTAAATTTATATATATCACGTACATTAACACAGGTACAATCTAGTAGTTTCAATTACCGAGAATAAAAAAAATACAATAACTACTAAAAAAAAAATTAATGCCCCATAACTACCAATTTTTTTTGTTAATAAATTGTCCATTGTTCTATTCTAGCGAGCTATCATCTTTACTTATACAAAATAAAAACCTTCAAATAAATAAATAAATAAATATATATATATATATATATATATATATATATATATATATATATATATATATTGATGTCCATTACTCAAATTTTGCCACGCACAATCCTTGATTCTTCTCCTTCTACAACCACTTCTCGTCCCTAAAAAATAAAACACAAACATTACTCAAATTTTGCCATGCACGATCCTTGATTCTTCTCCTTCTACAACCACTTCCCGTCCCTAAAAAATAAAACACAAACTATTGGGTGTGCTTTGTGCAGCAACTAGGTTTCTCTCACTTGCAATTGCAATATAATCACAATAACCTCATCACACTACAGTTTTTTTCTCCTTATTTCAACTATTATGTCCGACTCTGATTCATAGAAAACTAGTGTGTGCCCTGGGCAATACCCCAGGTTGCTAGTTTGTTCATTTCTTTAATTTGATAATTATGTTCAACTATTTGAATATATGTATTTATATTCTAGTCTTGTGAAAAATAAATGAATTATATTACCTGTAATTTACTTAATAAATAAAAGAAATATATGATATTATATGAAATTTGAAACATTATTAACAGTCGGTTGAGACTTGAGATGGTAACACTGTGTGGCCAACTAAAGAAACATATCATCAGTCACACCGTGTGGCCAGCTAACAAACGAGTAACCCCCGACCAATTAACCTAGCTTGATTGTTCGAGTAACTCCTGACCGGGTGAGTAACCCATGACCAAATAACCCCGAACATTCTTTAATATATATATATATATATATATATATATATAATGTGGTTGGTAATACTGTGTGGCCAGCCACATATGAAAGTTTGTGTTACTTAATTATAGTCATATCATCAGTTTATATGTTTGGTTAATTATTCAATTTTATATTTTTTTGTCTAAAAGTTTTAAAGTTATAATTATCTTTAGTAATATATAAAGTGTTTGGGATTTTGGATGATAAATTTAATTTTCCCAAATTACCCCTTTATTTTATTTTCTTATCTTACCAAAAAAAAATATCATTTTATAAAAAATTTATATAACTACCATCTTCACAAAAATAAAAAAAATAATAAAAAAAAAAAAACCTTTTTTTTTAATTAAAATGAGATAAATATTTTTTTTCAGGAACAAAAAGAGAATAAAGGAGTTATTATATTGCACACTGTATGATTTGAGTTTTTTTTTTTTTTTTTTTTTTTGAAACCACGACATATGGTGTTTATAAAAAAAATTACAAGTCTCTCCATTAGATATATGGTCTACCTAAAATGAAATGATTATATATATATATAAAGGCCTAAGTTTTGATGAGTTAATGAAAAATAAAAACTTATCCAACGAGTTCAATTAAAAATACTTCGTATAATGCATCCCTTAACTTTTCTAATTAAATTTATGTGGTATGTACTGTAATAGTGTGGTATCAAAATTTTCAACTAAATTTAACTACAAAATAAATAATTCTATTTGTATCCTTGAACCATCTCATGCATAAATAACAAACGCTTGAATATTAATAACATAATTGAGTACTAAAATAAATTGTATTGAAAACTTCTATAAATTTAAAAATTCCCTAAAACATCCTGTGCAAAACTCTTTTCTAATAAACTACAATTGTATTTCTAAAAGAGTAAAATTAAGACAAAAATTAATGACATTAAACTTAAACTTCTTCAACTGATTTGCTTGTTGGGAGTTCAACTTGTGAAAGATTCACAACATTCAAGTTGCTTGGTTTTGGTGTAGTCTTGTAGTAAGTTCCATACAATATTAGCTGAATTATTCCAGAAATTGCTCCCAACCCATTTGGAACCTGCCAACATAATCGCAAAAGTAATTAATTATTAATTATCTCATAAACAAATAAATTTTAACTTGTTAGCTAGATGAACATAACTTGCAATGTTGCCACCTATAAAAATACGGGGTGTTACAAATTTTAATAAAAGGTGAAGAAACGCTAGTAGCGTACCAACATCCAAAGGTCGATATGGATGAATGCATAGGCGGTACATCAAACACCATTCAAGAAACCCGATAGGGTTAGAAAGAAGGGCATGTATTCTACACTTTTAGTTCTCATCACTTTTTTCTGTAATTAAAAAAAATCATGTATTAGTCTCATTTAATAAACGTTACAAAATCGTTGAAATACTTCAATTATTTGAAAACATTATAAATCTTAAAGGATGGATTAGAAAACGTACCATGATTGTCAGTGGTGAGAAATACATTGAAACATTGAAGACGACGCAAAAGGCTCCAACAAAGATAATCCTCTTATCAGTATTGTGGAATATCAGTAATGTTAAAAGCAATATTACCCCAAAAAAGAGAGCCTCTCCAAGCAAAACCAAAGAGAGAAATTTCTGCAATATACAAATATGTTAAAATACATTAATATTCAAAAGAGTGCAACCCTATTGAAATAAACTAAATATGTACGAATATTATTATCACATTACATTCTTTAATCAAATAGAAAAAGTATATAAGAAGTTTTACCCTTTTAGAACTAGAGGCATAAGTAAGAAAAATGGCAAGGTAGATGAGCTAAATGCCCAAGCCAATGTCATTAATAGTAGTTACAAGGATGTTATTTGGATGGACGAAGGGAAGACCATATAGACACCAAAATAAACAGCTTATAACCGTGCATAGGTATGGATCTGGCTTGAACTCTTCCACGGATTTGTTTTTAATAATTCGCAAAAATGTAAGGGCCTGCAATTGATTATTCAAACACATAAATATCATACGAGTATAATAATTAGAGAAGTTCTATAATTAAATAAATTAAAATTAGTCAAACACATAAAGAGTTTTAAGTATGAAACGTTAATGTGTGAGAAGTATTTTTTTTAGTTCCTAATCTATGTTTTGAAGAAGAATATTAATTTTAGACAATTCAAAATAGACCAATAATAATAATAAATAAATAAATAAATAAAATAAAAAAATAAATAAAAAACCTTACACGGGAGAAAGGAACCGTCCAAAAGAGATGATGTTTCCTGCAATACAAAGTAGATAGTGTTGTTTGGTTAGATTTGAGCGAAACACAATAATTTGGTAAAAAAGATCAAGTAATATTATATTAGTATAATTGTTGAATGAAATTGAAGGAAAAAAGGGTAGAAAAGAGAATACATATATACCTACAAGTCCAAGGGTGTTTCTGATTGCATTAGGGCTCATCATTTTGTAATAATTTCAGCACTTGCTCTGAATCAAAATCACAATTAGAAGAGATTTTTATGATTAAAAAAAATAAAAGGGTTGAATTATCTTTAATTCACTTTTGTGAATTAGAAAATATCAATTGTATTGAGACTTTTCACGTATCAAGTAATAAATCATAGAATTGATTATGCTAAAAACTGATTGAATTAGTGAATAATGATTGTGCATTTATCTAATAAACTAGTTTTTTTGGCCCGGGCGATGCCCCGGGTCATTGTTTGTATATAAAATATTATAACAAAACAAAGTAGTGAAATATAAGTTATCTCTCTCCTCTCATCTCCTCTCCTCTCCTCCTCTCTTCTAGGGTTTCTCCAAAATCTTGACCATCTAGGCCGGAAATAGTCTAATTTCTTCAGAAATTAGACTATTTTCGGCCCTTTTCCATAAATCTACACAAGTAGTGTAGATATTCGTCCGTCTCCCTATGGTGGAGTCGTTAGTTTTCGTTAGTTTAGTTGTTTGTTTTTGTTTAGGGTTTGTTTGTGTGTTAGGGTTCATCAAAAAAATAATCATCTTTTGCCCTATTGTTAGTTCTTTGGTAAAGATTTGTTCGGGATCGCAATGGTTGTCAAATTTTCAAATGCGTTCAGGCGAATCAGATGAGAATCATCCTTACGGCTACAACAAATCGTTAGACCGTCTCTCCGAAAAGGCTGTATATTCCAGCGATGTGTGCGAGAGATGTACCACAGTGCAAGATCTTTTCAACGATCGTAGCTCTGATGAAGGAAAACCTAATTTGATTCAATTTTATGTATTTGTTAATTTAGATTTCATTTGTAGATGTTGGATGGCTTTTTATTAATGAATTGATTTGTTTCAAAAAAAAAAAAAAAGTGAAATATAAGTTGGTGGCTTTATAAAAATAATATCGTTTGTTAAATATTTTAAATATAGTTGAACATCAAAATTCATTATTTAATATGCAGCAACCTAAATGATATATTGTATCAGTTTGTGTTATTTGTTAAAGTGATTTTTTTTTATTATTATTTAGCTATCATAATAAATTATTCCTTCTAGTAAACATATTTTGTGGTTAAAAAGAAAAAAATCATTAAAATTGTTTTGCATTTTTGGGTTATATATTTTAATTAATTATAATCTACATGAATTATGGTTGAGTAACTAATCAAAGAAATGAAACTAATTTTGCAATCACATTGTTGTTAAAATATACACATATAAGTTCACAATTAAATTTTCAGAATTTATGGTTATGGGTTCAAATATTAATGCTAATAAACTATAAATTTTATGAGAAAACATTGATGTATAATTATTAACTAGTTTTTTGGCCTGGGCGCTGCCCCGGGTCATTGTATGCATATAAAAATACTATATTAAAAAGGAAAAATTAGAAAAAATAATCCCAACTTTCATTTATTCTGGAATAATCCGAACTTTGGGGGGTCTTCTTTTTCTTCAATCCCAAATACCGGTTACCGGTTGAATGGGTTATTTATTTATTTTTTTAATTAAAGTGACACGTGTCACGAATCAATTGGCTAAAAAAATTAAAAAAAAAATTTAAAAACAAATTAAGAACAAAACCCACCAGCCAAAGCCCAACCACCTAGCCAATCCGGCAACCGCCCATGCCAGCCACCTACATACATTGGTGGTTTTATAAAAACAATATCGACCATTTGTTAATTATTAATTAATATGAAGTAACTAAATATTATATCGTATCATTAAAATTTCTTCTAGTAACAAATTTCTTAGTTAAAAAAAAAACCTTTATTTAAATTTGGGTTACACATTTTAATACTTAAATATAAGTGTATAACTTATACTAAAGATTGAGTAATGGAAAAAAATGAAATTAATTTTATAATTATATTGTTGTCAAAATATACACATATAAGTTGGCTATTAAAATTTTTGTATTTATGAACATGAATAACTCTTTTTAATACAACTTTATTATCATAAGATTTGTTGTTGGAGTAATGGTTAGAGTTTAACTTTAATGAAGATGAGGTCATGGGTTCAAATACTATTGCTCACAAATTATTAATTTTTGTGTGGAAACATTGATGATTGGTAATAGTATGTGACATGGCAACACGTGGCGAGATTGACAACACGTGGCAAGATTACAATGCTTGCCTTTGAGTTTTAATATATATATTGATAATAGGTGACATGCATGGCAACACGTGGCAAGATTGGCAACACGTGGCGAGATTACAATTCATACCATTGAGTTTTAATATTGATGTATTGATGTATTGATTGATAACTTATTTGGATTATATATGTTTCTTAGTTATTATTGGGATGGGCATTTAAGTGAAAATTATAGCAAGAATTAGTAGGAAATTATTACTTAAATATGTTAATGTTAACTAGCCTTCTAACCCGTGCAATGCACGGGTTATTCTTATAAAATTGTATTGAGAGATAAGTGAGGAAATATCAATAAGTCATTAGAGGGTATAATATGTAATCGGAAACATGATTAAAGAAATTAAATTTTAGAACTTTAATCGAAAAAAAGGCTTAAATAGAAGGTGGAAGGGCTAAAATTAAAGAGAAAATAGGAAAAGGTTTAATTAAAGGGGAGAGATGAAGATGCAGAGATGAAGTGTGTATGAAATATGAAGTATAAATTTAATGAAAGAATTAAAAAAAAATGGTGTGATAAAAAAATTAATAGTGTAAGATGACATGTGGCACTATGGTTAGAGAAGTGTAATAGAATGGATGAGGACATGCGTCTTTCTTAGTTTCTTGGTTATAGTTTTTAAACTAGGTTAGATCCCGTGCCATGCACGGTGATCTATATTTATAAACTAAATTAGCCCCGTGAGATGCAAAACATAAAAAAATTCAAACCATTAGTTGCAATGGTATTTAAATCTAAATAATTTTGAATATAGTAAATATTTAACCAAATTATGCAATACATAGTACTCTTAAATCGGGAGTAATTATATCTAGAAGCCAGATAATATATATATATATATATATATATATATATATATATATATATAATAATTGGCTTCAAAAAAAATATACTCCGTATATATTTTAATAATTTACGGTAAAAATAAGAAGGTTTAAAAACAAAAGTAAAAATAAAAATTAGAATATGATGTCAACAATTGATTTAGGCGGGAATTTTTTTTACCACAGCTTGACATCCGTACAATTTAAATAGGGGATGATGTCAGCGGTTGTTACTTTAGTTATATTTATAGATATTGATAAAGTAAGTATTAAATTAAATACTTCTCTAAGAAGCTTTGGGAAAAAAATAAAAAAATAAAAAAAATATCTTTTGGAGGGAAAATTTTTAATCAGGTTATGACAAGTGTCATTTCTGGTTTTTCCTTTAGTATAAGTATAATAATATATATTGATGATTGATACTAAGTATAGATATATATATTTATTCTTGGGATCCGTTAAGTACGAGGTAGCATAGCCAGTTGTATTCTCTTGAAATCCAAGTATAGTGGCTTTTTCATTGGATTGTACAAGGTAGTACCGTAGTACTAGAAAATTATCACTCAAATATAATTATAAATTACAATTGTTTATTAAGAAAGAAAATTTATCTTTCTAATTATGAATAAGTCAAACACGTCCAATTTCAAATTTCAATTAGGTCAAGTCAATAAGAATAAGATTTTTTTTTTTTTTTTTTTTGACGAGAAGAATAATTAACTAAAAACAAATTAATTCTTTTTAATGGATATATGTTTCTTTAAAAGTAAAAAAAACGAAAATACTAATTGCCAGTGATTTGTCTTTGTATCTTCATAAAAAAAAAAAATATTGCATATAAAAAAACACGTATTTCATAATACAATTTTTGTTTGCACAAAAAAAAAAATATAATTTTTGTACCAGATAAACATATATTATGATGATTATTCTATTTGAAAAAATCAAATTGAAACAAGATTAACTACAAGAACATGCTTTTACTTGTATACAATTATACAAACCACAAACTACATCAAAATTTTCTTACTTTTTTTTTTTTTTTTTTTTTTTTGACAAAGAGTACTATAAATGAAAAAGCAAGATTACAACCTAAACTAAGCACAAAAGGCAATATTACACGATAAAACATTGGGGGTCAGACCATACAACTTCTTATGATTGGGAAACCAAGTATACCCGATGGGACAAGAAGCTATTCTCTTAGAGCCGCTTAACCTGCAAGACAAAGAGTTAGTAAAAAGCACAGGAGACCTACTTTGCAGAGTGGCGTATTTCCTTCTAAACCTGGAACGGGGAGACGAGACAAAACCCAACAAATTTTCAGAGGAGGACGTTGTTGGGTGAACGGAAGCCTGCAAAGGGGAAGAAACCGACGGACCTGGTAGGAGTGTCGACGTAGCCTCACATGATGAATCTTGATTTGCCATACCTATGGCTGGATCTACTTGCATCAGAACTGGAGTCGTTTCACACCTATCATGCCCTTCCACAGGGGGGTGACTAAGCTCCATTGGTGTAGAACATTTTGAGTTTCACCACTATCCATCTTTCTCGAAGGATTGGCTACTCGGATGGTAATAAAATTCTTTTGGGAAGAACAATAGTATTGTAATGTTCTCCCTTTGGAAATCACTCCATACATTGTTGGAGTGAGATGCAAATAGGAATCATATTGCTTTCGGCTTGAGAACCGAAAACTTAACCCTGTCAGATTTTAGTTTTTTGTTTCTGAAGTTTCCTTCAGGACACAATTGTTATCTATAATGTTGGGCCTAAGATCTTGGTTGGTAGGGTTGACTTTACCCTCCAAATCCAAAGAATTGCCGTCAACATTCTTATCCATGATAGTGTTGTCTGTCACACCTGTACACCTTCGGACATTACCATCACCACGACTATCTTCTACCTTTCTTTTCCCTTTTTTTCTTAACTTCTTACTATTATCTTCTTTCCCCGGATGAACATAATCTCTAAACCCATCATTATCCCTTGTTACTGCAAGTGCCTCGTCAACGAAATCTGGAGCCCAACCCAATAAGGATATCACCTCCTTTAATTTTTGTTGGAACTCAGTGTTTTTAGGATCTAATTTAAGGGCTTGTACAAGATCCATGAAAGCTAAGGAAGGTTTATTAAGCTCTAACGCTGCAATCTCTCTTATGAAGTAAGCTTTCACATTAGTAGTATCAAAACACAAAACCGCTGAACATAATTGACCCACTCTGTCATAGTCTTTAACCTTGATGAAGCAAGCACCCAAGTTTAGATTAAGGGACACAGCTATGCTCGAAAACAATAATATATCCTCATCACTACAAACTGAAGCAAAGGACAATATTTTTAGAGCAAGAGAGTACTTCGCAATAGCAGAACCTATTTGGGTTTGCTTGTAGAGATGGTTTCCCTCATCTTTTAAACCCTTAACAAAATTGAGAATACCAAAAGGATTCTCCAATTGTCCAACTAAAAATTCCAACCCATGAGAAGAGACATCATTCTCTTTAACATGTGAAATACACAACATCCCCCTTAGTTCCTCAAAGCTAGCCATTAAAACTTAAACACACTTGTTAAAACACCAAAGACAAAGCTAAACTAAACAACTAGGCTTCCCTTAATTACACAAAAGGGTAGACCATACCAAGACAAAGAGCAGGCCGACGATAAGGAAACCCGAACTCCACTTCGTCGGTGGGACAAAAAGATAACCGGTGGCTCAAAGACGACGCTGAACTACCTACGAACCTTGAAACAAGTCACCAAAGGTACCGAAGAAGAAACCCCCAATAGAAACCCTAACCTACCAAAACTCCGAAAAAAACCGAATAATATGGATTTGTGGTAGGCGAAACAAGTCTAATCAAGCGCAACCCTTCAGAGACTGCTCGCCGGCGACCTTATAAGAGCAGCGACGCTCAGGTCACTAGCGGCAGGAGAAAATCACGGGGTGTGGGTGTGGCTCTGTTTTAAGGAGAGAAGGCAAAGCTTTTTTTAGAGAGAGAAAGTTGCGGTAACTATTGGCAATTTAGTTTAAATTTTCTTACTTTGATAGCATGAAAAAATACCAATAGTCTTATTTAGGTCAAACTCAAATATAGATTTTTTTTTTATGAACGATTGAGAGAAAAAACTACAATTCGTAATTACAACATTGAAACAAGAAATCATAATGTATACGAAAAAATTGATCTTGAGAGGAAATACTACACTACGTAATAAACTAATAACTAATGACATTATCGAAAGTTCTAAGTGATGAAGAACAAAAAGAGAAGTTGCAATTACATAACTGAATGAAGAGAAAAGAGAGCTTACCAGACTCTACGAATTGTTTTTTGAGAATTTCGATCTGAATTTCAAAGATTGATATATTGTGTGTTTAGATTATGGCCTTATGGTCGATGAGCATATGTATTTATAGGGCTTTGTATGACACAATTTTGGTGAAGTTAAGTTCTTTTACAAGTCATACTAAGTTAAATTGGCTTAGGAAAACACGTTTTGTATTGCTGATCAAATTACCTGGATTATGGAATTGAAACAGATATATTATAAAATTGTAATAATTGGTTAAATGCGTATGATAATATTTATTTTTATTATAAAAAAGGATAAATATAATTCTTTCCAGTGTAGGATTATGTTATCCAATCAAATACAACATGTTAGCGGATTAGTTTGTTTGGCTTTATAAATATAATTAAACAGCTTATAACAAAATCGGAAAGAAAAAATTAAATTAATATTGATAGGTATTATATTTTGTTATACCTCGTATCCTTATCAGAATAGGATTACGACTCTTGTAAACTACTATATATAGGAATCAATGATACACACTCCAATCTGAGGAGTTTTCTCGAAATCTAACAAATATATTGAATAAGAACATAGGAATATGCATATCATAGCCTCATAGGAGTATCTATTATAAGTATCACAAAGTTTAGTATCTTTCGTATTCCTAGATCGAGTTATCATCCATTTTGGGATTATATCTTGCTCGTTAAGTTGTAGGTTTTGGGATTATTATTGGATTAATTAATGACTATTTTTTTTAAGGAAATTGGATAAATGACGTTAAAAGCAGCCTTAATTAGTTTAATATCTTCAAAAAATAAAGTTTAATTTAATTTCTTCTTAGATTTTTTTCCCAAGGATTCAATTCCTTCTAGCTGGATATTATGAGTCGTGAGCTTTTTAATGTTGATTTGATTTGAAGACCCCCTTGAGACAGTGTTTATGAATATGCTAATACACATCAAATTGGATATTGCATTTTATTTAATTTTTGAGAAAACAATATGCAAATTAGTCAACCTTTGTTCTACGTTACTAATTTAATGCTCTATATATATAATCATTCCTTTTGTTGTATTCGTAATTCGTAACTATTATATGTACCTACCACAATGGCTTGCTCCTCTTTTGCACAAAAAATAAATAAATAAAACCTATTTGATCCCACAATCCCACTATTCCCACATGCTACAAGGCCTAGAACTTTGTAATATGCAAATCTTTCTATTAGGTTAGAATAAACATACCGGTGCAGGAAATATGAAAGTTTATATGAAAGTTTATATGTTGGCAAGTTAGAATAAACTATTAAAATGCATAAAAATATATGAAAACGTTTATGAAAATTAATGATAATATATATAGTGGATTGTGAAAAATATAAAAGTGTTTTAAAAATCACTTTGTATTTTAAATTATTATATTTTAAATTATTAAATTTTTGTGTATTATATTTTAAATATATATATATAAATAAAAAGTATTCTTCAATATTTTACTGTAGTCAATCGTTGCTTATTGTACACTACATAATTTTGTTCGTTTACATGAACTAGGGATTCCATTCACGCACCAAGTTGAAGTCATGGGACCAACAGAAGATCATACTATGTACGATGATAACAGAAAAGCAGCTAGGGATATTATACGAAACCAAATAACTGATCAGATATGGGAGTCAATTCAGAGGAATGCCGAGGTAATGGAGCAACTTAATGAAGAAGAAGAAGAAAACGAAGAACTAACCGATTATGAAAGCTAGTAACTGTTGTGTAGTACTCTCATTTTGTCAATGAGTTCAACTATAAAAAAACATGTGACCATTTTGAACGACGAATATAATTTAAAATAATAATAATAATAATAATTATTATTATTATTTTTATTATTATTTTATTATTATTATTATTTTATTATTATTATTGTTATTATTATTATTATTATTATTATTATTATTATTATTATTATTATTATTATTATTATTATTATTATTATTATTATTATTATTATTATTATTATTATTATTATCGTTGTTGTAATATGCTAAAACATCTAAAACAAAAAAATTAACAACTGAGCTGAACTGAACCGAACTAAACTAAACTGAACTGATTAGAGCTGAACTGAACTGAACTGAAATGATTGGAGCTGAACTGAACTGAAATGATTGGAGCTGAACTGAACTGAAAATAAGTAAATATGAACAGGCCCTTAATGGATTTAAATAAGGTTAGTGAGGAAATTGGAGTATTAAAAATTGTAAAATAAGATAGTGGGGTAATAAGGGTCTGTTCATATTTACTTATTTTCAGTTCAGTTCAGTTCCAACCAGTTCAGTTCAGTTCAGTTTAGCTCAGTTCAGTTCAGTTCAGTTTTATGCATTTTAATTTTTCAGTTCAGTTCAGTTCAGTTTTATGCATTTTAATTTTTCAGTTCAGTTCAGTTCAGTTCAGCTCCAATTAGTTCAGTTCAACTCCAATCAGTTCAGTTCAGTTCAGTTCAGTTCAGCTCAGTTCAGTAAATATGAACAGGCCCTAAGTTATTGAAAAGTAATAAAGTGAAAAGGAATAATAATAAAATAAAATAAAAATTAGTAGTGGATTTGAATGGGAACCTAAAAAGAAAAAAAATACTATATAATATTTAAAAGAGAAAAATGCGAAATTACCAATAAACTAAAAGAAGCCGAAATGTTTTAATTTTTGTTTGTCGAGTGCCGCGTGTTTTTATATGGGTAAACATTGTACACTAATCTATATATACGGGTAGGAATCTAATTCGTATATCTATACAAATACGGAAAGTTTTAAAAAAGGAAAGTTTATTATGTTATCTCCTTTTAATCACGTTAAGAGGAGATATTTTTACCGATTATTTCATTAATTATATATTAATTTTTAAAAATTTATTAGTTTATATTGATTATGTGATATTTTTAGAAAGCACATCAACAAAATAGGAATACAGACTTGTAATTAAGGGACAGAGGAAATTTTAATGTTTTATGGACCTTGTAATTTGTGTCGCTTCATTGAAAAATATAAATACGAGTGCTTGTATTATCGACTTTATGGTTTGATGTTAGGTGCTGTAGGCTAAATGCTTCCTTAACCTGGATTACTCAATAGCCAAAATTAGTTAAAAAACCACCAATAGTTGAGACTTGAGAATATTAGTGTTGAGTTAAGATATAAAGTTGAGAGTTTTAATTGACATATTCCGTTGATAGTAATTATGGAAGATAATGGCGATGAATTTATAATTAGTTTTGCACATTTAATTTTATTAGGTATTTATTTAATTACATGAAGGAAGTTCAATGTTACCAATAATTTGATTCACTTTCAATAATACTTAACATCTATTTATCCCTTGTCCAGGCCATGATTGAGGCCATGCATTGTTTCTTCCTCTTAAATTTCATCACCACTTGACCGTAAGTGATACACTAATATACATACATATACATGATCGATAAATTACTACCCCCGTTACATATTATTTGTAAAGATTAGACATTGTTCCTCTTTATTTTATGTTAAATCGTTGCAAATAATATGTAATAGAGGTAGTATAAAGGATATCACATGTTTGGAGATGGATTTATATTTGTCGATATATGTTCATTGACTTACGATTTCTTTTCCAAAAAATACTTGTATGTTTATCATATTAATTTATTATCAATAAACCACTTGTTATAATGTTATCTACATCCTCCAAGTCTACGTAAGTAACGTAAAGTTCTAAAGTCTAAATATAACCTGGTCTTTATCTAGTTTAGAACAGCACTTAAAAATTAGACGTGCACAAAGCCACCACCAAATTAGAACTTTTCTAAGCAATTATTATTCCTTTTTTATTTTGATAATATAAACAATTACCCTTATGGAGTATAATTTAATTAAACAGAACTATATAATATAATCTGACTAATCATTCTTAAGATGAACTTGTTTTTATAATAATTGTACAATTAATTAGGAACAGCTAGTAGCTTTAGTTTATTAGAGTCAAATTGTTAACCAAGCCATTTATTGGAATTTCATATATAAATGCATGTAACTTGTTAATGTTAGTTTCCATAATTAAAGCATAATTTCTTGCATCTTCTTCATTCATTATCTTCACCTCCAATTTCAATCTGGTTTTATTGTGTTGAAATAACGTTTATTCGAAAATGGCGGCAATGCCTCAAGCACAAGATCCTCCTTCAGTGATCAAATTCAACAACGAAAACAAGAAGCTTATTACCATCCTTAGCATGGATGGTGGTGGAGTTCGCGGTCTTATTCCTGCTATTATTGCAAGTTTTCTCGAGCAACAACTTCAAGTATGTCGTCTATTTTGCACTTTAAATGAACGTATGTGTGTATCACACACGTCCAATTCGATTATTCATGATAGAGTTATGCGATAGAGAAAGTTCAATTTTTTTTTTTTTTAAAAAAAAGGCTAAGTTATTGTGATCCATTACTACATTACTATTGATTAATTCTCTTGCAGATTTTATGTTAATTTATTTTATTTCAGTAATAAAAAAAAAATTAAAGAAAAAATATATCAATTAATTTGCATGAAATCAAAAAGAAAGTGTTGATGAAAAAAATTCAGATGTAATAAAATACCAATTTTGGTAGATAAAATTTTGTTTTGATAAATGTATTTTAGTTGTGGCGATGTTAAAAGCATTATAAGTCAACTATAGTTACGGATATTAAAGGTATAAGTCAACATAAATCTTTGTGATTGATAAGAATTGGTTTAATCTTTGAACAACAATTTAATCAGCAGAAAATAATTTTAATGTTTAGCTACAATAATTAATTAATAAGGCAATTCATTAGACAAGGATTTCTCAAAAAAAAAAAAAAAAAAAAAAAAAAAATCATTAGACAAGGAAATGGAATATAATTTTATTTATATATGCATGCCTACTACTTTTAGAAAATATATTAGAATAAATTTATGTACGTACAATTATTTTGATGGAAATCGGTCTCACCAAAAAGGGAATATATTCACACTAAAATACTCCGTCCCTTAATACAAAACCTCTTTTTAACATTTATTACTCAATTTATAAAGAAAAAAAAGCTTTTAATTTAGGAATGGAGGGAGAATGATTTTATTAATTAATATTTTTTAAAAAAGAAATTGGACGGTGAAGATGCAAGATTAGCATATTATTTTGATGTGATTGCTGGAACAAGTACTGGTGGTATAGTAGGTGCTATGTTAACAGCACCAGATGAAAATAATCGGCCTCTTTATGCTGCAAAGGATATCGTCCCTTTTTATCTAGAACACTCCCCGAAGATATTTCCACAAGAAAGGTGCGCATTATAAAATTATTTGAACGTTTGAAATTTTACGCTATTCACATGCTACTCTCATGGTCTAATGTGTGCTCGCACTACTTATATGTGTCATATTGATTGGTTTTCCTTTGGATGCATTGCAGCGGAGTATTTAGTTTTTTCAAATCAATGACAGGGCCTAAATATGATGGCAATTATCTGCATAATTTGCTGAGAAGAGATTTAAAAGAAATGAAGCTTCATCAGACTTTAACAAATCTCATTATTCCAGCTTTTGATATTAAATTGCTCCAACCAGTTATATTTTCTTCTTTCAAGGTTGGCTTTATTTTTCGTCTATCAGAATATTTTTGCTGCCATTGTATTGTTCATGAGCATAATGCACATCATACTTTCAGTGCTGTGTCCTTGAGTGCACAATTAACGATATTGTGTGATTCTTTAGATACCAGCTCAACCTTCTATTAATGCAAAGCTATCTGATATATGCATTGGCGGATCGGCTGCCCCAACATTTCTTCCCTCGTATCAATTTGGAGATCCAAGTGTTAGGGAATTTAACCTTATTGATGGTGGAATTGTGGACAATAATCCGGTATAGAAACAACTCTTTTTCATATCAATCTTGACTTATTGTACGTTATACTAATGATTTAGGTTGCAATATAATTACATATAGAGTAGTTCAACATTATATAAAGTATGCACAATAACCAGAATGCATTAGGTGAGACAGACTTACAATAACTTATTGTGAGACATTAAAAGTTAATTAGTATAAATCGACACATTTAAGATTTTGACAATTAACAAATATTTTCGTTTTCTTTGTCCAGACTTTGATAGCTATGATTGAAGTGAGCAAACAAATGATGAAGGAAAACCCAAATGCTCACCGAATGCATGATGGAAGGTTGCTAGTGATTTCAATAGGAAGTGGATCAGCAAAAAATGAGGAAAAATATAATGCTAAAATGACAGCAAAATGGGGGCCTCTTTCTTGGATTATGAATGGTGGATCAACTCCTATTATAGATTGTCTCTTTGAATCTGGAGCTGATATGGTTGATCTTCACAATAATGTTCTTTTTCAGGCTACTCAAACTCAAGACAACTACATTCGTATTCAAGTAAGCAGATCGACGCATTACACTGTATCAGTAATAGCTTTATACACCATGAGGCACTCGTGTACACACGGATGATCACGAGCTTGCTGGTATACTAGTATAATATTTATACACCATACACCATGCACCATGCACTTGGGTTTGGGCTGGTCTGGTCTGGTCTAGTCAAGTCGGGTCATTTTTTTGACACCACTCATGCATGTAACTTGAACTTAATGTGTTCATACACCATGCATCACACATTCACAAACATCATTTGATCATTGATAACATTCCTTTTTATGAAAACAGGATAATAGCTTAACAGGAGTAGCAACATCACTAGATGTATCAACAAAAGAGAACATGCAAAATCTGGTAAAAATTGGTCAAGAGTTGCTCAACAAACCAGCTTCACGAGTTGACCCTGAAACTGGATTTCTCGAAGCTATTCAAGACATGGGCACCAACGCAGAAGTTCTCACAAGGTTTAACCCTAGATATATTCCGAAAATTTTCAGTTCTTGTTATTTACTCGTACTTTGTATTGTATTAGATTAGATCACTGACGAAAATTGATAAACAAACCATCTTTTCTTGTTCGCTAATAGTCATATGCTTTAAGTAAAATTGGGACAATTAAATAAAGTTGTCAACTTTCTTGAATTGGTATTAATTCATAACTAGACAACCGAAAGTAACCCTTATCTAAATCAAATCTTGTACTAATTATACGAGATTCATATCATCTGATAATTAATTTCGGACCAAGGAACAAATTATTGGTACGTGTACACCTATAACGTGTTATATAAAAATATTACACCTTAACTCATGCATTCTTTAGCATAGATTTAGGGATTTAATTATATATTTATATCTAAAATTGTCAACTAATAGCTGGTAACATGTGCAGGCTGGCAAAACGACTCTCAGACGAAAGGAAATTCCGGAATACCCAAAAATTTGTCATTACAAAAGCACAACTGTAATGATTTTGCGACTTTATTTAAATATTTATATTTATTGAATTTACAGGATCTTTACATAATTATCAATTAATTTTGAAAGACAAAATGTTTTCTAGCTGGTGTGTATGAACTTTAAATTAAACCCCTTTAACATTTAAAACATTTTTTCTTTTATCATTCCGAATCTAAACAGCCATTCCATACGGAAACATGAAAGGACAAAGATGAGAATAGATCAAAATGATACTGAGATAATAACAGCCAGAATCATACACTGCTGAAGAACTTCTTTTCTCAGAGCTACTTCTTGGTCTGCTTTTATTTGACCTAGTTGTGTTGGTTGGCTGTGCACAAGCCAAACCGATGGCACAAATCACAGCACAATTCAGATTTTGCAAGGCAGAAAGAGCTGACTTCAGTTCTATTAACTTTTATCTTCAATTTCCCACTTAGATTCTGAACTTGGAGCTTGACTTCCTGAGAATAAAAGAGGAAAGATGTAAGATGACTTTTTCACTTCCTGAAACATCACTACAATGTTGATACAGACGATTACTTTCACTAACTATGGAAGAACAATATTCACAGAATGTCACATAAGATGAGTGGCATAAGACATCTCGGCTCTACACTACAAAACCAGTTCAGATAACAGCAATAAATAACAGTAATGTATAATCAGACGCCTGGCCAGCAGCAAATAACATAAGCTTTCATGATTTCATCAGAAGTCATATCAGAAGATCATATTGTAGATTGATTAGCTGATATCTAATACGAAATCCAAGAGTATAACCATAATACTCTCTTTCTGCAAGCTTTCATTACTCAAGTCCTAAGCCTTGCACAATTAAAAGTACCATGCTGCACTTAACTATATATATATCCAAGTAAGAATCACAGAAAGACGAAGAATTAAAGCACTAGAGTGAGATATTGGATGCATTTATCAATCCCGTAAAAACGAAGCTTTATGAATACAACGCAGGAAGAGAATCAGCAAAAATTCAGAAAATAGAACTCCAAAAGTCCAGACACTGAACACAATCAAATCACAATAATGATCCACAAGTATCTTCCAGAAACTCCACATATTAGTTTCCAAGTGCCAACAACTATAGGAAGTATGTTCAACCAATTATAAAACGAAAACAGAAGCCAAAAGACAATTGAAGAGATCACAAAGAAACTAGGAATCCTTCTTACTTTTTACAATGACGCAAGGTATCCACAGTGCTGGTGGCTGGTACACAAGCCTGCCATGACACATGCCTGCCTATAAATTGCAAATTAAAATCGAATTAAGTACATAGGCAAGTAGTACATTCAAACAGCCACAAACAGGGTCATCTGAACCATGAAGTTATAAAATTTAACCTTAAGTCCCTCAGAATAGATGTAGGCATGTAGCTTCAGTCCTGACACTAGAAGTCATATATGGGTGATGGGTCTACAGTACATCCACAAATTATACTGCCGATTTGTCTACTTGTTAATAGTCCCCTATCTAATCCTGGGAACAAGAGAAGCAGAAAGGTAAAGCTCAAAGGCTCAAAGCACCCAAAAGATTTTTTTTTTAAAAAAAAACAGAGAATCAAATTTGAATATGGAGGGTGCCAGAAATGAAATAATCGTAAAGCTGCTTACTAAACTTAAACTATTCATACAAAAAAGAGTGAGCTATAGACTTTCAGAATGAAAACTGAATAGAGGCCTATACAAAATACTGAGAGCAAGAAAACAGAAGTGCAGTACAGAGATAAAGCCTAAAGATGCAAAGAATGGTCAAAACCTTCAAGAAGTTCCATTTTGAATTTTCAATCTGCTGGATTGCTCTTCAGCTTTCAAGCCATTTCAAGGCATTCAAACTTCTACCTATGTACCAATGTCACAATAGTGTAGTCACTCAGCAATCAATAAAACATAACAACTTATTACTAATATGGATAATCAGTCGGCACCCAGCAACACCCTTCCCCCCCCCCCCCCCCCCCCCAACAACAAAAAAAAATTAAAAAAATAATAATAATTAAAATATTAGCTGCAAGAAAAATAGGGGATGGACTCTGGGAAGTCAGCTGAATAGACACCCAACAATTAAAAAAGCGGTTTTCGGAACATGCCTAGCTTAAGAGCTGAGAAAAAAATGTGCATATTGAAGGTTTCCCAGCCTCCCTCCTTTTTTAGTACCATATTGTATAGCTTTTTACTCTTTCACATTTGGTCAGACCACAATGACATTACCTTTTAATTTCCCTTTTTCTGAGCCAGAAAAAGACTTGCCATGTCCCAAAATCCTTAGTAACAGAAGCTGTATGAACACTGATCGTCCCTCAACACAACAAAGAAAATCAGCTTCAAGTCCAGCAAGACAGGAAAAAGTGGGCAGCTTACTACATCACTACTTGCATGAGACTTTTACTTTGAACCAGCACCTGAAATTATGTCATGGACATCAAAACTTTGCAGGAAGGAATATTACAGAACATACAAATTCCATAAGGCATAGAATTACTTTGATAGAAGCTTGTCTTGGAGCAGGGGATCATGATTAGATACTAACTAAACCAACTTAAACTGCATAACTCCTTCAATTCCATCTCCTCAATTATCACCATGAGATATCTAGTCCATCTGTGTATCACCGTAACAAAGGGGAGTGTATCCGGCATCCTCCATATTAGAAGCTAACTTTGCCAGCATCTCATACACATAATCACCTTCTTGGTGCTTCCTATCCTTAGACACAAAGTAGTTTACACGACCAAAAGTCTCTATCCAGCTGCAGCCAACTTCCTTCCTCTCACCTCTCTCTTGCATCTCTTTTCTGACTCTATCAGCAAGGTCCCAATATCCTTCATCTGAGTATAAGTTAGATAACAGTACATGGTACCCACTCCTACTATTTCTAGATTCCATATTGAGTAATTTATTGGCAACAATCTTTGCCAAATCATATTGTCTGTGAGTTTTGCAAGCTGCAAGAAGTGATCCCCAAGCTTGGATTGCACTACCTACCTCGCCCAATTGTTCAGCCAACTCAAAGGCCTCACTCAATCTTCCATCTCTTCCCAACATGTCCACCACACAAGCATAGTGCTCAATTGAAGGTTCAAGTCCATATTTTATCTCCATTGACTCCAGAATACTAAGACCTTCATCAACCAACCCAGCATAGCTGCATGCAGATAATACTGCAATGAAAGTGACTGCATCAGGTTTTACACCTGAACTCTGCATTTCATCGAATAAGGCAAGAGCTCTAGCTCCCATTCCATGTTGCCCATAGCCCAATATCATGTTAGTGTACGTAACAGGACTCTTAGTGGGAATCAAAGCAAACATGTTTTCAGCAGAAGCAATTGCCCCAAGCTTCGAATACATGTCTACTAAAGCAGTGCCAACAAACACATTTTGGTCTAGGGTGTGGCGGGTAGCAAAGGCATGGATTTGCTTACCCAATGCAATACTCCCAATTTGACTACAAGCTGGAAGAATTGATGCCATGGTAACGGCATTTGGAAGAACATTTCTCTTAAGCATCTGGCGAAATACAGCAAAAGCCTCTTCTATTAGCCCATTCTGTGTGTTACTAGATACCATGGAATTCCATGTTGCTTGATCTCTACTTAGCTCATCACTTATTTCAAATAGTAGTTGTGCCTTCTCTATTAAACCAGATTTAGCGTACATATCTATTAGATAGCTGTCCATGCCCTGAAACTCAATGCCTTTCCTTATTAGATAAGCATGAGTCTGCTTCCCGATGAACTCACTTCTGAGATTTGATGCAGCTGAGAGTATGGCTATAACTGTTACTGCATCAACAACAAACCCCTGGTTCTGCATCTCATAAACAAGCATCAGTCCTTCATCATCCATCCCATTCTGCACAAGAGCCGTAATCATAGTATTCCATGACACAGCATCTCTTTCAGCCATCCCTTCAAAAACCTTAAAGGCTTCGTGAATATAATTACACCTTGAATACATAACAATAACTGCATTTAGTACAGTGACAGACAAAGTTGTTGGATTCTTCAATACTAGAGCATGCAGCTGCTGACCAATATTCATTTGCTGCATTTGTGAGACAGTGTTTAAAGCTGAAATATAACTAACATTATCTAGTGAAACATGCTCTGAACTAAGAGCCTCGACGAAAAGATCAAGTGCCTCAATGAAACAGTTGTTCTGCAGATACCCACCAACCATGCTATTCCATACCTCAACATTCTTGTTCAAACATCCATCAAACAACTTCCTTGCTACATCAAGACAACCAATATCTGAGAACATAACAATTGCTGAGCTGACAGCATACAAGTCATCAACATATTCACCACCAAACTTGACAAGCATCCCATATAAAACATTGGCAAGCCTGTAATCACAAACACCCGAAACAGCTGGGAACACATTAACAAAGCTAACAGGGGTAGGTTTAATACCCATGATCATCATCAACCTAAAATACCTAACAGCCTCACCAAACCTCTCAGTTTTCACAAACCAAGAAATCAAAGTATTCCAAGCAACAACATCTTTCTTCTTCATAGTATTAAACACTCTACGAACAGGATCAACCTCGCTATATTGCGAAACAACAGTACTAGCAAGACAAGTAGAGTACATATTCAACAAAGAATTATACACAATTCTACTAGCATGAATATGAGACCTTATAACATGACAATGAACAGCCTTACCAGCCCTCAAATTCCGGGTATCAGCACAAGCCTTAAGAACAGAAGAGTATGTATAAGAATCACATTTAGTAGAAGAATTAGACCGCATTCGAGAATAAAACAAAAGGGCATCAAAGGGAAGATTGTTACAAATAAACCCAATAATTATAGTATTCCAAACAACAGTAGTTGGTTTAGGCAATGCGTCGAACACTTGGCGGGCAATATGGGGTTGACCATCTCTGCAAAGTTGGCTTAAACGGGTACGAATTGTTGGGGTTTTAAGGGCTTTTTGGGGCTCATCAAGGGAAGGTAGAAGTGGGTCTAAGAGAGAGAATTGTGAATTGGGTAGTTGTCTGTGAGGCGAGAGATTGTTGGGTGGGAGTGGTAAGGGAAGTGGAAGGGATGAAGTAGACATGGGAGATGAAGTTTTGAGGTCTGGTTTTTGTTTCTGGGTTTAAATTTTTCTGGGTTTGAATTTGCTTACTCCATTGATTGTTATGGTGTCTTCTTAGCTTGTGAGCCTTAGCCACTAGAGTGGTGTAGGATTGTGGATTGAGTGAGTAGCTGGCACCAAGTACGTAGTATAAGATATCCTTACAAAATTCCAGTTTCTTGCTCTTTTGGGACTTTAAAAAAAAAATGAAGAATAATTAAGGAAGTGATGGGGAGCCAAGCCAAACTCGAACCCGGGCAGCTCAAGTGCTCAACTCGAGCATGACCCGAGCTTGAGTTTGTTAAGCTATGAATTGATAAGCTCTAAAAGTTCGTTTTAAATAACTTAAAACTAGAAATGCTGCATAACATGACTCGTTGAACTTAACTTTATCAAAATTGACATGGTCTATACCAATTCGAGTTAGAATTTGTGAGATTAGATATTTTAATGTTGCTTTAATCCGCTAAAAACTTTGAAATAATGTGATCAGTTAAACGACTATACGTAACATGTCAATATTGGCTAACACTTGATTAGTGAGTCTATATTACCAAATTTCAACCTAGTTTCATACAACCCAAAATAACACATTAATTTGACATCAAATTATACGACCCTTTAATATGACTCGATCCTAACATATTTGAACGACCCATTTGTAACCTCCAACAAAAGGGTTTAACCGTTTAAGCCTATAGTGAAATCTGTCAGATAATATAAACTCCTTGATTAGAGTGATTTGATATGTATAGATATCAAAGATAATCTTATATAAAATATATCCTAAACCTAGGATGAGAATATTCTATGGATCTATCAAATACTCCTTTCAGTCCTTTGAACTCTAGAAAAAATTAACTCTCCTTCCCCGCGCTTTGCCGCACCTCATCATTTCTCTGACTTGCAGGAGCTATCAAACACGACAGCTAACAAGCTCTGAGTTTCCATGATCAGGTCAGTTTCAAATCAATTAAAGGTCAAATCTTTCTTTCCAATTTCGTTTCTGGGTAACTTTAGGTTTTGCTCATTTCACCTGCTTTCAAGTATTTCTCTGTTTATTATCATTCAAACACAAGGTTAAACCCTAAAACAGTTTAAATTAAGAACACCCTTTTATTAAATTTGTTTAATTCTCAAATTTTGCAATGAAAGTTTCTGGTTTGAGCAATTCCTCAATTCTGGGTAATTTAGCAAGAAAGAAACGGAATGTAATTCCAATTCCACATGGAACAATTCCTGAACCAAAAGGTCAAGACCTTGATTTTGTGAATGTAGCACATAGCCATCTTATACACTCTGATTGGGAAAAATTGGAGAAATTATCTAGTGGTTTTACCCCATTTAGATTTAAGCATGTATTATTGAAGATTAAGAAGGATTATGTTCTTTCTTATGAGTTTTATAAATGGGTTCAGCTCAAAAACCCCAAGTTTCATAACCTTGAAACTCATTCCATGATTCTCCATGTTTTGACCAAACACCGGAAATTTAAGTCTTCTCAGTCGATTATGAAGGATATACTGAGTTCGCGGTCTATTGATCTGCCACATAAGTTGTTTGAGGCTATATTGTACTCGTATCGATTGTGTGATTCGTCTCCTCTTGTGTTTGACTCGCTTTTTAAGACTCATGCCCATATGAAGAAGTTTAGGAATGCAACCAGAACCTTTTGCCACATGAAGGATTATGGGTTTCTTCCAACAATAGAGTCTTGTAATGCTTACATGAGTTCATTGCATAGTTTGAATCAGGAAAAAATTGCATTGGCTTTTTATAAGGAGATTCGGAAAAATGGAATTATGCCAAATGTTTATACTATGAACATGGTTATCTATGCTCATTGTAAGCTTGGTAGTTTGGAAAAGGCCTTGGAGGTGTTTCAGGATATGGCAAGTATGGGTATCTTTCCTACTGTAGCATCACATAATATACTTATGTCTGGGTATTGCAATAAGGGCCTCTTCACTTCTGCCGTGAAGCTAAAAGCCTTGATGGAAAAGAACGGATTAAAGCCGGATAGTGTCACTTATAACACCCTCATCAATGGATTTTGCAAGCAAGGAAAATTGCATGACGCGAATAAGGTTTTTAGTGAGATGAAAGCTGCACGTGTGCCTCCAAATACTATAACTTACAATACTTTGATAAATGGATATAGCCAGTGGGGTAATAGTGAGATGGGATATGAACTTTATGAAGAGATGCTGAAAGATGGGGTTAAGGTTGATATGGTGACGTATAATGCTTTGATATTGGGATTCTGCAAGGAGGGCAAGACTAGGAAAGCAGCCATTATGGTTAAAGAACTTGACAAGCAGAATTTAGCCCCAAATTCCTCGACCTATGCTGCTCTTATTTTAGGGCAGTGCACGAGAAAGAATTCTGAACGTGCATTTCAATTGTACAAGAGTATGATAAGAAATGGTTGTTATCCAACGAGTAATACATTTGAGATTTTGATCTCTTCTTTATGTCAGAATCGTGATTTTGATGGAGCAGTTCAGGTTCTGAGGGAAATGCTAGGGAGAAGTATGGTTCCTGGTCCAGAAATTCTCTCTGAGTTGTGCAATGGGCTTTGCCAAAATGGAAATGAAGATTTGGCCGTAAGCTTGCGCAACGAGGTGGAAGCTAGATGTCATAGCTGAGACTGAGGGGTTTGGAGTCGCCACAAGGTTCTGTTTGAAGTCTGAAACAAAATGGCTTTACAGCCTTCACCTGATGAGTTCCACTTTTGAGGTTTAATACAAATACCTCTCTTCTGTTCCATTTGCTCTTATATTTATTTTGGCAATTTTAAGTGTGAAGTTATTTTTTCTAGGTGGATGAATAAAACTCAATGCTCCTCCCCACACTCACAAGGATGTATGATTATCGCTTATTTCATAATATAACTATATTAAAGGATGAATCAAACCCTGTTGCCACCTTGTTCACATCTATCATCCAAATAAATAAAAAATAAAAATAAAAAAGTGAAAGAAACATTGGAGTATGAAATGGATGAAAAGTTATAAATGGAATCCTCTGTTTGTGTCATTCTTAACAACATTTACTGATATTTATCATTATAGGACATTGGGAGTTTTCGATGTTGCATTGTAGAACTACTAGAGGTCCATTGAGGTCCTTAATGTTCCCGGTGTCTATGTTAGGCAGGCAGTCGGGAGATTGTTACATGGCAAGTCTGTAAATGGATATAGCTCTACAACTGGGCTGACAAAGCAGGAGTTAATAGGAGTTAGGTCTAAATCAACTCTTCTTATGGGATCTTCTTTGAGAAAACTTTGGCTGAGGGAGCTGATTTTAGAGTTCTCAGAGGATGAGTTGTGCTATTGTATAAGAACCATGATCATCGTAATCTCTATGCAGTCTACCACAAGTTCACAACTCATCCGTCACCTATTGTTTAAGAACCATGCTCACCATCATTGGATTGTTACGAGTCAACTAAAAGGTACAGCAGGCCAGCAGCGTGTTTACCATTTTATCTTTATCTTTTTACAAGGAGGATGGGAATGTACTCAATACCACCCCAATGTTAAAACTTAGAACTATCAAGAGGTGGTTTCGATTATGACTTTGTAAGATGTTACAACTTTACTTATGTTATATTGTTACTGTGAAGTTAACCCTTCAAAGTTCATACTGGAAATACCCATATTGCATCAGACAAGAAATGAATGTAGCATATATTGAATCGATACCAATCTTACATTACAATTGAAATGAAGGGAGATGTGTAGATCATACAAGACTCAAACTCCCAAACCTTACTACAAACTACCTAGCATCTCCGAATCGTCAAAAGGCCTAGAAATTTTGAGACTGCAAAAAATCAGAAAGGGTGACCCTAGAAATGGGATGACGATGATGATTATCCTTCTTTTTCTTGAACTGTTTAGATGTCATCTTCAACACCTTCTTCCAACCCTGCATCCATCCGAACATAAGAAGTTAACAACAATTATAAAACACTCTCCTTTCGGCTCGATTAACTTAGAGTCTCAGACAGTTATAGTTTAAATCTCGTCTACATTACTATCTTTTGCGACTTCCAATACAATACTACCCAAATAGCTTAAGTGCAAAATCAAAGATCTTACCTTTTTGGAAGGAGGAGACTGAAACTCGGGAGAATCGTTGTTACACTTCAACATCTTCTTCTTTTTCTTATTCTTCTGAATTTTAGCAGTTAAATTCAACCCAAAAGTACAAATCTTCTTCTTAATATTACTTGACAATGAAATTTTCTCAAAAGAAAGCCTTCTATTCAAATCAGGGGACTTGGGGTTCAAACAAGAAAGAGAAGTAAAACGAGGGACTAATGGGGACCAAATTGAGCTTTGCGAGTAGTCGAAACCGAAACCGGAATAATCAGGGTATTTGCTAAGAAGATTCTTCGACATTGAAGTATCTAAGTATTGAATTACTATTGCTTCTTTTTCTTTGAATTCAGGTTCTTTTAATTCTTCTTCCATGATTTTTTTTTTTTTTTGCCTTTTGGGGTTTAATTTTTTACTTTTTTGAGGGTGTTTTCTTTTCTGCTTTTTGATTTTTGGTAGCCGTTGAATTGTTTGGGGTAGAAGATGAAGTGAGAAGTTGGTTGTTGGGGGATGAAACAGGGGAGTTGAGAGAAAAGGTTACCGTTAGAATCACGCCAAAATTGAGCAGTTAAAATTTTTAAAAAGGCGGTGAGTTCATAATCTAGATTTTTTTTTAGGAAATTCATAATCTAGATTCTAGTACATCTGTACTTGCATAGTTGCATCACTCATTCACTTGGATGAGATACACCCCCTTAGGGCCCTCATTTTAACTAGTCCCAACTCTCAAGTATGATTGTGCATCGGCCCACATCGGATTGGCCAGTTTTGCCTGAATTAGATTAGATTGGACTATTTTATAGTTCGTTAAGGTAATTTAATTTGAAAGTTGAGTTGTTTCATAGTAATATGAATCTCATTTGCTATATGATAAATTTAAATTGATTGATTATAGTAACATATGCTACAAGTGAGAGATCGCCTTTTGTAAACTTAACTACCTCCTTAATTATTAACTAAGTTCCTTTTCTACCTCAAAAAAAAAAAAAAAAAAAAAAAAAAAAATATGCTACAAATGTACTTCTTTAGTTACAAGATTATATAATTGTATGTTTTGAAATTTTAAACTATTCATAAATATTCATTGATTATATTTTGTTGTGTATACATATATAAAAAAAAATAATAATCATGTGAAATTTTTTAAAAGTCGTTTCGAAATCTAGTATCATAAATCTTTTGTTTTTTTAATTTTTAAATGACAATTAAAGCTATTATAATGATATTTGGAATAAATGATTTGCAATGAAGTACAAGTAATTTTTTTTTTTTTTTTTGCACACTGCACACTCATGAAGAGTCATGCCTACTGAACTACTGAAGGCATAACTATTAACTCACAAACAACATCAAAATATTCCAAAGTAGATTTATTCTAGTATATTGTACCATACTACTTTAGAGGAGATTTATAATGTGTTTGATGTACAAGAAAAGGCAAAAGAAAAAGGTAAAAATGGCCCTAATTTGAGTGAAATGCAAGCAATACATGAATCAATGAAAAATGCCAATTTCAATACTAGTATATAATTTAGATGTAAGTTCTCCCATTTCAAGTAAGCACATATTCCAATCACCATGCTAGAGGATTTGCACATATTATATTCTCCATTACAGTAATTTAATTTTCTCTATAAGGAGTGCCTTGGTCTTCTAATCCATTGCCTATTTGCCTTGCACTCCTTAAGTTGATTTTAATAACAATGGCTGTCTTGTTCAGAGCACGTCCAACTCGTCCTACCACTCTCAATTTTATCATCGTACTTGTGTTCATATTCGTATTTTCTCTCTTCAACATTTGCGGTATGATTCTTATTGCTTACTTTGAATTTTCATTTTTTTTTATTAATTGCTACGAATATCATGCATAAGTGTATCATGCCTATTCTAAGTAACATGATATAATTATTACATTGGTAAGAATGTAAATTAATTACTCATATATCATGAAACAGCAGTTGACGTGGTAAACCTGAACTATCTTAGATGTGGCATGACCTTTGTAAGTTGTAACTAACTTTTTAGTAAATTTTGATGAATTGATTGTAGATGCCGGAAGATCCCTAGAGAGATTTAAATTAATGACAGGATTGAAATTTTCATACTATCAAAATCCAGAGTCTGATACATTTGACCTACCAACACTTGATGCATATGATGATTCATGGTTAGCACCTTCACCCTTAGCTCCAACTCCCACAAACTTAATATCCAACCCACCAGACAACTCCCCTAGTCCAAGCCCATATGCAGCTCCTCCGATGTCGGGACCGCCTGTTAGCGAGGCCAGCCCAACTCCCGGCGGTCCGGTCGTGCTGCACCCTGGGCCTTCTCAGCTCTCATTACAGCCCGCTGGGCCTCCAAAACACGGTTGGGGCCAACCGGGCCATGAATACGCGGTTTGGTGTGTTGCTAGGCCCACAGTGCCTGAGACCATGCTCCAAAGGGCCATGGACTATGCTTGTGGAAATGGGGCTGATTGTGGGTCAGTTCAGCCCAATGGGCCTTGCTTTGTGCCCAACAATTTGGTGGCCCATGCTTCATATGCTTTTAATAGTTATTGGCAAAGGGTTAAGATTGCTGGTGGCACTTGTGATTTTGGTGGCACTGCTATGCTAATTACTGTTGATCCAAGTAAATATCTCAAATTCGTTCTTAAATTAAAATCATATTATACATGAAATTATAAATTTTATGTTTTGAGTTTTGATTTGTGAAATAATGTTCTTTGCAGGTTTTAATGCATGTCATTTCATATATAATTGATCGATAGTTGATGATAAGGTTCGATGACAAGGTCCGATACTTTCATATGTACTTAAGTATTTTTATTACAAAAGTATTTTCGTAGCACTTGAGTTTAGTTTTTGTGTGACGATATAAAGTATGTAAGCGTAATATAATTTACTGTTTTGTAACTTTACGGTCATCCAACTTTACGGTCATCCTTTTAGCGAGTGATAGTATTTGTACATGAGAAATACAATAATAGATTTAACGATACAAATTATATGAGTCAAATCAAATAAAATTATAGTTATTTGATTTCATGTCAGATGGAGTATATGTTTGGACTTCTCTTAATAACTTTGATCATAATATCAAATTATATTGTCGATTCTATATACGAGCGATAAGAAGGTAATAAGAGAGGTAGTAGGTTAAACAATTGACAAACCAATTGTTTTTATCGAGTTTTGCTAAGGAGACATTCACGACGAATCCACACACAAAAAAACAAGCCTACTTCGAGAATTATAGCTACAATTACAAATAGAAATAATAACACAGCATGGTATATATGGTCCAATAATTGATAATGGTGAATTTTTAATTTTAAGGACAAAAAAAAGTATATAAAATATAATCCTTGATTTAAGAAAATGGAGACAATCTAAATTACTATTCAACAATCAACACCACCTACCTAGAAGATGAGGCAAGGCACCAATTGTCAATAGAAAAGGGCAAACAAAATATTATCAAGGGTTTTGTCTTGTATCAATTTTACTTCAATTTTCAGAAAATTTATTAATATTGGCACATGCATATTCTATTAGGGAATAATCGATTGAACGACTTTTAAAATTAAGACGTGACCTTATCAAGTTGTCGAGTTTCATTTTCATATTTTCGTACCATTTACGATGAAATGGGTTGTTTTGTTCAATTATTATGGAGTATTGTTTAATTTTGTACTACTATAGTTATGACATTTAAAGAATATTGGATGTTTTGTAATCTATAAATGATGATACATACATGTTCTTCATTTTTAAATTTCTAAGGTTAAGAATTTAATAAAAGTTGACTACACAAAATAAAGTGTGAACTATTAAGAGAGTACGGTAGATGATGAGCTGAGCTGAGCTATATGGTGTTGCTCGACTAACGTATATCACTTACACTAAGCTAACATCCAAGCTAGAGTTGAGAATTTGGCTTTTTGAGCAAATTTTTGAAACCAATTGAGCTTAAAAATAGTTGTGTTTAGTTCATGAAAATCTAAAATTGAATTCTTTTCTAAAATACTAAATACTCTGTATAATAAAATCTAATTTCAAAATATTTATTTTCTTGAATTACATAGAATATCATAAAGCGTCAATTCACTATTTCACTATCAGATCTCTACTAATCATCAGGTAAATTGTCAATTCGCCAAGCATGTCTAGTATACAATGAACTATGTACATAAACCCTTGTCTAAATTCTCTTTGGCCGACAACCAAGCATGTCAAGTGTACAACTATACATGCAAAAACCCTTATCTGAATTCACTTATATTGTGAGATTATTAGTAATACTTCGTACAATATATTATGAACATATATGATCATATAAATAGCGATTTTCACTTTTTTTTAAGTACATGAGAGTGAGAAATAGATCAAGTGGTTAGAGTTTTCCTCTCAATTTCAACGGAAAATACACAAAATGACAAAGAAGAAGAGAAAAAAAGGGGATCCAACCTCCCCTTAGCTAACAACCACTAAAATTATAGGAAAGTCAAGTGACTATTATTTTGTTCAATTTGCATATTTGCATGGATATTTGTGTGCATTGGTGTTGCTTCACATGGCTTTAAGACTACAGTAATATGCTAAGTCACGGACTCTATTGTTCTTGTCTTTTAGATGCCATTAAAGGCACTACTTGCTAAAGTTCATATCTCAATTATTGAGAACATTTCACTAATTAAACTAGGGTGGCTAATGGAGCATATATATTTAGATATGTTTAGAGATTAGCCTTATGTCACAACTTTAGTTATTGGTGATATTAATGAGGGAAAACTTGTAAACAAATATTTTTAGAGATTTAAATATCCTCACATACACTATTCGTATGAGTTTATTAAAAGAGGCAATTAATATTAATAAGGGAAAATAAGTAAGAGTACAAAAACATTTTAAAGAATATAATTGTCCAAACATTATTAATAAAAGTTATCTCAAACTTTTATAAATTATTAAAGATAGGATCGTCGTAGACTCATAGGGAATTAGGGACTAGGGATATATTCTTTCCTTCTCAATTCATTTACCCCATTTTCCTTAAGATATTACGGTTCGTTTATGGTGTATAATTTACTTAGAGTATTTCTTTTTAATAAAGAATTATACTTGAATTAGATCATGTGCTAATCCACCCATTTTTCAATCTCTACATACATTCAATTTAATTTGTTATCTATATATAAATTGCAATGACTAGGGGACACGTAAATTGAGATGGATTGGGCATTTCTTTTGTCAAATAATACTTCGTATTAGGGCAGTTCATTGATCCAAGATCGAACCAGATCGAAAATTAGAATTTTAAGAACCGAAAACCGAACCGATTAAGCTAGGACCAAATCCGAACCAGACCGAAAGAATCGGTCCAAAATCCGGACCGGACCGCTTTGGACCGATTTAAGAATTTTTTTAAAAAAAAATTCTAATTTTTTTTTATGAAAAACTAAAAAAAGTAAAGGGAAATCTACAACTTTTTTTTTTTTTTTTGTATAATTAGTACAAAAAAGCTCATAAATTTAAAGTTTTCTAAGCTTATTAAGGATTATCTTAACCATTATCTAAGGTTTCGCGCATATTTCAATAAAAAAAATCGGTCCAAACTAACACCGGTTTTAATAGGGTTATGGACTGAACCGGACCGAAGACCGGGAAAATAAATTTCTAAACCCGAAGATTGGGAAAATAAATCCAGTCCCGGATCGGTCCGAGGTGATCCGGTCCATTTTTTCGGTCCGAACCGATTTATAAAAACCCCCACTCCGTACCAATTATTGGGTTAATTTTAAAATAGTAGTCTTGACTCTTGACTTGGTGAAACAAGAGTACCCCATTAGCAAAAAAATCCAAAAATTATCCAAGTTGTTGCCCGTCTTACTAATCCCTAGTCAATAAAATTGACAAAGCGTAATTAATCTCATATCAATGTATCATTGTTCCATATAAATCCAATGACGGCAAGAAAAGGGGCTCTCAAAAGAAAATTTACTTCTTCTAACTTTTTTTTTTTTTTTTTTTTTTTTTGCCAAGAGCAAATGTACATCACAGATAAAGCTAAGAAAACTATAACCATTTATCAAAACTAGGGCCAAATTTTAATTTGCTTTACACTAGCTAACGGATCCATTTTTACAGTGTTTGAATTGATATTATTAAAATCTCTATTTTTTTTCCCTTTAGAAAGTGTGAGATAATATTTGGACAACTATTATGTACCCTCTAAAATATTTATTTATAATTTACCCTTATTACTTATTAATTGTTTTTTTTAGGCTCCCTGCTGTTGATTTAGTTACTGTCAGAAGAGGTCCTGCTCTTAGCTTTGACGCTCAGTCTATGTTGTGTGCTCCTGAAGAATAGTATGTGGACATTTATCCCCTAAAAATATTTGTCTACATATTTTTTTCTCATTAATGTTTCCTCCATAAGACAAAATTAAAAGAGTTTTCCGCACATAACTAATATTAAGATAAGTAAAAAGTTTTCAAGGGATTTGTAAGAAAGTGAAATTAATTGGTTGGTACACATATGAGAGGTAAAAGCCGTAAATTTTTTCTAAAAAGTGTTATAAATAGAGCAAGTACTTGCATAGATCCAAAGGTACTTATAGTAAACCTCCTACGTATGGAGTTAAAACTTTTTATCTTATAAAATATCTACACACTTAATATAACTATAAAAATAATCGTAAAACAAGTTTGCAGAAGTAGTATATAAAATACTCGATAAACAAAAGTTACTGAATACAAACCAGTCTAATATCGTGAGATGGATGAAGTGTAGTTTTATTTATAGGATTAGTGTAAAGTTCAAATATTAGCAAATCTTTCAACTAACTTTTTTTAACTGCCCCTATTAAAAATTTCCTTATACTAGTATTATTTTCTTAGTATGTAGTAGTAATGATAGAAGTGTCGATGATAACTAAACAAAATATTACAAAGTACATCACACATGACACAATATCATTTTAACACACCATATCATCATTTTAAGCAAAAGATAGAAAGTTGGAGTAAACTAACGTTAAATTTCTCTTATTATTTCTGTAAATTGGTAACAAACTTTTGTACTTGTAGAGTTACAGCTATACCTCACTCCCTCATTCATTCATCTTGTGACTCAATTTCACGTTGGATTTTCCTATAAGAAGGCCACTCTTATTCTCACTCTTATCATTCATTGGTCATTCTAAGCTCTCCAATATGGGACCATATTCATTACTTACTCTTTTCCTTCTTTTTAATTTTGGTACATTTTTCACTACTTTAGCATGCCCTTATTGCCCATATCAACCACCTCCTAAGCCACCCAAGCCAGCTTGTCCCCCTCCTGAGCATCCACCACACTCGAAGCCGCCTCATTCGCCCTCCGGAAAGCCGCCGAGCTACCCTCATAAACCACCTCACCATGATCAACCCCATAAACCACCTCATTCTCCCTCCGGAAAGCCGCCGAGCTATCCTCACAAACCTCCTCATCATCAACCACCCCATAAACCACCTCATCATCCCTACAAACCACCTAAGCCGCCTTCCTCGAAACCACCTCACCATCCTTACAAACCACCTTACACACCTAAACCTCCTACAGGTTCACCTCCCAAGTCACCTCCTTACACTCCGAAACCACCTCATCATCATACCCCTAAACCTCCTGTTGTAACCCCACCTTACACTCCTAAACCACCTCACACCCCTAAACCTCCTGTTGTGACCCCACCTTACACACCTAAACCTCCGGTTAGCCCACCACATTACCCAAAACCACCCGTTGTAAGCCCTCCATACAGCCCACCTTACACTCCTAAACCCCCCACTGTGAGCCCACCATACACACCAAAACCAAGCCCACCATATAGCCCACCCTACACGCCTAAACCACCAAGTGTGAGCCCACCCTACACACCAAAACCACCAAGTGTGAGCCCACCTTACACACCTAAACCACCAAGTGTGAGCCCACCCTACACACCAAAACCGAGCCCACCATATAGCCCACCCTATACACCAAAACCGAGCCCACCATATAGCCCACCCTACACACCGAAACCACCAAGTGTGAGCCCACCATATAGCCCACCCTACACACCTAAACCACCTAGTGTGAGCCCACCTTACACACCTAAACCACCAAGTGTGAGCCCACCCTACACACCCAAACCACCAAGTGGTAGCCCACCATACACACCCAAACCACCAAGTGGTAGCCCACCTTACACACCAACACCACCAAGTGTGAGCCCACCATACACACCAACACCAACACCTCCAGTAGTAACCCCACCATACACACCAACACCACCAAGTGTAACCCCAAGTCCACCAACAACCCCGGTACCAACACCGGAAACACCATGCCCACCACCACAACCAGTCCCATCCCCACCACCGCCTTCGAAACAACCAACATGCTCCATAGACTCCCTAAAGCTGAACGCATGTGTTGACGTGCTAGGAGGACTAATACACATTGGCATAGGAAGTGGTGCTAAGGATGCATGTTGTCCCGTGTTAGGTGGTCTAGTTGGGTTAGATGCTGCTGTTTGTCTTTGCACCACAATTAGGGCTAAGCTTTTGAATATTAACGTTATTCTTCCTATTGCTCTTCAAGTATTGGTTGATTGTGGCAAGACTCCCCCTCCTGGATTCCAATGTCCTGCTTATTAGTTCTTTCTTTTTCTTTTTTTAATGTCTTTCTAAGTGATTAAAGTTTTGGTGAATAATAAACTTTATGTTATAGTTTACACTAGTACGTGTTATTATGAGCGGTTATTTGACAATCTGTATCTTTAATTATTTATGAGGTTTGACGAGTTACGTGTAGTATGCCAAAAGGATTGGATTTTATCTATGATCAGATTAGTTGATCATCATGATAATCGACATTTTGATACGAATTCAACAACATCACACATTTGATACATATTATATATAACATACAAGAATTTATGAAGTAAATTTTAAACATAAATCACCAATATGGTCAAATTCTTATGAATAATAAGGGCTTGTTTGGTTCGCCTTATTTTTGCTGGTCTGATCTGATCAGAATATCAAATTTGATCAAACTTTAACCTTGAATTTACGATAATCTATACGGAATAAATGTATGAAGTGAAGTATTGTTAAAAATTCGTAATAATGTAAATTCAAAAAAAATCGTAATAATGTGTATTTTTATTAATATGTAATTTTCACAATTTTTCATTATGAAATTAAAGATATTTAGCAATAAAAAACTGCACATAAAATGATGATCTGATCTGAACTTTTTTTTTTTTATTTGAACTTAATAAGTAGAAATAAGGTGAACTAAACAAGACTATAAGTGTGAGGGCTTTAAAAAAAATACTATAGGAAGGTATAATGTAGTACTTGTAGACTGGTAATATGGTACATAAGTAAAAGGATAATGGAACAAGTTTCATATATCGAGAAAGGTAAGGTAATACAAAAGTAAATGACTTTTGTATTGGTTAATTTGTATTATTATTCACGTGAGAGAATCTACAAATTAAATGTCAAGGGGTGTATGATTGAATTGCCAAGGCAATATTGTTATCCTTTTTCTAGCCTAGGGTTTTACTTTTTTTCTTTTGAGGTATGATTGATTGAGCATTTGAGCATGATAATTATGGTATTGTGGAGTTTTAAGAGCATCACATGATTGAAGTTTCTCTATATATCAATGCTCACTCGCTTTCTAATAATTACACCATAATATCGACATGTCATTGTTCCTCTTTCTTGTAGTTATTTACGAGTTTTGTATATATAACATTTTTTTAAATGCTTTTGTATATAATAAGTACTCCCTCCGTTTTTAAATACTTGCTCCATTATCCTTTGTATATAATAAGTACCCCCTCCGTTTTTAAATACTTGCTCCATTATCCTTTGTATATAATAAGTACTCAGTGGTTAAATTTAACATTTTTTTTATGTATATAATAAGTACTCCCTCCGTTAATATTTGTTACTCAGGTGGTTAAATTTAACATTTTTTTTATGTACATACATAATACATTAAAGAACATATTGTATGATGTAAAAAACATATAGTTCAAGGTCAAAAAACATAATGATCAAACTCAATAAACATATATGTTGCGTTCTTTAATGTCTATAATATTCTTTTTTTCGTCCATATTCTTTAAAATATGCATAATGTTCTTTTTTGATGCACCATACATCCAAGTGTACCGTAAAAATTTTAATGTTCATACACTTCAAAGTCAATATAACAAGTATGTTTAGTGTTTGTTATATATGGGCATATTATTATATTCAACCTATTACAACTATTAGAAAATTAGAAGTGAATTGAATTATCTAGTCATGTCCATGTGCGAGTAAATGCAACAAGTAACAACCGAAGAAAATTTTGGATACAAAAGGCGCACAAAAAGTGTCAAGAGGTAACTTTTGAGTAATGGAGTATGACCCTAATAAACAGCATCATTCAACAAGCCCAAAATATTAGGGACCAGTCCTTGTCCAAATAACTTGGGCCTCCCAGCACCATGCCATATATTTATCATTTTTATGGACCAAACTGCCTAGTCCGGTCCATTTTCATAAAAAAAAAAGCACTTTTTTTTTTTTTTTTTTTGACACACAAAAAAATAAAACAAAATAATAGCTCCTCGCATATAAAATATCAAGTATGTTGAAGATTGACCCGATTTGTAATACTTATGTCCAATCACAACTTGATTTGAGTGTATCTTGACCCTTGATTTTGTGAGAAATCGACTTCTTAGATCATTATTACATATATATTCATAACGGGGATTTTCATGGTTTTAGTATATGTTGAACTTTAAAGACATCCCTTGGAGCTATAGAATGAAAGAAGCTAAGACGGTTGTGTATTGTACATGATTTAATTTAGTCGGAGTTGTCTAGCTTACCTTTCACAAAACTATGTTCATGTAGATCATCCCATTTATGATTAAAAAAAAATAAGTACACTCCTGATTACCCAATCCCTATTCTTTAAACAACCCAATCATTTGATTCAAACATAACCTTATACGAGCTTGTCTCTACACGGCTAATACCTTGCACAAGGGCAAATTAGTAGTTTTTCATATGCATACTAACAACATAAAGTTAGTCTCACCACCGCATTACTTCAATAAAAAAAAAAATGTTAGGGCAGATTGGACTTAACTTCATTTTACAAGAATAACAATTAAATTGACATAAACTATATAGATTGTTTATGACATAGAGTCGCATATTCTAATTTATCAAATTAGACACCGAATTGTGCTAGGATTTCAAATCCTTACATCCTACAAGGATAAGGGTAAAAATTACCGTATTTTCGTTATTACAAAGTTACAGATCAACACATAAGTTTTTTTTTTTTTTTTAAGGAGTTACAAGGTCAAGTGATAAAATCCCAAAATTGAGAGAAAAGGCTTTAACCACTCAATTTAACCCTTACTCTCGCAGTCTCCCCAAACATAAGAAAATGAGAAAATATGGTTTAGACTTTAGAAGCTCGGACTAATCAAACCCAGGTCATTTGGGAGGTCAGACTAATCAAACCCATTCCTAAAAGTCCGTTGTAAGAAACACAAAACTAAACTAGGGTCCCAAAAAATTTCATTCTTCTTCGCACTTCACCTGTTCGACTTCTCTCACCTTTTTCTCTCCTTCCTTCGTAAGATCGCCGTCGATCTATCAAAAATGGTTAGAGGATCGCTCAAAAACCTCCTTTCTAAATCTCTCTCCTTCGCCGGAAAATGGCCGCAGCAGCAGCAGCAGCTCCGCCGTCTCAACATCCACGAGTATCAGGTATATCGCTTTGTTCGTCAATCATTTCTAATTTTTATTTGGATTTGTAATGATTTTAATCAGTGTTATTAGGTATTTGTTGATTTTAATTTTGTTTTGTTAATTCCATTTTTGTAATTTTCAAGAGTTTTCATATCTATTTTGGATGTATAAATGTAAGGAATTGAAGATATTAAATATATTGCGTAGTTGAATACAAGTTTGAATGTTGAATTTTGAGCTTGTGTACTTCAATGGATGATGTTGATTTGTATTTTGGGATGTTATGTTTATTTATTTTTGTAATTTGTAATACGAAGTATATGTTTGCAATTTTTAAGATTTTTCTATAACCTTTTGGATGGATTAATGGAAATGAAGTATAAAAATGTGGTTAGTTTCAGCAAATTGAGCGAAATAAGCTAGGGGAAAACCTAATTTAGTCGAACCGTGTGCTTTACTGGTGCTGAATGTGGGTAGATAACGATTTATGAACAACAATGATGATGATGATGATTTGTTCCCTTTGTGTGTTTGTGTACGTGCGCGATTGTGAATGCAGGGTGCTGAGCTCATGAGCAAGTATGGTGTCAATGTTCCTAAAGGAGTTGCCGTATCTTCTGTTGACGAAGTTCAAAAAGCCATCAAAGAATCTTTTGCAGGCCAGGATGAGGTAAGCTCTATGATTTTTATAGCCTTTTAGTCGAGAGTTGATTTCAGTATGCTTTGTGTTTGTCTGTTTGGATATGTTTATGCAATACGGAGTAGTACTTTGGTTTTGGGGGTGGAGGTTGCTATTGAGCTACTTGGGGATCCATCTATTTATGTTGTGTGCAAAGCTGAAGTTTTCAACCTCTTATCTTCGCTTTGAGTAGTGTCATTGTTTTAACAACATCAACATTATTCAACAGGCTTCTACTGTGGACAGGGTGAAGGGTGGTTATATTATTCAGTTTGTCCCTATTTTTTTGTATATGCCTCCACAACTCCACTTATATTTTGTGGTCACTTTCTTTTCCCTTTTCTTACATACCCTTCCTTGATCCCTAAGCTCATTCCGGATCATGACATAGATAGGCGCATGTTGTGTAGGTGGATTTGTAAAATAATAGATAATCTTGAAGCACATTACAATTACTTGTTTTTGCGATGTACATAGTATCTTGCAACGTTGCCATAATTTGGAGGCTGAGGAAGTTTAGGATGTTGAATTGTTACTTTGTTAGTTGATTGATTTCTATGTTAATTTTTCACGTCATTCTGGTTGTGAGGCCCTGATATAAATCATTCTATAATAAAATGGATTTCCTTTATTCTGGTGTAGGTGGTTGTTAAAAGTCAAATTCTTGCTGGTGGACGTGGATTAGGAACATTTAAAAATGGGTTAAAAGGTGGAGTTCACATTGTTAAGACAGATCAAGCTGCAGACATAGCTGGTACACACTAGCCCCCTTATTTTTCATTTACATGACCTATTACTTATTTGTGCTTTTGTCTTGTTAGTATGCATTTTGTTGTTTGTTGGAACATCTCCATTTTTGCATCTCATATGTTTCTTTATGTAAACACAGAAGAAGTGATTTACTTATGTGAAATTTATGTCAGTTGAATTCTACACTGCATCTATACCTTGATTATGGGTTTGGGATGATTTCATAGCATTGACCAGTCGTGTGATACTTTTTTATATAGTATATTAAAGCCTATCTATAGCTTATTAAAACATCTATAATTTGTCATGCTGGAGCATGGAGTCATTTTATTTATATATTTGAAGGAGCTACTTGAGTTCGATGCATGATTTTCATTTACTTAAGTTTGGCTGGAGTAGATAACATCCCTGTTTCTTATCTTTGGGAATCAAGATTATCTGTAGTTTTACTTATTGGATGGCTATATGGCATTTAATTTATCTTTTGAAAATCTGTGGAATTACTTATGCCTTTAATTTATCTTTTGATTCTTTTGATTTTAGATATTTTACATACGCTCTAATTATTTCCAGGAAAGATGCTTGGTCAGATATTGGTCACCAAACAAAGTGGGCCTCAGGGAAAACCTGTTAACAAGGTAAAGTTTTATCAACATCTTGGTCTCTAGAATGGGCTGAGGAGCTCTTGGATATATGAGAAGCTAATATGGTTGTTGAAATTTCATTTTAGTAAACTATCTCAGATTCTCAGACATTTAATTCTTTGATTTTTTATGCGCTCTTTTCCTGCTCCTGCCCCCTTCCTTCACCTATGTTTTCTGTCTTCTACATCTGATTTTCATTTTATGACTATGCACAATTTTGTTCGGTTATAACTATGTCATTTATTAACTTCTGCCAATCCCCTGTCCCTATATGTTTGCTTTAATTACCTTAATGGTCCGGTCCGTTCCTTTAAGGCTTTAAGTTTGCCCCATAACACAAATGGTTATATGTCTCACACCAACCACATTTGATCCCACAACTTTTCTCTCTCATCAACTCTTCCCAACCCAAAAAAAAAAAAAAAAAAAAAAAAAAAAAAAAAAAAAAAAAAAAAAAAATCTCCCCTATGGGGCAAAAATAAGGGACGGAGGGAGTAGTACATTGGTTGTCGATTTTATTATTCTCAGTTTTTGACAAGGACGTGCTTCTTTTATTTGTGCTATGGACTGATTGATAACTTTAAAACTTGAAGGCAATGCATTCTTTGTTGTTTTCTCTGTTTTTGCCTTACTTAGAGTGTGGCACATGCCGATGGCACTACACAAAATCTAGGCACATAATATATACTTATTTATGTTGATATATATAATATAGTAAGCTAGGGGATATATATATTAGCTGTGCTATGTTCTCGATTTATAGGTTAATGTTGTTACAGTGTTAGACTCTAAGCAAAGTAGAGTCACTAGAGTGCTTAAAAGATATGCGAGCTTCAGTATTATTTAATTTTCCAATGTATACTTGTCCTCCCAGGTGGTATAATATGTTTAAAATATGTCTATTTCATTGCATGTGAAGAGGGAGTAATTTTGTTTTCTTTGAACAATGATGGAGTCATGGAGTCAGTTCATATTTCTTGATCTCATAATTTACCTCCTGCATAAACAGCTTTATTTGTGTGAAAAGATGTCGCTGACTAATGAAGTGTACTTTGCCATCACGCTTGATCGTACTACTCTTGGTCCTGTATGTCCCTGAACTTTCTTCATTTCCTTAGAATATACAGTTATACACTGTTGCATAAAATGTCTTAAAGCACTTGTGTTATACTCGTATAATTTTAACTGGGATCCTCTTGATTATTTTTCCTTCTTGTGTTCCCTATTTGTAGCTTATAATTGCTTGCAGCAAAGGAGGAACAAGTATTGAAGACCTTGCTGAAAAGTATCCTGACATGATCATCAAGGTGCTGATACAATTGTTTTATTTTTATCCTTATATGGCTATCCTTGTGCCAAAATTTGTAATAATTTTGTAATTTTTCTGGTTAAGGTACCTATTGACGTTTTCAAAGGTATTACGGATGAAGATGCTGCTAAGGTTGTTGATGGTCTCGCTCTCAAGTCGGCTGATAAGCAGGCTTCCATTGAACAAGTGAAGAACTTATATAAGCTTTTCTGTGAATGTGATTGCACCATGCTGGAGGTATGCACAATTACATTTTGTATATAGCTGCTTGTAATTCTAAGGCTATATTCTTTACATGCTTATTCTCTTTCCTTGGACAGATCAATCCTCTTGCAGAAACTTCTGACAACCAATTGGTTGCTGCTGATGCTAAACTCAATTTTGATGACAATGCTGCATTTCGTCAGAAAGAGATATTTGCTCTACGCGACACATCACAAGAGGATCCTCGTGAGGTTTGTTTCAAGAATCATTAGCTATTATCTATTCAGCATAATTTATTGATTTATTCATTGTCCTTTCTGCACATGAAATGGCCTGTTAGAAGTTTCAAATTAACTGCTACAGTTGACTGTATCTCATAAATTTTTTATTTTGCTTAATATATAGTATTGAATTATTCCTTGGCTGTTTGTTGATGTACTTCCTTTTATGTTTATTCCAGTGTGCACTTGTATAGCAAGATCTTTCCAAATTGTTTCTATGCAGATTTGTGCTTTTTAGAAGTCGGCTACTTGCTTATGTGGGAACTGACTAAACTACTTCAGCAATTGTTTTATTGTTTATCTTTCTGAATTTACCTTATTGTAACTGCCCTTTAAAGATTTGGAATATGCTCATTTTCGAATGAAGTGTATCCATCAAGATTATAGTTATACACTGGATCTATAGATTGTGGGGGAAGCATGTATTTTTTAGGGTCATTGGTTTGCTACCTTTCATTATTTCTTGTGTGTCATGCTAGATTGCAGTTTTGTGCTTATTCATCCTAATGACACATTCCTTTTTCTGGATTATCTAATTTTGAGTGGGACGGGCAGCCTTTTATTTATTTATTACTACGTAGTAAATATGTTTTTACATTATGTTGTTCACTTGTCCTGTTTATTGCCACGCATCTACTAACTCTTCTCTTATATCTTTTGTTACTATGGGGAAACCAGTTAGTGTTTCTGTGTTATATGATGTCTGATTTGCTTAATTTTTTTATTTTTTAGGGGGCTTCTAACGGTATGACATAAATTCCCCACTTGTTTGGCAGGTTGCTGCTGCCAAAGCTGATTTGAACTATATTGGTCTGGATGGAGAGATTGGTTGCATGGTCAATGGAGCTGGGTTGGCTATGGCCACAATGGATATTATTAAGTTGCATGGAGGAACACCTGCCAACTTTTTAGATGTCGGTGGCAGTGCTTCTGAAAATCAGGTAAATGGTTTATTTGATATATAAAGAACCACAAAGGGCAGTGAAATAGATGAGATTCAATCTTAGGTCTTGGGGTACCATACTACCATTTATTTTTTGTGGGAGTAGGGTGGATAAATTGGTTTAGATGGCTGTCGTTGTTACTGCATGAACTCTTTGTCTAGTTATTAATTACTAATGTGTGGAACAGGTAGTTGAGGCATTTAAGATATTGACTTCTGATGAGAGAGTAAAGGCAATTATGGTGAACATTTTTGGAGGAATCATGAAGTGTGATGTTATAGCCAGTGGGATCGTAAATGCTGCAAAACAGGTAAAATTTCAAACAAAAAACCTTTTTATTTTTATATTTGATACGTGTGACACCATTTTGGAAGCTGTATTGATTCAAGAAATTTTGCCACCCTGATGTACTAATAATACCCGTGTGGCTGTGATCTGATCCCTATTCCCAAGTACTAGATGGGCTGTAGCCTGTAGAAGAGAGGTCTTGAAACTCACCACATAAACGATATATTAATCCTTTGTAGTTGGTGTAAAATTGAACCACATTAGGATGAAAGGAGAAATGCAGGTGGTTGACTTTGTGTATAGATTTAGATAGGTTTGTTTGTAATTAGCATGACTTCAAGATTTGACAGTTGGAACCCTTTTTAGTTTATGTAGTAGCCTTTTACAAGATGCTGAACCAGTTTGAGTTAAGTTTCCCCCCCCCCCCAACAGTGGTAGGATCTTTACCTGGCAGTTTTAGTTGTCTTGTCTTTGCCCGATGCAAATAGAATGTTACCCAAGAATTGGCCATATATGGCCTTTTGTAAGGCTGCTTCTTTTGAAGCTCTGATAATATACTACTTTATACTGAGCACTGGACAAGATTTTCCTGTTCCTGGTAGGATATGTCATTGTCTTATTCTGTAAATGCATTTTCATTTTCATCAAAATATCCATGATATATTTTCGGCAAATTATGAATTTTCTGATCTTTATTAGTGTTGGTGATCATGGACTAGAGCTGTTATACGTGTAATGTTAGGCGAAGGCTCAAAAAATGCTAAATTTTCTTGTTCAATGTATTGTTTCTCTACAAATAGGTTGCTATCTTGAAACATGCTTTTGAAGCTAACTTCATCTCATATTTGAATAGGTCTCGTTGAAGGTACCGTTGGTTGTTCGGCTTGAAGGGACAAATGTTGACCAGGGAAAGAGAATATTGAAGGTAAATTGATCTTGCTTTTTTAGATATATTTTCGTTTTTATTTTCTGAAACATTGAAGCAATTGGGGATTTGTATTCTTTTCGGGTGATCATGAATGAACTTTTATTTGCAGGAGAGTAATATGACCATCATTACAGCTGAAGACCTCGATGATGCAGCTGAAAAGGCTGTGAAAGCAGCTTCCAGTTGAGAGTTTTTCTTGATCTCCATAGTCTGACTTGGTTTCTACATGATTTCCAATAACTTTTTTTTGAATGTCAGCTCCAATTTTGGTGGAGAAAAATTGCATATAAATTGGCATTGGCACTTGTGAGGTATAAATTTGACAAGGAGAATCTCACAAGGATACGAGTTCTCTCAAATTTTTCTCGTGGTTGTGTTAGTAACAGGCAAATATCTGTATCTTTTTCAACCTTTTGTACCCCCCAGGCATCAACTTAATTGTAAAGATGAAACGAAGGGGTGTTTGCCCCGCCGACCAGGTGTTGTGAGTTTGATTCAGGACTCCATTGCATCTGAATAAATTGACATTTTAATGATTCAAGAAAGACATTCTTAGCAAATGGTGTAAAACTTTTACGGGGATTTGAGAGGAGTTTGCATATTTTAAGGAAAGAGTTCTTACGATGCCAGCGTATTGCTACTGCTTACTAATGCCCACAAGTAGTAAGTGAATGGTGAAGATATCCCAACCCCAGTTTCCTCGGTTCCTCGAAGGCATGGAACCATCGTGGGCTTCTTTTCCAAATCGTACCATGACTGTTCCTGTTCATGGGAGGATCTTTAATCCACCATGAAAGGCATGAACCATCTCAAATCTAACCGTTTAAGTAGTTATTTAAGCACAAAAAGCCTTCTTATCCAGATCTCTCTCTCTTCCACCACAACCACCAGCCCAGTCATAAATCAAACTTACCGCCTTATTTCTTCAGGGCCACTAGAGGTGCTGCCTCCTTTTCACTGTACTCCTTGGTGGCGCTTAGAAAATCCGGCTGCACTTTTCTGAAGACTTGGTATTTGTAAAACCTCATGTTGGTACAATTTTAATACCAAGTCTAAAAGTACCAATGGACGTTTGATATTGTCATTAGTGATGAGAGTAATTATAGGAGACTTCTCCATACTGTAATACATACATGCTTATACCAAGAGGAAAAAATAAACAAAATAGTTTATCACAGACCAGCAAAACCCAGATTGTGGGAGTAACCGAGTAATTCTAGAGATTTACAGAGATGTACGTTATTACACAGATAAAAAGTGCATATTACAGCAACAGAAGCCCTTAAAATCTTGTGGCTTGGCTGCTTATCCTTTCACCCAGTGTGGGGAAAATGCCAAAATCAGACTACATACAAAAGGAGAATAGAGAGAGAGGCCGAGAGGGGGTGGGGATTAGGGCGCAAAATTGCATGTTCAACCTTGAATCTAAAACCACTTAACTTTGATGATTAAATTATCCTAAGCAATAACAATTTCCCTTTTCATGTCAAGGACCCTACACAGATTTTTTTGCTTATTTTGCTATCCATCAAGAACAAAAAACATCTACCAGAGTCCGTATTTCATTCTGTGCAGCTTGATCTCGAAACTAAACACAAGGCATGCGATGCTCCAACGGCAACAGAAAGAACATTGTGGGGCCCCAAGCCATCATCTTCCATCAGAAAGTTCACTTCAACAGGAGATGGATTTATCTCAGGTAACCCAGGAACCCCTAATTGAGAATCCTTTGCGTTTCCCCACATGAACAGCTTCCCTGTCGCTGTTTGAAAACATCAATGTCAGTTTCAGTATCACCGAAGCAGAAAACATGAAAGCGAATGGGCGTCTTTCTCTGGCCTCTATAGCTGAACATTAAAAAAAATTATAAAGCGCAAACAGATGACTCAAAACTGGAGTCTCCAAATACACAACCCACCTTCCCTTGAAAAACTAAAATTAAATCCACCAAGCACATATAAAGTCACATTGACTCGCTGATCAATTCCTGATTGGGACATTTCCAGGATCTCCCCATCAAAGATAACAATTCTTAAAGAACTTAAAAGTTAAACCTAACTTCCCAAAGTGTTAAATTTGCTTATTATTTCTGGACAAAAGCAAGTATCAGAGGAATAGAGTTCCACCTCTCCAATACCGAGTTAAAACAGAGGGGCAAAAGGGTTTGAGAGTTATTTTAGTTACTTTGAAATGCTTGTCAGCAAGGAGCCAAGGAAAAATGCAACCGTCTTAAGCAGTATAAGCACAACAACAAAATTTAATTGTACAAAGTATTCAGCTCAGGCCCACTCTTTTGCAAGTTACAACCCCCCACTTATCTCCCTTTGTCCTTGACCCCTGATAATATAAAAAGGAAGCGTATGCAAGTTATTACCTGTTACAGCTGCTGAAGCCGAGCCTCCACAGGCAATTGAGATAACACACTCGTCAGCCAGAGCCTCGATCATTGTAGGCACCTTCTGATTTTGGATAGAAGCATGACCCAGCTGACCGTGTCCACCGTGTCCCCATGAAAGCACCTTACCACCCTCTGGGATCAAATACTACATGTATTTAGATACTATAAAACAATATTTAGAAAACAAAAAGAGAAAAATTAGAGCGACATTATAGCAGCGTAAGATTCTTGAACTAACCAGTCAGAGCAAGAGAATGATATCCACCACAAGCTATTTGAACTACACGCATGTCTTCAAGGCTAGAATTAAGTCTTGGTTTCCAACTACCCACTTTATCACCTGTTCCAAGCTCATAGTTGGAATTGGCTGCCAGAACAAAACAAAAACATGTAATCTAACGATATGACGTATAGTGGCAGGCTAGCAGCAGGATCATAAGTTCTGAGCACATTAGGATTGTACATCAATTATATCAATGAGTACAAACAGTGAGCATTCAGTAATTTGCAACAGCTAGAATATCTGAAAATCATTTAGGTTTCTTCTTTTTCCTTTCGCCCTAAAAGAGAAAACAAATGTCACATACCAAACTTATACGGAGTATTTTATATTGTTCCCTTTTTAAATATAAAAAGAACTTTAATATTCGACTACGTAGAGATTGGACTAATTTTCATGAAAAAAGCATGTAATACTACTGAGTACTTCACATTATAAACCCAGTAAGATGGAGAACATCAATACAAGCCAGTTGAATGGACAGGACAGCAAACTAGCAAATTGAACACTTCAAGAACAGGAAAGACAGTGGAATACAAAGCAGGCATATTAAAGTATCCTTAACCAATTAACAGATGTATCTATGTCCATTGTAGCAAATCCAATGGTGAGCGAGCAGATAATGAAATCAAGAATGGACAATGCTTTCACTTTGATGGGAAATCTATAATAGAATAGCTATCAATAGAAAAAAATTTGTGGATGTGTAGTGAATCATTAAAACTAGATCATAATAAAGAGTAATCTGAGTCCAAGATAATGTCATGTAACTTTCATCAGAAGTCATACAACTCTATATAACAGAATATGTAAATAACAATAGCCTGAAGTCATCTAGATGAGAAAAAAGAAATTACCTCCCCAACACCAAAGTTTCCCTTCTTCTGTCAGTGCCATTGTGAAAAAACCCCCACACACCACAGCAGCAGCAGGAACCGGCATTCCTTTTACTTTGCCTGGGACGCTAAGCCCACCTGTTTGGTCAGGGCCACGTCCAGGACCGCGACCTAATCTACCGTCTCCTTCTTCTCGACCCCAAGTGTATATCCCACCTGTAATGAAGAATGAACATCAAGAGAGCACGTAAAAACTAAATCACAACCATGCCCTCTTTGCAGCTAGAAGCAAAGAAAAGCAAATTCAGATTATTCACCATCTAAAGAGAATTATCAAGATAGACAAATAAAGTGCATCGCTGTTTTTACGTACAAGTGGCAAACCTTGAAAATATCAAATGGGTCACATGTCAAATTAAAGTTATCAAATCAAGAAAGGAGAATCTATTGCAATACCTTAAATAAGATCTTGTGGACAAGGTATCATGCAAAATACAACCTCATATAACACTCCACAAAACTCAAACAAACAAAATAAATAATAAATAATGAGAAGACAGAACACATACATAGAAAAGGAGAAAATACAGCATAGCCCCAATAGAGCAACACAAGGTAAATTTTCTGCAAGCAATCAACACACCTGATTCAGAGACAGCAGCAGTATGTGTTCCACTAGTCGATATATGTTTAATTTTTTCTGTCCAAGGACCTTCAACTAGCCTAGGAATCAATTCCCTTGTGAAAACGGAATGACCAAGAGCACCAAAACCACCATAGCCCCTGCAAACTTCATTATTCAAAGGTAAAACCATCAAGCTTTGCAGAAATTAAAACAAACTCATCAGAGTTTGTAGAATCAAAACCAATTAATCTATGAAACACACTCTCTTTGTCTAGTGATGATTTAGGCCTTTTAACCCACCTAGGACTTGATGAAGTCATATCCAACAATTCAACAAAGCAAAAGAGTATAATTTGGCTTCATATTACAGTGGACCAAATAAAACTTATCAGTAACTACATGCAATTCTTAGTGTGAAGTAGCAAATTATGGTGCATTTCAGATCAACATCGATTGGAATTTGTAAACAAACCTCACTATTATTGCATGATTAAAATGGCAAACATTTAACCCAAGTACCCAACCAATCCCATACACCGGGCCCAACTTAGGTAGAACTAATGAACTCAAGAGCCTACTAGAGAAGTAAAACAAACTATATTCATTTTGTTGAAGAACTCTCCTATAATTGATCTCATATTTGGAAAAAAAAAAGTCCTCTAAACTCTAAAGTTGTCTGAACTACACCATCTATTGATGCGTGGCGAACTGGCACCAATTGATCCATCCAGATGATCTCAAAGATGTACAATTTATGCAAATCAAGTGAACATTTTGTAATAGAACTGAATATATAATTGAAAAAACTGTTGACATAACTAAAATTCTCTTTTTTCCTAGAACTGTTAGCCAACACAATCGCACAATCTTGATTTATTTTTGCATGTTAATCTCATGATCAACTGAACATTTCCCTGGTAACCATCACACAAACATCCAACATCATGAATTATAATCTTCACCCCATAATCCTACACTAATACTAATACTAATACTTCATGGCTTCATGCAATTATCTTTTGTCCACTCTCCATATAGAATTTCATCAAACTAATCAACTCAATAAACCATTATATAAATCCAACACAAACTTCACTAGTTAGCTAATCATGATACAAGTAACAACAACAGTTCCAATTACTCTCAATTCTCTAACAACAACAATTCCAAGAACTTTCAGAGACGGAAACTACCAAAACTAACCACAAAACAAACAACAATCAAGATAGAAAGAAAGAAAACTGACCAAGTAAAGATTTGTCCAAGAGAAGTGAGAGCAACAGAGTGAAGCCCACCAAGAGCCAAACCCTTAACACCACTCAAATGAGGATTCAAAGTAGGAACAAACACAGAATCTTCATGACCTAACCCTAATCTACCACCATCACCTTTACCCCAAACCCAGAACTGCCCATCAATCAACACCGCAGAATGAAACAACCCACATGAAATTCCGACCTCAACCCCCGATTTTTCCGGCAATGGAGGAGAGAGAGACCCAGGAGATAGAGGGAGACGAAACGAAGGAGGGACAATGAGGGAAGCAACTGGGGTTGGGTAAATGCGAGTTTGCTCGGTTCCACTGCCGAGTTGACCTGATGAACCTCGACCCCATGAGAGGAGTTGCAGGGAAACGGCGTCGTTCGAGGGGTTGGTGGGTTTGTATAGAAGAGGAGGTTTCTTGGTGGTGGTTGGGGTGGTGGTGGGTTTTGGAGTGGTGGAGGATTTGAAGGTGAAGAAGGTTCGAGCATTGGTTATGCGGCGGTAGATGGTGCTGGAGATTGTCATTTGATTTGGGTTTAGGTGAAGTGACTAGTGAGTGAGTCTAGTGATTAGTGAGTGGGTTTTAGAAGTTTGATGACCCAATTCACCCTTTGGACTAATTTGGATTTGGGGCTTAATTTTTGTCGATTTAATTCTCGTTTTCTTTCAATTGTTATTTTGAAATATTAAACATACACCAAGAATCAATGAGATCATAATGCTTTGTTTGTTTATTTATTATCGCAAAAAAAAAAAAAAAAAAAAAAAAAAAAGGATTGCATTTGTTTAGAGAAATGAAACTTTATATTTCAAAAAAAAAAAAAAAAAAAAAAAAAAGAGAAATGAAACTTTATACCTTAGGGTTCGTTTGGCATTGTTGTGGCTTTCTGTTTTTTGATTTTTTAAAAGTATATGATATAATCCCTATAATGAATCAAAAAATATTTAAACTTATTAAAATCACGATAATTTTAAAAACTGACAACAGAAAAGTGGAAACATCTTTTTCTTGTTTCCTGTTTTTGGTTTTCAAAAAAATAAGAAACTGAAAACCAAAAATGATGCCAAACAAGCCCTTAATAATGAATACATATAGTCAAATACACTCAATTAAATTCACGGAAAATAATCTTTCAAAATAAGGTTGAGGGTTTATCCTCGTTATTTCATTAGTGACAATTTGAGTGTTTGAGAGTGGACTCATGCTCTCTAATTACAACAAAAATAATGCAATGGGAGTGAAGATACCTCAAATGGTTAGAGTTCCCCTCCCAATTTCCGTAAAATATTTATTTTGACAACGTTTTTTCTGTATAACTAGTCAAATTATATACGGAGTAGACACTTGTAAAAAACGGAGTAATCCTTAATTCCTTATAACATTAACCAAATACTCCATATAAAGGTTTTGGTTATGGAGTACTACTTTGAAATGAATGAATAAAAAAGATTTTACCATAATTAATAATTTTTTATTTTATTTTTTTATTTTTTAAATCCTGTCATTTTATCAAAGGTTGTTTAGGCAAACTATCCTCTTTCAACCTTCTTCAACATCTATCCTTCCCTCACTTCTCTGAGATATGAATTTTAACTTTCTACTGCGGAGTATCTATCATGCCATCAATCTTCCCATTTCTTGTATGAATTGAGTATTTGAGTGTGTCATGTACATCCTTCAGCAAAATTCTATCTTCTTGCTTAATTTGGGTAAGACCTTTCAACTATTTCATTTCAAGGTTCAATTTTTATTCTCTGTTGTTCAAATTACATTCAAACTCTGATAATTACAAAGAGGGATGTTGCCAATTTAATTAAATTTTGGTGGGTTTATTATATTTTCTTTTATTTATTTTTTGGGGTTGCGCTTTCAGGTGAGCTTAGAGAAGCGGCTGCAATGCCAGTAAATTCAATGGGTTGCATTTCATTGCCAATGGGGTTCATGCTTCAGGCATTTATTCAATATTTTGATAAATTTTTATTGCTTTTTTTTTTGGAATTATTTGATGTATTAAATTTCATTTTTTTGGCAGTATAATTTGAAACTATGAGTAAATTTATTGTATACAATTACCTGCTAAAATTAAAAATTCACAGTACAGAACTACAAATTGTATGAATGATTTGTCTGTTGAGCAATTGAGATGTTGATTGTCTAAAATATGGGTATAATATGTAAAATAATTTGATTTATAGTAAAGATTACTAAGGAGTAATATCGAAATTTATGTTAATTGGGCAATTTTTTTGTGTGTAATCTTTATCTGTGTTGCAATTTTCATGTCAATTCATTTTGTTATTGGCCTTAATACAGTATATTTATGTATATTATTGTCATTTATAAATTTCAGACACCTGCTATTGGAGTTGTTTCTAATGTGAGAAGAAAGAATGAGCAAAAATTGGTTTTAGTAACGAGACGACAAAATTATGTTAATAATGCTCTCTCAGCTTCACAGATAGAGAGAGACAATATTGTGGAAGAAGACACTAAATTTAAGTCTTCATTTGACAAGTATTCAAAGGCGATGGAGTCTATTAGGACTGATAGAGAGAAGAAGAAAGTTAAGGGAGAGAGTGCCCCTGGAAAGAAGCAGACTGATGTTGCATTCAGTAAAGATGTTCCACAGCACCGTAAACGGGGTGAGACTGTTCAAGAAACGTGGCTTAGAAAGTCGGATTCTAAGGAAGGAGATAGACGCTCTGAAAGGTTTAAAGGAGTTGCTGTAAAGAAAAAGGTGGGTGGTAGGGTTCAAGCAAGAAGCAATGTTGCATTCAGTAAAGATGTCCCGCAGCAACGAAAACGGGGTGAGACTATTCAAGAAACGTGGCTTAGAAGGTCAGTTTCTATGGAAGGAGATAAATTCCCTGAAAAGTTTGAAGGAGGTGTTGAAAAGAAAGAGGTGGGTGGTAGGGTTCAAGCAAGAAGGAATGTTGAATTTAGTAAAGATGTTCCACAGCTTCAGAAACGGGGAGAGACGGTTCAAAAAACATGGCTTAAAAGGTCGGATTCTAAGGTAGGAGATAAATGCTCTGAAAGTATTGAAGGAGTTGCTAAAAAGAAAGAGGTGGGTGGTAAGGTTCAAGCAAGAAGCAACGTGTCATTCAGTAAAGATGTTCCGCAGCTTCAAAAACGGGGTGAGACTTTTCAAAAAACATGGCTTAAAAGGTCGGATTCTAAGGAAGAAGATAAATTCTCTGAAAGTTATGAAGGAGTTAGTAAAAAGAAAGAGGTGGGCGGTAAGGTTCAAGCAAGAAGCAATGTGGCATTCAGTAAAGATGTTCCACAGCATCAGAAACAGGGCGAGACTGTTCTAAAAAAGTGGATTAATAGGTCGGATCCTAAGGAAGGAGGTAAATCCTTTAAAAGGTTTGAAGGAGTTTCTGAAAAGAAAGAGGTGGGTAAAAGTGTTCAAGCAAGAAGCAGTGTAGGACCACAGAAAGAGTTGAGCTATGTAGGACCAAAAACTGGTTTAAGCAAGAAACTTGATGTGGACACCACTGCTTCTACAAGGACTAAGTTCATTAAAGAGAAGAGCATGCCAGTGAACGAGACGAGTGTTGATGATGATTTGGGAATGGAAAGTTTTATCTTCCAACAGCCTGAGTTGCTAAATGGTGATCTGGATGGGCCGCGAGTTTCAAAGATGATAATGGATGAAAGGATAGAGAATCTTGCTATATGGTTGGTATTTGAACTTCAGCACACTGGCATATAAATATTCTTTTATGCGTATGCTAGATTTTTTGTGCTAGTCTAGGTGCTTGAATGATCTCAAAATGCAATTTTAACTTAGCCCTTCCTATGACTTGGGGAATACTTTACATCTCTTGTTGTCAAAGTTGTACAAATCTATAAAATTACATTCTCCTTTCCCCAACCAAACCCTGGACCTTTGCATGTGATGTGAAGATATATTAGTAGATATGTCATCTCTAGGGTGGGTGGGGTAGGTTGGGGGGGGGGGGGGGGGTAACAACATGCAAGTCATATGCTTTCTCTGGCAATCATATCTAGGGGTTCCTCCATTTATGTGAATATGTGGGCACTCTTCTTGTCCCCCATCCAAAGAGGAGAGACTCGGAGTCTCGGAGAGCATGGGGAGTGAAAGGAAAATATAAGGAAAGTTTGGGATATCATATACTGCATTGAACTTCAAATTTCATGCCCCTTAGTAGTTAGCATCTGGCATGATTGGCCAAATGCTCTATGTAGTTAGTTTTAGTGAGTAGTGGGTTGTGTTGTATTTTTTGCTTATGTTATTACCTCTATATGTGCTTTATCTAGAAATAGTTGATAACATATTTTGTTTTCCTACCAGTTTAAATGATGCTAATACGGACATGCCAGAGTGGATGTTTGCTAAGACGATGAGAAGTGCTAGAATTAGATATTCTGATCATTCTATGTTTAAGGTTATTCAGATATTGGGTAAATATGGAAATTGGCGAAGGGTGCTGCAATTAATTGATTGGCTTCAAATGCAAGAGCGCTACAACTCCAATAATATCAGGTTTGTTTCTCACCAAGTCTCCATTATTTAAAGAGTAACGGTTAAGCAAGATGCCAATAAGATTTTGGAATTTGTAAAAAAAATCCCTGTTTTACCCCTTTTCTTTTCCCAAAAAAGGCTAGGAAATCTAATTATATTTTGGCCCTTAGGTCCATCATGAATTATTTTCGATTTAAGCTTCTCTCTTGAATGTGATCATGAGAAAGGGCCTTTAATCTCCTCTTTCTTTTAGAATACATGATGGAAGAGTTTCTTTGAATATGCTGCAATTCAATTATAGTTGATAGCCATAGCGGCGAGTAGGGGTCATTAAAAATGAAATTGAAAAAACTGTTCTAAATGTTCCCATTCTTTGTGAGAGGAAATTAACAGTGGTAAAGCATCTATTAGTTTTCCTTGTCTTGTTTGGTTATTGTTTCTGTTACTTCCCTTCTCTAGCTTCTTTACAAGATGACTTGTTGATATCAGTTTCAAACATATGTTTTTTTTGGGCCTTGGTGTCTCTTTGTACAAGCACAGGCATTCTGCATTAGTTTGCACTTTGCATATTACTGTGGCTAATGTCAGATTTGTCATATGCACAACATATATCTGATACCGAAATTTACTTCTGTTAAATCATGCTTTTAATTTTAGATATGTCTACACAGCTGCACTGGGTGTGCTTGGGAAAGCAAGACGACCTGTGGAAGCACTAAATCTGTTTTGCACGATGCAGGTAATTATTTTTTTATGATTAAGCTCCCAGTGTACCCGCCCCTCCACCCCCAAAGTTGTGATATTGGATTGTAGTTTAAAATAATTTCTTCAGTATAGGGTAAATATTGACTGACGCTTGTATTTTACTGCAGCGACACAAGACTACTTATCCTGACATTGTGACTTATCGCTCAATTGCTGTTACTCTTGGGCAAGTTGGTCATATGAAGGAACTTTTTGAAGTAATTGACAGCATGAGATCTATGCCAAAGAACTTCAAGATTGAAGATAATGATGATTGGGATCCACGGCTTGAGCCCGACATTGTTATTTACCATGCTGTAAGTACACTAGCTAAGAGTAGAAATTATTTGTTTCTCTTGTTCTACTTGTAGTAGACCATCCTCATCAAAATTGGCATCTAAGATATATATGTTGAAATGTTGGTTGTTAAAACAAGAAGATTAGTGATGAGTTGTAATTTGTCAATTAAAGGGGGTGTGTGGCAAAGAAAGAGAGTTTTGATGACAGCATGATATGAAAAGGAGATGAAGTTAGCTTAAATTGCTTTGGTTTGAATTTAAATACCAGGTTTTGAACGGTTGTGTTAAGAGCAAACAATGGGAAGGAGCGGTATGGGTTTTGCAGAAATTGGAAGAAATTGGTCAAAAGCCAACAAGCACAACATACGGACTTGCTATGGAGGTAAAATATCTTTGCCCCATTTTACCTCATGAAATCATCTTAAACTATTGTGCAAATATTCTGTGAGTTCAATTCTTTCTTTCTTTCTTTCTTGGCTAGTATAGTTGTTTCAATAGCATATGGCTTGGGATCTTCTCTTTTTGTTGTTATCGTGGAGGCAGTAAATCAATTTAGGTCTTTTTTCTTAAAAAAAAATGTGTTAACTGATTTTCCATGTCAAACATGACAAGGAGGTTGCAATTATTCCCATACATGCATGTGCTCCCATTTGTCTTTGTTGAGCACACAGATATTCCTGCAATATTTTGATGTCTTCAGATTGATAACATAGCTGATTACTGTAACCTTGAACCAGGTTATGTTAGCATGTGGAAAGTACGACTTGGTCTATGAGTACTTTAAGGAAGTGCAACGATTTACTGTCCCTAGTGCTTTAACATATAGAGGTATAGCCTACCATCTATTTTATAGTATTTCTTGGATTTTTACCTTATGACTTATTTAGTTATCACTTTGCAGTTCTTGTTAATACTCTTTGGAAAGAAGGTAAACCAGATGAGGCTATTGCAGTTGTTCAAGACATGGAATATCAGGGACGAGTAGGTCCAGCCAGTCTTTATTATGACCTCGCCCGTTGTCTCTGTAGTGTGGGAAGGTGTGAAGAAGCTTTGATGCAAGTATGTAATAGTTTACATCGTATATTTCATCCCACATTCGTTTCTACTATACTCCATTCTGCATTAAGAGGTTGAATTTTTTTTAAGTACTAAACATATTCTCATAATGGTACTGATTTAGGAATATAGTCATATACATACATATTGACTCCTATGATATACTAAGCCCCTGATAGCCAAAAAAAAATAATGCAAGTTTGTGCAGCACAGAGATGTTAGACACTGTCTACCTCCTATTCTATATTGACTCCCTGATAGCAAAAATAATCATGCAAGTTTTGTGACACATCACAGGTCGACAAGATATGTAAAGTTGCTAGTAAACCTCTGGTGGTGACTTTTACTGGTTTAATCCAAGCCTGTTTATCCAGTAAAAATATTCATGATGCGACATACATCTTCAATTATATGCAAAAGTATTGTTCCCCAAATACTGCAACTTGTAACATTATGCTTAAAGCATATCTTGGATATGGGATGTTTGATGAGGCTAAAGAGATCTTTCAAAAAATGATACAAAGTGGAAAGGAAAGCAGAAAAATCAGGAGCGGGATTGTTCCTGATGTCAGTACATTTAATACAATGCTAGAAGCTTGTATCCGAGAGGAAAGATGGGATGATTTCGAGTATGCATATGAGCAGATGCTGCTGCATCGACATCCTTTCAATACCAAGCGGCATCTTTGGATGGTCTTAAAAGCTTCTGCTTCTGGAAAGGTATATCTGTAGCCCACATCTCTCTTTCTCAATAAATTCTTCTACTTGACTTTCAAATTAACTTCACAAATTGTGGATTCCTTAGGTTGAAACAGTTGAAGCAACATGGAGGCACTTGGTGCAAGCTGATCATATCCCGCCACCAAAACTCATTAAAGAAAGGTTTAGATTAAAAATGGAGAATGACAATCTAGTCGAAGCAGTTTCAAGCGTTGCTTGCCATCCTTCTAGTCATTAGCAGTCATTCTCAAAGGAGGCATGGTTAAAGTTATTCGAGGAAAATGCACATTGTTTCAAGAAAGAAGCTCTTGAGCACTTGATATCTGAGGTGAACAACTTTCTCACCAAGAGCGAGACACCAAACCTCATTTTCCAGAATCTGCTCGACTCTTGCACGGAATTTGTTAGGGATGACAACTTAGTAGCTAGTTCAACTTGAATAGACAAAGCCCTTGTAAAATTTCGATGTTAGGATTTCCCTTGATTTAGAGGAAGATGTTCGACATTATAGTTAATTACTTGTATTGATTTTATTTGTAGTATCTAACATGCTCAAATTTTGTAAAATGGGAGAATAAAATTTGTAGATATGTCGTAAAGGTTCGAGCGTGTTAGTCATGTACTCATATTCTTACTTACCCACAATTCAAAAATATAATTGTACTACTGGGGAGCATCTTCAAATTTGTTTGTTCATAGTTTTTTAACTACATAAGAAACATGTATATTCATTTTTCCAAGCTGTGTAAAGCTCATTTGCACCTACTCCGAATAACTGAAATGGCTACCCAACTAGAGTTGAGTCATTTGCTCAATTGCACATATAATCGACATGAATTAATTGATAATTTTCTTCACCAACTTAAAATAAAAAACACGTTTTCTCCTATGTACAACTCATTATTATCACGTACATGTCCATTATCCAATCGACATCCGTACTTAAAGCCGGATTCAAAGTTGGTGAGGGAGATCAGAATAACTCAAACTCGACCTAATTCATCTCACTTATCATATATATTGAGTACGATCTGAAATCAAATCACACCTAGACTTGTTGACTCGAACTGTCAGCTCTTTAGCTCACCAACAAAATAAACCAAAACAAAAAGGCCAACAAAAAAAAATTTGGCGCGCAGAATTCCCCAATAAACCCCCAAAATCCACAATCACAACAAAGGAGAGAGAAAAACAAAGTAAAAATGGCAGACAATAGTAAGATGGAAAATCTCCTTAACATGGGGTTTTCCGAAGAACTCGCCGCCCAAGCTCTCGCCGCAACCGGCGGCGATTCCACCGTCAAAGCCACCGAATGGCTTCTCTCTCAACCTCAATCTCGCCTTAAAGCCCCGCCTTCGCAATCGATTTCGCAACCCCAGCAACAATCCCAGCTAAAATTGAACAAATTCTTCCTTTCAAACTCCTCCAAACCCCCTTTTACTCAAACCCCAGAAACCCCACAAATTTCCCCCTCTCAAAAACGCCCCAAACTCTCTGTTACCTCTTCTTCTTCAACCCCAATTGACGCTAAACCTTCTGAACCCTTATCGGAGCGAATGCGCCCACGATTTGTTGATGAAATTGTCGGCCAAGACCATATTCTAGGACCCAATTCGTTCCTTAGTTCAGCTGTTAAGTGTAATCGTTTGCCCTCTATTGTGTTATGGGGTCCTCCTGGTACTGGGAAGACCTCCATTGCTAAGGCTCTTGTTAACTCTTGTTCTTGCTCATATAAGTTTGTTTCGCTTTCGGCGGTGTCTGCTGGTGTTAAGGATGTTAGGGAGGCTGTTGAGGGTGCTAGGAGATTGAGGGATAAGATTGGTGGTGGAAAAAGGACTGTTCTTTTTGTTGATGAAGTTCATAGGTTTAATAAGTCTCAGCAGGATTCATTTTTGCCTGTGATTGAGGATGGTAGTATTGTGTTTATTGGGGCTACTACTGAGAATCCTTCTTTTCATTTGGTTACTCCTTTGTTGTCTAGGTGTAGGGTACTTACTCTTAATCAATTGCAATGTTGTGATGTTGAGAAGTTGTTGAAAAGGGCAGTTGATGATTTGGAAAAAGGGTTGTCATTGAGTGTTGGGAGGAAGGTTGAGGTTGAACACGAGGCGATTGAGCTTTTGGGTTCACAGTGTGATGGGGATGCTAGAGTGGCTTTGAATGCACTTGAAGTCTGTGCTACCACGGCATTGGGCCGTGTTCCGGGGAAAGGTCAATCTTCAGTGGAAAGTGAGGGTAGGAGTTGTGATTTGGATGGTGTGGTGGTTGTTAATGTGGAGGATGTGAAGGAAGTTATGCAATGTAAACATCTTGCTTATGATAAGGCAGGGGAGGAGCATTATAACTTGATTAGCGCGTTGATTAAGTCTATGAGAGGGAGTGATGCAAATGCAGCTATATATTGGCTTGCTAGGATGTTGGAAGGAGGAGAACAACCACTCTATATTGCTAGAAGGTTGGTTGTGTTTGCGAGTGAGGATGTTGGATTGGCTGACCCTAATGCTCTCTTGCAAGCTGTGGCTTGCCATCAGGCTTGTCATATTATTGGGATGCCTGAGTGCAGGTTGAATCTTGCACAATGTGTTGCTTATTTAGCATTGGCTCCGAAGTCAGTGGCTACTTACAAGGCGCTAAATGAGGCAATGAGGGTGGTGAAGGAATCGATTGGGGGGAACGAAGGGGTGCCCTTGCATCTCAGGAATGCACCAACGAAGTTAATGGGAGACCTTGGATATGGAAAAGGATACATTTATACCCCTGAGAATCCTACAGCATCACAGAGTTTTCTACCGCCTTCTCTCCTTGGTAAGAAGTTTCTGGAGTGGCCACCTTCCGACACCTGAGAAGCTGTCACAAACCCGTCTGATTGTTGTTCTAGACCTTGATCTTTTACTGGCTAGGTTGTGGGTACATTTTGTGTTGTTCAATGGTATAACTGAACGGGCAGCGGCAACTTTTGTTTCATTGTGTATATATTAGATGGATAGTATTTTGTTAGCATCATATTGTGATATATATTGAATGAAATCCAGGAAGAAGTTTTTGGTAACAAATTATTTTTGAGTATTTGAAGTCATTCAGGCATGAAAGAAAAATGAAATTTATAACATGAATGCCTACCCAAAAAAAATAACTAAGTGGTGACGTTCATTTTGCTGTTCAGAGTCAGCGGTGCAAATTCTTCATTTCCTAAGAATCTTGTCAATATACAAGTGTTCTTTGTGTTTGATAAATATACATGAAAATGAGCATTTACTGTAAATAATTCCTACAATTTAATGAGAATTTTCAAGGCTATCTAAAGTTTTACAAACAATAAACATTATAAAGAAAATATTACAGTAAAAGTGCATCAAGGTTCCGTTTGCCTTCAGGGCCTTTGGTGTACCATGATTTAACAAAATCTCCATACAGAACTTCCTTGTACCGAGGTCCAGACTTTGCCACAAGCTCTGGAGCAGGGGATATTCTTCTTGTTTTAGCAGGGTCATGAAAGGTGGCCACTGACAACCGCGCTCTATTTGAATTGGTCACTGCTCGATGTACAGAACTCTTGTACTCTCCATTAGTAATGACCTACAAGAACCATATCAGTCGGTATAAACCAGACATTAGAGCTATTTTGACAAATCAGTCACATGAAGAAGACAGAACATGCCAGCCTAAAATAGTAATTCGATCATTTTGTTCTGACATAATCATTGTTGAGGAAGAGGGATGAAATGAAGGCAAAGAACAACTGTACTAGTGAATTTTCTACTATCATTAGCTCCACCCATTCCCTCCTAAAGCTACAATTTTGAAAAAGATTTGGTGCATGCAATCATATGTGCAGCTTTTAAAATAATGTCTAAACTTAATTAAATGATACCACAACCCTATGCAATAGTGTAACAGTTGAAGCTCATAGTGAAATAGCATAATCCCAAACTCCCATCTCAATGTAATACGAAGTAAGAATTCAGAAGAACTCCATAAATTCATATCCTATTACAAGTCTCCAGGTACAAGGTAACAGAACAATCCCAATACATTAGGCTCATGTCTACACTCCACAAGTATACTGCTGTATTTGACAAACCAAGCAAACATCTACTAAGCAAGTGCAACCAATGATGCAAGTACTTGGTATGAAATGCATAAGAATAGGGAAACTGAGGAAGGAATGAGTGCATGGACAATAGATACAGAAGCAGATCAGGAAGGACGAAGGAGAGGTACCTCGGTTTGATCTGCTAGGATCACAACAATGACATCAGATAATGGCTGTACAGTGACCCATTCACCGTCTTTATAAACTTCCAGGCCACCAACATCATCCTGGATAAGTAGGGTTACAGCACCCATATCAGAATGAGCCTGCAGTCCTAGCGTGAGCTCTGGCTGAGGGCAAGGTGGGTAATAGCTGACAGTAATATTCTGGTAGAACTCGCCCACAGCATCTTCAATGCATGAAGACGGTAGACCAAGACTTTCAGAGATTAGAGCCATGAGCTTCTGAGCAAGCAATTTCATCTGCTCACTGTATTCTTCCACCACATTTCTGGCCAAACACATTTATTTCCAAGTCAATATTGATCAATGATCACCATATGCCAATAAATACTACATAAAGTTTGAGCTAACATTTACATTCACTATCTACAAACTTCATTCTTTTAGTAAACATAGCAATAATCCAATAGTCCACAGAAGCTTCATTCTTAGCCACACTAGACCTTGGAGAAATTAGTTTTTGTCTCAAAATATGTTATTCCTTCAAATCTTCCCAACAAAACCAAAAGATTCAAAAGTCTCGGGCTTTCGACTATAAATTGAATTAACTACAAGTCTCTAGCACAATTTCCTTCAATTATGTTCAGCCAAAGATAAACCCTCACTAAACTTGCCTTTGCATTAACAATAAGGGCATTAGTAACACACAACCACCTTAAATTTCATGATCTTTTCCACTAAACCTGATTTCAATCTCTAATTTCACAAACCACAATTTCTTTCAATACCAATGTACCAATCATAAAACACAATTCATCAATGTTAGCTAGCTTAGCCGGTAAAGTCTCAACCCTGGTATCGAAAACTAAGATCAAATCCCGTCTACATCATTTCTCGAAAAAAACTAAAACACAACTTAAATTTCATCAAAATCAAACAAAATTACATAAATTACCTATAATTAGGAGGATGAATGGGCCAACGAGAAGGATCCCTTCTAGAAAGAGGAAAAGTATGATGATCAAAATAATCCCTCCAATCCAAAACAGTATCATCATTCTCACTAACAAGCATCCGACTTCCATACCCTTCAGAAGCAGCAGAACCCTGATCACAACCATACTTAAGCTTCTCAGAAACATCTAGATCCTCAAAGAAGGATGATCCAACAGTGCGCATTTGATCAAGGAGGGTATTGGGGACGCCATGATTGAGTAGATTGAAAGCACCCCAGTTACGACAAGCAGAGGATAATTGAGGAAGGAGAATTTGGGAGGAGAGAGAAAGGTCGATGAGAGGGATTGTGGGGGTGGTGGAAGATGGTGGTTTGTGGTGGTTGGTTGGGCGGAGTTGTGGTGGTTGGATGTATTGTGGTGGGAGGATTTTGGATTGTGACAGGGTTTGAACTTGGGTGGGTGATTCTCCGGTGATCTCCATTGAAGAGAGGATTTGAGGGTATTTGATGAGTAGAGTTGTATACAAGTAAATAACAAAGAGATTTATGTTATTGATCTGTTTATCACGGGGGCAAAAGTGTATCTTTTCGCGGTAAAAATGGGTAAATCGTTACTAAGTAGCGATTTTGCCTTGCCTTGAAACCGTTACTTGAAGTAGTGGTTTTGCTCTGTAATAAACGAAACTTGTTTATCACGGAAATGACCGAAGCGATAACCATGCAAATTAAGGGATGATGGCATTTAGCATGTTGTTAGAGGAGAAGGAGCAAAAGAACTCGCTATTCAAATGGTTCAATAGCCAAAGTTGTAATTTAAAAAAAGTAAAACCTAATGAACACCCCGAGGTGTTGGATATGGTTATTAAAAGTAAAAATATTTAATTAAAATGAACGTTAGTTATATTATATTGAGCGACACAGAATTTTATCATGCATTTTCAAATTAATACCACTTTAGGAAGTATTTAACTGTTTTTCTAATGTTTTGGGAGCTGTTATTAGTAAGATCCTTAAAAAAAATCAAAGCAAAATGCAGAAAGAAATGACAATACTTTTACACACTGTAAAAAGATATTGTTAGTGAAGAAACTTTCACTGTAATTTTATTTATTTTTTCATTCTCTGTTTGGCTGTTTGCTATTCAATTTATAAATAAATAAATTAATCATTAAATAAATAAATACGAGTAAAAATTAATCGTATATGATACTAGTATGTTGTTAAATTTGGGAAAAATAAATCCAGTCCTATGCCAATTGTAAGGAGACAATTTTGCAACAAATTTTGCAACATATACAGCCAATGGCGATATCAATAATAATTAGTCTCAGCCTAGCTCAGTTTGCACTTTGCAGGAATAAGCTTTATAGCTACAACAAACTATTGACGAAAATAAGATTCAAAAACAGCTATCAAAATAAGAATTCAAGAAACTAATGTCATTTTCATACAAGATACAACCCATAATTTGCTAAACTTCCCAACAAAAAAGTCACAAACAGCCATAAATGGCCACGGCGAGCTTTCCACTGTATCTGACTACACTATATACACCATGAATTTCCTGCACGGATATACTCCAATGACCTTACAACAAAAGCTATGGCGTGGAGACGCTAGAAAACAGTAAATACGAATATGAGGACCTTGATATAATTACTAATAATTTTTACTAATTAGAAAATGTAAAAACTCCTGTGTGAACTATGTTGTTGCAGTGAAGAACTGACGATACATCAGTGGAGCTCCGAATGATCCAGGCCGGATTTCAAAACCAAGAAACCACTTGAAACAGCATCTCTTGAACGGATCATAACTTTGAAGAGACTATACTTGGCCGGAATCTGGTAGATGAACAAAAGTAAGAGGCGTGAGAGGCATCTATCCCCAGACCGTCAAAACCTTGGAAACTTGAAAGGTTAGGAAACAAAGTTTCTAGTATGATTGCTTGGTGGGGCAATCTGATGCCTTGTGTCCACTTTTCCCACAATTGAAGCACGCACCACCAAACCTGTAAAAAGGCGAACAAATCAATGCGTCAAGGTAAAACACCAAGGAAGGCGACATAAGTGGAGATCAATAGCATAGTACCGAAAGAGGCACAAGGCCACACAACTAACATGTGTACAATCAGCAGAAATGACAGATGTTGCAATGAAATTTTTTCGCAGAAATTTAAAATCTTTGATCTTCATTTTCACATATAGAACAACAGTACTACTTTCCGATCTTCCATTTTACAGAATTTATGTTTACTTCATAGCAAGCAGGATTTTATTCTTTCAACACTAGAAATATGGCCAAGGGCTTCCAATTTCAACTATTGTCTTTCAAAAATATCCTTGTTGGAACTTAGAACTGAAACAATGTAATTTGGACTTTTCGGAGGATACCAAACAGGCTCTGCTTTCTTAGCTCTAGTATCGCATTGGCTTTGCACGGGCATTCATGTTTCACAAGTATTGTGCATATAGTGCAAAAACAGGAGCCATCTTGACTTAAAAAGAAAATTAAATGAAACAAACTAGACCCCAAAACTATTCATATCCCAAAATTACAGAAGTAAGATATACCTGTCCCTGCTTCCAAATGATGATGGTGATGACCTGTTTGATCGTCTAGCGCCACCACCAATCAGCCAATCATCCCCACTGCTTCTTGAGTTTGAGGACCACCTGCTGCTAGAATCATCTCCACCGCTTCTTGAATTTGAAGACCACCTGTTGTTGCTAGGTCTGGAAGAGCTTCGACCACCACGCCTAAATGAACTGTTGTCATTGTCACCAAAATCGAAGTCTTGACTCTTACCCCAACCACGGGGACTTCGTGATCCTCTTCCACCCATACCTCCACGGCCACCTCGATCTCTGCCAAATCTTCCGTAGTTGTCACTTGGAGGCCCATCATCTTGCAGTGCAGGCAACTGTAAATTACAGCAAGTATGATAAGAATAAAACATCGTTCTTCAGAATAAAGACACGGTTTTGTATTCCAACATGGTTGCCTTTGATTTAACTATCAGGAACTTTTAAAGGTAAACAATAAGTATGTTAGAAAATCTTTATAACCTTGGTAATCTTGGATAGTGAATTTCCAGGAGGTAATTCTTGACTCAATAGCTGCTTTGCAATTTCCTCAGGCAGATCAAAAACAGCGCCTTGAGCCTGAAAGACAAACAAACACCAATATCAACTAAAAAATCTATCCGGACATTCCTACAAAGAAATGAATATTGTGTATTACTCACACTCTCATCAGCAATTAACTGTATTTTTCCGATTTCATCCGCAGCAGCTGGATAAACATCAGATAGAAATCCCATAACAGATCTAGCAGACATGAATCCTCTTGCAACACTGGGATCACGCGTCAATTGCAATGTTATCCACCCCTGAAACAGAAAATTCAATGTTGAATGAAAATTTTGGTTCTTAAATTTGATTTCACATTTATACTTTGTACTTTCTCGAATCTTTTTTGTTGAACCCACTTTTCAAAATCGTCTGTTCTTTTATGTCTTCCCACTTTACTTTATTTGATTCAATCATACAATCTTAACCCACTATAATTGCACCTTTACACACACTATCTCATACTTTATTCACCCTCACCCACAATTTTACACACTCTTATATAATCCTACTTTATTTTACAGTTTTACACCCACTTGCCTTCAAAAGAACAAAGGTAGTAAATACAAGCATGCTTGCTGAAATTTGTGCGGTTAACTTTCTAAACATAAGAAAGCCAAAGTTTGTACTTTTCATACTTTGATTAACGTATCTAGTTCAAATCAAAGTTTATCAATTACCTGCTCATGACTAAGAAGAGATTTTGATGACGGAGGTTGGGCAAATCCGCTCATATGAGCTAATGCAGCTGCCAGAGCTACAGTTCCTTGCTCGTCAAGCAATTTCTGGGCAGTGGGAGTAAAGAATTCAATGCACTCGGAATGAACCCCACCCAGAGTGGCTACAACCTGATCAACAGACGATGCCAAGATCTCATCAACTGAAGGTGGGGTTATATACTCAAACTTACACCCTACATCCCTTTCAATAGATCGAACTGTTCTTCTCTGGTTGCTAGTGTACATTAAAATGGCTGTGCCTAACTTCCCTGCTCTCCCAGTACGACCAGAACGATGCACAAAAGTCTCAGAATCATTCGGCAGTTCATAATGAATAACCTACAGGAGGAAAGTAGCCAATAATTATCATTGAGAAAAAAAATGGAGAGAAGAAAACATGAGAGGTACATTGGTTAAAGAGATCCAGAAGGTTATAAAAGGTACAGCATATTCACGTGAGCATTCCCAAAAAATTATATAAAAAAGTAGGAATCTTCGAACTGTCTAGTTGCCTAAACGCAAACCCAGGCAAATTGCTCAAGGCAAAATGTCAAAAAATGTATAGAAAGCAGTGTACCTACGCTTAATTGCAAAAGGATATAAAAAACTAGTACAGAAAAACTCCTAATCAAAATTTTAAAAAAAAAAGAAAAAAAAATCAACATTGAACTAACCAGGTCAACATTCGGTATATCAAGACCACGTGCAGCAACATCTGTCGCTACTAGCACAGCGAATTTTCCTTGTCGAAAGCCATTCAATGTCCTCTCACGTTGGTGCTGAGATATATCTCCATGCAATGCTTCTGAAGAAATAATACTTGACAGTGCCAAAGATACTTCATCAGCATCTCGTTTGGTCTGTGTGAACACAATGGTCTTACCACCCTTTGCATACACCTGCAAGGCACATGACAAAAAAAAAACATATATATATAAGTTGTAAAATATAATATAAAATGCCAAAAACTGGAAACTGAGAGCCTATAGATCTGAAACGATCCCAGACCACAGCTACATAAACTTTTCATAGATTATACCATGAACATGAAATCACGTATATTGCACAAGCAAATGCGAACATTTGGAACCTTCATGGAATATACCATGAAAGTTGACCCGCAATAGAATTAGGGCTTTTATGACGTCAAATTTACCAAAATGTACCCAGAGCCTACATCTTTACAGAGATGCAAACACACATGTTCCCATGGGCACACAAATACTACCACATAACTGAAGCAAGTAAACCATGACTTCACCAGTTATATGATCAGTACTTTAGAGTAAAATTGCAAAATGAATAATGTGTCACCGTGGGAAATAAATTGATATCAGCACATGATATAAGAGAGCTAAAATTTACAGAAGGGACTATAGAAACCAACTGACTAAGACCAAATGAACAAGTTCCGCCTTGAATCTTACCATGATAACATCGCTAAGGATAGTACGCTTCGAAGTTGCAGTAGTTGAAATTGCATACATTTTAATCCCTTCAGCTAACTTCTCATCCTGCTCACCAACCTAAAGAAAAGTTTATCCAAAACATAAAGACCAAGTCAGGATTTATCTCAACTAGAAAGCATCAACATACCCACAAATGTATAATATACAAAAGGTATAAGCCAAATGAACTCTTCGCTCAAAAACATGCAATGGTCTTATTTCAATTTTCAGTGACAAATTAATGACTTAATTTAACTTCATATTAAAATAAGAAAGAGATGCTAGTTTATAATTCAGAACTTACTGCATGGGTTATGTGTACTTATGGCTAAAGGCTTGGCTTTTTTTAACTCAACAAAACATAGATTTCCAGAGTAGCACCTGGACCAAACAATTAATGTTTCTTTTACTTTTTGTTTGGGTGTGAGAGCAAGGGAGGAGGAAAGTGCATGGCAGTAACGCCCCACTCCTTTAACAATCAGTATAATGTAACTACTCTTTCAACCCTTAAACCATATCCATGACACCTATACCCATAGATGAAACATATGTGACACATAATATATTTGCTATGATGCTCAAAGTTTGATTTACGAAAATGAAGATTAAAATTCATGAGATTAATCTCTCAAAGGTAAAATATTTCATCCTATGAATCTCTATTTCCCACGTACAAGATCAAAGCAAGAATAAAATTCCTAAAATTTATCACGATAGATATCTCTCCAACATTATTATTATGCAAAACATCTGCAAAAACACAAGTAAAGTTCACACAAACTAACTTCTACAGACTTCATTATATTGAAAAAATCTCTTGCTGTCAATAACTAAGTGCACAATGCCACAACTGATATTTGTAGTCAAATACAATTGGAGCAAAAGGCAGACTGCATAATACAAAGAGCCAGACAAGATGTCAACACATAACATAGAGATGCATTCAATATTTCAATTGCGCAAAGATAACAACAGGGTAGCTTCAAGGTAAAGATGGAAAAGGAAATTACCAAATCAATTGTCAGAGGACTGTTCAAATATTTCCTGGACAATTTTTTCACCCAGGTAGGCATAGTTGCCGAGAAAAGCATGCTTTGCCTTTGAGCTGGAAGTTTTTCCAATATAACCTCCACATCTTCCTCAAACCCAACAGCGAGCATTTGGTCAGCTTCATCAAGAACCAAAAATTCAACTTCCCCCAGTCTGAGGCTGTTACTGGAGACCAAGTCAATAATTCTACCCGGAGTTCCCACCACCACATCAACTCCACGGGAAAGAGAATTCTGCTGTGCACTATAAGACACACCTCCATAAACACAAACAGTGTTCAAGTAAGGTGCAGATTCTTTCATTTCCTTCTCAACTTGCCTTGCCAACTCTCTGGTTGGAGCTAGAACTAAAACTCTTGGAAGTCGTCCACGCCTAGATTCCCAAAAAAATAAAAAATTCAGTGATCTCAATTCTTTAATATGTTTAAGTAGATGAGTCATTTATATGATAATTACCTTTGAGAACCTCTTTCGTCATCCTCTTCAGTAATCCGTTTGAGTATTGGAATACCAAAAGCCAAAGTCTTTCCTGTCCCAGTCTTTGCTCGAGCGATGATATCTTTGCCTTCCAGAGCAGGAATCAGCACAGCTCGCTAAAAATAAGCAAATATATTTAAAAAACAAATAATATACCAAATAAATGTTACAAAGGGCACTAGCAGATAATTGAAATTTTAAGAGATGTAGCGAACCACAAATTCCTATTCTTGTCAGAAGTTACTAATTTATACTAATAATTGTATATTATAAGAAAGTATGAAGACTACATGACAAGTAACTTCGGGATTAGAAACGTCTCATTAGGTACAAAACCATTAACTTAGATAGTGTGTAGTAAATGATTTACTGGTCAAGACTAAGCTTCCCACTTCCACACCGAATATGAGATTTAATTACCTGAAGCACAGCATTAAGAGCCACCACAAGATAGTTTACTGACTAATGCATATTAACCCTTTTTAATACTATGCACTACCTGAGATGCACTCTATCTAATACACTGTCAAGTATTAAGTAGTAAGCACTACCACATGTAACAAATTTGACAAACAAAAAAAAACTATACCTCATCTGAGTTTAAATTTTTCTTAGTAAATCCTTTACTATATACTTGTAGTTAAAATATATGAAAGTTCCACTCAATTAAGAGATCAAATTTCCATAGGCATTAATGAAAATATACTTCCAACCTGATAGTTGGTCCAAAGTATTGTTCTTATTTTCTAACCTGTTCTTCCTACCTGATGATACTATATACCTTACACATTCATTAGTATTTTACCAAAGCACCAATTTGCTCCACTCCTTTCATATGTAAGGACCTCTACAAATTACAGTTCCCTTTCCTCGCTTATATATATTGCAGAATATAAAACCCAATTCAACCAACAATCGAATGAGCACAAACACAGCCTATAACCTATAAAACCAACTCTCAAAAATAGCCTACTCTACGATATTCAGCTAAGTAGGTTAAAGTCTTGGACGACAACTCTCGAGACCTAATATCAAATCCCGTCTACATCACTACCCTTTGCAACTACCTATACAACAACCCTCCTACACTCAGCCTACTATACACCGTAAACTGAGTAACACAAAGCTAGTTAAATTTCATTACAAGCAACAAATATGCATAAAATAGCTTAATTACCCACATAAAATTATTCAAAATTCTCAAACAATTCACATTATAAATTAAAATTTAAAACAAAAAAAAAAGGGATAGAAAAAATAATAAACCTGAATTGGGAAGAGTTGGGTAATGCCTCGTTTGGCAAGAGAATCAACAAGTCTTTGAGGAAGCCCCAATTTCGAAACATCAAGTTCATCCGCACTAATTTCAGAACCTTCAATTTCACTCTCACCTTCACTCTCAAACTCTAATTCACTCCCTTCATCAAACTCCTCTTCAAAAGAACCCTTAGAAAAATCCCCAGCAATTCCTTTAAAAGCCTCCTCACTCAACACAGAGTTAGGAGTAGCAATTGCAGCAGACACCCACCTCAAATTCCTCGGTTTCGAAGCGGAAAACGGGAGAGAAAGTGCAGGAGAAATACAAAACTTAGTGGTGGTTTGAACAGAAGAAGGGGTTTGGTAAAGTACTGAAGAAACCCCAACAATTGAAGCAGAAGCCATTGTTGATAAAGATTGAAGCTTTGGGTTAACGGGTGAAAATGGGTGTGTTCTTCTTCTTCTTCTTCTTCCTGCTGAAGTTGCAGGAGAAGAGGAGAGAAATGGAGGGAGGAAGAGAGAGGAAGAAGATAGGGTGGGAAGAGAAGAGAAAGAGGGGTTTGGAGTGATAAGGCAATGTAGTGGCTTTATAATGTATGAATGTATGGTTTTGCATAACTCCACATAGGTGGGTTTTGGGTTTTACACTTGCATACAATTACAATACACAAGTTGAGATTTTTGTACCAAGTGCAAACAAAATTTTGGGATGTTTTTACCTAAAATATCTACTTTATCGAGTGTGAAATACGGGGTGGAGGAGTACTATAATGGTAGAGTTACCTAAAATAATACGGAATATGTATAGAGTTGGGCATGGATCGAGTCGTGCAAGCTCATGTGTTGTGTCAGCGTGTCTCGTGCTCAAGCGAATGTTGCTTGGAATGAGACAAGAAAAAGTTGTGTTAGGTTGAATTCATGTTGATTTTTTATGAACCAGGCCTATGCATGACCCGACCTTCATGTTCGGTCATACCATGTATGTAACCCCCTTACTGATGCATTTATAGTTGTTAATTAGTAAAAAGTAAAATAAAAAAGCCTAATGTTGGTTAGACCGTAGTGTATTGAAAATGGTATTCATGCATAAACCTTGCCTACAAAGTGTGTCTCTTATACAGTCAAGTCATTTAAGTGTCAATGTCCTTATGTAGACCTACTCCATGCTCAACTTCAAACATGCACATAGTCATTTTGATGTATCAAGCAGTATAATGATACATGTACATAACAACCAATTTCAAAATGCATTTTCTTTAATAAAAAATCAAATCAAATTAAAACATGAATAATTCATTGGTGGTAAGTTTTACATTTGTGATAGCAAGTATAACACCTAATTAAGATGTTAAATGTCTATATCAAAGTTAACATGTTGCTACTTTAAATTCTAATGTTCAATTTAGTTTTGGAAAAATTGTCAAAAATAATACAACCTTTCAGCGGTCCGCCAAAAACAAGTCGACCTTTTGATTATTTCAGAATAATACAACCTTTTATAGGTATCCGCTTTAAACGAGTTATGACCGGTTAGTGACCTAATTAACAAGTTAAATGAGACACATGTAATCTTATTGGTTTGACAATTTAAAATAAAATTCTAATGTTCAATTTAGTTTTGGAAAAATTGTCAAAAATAATACAACCTTTCAGCGGTCCGCCAAAAACAAGTCGACCTTTTGATTATTTCAGAATAATACAACCTTTTATAGGTATCCGCTTTAAACGAGTTATGACCGGTTAGTGACCTAATTAACAAGTTAAATGAGACACATGTCATAATCTTATTGGTTTGACAATTTAAAATAAATTTTTAATTTAATTTAATTTAATTTATATTATTATTATATTTATTTATTTATTATTATTTTAAAAAAAAACACCCACCTCTACCTCCACCACCAGCCAACCCCCTTTCCCCCTTCCCCGACGACCTGCCTGACCTCCGGCGCCGAACCCAGATCACCTCCCTCGGCGCCCCTTCTCTCTTCTCTCTTCCCCACAAAACCACCATCTCCGAAACCCACCTCCCACACAAAACCACCTAAAACCCATCCCTTCCCGTCAATAAACCTTAAACGGACCTCCTTAGGATTTCGCAGAGGGTTTTTCGAGGGTAAGGGATAGGTTTCAAGTGGTTTTATGGGGAAGATCTTGGCGCAAAGAAGAGAGAAGTGAGGGAGGGTTTCGGTGGTTTTATGGGGAAGAGAGAAGAGAGAAGGGGGACGTGCGGGATGAGGATCGACGCCGGCGCCGGGGGAGGGGAGATCCAGGCACGGCCGGCGCCGGGGGCTGGGTTGGGATTCGTCGGGAAGGGGAAGGTCGCCGGGGAAGGGGTGGCTGGTGGTGGAGGAGGTTTTTTTTTTAAAAAAAAAAGGATTTTAATTGTTTTAATTATTAATTAATCATAATTAGTGTTTTAATAAAGAGTTAATTAGATTATTAAACGAATTTATTGAAAAAAAATAAAAATTTAACTGGTTATTAAGGTTGCAGGTATCCTAACTCGTTTAAAGCGGATACCTATAAAAGGTTGTATTATTCTGAAATAATTGAAAGGTCGACTTGTTTTTGGCGGACCGCTGAAAGGTTGTATTATTTTTGACAATTTTTCCTTTAGTTTTTGGACAGAAATAAATAAATTTTTTTTTTTAAAAAAAAAAAAAAAAAAAAAAAAACTAACTCAATAATCTTTCACAAAAGATTCAAGTTGAAAAATAAATTTACCCACCTAAACCAAATTGATTTGCAAGGGGCTAAATCTCAAGGAATAGAATCAAATTAAAACCATGGGTTATTTGAATGAGCTTGGTGACAAATTTATCATAGGTGTAGAATAATAATATTGATATTGCAATTTTACTGATAAATAACCACCCAAATGCTTATTTTCGTGCACTTCGTATTTACTTTTCTAATGAGACATGGGAAAATTTGAGAAACCTATACTCTTTAATAATAGAATAAGTAACGAATACTTGGATAGATATAAGTACACCCTTCTTCTCACTTAAACTCTACTAAGTAAATTTCAAAGAAGGAATTTGTTTCAAGGAACTATCTACACTATCTTCACCCAACACATTAAAATATACATAGTAATTTTGAAATTCTAAATTGTTTTTTGCTTCTACCCCCCAACTCCCCCATGAAAAATTTCTACATTTTCCTAAGTTAAAAAAAAAAAAAAAAAAAAAAAAAACATTGAATGGATATTATTCTACTTAGATATATAAAAATCTACTTAGATATATAAAGTTGAATACTTGGATTAGTAGAAACTTCATAATGAAAGGCCCCTCAAGTAAATTTGCTAGTTGCTACATTGTATTATTTATAAAGTACATCGATCACTCTAACAAAATTTGATACAATTACAATAAGGAATTACAATTATATTTATACTAAAACATAAAATATTAAATATCAGTTTAAATGATTTATGAACTCTTAAATATAGATGTAAGTATTATGATAACATAAATTAATAATATTTTTTTTAAAAAAAAAATTTGTTCAGGATTGAAAAGAAACAATAGAAATACAATTCAACATTTATATCTATACTTAGTATTTAAAAACACAAACGATCATCCTCTTCATGCCACATGTAAATTATATTTTTCACCAATGTCACATGTCATCTCATTTTACCTTCCATATCTATATCTATACCTATACTTAGTATTTAAAAACACAAACCATTATCCGCATCATGCCACATGTAAATTATATTTTTCACCAATGTCACATGTCATCTCATTTACCAATTGGTTGTTGGTGTAGTGGTGATTGGGACTACACTTGGTAGGGAGGACTCGTGTTCGATCCCCCGCAACAACAATCGGGAGGAGACTGGAACCTAACCACCCATAACTGATCCCCGAATCCGGATTAGCCCAATGGGTGAACCAATTAACAATAATAGCCAACTAGGCATGCAAATTAGATTATTCACAAGTTGGATTGGAGCACAGGGGATCGGAGGTGCAAGCATTTAATAAAAACCAATTCTCAACATTACAATACTTTAATTTTTTTTTGTATTCATCTCCAATTTTTGTTTTTTCTTTCAATAATTTCATACCTAACTTACCAAGATTGATCAACAAATTTCATTTAATTGAAGTTGGCAATGCCATAAGCCAAAATTATTGGCGACCCCAAACAAAAACACAACATAATAAAAGATTTTATTTTTACCCGCATCTTATAATCGGTTAATTTCAATTGCACATACCAACCAAATTTTATTAACAATTTCGCTAACCACAACAACAAATTTATCACAAATGTTAGCCAAAACACACCTGCAATCACATTTGTACCAATAACACCACATCTCGAGTAATCCATTTTTTATTTAACTAACTTTAACTCTCAAATTGAGAGTGAGCGATAGCTCAAGCTCGTTCGGTTTTAGGAAATCCTAAGATCGATTTTCAACCCGTCCTTACGGCGCTCTAAACAACAACAACAACAACAACAACAACAAAAAAAAAAAAAAAAAAAAAAAAAAATTAACTCCCTAATTGCCTTTCTACAATCTCAATATTTCTTGCAAATTAATTAATCACCCTACAAGAAAGTATAGCCTATAATAATTAACTTAATTTAATTATTTCATTCTTCCTTTTTATTTTCTGTAATGTTTTCAAAGGCTGGCAAAATCATTCCTTTCTGTAACGCCAACTCTTCTCTTCCTTCATCTCTCTCCATTTCCTCCATTGTTATTCAGAAGCCGCCATTTTTGTGCTCTTTGCTTCTTCTTACTCCTTTTCTTCGAGATCTACTATTTCTCTCTCCTCCATTTTAGGTAACCGTCGTTAATTATGATTTTCGTAATTGCAGTTTATTTCGTAGATATTATCGCTTAAATTTCGGTGAATTTTGGCTAATTTTTTGAATTTAATTGCGAATTTTGTATTTTTTTAATTTTTTGTTTCCTCGAATCAAGTATTGAATTCGTTATCTCAGTGTTTGTTTAAATTTGTGATGATTTCATTTGTTTTGCCCTAATTTGATTTTGCTTGTAATTTGATTTCGTTTTCCAGTTTTATGATCAGAAATTCTAGGGTTTAGTACCGACGCTTGATTTTGAATTGATTGTGTTGTTTCAGATTTAGGAACTAGCACAGCAATGCGAAGTGCGGGAGTATTGAGTAGAATTATTTGAGGATTTTGTATGTATTTTATTATATTATCTTTGAATTATTTTGCATTATTTGCTTGTTTAGACTAATTATTGAAAGTCAGGTGTCAATATTGATTTTTTTTTGGTAACTGAATCTTTTCAGTTGGTGTAAATTGTTGCTAAAGAAGAGAAAAATGGTTCTAATATACTATCTGATTGTTGCATTGCCGTGCACAATCGGAGCGATTGCTCTTGCGATCTTTCACATATACCGGCATCTTACAAATTACACTGAACCTACCTTTCAAAGATATATAGTTCGTATCATCTTCATGGTTCCGGTAAGTGTCAACAATTCTTTTTTTTTTTTCCCTCTTTTTTGTGCAGCTTTGTCTTCTGATTAGTGACATCGTGGTAGTGTCGTAGCAATGTTAATTAGTAGTATTCAAGTTACGCTTAATCATGGTTTTCTTTGGAAGTTTGTCTGATTAGTGTATTTGGCTACATTTATTGTAGTTATGTTTATTATAGTGATTGCAACTTCAGATACTACATCCTGTTTGGTAAGTGTTAGTAAATGTTGGTTGTGGGACTTTGTGCATAAATTTGTATGAAAATTCAATGTCTATTCCTATTGTCATGCTAGTTTACCTGACATTGCTTTTGACATTAGGATGCTTTTTTTCTCGCCAAGTATTACTTAAATTCATTCCCATTACCTCTTTTTATAACCGGTACACCCGTACCAAACGGGACGTAAGCTCTTTGTTATATTGGAGTTCGGATGGATTTTTTCTATCATTTGGTAATGTTATTTTTCTATCAAAAATGTAGCTTGTCCTCTGGCATTCCATGTTTGAATGTTCGCTTTTCTTGTAAACCCTTTTACAAATACTCTGCTTGTCTGTAAAGCACTAAGATTCTCTAGAGTTTTGAACATATTATATATATGGATGGGTAGGTTACATGCAGAGTTTAGAAGTTTGTTTATCAATCACATGAATTGGGAAGGATTTGTGAGTGAATCTTTGCTCATGAGATGTAGTGGCTAAAGAAAGTTCATTATATAGTTGATGCAATAACTAATACTTTTGTTTAATGATCGAGGTGGTCAATTTGACATTACAGTGTGGTTCTCTACTGACTAATTCTTGTCCTTCTATCCAAACTGCTTGTCATGCTTAACATAACCTAGTTTAAACTTTACTACTTATAGGATTACACAATATGTGGCTGGTTGGACTACCTTTGATTCCCTTAATTATGCTTCTCACAAAGGAGTTTCACTTTGTGTGCTTGGCAACATGGAGTCATCTGTTCTGTCAATGTGGGATCCCATTTGTGGGATTGATTGAAGTGAAAAGTTTAGAGGAGTTGTCTGGGCATTTATCTGGAGCACTGTGATGTTTGGTGACTTTGGGAGGAATTGGGGGAAGTTTGTATTGATGACGTGCTTTGATTATAGTTTATAATGAATGTTGCATTGTTGCAACCTTTTGGGTTGGAGATAGGATAACTGGATAGGCATAGGGAATCTTATTGTTTCCTTATATCTCATTTGGTCTTGCATGTGGGGACTTAAGGTAATTGGTATGTTCTTTAGTATCATTAGTTCGCCTTGTGTTTTTTGTAGGAATTATAGTTCTCTAAATGATGTACTTTGATCTCCCTGTTCTTATATTGTAAAATAGAACAATATAAGTATCTTTCTTATAGTTGATTATACCCTTTCTTGACTACTGTTACACTTGGAGAATATACGTGATTGGCTTAGATCAAATGCAGAAAAATTCCGTTATATGTTATTTTGAACTGAACCCAACTTATTGTCACTTGAATATTGACTAGGGCCAATAAATTGGTGATTTCAAACGTGTGAAACAAGATTATATTGAATTAGGAGGATTTTGACACTTCATGAGCATGGCCACGGTGAATGCATCAAAGGTTTGATATTTGGGTCTTAGAATTAATTTCACAAGAAGTTAGCGAATTTTGACTGGGCTATAGAATTGTTGGGTTGCGAGTAGTTTCTGAATGTTCTAATATTTCTTATAGGTCAGGTCATATGTCGTCATGATTATAATTTACCATTTTTTCTAATGAATTCTCTCATAAGTGGTGTCATTTCCATGTTTTTCGCTTTTAGTTGGTTTTACTCCTTAAAGTTTAATGGCCCAAGGTCAACCAACACCTGCTGAAGCTATTTGCTTTTGTTGATGTATTGTCTGTTTTCAATGTACATGTGTCTTTTCCAAGGATAGTTAACCTTGTGGACTAATGAACTTTCATTTTATTAGTTACAAGTTGACGATGTGCTGCTTTGACTGTCAACCCCCCCCCCCCCCCCCCCCTCTTTTCTCTCCCCAAACCCCAGCCTTTCAGTTTAGCATAATTGTTGGATTAATCATGCATACTTCCATGTTCTCTGCTCCTTTTTTGACCTCTTTATACCAATATTGAGAAGCCTAACATAACTGTGTTACTTTTGTGCACAGGTTTACGCATTAATGTCTTTCTTGGCCTTGATCATGCGTGATAGAGCCATATATTTTAATTCTCTGAGAGAAATGTAAGTATGGAGGATACCATCTTCCACTTTTGGGATCTTAGTGCTGCTCTCACTCTGTTGCTTTTGCGATAACCTGTTTTATGTCCCTGATCTTGTTAAATCGTTTTATGGCTTTGTTTGCTTGATCAACATGTAACATTTTTAGAGTTGATATGGAAGTCTAATGAGTGTCATTGTATTAGATTAATTTGTAGCCGTTAGAACAAATAGGGTTCTGTGGCTTTTTCCTTTAAAGACTTAGAGGAAATGTAAAAAATGATCAAGACATGTTGCACTATATTTCCCTAATACGTATAACTGTCATACGAAAATGTCAGTAGACAGGAATTGCAAATTTTTGGTTCTAGGTTTCAGCTGGTCAGTATAGTTTAATTTTCAGGGATTTAGTTAGAACCTCTGACCTGTTCTGGATACAGAATGAGTCTACAAATACGGATTTTGTATTAGATTCCAGACCAATGTGTGTAGGTGGCAATTCGGGTCATCAAGTCGAATTTGGGTCAAATTTCGGGTTAATTTTGGGTTGTGCTTAAATACTATCCAAAATAGTGTAAAAGTTAATATTATTACAAAATATGATACTTGGGTCAAATCGGGTCGAATTTGGGTTGTTCTGGTTCAATTCAGGGTTTGGGTTTTGCTCAATAATTTCGGGTCGGTTTAGGGATTGTCAAAGCATGACTTTGTTATTTCTAGTCTCTTTAGTCTTTACTAAATGCTTCTAGCTTCACTTGTGCCATGGTTCACTTTGTTTTCCTTTGTGCTATCCAGCAAATACTTAAGCTTGTGTTTGTTTGATTCTAAGTTAAATTTTTTGTGTTTGTTGTTCCAGATATGAAGCATGGGTTATATACAATTTCTTATCCCTCTGCTTGGCGTGGGTGGGTGGACCTGGGGCCGTTGTGCTAAGTTTGAGTGGACGAGTTTTAAAGCCCTCAATGTGTTTGATGACGTGTTGCTTTCCACCTATACCTTTGGATGGGTGAGTAATCCTATTATGTGATGGAGTTTCTTCTTTTATTCCTTATTCATTGCAATAATTTGTTTTAGGAACAAGAACAATAGTAAATTAGTAATGTATCATTAATTGCAATATGTAATTAACGTATATGCTGTCAGTGCTGGAGATAAGGAAAGATGCAGCTTATTTATTTGTAATCATTTAGAGTTTCGGTGGTTTAAGCCAATGATGCACTATTGCTGGCTATAGTGACTTTATAGTTATATATAATCTGTAATGGTGAGTTTTGATAGAAATGGATTCATTTCGTGTTGTTGATGACTTGTTTTTGTACAGGCGTTTCATACGAAGGTGTAAGCAAGGGTGCCTGCAGTTTGTTATTTTGAAACCAATTTTGGTTGCTGTCACATTTATTCTATATTCAAAGGGAAAATATGCAGATGGAGATTTCAGTGCAAATCAATCTTACCTCTACTTCACCATTATTTATACTATCTCGTATTCTGTTGCTCTCTATGCACTGGTCTTGTTTTACGTGGCATGCCGAGATCTGCTCCAGCCTTTCAATCCTGTTCCTAAATTTGTTCTGATAAAGTCTGTTGTTTTCTTAACATATTGGCAGGTATTACTATTTCTCTGATAGTACAGTTTTATAATTGCTCAGAAATATTCTCTAATTTTTTTGAAAAATGTTTGCTTCTTGGTCAAGGGTGGAATGAGGATGTTGAGCTAGACTGCCTACATTTTTTTGTTGGGGTTGGGGTGGGGAGGTATGAGGGTCCAGCCCATTTATTCTATTTTCTGCCTTTGATTTATGCAACAGAAGTAGATCCTCCCCTCAGGATCTGTTGAAAATTTTATGATAGATTGCAAAGGTGTTTTTGAGGATCATGCTGATTAGGATTGGGATTCAATGACTTGTAAAAAAGGCTAAAGGAAATCATGTGTATTGCTCCATGTGATGATCCGGTTTGCTTGTTAATTGAACCTGCATTCTTGTCGGCATAGTTAGCTGGTCCAATACATGGTTGAAGTAGGCTCGACATTTGTGCTGGTTGTGTACTTCTGTTATACTTCGCTACTTGATTAATATACCGTTGTTGGGAAATGGAGGTGTATAAAAGTGTGATAAATGGGAGAAAGCTAGGATATAATTTGATAAAATACACTAAATGCTATGTTGTCTGTCCGTTTCTACAAATTGATTTGACTTTTTTTTTTTTACTATTCGAAGGGGCATCACCTTTTTAACTACACAATTCTCCAAACAGCTTACCAGATGACTTTTAAAAAAAAAAATATGTATATATATATATATATATATATATACATATATATATTTATTTAAAATTCTAATATTTTTTGGAATTATGATATATGTATGATTGTTTATTTTCTCACTGCGTACTGTTGCCTTTTGCAGGGTGTCTTGGTTTTTCTTGCTGCCAAGTCTAAATTCATAAAAAATGCTGAGGATGCTGCTGACGTCCAAAATTTCATTATTTGTGTTGAGATGCTCATGGCTGCCATAGGTCACTTTTATGCATTCCCTTACAAGGAGTATGCTGGTGCAAATATAGGCGTCTCTCCTGGTCTCACAGGAAGCCTTGCACATGCGGTGAAATTGAATGACTTTTATCATGATACAGTTCATCAGGTGAGATATTATTGTGTTCTTTGTGACTAATTGTGACAAACCTAAAGAATTTTGTAACAAATGGCAAAATCGAGCATTGCTAGGAATCCTGAGGGCTGAGGTTTTGCTGAAGTACTTAGCGAAACCTTTTCCTCCCTTTAGATTAATCTTGATGCAAGCTGATGGATGTTGTCTTTTAAGTCCCTTGATTTTGATATGCTTGATGAATGTTCTATAATTTAGCTTTTAAGCGAGTTTAGTCCTGATTGGATCAATTGGTGTAGTTCCAGAACCCCAATATATTTTCAAACAATGAGGTTCGTGTATTGGAGGATTCAAAGATTTAAATTTATTGAAATCAAATTAATCTGTAAGGGGGTGTCTTTTTCTTTCGTGCTTTCTGCATATGCTGTGGCAACTGATTTCTGTATTCAATTAATGTTGCAGTTTGCCCCAACTTATCATGAGTATGTGCTTTATAACCATGGTGAGGGTGAAGAAGGGCCAAGGAAGTATAGGTCACGTACTTTTGTACCTACCGGACAGGAGATGGATGCTGTCAGAAGAAATAAACACATGTTTGGGAACAAGCTGGATGATATTCAACTTTCTAGTCAGTCATCCTCTGGTGTGAGCAGTCCTGAGAATCCTGTAATTGGCCACAATTCAAACCCAGAGAAGATGAACACTTCTCTTCTTGTCGATACTTCAAATTCTGTAGCAGTTCCGTATGATATGACTCTTATCGATCTAGACCTATCTAGTTACCCTTCAAATGTTCCTTCAGTTGATGAGACGACGAAAAGGTGACATGTCTGAAGCTGCCTGCAGGTAGGTAGCCAGAATGTCTTGTTGTAAACACCTTTGTTTTGAGACAAAAACCATCAATGACAGAAATGGTGTGAATATTTACATGAAAGCTTGCATGGTGTTTGTCACAAAGGATTGTTTCACTGCATGTACCTTCTGCTACTGTGTTTTATGGTCTTTGAGCTTTGTTTGTCCACGCTTTTCTTCAACGAGGCTCCTGTGGTGTTTTTCAGATCAGTGTGTTAGATGTAGATCTCTTGCACTGCGCTAGGTCTTCATGGTTTATCGCCATTTGTCTTTGCCCATACGACTTTCGGAATTGACATTGTGAAGTGTAAATGATAGGTAGACTTGTATTAAAATCCCTTTTAGATCTCAAAGTTTTTTGTACTCCTGATATTGTTGATTTTTAAGGATTGATCTTAGATATTAATACACAAATTACGTTATGTATGATTCAGCAAAAAACTACTTAATTTAAGTAGTTCGTATTTGTTCGTACAAGTAATATATTGCTCGACAATTAGAGATATGGCAATGCTAAAAACTGCAATATCTGGAATAGGAATTTGTCAATAATCTACCTATCATTTCTTTTTTGCCCGTTTCATAATAATTGCAACACTTTTCTTATTTGGTAAAAACCCACTATTTTTCAATTTATTATCTCTCTTACTAACCCATTTTCACAAATATTTTAGTAATTCTCTCTCCTACCAACCTCACTTACACAGTTACACTAGGCATTTGTGCAACCTCCTTTGTTGTACATAATAATAATTAGAGGGAGTACATTTTTTTTCTTTTTCTTATTAAAGCCTACAAGTCTACTCTATATTTTCTTAAACCCTATGTACACTCCTTACCTATGCGATTAATACGAAATGGAGGGAGTATTAGTGAAGGTATTATCAAAAATTTAAAAATAATGGGAAGTGTACATTTCTTACTTATTGAACATGATTTCAATTTAATTCGTTTGCGCCGCTCTCAAAGCTCAGAATAACTTATTAACCTTCATTGGACTTAGAGCTAGATTCTTTCTGATGTAGGCCTTGTTTTTGTGACTCTAAATTAGGTGTATAATTAATTTATTTTCTCAAATAAAGTTACTCCCAGCACATTTGTGTGCCACTAGTTACGTCAGTCGGACTGATCGGATAAAGTAATCCCTATAATATTAACCAAGTAATTCCTGTAATAATAATCGAGTAAACCCTTAACACCGAGCAAGTAACCCCGTATCTCCTATAACACTGACGAAGTAATTTAGTGACACCGACTAAATAACCCTTATAATTAACACTAACAAAGTAACACCTATAAAACCATAATAATTGGCCACGTAGTGTGATCAGCCACGTCAAAATTTGTGATGATCAGGCATGACCATTATGCATATTTGTATATGTTACTGTCTTATTGACAATTGTGGGTCATTTTTGTTGCATATTTGAAAAATTGAGGGGCTACATGAGTTGTCGTAGATGGCCATTAAAGCATTACTAGTTGGTTGATGTTATCATGTCGATCTTACTAGATTAGTTCCAAAGGAATGTCATTACAGCCATCTAAATCTCTTATTTGCACCACTAAAATAAAAATAAAGAAAAAATTTAATTCACATATGCTTTGATGCTAATCAAGCTTTTCAATAAGATCTCGATTTTAAGGGGTTGATTCTTTATCCTTTGTTAGACGGCCTGATAAATTTTTTAATCTTCATTTGTTAGTTTCTCGAGCATTATTTTTGTACTATTTAACTTTTTTAAAGATTACTAGAAAGTCTATTATTAACATTTTAATTTAATTTGTAAGAAGTAACTTTTATTGTATTTTGTACAGTATAACTTATTCCCGTCACACTAACCATACAAGAATTTGCGTTGTATGTTTTTCAATTAAATTATAATCTTAATTTTATTGGTTTTGCTTAGTTTGACCTAATCGATCGAAGACTAAGTCTATTCAAACAGAGAAAGTACTATTATTTCAATAAAAGGAGTACGTAAATGGATCCAAAAAGGTCGTTATATAGTCATACAAATGACATTCATACAAATGAGTAAATGACATTCATACAAAAAGAGCTATACAACTCAATCTAACTCTATTTGGCAGAATACGTTCGATGGGAAAATAACAAAAACGATGTACCAAACATAGACATTAAACATTTGGAGCAAATTTTTATTATTATCTTGTTTCGTCATTCCTTAATTTATTTTACTACTTGATATATTTTAAAAAAATTTCATCTATCACACGTTTAATGCTTTCTATTTCTCATTGAATAAACCATACATACCTGAGGTCCTTCTTAAATACATTATTCCCGTCAAAACATATTTAGATGATTAGATGTGCCTACCGATATTTTCCAAGTCAATTGAAAACATTGACCAAATTTTCAAGAAATTTCTCCCATTTACCTCAAAATTGTATTATTTTTTTTATTAGAAAAACTAGGAATTTAAAAGGTTACCTAGAGCTTGTTCTCTTCAACTTATTTTCAGTTCAGTTTCTGATTTTCTTTTCTCATAAAATATTCAGTTCAGTTCCCAATTTCCTTCTCTCATAAAATATTCAGTTCAGTACAGTTTAGCTTAGTTCAGTAATTGAGAACATACCCATAGTATCAACTTTCTTAATTTTATCCTTATCATTTAGCAAACGCTTATGAGGACTTGTTAGTTGTTACGTCAAGTTAGATTCTGTATTATAAACTTAAATGCGACTTGAAGTTTAACAAGTGTTATGTTCATTTGACAACCCGTACTTCATTAAAAGCAAGTTTAACAAGTGTTAATGTACGTTCCATAGACAACTCATACTTCTATTAACAACAAAAGAAGTCAAAAACATATTTATTTTGACTTTCATATCATTAATAATTAAGATGGCTTAATTAAGCATCTACTTAAATAATTTTCTTTCAAATTGAAGTCACTTTAACTCATGTTTATCATCCCAAAATCAAAAGATTTTTGCGTCTCTTATCTTCTAAACCTTTCCATGCATGCATGCATGTATGACTTTTATTTTCCTACCAATAATACATCAAAAGCCTATCAAAGATTGGTGATGAATTTTTTAGCCTTTTTTTATGATATATACATGACCTTATTGCATGTATTTTGAATTATTAGTTTGGTTGGAAACAATTACATAACAACTTTAAATTAAAGAAAGATATCTCAAGAAAGACCCTTTTATGATTTTATCACGTAATACTAAAGATAGTTACATGAGTTTTTCGTACGTTCACGCAATTGAGTTGCTTAGTATGTATATCTACATATTATTCGATCTATTTCCTAGATAAGGTTAGCTATGTCTCTCCTTTTAATTACTTTCTCTTGCTCATCCGACTTTTAAGTGCCATGCATTACGTTATTTACGTATACTAACTCACAAATCTAATTTAACTTAATCTCGTTAATCTGTTCTCTACTTGTAATCCAACAAAACTTATACGAATTGAAGTATAAATCATTTACGGAGTACTTTATAACATTTTTGAGAAATAGTGAATTAGTGATCGGTTTGTTTTAAAGTGACTTATTATATTATCGAAAGAATATATTATGAGTAACAATTTTTGTTTTTGGACGAACCATGCTATTTAATAATTTTCGAAAATCTAACGCAATTCAAAAGTGACAGCCATATAAAAAATACTTGTAGTTATCTTAGTTCTCAACATTACATAAAAGACATATACTTTCTCTGTTCTTTTTTACTTGACTAGTTTTTTTTTTGTCACGTTTGTTAATGTAAAATTTTAGCTAATTATAACTATAATTCTCATAAGTAAAAATTATAAAAGGTGTATATTATGATAATACTTATTTAGACGAATTCAAAAAGATCCTACATGAATATATTTTTTCTTACATGAATATATTATTTAAGACGATCAAAAGAATGGTGGTAAATAGTGTAAAAATCAAAGCGGATCAAGAAAAAAGGAATTAATGAAGTACTATGTACGGAGTATATGATATGGTTGATTAGTTCCATTTCACATGCATCAACTTTTTACACAAGTACTATATTAGTTGTATAAAGGAGACTATAATTAGAAAATGAGAGTTGACTGTAGGAACCTAACTGAGTAGGTAAGAAACGCTTATCCTCTCAAATTTTAAAGCCATCAGACATTCACACCTTTTGGTAACTTCAGAAAAAGTGGTGAAGATTAATGGAAAAAAAAAATGAACTTGAATTTTATGTTTCTCATTATGAAGTAATTGAATGTTCAAATTATAATTATCTACTTATACAAAAATATGGTGTACTACTAGAATTCTACAACAGCCTGATAAAAAATTCGTAATACACTAGTACATTGTAATAACTTGCAAGTTGCAACACTCACAAAAATAAATTAAAAATCAAATGAACAGAACAGAGTTTCAAATTGAATTAATTAAGAATAATACACTAGATATTATAATCGAGTTGACAATATAATTGAGATAAAATCTAATTTATGAGTAAATAATATAACACATCAATTTTTGTTGTTTTATGAATACAAGATTAATATTTGTACCAATAACATTTCTTGTTGATGCAATATATATTTTTAAAATAATTTGGGAATAAGATAAGGCATCAATAATTAAAAGAAGACATTTACATCACTGACTTTGTTCTCATTTGATCTGCTCAACTTATATTTTAGTAAAACTTACATGCCAAATTATTGGAAGTAAGCAGGGTATTATACTTTATTTTCCGTATAAATTCCAGGTCACAAATTAATTATTAATTCGTAGATTTCATTGCCAAGCTTTGACAACCGCCACAATACATTTATACACCCATTACCTTTTTTTTTTTTTTTTTTTTTTTTTTTTTGTTTTTTTTTTTTTTTTTTTTGTTTTTTAAAGAACAATACATCCATTACTAGGGTCTATTCTCATACGTTTATTTTCAGTTCAGTTCATTTCAGCTGAGTTCAGTCTATGAGAACATGGCCTTAGTAGCTAATCCTTTTTTTTTAAAAAAAAAAAATTATTATTTTTATTCAAATGAGGAAATACAGCCAAAGAAAAAGAAAGAACATAAACCAAAGCAAACAACTAATAGCACAAAACAAAAAAGAGAAAGGGGAACTACGGTGGGACTAAGCGTGACCAAGCCACACCTCTAGTATCCTCATATTGTCTTCATGTTGAAATTTCTAATATTGTCGTCTTCATATTGAAACTTCTATAATACAAAGTACTCCGTTTAATTTTATCAAAACTAGTCTGGTAGAAGTTTACGCGATAGAACTATTGAATTTGGCTAAGATGTGACAACTGAGTTATTTGGATCGTATGGTTTATTTGATTGTGAATTGTACGTATTGTTTGTTATATATGTGATGGTACGGTTTAAGTGGTTGTATTTGGCTCATTAGTCAATTGAGTAGCATACATGGATTGTGTGATTTTCCATTTGAGTTTAATTGCTTTAATTTTCTAGTCATATAAGGTTAATTTCCATTCGAGTTTAAATGATCTTGTAGTTTAAACTCTACTTCAATTTTAAGTCAAATAAAAAACATCAATAATTTGAGTCAACTTTTTAGTTTTTTCTAGGTTTGTTTAAAGATGCATCTTCTTTCTTACATCTCATTGCATATTTGTATGATACAAATAAACAAGCCAATCTCGTCATTTGTAAATGTTTTACTATTATGCATGGGTTGATTGTACATACAATGCAAGTAACCTCTTTGACTAAAAACAAGGAGCTTTTAATTTATTTCCTATAGAACTTCAGTGCTACTCAATTGTCAATTTAATTAATCTAAATAAACCGAATTAATTTCACATGATGAAGTTTATACATGCATGCCATTTGTATTCTAGACGTATCTATAATTTTTTCGGAATTTTGTTGCATGAATGTATGAGTAGTGGTGTCAGTTTGAGTGTTTGAGTTGGGTTTAGTAAGATTGAGCCGGATTGAATCTATTTTAAACTGGAGTAATAATAATCAAAATCAAATATTTTTCGGATTAGTTTTTTAAATAAAATCAGATATGATTTTAACACCTCTAAATAAATAGGAGGTCACATTATAATTATTACTATGTACATACAATAAAAGATATTTACTGTTCATTTAGGTTGAAAGCAAAAAGAATTGTAACTAATCAACGTAAGGCACGTGAATTCCGTTTGCCCCACGTACATGGTCGTTATAATTAACGTAGAAAATATGACATTTGCTTGTGTTCTTTAATTTTATCTTTTTTTTGACAAAAGTTCTTTAATTTTATCAAACACCACTTTTCCAACAAAAAAGAAAAACATAAATTTAGTATGGATTTTCAAGATAAAACTTCTTTTAAAGATGAGATCTCCATCTCAAATCATGTTAGTTATTAAAGCCATCAAGAAAATGGTTGCGAGTGGAAATTCATTTTCAACAACTTTTAAATTTGGGTAGAGAGTACAACTTTAATGATCAATTTTAGTTGTTTTCAATACTACTAGGAAAAGCACCATATTATTGTTTAGCCGATCGCGCGAGCTGGAGGCTGTCCGGCCTAAAATTGAGAATTTACTTTACTTTAAAATATGAAATTTGTAGAATATATAATTATATACATATATACTAAGAGAGTCATATGATGTATAAAATAGCACCGATCAGCCAATCTATACGTAAAAATAATCTATTTACACTTAATTGATAGTAGAAGTACATCAATTCTAATTTTTATGCATCATTATCCATACTATGTGACTTATAACCAAAATTAGCTAAATGATTTGACAAAACTCTTAACTTATATATCAAGAAATACAACTTTGAGTATGTTAGTCATGATAAAGGTGGCTACAACCTAAATTAGTAATAAGAACCCTCTAAACTAAAAACGAAAGAAAAGTAGGAAAACGTATGAATAAAGAAGTCAATTTTTGGCTTTATTTTCTCCTAGCTACCCATGTGTACCATCAACCATCCCTTACCACATTAAAAGTTGAATAAAAACACTTCCAAACTCCATTAAATAGTCTTTAAAACCCCCTAAATCCTCTCCGATTCCCAACCCCTCTTTATATTCTCTTCCAAGTAACCCCACCTCCCCTCCAAGATAAATAAATACTTGTAAATAACCTTTTTTAAAATAAAATAAAATAATATATAAAAATATATTTTATAGCCTCGACTCATAATATTTTTCCATTTTTCCTTTTAGTATATTCCAAAAGGATTTTCATAATTTTGTTATTATTTTAAGAACTTACTTTTACTCTCTAAACCATTTATATTCAAAGAAATTAATACAATATTGATTAATTAATCATGTAATATTTCAAATTTTCACTTCAGCTTAATTTCAATTCAGTTCAATTTAGTTCAGCTTCAATCTGTTCAGTTCAATTCAGCTCCTAATTTTCTTCTCTCATAAAAAAAATTAATTTCAGCTCTATTCAGTTCAGCTAAGTTCATCTTCAATCGGTTCAGTTCAATAAATACGAATAACTCTCGTAAAAAAATTCACAATAAAAAAAAAAGCAAGGAATAAAAAATTATAAAATATTAATAAAAAAAATCTTCCAAGATTTTATTTCTATAAAAAAAAAAATCAAAATAATTTATTATAAAAATATTAAAAACCTTCTTTATAATAACTCCTCAAGTCCTCAACTATCCCATATAAAAAGACACATATCCCCATAATAAATATATACTCTCCATTCCTCCCCACCAATAATCCATGTTGTTCCTCTTCTTCATAAATTCTTCTTTCTTCTTCTCCTAAAAAAATTAAACCTCCGTTTTATTTTTATTTTTCTCTCATATTTTCATGGTAGAAAAAACCATGACCCAATTAGCTCCAATATTCCGAACCGAATCCGGAACCTGGTACCAAACCAACGGTGAACTCCAAACCAACTACTTAGAAAAAAGGCAACTCTTCCTTAGAAGCTACCAATTTAGTAGGAAGCAAAGTTTGGGTGAAAGGCTCAAGAGATCATTGGTTCGGGTTAAAAGACTTGTTTGGGTTCGCGCTAAGTCGGTCCGGAGACTTCCTAAGGTGGTTTGGTCTGGTCTTAGGTTTGCTCTTTATAATAAAAGAAGAAGGTTGTTTAAGCTCCTTAATCAGTATTATTACTTCAATAATAATACTATTGATAAAAATAGTAAATTTTGTAAGAATTTTAAGTATGAGCTTTTTCATAGATCTAATGTTAGTCTTCCTCCTTGTTTCTGGTAGAAATATTATTATTTGGACTGACCCTTTTTTTTTTTAAAGTATATGTTTGTAGTTGGGGGAGGGATTTTTTATTAATTTTTTATTAGTAGTTTTAGTAATATTAGTAGTAATTTTTGTTCTTTTTGTTTTTTTTTTTTTTTTTGGTTTCTTTGTAAAAAAAGCTTTATTAGCTCTCTATATATGATAATTTGACGATTTTTTTTTTCTTTTATTAATATGGATCGGAGTAGTAAAATTTGTTTATAACATAATATCGAAGGAAAATTAACATACAAAGTTCGAGCTCGAAAAGAAGATGGGTGTTTTCCTCTTTGAAAATGTTTTTTATGTAATTATGTGAGTAATTAGTTTTGTACTTGTTAGAGTAATACGTAGTAAAATCTCATTCTTTCTTAATTAATCAAGGCATTTTGTTGGATTTTATTTTATTTATTTCCTAAATTTTGTTAGTTGTTGTTTTCTTTCTTAATCAAGGAATACTAGTCCTACTAGTTAGGAGTACTACTTGTTAGTCCCTTGGTATGAATTCGATGGTTGGTTTTAATTTGGTCCGTTGATTTATGTACTTGAGTTTACTTTATTAAATTTGAGGAAATTATGATCCTATAAAATTTGGGAGTAAATATATGCTATTATATCTCTTTAATTAACTCAATAAATGTATTAGAATCATGACTACTATTGGTCATTTGGTCAACGCAGTTGTAGGCTTACAAACAGCTTTCTCAAATTTTTTAGTACACCGTACTTGTAGCTTAATTGTTAAGTTGTAACCTCTTTGTTTCTTTTTCTTTTTCTCTTTTTATTTTAATATGGAGTAAGTTACAAGAGTTTTCTTTGTTTTTGTATTGGTTTTTGTTATACTTCATAATTCACTATACATGCATGAAACTTTCAGTTATCTACACTAGGGTGAAAGCTTAGGGTCTGTTCTCCTTGACTGAACTGAACTGAAATGAATATTTTATAAGAGAAGGAAATTAGGAGCTGAAATGAACTGAATTTCAACGTATGAGAACAGACCCTTAGTTTTCACTTTGGTTTTGGATCAACTAATCGGCTCGAATACAATCTCAAATATAAACTCAGCTCAATCTTTATATTTTGAGTTCAATTTATTTTATAACAGTTCACGATCTAATATGATTTAAAAAGCAACAAAAGAAACTCTTTGTATTTATAAATAGATTCATGAATATAGAGTGCAATGTGACTTTTTATTATTTATAGAGACTCATATAAGCAAAGTTTGTAATAATTGTCAACCTAGGGATACAAAATTAGATGAGTAAAAGTCTCAAAAGACTCATACAAATAAATATAATATTAATAATAATAATCCCTCTAATCCAAGGTACTTAAGCCGTTAATCAAATAAAATTACAAAAATTAATGTACCTAAATTTGTTTAAGTAAGATGAGAAAATTTGATTATAGTAGTGGTGGGTAAGTAAAGTAGAAAAAGTCATACAGGGAACCGTGAGTCATACTTTTACTACGACTTCCTTTAACTTTTGTAATTTTTTAAATATACACGTATTATTGGCTTACCTGTTTTGGAGGGTGTAAAACTTTGAATTTGCGCCAAATCTTCAATTTCAATGTCCTTTTTTTTTAGCTCAAAGATGATTTGCTAAGGTTAGAGTATCTTGCTGATTACCAGGCTGTTTGACGTGTAAAAGATAGTTTGTGGTTTTCTTTGCTGTGAATTGTGATCCTGCCTACATCACATTATTTGATGTTAGTTGTAGCAAGGACTTCGAGTCGATTATAGGCTAGACTGAGGCACTAGTCATGTTGGGGAAGCGATTAGAACCCTTGACCATTGGTAGACAAGTTAACGTTCCAATCACTAAACTACTACGGAGCACTAAGTTTGAGCAATATAATTCACTTTGTATTTTATCTGGTAGGGCACGTGGCTTAACAGGACATATAATGGCCATTGGTTATGTAAGACGTGGGCCTCTTACTCTTCCGGTTTTCCATTTACCTCAATGTGTTTGGTCGCAGATACTTAACCAAAAGTACCGTGATGATTAAGATCAAATTAGGGTTATTTTTCCTAACAATAAAATAATGGCTCGGTTGAACACTTGAACCACACATATATTAGACCTTTGAGATGTAATGCAGAGTTGGATTGGGCTTCAGGCTATATTGGGTCGGCCTTTATGCAAGATGAGTGGAATCCAAAACTTGGTGATTAGCTAAAATTGTGTGAAAATCAAAAAATTACATGTGCTAAGACTGCTAACCTTTTTTTCACTTTGCATCTAAAAATCATTTGAAATCATTACTTTCTCGATCAAATAGCCACCTTTGAAATCATTACATATATCAGTACTTTTACGGCTACTTGAAATCTAGTTGCATTTTATTTTTGTGTAAGTCCTCAATTTGTTGAATAGGATACTATTCTTTTAGATCAACTTATTTCTAGGACTTGTTCTCTTCAACTTATTTCAGATACTTATTACTTATTTCTTAATAAATTCATATTAGATTCGAAAAATTCAGATCAGACCAGATCAGAACTTTTGATTATCATTTACTTATTGCTAAATATCGTTAATTGCGTATTAAATTTTTTTTATAAAAATTACATATTTAAAAAATTCATAATGAGACAAATCTAACGAGATCCATTTTGATAATATTTTTCTTTATAGATTAGTATTAAAATGCGGTCAAAGTTTAGTCAAAATGTTAAATCAGTTCAGACCAAACCAGATAAGAAAAATTCAGATCAGACCTTAAAAAATTCAGACCAGATCCACTTGTTTCAGGTGAAGAGAACAAGTCCTTAATTCAATTAAATTTAGCTTAGCTTAATTCATTTTTCTACTTTAATTTAGTATAGTTTAGTTCAGTTCAATCTAACAATTTAGCTATAAAAAAAAAACGAGACTTAAATAGAGTTAGGGTTTTGTGCTGTTTCAAAATAACTGTACCACTATTTATTTTCATTTTTTAACTATCTAGAGGAAAACAAAATATAAAATCATGTAATAACCCATCAAATATGAAACTTGCTTGATTTATTCTCCTCCGCTAAAAAGCCAACCGAAGGTAATAACTGGGTTGTCAAATTGCAGCCTTACAGGAGTGATAAAATTAAGAAAAATGTTATACATATCCCTTAGGGCTACATATAAGCATTAAATTTACACTCGAAAATCGTAAAAAGTTAAGAAATCATAAAAATATAAACACTAATTATACTGATTTACGCGTGTTTTTGTCATAAATTCCTAATTTTATACAATTTTCAAGAGTGTATTTAATGTTTATATTACATTACCTAAAATTAAATGTCGTAAATTAGTTCAATGTATGTCTCCAATCCACCAATACTGAAGAATTGGCAAAATAAGGTCAAAATTCTTGACCTACCAAGCATCGAAATTTATAACGTACTCTTGACTTTAATGAAAACCATGTATTCATGTTCATTAATTTAGATCACGGATTTCCTCCTTTATTCTTGCTCTCAAATTTCTGAAGTCATGAAAAGTACAAGGGTTCACGGAATCAAGGGGACTTGTAACTTACAATAACCTAATTGCATGCGCATTATTTGTGCTTCTTATGTACATTATATAGTTATTCATAGCTAATTTTCAGATTTTATTTGGTGAGAAATAGTTAAAATTTTGGGTGATAGTATAAAATTATATCAACAATACAAATTATTGTAGTGCTATGTATACTTTTTCTATATAACAAGTATTTCATAATGTACACTAAGGATGAATCCGACAACTTTTTACATAATAACATTCAATTTCTGTGTAAAAAAAAAAAAAAAAAAAAAAATTTCTTTTTCATTTGTTTCAGTAGCAAATATAATGGTCAGAGTAGAGTATGTAGACAAAGTGAAATGATATTTTTACAATCTCGCCTTTCATTTATATTCTCATTACTCTTACGGCAATTATATGGTTCATAGCTTAAAAATCCAAAATAAATTTACAGAGCTTTTGTATTTGCCTTGACTCCCTTGAGTAATATTGTGATTTGTGACCAGCTTATTAGATCATTATCTCCTGGTTAAAACTTTGCTGGTACTTGGCACATGCTATATTTAATTTATTCTAGTTGCTCTCATTCAGCCCAAATTATTAGACCTAGTCTTTAATCGCCCCAATGGCCAAAGCCCAATTCGTCGTAGTCCACTTGAGGCCTGACATTTAGAGTTTTTTTTTTTTTTAAGAGAAACACAACTCACAAGTAGGGGTGAGCATGGGACGGGTACCCGTACCGTTAGTACTAACGATTCGGGTACCCGGTAACCAAAATCACTAAAAAGTGATACCCATAACCGAAACCGATAAGTTCGGGTATCCGAATTTCGGGTACCTGGACTTTCGGATCGGTTATCGGGTACCCAATAAGATATCCAATAATGATAATTAAACTTAATTATGTAGTTATTATGATACGTAGTATAATTTACAACTAATTAAAAACAATACCATATAATCTTGAACAAATTATTAATAATATTACTAATCATTGATATTATAAAGTGATTATGAAGTAAAGTAAAAGTTTAGATTTATATTAATAGATTTAAGTTGGGAAAAAAAGCAAAAAAAATGCTTATCGGATCGAATCGGATAACCGTTAATTTTAAAATGATACCCATAACCATACCCGATAACAAATTATCGGTACGGGTACCCGAACCGTTATAGTTATCGGATCTGGTACCCTAATTTTCGGAACGGTTACGGATCAGTTTTTCGGATTTTTGGTTTTTTGGGTAGTTTTGCTTAGCCCTACTCACAAGGGTAGGGGCAGTAAGGTTGAGAATCGATCTTAGGATCTGACATTTACATTTGCGTAGTACTGCGTATAAGTGTATAACACTTCCTTCATCGTTTTTTATGTGTAACACTTTCTTAAATGAAAATACTACTCATTATATATATATATATATATATATATTTTATTATTTATTTTTTTTTTTATTTTTTTTTTTTTTGTCATCTATAACACTCTCTACTAGAGCTGTCAATTCGGATAAATGGATCGGGCTTGAGTCGGGTTTAGGTCGGGTTTAATTCAGGTTTTCACGGGTTAAAACAGGTTAGGGTAATTCTCGAGTTCGAGTCGGGTTCGGTTCAAGTTAATTAATAATTTGCGGGTTAGAATTAGGTTGGGTCATTCTCGGAGTTTGAGTCGGTTCGGCTCAAGTCAATAATTTGCGGGTTATAATCAGGTTGGGTAATTTCCAAACCGGGTCATTCTCGGATTCAAGTCGGGTTATGTTCAAGTCAATAATTTGCAAGTTACAATCAGGTCGGGTCATTTCCAAGTCAGGTCATATTCGGGTTCAACTAATTATAAATAAATAATTATCATTTTTATCAAGCTAATTATTTCCTTTGACTATAATATATATGGCAATATACTAGGGAACTATAATTTCCTCTGATCAGAAATTGGTTCTTCGAATGGTGGTTGGCCTCAACAAAACCGACTACGACACGGTTGCTACGATGATTGCTCAGACTGACCCTTTGCCCACTTTCAACAACGCCCGTTCGCGCCTTCTTCTGGAGGAGACGCGGCGGAACAACGACACCTCCAACCCACCATCTTCCTTTGTCGCTCAACAACACCAATCGAGTGCTGCGACAGAGCCTTCACAGCAGCAACCCTCGGCTTCCGGCGGTGGCCGTGGCAGTGGCACCGGCGCCGGTCGTGGCAGAGGCGGGGGAAAGGGGGGTCGAGGCAAAGGCCGAGGCCAAGGTCGTGGCCAAGCTAGAGGTTCCCCTCAACAGCAGCAACCTTCGAATCAGGCCCCTCAACAATCTTCACAAGCTGGGCCAACTGGCCAACCATGGGCCCAACAAGGCTCTTGGCCCCAACAACAACCTAATTGGCCACAATGGGCTCTCCCACCATCCCCATTCCCCACTACGGGTCATTATCTGCAGCGGCCCAGTCCACCAAATCAGCAGGCCTACTATGTTGGAGCTCCGATGTATGGACCGCCTATGACGCCCACCGATCTTGGGAGTGCCTACTCTTCACCGGGATTGTCTACACCGGATAACGGGTGGTATATGGACTCGGGAGCCACCTCTCACATGACTCACACTTCCGGTAATCTTCTTCCCCTATTTAATTTAAGCACTAATAATCATATTTTAGTTGGTAATGGTCATCGCATTCTAATAACTGGTTATGGTCATACCTCTTTTCCGAACAAACTTACACTTCGAGATGTCCTCCTTGCCCCTCAAATTATTAAAAACCTTATTTTAGTTCGTAAATTTACCTCTGACAATTCGGTTTCCATTGAATTTGACCCTAATGGTTTTTCAGTGAAGGACCTACGAACGGGGAGGGTAATCACCAGATGCAATAGTTCCAGAGATCTTTATCCCATCACCACCAATGATCCAAGTGCTTGTCTTGCCACCTCACTCACCACAGTCGCTCCCTATACTTGGCATGATCGTCTAGGACACCCGGGAGCCCCCTCTTTAAGTTTTCTTAGGAGCAATAATTTTATTAATTGTAATAAGGAGCATACCTCCAGTTTTTGCAATTCTTGTCAAATAGGGAAACATGTTAGACTTCCTTTTTTTAATTCCAATAATAATACTTCTTGTGCTTTTGATATTATTCATGCCGATTTGTGGACTTCTCCTATTCGTAGCATTAATGGTCACAAATATTATTTAGTTCTCCTTGATGACTTTACTCATTATTTATGGACTATTCCTTTAGCTACAAAATCTCAAGCCTTCCAAAGTTTTCTAATTTTCAAACAATATGTGCAAACTCAATTTGAACGTCCTATTAAATCCTTTCAAAGTGACCATGGTCGAGAATTCGACAATGATCCGTTCAAAAATTTTGCCATGATAGTGGAATGGTCTTTAGATTCTCATGTCCTCAAACCTCATCTCAAAATGGAAAAGCGGAACGCATGATCCGCACCATCAATAATGTCAATCGAACCCTTCTTTTTCATGCTTCCTTGCCTCCTTCGTTTTGGTCGCATGCTCTTGAGACCGCTACTTATCTTCTTAACATCTTACCAACTAAGACCCTTAAGAACATAACTCCGGCTCAAGCTCTTTTTAGGAAAAATCCCTCTTATGATCATCTTCGGGTTTTTGGTTGTCTATGTTTCCCAAATTTGTCGGCTACAATGCCTCACAAACTTGCTCCTCGCTCCACTCCTTATGTCTTTTTGGGGTATCCTTCTAATCATTGTGGGTATAAGTGCCTTGATCTTTCCTCAAATAAGGTCATTATATCTCGTCATGTAACTTTTGATGAACTCACTTTTCCATATAGAAATATAGGAATTTATTCTTTGAAAGATTACAATTTCTTGGGCACGGATGAACATTCCCCCATTTTCACACACCTATACCTTCGATACTCCAACCCCAATCAGCCCACACACCCGCAGGCAGGCCGCGGCCCAGACCCACAACCCGCAGCCCGCCTGCGGATCCCTCTGCCAACCCATCATCACTCCCCACCTGTCAGCCCACACCACTCCCCTGTCCAACCCAATTCGCCACACTCACCATCTGACAGGCCCGGCTCCCAACACAGCCTACCTGGGCTTTCCCAAACCAGCCCATCACCTTCCCAAGGCCAACAACCCACTCTTATTTACACACCCCCCCCTTTACGGGGAGCCCCCCCCCCCCCCATACGACCCACATGCCCCCCACCTCCTTCCCCCCTGTAACCCGAAGCCAAAGAGGCATCTTCAAGCCCAACTCCAAGTTCAATCAGTCTGCTATGGTCACTTCGGGCCCCACTCACCAAAAATCTCCTATTCCAAAATCATATAAACAGGCCTTAAATGACCAAAATTGGAATGCGGCGATGAAGGATGAGTACAGTGCTTTAATTAAAACGGGGACATGGTTATTGGTGCCTAGACCTGCGGGGGTGAATATTGTAAATTGTATGTGGCTCTTTAAGCATAAATACAACTCTAATGGTGACCTTGAAAGGCACAAATCTCGTCTTGTATGTGATGGCAGGTCGCAGGAAATTAGTGTGGATTGTGATGAGACGTTCAGTCCGGTAGTTAAACCGGCCACTATTCGCACTGTTCTCAGTTTAGCTTTGGCTAAAAAGTGGTCGATACATCAATTAGATGTCAAAAATGCCTTCTTACATGGTGATTTGCAGGAAACTGTTTATATGCATCAACCTCCGGGTTTCGTTGATCGGAGGGCACCCTCTCATGTTTGTCGGCTACGCAAGGCTCTCTATGGTTTGAAACAAGCTCCCAGAGCTTAGTACCAACGCTTTGCGAATTTTCTTATTAAGTTGGGTTTTGTCATTACTTAAAGTGACAACTCTCTCTTTACTTTCCGGCAGGGGGATGATATGGCATATTTGCTCTTATATGTTGATGATATTATTTTAGCTACCTCATCTGGCAGGTTGCGCACATGGATCATCTCTCAGTTGCAAACTGAGTTTCCCATGTCTGACTTGGGACCTCTGAGTTATTTTTTGGGTATTGCAGTAACCCGAAAACCTTCTTATTTGCTACTTTCGCAGGAAAAGTATGCACAGGAGATTTTAGAGCGTGCAGGGATGGCCTCTTGTAAACCTGCAGCCACTCCCGTTGACACTAAGTCCAAACTTAGTGCAAATGCAGGGCCACCTTTTTGGGATCCTACTTTGTATCGCAGTTTAGCAGGTGCTCTTCAGTACCTCACTTTCACCAGGCCAGATATTTCTTATGCGATGCAACAGGTGTGTCTCTTCATGCATGATCCCCGAGAACCTCACTATGAGGCATTGAAACGCATTCTACGTTATGTTCAGGGTACCATTGATCACGGTTTACATTTATATCCTACTGTTTCTCATCGTCTTATTACTTACACTGACGCTGACTGGGGAGGTTGTCCCGATACCCGACGATCCACTTCGGGCTACTGTTGTTTTCTTGGGGACAACCTCGTATCTTGGTCATCTAAGCGTCAGCACACATTGTCTAAGTCGAGTGCAGAAGCAGAGTATCGAGGCGTCGCAAATGTTGTCTCTGAGGCGTGTTGGCTACGTAATCTCTTACTTGAGCTACATTGTCCTCTACGGCAGGCTACTATTGTTTATTGTGATAATGTCAGTGCAATCTACCTTTCTGGCAATCCAGTACAGCACCAACGCACCAAACATGTGGAGATGGATATTCATTTTGTTCGAGAAAAGGTTGCTTTGGGGCAAGTCCGGGTCCTTCACGTTCCTACTAGATATCAGTTTGCAGACATTTTCACTAAAGGCCTACCGCGGGAGTTATTTCTGGAATTTAGGTCCAGTCTTAGCGTACAACCTCCTCCCGCTACGACTGCGGGGGTGTGATATATATTATATTTAGGATAATATTTGTCACAGATTAGGATATATTTAATGTATATTTTGTATGTTTATCGTATCTAGGAATCCTATCGTGATTAGCCTAGGATTGTAAACTCTATATATTTGATCAATGGTACACACTCCAGATTGAGGAGTTTTCCCGAAATCTAACATTTAACTCTTAAATTTGAAGATGATGCTCCTTCTTTTGCTGGCCTGAACCGACTTGGTCTCCCAAGACAAAATGCTTTGATGAACAATCATAAGTTGTTCTAAATTGCATTTAAGGTGATTTGAAATCGGGTCAGGAACAATTTGGATTGAATTTATGTCGGGTCAATAACAAGTCATGTTAATTTCGAGTCGAGTAAGTAACAGATCGGGTTGAATTTTTGGGTTGGGTAAGTAATAGGTTAGGTAAAATTCGGGTTGGGTCAATAACAAGTCAGGTTGAATTTGGGTCAGGTCAATAACAAGTCGGGTTTATAGCAGGTTGGGTTAAATTCGAGTCGGGTTAGGAACGAGTCGGGTTGAATTCAGATCAGGTTAGTAACAAGTCGGTTTAATTTCGGGTTTTGACGGGTTAAAACGGGTTTGGGTCAATTTCGGTTCAATTCGAGTTATGTGCAAGTTAATTAAATTGGCCGTTATAAACAAGTAAATCGATGCAAGTTGTAAACCGGTAAATTGGCCTTTTGAAAGCAAATTGAATGGTTCCACACCCCCAATTGGACTCCCGGAAGGCATTAAGGACCATGCTAAACATTTCGGCATTTTTTATTTTCGGGTGAAAAAAGTAAAAAAAAATCCAAAAATGAAGGTTAATATATCCACGTTTTTTGAGAAATTTTGGAGGTTTCGGGGTCCAGTATCGAAAAGTCTTGAAATTCTGTGAGATACATCTCGGGGTCATATAATTTCGTTTGAAACCATATATGATCATTATTTGTTGTCATAATTTTCGTGGTAGGCTTGAATTAATGAAATCGGTGCAAGTTGTAAATCGGTAAATTGGTTGTTTAAAGGCAAATTGGATGGTTCCACCCACCCAATTAGACTCCCGGAGGGTATTACGGACCATGGTAAACATTTCGGAAATTTTTTTTCAGGGCGAAAAAAATTAAAAAAAATTCAAAATTGAAGGCTAATATCCATGCTTTTTGAGAAATTTTGGAAGTTTCGGGGCCCGGTGTAGAAAAGTATTAATATTTTAATTTTTTTTTACCAAAAAAAAAAGTATTAATATTTTAGGGGATACATCTTGGGGTCATATAATGTCATTTGGGACCATATATGATCATTATGTGTTGTCATAAATGTTCGTAGTAGGCTTGAGTTAATGAAATTCGTGCAAGTTGTAAACCGGTAATTAAATTGGTCGTTTAAAGGCAAATTGGATGGTTCCATCAACCTAATTGGACTCCTGGCCTGGAGGGTATTAGGGACCATAGTAAACACTTCGGAAACTTTTTAATTCCGGGTGAAAAAAGTCAAAAAATTCCAAAATTAAAGACTAATATCCACGTTTTTTGAGAAATTTTGGAGGTTTCGAGACCCGGTGTCGAAAGGTCTTGAAATTTTAAGAAATACATCTCGGGGTCATATAATGTTGTTTGGAACCATATATGATCATTATTTGTTGTCATAAATGTTCATGGTAGGTTTGATTTAATGAAATCGGTGCAAGTTATAAACCGGTAAATTGGCCGTTTAAAGGCAAATATGATGGTTCCACCCACCAAATGGGAATCCCGAACGGTATTAGAGACCATAGTAAACATATCGGTAATTTTTATTTCCAGGCGAAAAAAAAGTCAAAAAATTCTCAAATTTGAAGGCTATATATCCATGCTTTTTGAGAAATTTTGGAGGTTTCGGGGCCCAATATCGAAAAGCTTTGAGATTCTAGACAATACATATCGAGGTCATATAATGTTGTTTGGAACAATATATGATCACTATTTGTTGTCATAAATGTTCGTGGTAGGCTTGAGTTAATGAAATCGGTGCAAGTTGTAAACCGGTAAATTGGTCATTTAAAGGCAAATAGGATGGTTCCACCCCCCCCCCCCAATTGGACTCCCGGATGGTATTAGGGACCATGGTAAACATTTCGGAAATTTTTATTTCCGGGCAAAAAAAATTAAAAAAATTCCAAAATTGAAGGCTAATATCCACGCTTTTTTGAGAAATTTTTGAGGTTTCGGGGCCCGGTGTCGAAAAGCCTTTAGATTTTAGGGGATAAATCTCGGGGTCATATAATGCCGTTTGGAATCATATATGATCATTATATGTTGTCATAAATGTTTGTGATAGGCTTGAGTTTATGAAATCGACGCAAGTTGTAAATCGGTAAATTGGTCGTTTAAAGGCAAATTGGATGATTCCACCCACCCAGTTGAACTCCCAGAGGGTATTAGAGACCATGGTAAACATTTCGGCAATTTTTTATTTTCGGGCGAAAAAAAGTTAAAAAAAATTCAAAAATTAAAGGCTATCCATACTTTTTGAGAATTTTTGGAGTCTTCGGGGCCCGGTGTCGAAAAGTTTTGATATTTTAGGGATATGTCGTTTGGAACCATATTTGATCATTATTTGTTGTCATAAATGTTCGTAGTAGGCTTGAATTAATGAAATCGGTGTAAGTTGTAAAACAATAAATTGGTCGTTTAAAGACAAATTGGACTGTTCCACCCAGCCAATTGGACTCCCGGAGGTTATTTGAAACCATGGTAAACATTTCGGTAATTTTTATTTTCGGGTAAAAATAAGTAAAAAATTCCAAAATTGAAAGTTAATATCCACGTTTTTTGAGAAATTTTTGAGGTTTCAGGTAGACCTGTCAATTCGGGTAAACGGGTCGGGTTAGTGTCTGTAAGAGTGGGTCGGGTCAACTCGGATCGGTCAAGTCTGGTCAATTCGGATTAATTCCATAACCTATGCGGGTCGGGTTTGGGTTGGGCCATGCTTGATTCGCGTCACGTCAGGTCATACTTCTTATCGGGTTTGGGTCGGGTTAATAACAGGTCGGGTTACATTCGAGTCGAATGAACAATAGGTCGGGTTTAATTCGGGTTTTCACGCACTAAAACAGATTAGGGTAATTCTCGGGTTCGGTTCAAGTCAATAATTTCCGGGTTAGAATCAGGTCGGGTCATTCTCGGGTTTGAGTCGGGTTCGATTTTAGTCAATAATTTGCGGGTTATAATCAGGTCGGGTCGTTATCGGGTTCAAGTCGGGTTCGATTCAAGTCAATAATTTGGGCGTTATAATCAGGTTGGGTCATTTCCAAGTCGGGTCATTCTTGGAGTCAAGGCAGGTTATGTTCAAGTCAATAATTTGCAGGTTACAATCAGGTCGGGTCATTTCCATGTCAGGTCATATTCGGGTTCAACTAACTATAAATAAATAATTATCATTTTTATCAAGCTAATTATTTCCTTTGACTATAATATATATGGCAATATACTAGGGAACTATAATTTATAATTTAGGAAGATAATTATCTCCTTTGACCATACAACAAATATATACTACTTCCTCCGTTCTTTTTTTATTGCACCATGAGGGATTTCACGCTTGCCAATGCATTTTTTTAGCTATTAATATCTTCATTATACTTTTGTAAAAATTATTAAAATTTGATATTTGAAAAAAATATTTCGAGACGAATCTAACTAGATCCCACATGACTATATTTTTCCAAATGAGTAAATCACAAATGATAGTCAAAGAAGATTAAGTGAATAGTGTAAAAGTCCTAATGCAAATGGCCGGTGCAATAAAATAAAAACGGAGGAAGTATATTTAACTCTTAAATTTGAGGATGATGCTCCTTCTATTGCTGGCCTGGACCGACTTGGTCTCCCTAGACAAAATGCTTTGATGAACAATAATAAGGTGGTCTAAATTGCATTTAAGGTGATTTGAAATCGGGTCAGGAACAATTTAGGTTGAATTTAGGTCGGGTCAATAATAAGTCGTGTTGATTTCGAGTCGGGTTAGTAACAGTTCGGATTGATTTTTTGAGTCAGGTTAATAATAGGTATGGTAAAATTCGGGTCGGGTCAATAACAAGTCGGGTTGAATTTGGGTCAGGTCAATAACAAGTCGGGTTGATTTTGGGCCGGGTTTGTAACAGGTTGAGTTAAATTCGGGTCGGGTTAGGAATGGGTCGGGTTGAATTCAGGTCAGGTTAGTAAGAAGTCGGGTTAAATTCGGGTTTTGACGGGTTAAAACAGGTTTGGGTCAATTTCGATTCAAGTCGGGTCGGGTTCAAGTCAATAATTACAGGTTACATTCGGGTCGGGTCATCTCCGGGTCAGTTCATGTTCGGGTTCGGGTCTCATATACTCGGGTCTAGGGTTGGTTTCAGGTCGAGTCAGGTCGGGTTTGGGTCACCATTTTTTCGGGTTCAGATGGGTCGGTTAACAATCGGGTTTGAGTCGGTATTTCGGATCGGGTCAACTTTTGACATCTCTACTCTCTACACCAATCTTTAATCAAAGGTTTGTAGGCGTTTGTTATTATATACATCCAGTGTACAGTACACCTAAGGTTGCTTACTCCTATTTTGATAATTAAAGTAAAATACTACATATATAGTTATTGCTCTATTGGGATATTATGAGATATTAGGAGATAATAGTGAATATATTTTGTTATATGATAATATTGTAGAGAATATTTGGGTATATCTTGACCTTGTCCTCCAAGTATACCTAGGTTATTTATATTGTATGTGGCCGTTCATATTGAATGAGAAATACAGAGAGAATTATTCATTATATTTTATCATGGTATCAAGAGCTTAGGTTTGATCCAACAATAATTTACTAGAGATTGCAATTATACGTAATATTCATTATTACGCATAACCTTTAGAGATTATGAGAGTTCACAAACATCATTTAATTTTTTTTTTTCTCAAAGCACCTGTGAGTGACTATTATTTGTGATTCCATTGATGGATGGTGATCAGAATTTGGTGAAGGCCGCACACGTTGATGTGGGTGGTCTTGCGGGAGTGACTTCAATTCAAGTTCAACAATTGTTGGACTACTTGACATCCATTAAATCCAAGTTTCATGATAAAAATGATTTGGGTTGGATAAAAGATACATGGGCCTCAAATCATGTAACATGTGATTTGTCTCTTTTGACCAATGTGAGCCATTGTCCGGTGGGATTGCCGGATGGAAAAAATGCTAACGCATCAAAAATTGGATCGGTGATATTGCAAGGGGGTTTAAAAATCGACAATGTTCTTTATGTACCCCAATTAAATTGCAATTTAATTTCGGTGACTCAATTGAGTGACGAATCTAATTGTATTATGCAATTTACTAACAAATTTTGTGTTATACAGGACCTCACAACGAGGAATGTGATTGGAGCAGGTGAACGAGTAGATGGACTTTATTATTTTCGGGGTGTTTCTATGGTGAAGGCGATGAAGATAGACGGGGATCATTCCACAGAGTTGTGGCATAAACGATTGGGGCATCCTTCGGGAAAAGTATTTCAACAGCTTCCTTTTGTGAGTCGTAGTAGTACTAAATTTAAATCATGTGATGTGTGTCCTCGGGCAAAACAACATAGGAGTAGTTTCCCTTTGAGTCAAAATAAAGCAAGCCGAATTTTTGAGCTTGTTCACTTAGATTTATGGGGGCCTTACAAGACTCCATCGTCTTGTGGTGCCCATTATTTTTTGACTATAGTAGATGACTACTCTATGGGTGTGTGGACTTATTTGTTAAAAAATAAAACGGAAGTTGAGTATATGTTTCTTAATTTTGTTGCGATTTTTCGACGTCAATTTTTTCAAGAAATTAAAGTGGTCCGTAGTGATAATGGTACGGAATTCAATTCCTTGAAAGAGTATTTTTTTGACAATGGGATTTATTTTGAGACCTCATGTGTGGGCACGCCTCAACAAAATGGGTGTGTTGAGAGAAAACATCAACATATTTTGAATGTTGCTAGAGCCTTACGATTTCAAGCAAATTTACCTTTAAAATTTTGGGGGGAGTGTGTGCCAGCGGCATGTCATTTAATTAATAGAACTCCTTCTCGATTGCTTGATTATAAAACCCCTTGTGACGTGTTATTTGGCAAACCACTTTCATATGAGTATATTCGGGTGTTTGGGTGTTTGTGTTATGCGCACAATCTAAAAACTAAGGGTGATAAGTTTGCGAGTCGAAGCCGAAAGTGTGTATTTATAGGATATCCTTTCGGCAAAAAGGGGTGGAAGGTTTATGATTTAGAGACCCGGGAAATTTTTGTTTCAAGGGATGTGATTTTTAATGAGAGTGAATTCCCGTTCATTGCTTCTAGTATGAACAAATATTTGATGAATGCCTCGTTGCCTCGTAATGTTAGGAATTGTGATGTTAGGAGTGTGAGTGATGATGAGTGATGTGTGGCAGAGAATGTGTATTGTGAAGGGCATGATGCGGTGCAAGAGGGAGATGTGAGAGATGATGGTGTTGCGGGGTCAGCAGGGGGATCCGCAGCTGGGCTGCGGCAAGAGCCCACACACTGCGACCAGGCTGCGGAGGAGCCTGCCAGCCCCTCTTCCGTGAGCTCTGGTGCGGCAAATGAGAGCAGCAGCCTGCAACTGTCCATTGGACAGCAGACTGGCAGTGACCACTCTGCTCAGGTTGAGCAGCAAGGTGTGCAACAAGGGGATCGAAGCAACATAGCAAGGGAAACCGAGGCCTTGGGTAAAGGCATGAGACCGAAAATTCCGAATGTGAAACTCCGCGACTATGTGACACACACAATCAGAAATAAAAGTCCATCTACATCAACTCATAGTTCACCTGCGACACCGCTTTCCTCACGTACTGTTTATTCTATTACACATTGTATTGACACTCACCGATTCTCTGCAAAACATAGAAAATATATTGCAGCGATCACAGGAGGAAATGAGCCTAAGAGTTTTAAGGAAGCCATGAAGCATGAGGGTTGGAGAAAAGCTATGGCCGAGGAGATAGCTGCTCTTGAAGCACAAGGGACTTGGGTCCTTGAAAAATTACCACCAGGGAAGAAGGCACTAGGAAGCAAGTGGGTATACAAGGAGAAATATGATGAGCATGGTAATCTGCAACGATTAAAAGCTAGATTGATAATTTTTGGCAATCATCAAGTTGAAGGTTTGGACTACACTGAGACATTTGCACCTGTGGCAAAGATGGTGACAATGCGAACATTTCTTGTCGTAGCTGCAGTGAAAAATTGGGAAGTGCATCAGATGGACGTCCACAATGCATTTCTACATGGTGACTCGGAGGAAGAGGTATACATGAAAATTCCCCCTGGTTTTGATAAAAACAACTCTGACAAAGTTTGCAGGATGAAAAAATCTATATATGGTCTCAAACAGGCTCCCCGATGTTGGTTTGCAAAGCTAGCCACAGCTTTAAAATCTTATGGCTTTAAACAGTCATATTATGATTATTCTCTATTTACTCTGACAAAGGGAAAGATGCAGCTTAATGTGTTAGTATATGTCGATGATTTAATTATTGCAGGGAATGATAAATCTGCTATGATTAACTTTAAGTCATACTTGGGAAATTGCTTTAAGATGAAAGATCTTGGAGTGTTGAAATACTTTTTGGGGCTAGAGGTAGCCCGGAATGCACAGGGAATATTTATGTGTCAGAGGAAATATGTGATTGACATTATTTCTGAGGCTGGTTTACTAGATGCTAAACCTGCAGAGTTCCCTATGGAACAAAATCACAAGTTGGCTTTGGCTCAGGGAGAGTTTTTTCATGATGTGGAGAAATATCGTCGTCTCATAGGCCGGCTGATTTATTTGTCTGTTACGAGACCAGATTTAGCATATTCTGTTCATATTTTATCACAGTTTATGCAAAATCCCAGGATTGCTCATTGGGAAATAGCTCTGCGAGTTGTTAGATATTTGAAGAAGAGTTCGGGACAGGGAATTTTATTGAGATCTGATAGTGCTTTACAGTTGGAAGGTTGGTGTGATTCAGATTGGGCAGGTTGTCCTCTTTCTAGACGATCCTTGAGTGGTTGGTTTGTGCTTCTTGGTTTGTCCCCAGTGTCATGGAAAACCAAGAAACAACCTACTGTTGCTCTTTCTTCATCAGAAGCAGAATATCGTTGTATGAATGCAACGACTTGTGAATTAAAGTGGTTGAAACGGCTTCTTGGTGACTTAGGTGTTAAACATGAGAATGGGATGCACCTTTATTGCGACAGTCAGTCAGCGTTATATATTGCGCAGAATCCAGTGTTTCATGAACGAACAAAACATATTGAATCTGATTGTCATTTTGTTCGGGATGCGATTACAGATGGGATGATTATACCTTCGTATGTTCCTACGACGGTACAGTTAGCTGACATTTTTACAAAGGCTTTGGGAAAAGCTAAGTTCGAGTTTCTTCTTCGCAAGTTGGGCATTTGTGACCCGTATGCTCCAACTTGAGGGGGGGTATTGGGATATTATGAGATATTAATTAAGAGATAATAGTGAATATATTTTGTTATACGATAATATTGTAGAGAATATTTGGGTATATCTTGTCCTTGTCCTCCAAGTATACCTAGGTTATTTATATTGTATGTGGCCGTTCATATTGAATGAGAAATACAAAGAGAATTATTCATTATATTTTATCATGGTCTTTTAATTATCAAATGGACAAAAATTAACCTTAGCACATCTTATATCCGAGTGTAAAAAATAATTTTCAATCTTTGATCAACTAACATTATTCTCTAATCTTTAGGGCCTGTTTACATTTACTGAGTTGAGCTGAACTGAACTGTTCAGATCTAAACTGAACTGAGCTGAGCTAAAATGAATATTTTATGAGAAAAGAAAATTAAGAGCTGAACTAAACTAAAATTAAGATGAAGTAAACATACCCTTAATATGTTAAATAACTTATTTTTCTCCCTTAATTACTAGCCTCATATTGGGAGGCATGTTCAAATCGTCATACACTTGACTACCTACAAGTCTACAACAATGCTATTGCTAAACCTAAATAATAAACATCCAACGTCAAAATATAAAATAATAATGCCTACAACATCACTACATAATAGGATAAACTCATAGAGTCATATAGACTTGTAGAGTAGGTATATTATGGCCGCATATATTTTAGAATGACAGTTTTAAATTCTTTCGGCTACGTTTTTAGATACAGTCCAAAAATGTATCACTCTAAAATCGATTCTAATTGATACTTGATATTCATATGCATCCATTTTCTAACATTATTATTTTTGTAACCCTTGATATATTATACTATATATTATAACTCTTTTTTTAAAAAATCTTTTGAGTTTGTCCTTAATGATGATGAATGACTTAGATGCATTTAATTTAGTTTCTTTTGCGGCTTACCAATTTATCTAGCTTCGTCTAGTTCATTGGATATGCAAGATGGATATCCCTTTTTATTATCATTATTACTAAATTAATTAGGGAATCAAGTTAATGTGTCTTGATCCAAAATAGACAAAGTAGACTACTTAATTCATGGAATTGACCAAATGATGGAATTAACTTCTGTGAATATATATGCATTTTTTTTTATTTGTTAGAAAATTAACTTTTATAAAGAAGATTTTTAAATATATCTAGCTAGCTGGTTTATATGCTTAAATTAATTTTGTATTTTGAGGTATATATAGTGTGATATTAGTAGCATAATTAAATCTTTTTTTAATTTAAAGGGTTATTAGGTGACAAGTGACCTTTTTTAGACAATGCAATTTAAGTTGCCAATTTGATGTTTATATGTGACAATGCAATTTAAGTTGCTGATTTGATGTTTATACACATATACATAAAAAGAAATTAAATTGTCATACATACAAGGACATTTTAACGATTCTACGCACTTCCTATAGCTAGATGCTTTGCCCACTCAACAATTTTCACACTTATTTGAACAATGTAGGCCATTAATGATTTAGGACCTGTTCTGATTTACTAACCGAAATGAGTTGAATTGAATTGATCTTATTGGAGCTAAAATGAATTGAACTGAATAGAGCTGAAGTGAATTGTTTATGAGAAAAGGAAATTAGGAATTGAACTGAACTGGTTGGAGCTGAACTGAATTGAACTAACTGAAATTAAGCTGAAGAGAATAGACCCTTACTACTTTTAAATCGACAAACTTCTATAAAAAAAAAAATTATGTTCAAATCATTTTAATTCGTAAAATGGAATCCGTAATTAGAATACATATGTCCTAAGCTATATTTTGTTTATAACCATATAAGATAACTATAATTTTTTCTTTAAAAAAAAAAAAAAAAAAAAAAAAAAAAACCCTCTATATGTTTAACTATATGTTAGGTGATAATTTGACAAACACCTAGTTTATCACAACCTTAATTATCAAATATGCTAAAACGATTTGCCAATCATTGCTATACCATAGAAAAGCTAATCAAACGATATATACAACATACACTCGTCTTCTAATAATTAGAAGAAGCTAGCTAACTAACTAGCAATCCTAGCTAGCTCATAAGTTTATTTGCTACATTAATATAAAACAAAAAGACAAAAATCTCAACCTCACTAGAAGATACATCAATACACACAATGATTTTACAAGATCAATGATTGCACATGCCACCAAATATTATTCTCTTTCTTTCTAATAAAATCATTCCCATATAAATAAATTCACAACTAGGCAAAATAATAATAAAAGAATAATTTCTTTAATAATTATAAAAAAAAAATAAAAAAAATCAATTATAATAATTAAAAGAATAATTAGAGATCGAGAGACTCCACAACACATGGCTAGCACTTGTATGCCATTACATAAATCAACCTGTGGTGTGGCATGCAACACAGCATACATACATGCATGGCCTCTCCCATGCTTATATATCGTACAATCTTACTCTAATGTCTGCCCTTTGTAATACTCAACTTGCAACATTACAGGACTAAGGCCATGTGTTATACCTATGAAAGAATCTTATGCTTATTATTAGTTCTTTTTGTCTCATTTGATGAATCTATTATATGTATTGTGATTGCATATAACAACGTCATTTATCCTGTATGCGAAAGAAAAACATACATAACGATGGTCATATGTGTATGTAACATCTCAGATCAAATTATATATCTTATATTTGTATTGTAAAGAGGAAATCCTACGTATATAATTAACGATCGATGAACTTCTGGTATAATATTGGGTAATATTACATATCGAAGTATCTTATATGTTGTGTATACATTATATAGTCACTTATATAGTTATGTAGTTATGTATGTCACCTATGAATGTTTGAATAAAATATTTCAAGGTTATCTAAAGTAAAATAGATCTTAAACTCATAATTAGTTTCATTACTCATACCTAAAAAGGTGATTGTTATAAAGTGTATCTTGATCTAGTCGTTGTGCATTATTGCTCATTAATTAGGGTATGAAGAAATAGATTTGTTTCATGTGTTTGGACTTAGGGTTATAATATTATTCTTTCAAGTGTATGAGCTACTCATCTAACCGTTTGCTTTAATTTTTCTCTTTTTTCTCTCTAAAAGAATTCAAATAAGAAGAATATAGAAGAATAGGGAGGGAATTATACAAATGACTTTATAATAATGTCTGATAGGATCGAGTATATAAGTATATTCGATAAATTCTCAACGAGAGAAGATTAAATAACTTTTTTAATTATTATTCTCGCTCTATCCAGACCTAAGCAAAACTTATAAAAATCACCATTAAATTAACGTATACAAAAACTTGTTCTACTATTCATCTGATGTATACTATCTTCATAATTGTAATTAATCTAATCATTGTTTGGAAAACTCACTTCTTGAAATGTTTATATTATAAAGTTGGAAGAATAAAATTAGGTCTTAAGATTATATTTAATTTTTTTAGACATGGGATACAACATCAACATCAACATATACAAGTAATTAAAATAAATTCTATAAATTCTTGGTAAGATTTAACTTATTACTCAAATAAACAAGGACCGTATTAAACAATCGGAATATTATGAGTAGGATAGAAAGAGAAGTTGTGAATAAAAACAAGCAACCAAAAATATTTTCTTGTTGTGTATATATAACAGTATATACAACTAGAAAACTACCAATATAATCCACTTTTCTAGGACTTCAAAAATAATTTATGCTTTTTTTTTTTTTTTTTTTTTTTTTTTTTTTTTTTTTTTGTGTCTTCATGTATATTGTATGGTCTAAAAAAAATAATCTAAAATCAACAACTCTAGCATCAGTTATTAAAAATGCACTGTATCTATAAATCTAAAATACTCAAAATTTTCATATTCATAATTTTATTAAATTCATAATAAATAATTTATTATGCTTATAACTGCATAACCAGCTCCTTTTCTGACAACCATTTTGTCACCTTATAGTAGTATTTCCTTATATATATATATATATGAACCCAACAAAATCTTAATCTATCATACATTATTACATATTCTCATCTCTACTAAAATAAATTATTAATAACTCTTTTTTCCTCTCATTTTCTCACCATTATCATCAAGTTCATATGATGATTAAGCAAATTAAGCTTCAAGATCTAAGGGCACGACGTCGATACGAGAAGCTACTAAGAGATGATGATTATGATGATAAAGAGAAGCTCATTGCTCCAATGAGTAGGGCAATAGTATCACCAAGAAGGAGAAGTTTTTGGGTGAAGAAAATGAATGGAAAATTTATTAAGGGTGTTAAGATTTCAAGGTGTAGGAAAATTAATTGGAAAAGGTTTTCTTGTTGGGTTGTTTTTCCTAGAAAGATTGCTAGGATTTACAGTGAAGTTGTAAAGAGATTGATTGAATTGGATGGTAGTAGCTTAATTTTTGCTACTACTTGGGGAATTCCTTCTCTTCGTCTCTCTTGTTGATAGAATACTAAGTTAGACTGTCTCCATGTTAATGCACGAGATATATCTAATTTGCAAAGATATCAATCTTGTGAAAGGTTTTTTTTTTCTTTCTTTCTTTTTTATATACCATCTTTTATTTTAATCTCTTTGTGGTTTCTTCTTTGTAATGTAGGGAAAATGAGAAAACTAAAAAAAAAAAAAAAAAAAAATATTATTTGAAAATTCTATTTTGGGTTAGGAAAATAAAGAAAATAATAATTATTTTCTTTATTATGAAATTTAAAAATGGGTTATTGATGAAATGCAATTATATTAATGTCAAATTATGGCTATATAATGCTCAATATAATTAGTAATTAATCTAATTATGTCTTGACAATGATTGACCTTGATAATACTAGTTTATGACCATGGCTTGAACGTTCTACTCCAACTTGGATTTTCAAGGACTTGTCCATTAATATATAATTCAATCTATTTATCATGAAATTAAATTCATGATTGATCAGTGAGAAAATTAAACTATGTTCAATTTACTTTTTTTGTGTATACTATATGAGAATTTTGCTACATTAAGGATTTGTATTTTTAAATGATTGATGTATTGTCTCAAATAATACTCGTATATGCTCCGTATTATTATGTAATATTCTTTTGCATAACTATTGAAAAAAATGTGAAGAAATTAAATTTGTTTTGCATAATTTGTACTACGTACATGCTGCAGTAATATATGTAGAATTTTGAGTTACTACATATATAATGCAAATATGCATGCAATGTTTTCTTTATTTAGTTGGACCAAACTAGGTTGCTCAAAAATGGACATGGATATAATATAAACTCAAAAGTGGGGAATTTTGTGAAAGTTTTCAATAGAATATAAACCAATGTAATCTAATTTAATGTTCCTTTAAGAAGTAAAAAGAAAAAAAAAATGTAATAATGAGTATAGTTATTGAAAAGTTCATCAAAATAGTAATGAAACATTCATGAGTAAGTCAAATATCAACTAATCAGGCTTGAGTTTAAACTATGAGGGAGGGATACCGGAAAACTCAAGTGGTTAGAGCTTCGTTTCTAGTTCTAGGAGATCCTGATGTCGATTCTCATCATCCACCTTGTGACTCTCTAAACACCAAACACAATTATGAGTCACGCCTAATAAGCCTACAATGAGGTACACATTTAAAGATTAGTCGATCGATTAGATAATCAGTCAAAGGAGTGCACAATTGCACAAACTGCTAATATTATGACTGTTTTGCATAGCAATCGCCTATATATACATGTTTAGCAAGGTAATTATTGTTAGCACCAAAAATGAATTTGACATTTGCTGAACTTTTGATTGACTAGTTTCTATTGCGATCGACTCAACTTATTTGCTAAACTTAAATTACTTTTTTAGAACAAAAATTACCTTTTTTATTCAACTATTAACATTATATTATAAACAAATTTATAGTTTACATGTCATTCCAGTGCACTTGAGTTGAGTGGGGTAAGTGATGTTGAATTTGATCTCATGTCTTGTATATCAAATTTCAATGAATTACCCCCTCTGATTCTTTTTGGTTTTTCCATTTGAAATCTTTGACACCATTTAAAGGATTAGAATATCTTATAATTTGCTCTCAATAAACAAAGTATAAAACTTAGCATAATCATGTTAAGTCTTATTTGGTTCGACTCAATAAAAAATTTATTGACAAATCACAACATAACTAGTTCGCGTTCTCAAATCACAACACATATTTGTGGATGATAGAAAAATAACAAATTTGAGACAGAAACAAAAAGAAAAGCGCTAGGCCCTTAGTGTGATGGCCTGGTCTGATAAATGGGGCTGAATGTCCAAAGGTGTGGACCCTCATTGGGCCCATGACGCTAAGGAAGGATAGAATTGAGTCTCCTTCTTTGTTATCAAGGATATGACATAATGAGCTAAGTTAATTTGGACTTATGTACAAGTTTAAGAACAAAATATAGCCGACTTTAATATAAGGCTATATCCAAAATGTTTAGGGCCCAAAATAAGGATATTTCAATTAGTATTATGTGCTCATGGTGCACCTATAGGTGCACCACTCCTATACTTTTGAACATTTAGTGAAAAAAATTTGAACATTTTACAAAAATATGAACATCTAGTAAAAAAAAATATGAACACGTCACAAAAAATGAACATAAACATGCAATTTTTATGTTCATATTTTATAAAGAAATGTTCATTTTGTATACAGTAAATGTTCAGTTTATATTACAAAACTATTGAATTATTACGAGTCAGACAAACTTCTTTCAAAATTTGTTTGTTTGACTTGCAATAATTCAAAATTTGTGATTGTTCATATTTTTTTACTAAAGGTTCAAAATTTGTTATTGTTCATATTTTTTTACTAAATGTTCAAAAGTATATGTGTGGTGCATTGCGATTGTTCAGATTTTTTTTTACTAAATGTTCAAAATTTGCGATGTTCAGATTTTTTTACTAAATGTTCAAAATTCGCGATTGTTCAGATTTTTTTACTAAATGTTCAAAAGTATAGGTGTGATGCATTGCGATTGTTCAGATTTTTTAACTAAATGTTCAAAATTTGCGATGTTCAGATATTTTTACTACATGTTCAAAATTTGCAATTGTTCAGATTCTTTTACTAAATGTTCAAAAGTATAGGCGTGGTGCACCTATTTCTAGGTGCACCATGGTGCATCTTAAAATTTGCGAGGATATTTATATTACGTATATGCATTGGACACGTTATCCAAATTGTGATGTTTTTGCTAGGTTAATGTTATCGGTTTAATAGAATTCTTTTGATTCTTAAATATTCTCTCCGTGTTTTAATAAGTATTGTACTTTAACTAATCAAGCATGTTCAGACACGGCTTTGACCATTAATTTTCTAAATATATTAATAAAATTATAGAAAAAATAAAATTATGAAAATATACATTATAATGAATCCAACAATGTAATATACGACAATAACATTTGTTTTTTATATACTAGTAAACTAATTAAGTCAAAATCATTATGTGAATAATGAAAAAGTCAAAGTGTAACACTTATCAAAACACGGATTAAGTATCATTCATTTTGGATTGTTTTGTGAAATTCTTACAAAATTATTTTTAATTTTTTTTCTTTTCATTTGGACAAAATATATTGTTATTTTACCTTATGCACTTCAAAGCTAGCATTATTCTTACTACTTCGTAGTAACTTGATAGGATCAATTCATCATGTTTTAAGAGACTCCTCTTCTCTCAAGTATGTGTAGATAGAGGGGCTAAAATTTATAACCTCCAGTCATATAGTGAGTTTTCCACCATCATTTTCACATTCCACCATGTAAGTTTGGTTATTAAATTAACATGCATGAGTAATCCATAAATATAAGTAAGATGTATTGAAACAAACCAAACAATATTTAAATTTCTGTTTGAAATAGATTTGTATCATTGTCTGTATTCTGTATTGCATGGTTTGGCACAAACTGAACTTACTCTTCAGAAAAAAAAAAAAAAAAAAAAAGGGGGGGGGGGATTATTATTATATTATTATTATAAATAATTGTGAGCAAAAAAAAATAAAAACTTCGCCAAATACAAGAAAGAATAACCAAAACGTTTTAAAAGGCTAGTGATAAGTTTAATGGGGATTATTATTATATGATTCTGCAAAATTATTGACATGATTAAAGACTAACTAAAAAATGTCTAAAATTAAAGGAAAAGCGTGCACTTCTGAAATCACGATAAATGGTTGATTCAAAACCAGCTTCTATGAAATTAAACCCCACCTTACAAAACTTTAATGATTCTTGTTAAGAATAATTGAAGCAGACAATCATATAAAGCTAGTTAAAAGTAGTTTGTTTTGATTTTATTATAATTTTGTCGTAAAAAGCAATTTTAAAGTTATTGCTCATTCGAATTTGAATATTTAAAATCATAAACAAACATATGTGATACATAGTTGTTGCTAGTTAAATTAGAAAGTAATTTTTTTTTTTTTTTTTTTTGGGCCTTTCTAATTAAGGAGCAATTTGAAAAACATAGCTAGACTATTCATCTATTCGGATCATACTTGATAGTTGATAAAATGCATTATTTATGCATTTCATAATGTATTTAATTACTTGATCGGGTTGTCTCAATGACATAAACCGATTCATAGAATGTACTAGTTAATCACTGAGATATGTGAACACATACTATATCGGTTCTAATCATCTTCAATTTGGTTGTCAAAATAGAATAAAAACACATCTTCAATTCAAAAAACTCATTAGTCGTCTAGTATATTTCCTTATACATACCCCTTCGATTAAGATAGAAAACTTACATGGAATACAACTAACGCTACCAAAACATGACAATAATCTCTACTAGTGACCTATCACTACTTAATTAGTTGATCTTATGAGTTCAAAGAATTAATTTGTAAGTTAGGAGAGACTGAAAAAGACACTTTATGCATAAATAAAAAAAAAATAATACTAATAAATAGAATAAAAAATCAACAATCGCATAAACAAAGATTAATTAACGTTTACTCGTTTAGTAAGGGAAAAAACTAAGGATGCATAAATTCCATAGTTAAATTGTACTCATTAATTATTATGAATACATACCACTTACTGCAAAATTACAACATAATAAAATTAAACTAACTAATTAAAAAGAAATCAAATTTACGTCATTTACATTATAAACATAGCATATATAATTAAACACTAACTGACTAATAACGAGGAAGTCCAGTTAAGCTACCTTTAGCAACAAAACCAGCAAGAAAATTAATGTAAGAACCCTTAACACAAAAATTACGAGAAACAAGCTGAAGTTTACTTCTCTTAAACAACTTTGTTGAACGAACGAGATCTTTACCTTTCTTCTCCTTAAACCATAACTTCATGTTACTAATATTGTTGTTAATCTTCGCGTTAATATTCCTCGAATTATTTGCATGATTATGATTAATACCTTCATAAAAATTTTCTGGCTCTTCAACAATTGTTGATAATTTGGTGTTGAGAATTTCTCCAATACCCTTCTGAGAATCTGTTCTTAGGGCTTTTTTACTTGTACATGGAACAGCAATTATCCACCCTAATCTTCTATTATTAGACATAATTAATTATTTTGTTTAATTTTCTCTAATTTTTTTTTTTTTTTTTTTTTTGGGGGGGGGGGGGTTGGCTAATAAAATGAAATGAAAAATGGGTTGAGAAGGAAGTTATAATGATGTTTGGTTATATGGAGAAAATTTATGTGAAGATGCAAAAAAAGTGGGTAACTTTACAGCGAAGTGTATCAATAAGTTAGTGATAAGGTTCTTAAATTAAGGGTTTGTGTACCTACCAAACCTAACTAGAAGGTGGTGTATTTATATAATGCATGTGTTTAGAGTTAAGTACGTACTATATGCTACAATTAGAGGTGTCCACCGTGCGAGTCGTGCGAGCTGGGTTAGGGTTAGGTGGGTCGCGGGTTGGGGTTTCATGACACACGACACGACACACGTTAGGTAGGGTGGGCCGGGTCGTGGGTTGGGTCGGAGAAGTTGGACACACTAGGGTTAGGTTCGTGGGTTAGATGGGTCGTGGGTGGGTCGAGCTGGGTTCGTGGGTTAGACGGGTCGTGGGTGGGTCGAGGTGGGTTCGTGGGTTAGGGTGGGTCAAAGGGTGGGTCGAGGTGGGTTAGGGTGGGTCGAGGTGGGTTCATGGGTTAGGGTGGGTCAAAGGGTGGGTTTGGGTTGAGTTGGGTTAGTGTGTTAGGGTCGGGTGGGTTCGTGTGTTAGGGTCGGGTGGGTGAAACGGCTAAATGGGGTGTGTGATGTTTTAATTTTTACAAAATTAACAATTTGATGGCTTGCTCTTAATTAAGATGCCTACGTATCCTTATATCACAAAATAAGGAATCAAAGCCAACGTAGTTCTTATATTGTACTTATTTTGGAATTTGGGGGAGGAAGGGGGGCTTGGACCTATCTTTAGAAAATTAAAATTTAATTTTTCAATTAAATTCTAATTTTCGAAAAATAAGTTGCCTACGTATCCCGAAAGAATCAAAGCCCACGTAGTTCTTAGCGTACCTGATTAAGACTTTTCTAGCCACCCATGTTTGTTGCATCATCATCCCCGGAAGCTGCATCATCCGTTGACGACTCCAATATCATCACAGGATCATCTTCATCGTCTTCGTCTTGCTTTAAACCTTGAGTTCTTCTTTCAGCTTGATCCCAATCTTTCTTACAAACACAAATTTGAATGCTTTCCGGAGTTAAGCGAGATCTTTTTTCATCTAACACTCTTCTACCTGCACTAAAAGCAGACTCGGAAGCAACTGATGAAGCGGGAACTGCAAGTATATCTTTTGCAATTCTCGCTAATATAGGAAAACTTTTTTGATGTTCTTGCCACCATTTTATAATTTGAAAGCTGTTGTTGGTCTCATGTTGATATGACAAATAATCATTAATAGCAAGTGTTGAAGAAGATGATGATGAGAATGATGTAGATGCTTTGTGTTTTTTTTTCATAACTTTATCAAGAAAACCAAATCTAGAATCGGAAGTACTAGTATTAGTTGGTGTAGCTAAATCAAAACCATAAATAGATGCATAATGATCATAAAGGTCTCCCAAAACAGATTTGCATTTGTTAATATATTCACTAACATCATAATCGATTCCTAAACTTGTATAATAAAATTCTAAAAGATTTTCCAAACCTTCAGCTTTGACACCGGGGTCAAGAATAGCAGCAATTCCATAAATAATTGGAAATTCACTAAAATAAGTATGCCACTTACGTTTCATGCTATCAAGAACGGGACGAAGTTCATCAATCTTCATATGCTCTTCGATGGTGTGAACAACTTTAACACACTCAATTACTACTAAATGAATGTTAGGCTCGTAGATATAAGAGAAAATATGAGTTGCACTATCAAAAGCATTTAAAACATCACGAACAAAAGAAGCATTAGTCCATTGACTTTCGGTTAATAACTCAGTAGGATCAACACGAGTCTCGTTGTAAAGTTGGGTCAAAATATCACGATACTTTATAGCATCATTCAACAAATTGAAAGTAGAATTCCAACGGGTAGGGGTATCAATAGACCATTGTCTTTTCTTAAGACCTCTTTCTTTACACATAGCTATGTACTTTCGTCTAACTGACTGAGTTATCCTAATCCATTTTATAACTGTTCTAATTGGGTTTAGCAATGGTTGCAACTCAGCGAGACCCTCTTGAACAGACAAATTCAAAATATGAGCACAACATCTAACATGCAAGAGACTACCACCCAACAACAAATGCAACTCGGAGTCATTTTTCAAATAGTCAATACACTTTGTGTTTGCAGTTGCATTATCAAGAGACAAAGAAAAAACTTTATTATTCAAGTGAAATTCTTTTAAACAATCCAAAATACGAACTTTGATGTTAAAACCGGTATGCCTTTCTTCCATAGCTTGAAAACATAGTATACGTTTTTGAATAAACCAATCATCATCCACCCAATGAGCAGTAATGCAAAGAAAAGGTTCGCCCATACTAGAAGTCCATGTATCACTTGTAAAACTAACACGACCATCAAAAGTACGAAATAATTCAATCAAACCACTCCTATATTTATAATAAGAAGTTTGTGTATAACGTCTTAGGGTGTTTCGGGGGACACGAGTAAATGCAGGTTGTAATGCAACTTTATTAAAATGCTCAACATTTGCATTTTCACCATAACTAAAAGGGTATTCATTAGCAATAACTAAAGTACTCATTTCATCAATCATTCTATCTTTATTATAATGGAAAGGTGTACCTCCGCCTGGTAGATGGCTCATGTATCCACCCAATTGTGTTTGGACGGGCAACTTACCCCCCGAAGGACGGGGGCCATTTTCGAACAAGTCGTGTTTATTTTGCAAATGCCGACTAAAGGTTCCGGTTCCATCTCCCGTTTTCCAACTATATGACTTGTCATTTGCACCTAGCGCCTTGCAAACTAGGCATGTATACGTGAACCTCTTTGGTTGACCGGGTTGCCATCCCGGGGGTGTGACGTCAACACCGTCAAAATGTTTCCACACCCAAGAAGTGTGTCCTCGACCTCTACTTTCACCGCCACCACCTTTCATAAATCAAATTATTGAAATTAATTTTTAAACGCTATTCATGAAAATAAGCTTTTAAATTTTAAATATTTTAATTATAATTATTTAAACGCATTTTTCATGGTAATTATAAATCATAGAAAATTGGAACTAAACGAACTTTATAATCATTAATAATAGTTTTTTTCAAATATTCATAACAATAAAAATTAAATTAGAAATTACCTTGAGATGAAGGTTGAGATGTTGGTTGTGATGGAGGTGGCATAGTTGAACTCGATGATTGGTGGGAGAAATGTTGTGGTGGAGACGTTTGAATATTTTGCCCATCTCCTAAACCATAATCTCCATATTCATTGACAAATTGGTTTAAATTTTCCGTATTAATTTCATACGAAAAATTTGCACCACCACTCCTTTGGCCACCACTTCGACCACCACTTTGACTCCTTCCCATTCCTCCTCTTGAGCCCATTTTTTTTTTTTTATGATTACTAATTATAATATGGAGAAGAACTTTTTTTTTTTTTTTTTTTTTAGAATCTTAAGAATACTAATAATAATAGTAAGGAGATTTTTTTTTAACAAAAATAAAACTCTATATAACACTAAATAACACTTGAGAATTTGAGAACAATTAAGAATTTTTGAGTAAGAGAGAAAGAAAGCTTGAGTTGTGTGGAAATTTCAATGAAATGGAATTGGTATTTATAGGAAAAATTGAGGGGATGATCATACAATACAAAAAAACTAGCCGTTAACATTCTTCATCAAATTCAAAAAAAAAGTAGCCGTTAGTTTTGAAAATTATTTGGAATATGGCTGTTAGGCTAGGCGGGTTGGGCGGGTTGTGCGGGTTGTGCGGGTTGTGCGGGTTGGCGGGTTGGGCGGGTTGTGCGGGTTGTGCGGGTTGGCGGGTTGGGCGGGTTGGTGGGTTGTGCGGGTTGGCGGGTTGGGTGGGCTGGCGGGTTGTGCGGGTTGGTGGGTTGGGTGGGCCGTGCGTGATGGGTCGGGTTGGGTGGGTTCGTGGGTTGGGTGGGTCGAATCACGTGGGTCGAAATGGGTTGAACGAGTTGGGCCGAATCATGTGGGTCAAAATGGGCTGGGTCGAAATGGGCTGGCCTAGAATTTTTGGACCCATGACGCACCCACCTTTTCAAACGGGTTGTGCCGGGTTGTGCCGAGTCGGATCCGGGCTGGACCCATTTGACCCACCAGCCGTGCGGGTCAGGGTGGGCTGGGTCCAACCCGGCCCACTGGCCACCTCTAGCTACAATCCTCCTGTCCCATTTGTTGGACATGGACCCGTTGTTTTAATGTACTATTGGTGCATATACGGAAAAACTATATCAGCGCTATTTAAAATGTTTAACTTGTCACGTTTTCTAAATCCGTGTTAATAATACTCCGTAATAAATAAGCCATTATTTAAGTATTGAATGAAAGATATAATATCATGATTTTCGATAATCCTTTGCTTTTAATGTTTTAAGATAAAACATTTTACAAATATATCCTTTCGTGGTACAAGATGGTCACTCTTTGGTATTTTTTCTCTTATTAGATCATGACAATATGATGCATGAAAATATAAAATGGTTTAGATTATAGTATACAGAGTAAAGTTTTTCTTATATAAAATTTAAAACCTATTGTTTAAATTAAGAGTGATTGTTGTTTGATACAAATCTTATTAATTAATTATATATGTTAAGGCCAAAAACATAAAGCTTCAACCCTTTAATTAAAGGTGGAATGTCACAAGCAAGCAATGATTCCTAAGTACTAACCCCTCCACTTTAGGTAAGTGTTATGCGCCTTCCTTATATATATATACAGTATGTTAAATGACTTGTACCATGTCAAGTGTCAACTTTGTTCCATCCTTCAGATGAGATGTTACGTACATATACCATAACCCTGATATATTTAGAATTAGGCCTGGGAAAGGTCGTGACGGATCTTAGACCTAAATATAGAAAGGATTAATTTTTAAAACTTCAGACTCGCTCTATTTACATACATATTTAAGGCAATTACGTATTACTTCGTATAATAGTGAAAACTAAATTGTCAAAGAGGATGATTCTATTTCTCCGACCAAATACTGCGCGCTAAGCTACGCCTCCTAGTATCTTGGCTGCTTCAATGAGCATATATTAATGCCATTATTAATCTAAGTACTTGTATATGTTATTTGAACACAGTCGTATGCACAGACATATCTATTCAATTGTCACTTCGATCAACCAAATTATACACATCATTCTTTGAAGAAAGAGCGAGATCGAATTAAGAGCAAACGACCAGGCATTTATTAATGAATTGTACCTTCCTAGACAAAGTTTTTAATTTGCTAAATATCTCACCCCGCCCTACCATTGTTTGCTCATCTTACAATCACCACGCTACAATCACTACCAATCGTGAATGTCGGTGCTACTAATTGTACCGACATTCACTATTGTAAACAATTTACAAGTACAATGATATGATATCAGACGCTGATAGAAAACTACAAAGGATAAATAAAAAAGACAAAATTTTATAAATAACACTCCCTCTATTTCATATGGAGTATAAAATAGTTTGTTAGTATTATAATTTATTACTCCGTATAATTATTATTATTATCATCATTACTCTGTATTATTTTTGGAGAATAAAAAGTTGTACTCCGTAATTACAAATTTACAACTACCACAATTCTCATGTTGTGATTGATCATTGAGCCAAGCACTACTACCATAGACCACTATCATTTAAAAAAAAAAAAAAAAATGAAAATGGCCCAATAAGTCAAGTAGTAAACTCGGCCCGTTTGATGGAATTATTGGGCTTTTGTCAGGCCCAAGCCTGAAATACAAGCCCAATAGTACGAAAAACTATTCTGAAGAAGGCGGGAAAAAAAAATACGGAGTATAGTTCAGCCGCGGCACAAAAAGAGGAGAGAGAAAAAGAGAGTGTGAAGTACGAAGAAGAAGCAAATTTCAGCAATCACAGATTTTGTTTGTTTCAAATGGGAATTAAGGTTTGAATTTAATCTTCTTTATCATAATTTTTCCTAATTTTGAACCCTAAATTTCTAATTTTGGTTTTGTTTTTTGGTTGAATAATTGAAAATTAAAATTAGGGTTTAACGAAGTTGCTGGCGGATAATGCACCCAAATGCATGAAAGAGCAGAAATTTGAGAGCTATTTTAATCGGAAAATCGCTATTGATGCTAGCATGAGCATCTATCAATTCCTTGTTTGTTCCTTTTTTTTCAATTTTACTTTAAAAATTCGATTCCTTTTTACTGGGGGTTTAATTGATTTTTATATTTTTGTAAAAAAATTAATAAATTGTGTTGTTAATTGTTGTAGATTGTGGTTGGGAGAACTGGAACTGAGATGCTTACAAATGAGGCTGGTGAAGTTACTAGGTATTACAATCTTATTTCAAGAATGACCCTTTTTTGCTTTCTTTTTTCTTTTAATTAATTAAATTATTATCATGATATAATGATTGTTTATTTGGCACCTGTATGGATGTGGGTATGGGAGTGGACTGGGGCGGGAAAGCTGATGTATGATGGTAAGCGCCGTGCTTGATTTTTAAGGTGATGAAGTAATGGCAATAAGGATGTTCATGTTATAGACCTTGGTTTGTACTTGTAGATGATTGCATTAATTATGCCACTACTTTAGATGATTCACCCAAAGCTAACTTGGTAGGGTCGAATATGTTCGGCCTAAACAAAGTTCCCTTGGATAGATCAAATTGTTGCTTCCATTCTATTACTCTGGAACAAAAGTGGACTAGTTTAATGTGATATTTGATGTTGTCCGTTAGAAATTTTAGCTCAAAATGTTGCCGTCTAGTGGTTATTCGAACTATGTTGAAAATAGATAGTTGATTCGAGTCATTGGTTCACTTAAGGGGCATTTGGTTCAGGATAACGGAAACATAGTGGAAAGGAAACAAATAAGAGGGGGGAAAGGAATCAAATAACTATTACCTTTTCATTTGTTTGGTTTAAACCATGGAAAGGAGAGAAATAGGAATTTTGTAATTGAGGGTAAGGGTATTCGCAACCCTAAGTTTTTTAGAGGTAACAAAGGAGGGGTAACCATTACCCTTAGGTAATGGTAATTGTTACCATGCCTTCTAACCAAACACACAGTAACGATATCGGTTTAGTTGGATCCGTTTCCACTCCAAAAAAACACTAGCCAAACGTCACCTTAATGTTTTCTAATATATATATATATATATATATATATATATATATATATATATATATATATATATAGACACACACACACAATTTTTTTTTTTTTTTTTTTTTTTAATTTAGTGTTGATTTTTCTACTTTAAGTAATTTGTGTTTTCAATGATTCTGCACCCAGTCACTTGCAGGGGATGTTTTCACGGACCATAAGGCTTCTTGAAGCTGGAATTAAGCCTGTGTAAGTTCTCCCACGCATTTGTGCTCTTTTTGGATATTTTTGAGCAAATACAGTTTCATGTAACTGTAAATCATAGACTGAAAACGTGATATGAAGACAATGTTGCTATGTGACAAATGGCTTGCACTGTTAATGATCATGTTTCTTTTATTTGATTCGAGTGAAATTTTTTCCTTCCAGTTACGTCTTTGATGGACCACCACCTGATTTGAAGAAACAAGAACTTGCTAAACGGTATGGGTGCTCTTTATTTGTTATTTGATCAGATCTCAGCACAGTGATATTATTGATTCAAATCCTTTAATTGGACTCTGCATGATAGTTATGCCAAACGAGCTGATGCCACTGAGGATTTGACAGAGGCCATTGAGGTATATTGCTGCAAATTATTACTTCGTCAAATAACAATTTTTCAACATCTAAATGTGCTACAAACTGCCTCTATTTTTCCCGGTGGGCTATTAAATTTCTTCTTTAACCATATATCTGGTGAAATTATTGATGCAGAAAGGCGATAAAGATAGTATTGAGAAGTTCAGTAAACGGACTGTGAAGGTACATCTCTTTCTCTATTTAAAAGTGCTGTTAGTGCAAGCTGCATCCTGCAGGGATCCAATTTTATTACTTGTTGGTATAGTTGCTATTAATAAATCAGAAGTCTTTGGATCTTGCCGTGGTTTCTTATTTGGTTCAAGTTCAGTAGGGGGTGTGGGGGCTGGTATTTATGTTGCATTGTATTAAGATGTTCCATGACTACTTGAAAAATACGTAGGCAGAAATGCAAATAGTTTATCAAACTTTTTCACTTTGTAGCTGATTTTGTTTGTGTTTCCTTCTCAGCAGTAAGATCATTCATTGTCTCAAAATGATCAGAACCACTCAAAAGATCACCTGTACGAAAAAGAATTTCTTAATTTAAGTATTTTAATATCTATATATAAGGCAATTACTTAGAAGTTTAGATATCAATCCTTCCCATTAGAAAGGATTCATTATTGATTATCTTGAACCAAACTTGCATGGGTGAGCAAATCTCTAGACTCTAGTTTATTATGGAGGGCATATCTACAGGGATTGTCTTATTCTTGATTGTTTCAGCAATAACACCCAGCAATGATGTGTAAGTCTCCTCTTTCTGTTGTAACTTTAATACTACCTCTACATTGTTGCAGGTGACGAAACAACACAATGATGACTGCAAAAAATTACTAGGATTAATGGGAGTACCTGTGGTTGAGGTGATTCTCTTAGTTTTTAAATTGCTTATTGTGTCATACTTTGTCCATTCTTATGTAAGCAAGATTTCTTTTCTGGTTTTGCAGGCTCCTTCTGAAGCAGAGGCACAGTGTGCCGCACTTTGCATATCTGGAAAAGTATGTAATATTTCCGTATTTTAATATGATCTTCCCCTCTTCCCCTAAATGATTGTGTTTGAATGAAGAGAAGCATCATATATACCATGTTATTATAGGTTATTGTATATTCAGTGCTGTTGGTTTTAAATTTTTAATTAGCATAATCTCATGGACAATGCTTTGTTCTTTTTTGCCTTTCCAGGTTTATGCTGTGGCTTCTGAAGATATGGATTCTTTAACCTTTGGAGCTCCTAAATTTCTCCGTCATTTGATGGATCCAAGCTCAAAAAAAATTCCAGTCATGGAATTTGAAACAGCTAAGGTTGGGGACCATGTAACTGTTGGGGTTCATTTTAAGTTGTTAGGCTGAGTCCTCTATTTACAGTATCTCTGATTCAGGTCTTGGAGGAGCTTAGTCTTACAATGGATCAATTCATTGATTTGTGCATTCTTTCTGGATGTGATTACTGTGAGAGTATTAAAGGTAACTAGAGACACTTTTGAACTCATTTATATATTATTACAGTGATAATTGTCTTGCTGTATGAATGTAGAATAAAATGTGTGACTCTTGTATTTGAGTTGTTTCTGTATTAAGGATTAAATAACCAAAAGGTTATCAAATTGACACCTTAATAAAACAAAAATGTGCTATACCATGCATCCACTCTTCTTGGTTTCACTGGGAAGTGGGACTTCTATATGTAAAGTTTTATTCAGGAAAAATCTTTTGAATTATGAGTTACATAAGCTTGTTTATCTTGGAAACTTGAAGTAGTCTAGAATCTATTATTCTTATAGATTTTCCTGACGAGGGAGTTTAGTTAGCTGTTGATGGTGGTGAGGTTTCTTGCAGTTTTTTTTTATCTTCATGAGACACAAATACACAGATAATTTCACTTTGTCTTTTGGGAAGGTAATGTCCTGAAGTGGTTGGCAGTGATCTTGGAGAACTTCAGTGCTAGTGGTATGCCCTGGGTTTGGGGACCCAGTAAAGCGCTATTGCCTGAGGTGTGTTATGTTTGGATAATGACGAGAGTCATGAGACGTGCAACCACTAAAATTGTATTTTACGAGGCTTTCTTTAACAGAACCAGCTCTTTAGTATGGAGGGTTTGTGTCTGTATTCGTGGTGTTATCGGTTGATCCTATCGCCATTGTGGAGTATTTGTTAGGAATGAGGGATGGAAGGAGTAGTGGCTCCTCTACCCCCTCTCCCCTCCGTGAATGTGTGATTTGGTTGGAGAGAAATGACTAGATCTTCTGAATCGGGGCCATTATTAATTTCCTTCTTAGCAAAGATTATCTAGTGAAGGGAATGTAATGTCTTGCATATTGCTTTGAGAGCCGTGTTCTTTGCTTCAAAAGAAAAAGATACAGTGGATCGTTGAGCTAAGTTTGATATCGTAGAGGCAACAATTTATTTTATTATTATTTTTTTTAGGGGGGGGGGGGAATATGAGGACAATTTAATATGGTAATTATGATTGTTTATCTTTTTTTTTTTTGGTAAAGAATGCTTCTTACCCAGAAGTTTTTCTCGTTTTGTAGTTAGTAATTGAAATCTAACTTGCAGGTATTGGTGGACTGACTGCATTGAAGCTCATTCGTCAGCATGGATCTATTGAGAATATACTAGAAAACATAAATAAAGAGAGGTACATTTGAATCCCGTGCCTTGAACTTCCAAAATCTCATTCATTATTATTTTATTTCTAGTTTAATGATTTTCACGGACATGTTTTATGCTAATTGGATTGTTGTTACTACAAGCTCTCTAGCCTTTTTGATTGTGTTAATCCTTGATTTAATAATTTATTCAGCTAAATAGTCCTGATATTTTGGTTCTGCTGGTGAAAGTATAGTGGTTATATCCTTATCTTGCTTACTTTTATTTCACTGATTACTGATAAGCAACCTTTAAAATAATAGGAATTCCATGGAGACATTGCAGTGCAAACACATCCAAAGAAGCTTGGAATTTCTCAGTTTTTTTTTCTTTTTCTTTTTCCCTTCTCATTCTTGATTTTTATAATTTTATGGATACTTGTTACTTCCAGACGCTATATATGCCGAAATATGGTTAATGTGGTCTTTCAATTACCCTGAGATCCTTTTTTTTAGAGTACTTTGCCTGGTAGGTGTCTAAAAACAGGATTGCTTTATCATATATAATTCATAATTATGTATTGTTAAATGTGGCTGTCTCTGTTTTTCTTTTCATGATCTGGTCTGGTAATATTCAGTGCTAAATTTAAGTATTTATGTGCAGGTACCAAATACCTGAAGATTGGCCCTATCAGGAGGCCAGACGGTTATTTAAAGAGCCTCTAGTGCATCCTGGAAACGAGGAGCCTGAGCTCAAGTGGAGCTCTCCTGACGAGGAGGTTGACTTTTATTTTATTTTATTTTTTTTAGTATTAGTTTTTTTTTTATTCTTTTCAGTAAGAAGTTGCTCTAAAAGGTTGTCTTTTTCTTTTTAGGGTTTGGTGAACTTTTTAGTGAAGGAGAATGGCTTTAATATCGATAGAGTAACAAAGGTAATCTTTGTCTCCAGGAGTGTTTCTATTTATCTGGTTAAGCATGCAATTATGATCCATTCCAAAGTAAATAGTATTAGTTTAATTCTTTTTAATCTCTTTTTTTAGGCAATTGAAAAAATTAAGGCAGCTAAGAGCAAGTCATCACAGGGACGGTAAGTAATTACTAAAGAGTTTGTGAAATCCTTACATTGGTTTCTTGTTTCTTTACTGGTTTACATTGCCATTTTATTTGCTTGCAGGCTGGAGGCTTTCTTTAAGCCAACTGTGACTAATTCTGTTCCAATCAAAAGGAAGGTATGTCTGCATTAGTTATGAATTATGTATAAGATATAAGCATATAACTATAGAAAATCGCTAGTATGCTTTCCATCCAACCATTAAGGTATCAGGTAGACAAGCACTAGCTAGTTTTTTTGCGTTTTTTCATCACTGTCTGATATTGCTTGGTTTGTGTTACTTTATACTGCTATCTTCAAAAGTTAGTAATCCTTTTCGATTCGGATGAAAGTAATATTTTTTCTTTGACTGTAAATCTATTAGTGAGCATTTATAACTGTGCTTTCAACTTCAGTAAAACAAAAGAAATCTTTGTACTTCAATCATGCTAAAATGGGATCTTGTATATCTCAATGCTTGCCCCTAGTGGATTATTGAATTTTAGGAGGCTTTGGAGAGGGAGGGGGGGGGGGGGGGGGGGGGGAAGGGCCGGAGGGGGAAGTTAAAGCTAAATTAATATTACTCCCTTCATCCCAATATAAACTTTCCTTTTCTCATATGCACACATATTCAGGAAAGAGAATGGCGGTGGGACTTTGTTGAGTATAGTTGAATAACAAAATTAACGTACTGGGTGCTGTTTACTGTTTGTTAATTGAGATGTGATTAAGGTGGGAGAGCGCAAGATAAGATTAGTTATTGGAGAGTGAGAATGTGAGATATAATTAAATTTAGTCGACCCTCATGTCTCACCCAAGTGGATATGATATTGATATAGAGGGAGTACCATTTTGATTTTTTTTTTATTCTTAAAAAAAAAACACTTAATGTCTGAAACTGTATTTCAACTGGGATAACATATTTTTTATCCTTATATCATCTGACAAACATTTAAGGTAATAAAATAGAAATGACAGGAGAATCGATGGCAAGAAAAAAACATACTAGAACCTTCAAGGCTTCAACTATCATCCATTAAATGTTTATGTAATCAGGAATTGTAATGTTGTATGGTGGCTGGCAGGGAACCAAATGCATGCTTGGCTCTTTCAAACAAGGAAACAGGTCTAGAATCCATTCATCACCAGCTAGTCATTATCAGACTGAAAAACATGCTTCCTTAAGCCTGTGGTCTGTAGGTTTGGGCTCCAAGCATTTGGCACCATCAATTCCAGTTCCTTTCTTTGGCGCATGAGCTGACTCCCCTGGTGAACATTCAGAACAAACATTGCTTATTCTTCTAATTTCAGATCCTTAAAAAATCTTAACTGCAATGAATATACAGGACTTGTACATTATTGATAAGAGAACAATTAAGAGCACAAAATCTGAACGTATGAATAGCCATAAATTGTTCCTTAATATTTCGAAGTAGCACCAAGATTCGCATTTCGTATTTTATCAAGCTGAGTAAGAAGTTAATATGCTAACCAATATTGGGCCAAATAGTAGGCAGTTTGTTTCTAAGGGCTGTGCTGGTTTGGGTATTAGTTATGGGATAAAAATATGTGAGAGATCCTACTACCCAATCTATATGAGTTGGTTATATATCTTCTGATTGGATTATGAGACAACCTACTTTCAGGCTTGAGTTATAATTTACATAGACTTGTCATGTGTAGTGGCTAAATATTAAACCTGCCAATGTCAGTCCTTTAATTGCTCTTGATAGTTGATATTTACATAGGCTTATACTATAGCTTGAACACAATGATTTTTGTGTTCCTAGCTCTGGGATGGATGCATATGGAGATTGGATTGTAGATTTGTATCATTGTGTTTACTATTCATCTTATTTAGAGGTCTACTGTTTCTCCTGGACGCGAATGTTCTTTAAGTATTTAAATGCTTCTGGTACGGAAAATGGAGCATGTTGCTCAACTGCTCAAGTTAGAGTTCTGGAGATTTAAGGGACGGAATGGAGTTAAAACTGCTAGAAACTGGTATTTGGTTATCTGATGGGACTGATTATATTGAGAACTGTTAATGTGGAGATATTACTATTATATTTCCAGAGTGACATGCTTGGCGATACTCTGTTGGGTTTTAATTGTAAGATGAAATTGAATTCCTAATTAAGATAAGTATTGAGAAGTCTGAGAGGAGCCACCTTTTATTGGATGGATAGAACTTGTGATAAATTTTCAGGGATTCAGGCATTCTGCATCAGTTTGTAGAATTTCAAGGCATCACATGCAATATTAGCACATTAAACACTGGTTGAGAACTAGTGGTAAATTATGTTCTGTACCGGAGATGGTGCCATGAGCAGCACAATGGTTGAGGACTTGATTTTCTGTGATTGGGGGTCATTAGACCACAGTTGAGGACTTGAGATTCATTATGTTGTATGATTGAGATGGTCCCTTGTAATTTGTAATATTGTGGGTGATGATTCATTGTATGTGGTTACTGGAGCTTGATTTTGGCAAATCTGGTGATCATAATCCTGATTGATGGCTATAGCTGTGTTGGTGTAGCTTGCTGTCAAATCCATGGATGGAGTTCTGTGCATGGCAGAAAGCCTATTTTGAACTTTCCAGAACCACTGATGTTAGGCTCAGTAGCTCTGAAGTATAATAACTTAAAAACAATTGGGAAAGGAGTTTATAATTCTTAGATTTTTTTAGTTTGAGGTTGGGGAGCTGATGAGATATGTTGAAGTGGCATCAATCTCTAATCCTTTTTCATTATTCTTTAGAAAACTTTTCCTTGTTGAGATCATATCCCCCCCCCCCCCCCCACAACACACAGACACACACACACACACGTTGTTGTCCTAAGTAAAAGGCAGGTGGGCTTTGAGAATATTGAGATAATGAATCTTTTTTATTTCGAAGTTGTCTTAGAAGTTGTGCTCTCTTACACCCTCAGCATATTGTCAACAACGGATCTAGTTTGATAGGCTTGAGCTTGTAAAACCATCTGAGTATGTCTATTTGCGTGTGTGTGTGTTTCACAGTGTTTGCACTTTGGCTGTGGGTAAAGCTACTCTTTGAATAATCATACTTGTATAAAACTTATTATTTTCCTGTTTTTTTAGGCATATCCCTTCTGGGTAACTGATGATTGCTAGATGAAATGTTCCTGGGTGCTATGTCATAGGCACATTGAAACACATTTTAATTTTACACGAGAAAACATTAAGCTGACAATTTAATACCTGGGTAATTTAAGTGTAATATTGTTTGGATGATTGTGTTTTTATACAGGAAACTGTGGATTCTACCTCAAAGAATACATCAAACAAAAAGCAGAAGGCTGGTGGTAAGAAGAAATAGAATTCCTTCTGCATGGATTCAAATTGCTGTAATACCAAGACTGTCTTTCATGTAAGTAGAAATTTTCCGATACATTTATTTATACAGGTATTTTAGAATTCTAGTTTCAGAACAGATCAATAAGAAAAATCAAACACCACATGTTCGATATTAGGAGACTGTTATCTTTGTTTGATTTGCTATATGCATGCCATTTTCTTTTGCAGGGCAGGTTGTATTCCATTTGAGGCCACGTTTCCCCCCGGTTGTTAATTTAGGACTCAGAAGGATCATTTGCAAATGTAAATGGATAGTTGGCAAAAGTATGCAGTATTTTTCCTTGTATCTGCTGTTGAGTTAGGTGCTGCTTCATGTTCATGTAAACTTGAATTAGCACTTAAACTTATGTTGTATGACGGAATGAATTAGCTGTTAATGTCATGTTGGTATTTTATCTTGGTGAATTAGACTGAATGCTCCCAGATTGGCAATTGCCATTTTCCTTGCAAAGTTGCAAGCCAGACATGATAGAGACTATATGCTCCATATTTGCAGGGGATTCGGTGCAGATTAAATCTGTTACATTAGCTACCAAAGGTGCACATCTCATGAAGAGGCGTGGTAACGTGACTAAGGCCATGCCGCCTGCTAAATTTATTCAACCCCAAGACACATGAGGCGTGAGAATCGATCCCAAGATCTCTTAGAAGAGGGAGGAAAGCTCTAACCACTTGAGCTATCCCTCACTTTCAATTGCAAACTTTATATTGAATTATGATATCTGATTTCATTGTATGTGTTTGGAGATTCCAAACCCATAAGGGCAAATTCATGGATCCTCTACTGAATTCAAGTACAAATATTAATTTTTTGATACGGAGAACTCCATATTATTCTTACATTAATTAATCCGATAAATGTACGCTAGTTCACTTCAACTTAATTTCACTTAAGTTCAGTTAAGCTCCAATCAGTTTAACTTCTAAATTTCATTCTCTCATAAAATATTCATTTCAGTTCAGCTTCAATCAGTTCAGTTCAGTTCAATTCAGCTCCAATTAGTTCAGTTCATTTTAGTAGATGTGAACAAACTTTTATATAGAAAATTTATTTTTTAAAAAATATGAAACGCAAAACGATGTCGTTTCACTTGGTTTCTAAGGTTTATTGGGCAGTACAAAACCCTGGAGTTGCACAACACTCCTCTGTTTTGGCCAACCCGCCGGACCAACTCACCTCACACTCAGAAAATTTGCTGTCACAAATACGCCATTACAGTATATACCTAATTTCTGTAAAACTTCAATATTTTTGGGTGTCAAAAAACTAAACTTTTCCTCTTTTCTTTCTGATATATTACCTGTTTACAAAACCCTAAACCCTAATTTTTCTTCCTTCAATTTCAAAAGTTGCAATTTCCCCTCTTTTTCAGTAAATTATTACTTGTTTAAACAAGCATTTGATCGAAGATGCAGCACGATGAGGTCATTTGGCAAGTTATTCGTCATAATCACTGCAGTTTTATGTCCAAGTATGAACCCTAATTTTCAAATTTTACCCTAATTTTTTCTTCATTTTCTGGGTATTGGTTGATTAATTTATTAATTATTGCGTATTGTTGATGGATTAGAATTGAAACTGGTTTATTTTGCCGAAATCCGTATAATGCGACTGGTATTTGTAATCGGAGCTCTTGCCCTCTTGCTAATAGTCGATATGCCACAATTCGAGAAGATAAAGAAACAGGTGCTTTATTGTTGATTTCTTTGATTTTAATTTGTAATTTTTGGTGGGTTGACTTTTATGTGAATGAATTTTATGCTATGGTTTGGAAATACAGGGATACTTTATCTGTACATGAAAACTATAGAGAGAGCTCATATGCCTAACAAGTTGTGGCAAAGGATTAAGTTGCCGTTAAATTATGATAAGGCGTTCGAGATTATTGATAAGCATATGGTACTCAATTTCTGTTTTTCTAGTCTAAGTAGTTTGAAACTTTGAATTATTGATTGAAAGCGATTTGTTTGGTATACATTGATGATTTTGGGGGTGATTTTTCTAGATGTATTGGCCGAAATATCTCGTGCATAAGGTGAAGCAGCGATTGACCAAGATGCATCAAATGCGCATACGGATGAGGAGGCTTGCTATAAAAACAAGGTGCCCTTTTTTCTAATTTGACAAGCTCAAAGTTTTTCTTTATGTTTCATTTATTGTGGAGCTTCCGAGGCCTCTTTCGTGGTAGAGGGCCTCTATATTGAGTCATTGGGATTAATGGTAATGGTTGCTGAAGATATATGTGTGAGAGCTTTCTTAGAAGCATTGTGGTAATGATGCTGTTGATGTATATACTTAAGAATCATTTTCGAATTGTGATTGGTTTAGGTTCACAGTTATATGGGGGTTCTCTCTTTTATTATGTGTTTCCTATACAAGGGAAGTGATTTGGTTGTTTTCCAGTGTTACTCTTATACATTTGTACTGATGATACTTGTGGTCTCGTTGGCTATAAGGCCTGGTTTCATATGTAGTCATGAAGTTGTTGCCCCTGTTCTGGCAACTTCAGCGTTATATAGTTGCTAGATTGTGTTTTCTCATTTGTTTATGTTTAGTTAAAGTTACTTATAACCTTTCTGACCTCATATTGTGTGACCTGATTTGGTTGTGTTTATCAAGAGCAATTGTTCTTGAAAATAGCCAGCAGACAGGATCAAATGTTGTGCTTTATTAACTTGTTTTGGGCTTGGGCTTGTTCTGACTATGAGTTATGTTCTGTTGCCATTGTTTTGTTGACAAGGACCAGCAAATCAACATGACTCTTTTAATTACACTGACTTAACCTATCCCAGTAACTTTATAATAACTATATAGGTAGTGAAAATCATGCTTCATGGACCTCAGTGAGATTGTTTCAAGAATATTTAGATGTAAATAATGTAGTATTTTGTAGAGAGATGATAAAAGTAAAAATGAATAGTGGTAATTTAATGGTGGAATGATTTAAATTGTACAGAATAGTTTTGTGATTTTTGAAAGTATGGAATTTATATTAAGTTATGGTCTTTTTTAGTTGTTCCTCTAACCTAATAAAATTCCATATTAAAAAAAGATAGAGCTCTTACAGGACTGGCACTGTTGTATGATTGTACTTTTTTTTTTGCCATCTTTTCTTTTCTTCATGTGTGATGCTGTTTTTATCTTATGTAAATATTCGATAGATTTATTTTCCCACACATTCTATGTTTGTAGAGTGTATGTACACATATCACTACTCTGTAAGTTCTTTATCCATTGCCATAGATGCCTGGCGATGTAATTCAAGCATCAAGCCCTCGCTGTATTGCGGACTTTGTTATATACTTCGCATGCTATTAGAGGTAGGAAAAATAGAAGTTGTGCAACATTTCTTATTGGGCATATGTTTCGGGTTTGTCTTATATTGGATAAATATTTTTCTTCGTTTATTTTACTGCTTATCTTTACCCTTTGTGTGTGTGTGTGTGTGTGTGTGTGTGTGTGTGTGTGTTGGGGGAGGGGGATTCTTGCCACGTTCTTCGGTCAGTAATAAATACTTGAGTTTTTATGTGCTACAGGGAAAAGATTATGACAACTCCTAGGAAGGAGATGAAGAGGGATGCCAGAAGATTAGACAAGGCTGAGATAGCTGCAGCAATTGAGAAGGTAACAACGTGTTGCTGCAGAAGGGTTCTGTTGTAATGGTCTTCAAAGTTATTTATATTAACTGGTGTTTGTTGCAGAAAATTGAGGAGGAATTGCTTGAACGCCTTAACAGAGGTGTCTATGATGACATAAGCAACGTTGATGAAAAAATATGGAAAAAAGTTCTCGCACCCTCTGAACAGGAGCTTGAAGATGATGAAGAGGTATGTTTTTAAATGCTCTTTTCAGGATGAAGAAAATATTGATATTCCTCCCTTTACTCATATGTGAATGATGGAAATTCCAAATTTTTAAAAGCCGCGGATTGTTAATGTGCTTTTCGTCCAATCCTATTGCTAAATGACTTTATGTTGACCTTTGGGTTAATCAGAATGAGGTAGAGTATGTAGAAGGCTTTGAAGATCTTGAAGAGGAAGATGATATGGAGGATTTTGGTCTTGCAATGAATGAACCTCTCAGTGATGATGGCGAAGGTAGCCTTTCCCGGCCTCTGTTCATTTTTTTAGTGCATTGAATTCTGTTCATGAATAATCTGTTGGTACATTCTACAATTTGTTTTGTTTTTTTTGAAATTTATTTTAATAATTTATTTATTTATTTATTTTTTATAATTGTTATTTTTGGAACAGATGACGTAGATGAAGATGATGAAGACTCGCATGTTTCTGATAAAAAGAGGAGCCGAAAAGAATCCAAATACTCTGCAAAGAAGATGGACAGGGATGAGCCTCTTTCCAAGTCAAAGAAGAAAGCAAGGGTTCTTGTTGAGGTATATTTTGCAACTTTTGTATGGTTCTTTCGGACGAGTATCGATATGATTATTGCCCTATTTATACCGACAAGACAGTCATTTGATTATTTGGTTTCATAGTGTACATTGTGAACCACTATGTATAAGCTTAGCTCTTGCAGAACTCGCATTTATCTTTCTTGTGGTTAAATGATATTTTCTAATTGGTGTAAACTAATCTTTTTAACTATGCTCTGTATCTACCATAGTTAAAATTATACATTTCAAAAAATCTGCATCTTATCTATGCACTCTGCTGGGAGGAAATTAGGGGCAACAAAAAAGAAGCTAGTTTAGTGGTGGATTACAAGGAAATGCTATGGCATCATTTCACTGTATCCTTTCCTGTTTCTTCAGATTCTCCAGCCTTAATGATATGAAGTGAATTGAATATTTGAATGCAGCTCTCTTTTCTCCAGTTTACTTGTGATTTTTTTTTTTTATTTCTTTTATGAAACTTAAGGCATTAGATATTTATGAAAGAACTTGGGACTGTCATTTTTACTTTCAAAGTTATTACGTTGTGTCGCTGATTACCATGGTGTATGAGATCTCAATTATTCCCATCATAAGCTGTGTCCCTGTTGCTGGTGTCACTGTTTGGAACCTTCGACCAACTCTCTCTTTCGACCAACTCAAAAACATTTGTGTTGAGACTGTTGACTGTTATGTTGTTTCCCAAAGTTTGGTGTTTTGGTGTAGGTTCATGGCATTCCAGTAAACGCCCGTTGTGCGCTCAGTTGTTTCAATACACACCTAAGACCTGTCATTCTCACATATGCTGATTTTACATTGAATCCATGTTTGTTTTCCTTTTCTGCAGGTTGAACATGAAGATGCTGAAGAAAGACAGACCGCAACTCACTGAGAGCTTTGTAGAAAGACAGACTGCAACTCACTGAGAGTTATGTTCAGTTTTGGTAAACTAGTTTAGGTTATGTGACAAAAGACTTATCACTTACAAATGAGAGGTGAAACTGTTGTAGGCAATTGTGATAGTTATTATGGATTTATTCAGTTTTGTGCAATGGTGGCAAATGCTGGAGTTTTTTACCATTTAAATCTGGTACGGGATCCAAACCTCACTGTCTGAGTTACCTGATTTTAGATAAAGTACATCGTATAATCTTCTTCTCATCAATATTAATCACTATTTCATAATTTTTTATCCTTAGTATTTTCTACTAGTATTTTTTTTTTCCATATAGTAATAATTTTTAATTTTCCTTGGATGTTTGGCAAAATTTATGCTCATTTGATTTACTTTCAAGACTTCAGAACGCATATTCACAAAGGACTGGTTGACTTTCTGGTAACTAAATGCATGCTTGGCTCTTTCAAACAAGGAAACGGGTGAAACATCCATTCATCACCAGCATTCAGTCGTTATCAGACGAAAAAACATGCTGCCTTTAGTCTGCAGTGTGTAGTTTTAGGCTCCAAGCATTTGGCACCGCCAATTGCAGTTCCTTTCATTAGCGCGTGAAAGTCGATTCTGGTGAACATTCAGAACAAACACTGCTTATATGATCAAGCTAAGTCTTTTCCATTAGACCTAATAAGCCCGTTAAAGGACTATCTTTCTTGAACATGAATCAAAGTGAATCGGAGGGAGCAAGTTTTTAAGTATGCTTGAAAGGGGCAGAAAAGAACGTGATTTACACATTATTCATTTATTAGACTTAATTTCTAAAATACAGAAAATTTATAGTAGTAGTAATGTATTATACTCCCCCCAAGACCAACACTAACCTATCTAAGCTGAAGCCAGATTCAGAAATGGCTATATGTCTTCTTCGGAAGGTGTCACGCAATGCATGCCTTTGAATTTATATTATATTAAACTCCGTATTATATTGTTGTTTGTCAGAGAGTTGGAGATTCAAGTAAGATATGATTCATATGAAGATTAAAGAATTCACGCGAGTTCTTCATGGTAGTCAAGTTGCACTGTCATCAATGATCTTATGTGTAATTCTATTATACTAATTGCAACCTTAGGAGTTTCATGCTTGTCAATACGCATCTTATTATAGGCAGAGAATATTATTAGGCAGAATGGACACGCGAGTTTTGGTTTGTTTGATTATAACTTGTGACACGACACGTATTTAAATGGCTATTCCGTGGTTTGGACTTAACCAACCCCAAGATACATGAACTCGACATAAGACAAGGCCTAAATCGCCCCAATGCTGTCTTTACTTACTCGAGCTTTTTCTCATGATATGAAATTCAACAATAAATGAATGGAAATAAAAAGACATAAAACATTTGATCTGGTCTGAATTGGTCTGAAATAAGTTAATACTCCGTATCAACTTAAATAAGATATGAACATGGCGAAGTTAATGAAACTTAATTGAATCTTACCTTGAAACTTGGAATTTTTCCTGGAGATATGTACAAAACTAATTTTCCATCGTTAAATAATATTCGAAGATAAGAATTTGGATATAATAATTAATAATAGCTTATTAATATCTACATTAGTATTTTAAAACTAAATAAACAGTCTGTCAGAGTGAGTTGGAGATCCTAATAAATAAGTTCCACCTTGATGCCCTGACCTTAATCAAATCTTAATAAAGTATTTGATTAATTAGTTTAAGGGTAATGCATGTTACGTTGCATGTAATTTAATTAGAGGTCAAGTTATTGTAGTATTATAAATAGGGGCACTCACCCAAGCTTTCCTCTCATCATCATTCAGCAATAATAATCTACAAACTAAAATCCTGCTTAATCAAATATGAAATATGTTGAAGTTATCTTAGTATTTACTACTGTTGCTGTCATGTTGAGCAGCGTTGCGACTGCCCGTGAATTTGGTGATCAAATTCCCGGGCAGCAGCAGCAACAGCAGCTCCGTATATCAAACATAATGGCTGAAGCATTTCTATCAGAAGCCGCTGCACGGGCAGCAGGGACTCTGACTTGCATTGGAGGTGGCTCTTCATGCTTAAATGACATGAACGGGTGTTGCCCTGGAAACCGTTGTAAGATTTACATGTGGCAAGGAGATGCAAGGTGCGAGTGGTGCCCGAGTGCTGGTGGTACTTGTGGTGCCTTGGATCAGTGTTGCCCCGGATACACCTGTGACAGCACTTGGCCACTCAATGGAAAATGTGTTTAACTGTCAAGATGTAAGACTGTACCAGTACAACTTATGTCGTTGTACATGACTAGCCTTCAGTAGCTAGTGTGCTTGTTTTCTTGCTTTGGTTTTCTCTATAGCAACCTCAATAAAATAGACGACACTTTGAGAGTGTGGGGAAGGGTAAGAGATCGATCTCTACCTTCAAAGTGTGCTCTCCTAGTGTGGATTGCACCCTAACCTTTTGTCTCGGAAAGTGCAATACTTACCATTAGGTCAAACTTAGTTTGTTACCGTACTAGTTTTATCTTTGTTATGTGTACTTATACATATGCTGTCATGTATTTGTACACTACTTTGTGTAGAAATTTGAAGTTTTGTCTTCAATGCTTATCTTGTTTGTTTCATTTCTTTTATTTCACCATACCTACTTTTCTCTCAAAAAAAAAAAAAATAATAAATAAATAAAATTGGGTTCTAACACTCTAAAAACAATTACCCATAAAAATTAATCCATACTTATTTTTACAACAAACTTATGATGTAAGGTTCAAAAGTAGACTTGTGTAAATACACTACAGTAGATTGCATCATAAAATACACCTAAATTGCTAAAATTTACTTATACGAAGTATGAAGTACTACTTTGGATTAGAGCGCGAGACTATACATTCATAATAAGTCGATTTTTTACAATAATGCCAGTAAAACTGTACGTGCCTTGATGTATATATAGTTCAATGTGGAAAATCTTGAAGACTCAAAATAATCTCTGAAATTGTAATGGTAAATGTTATACATCAGAGAAAAGAGAAGTACAAAAAATCAAAATAAGCAAAGAAACTTGATATTGTTTTATTGAATATGTACAAGGTTAAAGAAGGATGCTTCTTAGACAAAACAGAGATGAAAATTGTTAAAAGAGAACTATATCTCAGGGAAGTGATCGTTTTTCCTACCCAAAACTTGTAAACTTCTGTATTTTGATTGTTTTTGTTTTTTTCCTTTACGATCATCTTCCCTTTGACTGGTTAGGTAAACAAGAAATACTCGAATTTGAACTGTAAAAATCAATTCCTTGGTTTGTCATCAGCTACTGCAAGTTCAACAGAGATGATGAACGTCGAGGATCCAGCTGATCTCAGATACTGGATATCTCCATTCATTAGCTTTACTAGCTTCCTGCTTATTTGCAGACTTATACCCTCTTCTGTTGCATCTCCGTTGTTCTCAAACATTTGGCTTAGCAATTGTTCTGATATTCCTCCTCCTGTATGTAATATTCTGAATAAAACATGTGATTTTCGTCAGAATAAGATTTAAATCATCACAGAAAGAATTAGAACATGATAATTAGACTGTGCAGAATAGAGCTGATCATGGGTCGGGATTCAGTCAAAATTCCTGCCCGACCTTGCAAAATAGGGTCTAGTCATGCAACCAACATGTTAGGATTGTCTGCACTGCAAAATATGCCTGACCATTTGTGCTGGAAAACCCAGCCTGCCCAAAACATAAGGCTGGACCAGTCTGATCAATTCTAAACAGCATTATATCGATACAGAAAGAATATTAAGGCAGCAACACGAGTAAAAATTATACCCACACAGATAACATGTTCATGATTATAGCAAAATTAGTTGCATCAGTATATTTGCAAGAAATAAAGGTTCGGAGACTATGTCACCCGGTAATACTTGTCACTTTTCAATTGTGTGTTATTGGCGTAATTTACTGTCTAGCCTATCAGAGTTTAGTTCCTTTTAGTTTGAGTGTAATTTGTGTATTTCACTGTCAGCTCTACCAGTGGTTTTATTCCTGGTCCATCACTCGTTGTAGATAAGATGTAGACTGTTTTAGTATTCTCATGAAGATAAGTACATATCTTATTCAATCTGATTACAAGTCAATTTCCTAAGACAGAATTTTCAAAAGGTTTTGAATCATATATCACTTAAATCATGACAGCAAACAACAATATCTCGCTTTCCTGACAAAGATAAAGCTCCCACTTTAATTGGATATTTTTTTCTTTTTTTTCTTTTCACCTCAGTTTAAAAGCTTTCGTCAGCTGAAACTAGATTTCCTTTAACCTTTTGTTAATTTCTAGAAGTATATCATGGGCCAAGCCATGGGAAAAAAAAAAAAAAAAAAAAAAAAAAAAACGCATTTCAGCATGGCACATTGCCCAGGACTAAAATTTGCAAGCTCAGCAAAAATCGAGCCAGGGCAATTTGATTAGCTCTAACTCCAACTGAAATGCAGGTTTTGAAATGGTCAAGTTGTATGCAACTCGCCCTAAACTAGTCAAGATTAGAAAAAGGGATAAAGAGATTGCCAAAGAGGGTTGAATGATACAGACATTCTATATGGCTTTTTTTGTAAGTTTTAGAAAAGGTGTTATTAATCAACTATTTTCTTAGACTACAACAGGACTACAAAACTGAACTAAATAAAACCTGGAATTATGTATTTATGTATGACAACTAAAGTTTTGGGTGATGCATTACCTGAACTCCAAATTAGCAAGCTGAACAGATTCTCCTATCTTATCCTTCATCAAGCGAACTGTAATTCCAATGTGACCTCCAGCAGGTGTAAAATTCACTGAAATTAACAAGAAATCTGCCAGGACTTGCTGTAGCCTTAAGCTATCCCCATACAAGGTCTCCTTCATGTAATCTTCAGCAGACTCGTTCTCTATTTGAATTCCCTTTTCGTTGCTCTTTGTCATCACCTGACTTATTGAGGCAACCAGTACATCTTGCATAGAGAACTCCAACATCTCCAGCTCAAGGTAACTATCACAATAGAAAATTGATATTTTACTTGTACATAAATAAACTCGACTTTATTTCAAAGGATTATTCTAAAAAATCATGCTTCAATTTTCTATCAGATTGAAAAGCAAAGAAATTAATAACTCAATAAATAAGAGATACATGATCAGAAGTTAAATACATACCCATCAATGATGCTATCCAAGTCTGAATCTTCAAGGATCTTGTTAAGCTGGCGTTGGCATTGAGCACTTGTATGCAATAGCAGCCTTTGCTCATCTCCCAACTCTGTACCCTCAAGCAACTTCCTTGAGAACATAATTCCAGACAAAGGATTTCTTATCTGTCTTTTCATGTAAGATAATGCTTTTAGCCTCTTTAAAGCCGCTTGCTCAGCTAATCGTTGTATATGGAGTGCATGCTGCAAGTCCTGACTAGCAAGCTGCAAGAAGCAAAACACGCCAGTGATTGAACCTTCACTGTCCAACTTCGGGTTCACACAAAGCAGGCATTCTATATATTTCCCACTACGCGTGAAAAACCCAATAGGGACTTTTTCTGTATCTCGGCCACTCATAGCACCATTGAGTACAACACCGAGGTTTACAAATGCCTCCTGATTTTTAAGACGACAACATGACTTTTGAGTCCCAAAAACTTCCCCAAGTAACATCTTGTCAATAACCTCCTCACGTTTATACCCAGTTAACTTTGACATTGCAGGATTCCATTCTGAACACCATCCAAATTCATCTGTTCCAAATATTGGAGGAATCAAGGGATTTGGATTCTGTACTATTGCTTTGTAATCACCTTCAATTCGTGTGAACTTGTCCATAACTGTTTTCTGACCAGTTATATCTTGAGCAATGAAGCACACCCCAATAACATGTCCATTCACATCTTTGCTTGCACAAGCATTTACAACTAAACTGATGGGGCCAGAGTCTACTATCGTCTGATGTCTTCTGATCTCAAATTGAACATTTTTCTCCTCTTTTCCTGATGAAAGTAAAAAAAAAAAATTAATACTTAAAATGACTCTATTGCATAGTACAAGTACACAGGAAGTCCAATCATAAAATATACCGTAGTTAATAGCAAATAGTTTCAGTTATCATTTTTAAGACTTCTAATGCTTTATAGAATGTTGGATAATCAACTTCAAAAGAGCTAAGCTAGCCCTGATACTCTTTTGACATGACAGCTGAACTGCTGAAATTAGATACCAAATAAATCTTAAATCAAATTAAATTGATAAAAAGTAGGATGACATACCCTGGAGAGCTAATTGCAACACATTTCTGACTATATCAATTGAAGAGTCTTCAACAAGTGCTCCAATATGTTTCCCAACAGCTTCTGCAACTGAGAGACCAGTCAGCTCGGAAATTTTAGTGTTCCAGCCATTGACAAGTCCATCAGCATCAACAGCAAAAATAGGGACAGTGGCTGTTTCAATCAAGCGAACCATCTCACTAGTCACTGCTTCAAGCTCCCTGACACCATCAATCTTGAGATCATTTATTTTGGAATGAATGACAGATGTATTCAAGTCAGACGTTTCCCTATCCTTGAAAGCGTTTCTCAAAATAAGCTGCAATGAGTGTATTGCATCCATCTCATAATCCTTCCAAGGCACACTCCTATTCTTCACAACCTCAAGGAATGCCTTAAATGATGATCTCGGGTGCATCTTTGCTCCATCATCCTTCTCACCTGGGTGATGCTTGGCACCACCCCACTTAATCTCTGCAGCAGTGTGGGAGCGGAACCAAAAGAGCATGTCTTTCAAAGTAATTCGCACAGCAGCCATCCCACAAACAGTATCAGCAAGAGAAAGTGCTCCTGGATACCCAGCATCATACAAGCTATCTGTACTCAACCCTGTGGAATCCTTATGATCAAGGGACAGCCACATAGCTATATCTCTTATTTGGTAGTCTGTTGGTGTGGCTCCAAGTTTCCATATCTTATTGTTGTACAAAAGGACAGCTCCATCACATTTAATAAGGTCCATAATATTTGGACTTTGTGTGACTATACCTAAAGGAACATCCCTCATCAGCATATCACAAAGGAGAGTTTGAGTACGGAGGATTTTCTTCTCCAGGAACTGGTTCTCCAACTCTAATTCTTTATTTACATGGATAGCAAAGACTTGAGCTAGAAACTCGCATGCATAGCGCAAAGGAAAAGGGACAAATCTTGGAGAGGTATGATGACATACAACTAAACCCCATAGCCTTTTCCTCTTCTGGGGCTGGGCAGCAGCAGAGCTATTGTTGTCATCATCCTCATCATTAACAACAACAGCCATAACCAACGACCCAATAGAGTTCATATTCTCCATGTATTGAGCATGACAACCATGTGGGGCCCTAAGAGTTGAACCACATAGAGTCAGATCAAAAGGAAGATTCCCATCCTGCACCACCTGCACAAATTTTGCACGGCAATCACATATCAGACGGACCTTGTTCTTCATGAATAAGAACCGTGCAGCTTGTGGAATATCAGTTGCCGGATAATGCAAGCCTAGATATGGCTCAAGGCCAGGCTTTGTAACCTCAGATATAACCTCTCCGTGATCATCCTCATGAAATTTGTATGCCATTACCCTGTCATATCCTGTTAATTCAAACACTTCTTGAACCATGGTATCAACAAGTTTATTTAAATTTCCACTAGACAAAGATTGCAATCGAGTAATCGCTTTGGCTGCAAGCTTGTAAGATTGTAGGGCACCAGCAGCTGTCATTGGGACTTCATACGGCTTCACTGGTTCAAAGTCAATGACTAAGCACCCAGTCACCCTATGGATGATTGCATAGAAAGGCTTTCCAGAAGTCTTGCAATGAACTAAGATAGGATTTAGAAGAGAAACATCAGCAAATCCTAAGGCCTTCTGCAGTGCAGAAGCACTTGGAGCAGTGAATATAGTCCTTATATCAGTTCCAATCCCAATTACTGGATAATCACCTACACTTGGGACAGCATGACTAACCATAGTTAGCATATCAGGGGCATTCTCACTAAAGGCGATCACTCTGAAAGTCTTCTCATCGAGGGCAAGCAAGCATCCGAAAGGCTGAATCAGATTTCCTTTCTGTATCTGAAGAAGATAAGTTGAGGTGGCCTTATTAGACTTTGGTGGTGGGTTTCCTCCACTAGAGCTTGTAGCTCGAACTGAGCTGGTGTAATCAAATTCACTACTAGAATCCTCAAAATCTGCATGAAGCTTTGCATCAACAATAGTCTGAGCAATAATCCTAGCACCATGTTTTGATTGGCCTGCATTGCTGCTGGAACCCTGATTTGGTGCTGGCGAAGACATTCTAATAATAACAAAAATAAAAACTGTTATAAGCTGCCATACAAATAGGATCCAAGATAAAATGCAAATCAAAGAAAGATGGAAGAAAATGCAACTTAAAGAAAAAAAAAATCAAAAACAGGAAAAATAAAAATAATAATAATAAAATAAAATAAAATCAACAGCAACAAAAGGACAAAACCATATTAAGAAATTCAAGCAGTAACAAAGATAAGTTGTGATCAAGCTCTTATCCTCTAACAGGAACTACAGTCCATTCAGCATATACAGACATACAGTAAGATTATCATGGAAGAAGTCAGGAACATCAGTGTAAAAACTCCTAGTGAAATATTACTGGATTTTGTCCAAGTATAACTATAAATCTGAAACCATATCACTCTGATAATTTTGGTTTACTTTGGGACTTAATTTTTGCATACCAGTTATAAATCTGGACTTAATTTTGCATACCACAGTTAACATAATTTCTGTCAACTTCATCCTAAACGTTCAACTTCGGTTTATTTAGTTTAATTCAGCTAAATTCATTTCAAAAGAAAATATTCACCAATTTGAACTTGCTTACATTTTTTTATTCTGATTTGAACTTGGTAGCATTTTTAAAAAAATATCTCCCTAAAATCCATTTTTAGAAAGTAACAAAAGGGGTGGTGGCAGTCACCCCAAAACAGCTGAATAATTTTCCCCAATTCTTGAGACACAACTAATTCAATAATTACTAATTGCAGAATAATTCAGTTGAAACAGAATGTGCCAAGTGCAAAAGTTCCCATAACAAATTACTGAAAAAGCATACTACATTTATATACAACCCATAACACCATAAACATAATAAATTAGATGGTATAAAAAAGAAATTAGTCTTAGTACTTACCCTTTTAAGAAGATTCAGTGATAATCACAACTTAATCATACATATTCCTAAGTTTTCCAAATTCTATGAACTAGTACCACTACTACCTCTACTAAGTCCGGCTTCAGTTGTCACATTACTAGTTCAAATTACACTGTCAACGTGCTAGTTAATTTCGGACAGGGAGGATTAATTCATGTATTTAACATATAGTATTAAACAAAAAATTAAGCTACTTAGCAAAATATGCGGAAGATATATAAGTTGAGCAGAAAGGATCAAAATCTAACCTTTTAGAGAAACAAAGCTTCAAACTGAAGAAAACCCAGCTAGAAAATCTCAAGTGAAGCTGCAAAGTGAAAAATACCCAACAAGCAAAACCACCTTAAAATAAAAAATGGACAATTTTTTCAGCTTAAATTCAACAAACCCAACTCAACCCACTTGACCCAGATGCTAAATTCAAAGCTTCCAACAACAATTCCCCAGAAAAGTTTACTCAAATCCCAAAATTTATCTAAAAAAACAAAATTTGGGGTCTAAATCTTTGGATAAAAGAGCAGATTTTTCAGCAAAAGTGGCTAATCAGATGATCAGAGAGTAACACCAACCAAAGCTAAACATGTAAAAGAGTTATGATTCGTCATTGTTGAGAGTGTAAGTGTGCAAATTGATTTGGGTATGCGTCAGATTATATAAGTTAATAGTATAAAATTTATGGGGAGAAGAAGAAAATTATGTTATTCTTCATTTTGGTATTGAGATTTGGAAGAAGTGGGCGCAGCATCAAATAATTGTAAAAAGAAAAAACTTGTAACATGGGGTACCATTACTAACTTGAGTAATTTATGTACGGATAATGTCTAGAATGGGCTTCTATTATCCTTACTAGTGGCAACTATTGTGGGGTCACTTCTTGTCTAGGAAATGTTATTGTATTATACAAATCCATCTACATAATATTGAGTATATCTTCTTTTAATTAGTAACTAAAGTTAACTCGTATAGATTAAACAAAGTTTGGCTCACTTAGGGTCTGTTCTCATTGACTGAACTGAATATTTTATAAGAGAAGGAAATTAGGAGCTGACTGAACTGAACTGAAAATAAATGTATGAGAACAGACCCTTAGTTAGTGTTTTTATAAAGGTTTGATGAGCAAATGGATTAATAGGGGTTATATTACGTTAGGTAGTTATTAATTAGACCTGGTTATTAGGTGAGTTGATGTGAGTTGATTATTGATGGTAAATTGTCTGATTAACGAGAAACAAAAAGAAAAAGAAAAAAACACTTTGTACAATGATGGTTCTTTACAATTTCATTGACCAATAACCATATCAATTTTTTTTTACAAGTACATTATAGCTTCATCCTATCAACTACAATTCTCATAGACGAATTATTATTTTTATATGTATAAATTTCTTCACACATAAAGAATCTAACAAGATATGTAAAGTTAAACTAATTGAATTTTATATGTGAAATATTTTGATTCAATAAGATCTTTCTCTTTTAACAGATCCATAAATAGATATCAGCTATCCACGAAGCGGATAATGACAAACAAATCCAAATAAAGGGATTAGAGAATGACGAAAAATGGGGTGATGAACATGGGCTAAAAATGGAAAGATAGAATTGAGGAGGTGGAACTAAACGATAAATAATGCCACGCAAACTAAGCAAGAAATAAGCCTCCATGCCTAAATCACGTGCACACCCCTTGATTCACTGGTTGTGTCGACTGACCCACCCAATCAAGTGAATCAACCCATACTCCCCTTACTCCCACGAGCCACCAGCCCACGAGCTTCCTCATCTGACCACCCTTTTGTTGTTCCACAACATATATTTCTTCGGTTATTAGGTTTCTTCTCCCTAAGGTTTCTTGATACATGGGCTGCCAACTTGCTAACTAAGTAAGTTTTATCATTGCAGTTCTCATATCCTACGCTTAATATTGGCTGCCAACTTACCAATTAAGTAAGTTTTATCATGACAGTTCTTATATATCCTACACTTAAAATTCCTCTTTAACTTTTGTGTCAAGCTGATTCTTGATATCATGTTAAAAATCAAGTTAGCTAAAAGGTTAAGCTAATGATAGATTGAGGTTTAGAAATATGTTTTAATTATACTCTATTAGGCTGGACCCTTATCAAAACCCCCTGACTTCGACCTCTGATTTTATTAGAAATAAAACTAGTACATATACAATATAAGTACGTGATACATACATTCATTGGTTTAGAAAATAAAAGGTTAGTGACGAGACTTCTAAACAATTACTTAAACAAAAGATCATTGAGGAGATAAAGTTCATACGATTTTATAAGAAAGACAACAAATGACTTGAGAAAGGTATACCAAATTAGAAGTACTTGTATATTTTTTGAAGAGTAATAAAAATAGTAAAGTAGTTAGCTTAATAAAAGTGAAAATGAGGTGCATAGAAAAGGGGGAAAATAATTCAAATAAAAATAGGTAAATTATAAAGGCTAGGAGCACATCTCTTGATGGTCTATGTACCAAATATTTTTAAAGAGAGTTTCTTTTTTGCCTTTGTATGTTAACTAAACTATCAAAATATCAAGCATCAAATAAGATGAATATATAATTGAATTAACTATTCGTCTGAACTAAATATTAGGGTTTCAAAAAAAAAAAAATATTAACTAAATATTATAGTTGCATGTTTCCGTTAGAATACTAAGAGTGAGGGGTAGCTTAAGTGGTTAGAGTTCTCCTCTCAATTTCAGGTGATTCTGATATCAATTCTCATCACGTATCAGCTCTTCAAACAAAACAAAAAAAAAAGGGTTTTCATTAGAATACTAACAATCAACTATTTGATTGATAGAGCATATTAGGAAGTTTCAATTTCATTTTAATCAGTCAATCACTAGTAAAAGTTGCTATTCGATCAGTATTCACTAACCTTATCTAGTACAGTACTTTTAAGTTGTAATATTGAATATCAAACATATTGACAAGATTTTTATCTTTTTAATTCAGTACAATCATCAAAAGTAATAATCATGAGGCTATTAAATAAATCATATATACCAAAAAGCTTCTATTCAATGGGGTTACCTTTCATGATTTCTCCAAAGAAGTATCCTATGCATATAATTAGTGGTTAAATACCCTACATTAAGCAAATTTTAACAAGATTACAACATTTAAGGGGGGTGTTGGCAATTTTCTTAACAAGTTCTGTTGGTATTAGCATACTCCGTGATTTTCTTCCTACATCGTGTAAGATGAAAAGTAACTACTTAGAAATATGTCATTTACAGTTTTTACACTCTACCATTCGAGTGTAAAATAGACACCTTAACATGCTGAATTTGTTTGACGACAAATATAGACCTAAAAACGATTTTTTTATTTTTATTTTTTTTATTATTATTATTTTTTTTTATTTTTTTTTTTGTGGGAATCTAGACCTAATACAGTTAAATGCCCCCTAATACCTGGAAATTTTTTTGGTAAAAGTTGGTCAAGAACTGTGCTTCAATCATGAATAGACAGCAATGTCATGCAATTCACGTTCAAAGTTTTAACTGCTAGTTCCGGCAATAATACTCATGAGTCATGACCCTTTGCTTAAAGTCACTTTAGTAGCAAATCAAATAAATTTAATTTAGCTTGTCAAAAAAAAAAAAAAAAAAAAAAAAAAAAAAAATTAGGCTAAAACTGGGAAATGACTGTTTAACTATTTTTATTACTATTGTTATTATTCTTCTTGTCAAAAAATAAAAAATTATTATTCTTGATGATTTTTTTATTAATTTTTTTTTTTTTTTTGAATAATATTTCCCTCGTCCAAATATTTTTTTACCTTTCTGGTAATAATTGGAGTGCTTTAAATAATAGGCAATAATTTACCATAAAATAACATCTTCTTGGCTTCTTGCCAATCAAAATTTCTAATTATATATCATAAAAAAAAAAATTTTTTGTGTGCCAATCAACATTTCCAACTTGTATTTTGTGAAAATTTGAAACATAAAATGATAATAATATTATCCAAATCCAAAAGTTTGTACTATATATTCTATCCTTTAGGCGATTGGGTCACGTTTGATGAACCTTCATTATATGTGATTCCAACACACATTTAGCTATCTTCACCATATACTCTTATAAATTGTAAATTACAGGTAATGATGATCGAAATAATGCATTGGTAACACATGAAATGAGAAGTGTTTGAAAGTATATTTGCTACCTCTATTTTTCTAAGTTTATTCAGTTTTGATTTTCAACCATTTTTAGCTAAAATCTGATCTGTTATGCTTTATTTTGTTTATGCCAAGCCCTTTAATCTCATCTCACTTGTATAGGGCCCAATTATCTAATGCAAAGTAGTAATGTTGTTTCTCTCAACTTACCCCCCTAAAAATTAGATTAATCGTATGCGTGCTTAATCCCTATTTTTTGTTCTCCTTGATATTATTGTTATAGACTTAGGCCTTGTTTGGTTGACATTCTAAAATGGGGGAATTGAAAAATCATGGGAATTGAGAAAATAAGGAGTTGTTTGGTTGACATAAGAAGGCAAAAAATGGGGGAAGTGAGAATTTATGGGAATTTCAACTTCCCACAAAACATGGGAAGTAAATTACCTAGCCCCCCCTAGGTAAACCAAAATTCATGGGAATTCTAATTTCCCTTATTGCCAACCAAACACATTTAAGAAATTCCTAGAAATTTCATTAAGAAATTAACTTCCCATGAAGTATAAATTCCTATGGGTATGGGAATTAAATTCCCACATCAACCAAACAACACCTTACAGTAATTGGTTAGAACTCTAGTAAACATATATGTACTATTTTAAAAATCAGTGGAAAGAATTTATGTATTTAAGTAAAAAATAATCTCTTTCATTTTATATTATCACGTAATAAATAGATTCCTAACAAAACCTCCTACTATATACTTCGTATATATTTTATGGACGGTTCTAAGCATGTGCACGAAGAATGACCGCACAGGCGCACATGACCCTTGAAAATAAGAGCTCTAAAGTCACTTAAATACAAAGAAAAAAGAAACATGATTCACTGGTTAACTTGCTGAGTTTTGTGATGTACTATTAATCCTACTTGTTTTATCTTTAGTTTTATCATAAAATTGTTACGTTAGTAACGTTTTACTAAATAAACTCGTATCTATCTCTGAAACATTAAATCCTTGGACACTGAATTTATACCGTCATTATTATTATTATTATTGGTATTTTTAGCCCCACCTTTAAGATGTTCTTAATTATTCTCAAATCCTTAGACAATCAGTTTATAGTTAGTTCCGATGACCCGACTCGAATGACCCAAAATTGACCCAACCTGACCCATACCCGACCCGAAAATGGAGTTGACCCGATCTTGACTCGACACTCGAACTGACCCGACCTGAACAAACCCGAGACCCGAAATTGACCCGATGCCCAAAATGTCCCGAACTAAAATTACCTTATAATTGAACTTAAAATGTCTTGTACCAAAAATAAATCAAATTGTTCATCTTCAACCATAGTTAAGCTCATAAATTGAATTGAATTAATTTTTATTATAACAATAACAAAATATATACTTCGTATAAAATTATTGATTTAAGCTTGAAAAACAAATGAAACAACCCGAACATGACCCAACCAGATTTTGACCAGACCCGAACATACTTGACCCGATCCGAACATACCCGACCCGATACCTGACCCGAAGTTGACTCGAAACCCAACTCAACTCTATCCGACCCATACCCGACCCAAATATTAGCTGACCCAAAATACCCCGACCTAGATCCGACCCGAATGACCCATTTGCCAAGTCTAATAATTAGTTAGTTACAGTAGCATGTTGGACCTACAACACCTACTCCATTGACATATCTAGACTTATACAAGTACATCCAAAATTTAATATGTCACTCAAAATTTTACTTTCATTCATCATAAAGGTCGCAATTATCAATTTATCACGTTTCACACTCTAAAGACCCAAGTTAGGTAAGTAAGGTCATTTTCTTGTCTTGGCCCAAATTGCAATGACCAATTTTCAGAGAATATGATATGGACGCACGAGTAACCCAATAGAGAGTAGGATTTGGGCCACCATCAAGCCCAAAAGAGATTTCTCGAGTTTTTGAAAAGGTGGTTATAATGTTGGACAATTCACATGTAAAAGACGATGTTTTTTTTAAATAACACCGAATAATCAATAACATTGAGGGGGTGTTTGACAAGTGGGAATTGAGGGTGGGATTGAGCATTTTAATCTCAATTGAAAAAAAAAGCCTTGTTTGTTTGGTGGGAATAGGAATAAAAAAGGGTTTGAGAATGAGATTATTTAGGGGTGAATTCGCACCATTCTATTACCTAGGGAGGGTAGGTAATAAATGGATGGGAATGGGAATAGGGGGAAAATGACATTTTTACCATTAATGAAAAGAATGAAATAATAATCTTAGTAAGAGTATTTTGGTAAAATTGTTATTTATTCCCTATATATTCCCACCCACCATCCAAACAAGGCATTAGCATATTTTCATGTATTCCCATCAATTAATTTCCAATCCCATTCCCACCTTTTAATCCCCAAACTCCCATTCCCACAATCCAAACACCCCGTGAGTGATTTGACTGTTAGTTAAATTCATATATCGCACCCAAATATTATCTAAAATGAACTTCCAACACGACAATATTAAGTTTGTGTCATCCATCTAAGAAATTTCCATTCAATTGTATAGATAGCTTCCATCAGCCTAGAAAAAGTGTTCCAGAAGGTTTTGCATTAGCTGTACTAAGTCCAAACTCCTGAGAATTCCAAACTCAACAAGCTAATTCCCTTGAAAGAAAAGCCAACTTTAGTCGATTGAGTGAAGGTGTATGTAATCTAATGTCATACCCATAATATTAATTTGATGTCCACTTCTCCCAAATTCTTTAGGAGTTGAAAATAGGTGTGACAAATGCATTCGGAAAACAATGGAAGGAAGCTTTCAGTATAGTACGAAAGGAAATTTGGACATGCTAATTAACGCGGCATAACTTCATAGCTACTAGTACTACTTTTGTAACTCGTGATTAGTTGTCACATTGTTTGAACTTGTATAATAAAAAAAAATATGACAAAATTTTACAAAATGTTATCTATATCCTCTCTTACTCTCACTAAAGTAGAAAAAAATCTTAGCAATATCCATTATTGTACTAGAAAAGTGATGACTTTTTCCTTATTAAGTCTTGGACTAATGGTATATCGTACATGTGACTATTAGTTCCATAAGAAGAGAGTAACACTCTCACAAAAGTCCCACTGCATAGTCAAATGACATTCAGACAGAGCGTACGTCGCAAACAGGAGGCACTACTAGAAAACTATGATGCCAAAAGTATTAAGACAGTAAGAAGGAGAAGGCAAGTGTGTTAACATGATAAGAAATCCAGCAAATTAATGGGTAGAAATGACACAGCAAACCTTTTAACTCAAGACAGTGAGTCAGTGAGTTGGATGAAATAGATGTATACTAAGATTCTTGTACCAGCTACTATGAATCTGCTTGAAGTACTTGCAGGAACATTCCGTCAGGGCTGAACTTGAAGCTCCAATGAGAGTACATGTTCAATATTCTCGCGCATGCATAGACAAAGGTCACGAACAAAGTTAGTGCCACTTGCCACAGCAATTAACACAGGCTACAGAAGCAAATGCAAACTACCAAGGAGTTCAAATTCTCAGCAGTGTTTCAACATCACAAGGATTGCTGATTGCCTGATTCTATCGGATGTAAATTGCACATAGAAGGCTATAAAATAATTACAATGGAGTGAATGCTAGCCAAAGGACCACTACATGCTACAAAAACATACTGTATGTCTGTATAACACACGCTCTGGCAGTCTGAGGCTAACAGCAAAAATGAATCAGATGAAAAAATGTGATTTATATCAGATGAACAGAACATTGTTCGTGTTTGGATAAAAAAAAGAGGAAGGAAATGAAGGGAAGGGAGGGAAAAATGACGACTTTTCTTTTCAAATCTCTCCATTGTTGCATATATCAATTTCTTACAGTTAAGTCCCTCCAATATCCTTTCTTCCTCATTTGTTATCCAAATGAAAGATACTCCATCCATTCTTTTCCCTCCATTTCCTTCAATCCAAGCAGAGAGGTAATCTGTCACTACTTCCAATCTAGTCCAGTCGCTTTTGGACAGTTGAACAATCCAAAGAGGACATTACTTCAGAGTTCAAACAGGATTTTGAAAGTCTTCTTTCATAGATGGATACTGAACCTTTTTGGTGCTAAAGAATGAGAAACTCTGAGGGGCTATTAGCCTATTACTGAAAAATAATCTCTCACCTTGTTTTCCACTCTTTGGCTTAGTATCAGGGACCAAACACACACACCATAAAAACAAAGAGATTGTGGTATAAATGGGGTTCAAAACAACCAACATGATTGTTCGCAAAAAGGCAAGCATGCACAAAGCCAACCGACTTCATACTTCTCTTCCAAATGTATCAACAAGAAATCAAAAGCTCTATTCATGAAAAATAGGAGGATGGAAATAAACGGTCCTACTACAGATTAAAGTGAGACACAGTGACGGCGACATATTCTTTAATTCTTCAAGTTTCTAAGGGTGAAGAGTAATTCTGGCTCATCTAAGAAGTCCACTGCAGAAGCAAAAGTAAACTAATAACTAAGAGCTTCCACTTAACAAAAGAGTCGGCCATAAACTTTATCAGAAGGCATAAAGTAAAACCACAAATGAAGATGGCACCAACCGCACCATCTAAGGTTAAAATCTGTATGTGTGACTCTGCTTGATCTCTTAAGAAAACATAAAGCACGAGCACAGCAATCAATCAACAAATAATATCATTCAATGATGCCAACCCAGAACCTCACAAATATAGAATCAGACCATATGCACCAAGTTGCCGATAATCAATGGCTGGAGTAAAGATAACGAAACAATTTCCTCATATATTAACACCACAGTATGTACCTAGAATACTTATCAGTAGATCAGAAAAGAATATATTCACCACTTAAAGAGTGCATATATGCAGAGAAAGTAATAGAGAACAAACCCAGGATATAAAAACAAATTTCTTTCATTTACAAATTTGAATTTACATTTGACATTTGGTATGCAGAGAATAAGCATACAGTATAGCAGTAAAAAAATAGAAATTCTAAACTAAAAATATCAAATAATCGATAAATATCAACCAACTCACAAACCCCATTTGAGGAATGAGAGCACATTGCCCTACTCTCTTGGACCTACAAGGTCCCCATAGCTCCAAAAATGATGTACATCCAAAAAATTTAAAACCAAATTAACAAGTAGAATCTTCCTCCTTGTGCATCCAATATACAATAACCTCTAAAGATATGCAGAAGCCGCGATCAAAAGAGGACAATCGAAACCACTCATGATTAAGAACCCTAGGAACTAACAACACCCCAAGAGATGATGAGTCCCTTCCATAGTAACAACAGCCCAACTTTCTACATCCAAAGACAAACATCCTAGATTATGGTCTTCCTTTCACTCGGGCAATCAGTTTAACCCAAAAAACCAATAATCAAGCTTATTAGGCCAAATCATACTAATGCCATGCCCATCTTCATTAAGCCTCGGTATAATCATGCCTCAGCTCCTGGATTACAATCAAACCACTTTCTAATTTACACCAAGAATTAACCTAATCAATCACCAATAAGGACATTGACAATTGAGCCTCAACCAATAACCTCATTCAATATGATGATGTATAATCAACCAACCAATCTACCAATAAATCATAGAATATGGGTATTGCACTCTTTAGAATAAAAATCATTATTCTCAATCAAAGACTTCATATAATCATAACTAAAATTAGAGTCATTTGGATCAATTCCTTCTAAATCTATTTCCATATTTTGAGGATTTGACATACATAAACAGCAAGAATAATTGGAACTAAAATTATTATTGGAAGCAGAAGAAGACCTTTCATTAATTTTCTTGTATAATTTATCAACTTTGTTGAAAGGAGAAAGAACAACCTTCTTTGCACTTTTGCAACCGCACCCACCAAATTTCAACCTCTTCTTTCTCTTTTGCTTATTACTATCATCATTAATAACAATCTCTTTCTCTCTCCTATTAATACTGTCTTCACCATTGTCGTCTTCTTCATTAATTTCATCAGCATTGGCTGCCTTAAATCTCCGAGACATGAATTACCCACCAAAAAAGACAGGATTTTTTTCACAAAAAACTAAAAATTTGGGAGTAATTGTTGTAGATTAAACATGGGGTTTAATTTAAAGATTGAAATTATGGGTATTTCTGGGTATTTAATGAGGATTAAACAGGGGAAATTGGGATAAAGTTTCAATAGAGAATTAAAATTTATATTGGGGTGAAGTGAGAGTTTGAGAAAAGTGAGGAAAACTAACAGGAAGAAAGTATGATGATTAGAATTAGGAGGAAATTATAGAATTATTATGGAAAAAATTGGGAGAAAATGGTCAAAAATGAATGAATGTATGGTATAGGAGGAGGAGTGGTGGTATGTAGGACCCTTTTTGCGTTCGTAACTCGTCATCGGTTGCAGACTGACAGTTGCTCTTTTTCTCTCTCCCACACGTCATTTTTTATATATATATATATTTTTTTTTATCTTTTTAGTGGTGCAAGATTTTATGTTTGCGAATCATTTTTTTTTTTAATTTTTTTTTTTTAACTTATTTGATTGGGCAAGAATGCAAGATAAATACTCCTAATGCAAAATAATTGATATAGTCAAATTATATATACAGGATAATGGAGTAGTTTATATTAACATCTATCTAATGACATATTTAAAGATAAAATTTGTTATAAATATGTTAAAAAATATCTATGGTTAAAGCTAGTTTATGAATAATGAAAAAAATTCAAATGTGTCAATTATTCTGAAGGTGTATACCTAACATATATATATATTTTTTTTTACTTAGTATGAAGTATAAAATGATTGGTGGGTATTAATTTAGAAACTTAAAGCATACATCACGTGCATATGATTATCACGTTCAAGATGTTAAATACATTTTATATTTGTATCGTAAAAGAGTGTAAAGTATATATTAAAGTATCCATTGCTTATTATTTTTCATTTAATAATGAGAACGATTTTAAAAAGACTTCAACTCATATATCTCGAATCTACATATTAATTAAAAATTAAATTAAATAGTGTAAAATGACTAGTTATAACATTAAAAAACTAGATATTTAGATTCATTGTTTGATAGTTTCACGAGTCTTTCACACTTGAGAAGAAGATAATGGCAAAAGATGTTGACATGGAAGTGATGAAATCAATTGATTGCCATAAAAGTTTAAGAATATCCCTACATTTTTTGACATTTGTTTGGTTGTTAAGATTATTGCTCCAACCAATCTGGGCGGCAATTTGGCAAAACTCAAACACAACTCAAATCATTAACAACAAGGCTAGATTGTTTTTAATAGCAACTCCAACTATTATTATATCCTCCAACTAGATTAGACCCGTGCGATGCACAGATTACAAAAATTATTGAAATAAAATAACTTATTTCTATTATTTATTTTATTGTATATACTTATAAATTAAATCATAAAAGATATGAAACTATCATCATAAATTACATGAGTAACAAAATATAAAAATGAAAGCCTATTTCTAGATAGCAATTTATTTATTCCAACCAAAAATAAAATTTCTTTATTTATTGACACAGTCAAAAGATTGAAATGAAAATGATTAAAAATAAAAAAATAACCAATTCAAAATATATATATATATATATGACATCATAAGTGCATTTGGCGGGAAAATTTTTCATGAGAAAGTGACACATGTATATTTGAGAGAGAAGATGATGTCAGCAAATTTCTGTTTTAGTTATAGTTAATAGATGGTTTGACTATTAGCTTGAAAATTATTAAAATTACAAGCTAGTCCCTAAAAGCAACCATTGGATTAGGGTATGAATACCATGATTCTAATGTAAGCCACCAAGGTCGTATATTTGTTTTTTTTTTGAGAAAACTAACAATTCTGCACTTATCTTGATTTTAAATTCAAAACAGATCACCTAAGCAATCATGATGTTGGTCGTAATTACTTCCTCCGTTCTTTTATTATTGCACCACTTGCCTTTTTAAGAAGTTTCACAAATATTGCACCATTTCCTCTTTAGGAAAAAAATTATTTGTGTTCACACTACAAATACCCAACATACCCTTGCTTTTTCACACTTACTTTTTAGTTTTTCAATATGTCACAGGGACAATTTTGTATTTTTACCTTTCCCTCTCTTACTTTTTTCCACTACCAAAATATTTGTACCAAACTCTTATGGTGCAATAATAAAAAAACGGAGGAAGTATAAGTTTTTCATCATCATTATATTATTATTATTATTACTGGAATGGTACAAAGAAGCAAACTTAATTACATTATTTTTTTTAATTTTTTTTATTTGAATCAAGCAAACTTAATTACATTGATAAAAGGAATTAAAAAAAAAAAAAATTATTGTCAATATTTAGTTATTTACCCTCCAAAAAAATTAAAAAAAAGAACACAAAGTATTGCCAATCTTAGTCATACAATTTAAAATTGAAATAAAAGGATCATGTACAATTTGGAACTTTAGAGAAGAAACAAAACGGAGGAATAAGCAGAGAAATTTCTACCCAAATTCCCACAGAATGAGACAGAGAAATAGAGAATGGCATATGAGATACTGCTTGAACCCTTGCATATTACTTCACAAAGAATCAGTTATTCTATTTTTTTTTTAAAAAAATACACTACCTTTACATGTTTTGACATCAGTTAAACAGTTCAATCTGCGACAATTATGAAGCCTGCTACAATCTGTTTACCTGTACATTGTCTTTCCCCGACAAGGGAAAGGCTAAAAGTATAATGAACTCTTAATCTAAATTCAATCTCATATATACAGGGCAAAAAGAAAAGAGCATATTACATGTATGATGGATAAAATCCAGAAAACATTGGATATGGTAATAAGCTCTTTAAGCAAGCTTTTGGAAAAAATTGATTCGGGCTTGAGTCAGAATGTGGAGCCTCTGACCGAGATCTTGACGCTGATAAGTATATTGTGAAGTGCACATAACATTGGCATCTCCAGTGAGCAATATATTCCAAAAAATTGATTAAATTCAGAAATTCACTTCCTGCTGGAAGAACCCCTTTCTGTCATTTACAAGAACAGAATACCACGTCACACATGAGTAAATGAGTGTTTACTTCTGCTTCTTCCCACCAGCCAAGATACGTTGAATTTGCAGCCCTCGACTGAAAGCTTGGTTGAACAGTAACCTGGTCTGGAACTCAGAGATAAATGGGAACCAAGCTAACATTGCCACAGGGGTGAAAATTAGAATCCCCATGATGTACTCATAGCCTCTCGCCAATGCTATAACTGAACTCCACATTCCCATGCCTTTCACCACCGGCCTACATGCTATTGCTATCTGTTCATGCATATTAGGTAGTATTTAATACCAGTAATCAGTATTGTCACCAGTAATAACAGGATAAACTGATACTCTGTACGAGAATGAAACATAAGAGGACAAACAAATTACAAAACTATGTGAAAAGTATGCCCAACAATAAGAGGGGAAGTTCAAAAGCGGGACTTAATTGCAGAATCATATTTCAGATATCATAATGAGATTGACAATTTTGAGTGTTACAACAACAAGAGTTTAAAACAAGGATCACTAGGAGAAGGAATTTTTTGGATGTATTGCATATGATGCTAAGGTGTAGTGTAAGATCAAGTGAACAGTAATGCTACGAATGACTTGCATGATTCATGCCAGTAAGGAGATACTTCTGGATTTATGTGCAAAAAAAAAAAGAAAGAAAGAAATGAATGGCAGATTAATAGAAAGTAGAGAGAGATCTTACTGATAAAAGAGCCCATCCAGTGGGCATGAAGGCCAGCAAGCTAACAAATATGTCTCCAACTGTAAGATTCAAGAATAAAAAGAAGACAACCAGAGCGACTATAAAGCCAATGAAAAGGAAAAGTTTCAGTAATCTGAACATCAGTTGGTAATCTGCACTGAACTTCTTTTTACCCATGGATACGATCTGCAGTCACAACACATAGATAAGTACTACGTATTAAGTATTTCATATGTACAAATATAGGCATCAGAATTCTGATTATAAAGTTACTTACCTTCAGAATAATAACCACAGCAACAATGACAAGCCAAGACAGGCCATAAACCTAAAAAATTAACAAAAAGAGAGTGAAATTAAAAACTTGCTGGAAAAATAGTCAGATGAAAATTTTGCCAATACCTCAAGTCTGCAGTGAAGCACTGAAGCCTATGGCCTCAAAAAAATAACAAAAACTATATAGCTGAAGGGCTAGCAATTTTCGTTGATGTTTACAGTAGGCATGCGAGGTTGCAAATTAATGGTTTTTACTTTCTAAGAAGTTGCTTTTTCCCAGTGGTTCCATTTTCTAAGAAGTTAAACAAGCTACTTCCCAGGAAGTGCACTTCCTGAGTTTTTGTGAGCCAAACAACTCTCACAATTTTCCACTTCGCATGCTATAACTTAGCAGAATTTCTAACTTGATATAAGGGCAGTATGCACAGTTACTCATAATCCCACAACATTGAAAAGCCTAATTAATGACAAGTTCGAACAATATTTTAAAAAGGGGGAAGAAGAGGGGGGGGGGGGGGGGGGTTGAAAGGTATTAATCAAATACTGCATATCACAACACAATGAATATGTAGAAGATACTTTGAAAGCAGAGGTCAGTGTTTGGGAAAGGAAAGCTTGAACCACAATAGATATCTCAGACTCACCATGATGCTTGTGTCTTCATTGGCTACATGCAAATGATACACTACTCCATACTGATACAAAAAGAACCGGAGAGAAAGAACAATCTCCAAGAAACGTCCTGTAAATCCTGTAGATAGCAAGTGCTCCTGCTCTTCAGCCCACCATGATTCCCAACTCTTGTTTGCCGGTACACCAATACCACCATGACTACTAATCCATTTCGTCCAATCATCCCAATCATCCACAATCTTCTGCCACTCAAATCCTGATGGATTGAAAATAAAGGGAGCAAACAACCAAGATATAACCAAAAACCACATGGACCCAGTCACCAGAATAAAGGCTGTGGAACCAGATACCGCAGATCCATATAAATGATATGCTATAAGCAATATCATAAGCTCTAGCCCTTTTGTGAAATGGCTTCTTGAATACATGCGATAATTTTCAGCAAATCTCTCATGACGGACAACAAATCCACGTCCAGTGGCTCTGTACTTGGCTCCTCCGTGCAAGATGGTACGCCCATAATAGTGAACTTTTGTCCCAAGGGAGAATGTGAAGAAAACTGCCGCTAGCTGCAACTGCATAATGATCATCTCACCCAACGCAGTTCTAAATCCTCTCTCCAGTCCAATCTCCATGATCATGGGCAAAGCCATTAGAAGTCCCAGTTGGACCACAGACTCCGAAGCCATGGCTGCCTTCAAGGCATTTTCCCCCTTGGCCCTAGCAAACTTAATAATGGACTGCTCCAAACCACTCAAAGATAGGTAAAGTCTTCCATATAGATAAGCATACGCTGTAAGGACAACCAACTGCATATCCACAAACATGTATTAATATATATTAGCAACATTCATAATATGTAAACGGAGGGAAAGAGGAAAGGAGGGGAGGGAAGAAGTGTGATTCCCTTCCAAATCTTTCCAGTCATGGAAGGATTTGGTCAATTAAAAAGGGAAGGAAGATGAAGCCCTCCAACTCCTTCCCTTCCCTTTCCTAATTCCAAATCCAAATAAAAAGTACATATCCCTCATTCTTCCTCACTCCCTGTCCTCCATATTCTGTAATCCAAAGAAATACAACAGCAGTTCATTCTCGCTAAAAAAAAAAAAAACAGTAACACCCAGCATATTGAGAAAGGGGGGGGGGGGGGGGGGGGGGAATTGCACCTTTGCTGCAAAAGCATGGGAAATTATAGATTAAATTACAAATATCACATCAAGGGCCAGAAACAGACAACCATCATCAGCTCTTACAGTGAATCATGTCAAAAAGAAAATGGGAACAGTACTGTAATTTGATGTGATCACTATTCTCAAACATGTAGTAAATTAATGAATTTCAACCTTTTTTGTTTTTCTTTTATTCTTATCATTAGAGTATTGTTTGAGAACCCCCCCCCCCCCCCCCTCCCTTTTCCAAAAAATGAAAACACATTAGCTAAACAATTCTTTTGCTACAAAAATCACTGATAACCTATGTTACTCGGACTCTTTCATATACCTCAGGTGTCCGTGTCGACACGACTCGTGTCGGACACCGACACTTGGACACTTCATTTTTAACTAAAAACACAACTTTTTTCAAGAAAATGGGCGATTCCGATGCTTGGACACCCGTGTCTAATTTGACACTTCGTCCGAGTCCAAGTAACATAGCTGATAACTGTTTCTAGTCTTCTAGATGAAACACATTACATAGGATCAGCTTATTTCAGTTAGACAGGCATACAAATAAACATTTCTTGAGGTTTACAAAATCAAAAAAACCGATATTGGCATATTTCACATGATTGATTTACTGGTATAAGATATTTGCAGTTAAAATTACTCAGTACTGCTCTTGAGTTTTTTATGTTTCTTTTTTTGCCCAATGTGGCAGCTTTAATTTTGTCTTTATGAGAATCAAGTGACATTTCAATAATTTTCTGCATGCTCTTCATATATATGTGATCAATGGTTGGTTGAGATTATATATCATATAAAAATAGTTGATCAAACAACCAAAAAAATGTTAGCCCAGCATTCCAGTAGCTCAGCTTCTATGAATAAGTGCTTACCATGGAACTAACGTAAAATCCAACTGTTGTGAAATAGCACGAAAGCATGCGGAAGAAGTCGAAACGATGGCCTAATCGGTACACATCCCGACTGAGTGTTTGCTCTCCATTACCACAGGCTACTTTTGCTTCAAAAAGTGAGATTTGGTTGAGACCAACATCACGTCCTTTGCCTACTTGAATATACTCATGATGAGTAACATTTCCACGCCTTAATGTTGAGTTAAATCCTATATGACGAGATGCATATGAGCCAAAAGGTGTTGGATCAAATTAGAAAAGGTTGCTTATAGATTTGATAACTGCCTTGAGAAAGGAACACACAAAACACATGATTTGTAGAACAAAAGCAAACAGGATTACAAAGACAAGGTAGAAAGCAAAAGACCTTACCAGCAAAGATGTCCTCACTTAAATTGATTCCACGAGAAGCCTTGCTTATTCCACCTCGGGTAATGTGGAAGATCCTGTCAAAGACATCTGGGTGGCCATAGTGAAAGCGAACCCTGGAGATATCAAGGAAGTAGGAAGTTGGAGTCAATCAATCAATCAATCAATCAAAGCCTTAATCCCAAAAGTGGGGTCGGCTAACATGAACCAAATTTGATTATTCCGTGTAGTCATCAACATGGAGTATGTGCGAAGGATTAGGAGAGTAGAGGTGGAGATTGCACTGAGGAAGATGAAACCTAAGAAGGCGGTTGGCCCTGATGGGGTACCGATAGAGGTGTGGAGGTGTTTGGGTAAGATTGGTATTGATTGGTTAACAAACCTTTTCAACAAGATATGGACGGCTACAAGGATCCCACAAGATTGGAGGAAGAGCACCTTGGTCCCGGTTTATAAAAACAAAGGAGACGCTCAAGATTGTTCTAACTATCGAGGAATTAAGCTTATGAGCCATACTATGAAGTTGTGGGAAAGGGTGATTGAACAAAGGTTGAGGGCATGCACAAGCATTTCAGATAACCAATTTGGTTTTATGCCTGGGAGATCTACTATGGAGGCAATCCATTTGATAAGACAAATGATGGAGTTTTATAGGGTAAAGAAGAAAGATCTTCATATGGTCTTTATTGATTTAGAGAAGGCATATGACAAGGTGCCAAGAGAGATACTTTGGTGGGCAATGTTGAAGAAAGGTATCCCACGAAGGTATGTAGACCTAGTTAAGGATATGTATCGGGATGTGTCAACAAATGTGAGGACATGCGGAGGGTTGACAAAAGATTTCCCTATTACAATCGGATTGCTACAAGTATAAGAATGTTAAGGAAAGAAAGAGTGCTACAAGTATAAGAAGAGGATATTCTCAGAGTAAAAAAGTCTCTTTTTTTCTGGCATAGATCTTAAACGTGTCAAGTAGGCAACTGACTCTGACTTCATTACTATAGAAAAGAATTTCATACTCTTATCACTATTTCTGTATGATAACAGGTGTAACATGATAGGTTCAGACTTCATATAATTGTTTATTGTGAATTTGTACACTAACATAATGAAGATCAAACACACAGGCACTTTATTATATTGTGTTTCTCCTGTAATTCCTTATTCATTTCGTAAGATAAATCCTAATTATTCTTATGTCCTGGGACAGAGATACATACTTCAATGGTCTTGCAAGAACTCTTTGTCCAATGGTAACAAAGCTCGTCTCCTGATTTGACATAAACCATGCCAAGGATGATACACTGCAAGGAAGCAAATATGACACCTCTGTCAAAATATCAAAGAATGATTGCAGTACAGTAACTTCTGGTTGCCAGGAATACTCTCTTACCTTCCAGTGAAGATATGCTCACGAACACCTAAAATTGTAGGTGGACGCACTCCATGATCTTCATTAAATTCTTCTAGAAGGTTACGCATTTTCAGAGCTTCTTCCAAGTAATTATCCTATAATTAGAAAGATTGCATTTATTTATTTATCCATTTTTTCATTCAAAACATGAAACAAAAATTAATTAGAGCTTGCCTGGTTCATATCTATGGCCTGGAGGGCTTCTCCTCTAGTGAAAATTATAGCATGGTTTTGGTTCTCAGGCTTCCCTTCCCCTATCTTTGCCGGGCCAGGCAACTTTATACGATATATTTCCTGTAGAAAATTTTTCAATCAGCGTCTATATACCATGGTACCAAATACCCTTAGAAATCAAGATACTAATTCTCAAGAACGGCGTATACCTGGTCAAGATTGTCAACAGCTTTGACCAGTACGGAGTAATAAACTTTTTGTGATTTTTGACCACCTTCTCTTTCTTCAACTTCATCCACATATGCTACACGCAGGGATGGATGACTGAAGAGTGACACAAAAACATGACACTGAGCTTACACTACACATACAAAATTAGGATTGAATCTTTGAATTTGAACTTACTTGGCCATCAAATTTAAAATGTCTGTTGCACGACGATCTCCACTCCGCTTCTGATTACCGTAATTCTGGCACGTAGCAACATATGTGAATTTCATATCTGCAAGAGCTTCTAATTGGGCATAAAGGGATCTCTGACTCCTCTTCCCCTCCTCCATTGGAACTGTAACTGCCTTATAGCCTTCCAAGATCTCTGTCCATTAAAACAAAAGGCTAAATCATAAAGATAGCTGATTTACCAATTAGCAAACTGGAAATGAAAAATAAAAAAATCAGGTCAAGTCTCCGAAAAATAAAAAGCCCAATGCATGACATGTGTATTTAGAATCATAAAAGGCGTGTTACAATTTACACCAAACCTCATGAATTACCTTTATCCTGAACTTCACTTTTCTAGAATCACCTTCTCTCTAATAAAAGATAGGTCTTTAGCAACATATTGGAAAGACAGCCTATATGTCTGGGAAAAGTAGGAATCGTAGTGCTTGGCATGCTGTTTCTCTATACATGAAATAAACAGTAGCTAACACACTAAGACAAGCAACTAATTTTCAAAATTCCCCTCTTTCCCTCCTCCCCACCCCCCAATCTCTCTTCCTTTGACAATGGAGTTCTGAGAAAACATCAGACAAACTCATCAACAAGTTTGAAGATTTTGAGTACAAGAAAGAAATCTAAGACTAAACGAAGTGAGACTACTAGCTCAAAGTCTTAGCTATATCGAACTGAGAGAAAACAACCAGCCTCCAGGAATATACGGTGGCTCATTAAGTCTTTCTCACAAACTGCAAGTTGAATGACTCAAAGTATAAACAAGATTTTGTGCTTCATAATAAATGATTTTATAATAATACACCAAAAACTTAAAGAAAACCCATTGAAACCTTGTTTAACTTTGTGATTTCTGGATACTACTTTCTAGTCCATAAATTTCATTAAGAATATCAATTATCAAACAATAAATGGTTTAGTGAATTAAGGCAGAATTTTGTCAATATCTTAAGTTGACTTTCATTTAGAAAATCACGAAATACAGGGAACATTGAAAGAGGTTCAAAGGTGATTGACTCTGAAAAAAAATGTAGACCTTCATTAGAAAACTCGTATATCAATTTCCCAATTATTATCTTTAATGTTCAAGGCCATTAAAAAAAATTAAATGGTACGGAGTATTACATCACTTAAATTTTACTTTAGTAGAGAAAGATCCTAATTCTGAAATATTCAGCTGTTAATACTACCAAAAACAGTATGCTCTCACGACTAAAATACTAGCAATAGAAAAATAAAAAAGTATCTCACCCTCTTCATCAGCCATGTCAAGAAAAGCCTGAAGTTTTAATGCCCTTCGATAGTACATCATCCCTCGAACTGCATACAACAGATATTATTACAGCAGGTACATATGATACATATACAAACACAAACACACATACATACATAATATATGTTTATAAAGAAAGAGAAAGTGTGAAGATATTTAAAGTCAGAAGAAAATATAGCTGTATATTTATATGAAAAAAATTAGTACAGACTAGTACCACATTATACCTGTTCTGCAGAGAGTCTGTCCTCTCAGTGAAACCCAATAGCGAAGGTGTAAAATGTTCTCCTCATTTTCCCAAACCTCAGCCTCTTTCTTGCAATTGATTCTCTCCATAAAATTGTTCCATTCATCTAAATAAATAGGTATAATTGCAAAATCAGATACCTTGGTCTACTGCCACAAGTAGAGAAGTAATCTATATATAAGCTTTTATTCACATTTGTTAGTATCAGAACCTGGAAATATCTTCTGCAAGTAGTATATAACAGATATACCATCTTCATTCTCCATTTCAAGGTCATTTCTAGAGTATACTGTCTCCTCACTGTAGTAAGGGGTAAGGACACTGCAAGTTTCAATGGGAGGAAAACAGCAATAAGCAATCAATTGAGAATGCATCACTTCACGGTTAACAGAAGTTAATAATTTCTCTACCAAAAATTTGGATTCTTTAGTGGATAGTATGAAACCAGCCCAACTAACTTGCGAAACAGTATCTGATTGAGCTTAGATAAAGCAATCCAATAAGTTAATGAGTATCTCAAGGTATGATTTTATCCCAAGACCTTTAATGTTATTTATAAATTTCATATAAAATAAAAAGCATACCTAAATGAAAGCATCTTCCTAACTTTAGGAGCTCGTGGCATATCCATGAACAGTGAGTTTGTGAAAAATGCAATCCTTCTTCGTGCTTCAAGGTTTGTTGGCACATCAGTGGCAGACTCCTTCACTGTCAAAAGTAGATACAGGCGTCGTATCTAGAAACAGAAATATCACTAGGGATGTCTTATGTTTTTGTTAAAAATTAATGTTTGACGGAACTAAAAGCATCTTTCCATACCTGTTCTTCCCACTGTGGTGTAATCTTAGGTGGAAATACTACATTTTCAAAAAGACGATTTCCATCCTTGCCACTACTATTCCCAAGATCGGCTAACTCACTGAAAGCACCATGATGCTTGATTAGTTATAAGGCAAGAAGTTAACTTGATCTGGTGATCCAGACCAAAGAAATATATTATTTGAAATAAAACACATGGAGACTTAAAACAGATATACTACCGAATTTCATTCACCATCATGTCACGTGTAACAACTTCTAGCATGTCAAGCAGTAGCAATACCACACTGTCCCGTTTGGAAGAGTCGCCATCTCTCTTGAAATAGAACAAAATGAGCTTCACTAGAAAAAATCTAATGGAATTTTATAAGTATGCCCAATAACAAAATGTCTATTTACTAACCAGATATCCCACAAGTTCGACAAATTTCTTGCAGAGGGTGGGTAAAGCACTCATTCTGAAATTTGTAAGAAGTGTACCCCTCGACATGTTTGTCTCTACTTCTCTTATAATGACAGAAATCATCCTGTCAAACAGATCTTATGTTAAGCATATAGTGTATGCACATTCCACAATGACACTCTAGGTTGTTCCTTGAAAACCACATTAGTAAGGATGCCATTATATCAGATCCTTGTTATAGCACAAGAAATAACAACAAAATAACTTTGGTTAAAAATAAAACAGTTAAACTGAAATCTAAAATGAAGAACCAAGTGCTCAAGTTGACATTTCTTGAGAGAGAAAGAAGCTAGATGAACAGAGAAGACTAATGAGTAAACGGAAAAATGATTGATGATATCAACTTTTGGTCATTATGAAGCAGCAGTAAGAGTATAACAAAGATTGTTTGCAATATTGGTTCTAATATACTCTCCATTCCAAAGTAATCTAATACGTTGTACGCCTTCAGTCCCAATTGAATGCTCCACTCAGGCTTTGGCAAACATCTCAAGAAAATAAAAATAAAAAGAAGAAGAGCATAGGGAGAGAAAGGAGTGTAAGAATTGATGTGATGGAAAAGGAAGAGAATTGTGGCCCAAGTGTCCAACTCCACACAACAAAGTGGGATTTCTTTTCCCATTTTAGGGAACAAGAAATTTGATGAGGGACTTCCCTAAATGGTCAAGTGGAGCGTTAGATGGAGATAACAGAAGCTAGAAAGAAAAATTAATGATTAGTCTGGCTTTGGAATTTACAAAAAATAACAAGCCAACATAATGTATACAGCACTTACTTTTTCTCGGTTTCTCCAGCAACCAGAATGTTCAAAACTTGCTTAAAGGATTCATAGCATTCAATTACGGCACATTTCATGTATTCATCAGCAGATATTCGCTTCCAAAGGTCAGAGTCCTTCGGTCGAAACTGAACAGCCGTATCCAATGCTATCGGGATCTGCAAAACAAGAAAAGTGATCAGTGTCAAAATAGATTTCAGTTTTTACAGAGAATATTTGATATTTCAAGCAACACTTACCTTGCTTGCAAGCAAAAAAGGTGGCCACTGAATTATTTTCAAACTAGGATCTGAAGAATAAGGCACGAGCAGCAGATCCATCTCCCTGAACAATAGTATGCTAATTCAGTAACATGACAATCATAATGAGAAGGATATAATAAATGAGTAAAGGAACAGAAGCCTTTCCTGTCATTAACAAGGTCCTCTTCACGGAAAGAACATATAATTTCGTTCCAGAGCTGCGCAAACCTAGCTGCTTCACTTCTCTTGCTTGCATTAGCCTTTAGGAATAGAAGTAACAAAATGTTACGAAGGCCATTGAGCTTGATCCAAAGCAATATTTGAAAGGTAAAACATAGATAAAGACAGCAACCTCAGCAAACCGCTTTGATAAGGTAAAGCCTCGTTTGCGTGACTTTTCTGAAGGCACCAGACAGTGATTAAAAGCACCAGGCAGTGCTTGAAATCTTGTCCTCAGCATACCAAGAGTCCTTATCTGTTGGAACAACAACAATGACATTTCTAAATGGAAAAGAACTTGTGCAAAAATCAGTTTAACTTATTCTAGATAAATTAGCTATCAAATATCAGGGTATCTACGTGGATTTGGATGTTTCAAGAAAGGGAGAAAGAAGGGCATTTAATATATTACAAATTCAAGGTTTATTCTTCAGATAATTTTAATAAAGAACAAAGAGGGGTAATGAATAAGGAATAGTCACAGGGTACCTATGAAGAAAAATCTGTCGCAGATAATAAGACAATACCCACCCACCCCCAACCCCCCCCCCCCCCCCCCCAAAAAAAAAAAAAAAAAAAAAAAAAAAAAAAAAAAAAAAGGTGATGTGAAGTACATGTTGATCACAAATATTACCTCTCCTAGACGGTCAAATGCTCCTATGAAACCACCATAAACTGTGGTATATATAGAGTACCAAATTTGAGTATCCATGAAATAAACCTGAATGTTTACAGAATGGATAAGAAATCAGCAAAATAACATCAAAATTAAAAGATTTCTCGTAAGGGGCCAAGTGCTAAGTACACACCATGATAACTGGAGCCCAAAGTGAGGCAACTGCACCGTAATTGTGTTTAGCTGTATAAATAAGAAAAGCATCAGCATAAGATCACAAAAGTGCATTCCCAAAAAAGGCACAAAAACGATGCATTGGATACCGTGAGGAAAAAATTCATGCCACTGAAAGTCAACTTTATTAATGTCCATTATGTCTTTGGTTGGCTTCACCAAGGGTCTTATCTGCAGAAAAGATACAATAATAAGTGGATTAGGAAATCCATTCCCTCCAACTTAGAAGAAGATGCATCACAAAACAAAAGCCTACCATGATGAAATAGCTGAATGCAATCTTTGTAGCCATAAGTAGTAGCCAAAATATAGTATACCTGTCGCAAAATTTATTTTAATAGTACTGCAAGAAATAATAAATAAAAGATAATTTGAAAAATATTGGAGCTCAAAGAGAGTTATTTATCTCACACTTACTTTATGAGAGAAAATTGGCTTTCATGCATTCCTCTGCCTACATAAATCCTAGGCTGCAAAAATGACAAAAAATAAAAAACTCAGCATGACACAGTTTCTTCAATCACCTTTGGGGGGGGGGGGGGGGGGGGGGACAGAAAAGCAGAACGTGCAATTCAATTATAAATTCAGGTTGCAGATAAGTGGTGAATAAGTTTAAGGTGAAAATATGTGATCTAAAGTCTAAGAGAAAGCAACACCTACTATTAGCATTAACATTGGACTAGATTTTTATATGCTCAAAGTCTAGAATCACTTAAGAAGACATATTATATGACAGATCAACAAATTAGATATGATCACATTGTGAATCATGCACAGATTAAAAAATGAGTAAAAAATAGCACATCTACCTCTTGTAAGTAGCAGACACTTGTGTCTGAAGATTTATATAAAAACACAAGTAACAGAACAGTAAAAAGGCTAGCTGTCCAAGGATAAGGCTAAAATTCATTATTTCCTAGTACACAGGAGAGGTTACATAAGGAATAATGAGTGCCAATTAGAGTTCATAAAGGTGTGTATCTTTTCTGGAAAGAAAAATAACTACTTGCACATTGAAGTGCAAACGCACCCAAACTAACACACCCACAATACATTATTAAAGCAAGACTGCAAAGCATCTATTTTGTATCCCTCAGATGGGCCTAAATTATTCTCCACTCCTTCACAAAAGTGAGCTTACAACAAACAAGGGAAACCTCAATAAAAACAGCCCAATGTATAATAAGGCTCAAGGACCAATAAGGCGATGAAGGTCCTGCAGCGCCTAGGCACGCCTTGGGCGCACTTCGGTGCTCCTTACTTAAAAGACTTATCAATTGTACTGGGCTTAACATTTCCCGCCAAATAAAAAGTTCTAGCATTTCTATGAGACAAAGCAATATCATACCTGTGACCACCACATTAGGAACCTTATGATAAGCCAATCAGAGTTTTCAATAAAACGTCGAAGCATTGGGAAAAGGAAGAGTGCTGCAGACAGTATGTTTGGTAGACAATAGAGTACCACCGCCATGATATACAGAGCAGGAACACCCTTAAGTTGCCCCAGAAATGACAGAACATCTCGAATTTGCTGTGGTGCCACATTGAAGGAATGAACATAAAAGAGGGAAAGGGCTACAGCCCATGCAAGACTAACAATTATCTTCAAGACACTTCTTGTCACATCCATGAACATCCACCTACGCTTCATGGGGAGGTTGATAATAATATCCAGAACACCTAGAACAAAGGGGGGTGGGGCAAACCAGATCAAAAGAAACATTTTTTCTTATATTTCAGTAATTATGGTGCAAAAACTTTCAGAACTATAAAATTAAATTAAAAAAAAAAATCAAGAAAACGGGGTGAGATATGATTTCTGTAGCATTGGGCCAGATGGCTAACTTAGATCAACTGAATTCAAAGAGAATCTTGTTCATCATGAATAATGAAACCTCAAGAACCCTAAGTTTTCAATCCACATAATTTTACTTGGAAAAAACTGATGTAGGATATTGAACATTGGACAGATCTTGGGTTATCTTCAAGAAATAGGTAGAGGGAATGTTTTCTTGAAGCTATTAATTGTAAAAAATATTACACTTTCTAGATTTGATTATGCGTCAATCCAGCAAGCTATTTCTACTCATTTCAAAATAGAGAACCATTTTAATACAGAAATGTGCAGAACAGCAAAATTAGGGAAAATTGTAGAAAAGTAAAATGGTGGAAACTACTAATTTTAATTATATTTTTGACTTTGTATTTTGCTACACCACACCACATATGCAAAAAACCTCCCAGATGTGAAGATGCGTTTAAAGAATATCTATATTAACAATTATTTCAGAATATCTATTTACAGAAGAGACTTTATATGAAAGGAAAAAATAATTATTCCAGGGGGTCTACATTACTATTCTCACTTTTTAACCATATCCTTGAACACTGTACATATTACATATATAAATTGTTGAAATCCTATGAAAATATGCAAATATTTGTTTAATGCATTGTAGAGTCCATCTGAGAGAAACATACTCTGAAGCAAGCGAAGAAAAGCTGCGGTGATAAAAATACTTGAAACAGGATATAAGACGTCTTTCTTAAAAATAGATAATAGTGGGGCTTCACTCCACGCGATGATCACCATTGCCTGCGTCAGTTTTTAAATCTATTACTTACCAACTCTAAGTTTAGAAGCATTGTACAAATATTTTGTAGATGACCAACTTTATTTCATTGAAGTACCTGTAGAGCCAGTATATAGAATGTCCACAAGCGATCAAAACTTCGAAAAATATGCCAGAATGTTCTAGTTTCTATGAAATTTGATTTTCCTGTGCCCTTAGAGCTGTCCTGGAAGACCTTTCTACCCTGAAGCATCAGACATGTGAAGCAGGTCAGCTTTGATCATGAGTCAATATATTAGTGTCTCTACAGGTTACCTTTACAGTTTCACGAGTTGATTTAAAAAATTCTCCATCATCGCGCATGGGCCAACCTAATGAGAAACAATCTGACGACCTGGATTATAGAGATGAAAACTTCATGTAAAAAAATGTGAGCATTAAGAATGGTCAGGAATATTGCTAACCATGAATGAGCTGAATTATGTTACTGACCAGAAATACTCGTTCAAGTCATCATAGTTGCACCAAGCAGAGTAAGGTGCCTTCCCATTTTTGCTCTTCTGGGCTTCCTGGGATAGCATCACAAGCACTTGAATACAGAAACAAAGCAGCAGTAGGTGAATGATTGTACATAAAGAAGAAAATTACCTTTTCAATTACACGATACAGGGGTGTAATAACTTTCCGAAGGAACGACTCATTATCCCCACCATAGGAGGGCTTTATGTTCTCTCCCGTCACAATGCTGACATTTCCAGCCAGCAATCCATGGAGTTCATAAGCCATCTGAACACCATCATTTGTTAATCTACTTCTACATTCATTATTCATAAGATAGATGGTGAAAATTGATGGGAAACAGTCCTTACATTATGAAAAATATAGCATAGGCATTCTGGCATGAAGCGCACATTTGCTGCTTCACCCCATATAAGAAGATATAACCCCATATAAAGAATTTTCCTTTGCTGAACTTCATGTGGACCTTGAGGAAGCCTATAGTTACAGAATATAAACTAAAAGAATCAGCTATTTCCACGGCCAGGAGCACATAACAGAAAACACATAATAGGGAAATTCAAATGTCAACCTTAAACTGTACTTCCGACCCATAAATTTGCACCATGTTTTGTAGTTTTTGAAGAGCTTGTTCATCACAGCATCCACAGCTCGATCATCAAGCTACAAAAACAGTAAAGTCGAAAAGTACTGTAATGTGAGTTACACTGAAGATATTACATTCAATACATATGGTGCAACCTTAAAGCAGTAGCATCAACAATGCAGGCAAAAAAAAGCAAGATGAAAAAGATAATGAAAAAAAGACAAATAACTAAATAAGATTCCAACCTTGTTCATAGGCTCAGGCTTTGGATTTAGCCTTATATGAACATTTGCTAGTAGTATTATCAAATTCTCTCGCTGATTTCGAACATTGTCTTTCTGCATAAAACAAAAGGACCAATTTTCAGAATCACTTTGTCACTGTGTTACATTTCCAAGTTCACAACTTATTCATCACTGTTAAAGAAAAAGATGAAGGGAGAATAAACACCCAATGTACACAATAAGACAATGTACCTGAAATCCAAACATAGCCTTCAGCCAATCGAAAAGATCCAAATCATTGGTTCTCTGCCGGTGCTGCTCACTTGCAGGTGGCCAAGTTAAGCCACGAATGTTCCACAATGCAGAGATGGCAGCCTTAACCTAGTAAAGAGAGAGCAATAGGACCAAACATTATATTGAAGACAGAGAGACCAACGAGTGGATAGATTACTCCCAAAAGAGTAACTAACAGCCTGGTTTGTATTTATATAATAGTGGGGAAATCAGATTGTGAGATACAAAATTCAACTTATGCTTCCAATCTTCCATTCACTAACTAAGATGCGCGTGTATAGAGAAATGATAGAACATTTTCATGGTCTAGAACAAACTGGATGATTAATAAAAATTACTAGAAAATGGTGAAACTTCTTGCGAAAATACTAGAAAATGGTAAAAACAAGCTGTCCAGAGATACTGCATTGCATGCATTTCCTTTAACCCATGATTCTCTGTTTATATTTGGAGAGGGTGGGGGTGTGAGGTGGATGGTTTGATCATGCATATCATAATCTGGAAAGTGTCGGAAAATAAAAACGAGGCTTTATTCTGATTTTAAAGAAGATTATCTGCTAGGTATTGCATTAACAATCTACTAAAACAGGTAGCTTAATTTATACGAAGTACCATTTACTCATTTTGTTTGAGCTTTATCATGACATGGAAGAAAGTAATTAATCCATTAACAATTGGACATGTTGTTCATGCAGTGATACACCATACACCTACATGCCAGAAATGAAGTATACTCCTACAGTCCTACAGGACATTATCATCTCTAAATATAGAAAGATGGTAGAAAACACAACTCAACAAACATTTCTTTATGTAGTGGATGGCCCATAAAAATAGGTATAAAACTTAGAAGATGCTTTACGGATATTTATCCCCCAAAAGTAATGCATGATCTGTAACTTATTTGCAAAGCAGGAGCAAAATCTCTAATCAGTTGTGTTTTACTGCTTTTAACTTGCACCCTCTTGCTACTTGTATATGAATCCAAGAGATATAGATGATCCAAAGGTGAGTTTGATATTTAGAACATAAACAAATCTTAAAAGGCAGTCGCAACAACCATCATCACAACTAGATGATATAATGATAAAAGGGGCTGAGTTGACAATACAAACTACAAAGTAGTTATATCTTCTTAAACCAAAAGTTCACTCTTTTATAGGTAAAAATAACAACCTATAGATACTCTTTTAAACTTTGTGATTTGAGAGAATATATTACTGTAAAATTCTCTCTTTACACTATAATTCCTCTTGACTTAATAGTTCACATAAATTTCTAGAATCTTCGTATCCAAATACACTCCGTGTATATTTTTTTTATAAATGAAACCAAAAGGATTCCATTTATTTCAGTGAGTATAGTAGTGATGAACATCAGAACATGACAAAGCTTACATACAACTCCACTCAAGGGACAGCAAACTCCACCCAGCCCCCACGAAATTAGAATATGGTAATCTGTCAATATAATTGTATCTAGAACAAATTGTGGAACAATTTGAGATGAATGTCACAAAGTGAGCTTACAACATTGGTGAATGTTGACTGTCTAAATAACAACATGGAATCTCCAAATCAGTAAATGCAAAACGGAGCATTGTAGTAATTGACAATTTTATGTACCTCTTCAAGCTGAATGATGGACTGCGAGGCCCCAGCAGCATCCAGCGGAAGTATATTATAGGGGGAGTATTTGTTTTGATTCTCTTCAACATCTCTCGCGGCTGCAATAATCTGATGAAACCACAAAACACATTGCATTTAGTGGCAATTCACCAAATAGAAATTAACCTCAGGAGCAAAACAGAAAAGTTCAAGAAATTAACCTCAGGAGCAACTTCTTCGCCTTTCTCAGTTTTGGTGACGGCGCAGAGAACTTCAAAAAGGACTCCAGCAGTTTGGTAAGCCTTTCCAAGCTGAGCTCTATCTGCCTGCTCCCCTTGGTCAAGAGCTCGAATATACTGGGAGTAGTATTGCTGGTAATAACTCTCAATTTCGCGGGCATCGGTCTTTTTGACACGACGGGGAAGACTTGCATGATTTTCCTGATTGGAGAATTAATTCAGTTTATGAATTTGCTCTCTAATTAGAAGAATCGGAGATGTCATTCTCCTGAACACCAGGACACTCAAGAAGGAAGAGGGAAACAGAAAACTCCATTGAAGGAATGAAGGGGGTATTCATATTGCTAATTCTGAGTTTCTGACATGTATATGGAAGAGGGTAACTTTACTATCTCTCTCTTTCAAGTTTTAACTCGTTCTTGTACATAAAATTCTTGGATTGCCGTCCCCAGTCAGTCAGTCCCCACAAAACGGGGAAAATAAAAGTTTATCTTGGTGGTGATAATATGATAATTGTTTATCTATTGACATTTTCGTAAATAAATTAACAAAATATTTTAGTCAACATGGCATTTTTGTAAATAAATCAGCATGTTCCACAATACAAAGAGGTTAAGATTTTCTCCTATATCTTAAATAACGTGAAAAACACAAACAAAAACTATATTATGAGACGGAAGGAGTATTTGCAATTACGAAGAATATTAAACTCTTTAGATAATCAAAGAGGATAGATTGGTAGAACTGTCCCCAAGCTAGTATGAGAAGTCGATAGTCATGGAATTCAAAGAGCACTCTATCATAATTTTTCATTATCCACCCAATGGAAAAAAAATAATTGAATTGATTTCTCAAAAAAAAAAAAAAAAAAAAAAAAAAAAAAAAAAAAGAAGAAAAGGCAAAATTCCTATTTTTAAAGCCTTTAATTAATATATTCAGTTAATATTGACTTAGTAACAAATTTAGGCTTTTATATGTGTAAGTCAAGTGAATGATGCAATGGCTGAGGAACAAAATTACTTTTATAAAGCTCATACTTAGGCTAAATTTTGTTCACTTTATATTCACTTATATTTTTTCAAGGAATATTTCTTAGTTTAATTTAGTTTAACCTAAATTTAACCTTTTTTAAAAACAAAAAAAAAATAGAATAGAAATTTAATTTATTTTTACGAATCATTCTTAATTCTATTAATCTAAATTATTTTCGCTAAACTTAAATAATATTTAAATTTTAATTTATTAAGGAGACAAAACATTACTATTATTAATATTAATTACTAGTCCATTATGTTAATTTCAGACAACGATTTGGTTATAGTACTTATTATTAAGTTAAAAATACATAGTAAAACTTTGTGCAAAATATGTATTAATATTTTTATTTTTTTTTTAAAGGAATATTAATATCTAGTTAATGATGGGTGTGTCAAAAAAAAAATCTAGTTAATGATGGAAATTTCATTTTTAAAAAATAGATTTAAATTTTTAATGGTGAAGGACCAAATGTTTATATGAAATCTTTTATTAAAAAAATAAAATAAAAAAAAAAAACTACAAAGTGGAAGAAAATAATAATAATAATAAGTGAAAATTTTACACATTGTATTACGTCATGATTTGACTTTAAACCTAAACTATATCAGTTATATACAATTATGTAAGTGTAAAAAAATAATATTACAAGCCAATTTCTACATCCTTTGAATCTACCCATAAACCATATGAATTTATTTATTTTTTGAAAGAAACCATATCTATAATTGATAACAGTGATTCAATACAAGACAAAATTTTAGCTAAAAATTTACTTTTGTAACCTTGTAAAACAAATTTTTTTTTTCCTTTAGATTACGCCCACACTTAAAAATTGACTCTCCCCGTACTGCCCCTTCATCATTTACGTTCAAAAACAGTATAAATTCAAAAAATACAGAAAAGTGCGCGCCAAAAAAACGGCGAAGAAAGAGAGAATTTACCATACCCGCTCAAGACGGTGCAAGAGACCAGTCTTAAACTGCCTCACACCTCGCCCAGTAGAGCTTGGATCCAACCTATGTGCTTTCTCAAATGCATAGAACCGACCTAATTTTTCCCATAAACAAACATTTAACCAAATTAATAATCAAATTAGTTTCCACTTATAATATCTACAAAGAAAATCAAAATATGATTACAAAATCAAACTGAAATGGAAAAGAACGATATGCTTCCATACAGAGATAGGCAATGCGAGGCCGTTCCGGCTCGATTTCGCTGGCGACACGAAGAATCGGAACGATCGAAACGAGAGAAGACGGAACGACTTCATGATCGAAAACCTCCGTCGAAAAATTCGTTATCGCTGTGTTTCTCGACGGCCTCCTCGACAGACCCTGCGGTCCAGAGTCTTGCGGTGCCGCCATTATTTCTCTCCTAGCTTCTTCTTATTCTCCTGTTTTCTCTCTGTTACATACACCTCTGTTTCTGGTATTCAACCTTCAACATCAATAAAACAGAATGAATCAGAATTCACCAAATTTTCGCTGATATTGAATTTTAATTACATCGAACCAAACGCATTTCAAGTTCTTCAAATGTGAAATTAATCGATGTAAATGAAATAATTTATCAGAATTAACCTAAAATTCAAGAATTCGCTGGAAATTAAAATTAATTCTTAACCTAATTTTGCAGAAATCGTAAGATATAAACAAAAATTCATCTCAGAATCCACAAATGAAAAATTGTTATGATATGAACGAAAATGAAGCTAGAAAAAAGCGAAAATTATAAACAAAATTAAGATTCCAGAATTTCAAGAATTCGCAGCAAAATGATTATAAATTCAAATTAAAAGGTAGAAAACTCACTGAATACGAGCTAACAACACAACGTAATCTCTGAAATCAGGAATCGTCCGCCATGAAAATAGATGATAATCATGAAGTTGCCGAAACAGAGAGAGAGATAGAGAGAGAAAACAGAGAGAGAAATGGAGTTTTTGGAGAATTTGAGAGAGGAAGAAGAGAGAGAAAATGGTGTAAAAGGGATGGATCGACACAAATTCCGGATTATTATAGAGAGAAAAAATGAGAGAGAATGGAGGAAAATTAGATTTGTAAGAAAATGAAAAAGGATGAGGGTATATATTTTCTGTTAGTTGTCTTGATAATTGTGTGTGGAAGAACTAATTGTGAAATCCCGCTTATTTCTGCTCCTTTGTTTTTCTAGTCTCCCACCTTCTCTCTCCAATCAAAATACTCGTGCGATTTTCTATGTACAACCGGACTTGTCTTTCAAATATTTTATCGGTAAATATAGCCTATAATGACTTTTAATTACTTAATGTATTACGTATTGGGTAAGGGTATATACTTACCCTTGGTATTTAAACTAGCTAATTAACTTGTGTTAGCTCGAATTTGATTAAGATTGTTTATAATACAAATAATATTTTATTTTTTTATGTTGCTACAACACATTTGTCTTCTATTTGTAAGTAAAAATGCTTTGGTGGTGTGAACGATCAAATATATGACTCTTGTATTGTCATCTGGATGTGAGTCATACATATTGTGTGGAAAGTCAACGAGTATGAAGTATGATAGAATTGAAAGCGTTATTGAATGTTATGCCATGCAATTACGTTTTTGCATTAAAGATCTTTTAACCTATTGTTACAAGGTTCATTATTTTTGACATAGAAAAATGTTTAACGAAAGAGATAATATATATAATGTCGTGAATTAAAAAATTGATACATAAATTATCTATGTTGTGATTTTATTTATCAGAAGTTTGATTTAGCACCAAGTGATCTAAATTAAGTATTTTCTTCCCAAACTAAATTATTAGATGCAATAGTGATAATAAGCTTTCAAATCCCCATTTCAATATATGTTAAGGTGTGTTATCTTCTTCTTAAATAAATGACTTTTAGGTCCAATAATTCATATAAGTACCAATAACTTTATTCCCTCAAATTTATTCGACCTCTAACGATGAGGTATGATATAATAAGATCGGGTTAATTAGACAAGGTGAAGCGAACCCACCATATGTGTCATTAAAGTAATTTACATTATCAAAAGTCTTCCAATTAGATCTACTCTAAAATAAGAAATTTATTTACAATTATTATCCATAATCAGTGAGAAATGGAAATTAAACGGTATCAATAAAGATTTTTCTAATGATAATTTAATGTTTTTTTTTAAGTATTTTTACAATTTTAATTTTCGTCACATCCCCTCTGAAGTCTTGATAATTTAATTTTATGCATTTAATTTTTGCTAATAACAAAAATCAATAGATAACTACCTATTCTGCAATTTTTATTTTTTTAAGGAATTTCGTTATTTGATTTTTTTTTTCTTTCCCAATTAATATATATTGTGCATCAACGGTAAATAAAAATCAATAAATGTGCTAATAATTAATGCAAGTAATATCGTAATCATAAAAAATGTAATTAAATTTGACTAAAGTACTGACTCACTTGGCAATGTTTTTAGTCTTCTTACCTCAAATCATAGAGGATCGACTAGGGCTCAAATTTCATTACTCCTATTAGGTTCCAACGTATACACATTTATATGTTTGTATTGTGTTAAAAGAATTGGTGTGTGTTTTTTACCCTACCAGACCACAACTTGTCGTCCCTTAACTGACCATCTTGTGAGTGGTCTCTCTTTGTCATATGGTTGTAGTTAGGCTAAAGACTATTTCCTCTCTTCAATTCACCCTCTTTTCGTTTCAGTGGTTGGAAACATGTTTGAAAAATCAACCATAATTTATTTTTGTATGTAGAAAATACATCAACTTTAGTTTTCAATGAAACATTCAAAAATAGTAAATTTGTTTTTCACATGAAACTATAAATTTGGCACATGATTCATGAAAATGCAAACACTTAAACGCATTTTTTTTATATATATATTATTGTTACATTTTATTATCGAGTTGAGTTGCACGTGCTACACTCATTATGGTAACTTGCACTTACAATATGAATTGGATACAATGAACAAATTAATAACGTATTTGTAATATAAAAGAATATAGATAAGATTTCATGAAATCTTTCTCAATAAATGGCTACACATACAATTTCTCAAATATATAATCAACTAGATAAGCCTAAATAGTTCCAAAATTGCAATTGTCCTTAATTTCAAAAACAATTAGCAACGTGTCACTTAAAAGGCTACCACAACTTTAACTGATTTTAACCAACTTTGAATGTATATGAAAGCAACTAATATAACTTTTCTCTCGATCAAAAGCATAATAAGCTACATGTATATTGCAACAATGAACACTTCAAATACTTCAAGTAAAACCCTTTAAAAAATATATTAATTGTTTATCTACTACGAGTAAAAGGCAAAGACTGCTATAGTAAACAAAACTAAAAATAATTTTACAATTTCACCTGCGTGTTGGATGATGACAGACAACAACAATGATATACAGAAGATACTATGATCTCATTATTTTGTAATAGTAGGTTATTTATGATAAATTTAGACACAATCCATTTCCTAGACCCATCTCAAAATCAAACTGAATGACTCATTAGCCAGACACAACCGATATTCAAAACTCACTAGGAATTACCTCAATTACCACTTGCATCCGAGAATAACCTCAAAACCAAACTGAACGACTCATCAGCCAAACACAGCGAATTAATTACCACCTCTAGTAATAAATCGACAATGACGATGCCTAACCGGGGTTAAAAGAGGCTGCTAACCTAAAAAAAAATGTTACAAATTGCATGATGGATGATGATTGACGAGGACGATGATGAGTTTACAATACATAAAATACAAAGATCATACAACCACCCCACTCTCTCTCACCCATTTCTCTCTCCTCATTTCCTTCCTTTTTCTCCTCTCTCTTTCTTTGTCTCCTTTCCTCTCTTTCCTTCTCCCTTCTCTTCTCTTCACACATATAATCCACGCCTATCACCCACCTCCCAACTTTCCCCCAATCCCCAGTTTTTCCCCTTTTTCTATCTTCCATAATATCCACTCTAAACTCTCATAATTCATAAATCCCCCCCCCCCCCCCCCCCCCCCCCCCCTCCTTTTTTTTTTGTTGGTCTTAATTTATACAAACAAACACTCCCTTTTCTCTCTCCTCTTTCTCTATTTTCTGGGTATTAAGATGCCTGCTTGGTGGGGTAGAAAGTCTAACAAGAGCAAAGAAGAAACTCATCAAAACAACAGCAACAGCAACACCTTGTTTTTTGAGCTTAATTCCAAAAAATCCCCAAATAATTCTGATAATTCTAATTCAAATTCCAATTCTAATGGTAATAGCAAGAATAAGAGGTCACCCAGAAGTATTGAAGAGTTTGGTAGAGGGATTTTGTCCCCTAAATTAAGGGGAAATAATTCCAGAGAGTTTGGAAGTTCTGGAAATGGTGCTGCTTCATCTGGGATTTCTGGGTTTGATTCAGATTGTGAGAGAAAAGTTGTGGGTCATCCTCTTCCTAGGCCTACAAATTCTGGGGTTGTTGCTGTTGATCATGGTAGTCATGGTGGTGTTGGGTTATTAGCTTCGGGTTCCGCCTCGGTTTCGAGTGTTAGTTCTTCCGAGTCTAATTCTGATGATCATCCCATTGTTCTTGATGGTTTCAGGTCTGTAAAAAAAAAACCCCTTAATTTTGTGTAATTTTTTTAGGGTTCTTAAATTTTGTTTTTGTTTGATCTGTGTGAATTTTGCACTCTACTTTGTTTACTGATTTTTCCTGCTGCTCCACTTTTTGGGGATGGTTTTGAATGTATGACGATTCATGTTAGCCGACGCCGAATTGTTATGGGGTTAAAGCTTTGCTGTTGTTTGTTGTGGTTGTTGATCTGTAAGAATGTTAGGATTGGTAATTTGATCGAGATTTAGGGGTAAAGTTTGTGCTTTTATTTGTTTATGTGTGTTTTATTAATTTGTGAGTGTGATCCTTGAGGTGTGTGAGCTGTCTTTTTTTTGTAACCTTTCTCACTTTTTAGGTCATGCTTTAAGAGGAGTGAGAGACTTAATTACTTAATTAGGTTTGCTCTAATTGGTTGAGATATGAAAGAAGGGAAATTGTTTTTTTTCATTTTTATAGAAATTTTTATTATAATTCAGTTAAAAGAACAATGACTTTATTAGTTTTTTGTGTCTAATATAATTTCTTACATGTGGCAAGGTCTGGAGTGTTAGATTGAGGCAATTTTGCACTTGCTGTTGTAGACAGAATTTTTAATTTAGTTGCTAATCCGAAGCCAATATGCTTCTTGTTAGTGGTTCACTCCGTTAACGATGATCGTGAGAATGTATTTGAGGCAACAATCCATCCGATGGGCTGAAATGAAATATACCCCTTTCCCCTTGTCTCCCCACCAAAACACCAACTGTTCCTATATTTAAAATGGTTGCTGGCAAATTCGTGTTTCTGTTTTATGGTTTTAGCTACTTTCTTCTGAAATTCCTTGCACAGTTGGATATTATTCATTTATTCCATATTTGAGATGGTTTAATTATGTTTCATAGGTTTTATTATTTCGTGCCTTAATGGCCGGCTTGACAGGTGATAATAAATGGTGGTATTATTAGTGAATCTAAGTGTAATTTTGCAAGGAAAGGTAATCCTATCGTTGATAGCATTACATTCATCCCTAAACTTGTGTATCTATTCATTTATTTCCATTACCATCCGATACAACCCCTCTGGTTGTAATGGATGGTAATGAAGATACATGAAGAGATACTTTGAACTAGCATTAGGCTGTTGCATAGGATTTTCCTTGCAAATTCACTCCGAATTACACATTTATTACAACCTGCCAAATGAGCCGTTTGTAATTGTTTATTGGATCACAATGCTAGAACGCATTTCGGCTTTTGACAATGTAATACAATGTTGTATAAACCAGTGGAAGGGCAAAGAGTCCCGGTCCTGCTTCAAGAGGAGCTACTGCTGCGACATCACCTATTCATCCACGGTTGGCCAGTGTGAAATCAGATTCTCCTACAGGAAGACAAGAAGAAGGGAGTCGAGGCCATCCCTTGCCCTTGCCACCTAGCTCTCCTACTAGTCCATCTTCCTTGCCCAATGGAAGAGCTGGTTTATTTACAGAAAGCAGTCAAGGCGCATATAATTCTCTATCAAAGTGGAAGAAAGGAAAGCTTCTTGGGAGGGGAACCTTCGGGCATGTTTACCTTGGATTTAACAGGTAAATACAAATCATTCATATTCAAAGACTATTTTGGACTGGATTTCCTATACATCAATTTGAATTAATTTTATTGGAGGATATGGTAGGAGGATTGCACTATATAAACTAGAACAAGCAATTTTCTTTTTTATTTTTATTACTACCTCCGTTTCTTTTTAGTTGACACGTATTCCTTTTTAGGAAGTTTGTTTTTTAAGTTGACACTTTTCCTTTTGGGATAAATTTTTTACCTTGCATTTACGAGTTACCCCACTTGCTTTTTCACTCTCTCTCCTCTCCTTAATATATGTGCCTAAATCAAACGCGTCAACTAAATAGAAACGGAGAAAGTATTATTATTATTATTATTTTTATATATATATATCTTTATTTGATTTTTGGCAAAGTTTTTCTTTGCATAGCCAGTCTAATGAGGTTTTGGTAGGTTTTGCTATAAATTACTGATTAGATGATTGGAATTTTATGTTTTCTTTTTTCCAACTTTTTTATGTAAGCTCTGATGCATGTCATTCTTCGATCAGGTTGTTTGTTCTGAGTAGCAAAGGACCTAGCCTATATTAGTAGCTCTTCTATGTAATTTAAATGGACTCAGTGTAACTGTTTAACCAGGGATGACAGCTCAGCAGGTCATCACCTTCCTAGGTTAGTGTTGTTTGAAGTGGCTCACTGCTGTGTGGATTATTTCCCCACCTGCTATTTCTGCTTATGTCTGGAAATCTCTTTCCTTTTCTGTCAGAAATTTGTTTCCTTTTCTACCCTTTTCTTCATCCTGCAATGTTAAGTCTCTTTAAGTGTAACAGTTGAACTACAAAAAAGTGGTTGATTAGTTCTGGTAAAGGATTTATTACAGAAGACCCCTGGTCATTTTGAAGGACTTTGGTAACAATAGTCTATTGTAGTGAGAAGCTTCCAGATGAAATAGTCAGGTAGACAAGAGAAAGTATAGCTGTTGTGCTATTTTGTAGCCTCAAGGATATTGGGAAGATGGGAGTTGATCCAATTGTACTGTGATGTTGACAAACTCATCAGCTGGAAACTGTGAAAAATTGTTGGAAATAAAGCTTGACAAGGCCTTTGTACCATCTTTTATCACTCCACCAGGCTGTCAAAGATTCTGTGGTCTTCTTGTTTTCTTGAATTCTTGTTATTTATGTAATCACACATTTTCCTATTTATAAGATGCTAAATTAAATTCTCTCGATAAGGTATTTTTTCACGACAAGGTCGACAACTTAAGTTTGGTTAACCAATGTTGAATCACATGCTGTTTCTAATTCTAGTTGAAGCTTGTTTGCACTTATTCTTTGCACCCGTATATTGTTGCATGTACTAAATTAATGATTGGATTTTTTTTTTTTTTGAATTATTACTGTTCTTGATCTATTTCCTGATACGGAGTACTAGTTGTTGCTTTCTAATATCTGAAATCCAAATGGTTACTGCCGTTATTTTCCATTGCCAGTTTGCCTCTGTAATCTTATGTCTTCCTGTCATTTTCCCAATTGGTGTAACCTCACTCTACAGGACTGCACTAGTGAGCTATGGTAATTTCTCTGGGATTTTGTCATATCCTCTTTCATTTGCTCTATGCAGCAAAAATTTGATTATTCAAAAAATGACCTAGTCATAATGTACTTGATTTATTTACGGATAAGGATACAACAATGATATAAACTAGTAGTTGCTGCTTTCTGATATTTGAAGTTCAAATGGTTTTAGCTGCTGTTTTCATTGTTACGTTATCTTATATCTTGATATCTTCCTATCACAGTCTCGTTTGGTGTAACCTAACTCTATAGGGCTGCTGTGAGATATGATGAATCTTTTGGAGTGGTTTGTTGCGTTTGCTTTCATTGGCTCTTATCTTAGAAACAAAATTTGGATCTTCAAGGTTAATTTAATTGACATTTTGCTATTAGGCCATGATTGTGTCCCAGATTTTAGATATCTCTGAAGCATCCTTATGTGCCGTCTCAAAGGCAATATCTGTTTTCTATAAGAATGGTTGTTATGCTTCCGACTTTCCTTGTGGAACTTCCTCTCTTCTACACAAAGTGCTCTTTTGAAAGTTTTACCATGCGAAGAGGTTTGTATTAGAACATACCTTCTTGGACCAGTGCACCAAGCTCTCTTCCCTATGGTGAATATTGTCAAAATTCATAATTATGTGATGTACTTTGGGACGTAGAGGCGGTTTAAGTGCCAAGAGTATGTTTGGAAATTTTCTCCACACTCACAGCCTTTTGTGAGTAGTGAGTAGTGGCTTGATTGTTATAGTCACACAATCACCTGTGTACCAATTTTTTCTTGTTTTTGCTCTTAGTTAAGATAATTGTGTTTTTGTTTATAATTTGATATATTTATTGGTAAATCATTGATGCCATAGTGCTGGCCTTTTGAATCTTTATAGATTGCGTATGAGTTGACTAGTATGTTTTGGCCTCTTATCATTTTTTATCCTCTGATTACAAATCTTGCCCAAACTTGACAGTGAGGGTGGACACATGTGTGCGATAAAGGAAGTGAGAATTGTTTCAGACGATCAGAATTCAAAAGAATCACTGAAGCAGCTTAAGCAGGTCTTCTTTGATAATCTCTCCCCCAGCTAACACTCATAGCCTTCATTCTTCTATTGTTACTATTTTTTGTTTGCCTTGCTTATGAACTTGAGAATCTGATGCTAGGCAAGTGTTGGCTTATCTTTTCTTCTGTTTACACAGGAAATTGATTTGCTCAGTCAGTTGTCACATCCAAACATTGTTAGATACTACGGAAGTGATCTGGTATGGCCCAACTTATGTTGCTTTACATGTTTAACATCTTCTAATTGTTGTTAATGTATCATTATTTTCTTCTTTTTTCTTTTTCATTTTTTATATTTATTTTGATAGTCTTCCCATCTTTATATCTGAGAGCTACTTCCTTGTGTTTTGGTGGAGTGCACAACAGTGAGAATCTGAGATTCTGAGAATTTCCTAATCTTTACAAAATTGTAACTTGTATTAAGTTTGTAGTCAGCAGTAGCCATATCTAAATTTTTGTGGTCTTTCCAGGCTGGAGATACGCTATCAGTTTATTTGGAATATGTCTCTGGTGGATCTATTCATAAATTACTTCAAGAATACGGCCCCTTCAAGGAACCTGTTATTCAGAACTATACCAGACAAATTCTCTCTGGGCTTGCTTACTTGCATAGTAGAACCACAGTGCATAGGTACTCATATATGTGAAATTCCTTTTTTTTTTTTTTGGAAATTTAAATGTTATATATAATATAGTGAAATTCATTGGTGACATTAAATGACTGATAGGGATATCAAAGGGGCAAACATATTGGTTGATCCTACTGGCGAAATCAAACTTGCAGATTTTGGCATGGCGAAACATGTAAGTGCTATCCTTCAATGCTAAGAATGTGAGCACTGGCATTAAAGATGGGCACGGGCCGTGCCGGCACGCGGGCGGCACGGGCCCGGCACGACTCCGGCACGGCCCGGCACGGGCACGGTGGCCGGCACGGCACGGCACGGCGGCACGCCGGCGTGCCGTGGGCCGTGCCGTGAACAAATTTTTTGGGACCGGCACGGGCACGGCCCGTGGCACGGCGGGCGGCACGGTGGCCGGCACGTGGGCCGGCACGCCGGCACGACCCGCCGGCACGGCACGTGGCACGGCCCGGCACGGCCAGGCACGGCCCGGCACGGCCAGGCACGGCACGGCACGGCACGGCCCGTGCCGTTGGAATATGGCCGTTTATGGCCGTTTTCCAACAGCTATAAACGGCCATATTTTCCACCCCATTTCCCACCCAAATCCCCTATAAATACCTCATATTTTCCTCCAAAATTTTCACAATTCATCAACTCATCTCTTCTCTCTTATTCTCTAATTTTCTTACTCCCAAATTCTCAATTCTCAAATTCCTAAAAAACATACAATCTTCCTCTCTTTTGTGAAAAGAAAAAAAAAATTCCTACTCTCTTATAAATTTTACATTTTTACTATTATTACTTGTACTAGTCTACTACCAAAAAAAAAAAAAAAAAAAAAATTGTTATATTTACATTCGGGAAATTAAAAATTCGGGAAATTATAAATTTGGGAAAGCATTGAAGCGTCATTGTAAGATCTAACTCAACTTTATTTTAATTTGTTATTGTTATTGTTATTGTTATTGTTACTATTATTAATTTATTATCATTATTACTATTATTATTATTATTATTATTATTATTATTATTATTATTATTATTATTATTATTATTATTATTATTATTGGAACTACTTAATTATATAAAAACTACTTTCTATTTTAATTGTGGGTTATTTGGATTGTTGAAATCTGTCTAAGGCGGGATTTGGGCTCTGGACAACGTCGCTCCTAACCTCTCCTACCTGGGATCTCATTGATCCAAGTAATCTACTATTATTATAATTATTTTTGAAAATTTAATTTATATAAAAACTACTTACTAATTAATTCTCATTGATCTCATTGTTGTTAATTGTTACTTTGTTATTGTTAGTTGTGTTATTATTATTAATTAATCATGGCATCAAACCCGAACGTTTCCTCCTCCTCTAGAAAAGCCAAGTCAACACGTAGGGAATCACCAAACCCAAACACTTCAATGTCTATGCCCCCCCCTAACATGCCCTTTCCCTCTCCTAACATGCCCTTTCCAAACACTTCCACCCCTTTCTTTCATCCCCAAAACACGGGAGGGCAAGAACAAATGGATGATATGGCTCCTTGGACCCAATTTCAACAAACCCAATTTCAACAATATGAATTTCCTTTTCCTCCTCCTCCTCCTTCCCAAGGTAGCCAAACACAAGCTTGCGGGTCGAGTGAACCATCCACCCATAATCCTAACATATTAGAGTGGTGTACCGAAGAGGATTTTGCTCAAACCAAAAGAAAGAGTGGATGTTGGGTACATTATCAATTAAGTAAAGATGGAAAAAAATGCAAGTGTCGGACTTGTGGTAAAATTTTCTCGGCCGATACCAAGGGAGGGACGGGACACCTTACTAGGCATACAAAAAAATGTGGTGGACCATCTAGTGATCCAACCCAACCTAAAATTTCTCAATTCCATCCACAAGGTTTCATTTACAATTACGAGAGAGATAGGGATGAACTTGGGAGAATGCTTGTACATGCAGAACAACCTTTTCTTTTCGCCGAAAATGATGCCTTCAACAACTATATTAACCGAGCACTACAACCAAAACACAAAAAAATGTCCCGAAAAACCGTTCGATCTGCTGCCATGAAGACTTATCTAGAGTACAAATTGAAATTAGTAAATGAATTAGCTAATCTTCCTTGTAGAGTTTCTTTAACCGCCGATGCATGGGATGGTGGGTACGGACTTCACTATTTATGTGTTACTTGTCATTGGTTAGATAATGAGTGGATGTTACAAAAACGCATCATTCATTTCAAAATGCTTGAATACCCTCATACCGGTCTTAACATTTCACATCATTTAATGGAAGCTATTGATGCATATAGTCTTAGGGATAAAATCATGTCTATGACTTTCGATAACGCAACTTCTATGACATATAGTGCGAATTTGGTTAAACCCCAATTAACCGATTTAGTATTAGATGGAGAAGCACTTCATGTTAGATGCATTTGTCATGTTCTTAACTTGTGTGTGAAGGATGGAACACAAGCAATTGGTCCATTTTATCACAAAATACGGAGTGCTATTTGCACTATTAATAGCTCTAACATGAGATATCAAGAATGGAAAGGTTTTTGCAGGCAACAACGGATTAAAACCATAAAAATAGCACCGGATTGTCCAACTAGGTGGAACTCCACCTATGAAATGTTGAGTCGGGCAATCGAGTACAAGGTTCATTTAACACTTTTTTATAATATGAAATATCCACAAAATGCTTTACTTGAAGATGATTGGGCTAATTGTGAAAAATATATGCAGTTTTTACAATTACTATATGGTATGACACATTGTTTTTCTTCTGTATATAATCCTTGTGCTCATTCTTTTCTTAGCAATGCATGTTTACTTGCACAACTTTTTGCGGAACACCGATCAGAACATGTTTATCGTGGATATCTTCCATCCATGGAGGATAAATGGCGTAAATATTACACCGATATTCCTAAGATTTATATTTTTGCTTCCATTTTAGATCCTAGACAAAAATATGATGGCACCTTTTTATTAATTGATATTTATTATAGTAACATGAATTTTGAAGATGATGTTGAAACTTTTAAGAATAAGGTGACGGATGAGTTTTTTAATTTATATAATGTTTATGAAAGTAAATATGGAACCGTGTCTCGATTTGCCCCTTCTCAAACATCCAAAAATGTAAGTAAACGGGCCAAAGGTTTATTTGCACAAGCTGCTAACTTGATGTCTAAGTATTCAGGTACAGAATCATCATCATCTAGGAGAACTCAAAGCGATGTTTCGGAGTTGCAAATGTACTTAAGTTACGACTTCATGAAAGGCATGGACGATGAAGAGAAGTTTGGCCTCGACATCCTCGATTGGTGGAAATCACAAGCCGTGAAACATCCAATTTTGTCGGCAATGGCTCGTGATATTTTTGCTATCCAAGTCTCCTCCGTTGCTTCCGAAAGAGCTTTTAGTGCGTCGGGAAGAGTTCTAGACGATAGAAGAACAAGACTAAAACCCGAAACACTTGAAATGTGTGTTTGCTTCAAGGATTGGTTGGATGCCGAAACTCGTTCTCAAGATCGTACTTATGCACAAAACGACGACGATGAAGGAACGTCGACTTCTTTTAGTTCTCAATCCACTCAATTGGCGGATGAACTTGAACCTCTAGGAGACGAAGACGAAGATGAAGACGAAGGCGAAGACGAAGGCGAAGACGAAGACGACCAATAATAATTACATGATTACATATTTACATTATACACTATTGTATTCTTTTTGTATTATCGAACTTCGTATTCCGTATAATAAATGAAGTTATTCAATATTCATACACTGTTGTACGATTTTTAATTATCATTACTTATTTTGTAATTTTGTATTATTGAATTATCGTACATTCGTACGGTCGTACCGGCTACCGTCATATAATAAAATAAGTTATTCTTCAATTTTTTGTGTTTTCGGATTATCGCACTAGTATTTTTTTTTTTTATTATATGCATTTTTGTTTTTAATTCGTTTTTTTTTAACATTTATTTTTTTTTTTTAAAAAAAAAAAATAAAAAATAAATTAAGGTCGGCACGGTTTGGCCCGCGGCCCGGCACGGCACGGCCCGCTAGGCACGTGGGCCGTGCCGTGCCGTGGGCTGGGGTGTGCCAATTTCAGGCACGGCACGGCACGGCCCGCCGCGGAGCCGGCACGGCACGGCACGGCACGGCCGCCACCCCGGCACGGCCAGGCACGGCCCGCGGCGGCACGGGCACGGCCCGTGCCCATGTTTACCCGTAAATGAGAATGGGCAAACTAGCCTTGTGTATACGACTAATACGAGTATGCTTACCCTAGCGGCCTAGTGTGTTAGTGAGTTTTGGATGGTTAGTTCTGAATATGATGTATCATGTTACAGACTTTCAAGTTTATTAGGATTCAATGAAGTTATCATCTCCACATGTATGCTGCTTTGGGCAGTAGCAAATTTGAAAGAAGAAAGAGTTACAGTTCACAAAAACGCGCATTGGACTAATTTGCTCTAATCAATACTTAAGCCCTCATCGGTTTTACAATAAGTACATGATACATGAGATTGAAACTAGAACGTTCAACAAGATGGGAATATGAATGTGAGGGATTTTATACATTTCACCATTTCCAGAATACATTAGAACCGCACTTGAATTTGTCCTTTCCTTCACATTCCAACTCCAAATCCTCAGAAATGAAGGGTACTTTCTGCAATCAATAATCAGAAAATAGGTGTTAGTACAGTCAAACAAGTTTGAATTTTGATCAATTTATTTACTATTATTCGTTTATATACTACTCCGTTTCATATTATTTGCAACTATTTGACATAAAGTACAGAGAAAAAATGTTCAATCGTTGCAAATAATATGTTCAATCGTTGCAAATAATATGAAACAGAGGTAGTATTTGGATAATGAACCTTTTGCTTGGCAAGATCTTGGCAGCCTGTAAAATTCTGTGGGAAATTGCAGGTTCCAAATTGTACTGTGTATGCTCTTGCAAAGTTGGCTCCACTTGTTGCCAACCTCTTCTTGTCATTCAATTCCTGGTAAAACAGTTTAACATCATCTGTGTCAATAAGTATGATCATCATACAGTCCGAGCTGAGTCTGACCCCATTTTCCGGCTTGGCCGGTCATTAAGGGGGTACTGCCCACCTCGGAAAACTTTACCAACTAAACTAGCAGACACTAACTTTGGCATAAATGACTAAGAAATGGGAGTATCATTGTATCAAGATAAACAAAGAGAAACTAACCTTGTTAGCTTTGCTCTTCTCAAGGTACTCTTCAATGACTCCAGCATTAGCATTGGAAGAGAAGGAAGTGGCAACAAGAGCAGCAGCCAAGCCGAAAACGGCAGCTCTTCTTCCTTGAATGGCCTTCTCTTCCTTTTGAGCTTGTGCCTTGATGACAGGCAGTTTGTCACAAGATGATGGTGCCACACAACACACCGAAGACGCCTTCGAGCTAAGCTCTAAGCCCCCAGCCCCAGAGATGGCATAGCTGCATGCTAGAACACTAGAGTTCATTGAAGCCATTTTTAACAATGTTTTTTTTTAGGGGTGTGTTTTGGTTATTAGGAGAGAAAGAAAGAAGGTTTATGATTAAGAAGATTTAGGAGTGATGTAGAGGGATGAAGATGAAATGTAATTAAGGGTTTGTGGTGAGAGTGTGGATAAGGTGAGATTGCCTCATTCTTATTGGCAAATTATCTTTGTTGTGCTCATGTGTCTTGTCTTTGTGGGGCTCCTTGAGCAATGGTATCAAAGTATGTGCTTCTTATTCATCCTTTCTGAATTTAGAAAATTTGATCATATGTTACGCCCACCAAATTTCAGGGCAACCAACAAATTTTGTTGAAATTCATGATTGTACTTCTTCCCGGTATTTTATGTGATAAAAAATTATAGAAAGAGATTAAAAAAAATAAAAATTAATATGACGAGGAGAAAGATAGACAGAATCATTGTCCATATAAAATAATGTCACAATTACTCCGTAGTTTGCAACTTTAAAAAACTACTCCCTTTGTTTTTAAATACTTGCTCCATTTCTCTTGGACACGCATGCCGATGTTAATTTTTGATCACTAATATCTTTAATTATCAATAAGTATAAATTTTAACAATTGAAAATTAATAATCTATTCATTGAGAAGATTTCAATAGGTACCCTTAAGACTATTTTTTCTTATGTATAAATCACAAACATTAGTCAAAGTAGGACAAATGAATAGTGCAAAAAATAGAAATGGAGCAAGTATTTAAAAACGGAGGGAGTACGTTACAATGAAAAAAGATATAGAAAGTACGGAAAATTATGTTTGTGGGATTAGTTTGAAATGTAAACAAATAATAAACCAATTATTTTGTATTTAGTTTATCTGAATTCCCCCTTCTGGCCTTCTAACTTTAAAGGAACTCATAAAATTTACGAGAAATGAAGTACTCCATTCTCTTTGATATCATAATACTAGTCTTTTATGTCATATCATCTCCATCGTACTAAAAAAAAATGGCGAAAATGTGGGGTTTTTGGCCCCTTCTTTTATACAGGGAAGACATTCTGAAGAGACTTCAATAACTACTAATAACAAGAGGTCAAGAGGCAATGCAGCTCAACCTTACGGCTATGACAAAATTAGCTATCGTATAACCATGATAAAGCACATACAAAGTAGACTTGCGGAGAAGAATACCCGATATACACAGGGTTCAACACAGAGTGCTAACATCTTTTGTAGCAGAAAAAAGGGGGGCTATCAACATCATCCGCATAACAGAAGAAATTCCGAGACACAGCTACATCCAACCTGTTAAGCCTAACTGATCAGCAACGTTGTACATAACAAGTTTGTTCCAAACTGACCCAAAAAGGCGTTCCCCTCCAATCGAAAATGTTAATGCCCATGAAGACAACAGTACAGTGGCAATTGAGCACCCAATAGCTGATCCGACAATATCTGCAGGAAAGAGGAGCTATTAAATAATGCAAATGAGCCTGGAGAAATGATGCAACATCAATAACTATGGAACAGAGAAGGCTGTATTGAAAGAAAAACAGTGAGCTTTAATTCTTATAATATGGAAAATGTACAATTGCTCTTCATTAAAAAAAAATAATAATAATAATTATAAAAAAAAAGGTGCTGTTTCCACAGGAGGAACTCGTTGCATGACTTCTAGCAATTGCATAATGGTTGGGGACCGAAAATAATACTCTGTATTAAGAACTAACCCTCTTTCCCCCATAGGCATTGGAAAAAAGTTAACTTCTCATAGATAGCAAAACTGCCACAATACAGCAATAACAGGGAGAGGCAGAACAGATGCTTTGAAGCAAGCAATAAAATCCATGCCTAACGACACTAAATCAGAAAAATACAAGATTTTTAAAATAAAAATAAAATAAAATTAATGATGCGTAGATGGTGCATGTAGTTATTTTAGAGCTCCCCTGTCACCATATCACTTGGTTTCTTCCTCCAGTTACATCTTGAGGCCTCTGGATATTTTTGCGTATATCCTAAATCTTAAGAAATTCTGGGTCCTAGAAGAATTAGCAACATGTAAGAGAAACTCCAATGGTTGTTTTTAGGGACTAGCTTGCAATTTTAATAATTTTCAAGCTAATAGCCAAACCATTGGAGGATACTTTGATAATTAGCTTGGCCAAGCTAATGCCAAGCAAATTAGCTTAACTAAGCTAATTAGCTTAGAAATTAATTGTCTCTAATAAAATACTAATTATTTAAAAAATAAAGCTGAAAAATATAAATGCTAATTAGTCTAACCATTGTGGTATGAATTAGCTAGAAGAAAGAATAGCTTTGCAATCCTAAGTGGCATGGCAAGCTAATTTGGCAATTAGCTTGCCCTTGGAGTTGCTCTAATGCGATTCAATCTCTTTAACCTTAGTAGCCTACACAATTAGCATAACATTTGCTGAATGTGTCCTAGAATCTAATCCTCATAGCAATAATCGGATCACCATAATTCCACAAGTACAGATCATGACCATTTAAAGGATGGATTAAGAAAGGGAATTATCCAGCAAAGTGAAATTTTCAATACAGGAAAAACATCCAGGAATGAGTCCTCTCTGCTCCTCGACCCTCTTTTCTTTGATTTGTGTGCGGCGGGGGATACCTTTCTCAGACTCATCTTCACGAAATAGTCCCATGATCTTTGTATAGGCATGGATTACAATGCATAGGGAGGCCCCTGCCCCAAAAAGTACAGAACTCTATAGTGGAAAGATGACTATTTATTGAAAAAATGCTGGAACAGGCTCATCTGCCTAATACTAAATCCCTGTTGTGATACATTGACCCTTTTAGGCAACGACTTAAACTCAACTCCCTCTCTCATAACTCATACAATATAATACATACACCAGTTATATCCTATGATCCAATCATTATATGACCATTCTTTATCACCGACACCAAGTTCAGGCCATGAGCCCATGAAGGCCCTCCTCTACAACAGCAACAAAATCCTGAATTTAGTTGCTCCTTAACAACCATGATACACACAAGGCTCTATCAGCATGACATCTATAGATTTCTTAATCCATAAATAGAACAAGAAGTAGCACTGTCAAAACGGTTTGACAGTTCGGGTTCGGTTCGGTTTGAAATCGGTTCGGTATTAAATCGGGTCGGTTTGAAATCGGTTTAAGTGTCTCGCGGGTCGGTTTCGGTTCGGTTTAAATAGTTATCGGTTCGATTCGATTTTGGTTTATTCTTGAGCGGTTTTAATTCGGTTCGGGTTGTAAATGGTCTGGAAAGTAAACGGTTCGGTGCAACCGGGTTGCAGTTTGTTAACGGTTTGATGTAAGCGGTTTTTATACCGGTTCAAACAGTTTCGGGTTGGAAACGGTTTCGAGTTAGAAACGGTTCGATTCTTTTTCGGTTCAGTTTTATTTTGGTTCGGTTTGTTAACGGGTTTGCCTTTTATACGATTTAACGTTATTTGGATCAGTTTCATTTCACGTTTACTAAATTATGGTTCGGAACGGTTTTTTATTTCAAAAAGTCGGTTTTTAATTGGGTCGTTTGGATTCGGGCAGTTAAACGATTTTGGTTTGAAGTTTCATAGTACTTGCTAACCTTTCGCTGGTTAACAAGTTTTATATCAAGGCGAGACTTCATCATTTCATATTTAGGCATTAAGCATTATATTATATACAAATTCTCATCGATTTCAAAAATACATATCATGTTATTTCAAGTTTAGTCATACTGATCTTACTAGTTTATTACGAAGTAACGTAGATTATAAAAGTTTAGTGTATTAATGAATTATTATTATTTTACTATCACATTATTAGCTGCTTCTTATTCAATCAACTAATTGATGTGTCATAATCATGATTTGATGAGTTATTGTGACGTCGAAATTACAGTTTGATTTATAGACCGTTCGGTTTGTAAGTGGTTTGGTTTATAAACGGTTCGGTGCAAACGGGTTACAGTTTGTTAACGGTTCGGTGTAAACGGTTTTTACCTCGGTTCAAACGGTTTCGGGTTGGAAACAGTTTCGGGTTAGAAACGGTTCGGTTCCTTTTCGGTTCGGTTTGATTACAGTTCGGTTTAGAACTGGTTCGGTTTGTTAACGGGTTCGTTCTTATACGGTTTGACATTATTCGGATCGGTTCGGTTTCGGGTTTACTTAAATACGGTCCGGGTCGGTTTTCGGTTTTACAAAATCGGTTTTTAATCGGTTCGGTTCTCATTTGGGTCAGTCGGTTTCGGACAGTTAAACGGTTTCGGTTTGAAATTTGACAGTACTAACAAGAAGTAATACGTGCCGGAAGTAACAGACAAAGCTACTTATCGGCTAGGTTTATTTAGAAATTAACATCGCTATACATTAAAACATATTGATGAACAAACAGGCTCAAGCATGATGACTGAGAAGAATCCAACTAACATCCCAGCCATCATTGATGTTATTATGACAGCTTGGACCAAGAACTTGCTGTCTTAACTCTCACCTTCTCATAACAACCCTGAGCTCTCATATCCTTCAAAAAATTATCTTACAGATTTGTGTAAATCCCTTCAAAGCTATAACCCAAACCATGAATGAGCTCAGCTATACTCAGATTTTCAATTTCAACCTAGTTTGACTAGCCCTGAAATTTACATTGATGAATGAGCTCAGCTATACTCATATTTCCGACATGATCACATAATCGGACGCAGGATCACAGTATCACAAACACAAGCTTTCACCGTATTGACCCTAACATCAAATCACCGGTCCGAAGTTTCCTCAGACTAATATCAAATGTGAAAATAACATCCATATTAAAATATGAATATTTAGGGCACATTTCTTCACAAAGCTGAACTAAACCCAATTCATAAAACCATCTAAATTAAAAATGAGTATACTTAATTTACAATTACAATGACTAATTCAAGCTACCATTTATGAACATGGAGCTAGAAGAAAGGTAGCGAGGACATTGCACTACAGAAAACTGAAATCATAAGCAAACCCAGTTCATGAAATCAATGGAACTAAAATGGGTTACTAATATTCTCAATCACAATTCACAAATGCAACAATTCACTAAACAAATCTAAAATCACACGCAAACCCAGTTCATTAAATCATCAAAATTAAATGGGTATCAAAATTTATCGATCATAAATGACAAAATTCATCAAATTAAACACACCCAATTCATGAAATTCCAAGAAAAACTTGACAAAATTGAGGAGAGAGAGAGGGAATGCATACATCTTCGAATAGAAGGGAAGGAGTGAGAATGACGAAGAACAGGCCAAAAGTAGAAGCAATTGACAGCCCAAAGCCAAGGAAGAAGCAAAAATCCAAACTTGTAAAAGCGACGAGCGTATACAATCGATTCTTCCTCAGAAAGTCCAATTGGTCCGTCGATCGTCGGCCAACGAGGTCTCCTAATTGCCGTTAAATTGGCAGAGATGTTGGGATTTTGGAGAGGAAGAAGAGTTGATTCCCCTGAGACTGATGAAGATGAACCCCCTTCCCCTGATCTCTCCATTTTTCTTTTTTTCCTTACATCAACAACTAATTACTACAATAATGTATTTATACGGCTGTGAGCTCTGAATAGGTAAGGAGAATGCGTCATATCAGATCGAAACCTTTTACATACGTTTAATGAAGTATACTAGTATTAACGTAGATGGTTAGCTGGCAATGCTCGTTGGATGTAGGGGGGAGTATAGTGTTTTGGATATACTAACACAAGTTGTGTGGATGTAAGGAAAATGTCGAAAAATTATAAAGATAATAACTCGAATAGGTGAAAAAAATCACCTTGAATCATGGTGGATTCATGTCAACGCGAAAATATTAAACTATTAATATAATTCATATAAAAACAAAGATATTGATTGTTGAAAGCATTCATTGAAGATTTGGTTTTAAAAAAAATCTCATTAGAGCTTGCATAAAAGACAAATGAGAGAAATACGAAACGAGGAAGAGGAACAGAAAGTGATGTAAATAAAATGAAAATGAGTTGAACTTTTTAAAACATTCAAAACTTAAAGCAAATTGAACTTTTATGTTTGAGGGATGTTTGCCTTTTCACAAGCATACAATATTTGAATAAATGGTATCAACATTTATAAAAAAAAATATAATTAAAAAAAAAATCTATAGATGCCCATATACCCTTAGACATTTAAAATAACAAAGGTAAAAAGGATGATTGGCCTTTTTCCCCCCTAATTCTAATATTGTCATTGAAAAAGAAAAGGCAAGTGTTTCATGTTCTTATGCCATCACACTTACTTTGGGCATATGCATATCAATGATTTTTTGTACTAGTATCAAACACTTGCATTTACACAAGCACAAGTATGCAAAAAAGAGTAGTAAATTTTTTTAAGGAGAGAAAATAATAATCAATATTTTAGATATTGAAAGCAAAATGTGAGAAGAGGTTTTCAAACTAAGAACATATCAACTTTGCATTTTCCTTTTATATAGTTCAGCTTGTGATTACATTCAAATAGGTCTTGGACCCTCACCTAATATTTTGTTTACAAATTTCCTTTGTACCAAAAATACCAAAGGATTAATTGGAACAAGAATCAGAAAGGAATAACTTGTAGATACTTTGCTAAAGATGCAAAAGCTCGATGCCAGGGCACAAATGCCTTTGGTCTTACTATACTGGTACGCTGGAAGAGCATTGCATCCCAGCTATCAACGAAGCAACCATTTTTCTTCATATGGAAGTTCAGTTGTCCTGTACAAATAAACATGCTCCATTTTCGTGTTTTTCCTCTCTAAAGACTGCTCAACTCATTGCGCAAGATACAAGAACCAATCCAATCAACAAAGCAGGAATTTTGTGAACATGAAACTTTCCACCATTGGGCACACAAGTGAATTGAGGTTTCAACTATCCAGACTGAGATTTTTCCTTTAGCTTAGCTCGAGCGAAAAATACCCCAGCTATAAGACCTACATATCAAGAAGGCAGAAAGAACTCGTCAACAAGTTAGAAAAACATAATTGCTACATCGTTTCCTAAGGGGAGTCTCCTTACCAAATAGAATGCTAGTAGAATTCTGCAAGCTGGTAGGAACATGGAACAAAACTATTCCAGCAACCGAGAGAGGGATTTTGTTGAGAGAACCAACAAGACTGTAAATTGCAGCAACATCAACCATTAAGCAAAAACCATTAAAATCATTTTAGCCTGTATATAATTCTCATGGTGATTCCAAGAAAAGCTTCAGGATAATAAATTGATTGTGAAGCACAAGGTTTCATGAAAGAATATAACAAGACTATCATAAGAAAACTATCATGTATTTTCCAATTTATTTCTTCATGTTCTAAACGATCCATGTATTTTCCAATTTATTTCTTCATGTTCTAAACGATCCATCTATTACTTCTAGTTACCCCATCGATTCCACCTCTAAGCAACATTGACTTATCCTAGTAAACGAGTACAGTTAAAAGTTCACTAGATTGGTCTCCAATGAGAATATATGAAGAATGCAGCTTACCTGTATGTTGTAGCCCCTGTTTGATGAAGAAACCACATAGAAGTGAAGCTGATAGCCAGACCGAGAAATCCACTTAGTGTCATAACCAACCAAAAACTCGGCAACTTAAGAAGTGGGCTGTCAGTAGCATCCAAAGAAGAGTTAGAACCACAACAAAACAGTGCCCCTTCTACAGGTACTCTTGCGAAATGAAAAATTACAGATGATCATACACAAATTAATTCAGAAGTTGACTATATAGAGAGTATATGCCAACAGATCTCCATTTAATTTGAAGGGAGGAAAAAAAAACTGACATAAAATCATCAGCATATACATTGTATAGGCAATAGATAACTTACGTTTCATATAAATAGTCCACCTCCTTGAATATGAAAATAAGCAGGACACCCAAAGGGATTGAGAGAGTGTTATTTAACAAGACCATCGTAAACTCATTCAAATTTCCTGATCGAGTGACTTGCTTTGCTGTGTCCATGACACGCCGTAATGTCAACTGTAACAAAGCACAAATGAATGCTTGATTGATACTCAAATTTTGACAAAAGCATTGAGCATAACACCCAAAATATACAGGGCAAAGTAGAAGCATTAATGAGGTGCAGTGACCAGCATTATTCACTATATTTCAGCTACAAATGATGTACAAGACATACATATAATCAGATTATATATACTAAGAGGAGCAATATTAGAGTGGCACAGGTGGAGTCATTTTTAAAACTAACAACTACTTCATACTTGTTCTAGGGCAATCTTGACTCTCGACATGAGCCGTGTCAGCATGTGCATGAACTATGAGAAATAGTTTGTCACTTTGTTGACTTCCCTTCAACAACTTTGGTAGTTGAAACAATGTCATCAATGATAAGAGCACGAGTTCTCTATCATGGCCCAAATTGTGACGAATATATTGGCATAAAAAGCTTTATTGAGTAGCAGCAGCCAGTATTCACTAGATTGTAACTACAAAAGAAATGGCACAAGATGAAAAATAGCCTAGTTGCCCAGGTGAAGTCAATTCTAGAGCTTACAACCAATTGTCCCTTGACAGTCTTGATATGAGGAATGTGTAAGCAAAATGTGGGTCAAACCAAAAGAAAAATTATTTTACACTCTACAAAATATAGATCATTTTGCTTGGAGTGTAGAAGAAATCCCAAGGTTTATGCTTATAGTTCTTGATTACAGCCTTTTAAAAAGCTCTACATTGATTTATGCAAAAAGCTTCAAGTTCTTTAGAAAAAATCATTTTCCCTCACCATAAGCATCTACCTCATAATTTGCTACTTAAGACTGCTGGAAAGAAGGTGGTTATAAGAAGCTATGACATTGAAAACAAGCAATGGCAATTTTTTTTTTTTTTTTTGGGTGAATTTTCAGAATGCCACTATAAGGATAAGGTGTAATAAATGAACCAAACAAAAATCAGAAAAGAAGATGATTTACTAGAGAGAGAATAAGACATTACTTGAATATGCACAATGAAATGCACCACAAGCAAATTGTGAAATAACAATGATACGGAGTATTGAACTCACAGAATATGAAGCAGTTAGAAAACAGTTGATAAATTGCCATGTATAACCAACAGCGTTGAAGGTTAAATCAGTGATTCCTCCACAAATGGCTGAAATAATCTGCAGAAAGACAAACGTTTAATCTCCAAAAGATAAAAAAAAACTAATATAACAATATATCAATTGGTAATATGGAGTACAAAGTAATGTTAATCAACCCTAAATCCATTTGTAAAAGCTAATTAGTTGAGCAATATGTTACCCAGACACATCCAAACACCTTGCACACTTCGAACAAAAACAGAGGGAAACCCATGGTCTCTGCCTCTCCGGACAAGAAAGGTATCCCTATTCTCTGAAAGGGCAATGTGTATAGAGTTTACTAATCCTCATCACACTCGAGTTTCCTAGCCCTCTATCACTCTAAAGAGGTCTCAATTGCTGATTCATCCAACTTGACCACACAATCATGAGCCATGTCAAACACTAATAAACCACAGTAGAATAGTAGATAAGAGTAGGCAGAGCGAAATTGAAACTAAAAGTTCCAAACAAGAGCTTTACAATAACACTATATGATTCATATAAATCTCAAATTTTTTAGAAGATGTATCAGGAGCTAATTTGACTAAATGATAAACCAAATATGTTTGGGATTTGATTAAATCTACTTTGAAGAACACATAACAAGGCCAGGGATCTCAGCAGAAAGGAATGATAGTTTGCCGAAAAAAGTTAAAAATAATGATTAAGTTTCAAAATGTAAAGAAACATAGAAGCTGAACAAATTTTCAGATTTGAGATATACCATCAAAAATAGAGCAGCCCAGACTCTATTATCATGATGTTTCTGGAAGAGATACATCTCACCAACTGCAGTCATTACATTGGTGACATTCTTGAGGACTGTAACCATCGCAACATTAATGTATCTCAAGCTGCAATAAGACAGTTTTCAACTTGAAGATGGGGAAATGCACTGTATTCTGTCACTGACTAGAGGAGATTGCTTCTTACTCACCTGAACATGCTTGTAATGAGCATCCCAACAAAGATAATGTTCACAGGTATCCAGACCTTAATTAGCTTCCATGTTAGCGGCTCTGTAGTTACAACACCCAAAATGGACAATGTAGACACGATAAGTACAGAAACAAAATTCTGCAATGAAAACAAAAAACCCATAAGCTTTTGCAGAGAAATATGCAAAGTCACTGCTTTGAACTCTATTGTAAATTCATAAATGAGATCTCCCAAGCTTATAAAGATGGCTAGTTAACAAACTAATAGGAGCACAAAAATAAATTAAATTACCTGGTACAGCATTAAAGATATACCGGCATCGAAGTCATAGCTGGACAAGACAAGTTTATTAATGAGTATCATGCTGCAGGACGAAATGCAGTAAGCTGCCCCAGAGAGTAAGGCCGGGTTAGGTATCTTAATCGATCTGCTAGTCCGCAAAGCTTTATCTTTTTCTCTTCCCGAGATACCATTTTCCACATCATTTTCGTTGTCAGAAGGCCTTGTAGACAAAAATGGCCTGGCACAAGAATAAACACAGAATTGACAGTTTAGTTCAGAGATACTTCAGTCTTAAAGCTAAAGAGCTTGGAGATGTCTTCACTGAAATTCATTAAAAACTAATGAAACTCTTGGAATCCTATGTAGAACTGTAGAAGATGAGGAAAATTAGATAAGATAGATGAACAAATAAAAAAAATAAATAGAGTGTTAGAAAAATGATCACTATAGACAGAAACATAATAGTGCAGGTTCCTGCTTAGTTTATAAGGGAATAACTCATTTTCTCAAAATTCAAGATTCATAGAATATTCATGACACATGCAATTTACTAAGAATAACAAGATGTCCACAGATGGAAAAATAGGCTAAGGACCGTACGGTCATGTATTTCAAACCCTTCTCTCCCTCTAACCTCACTCTAAGATAAAGGCCGACACTGGCAATAGAATGAAGAAGGTATGCTTCTGAGGTGACTACTAGCTCAGCCCATATTTCTAGGTTTGAAAATTATCTTTCGACAGGACCAGAGAGCGGTTCAACAGTTTCATAACCGAGGGCCACAAGGAGATCATCTAGAGTTTGGGTTGACTCAGTTCTGGAATCTGAATTACAGAGGTTTATACCAAAGTTTTCTACCCATATCTCCCAGTGAATATTCTCTTTTGTGATTGACAGCCCTTTGGGCACTTCTGATTCTATTAAAAAAGTTCAAACTTGATGAGTAGTAAATCCATCATCATAGCTATGCCAGCCTGGTAATAGCAACCAAATCTTTTGGTTTCTATAAATAAATTGCACTTAAGAGTATGAGCTCCTGTAACCAGGGCCCAGGGAAACGAAGCTAAAAAGGCTGCTTGCAATGTTACAAAGAACAAAATTGTAAACAAAGATCATCCAAACAATGCAAACAGGATTAATCAAGTCAAAGCCATAAACCCTGATGCGAAAGTGCTGGGGAATCACTACTCATAATTTATCTTTGCAGCGTAACTGAATCCAGATATCTGGAAACACAAAGAATTTGGTTTACCAGACCAGATAAGGGTTTCATTATTGGAGAAAAAAAATAAAGGACTTGTCAAATTGAGTACCAACCAAATTCAGAACTTCACCAGCAAAACATCATAAACTGAAAGAGAGTCTCAAAAGGTCACCTTATCAACCCCACCCCCTCCTGCCCTCCGCGGCCCCTTAATCTTTCGCCTTTTGTGATTAATTTAGACAAAGGGTGAAATCAAACCACTAATTATTACTTCAAACTCTAATTTTACAACCAATCAACAATAGCGGCCATTTCTATATGCAAATTCAAGTAACTAAAGCAGTTAATCACAAGATATCATAATCCATTGTTACAAAGCCAAATACAACAGTACAAATGTGACAAAAACCTACCCAATAAAGCAGTTAATACAAAAGGTGAACAAAAAATTTCTCAATAACTACCCTTCAATCATACAATTGCATCAATTAAAAACCTTCCTACAATCAAAACCTAAAAAGGAAATAAAGAACAGTCCACAAATTGAATTACAGAAACAAACACAATTATAATCAATAATTTCCAAAAGAACTCAACAAAAATAAGGAAAGAAATATTACCCAGAACCCATTTGGGCCAAAAAAGCTCAAAGCTGCTTATATAGAAGGAAAATCCAACATGCCCACAAAAGTCTGAATCTTGCAAATGAAAACCCAGAATTATATCAGCTAAAACAAGTCAGTACATTTGCAAATTTCCACTGAAAGACACTATTTCTAAGGAATTAATAACAAATCCTTCAAAACTAGGCTAGATTTGAGAGAAACTTAAAGAAACCAGGCTACAATTTGGGGCATAAAGATTGAATTTTGAGTTGGGTATTCTTTATCAGTTGGAACTTGGAAGGTTTGAACATAGGAAGAAGAAGAAAGTGATGAGAAGAAAGAAGATGTATTTAAAATTGGAATTTGGTTGTCAAGTGTTTGATAATTTTATGCGGGGAAAAGGTCCAATGATGGGTTGGTCAATAAGCATTTGTTGGCATTGAATTTGAATAATAATATGAAAATAATTAAAATTTGCTTGGGAAATGAAAAGAGTCCAAAAGAGTGTGAATTGTGATTGCTCCTACCACTTTTGCATGTTGAAGTTTGCCTAGATTTAGGCCTTGCTCAAATATCTCCTTCCATGGAGAAAAGTTCTTCGCATTTTTATTTTTCCTAAAGTATAAGGGAATTGTTTAATAGCAATAATTATAATAGCAATAAATACTAGTACTAGTGTACTTGTTAGTAGTCAATGCAAATTAATTTGATTAGGTAGTCCATAATTTGAATCCTTCCCATCATTCATTCAATTTTATTTATTATTTTATTTTAAATCGGCGTTTTAAGTCACGCTGATGTTATGTTGAAATTCTAAAAAGATGAAATGGTAAAAATAATTACAAGCTTTTGAGTTGCGAGATGAGATGTGATGTAGAATGATTGTATGGCTAGTAATTTGTTAAAAGATGATTATGGTTTAGAACGACCCAAACACTAAATGCACAACCATGATTTCATTTTACTACTAACCTAATGTAGACCAAATTGTAAAGCATCAAAACCTAAGGCCCTAAGGGGTACAAAGGCTAAACGTTTACTTGTATATCCTCTAACAAAAATTTGACTGTAACTTTCGACTTAAAGAAGTTCGAAATTGGATACGCATATGAGACTAATATGTGATTTTCTAGTTTAAACATAGAGGGTATGGGTTTGGTTAATTAATTATTATAATATGTTTTAAGAGTAAAATTATATGACATTTTCAATGATATTTGAAAAAATAATTTACTTTGTTATTCAAATGAGATGAAAAAAATAAATAAAATAAATCTTGATACTCATAAGGATTAATGTGTGTATCGCGTGCTTGGTACGGGTACCATGAGTAATTGAGTACTCATGCTTCCTAGCTTCTAACATAATTTTCACTTACATTTATATCCCGTGCATTAACACAGGTACATTTTAGTTTTCTCAAAGATAAATGTTTCACGAAACAATCACCAAGTTTCTCATTAACAGTTCAATGACTACACTAGCCAAATCAGTTCATAATCCCAAATCCCTTTATTAATTATAAATTACTCTCATTGACACACATTTAGAGATAATTATTACTCAAATTAAAGCTCAAAATTGACTTGTGAAAGTTACTAATGTACAGTTGTACTAATTACATAGAAAACCTTCATTTACCCAAAAAAAAATCCTTATTTTGGCAATAATAATTCGTTTTAGTGAATTGTTCTTACTAATCAAAAAACTTTTTTAAAAATAATTGATCTAGAACTAATTTGGTTTATTTATTTATTTTTTTATAATTAGCAATTTTATTATCATCAGATCTAATTAAACACTGAAAACAGAGGACCTCTTTGTTTTCTCTCTCTACAACAGCATGAGACTGCAACTTTCTCTCTCCACCATGAGAGCCACCATCTCCACCACCACTACCCAACTCACCCACCAAACCCTAACCCATTTCAACCACCACCAACTCCGGCACTTCGCAAAGTGGGTCCCATACAAACCCCTCCCAAAACCCAAACTCCACCAAAAACTCCGAGCAATCAAAACCCTAAAAACCCACCTCCAAGATTCTTACTTTGTCTCCCCTTTCCCTTGCCATGGCTTCTCTGCCAACAAATTCAAACCCCTTAAAACCCCTCTTTCTTCTGACCCTTCTGCTGCTAAGCTTGTTTTTGTCAAGAATTCTCTTGTTTCCAAGGCTTTTTCTGGGACCCAATTTGAGGCTTTGGGGAGTTGTATGAAGGGGATGAATTCCCTGCTCTTTGTTAAGAAGGAAGATGCTGTGGGTCCCGTTTTAGGGGGTGTGAAATCTGCTGTTAAAGAAGGGAAAATGGAGTTTAATGATTTTCCTGGGGCTGTTGTTGGTGGTCAGCTTTATGGGCATTTGGATTTGGAGGTTTTTCAGAGTACCCCTTCTAAGATGGAGGCTAATGGGATGGTTCTCGGGTCACTTTTCGGACCGTCTTCGACTTTGATGGCGGTGTTGGAAGGGTTTTGTGCTGAGGATTCCGGTAATGTGGATGCGGCTGATGCTCCTGCTGATGCTAAGGATGTGAGTGAGAGCCCTACTCAATGATGTAGAGCGTCAATTGAGGTATGATTTCTTGTTATAGTGATCTTTTTGTCATAATTTAGTGTATTTTGATGACATTTGAGATTAGGGATGAACATAGAGTTGATATTATGGCAATGTTGATGGGGATCAAGACAAAAGGGAAGTATTGATTGATGAGTGGTAATGTGATTTAATGAATATTGAACAATGTTGCTGGCTATATGGACAAATCACCATTTTCAGGGGTTTTGCTTTACTGTATATGCATGTAAAAAGGGTGCAAGTATTGTCAAATGAATGCAAAGTGCTAAGCTCTTGGCTTTAGTTGTTGTTACTAATCTTTGTATCTATGGGAATGTTTCTGCCAGAACCTATATCTTTGGTTATTTACCCCACTACTTTGGAGTTGATTGATGATCAAAGGATGAGATCAGCATTACCTTCAGCATGTAACCTGCAACTATGAGTAGCTAGTATTTGAGGATCGGAAATTGGTTTTGTATTGCCTGTAGGAGGATAGACTCTTGTTAATTTGTTAAAAAGTTGTATCAAACAATGAACATCATATAAGCAGATTCCGTCCTGCATTGTGATGTTGACTCTCCATTGTGTAGCAATTTGAATTTAAATTGCTCAACCTGAGTTATAGCTTTTGACTTTGAGTGCTGTCTAAACTTCTAGTTTGTACCTGTGTAAGATGCCTCACCTTATGGATTGACAGGTAATGTCATGTGTGCCACTATCTGTTGCCTGATTTTGGGATCAACTTTTGTAATTTTGGGTGTTTGTCCCATGTAGTCCTGTCCTAATGCCAATTATGTTTCTTAGTACTATGATTGGGTGATTTTTTCTACTTGTATAAGTTTATACCTCTCTTAGATATAATTACTAGTTGAAGTTGCAACTCTTGATTAATTTGTTGGAATGCCAAGAACTCGAAGTGCCTCATAACTCAGTTATGTCTCCTTGAATTTTCTCTCTTTGACACTAGCAAATCCTTTCTGTTTGTGCTTTCAGTTGTGCACTGATGTAACCGAGTACTTCTATTTCAGCAATCAATTTCGGAGATCCTTTAGTAAACAGCTTTTATTTTATGGAATTTTATAGCTTGATCTTGATTATTCAATATGTTTGTAATCCCATCTGACAGCAATACATAGTTTGAGCAAAAACTGCCTTGTTTAGTATAGCCCAATCTGGTTGCATAGTGCATTAGGATATTTTTTTTGTGAAGTAAGACATAGAGAAGAGCTAGGAAGATGTCTAGTGGCCTAGTGCTTTGTTCAACACTGAGTAGCTGTAGGAGCAAACTACATTGCTTGAGCTAGACTTCACCGGATTGTGAATTTGTGAGCAAGCTCAATGTGACAATGACTCTTCTATTTGCTGCATAAGGTCTGGATTTGTTCTTAGATTGCTGGTGCACGTGCACCTAATTCTTTGAGAATTTCCTTCTTTGTATGATCTTATTGGTGCACCGGTGCGAAGAGTGGAAGAGTGGGACCATGGAGGGATTAAACGAGGAAGAGGGAGACCAAAGATGACTTGGTTGGAAGGAGTGAGGAAGGATATGAAGTGCATGGATTTACGTGAGGATGAAGTTTTGGATCGTAAGGGATGGAGGAGAAAGATTTATGTTGATGACTACACGGAATAATCAAATTTGGTTCATGTTAGCCGACCCCACTTTTGGGATTAAGGCTTTGATTGATTGATTGTATGATCTTATTGGTCAATTATGATGGCTGTTTGTTTGTTTGTTCCAACTTGTATAATTCAATTTAGTTAGCAATGCATTTAGTTAGCAATGCAACTAATCTGATGAATATCCAATTGTTTTGATTGGGAAGCTGCATTAGATAAAAGCTTAAAAGTTTGGGTTAGAATCAATCAATTAGTGATGCATTATCGTAACGTTTTCCTTTTTTGCTTCTCAGTTGATCTCAAGATCCATTGCCTTCAACAGAGATCCTTCAATTCAATTTGTGCCCCTTATGTTTTGTTTTCTATGATTGTGCCAGACCATCTGAATTCACCAATAACAATAATATTCACATGCATGATTTTAATCTTCATCACAATTTCGTTCTGTGTGTGTGTGTGTGTTTTACATAGAGTTTAAACTGTTTTGTTAGGCTTCACCTTTTTCTTTTGTAATTCGCTTAGAATTTTAGATGCATCTGATAACTTATTGTCAGCCATGTACTTGTGGGGTAATGTACATATATGTATAAATGTTTGCTTTCTTGCATATGTGTATATATATGAGAAAGTTTTATGGCACCATATACTCTTGCATTATTTATGATTTTGGAGAATTCTGTGCATGATCAGGTGGTGAAGAAAAGCTTTGGTGAGGACCAAGGAGGGTCTATACTCAGCGCCTTAGCAGCATTGCAAATCAGTGATCCCAACTACTGGATAGACAGCCTGTCTGAGAAAAGCAACTGAAGTTTTGTACTGTATAATTTTAGGTTCTGATCATTCTTTTCCGATAATGAGGGGTTGATATAAGATTAGTAGCCTCAACTATGGAGTTTTTCGCAACTTTTTTTTTCTCAAAATTATACCAGGTGATAAGATGGCAGCTCTGGCCTCTCATACTTTGTATTGCAGTTAGCTTTCAGGGTTCACATTTTTTGGTTTCACCCTATCTTGTTGCTTGCTTAACTGATTTTTGTCAAGAATGAAAGTTTTAGTTTGGGACATGTTATTTGTTAATATGAAAAATCATCTTTTTTGTTCTCAAAAGAATATGTGCAATACATTTGTTAAAACCAGTAGCAAAACATAATAGATATTAGACGGACAACACTACTGCAAGTCTACAACACAATCAATCTAACATGTACGGAGTGTCAATCAGGAATTTATTTGATTAATGTACAAGGCTTGCTGTCTATTAATAAAATCCAAGATTGAAGAAGGATCGCCATCCATCACCACTCTCCCATCTTCCATGTATACTGCACCATCTGCATATTCAAGCTCTTCCAAACGATGGGTTACCCACAATGCCGTTACTTCTCCTGAGCTTGTCAAGGAATTCTTCACTGCTTTTACAACTCCAATCTATCATTGAGAAAGCATCATTGTCAAGTACATGACCAAAATTTGTTTTCTTCAATGCAGAAAGAACAATCACTTGAAATATAATACCTGATCGCTTTCATCCAGAAATGTTGTGAGCTCGTCCAACAACAGTACTTTGCATGCTTCAGCTAATGCTCCTGCAATTGCAACCCTCTGTTTCTGTCCACCACTAAGAGTTTGAACTGGCCTCTAGCAAAATCCAATAAAAAAAATATACTTGTATTATGCATCAGCCATGAAGTCAAGGCATATGCTTTGACATTACGTTATGGTATAAGACCTACTTGTGAATATTCGGACATGCCCACAGCATCCAAAGCTTTCGCAACTCTTGATTTAACTTCTTCGTAGGTCAAATCAAATTTACCAAGACCAAATCCAACATCAGCTTCCACAGTAGGCATCACTACCTGTCAAAGATGACTTAACCTTTACACAAGATAAACAAGTACATAGACTGCTCAAGCTGGCAAGAAAATTGATCTATTGGATTAACCTTTCATTTTCTGGTTTGATAATAACCCAAGCAGTTAGTTTACATTTTTATACCATCAAATGCTCAAGAATCAGAAAAAAAGTGTGCATCACATTCCATATATTCTTGTGCGCGCACAACATATGAGAAGAATGTCAATACATCAACTCTTTTCTCACATGCATAACATTCTCTAAGACGCCATTTTCATTTTCTTTACCACGTATAAAAGATCAGTGATCTGAGTTTTTTACCATCAAAATACAATCTGTCAAGTCACTTTTTGGTCCAAATTCTAGTACTGTATACCATATTCAGATGTCTAGAGACCAGACATTGGTACTTTCCTAGTAGCATGGCTAAGATTTTCACATTATTAAGAGTAGCAAACTGAAGCACACAACTTTATATGGTCACTTTGATACAAAGCAAACTTACAAAAAAACTCAGACAAATGCAGCAACAAAATCAAACCCGAATATGATTACATTTTTCAAATCAAAGAAGCTTGCTACAACTGACCTGATGATCTGGGTTCTGAAAGACAAAGCTTTTCGGCTTCTTAACATAAACACTCCCATCAGTTGTTTTCAAGAGGCCAGCCAATATCTGCACCAATATAACCAATCAAAACCACATATTCTTAGGCTTAATCCAATGTTCAACAGCAACATGAACTACACTACCCCATTGCCTACTCTATCGCCTTTGACGGGCAACTCAGGTCATTTGTACACAACCTTATCCCCTACAATAACACATAGGTCATAGCTACTTCCAATTAACTTGCTGAACCTCATCTTTGCAACAAAAAATATGAACCTATAATAACCTTAAACAATAAGCTAGAAACCCAATAATCCAATATCAACACTACCCCAACACACTAAAGAAGAGCTCCCTCCCTAAGCTCATAAGCTGGGACAGGGCAAGAAAGTTCAGATATACGCAACCTTATTCGTACTATAGTTCGATAAACTTGGCTACTTCCATCTGTCCTTAATCCAATAATTGCATACCATATACTTCATATAAGAACCCAGTAAATCAATCATAAACAACAAACCCAGAAAATCTGGTACATTTCAGAGATTCCAAAGAAAAAAACAAACAGCAATAAAGATTGATAATTCACCTTCAGAAGGGTAGATTTTCCACACCCATTAGGTCCAAGAAGCATCCATAATTGGCCAGAAGGTATCTGAATTGAGCAATTCTTAAGGATTGGCAAGGTTCCACCTTGCTTGGTTTTGATGGAAAAATTCAAGTTTTGACCCCATATAGCATATTGATCAGTACTTACGTTTCTGTAATAAAAAGAATGTAAATCAAACAACCCATCAAAAATCAGAAACAGTAGTATCAAACAGAAAACAAAGGGAACATTCTCTTAGTGAGTGCACATAAAGTGTTCGATGAAATGCCTGACTGAAAGAGAAGATTATTAGGGAGAGAGATGAACCTAGAGATAGATGCTGTACACTTGAGAGGAGGAAGGGCAGGTGCTGGGGTGCGCAGGAGAATGGGCAAATTCATTTGAGGATGGCTGTTTTTACCAACCTCAGTTGAAGGAACTCTATTTTATATGAAATCTTGTTGAATAAATGCTGATTATATACTACTCCCTCCATTTCAAAATAATCGTAAAAATTTGACTTTTACACGGTTTATATGCTTAAGTTAAATATTCTTTACCAATATATAAAAAAACATATGTTGTATGTAAATTATTAGATTAGTATATATATTTATGGTCAAAGTTGTCATTGCATATATATAAATCAAAGTGTTGCAATTATTATAAAACGGAATGAGTTTTTTTTTTTTTTTTTTTTTTTTTTGAGTAATTGTTAATACTAGCTAATACTAACCTTGGACTAAATGTCTAAATGCACTACAAACAACTTGCCATCTAACAGAAAGTGCCAAATCAACTAGTTTTGTCTTTGAAATGTGGCCCTTAGGAGATTTAAGATAGAACTTAGAAGAAAGCCTCACATTATTTCATCAAAAATTTCACTATTATTTCCATTTCTTATCTGAAATGTACAAGAACAACCATAAAGAGTGGCCTTTTTAGCCTTCAAAACTCTGTTCCTCTTTCACTCATGGCTTTCTCAACAACTCTCTCAAACCCCCAAGCTTTCTCTTGCTTCTCTTCTTTCCCTAAGACCACAAGAAGTATCCCTTTTCGACGTCGGCTATGTGTTAGAGCTGAAGCTGATGGTGGACAGAAGCTCACTGAGACCAAAACTAAAGAAAGCTCTAATGATCAGCCTCCCCCTAAAAGGCCCCAAAAGCCTGTATATTCAAGTGAGTGTTTCTTATATTCTTCAATTTTATTGGCATGAAAATCACTTCTTTCTTTTCTTCAGTTAGCTATGTAAAGCTAGGGGTGCTACTCAAGCAAGCCTCTCATTATAGAGTTTGAAATAGTTTAGCTCGCGAGTTGGCTCATCTCATTAGATTATAGGCCATGAAGTTGTAAGACTAGTAAGGGGGCTTATTGAATAATATATTGTATATGTGTACAAGTTTATTAGTACTTTTATATTATGTTTGATAATCATCAATGTAGTGATTAATTGGTATAGAATTTGGCTGATTGACTTGGTTTTGTATGATTGGTTTGGACAGTGAAGAAAGGTCAGATTGTAAGGGTGGACAAGGAGAAGTACCTTAATAGTATCAATGTGAGTAACTCTCTCTCCTAAGAAATTAGAGTTTCACCAGAAAATTGTGTGTGTGTGTGTGTGTATATCTAACATGTTCGAGCTCTGCAAATGATCAGTATCTATCAGTTGGACATCCGCCATACTATAAAGGGCTGGACTACATTTATGAAGACCGTGGAGAGGTAAAACCTTACCACAGGACTATAGCTTTATTCGAGGAAACTATGAAGTTTGTAATGCAGAAAAAAAAGAAGAAAAAAAAACTCATGATTTTAAACTTCGTAATGCAGGTCCTGGATATACGCATTTTTGAGACAGGAGAGTATGCACTTGTAAGTAAACCAATTCTGAAGCCTGTTAATACTGCATATTGCATACCATTTACCTATTGGCCCTTTTCTTTCTGTATTTTTAACTAAAATGAATTGATGATATGGAAATAAACTGATTTTTGCATATAAGAACTGACTTCTGTTGATTACAAAACAGATCAAAGCTTCACTGAGAGTTTTTGTCAGAATTTTACAGATCATAAGTATTCAGATCAAAGCTTCATTGGTTCATTGGAGATTTCTTTATGAAGGACAAATTTTTACTGATCAAATGTGTGTGTTTATTAAAAATTATGTTTACTGCTAACAACTGATCTTAGTAAGTTGAAGCGAGCAGGCTTTTTCTTCACATATAATAGCAAGATTGTAATTCCGGCTATAATAATAAGGATCATAAACTGATTTACTTTAGGTGCAATATTCATTCTCATTTCACCAGCTGATCCAATAGTAGATGGCTAAAAAGATATTGAATTTTGCTGAATTTGCAGGTTTCCTGGGTTGGAGTTCCCACATCACCTGCTTGGCTTCCAACAGATATGCTTATTATGGTAATACAGAGTATATACACAAATTCTACATGTTTCAGTGTTTCAACTTCTGACAGCTTACATTTATTTGCAGTCTGATAAACTCAACTACAAAAGGATGTGATTCAGATGCTCAAGAACTATCATACATTCATACCAGTCACTTTTAAGGCACAATTTTCGTTTATCAATCAATGTAGGTTACGGCTATAATGTTCTGGTATGCATACTGTAAGAGTGTATTCTATTAGTCTACCCCGCCTTGTGCTCATTCTCATGAAGCCGGTGCCTGAAGCAGTTGCAGAACAATGGAATCTTCAGATTTTACTCCCATCAACTTAAATTTGGAATGTAATTAATTTCATGATACAGAGAGAGACAACTCTCATTTGATCAATATATTAAAAAAAATCTTACAACATCCCGTACATAATGTACTTCAGAAATAAGACAATTGCTCTCTGTAACTTTCTAGTCTCATAAAATTTTGAATAATTTTGTACAAAACCCCTATTTAGCAATGCATTTGAGATGACTTCCTTTTTTTTTCTTCTTTTTTTTTATATATATATATATAAATATGGAACCTACTGGACAAGAACTCTCACAAATCAACTCACTCAGATTTGCATACGTTGCCCTCAAGAATGGGGAAGCTGAATAAAGGAAATCCCCAGCTCATGAACCCGTCCTGGTGGCAGGGTCAAACTTAAGACTTCAAACTCCCAATGTAGGGATCCAATCACTAGACCAAGCAACCTTGGTGAGATGACACATTAATATGTAAGCAGTAATCTGCACCTTTTCTGAATTGGTCATCCGGCTCATCCCTTTCTGTTCTTCGCAAATCCATCAAGTACTTGAAGTCTTGAACAGAAGCATAACAGTAATAATGTCATAATGAAGCAAAAATCCTGCATTGATGGAATATTAGCTAATCTCAACTTGTCTTTTGGGACGTTTGCAAGAGTTCATAAGCTCAACCAAAGAAGGAAGAGGTTGAGGCACTGGTACATTCATAGACCTATAAAGCTTCCGGAAATTGTCACTGTACCCTGCTGATGATCGAACATAAGAATATGAAGCAGATTTACAAAGTTTTGCATCCCTTCTATTCATATCAGATTTAGTATCAGGATCTATTACTTCTTTGTTCTCATTAGGCTTCTCAACTGTATTTTCCTTGTCATCTGTATATAGTAAATTATGTTCCACCTCTTCGTATTTACTATTTTCTACACAGGCAGCATCTACCACCTCTATAGTGTTCTCATTAGGCTTCTCAACTATATTCTCCTTGTCGTCAGAATATAGTAGATTATGTTCCACTTGTTCATGTTTGCTGACATGTACTACACTAGTACTGCTGCATGCATCTCTGGGGAGCTTTTCATGGTCAAATAAGGGACAGTGGGGGATATTTTTGGCAAGAAGAGGGGATGAGAGTGAACCCTCACATTTACTATCTAATAAGGGATTTTGCTTCCTCTCTTCTACAGTCGTAGTTTTCATTTCTTCAGCCAAGATGCAAGAATGATAACCAAGTCTTGCTCGTCCAAATAAGGTTATTGGAGGCTTCTTGTTCAGAGGAGGCAAATTTAAGAGAGAGTCCTGGTTATTCAATGCCTTTGGCAATTGCAGCTCAAGTTCTTCAGAAGCTGCATTAGTTTTCACCACAGCAGAAGCGGATCCACTACTTTCTACCAACACATCTGACACCTTCAGCGAAGCTTCCATGTTCATGCCTAGAACCTTCCAAAAACGATCATCAGAAGCTCGAGAGCTAAAGCAGTGCTTTTTAACATAATCCAGCTCCAAAGCTCGGCACTCAGGAGTTGTAGAAACTACATTTTTAGGAGAAAGAAGTTCCAAAGCCCACTCCAATTCTTGTCTGGAGGAGTGCATAGAGTAGCAAATATGCCAGACACCAAACTGATCCTTCACTGGAAGGTTTGATCTTTCTACAATTTTCCTTTCTGTAACTGTAAGTTCGGTTTCTTCCATTGCATACCATTGTGCTGAAGGTCGTATTATGAGAGGCTCGGGCTGCATATTTTCACAAGCCTCCAATATTTTCTTCTTTGCCTTCTCGTACAGTTTTGGAAAACCTTCAAACAAATGGAAACGGGAAGTAGGATCCACAGAAAGGATTTGCGGAGCTATAAGTTCCAAAGCTTGGTAAAAGTCTGGGTGCTTGGCTTTATCGACATATATCTTGGACCCAAACGTTTGAACAACTTGATCAAGTACCTCTTCTTGGCCAAGAACATTACAGGTGAGGTATACTGTTGGGGCATCAGGATGTTTCCATATACAATTAATAACCTATTTCGTAACATTAATGCAGACAGGTAAGAAATAAAACCTAAGTATATATCAACATCTAGGGCTAATATGCCAATGCACAAACAACTAAGGGGAAAGATGACATACGAATATATGAGAATGGGCGTTTAATGCACACAGATTAAAAACACTAAACAGGTAAAAAGGAAAATCACTCTGAGATGGACAGATAATCATTCTGATACAAACACTTCTTGGACCAGAGAAGTTCAGCTAATCAATGAAGATAGTAACCCAACAAGATCCTGTGGCAACTATATCCTCTACATGCATCACAATCCATGAAATTGTTTCGATTTAAGCTTACAAAATACAAACACTTAAACTTATACAGAACACTGACAATTATAGGCTCAACAAAAAGAAAAAAGAAAAAAAAGTCAGCCTGCAGATTTACCTGCTGAAGGGCAGATTGTCTGCTTGGGATGTTCATAAGACTTTTGCCAAATGTACAGTCAAGGAAAACAAAATCAAGCTGACAACTGTGCTTCTTCCCTTTTCTGGCGATATACTTCTCTGGCAAGTTCTGCAGACAATCAGGAGTGAGTCTGCAGTCACCAGTATGAAGAATATTGCCAAAATTGCCTTCAAACAAAAACATCACAGCCCCTGAATTCCAAAAGTTCACATCAGATATAATCTCTCAAATAAGCTTCCCGAGCTGTAACCGGATAGCGTAAACATATTAAACTATGGTGAGAAGATGAAATTCATCCATCTTAATTCATCCATCTTTATAGCTCAAATCTGTTTTTGCTACTCTAATAGAAGATTGTTCCAACAAGTCAACAACTTCTCTTTTTAAGGGAGTTAAATTGCTAATCATGATCCACTAATCGGTTAACCCAATTTATAGACATATAAAGCAATAAAATGTGTTCCTAATCAATCATTTGAATCAACAAAAACCTTATAAATTATTCAAAACAAGCTCAAATTTTCGCCTTTCTACAACCAAAAAAGTGTACAACAAATTGAATACACAATATGAACTACCCAAATCAATGTGAAAGATCAACAAAACCCCAGCAAAATTCAATTTAAAAAAAAAAGGATAAAATCAAATACCAGGGCAGTGATTAGCATCAAAAGCAGTAACAGTGAAAGACCCATCAATGTCATCAACAATTAGGGATTGTCCCACTTCAATTTTCACAAACAACGATTCATCAACCTGCAAAAAGAAATCACAAAATAACAATCAATTAAACTATAACAAACAAATTAATAAATTACAACAAAAAAATTGAAAAGGGGAGAAAAACCTGAGGATAGTAGCAAAGAATTAGAGATTTAGTGAGACGAGTAGAGTAAATTGGGGAAGAAGAATGAGAGGTAATCCCAGAACAATGATCTTTATGAGCATGAGTGAGAAAATGGTGGCGTTTAAATTTGGAAGAAGGGGTCCATGTATCTACAGAAAAAGGTAATCCTCTTGGCATTTCGATTGGCATCTTGTAATTTGATTAATTTACTTTCTGAGTATTTGATTTTGTGAAAAGGGGTTTGAAATTGAAGGTGAAAGAAACCCTATAAATGGCGGAAATTGGGGGAAAGAGGAGAGAGAAAAAGAGGCTTGCTTTGGAAGGAACACATTACAGAGATGAGTGAAGTTGATTGGGAGGGAAATTTTCAAAGGTGGTGAAATTTGACAATTGTGGCGGTTAAATACTTGCTTCATTATGTATTCCAGAAATTTTCAGAAAATAGAAAATTGCCTCATTTTTACAGAGTTTTTTTTTTTTTTTTTTTTTTTTTTTTGTGATTTTTTTAAATTGGAGAGAAATCAACCATCCTCAGCAATATATAGATAACCAAATTAGTTAATTGTGAATTGAGCGCTCGAGTAATAGATCCGGCTAGTCCAATTCAAGATTAAATTGTATATATCAAGTGACAATATTGTAATTGTTTGTATTGTCACACATTCTCGACTACACATTATAAAATTATGTTAAATCCGCACAATGACATAAAATGGTCTCTAAAAAATAAAATTGAACCAAAAAATTTGGCAAATGTTTACATTATAAAAATAGTTTGGGAACTAATAAATCACTTACCACAATAATATGGAATAGTATTTAAAACAAATAAAATCCAAAGTTTTGCTTGGTAAAGCGATTAAAACCTTGCCCAATCAAATTCAAATTAATCTTATTATACAAAAAGCATCGTTGCAAAAAAAAAAAAAAAAAAAAAAAAAAAAAAAAAAGAATAAAGTAATGACATCAACTTTAGAATAGACAAGAAATATTCTGTTATAATTTATAAAGTTGTCATGTAGGCAATGAAAAAGCATAACTTAATTTAGTAATAGAACTAATGGTTAATACATTATCTTTTAATTACCAAACTTCTGTCACTAAGCGTGTTTAGTAACGAAATTATTGTCAACAAGACTAATTTTGCACACAAGATATCATATTTGGTATAACTTTTTTTTCTTTAAAAAAAAAAAAGATTACATAGAATAAGATAACAAGAAATTATTAAATTTAATGACCTCTAAACATTCTATACTTGTCACAGCCATAAATCCCTCCCATCCATACTATCAGATGGTGATTCCTTACTTTAGCCGTTGTCCTAGTTTTGGCTTTCTCAACTAGTAAAATAAAAACATCTTTTGCAGAGAGCACAATTTCTATATACAACACTGAAGAAATTTACAGCATGATGAAAATCCCGCCTGTTCGGGCTCAATTTAATGCATGGTCCAGCAGCTGTAGATTATGCCGCCATTTTCACTGCTTTAGGTCATCAAACAGGATCTCGTTGCCCAACTTTACAAGTTAATAACAAAATGTTTGTGATAGTCTTCTACTTTCAACGCTGACTTGGTGAGGTAATTTGGAGAAGAAAATGCAGCAAACTTCAGTGACTCTTTTGTGAGCAACTCCATCATATATGTACATACAACATGGGTGAATTTTTTGGAGGAAAATTATATACTCTTTGGCCTTGATATTCAAATAAGCCGCATATTAGGGGACCCACCAGGTGTTTGGGTCTTAAACAATGTACTCTCGATCCATGGATCAAGAGTATAGCCTGCACGTCTTCTTGTTGGAGATACTGAGTGGTCGTTTAAATTGTAGCTGCTTTGCCCAGGCCAAGCATAAGATGGGTGAGGCGGAGAAAGTAAACAACTCTTGGAGGCAGGCGCCAGTCTATGTAAAGGACTTGATGAGGGTGAAACAGGCAGCGATGTGATTGATCTTGGATTATCCCTAGAACCAAGATTGTCAAGGAATAAAAAAGGAACAATCAGGTTAAGAACTAAAATTTCTCCAAAAAGAAAAATGTTAAAAATTAAAGAAACACTTTCCCATCCTCAAATCAGTTGCGAAGGCAAAGAGCTTTACCTGGCCTCCCAAATCGTCAGCCCTGGTTTCCTCATATTATCGGGGTCATAGGAACTAATACTCTTTCTGCGCGGGTGAATTTCCAAGGGTTGCTGCATATAAACATAGCCATAAGTCATGTCTCTTTTGTAGAACCTATGCAATGTTTCACAACTAAACCCAAAGGTAAAGCACTTTGAGTGAATCAAACATAAAAGGCAAATAAAATTACGTAGCCAGAGGGCTATTCCTTTACACGTAACCAATTTACATTATAAGAGATGCACAGAGATCTCAGCGTATTCCATTTATACAAAATCAAATAATTTCCACCTGAAACCCTGAATGGAAGTTAACATTTTCAGAAGGTAATTCCAACCACATAAAAGCTCCAATATAGATTGTTTAACAAATCACCATAATATCACCAAATATTTTTACTCCTATAATAGTAATCCCACTGCACTTCATGAACTCTTATGTATAAGATACCTCCAAAACTTTCACAAGTATAATAAATAAAATAGTTAGTCAATGCTCAAGCAACTAATCCATAAATTGATAGAAATAGATTAGCTCCGAGAAGAACCTTTCCACCAAGGTCAACAATTTTCTTTCCTGGTTGGCAATATAGTAACCACACATCTCCTAGATAACACAGTAAATCCTAAAGGCATCATTATAAAGAGAAAAAACCATGTGAAATCATGCAATATTGCAATTAAGTTGTTTATATCATAGATAAGTTGTTTTGATAAGTAGGTCCCATTTGAGTTCAAGAATATGTAGGCAAATAAAGGAGCTTTAATTAGAATTGAGCTAGGTCATAGACAGCAAACTTTGTCATTAATGTAATTTACATTCATCCTGTGAGTAAAAAGGAAACAATCCCAGTTTTGACCAACCCATAAAGAAGGTGACGTTAACCCCGTATAATGACTTCTAAAAAAACACGTCATAATAAACAAGTTCCCAACTTACTCGAACAAACCTTAACTGCCACTAATGTTACTTCTTACTTCATATTATTTCATATTTTTAACTCCATATATAAACTTATAAAGCAGGTAAGCAATATTTTCTATACGATACGGAGACCATCATTTATAAGTTAATTAGCTGCATGCCTGCATATAAAGCAAAAATAAAGGAGATTAAAGATGGGCACGGGCCGTGCCGGCACGCGGGCGGCACGGGCCCGGCACGACTCCGGCACGGCCCGGCACGGGCACGGTGGCCGGCACGGCACGGCACGGCGGCACGCCGGCGTGCCGTGGGCCGTGCCGTGAACAAATTTTTTGGGACCGGCACGGGCACGGCCCGTGGCACGGCGGGCGGCACGGTGGCCGGCACGTGGGCCGGCACGCCGGCACGACCCGCCGGCACGGCACGTGGCACGGCCCGGCACGGCCAGGCACGGCCCGGCACGGCCAGGCACGGCACGGCACGGCACGGCCCGTGCCGTTGGAATATGGCCGTTTATGGCCGTTTTCCAACAGCTATAAACGGCCATATTTTCCACCCCATTTCCCACCCAAATCCCCTATAAATACCTCATATTTTCCTCCAAAATTTTCACAATTCATCAACTCATCTCTTCTCTCTTATTCTCTAATTTTCTTACTCCCAAATTCTCAATTCTCAAATTCCTAAAAAACATACAATCTTCCTCTCTTTTGTGAAAAGAAAAAAAAAATTCCTACTCTCTTATAAATTTTACATTTTTACTATTATTACTTGTACTAGTCTACTACCAAAAAAAAAAAAAAAAAAAAAATTGTTATATTTACATTCGGGAAATTAAAAATTCGGGAAATTATAAATTTGGGAAAGCATTGAAGCGTCATTGTAAGATCTAACTCAACTTTATTTTAATTTGTTATTGTTATTGTTATTGTTATTGTTACTATTATTAATTTATTATCATTATTACTATTATTATTATTATTATTATTATTATTATTATTATTATTATTATTATTATTATTATTATTATTATTATTGGAACTACTTAATTATATAAAAACTACTTTCTATTTTAATTGTGGGTTATTTGGATTGTTGAAATCTGTCTAAGGCGGGATTTGGGCTCTGGACAACGTCGCTCCTAACCTCTCCTACCTGGGATCTCATTGATCCAAGTAATCTACTATTATTATAATTATTTTTGAAAATTTAATTTATATAAAAACTACTTACTAATTAATTCTCATTGATCTCATTGTTGTTAATTGTTACTTTGTTATTGTTAGTTGTGTTATTATTATTAATTAATCATGGCATCAAACCCGAACGTTTCCTCCTCCTCTAGAAAAGCCAAGTCAACACGTAGGGAATCACCAAACCCAAACACTTCAATGTCTATGCCCCCCCCTAACATGCCCTTTCCCTCTCCTAACATGCCCTTTCCAAACACTTCCACCCCTTTCTTTCATCCCCAAAACACGGGAGGGCAAGAACAAATGGATGATATGGCTCCTTGGACCCAATTTCAACAAACCCAATTTCAACAATATGAATTTCCTTTTCCTCCTCCTCCTCCTTCCCAAGGTAGCCAAACACAAGCTTGCGGGTCGAGTGAACCATCCACCCATAATCCTAACATATTAGAGTGGTGTACCGAAGAGGATTTTGCTCAAACCAAAAGAAAGAGTGGATGTTGGGTACATTATCAATTAAGTAAAGATGGAAAAAAATGCAAGTGTCGGACTTGTGGTAAAATTTTCTCGGCCGATACCAAGGGAGGGACGGGACACCTTACTAGGCATACAAAAAAATGTGGTGGACCATCTAGTGATCCAACCCAACCTAAAATTTCTCAATTCCATCCACAAGGTTTCATTTACAATTACGAGAGAGATAGGGATGAACTTGGGAGAATGCTTGTACATGCAGAACAACCTTTTCTTTTCGCCGAAAATGATGCCTTCAACAACTATATTAACCGAGCACTACAACCAAAACACAAAAAAATGTCCCGAAAAACCGTTCGATCTGCTGCCATGAAGACTTATCTAGAGTACAAATTGAAATTAGTAAATGAATTAGCTAATCTTCCTTGTAGAGTTTCTTTAACCGCCGATGCATGGGATGGTGGGTACGGACTTCACTATTTATGTGTTACTTGTCATTGGTTAGATAATGAGTGGATGTTACAAAAACGCATCATTCATTTCAAAATGCTTGAATACCCTCATACCGGTCTTAACATTTCACATCATTTAATGGAAGCTATTGATGCATATAGTCTTAGGGATAAAATCATGTCTATGACTTTCGATAACGCAACTTCTATGACATATAGTGCGAATTTGGTTAAACCCCAATTAACCGATTTAGTATTAGATGGAGAAGCACTTCATGTTAGATGCATTTGTCATGTTCTTAACTTGTGTGTGAAGGATGGAACACAAGCAATTGGTCCATTTTATCACAAAATACGGAGTGCTATTTGCACTATTAATAGCTCTAACATGAGATATCAAGAATGGAAAGGTTTTTGCAGGCAACAACGGATTAAAACCATAAAAATAGCACCGGATTGTCCAACTAGGTGGAACTCCACCTATGAAATGTTGAGTCGGGCAATCGAGTACAAGGTTCATTTAACACTTTTTTATAATATGAAATATCCACAAAATGCTTTACTTGAAGATGATTGGGCTAATTGTGAAAAATATATGCAGTTTTTACAATTACTATATGGTATGACACATTGTTTTTCTTCTGTATATAATCCTTGTGCTCATTCTTTTCTTAGCAATGCATGTTTACTTGCACAACTTTTTGCGGAACACCGATCAGAACATGTTTATCGTGGATATCTTCCATCCATGGAGGATAAATGGCGTAAATATTACACCGATATTCCTAAGATTTATATTTTTGCTTCCATTTTAGATCCTAGACAAAAATATGATGGCACCTTTTTATTAATTGATATTTATTATAGTAACATGAATTTTGAAGATGATGTTGAAACTTTTAAGAATAAGGTGACGGATGAGTTTTTTAATTTATATAATGTTTATGAAAGTAAATATGGAACCGTGTCTCGATTTGCCCCTTCTCAAACATCCAAAAATGTAAGTAAACGGGCCAAAGGTTTATTTGCACAAGCTGCTAACTTGATGTCTAAGTATTCAGGTACAGAATCATCATCATCTAGGAGAACTCAAAGCGATGTTTCGGAGTTGCAAATGTACTTAAGTTACGACTTCATGAAAGGCATGGACGATGAAGAGAAGTTTGGCCTCGACATCCTCGATTGGTGGAAATCACAAGCCGTGAAACATCCAATTTTGTCGGCAATGGCTCGTGATATTTTTGCTATCCAAGTCTCCTCCGTTGCTTCCGAAAGAGCTTTTAGTGCGTCGGGAAGAGTTCTAGACGATAGAAGAACAAGACTAAAACCCGAAACACTTGAAATGTGTGTTTGCTTCAAGGATTGGTTGGATGCCGAAACTCGTTCTCAAGATCGTACTTATGCACAAAACGACGACGATGAAGGAACGTCGACTTCTTTTAGTTCTCAATCCACTCAATTGGCGGATGAACTTGAACCTCTAGGAGACGAAGACGAAGATGAAGACGAAGGCGAAGACGAAGGCGAAGACGAAGACGACCAATAATAATTACATGATTACATATTTACATTATACACTATTGTATTCTTTTTGTATTATCGAACTTCGTATTCCGTATAATAAATGAAGTTATTCAATATTCATACACTGTTGTACGATTTTTAATTATCATTACTTATTTTGTAATTTTGTATTATTGAATTATCGTACATTCGTACGGTCGTACCGGCTACCGTCATATAATAAAATAAGTTATTCTTCAATTTTTTGTGTTTTCGGATTATCGCACTAGTATTTTTTTTTTTTATTATATGCATTTTTGTTTTTAATTCGTTTTTTTTTAACATTTATTTTTTTTTTTTAAAAAAAAAAAATAAAAAATAAATTAAGGTCGGCACGGTTTGGCCCGCGGCCCGGCACGGCACGGCCCGCTAGGCACGTGGGCCGTGCCGTGCCGTGGGCTGGGGTGTGCCAATTTCAGGCACGGCACGGCACGGCCCGCCGCGGAGCCGGCACGGCACGGCACGGCACGGCCGCCACCCCGGCACGGCCAGGCACGGCCCGCGGCGGCACGGGCACGGCCCGTGCCCATGTTTATTTACGGGGTTTGGTCTTCCTATTTTTCCATCCTCACTGTCCTCCTTGCTTGACTGAGGCTCTTCCTCATCGGAATTGGCTGCTGGCACAACAGGTGGAACCGTGGAAGTAACGGTTTATCATATCTACTATGTATACTTCGTATTAAATATAAATCACATATACTGCATACACATATTAAGGGATTGGCAGGATATACGAACTAATTTTAGACATATATAGACAAGACTTTGTAAAGATCAATAGGAACTCATTGGTAATTGATAATTAGATTTCTCGGCTTTGATAAAATTTCTACTCAACATGTACACGTATCGATGTTTGTATTCCTCCTTGAGATGAATAAGTGTTCCAAAGTCATCACAAGTTAGAAATGTGCAAAAAATTGAACGAATAGTAATACAATAAAGCGAACCATCGGGCTGGAATCTGGTCATCAATCTGTATCTGTCATAACAAAAACTTGGTGGTTTCTAAAATCAGAAAAGCTCACTTGGCCTGGAAGGTGCTGGTTGATATTGCATCAGTAAAGATATTTTTTCTGCTTCTGAGCCCTCAAAGTAAGGTATGATACAGTATAAGCCAAAATCTTCAAGCCCCTGTTGTGTCTTCAATTTTAACCATTATGAACTTATGATCTTTGAGATCAACTGCAGGAAATGATTGAAGCCTGATAACTTGGGAACTAGTTTAACATTCATGTAAACCCACATGATGACGGTGAACTATCAACTTGAAACTGAGGACATGGAGGTGGAAACACCTCGCTTGCAAAACCCGAAACATGTTCACAGTGCCATTTAGCTGATGGGGGGAGGCCAGAAATATTTACGTTTCTCATGCATATAACTTCATAAGGTGAACCCTCAATGCCAAGTATTTCAGGTGCTCTCTTCGAGTTCAAGCTAACTACATTACTTATAAACACCTTACCAACTTTGGGAATGGCCTTTGGGTCCCACTTGTCATCAGAATGATCATTAGCACCCCTACTGAACTTAATGGGTATTTTTACTCTCTCCAATCTTAGGTTTGATATTGAGACATTCGTTATGTATCCTCCTCGTCCGACATCAGTTTTAATCCTGACCCCAGCCGCCGAATTCCAGACATGAATATCAACAATGGTTATGTTAGATATTCCACCAGACATCTCACTACCTATTCCAACACCTGAGCATGTTGGAGTTGTGCCAGAAATTCTTCTCACTATTATGTTTGAGCTGGGACGTGCCATGGCAATGCCATATTGATCCCACCCACTCTTCACAGCCACAAGATCATCCCCACTCTCAATGTAACAGTCTTCAATGCATACTTCCGTGCTTGAATCTGCAGTTTCAATTGCCATTCTTGAATTATCATGGACAGTGAATTTTTATTTTATTTTATTCATTTTTTTTTTCCTGTTCAATATCGAAAAAGACAATAGGCAGAAAACAATTTGTAGAAATTTTGCCACATTACCTGGGTCTATACCATCTGTATTTGGGGCATTTAGAGGAGCCAATATTGTCATCTTCCTGATTACAACATTCCTGAAGCAACAAAAAGAAATCCCTGTGAATTTGTTAAAACTATGCTAATGCCCATCCTTAATTAGGAATGCAGCATATAGGAAGAACTCTTGCATGATAATTTTATTTGACTTAGATTTCTAAATTTGGTGCCCTTATTTTCTAAGAGGGCAACAACTTTATACGGAAAAACATCAATGGCATCGCACTATCACTATCTTGACTCTATTTTTATGATTCCTCAAAGATTACTGCCAGCAATAGAATATGACTGCAAGGGCTGTACGAACCTGCAGTACACAGGATGAATGGTCCAAAATGGAGAATTTCGAAATGTGAGGTTGTAAATCAGGATATTATGAGAATTAGCAAGCTCAACAAGATGGCCTCTAGTATGCTCCAGTGTTCTGTTCCACCATAAATCCCACCACATTCTTCCTTGTCCATCAATTGTCCCATTCTGTCCTGGAAATAAAAAGGTTAAAAGACCAATGAGATGTCAACATACTGCCAGAAAATATCACAGTTTGTAGTAAGAAACCAATGCAAACAGACAAACTCTGGTACAGCTCGAAATTGGAACATGCTAATTTGGTAACTTGCTCATCTGATATGAGTCACTGAAACTTGTGGATTTTAACCAGTTTGTTTGACTTAAGGAGTTAAGGTATAAAAACAATAATCAAGGGACACACTGATACCTGTAATGACAACATTGCTGATGGAGTTTCCATGGATGAGACTAATATGTCTGGCACCTAACCTCTCTCTTCCTCTTCCATATGATGGCAAAGGCTCAATGATCGGCCACTCCTTTGGATCCTACTGATACAGAAGCAAACTAATGTTTAGGAACAGCTGATTCAATAATTAACGCTAAACTCAATCACGAAAAACAACTTATAAAGTCAGTGCAGTCCATACTCCACAGCAATTCTTAAACATTCACTACGTAAGGAAAGCTGTAACTGTTGCTTATGAAATAAATAATTCAGACCAAAATAATAAGAGGAACAACAAAATTAAGCAGGAAATTACTTGTCCCACCTAGAAAGTTTCTTGGTACAAGCATCAAAATTTCACAGAAGCAAGACCAGTGATATGGGCTTCTTTAAATTAAGTTCCAAAGTTGAACAATTACTACGCCACATATCTAAATTAGAAGTTAAATTCCACTTTAAGAGAGTGGAAGTACTCAAGGCTAACTTGCTTCAAAGTTGGAACAGTAATACATCATGTACTCAATTATATGAAATGTCATCCATGTAAAATGTCCATGATAATGCTATGCTACCTACTTTTAATACTAGTAAACACATTTTTCATTGCTGATGTCCATTATCATTCATTACCAATTTACCATCAAGAGATATGAGTAGCAATAACTCCGCCAGTGGGTTTCCCGCTGCCAGTCCCAAGCCTGGATAAAGGAGGAGGGTTACGGTAGGCCAGTGACAGCCAGTATAAAACTTCGTCACATCCCATGACATGAGCCAAACAGATATTTTCGTGGGGGCGTTCCCTACTCAGCGACGCGCTGCACTTCCTAGACCCGGGTGTAGTGATAAGTATGCAAGGGTTGCTAGGTCGTCGCCCAGAAGCGACGCGCCACATTGCCCGAGTGTGGTGTCAAATGAGCAAGGGCGTGCCATTGGGGCGTTCCCTACTGAGCGACGCGCTGCACTTCCCAGACCCGGGTGCAGTGATAAGTATGTAAGGGTTGCTAGGTCGTCGCCCAGAAGCGACGCGCCATATTGCCCAATTGTGGTGTCAAATAATCAAGGGCTTGGAGTTGGGATCAGGAGGGAGCGTGGGAGAAAAGAATTTAGTTTGCGGATTGGTTCTTGGAATGTGGGGTCTCTTACGGGAAAATCAGCAGAATTGGTAGAAGTAATGAAAAGACGACGCGTGAACATCATGTGCCTCCAAGAGACAAGATGGACAGGAGAAGGAGCTCGAGGCTTGGTTTTGGGGTATAAGGTATGGTATGTTGGGCAAGAAACGAGCCACAGAACAAGGAATGGTGGAGCTAGGAACGGGGTTGGTGTGGTTCTCGATGAGAGGTTGGCAAAAGAGGTGATCGAGGTCTATCGGAAGAACGATAGGTTGATAAGGCTGAAGTTGCTATGTGGCAAGGAGATTGTGAATGTTATCAGTGCTTATGCTCCCCAAGTGGGTTTAGATGCAGAAGAGAAACGACAATTTTGGGAGGACCTAGACGAGGTGGTGCAGGGTGTCCACCACTCAGAGAAGTTATATATTGGAGGGGATCTAAATGGGCACGTTGGGGCGAGCCGAGATGGCTATGAGAGTGTCCATGGAGGCTTTGGGTATGGGCAGAGGGACGCCGGTGGGGAAGCTATTATGGATTTTGCCCAATCATATGATTTAATTTTGGCTAATACTTGGTTTAAGAAGAGGGATTCACACTTGATAACTTTTCGGAATGGAGCAAATGCAACTCAAATAGACTTCCTGCTCACAAGGAGCATAGATAGACAAAGTTGCATAAACTGTAAGGTTATCCCAGGGGAGAGTGTGGTCACCCAACACCGGCTATTGGTAATGACTATTCGTCTGAAAGAGAAGGCGAAGAAAAAAGTTAGACAAGAAGAACCAAGGATAAGATGGTGGACCCTAAGGGATGCAAAAGCTAAGGTTTTTACAGAAAAGGTAATTGAAGAAGCGGATTGGGATGGAGAGGTGGATCCGGACATGACTTGGTTACGAATGAAGAACTGTTTCCTAAGAGTGGCCAAAGAGGTCTTAGGGGAAGTAAGGGGAAGAACTTCGGTACAGAGAGATACTTCGTGGTGGAATGAAGAGGTGAAAGCAGTAATTAAGCAAAAAAGGGAATGCTATCAAGCCTTAGGAAAATGTAGGAGTGATGAAACCTTGGCAGCGTATAAGGAGGCTAAGAGCAAGGCAAAGGCAGCTGTTCGCCAAGCAAAAGAAAAGGCATATCAGGAGGTTTATGAAAAGCTTGATTCCAAGGAGGGAGAAAGGATCATTTTTAAGATGGCAAAGAGAAGACAAGAGGCAAGGAAGGATATTGGCATGGTGAAGTGTGTCAAAGATAAGAACCAAATGGTCCTAGTGCAAGAGGAGGGCATCAAGGACAGGTGGAAGGGGTACTTCGATGAATTATTTAATGGAAGTAATGGAGTTGTGATAGGAGATACCTCTATGAGTGATGAAGAAATCAACATGGAGTATGTGCGAAGGATTAGGAGAGTAGAGGTGGAGATTGCACTGAGGAAGATGAAACCTAAGAAGGCGGTTGGCCCTGATGGGGTACCGATAGAGGTGTGGAGGTGTTTGGGTAAGATTGGTATTGATTGGTTAACAAACCTTTTCAACAAGATATGGACGGCTACAAGGATCCCACAAGATTGGAGGAAGAGCACCTTGGTCCCGGTTTATAAAAACAAAGGAGACGCTCAAGATTGTTCTAACTATCGAGGAATTAAGCTTATGAGCCATACTATGAAGTTGTGGGAAAGGGTGATTGAACAAAGGTTGAGGGCATGCACAAGCATTTCAGATAACCAATTTGGTTTTATGCCTGGGAGATCTACTATGGAGGCAATCCATTTGATAAGACAAATGATGGAGTTTTATAGGGTAAAGAAGAAAGATCTTCATATGGTCTTTATTGATTTAGAGAAGGCATATGACAAGGTGCCAAGAGAGATACTTTGGTGGGCAATGTTGAAGAAAGGTATCCCACGAAGGTATGTAGACCTAGTTAAGGATATGTATCGGGATGTGTCAACAAATGTGAGGACATGCGGAGGGTTGACAAAAGATTTCCCTATTACAATCGGATTGCATCAAGGGTCTGCATTAAGCCCTTTTCTTTTTGCAACGGTTCTAGATGAATTAACTAGACCAATTCAAGATGAGGTTCCATGGTGTATGCTGTTCGCAGATGATATCGTTTTGGTGGATGAGACTAAGGATGGGGTTAATGTCAAGTTGGAGCAATGGAGGCAAAGGTTGGAATCTAGAGGGTTTAAGCTAAGTCGGAGTAAGACTGAATATTTGGTATGTCGTTTTGGCACTCAGAGGGGGACACGCAATGAAGTGGTGAGTTTGGATGGAAAGGATTTGACCATGAGTGAATGTTTTAAGTACCTAGGGTCGATCATCCAGAAGAATGGTGACATTGATCAAGACGTGACCCACAGGATTAAGTCAGGGTGGCTTAAATGGAGAGCGGCCACGGGAGTGTTATGCGACCGCAGCATTCCCTTAAAGTTGAAGGGAAAATTCTACAGGACTGCCATACGACCAGTGTTGCTCTATGGTACAGAATGTTGGGCTTCTAAGAAAGAGCATATTAAAAAGATGGAGGTTACGGAAATGCGCATGTTAAGGTGGATGTGTGGAAACACTTTAAGAGATAGAATCAGAAATGAGGTTATTCGCAAGAAAGTAGGTGTGGCGGGCATTGTAGATAAACTAAGGGAAAATCGTCTGCGTTGGTTTGGACATGTAAGACGGAGACCCGAGGGTGCACCGGTGCGAAGAGTGGAAGAGTGGGACCATGGAGGGATTAAACGAGGAAGAGGGAGACCAAAGATGACTTGGTTGGAAGGAGTGAGGAAGGATATGAAGTGCATGGATTTACGTGAGGATGAAGTTTTGGATCGTAAGGGATGGAGGAGAAAGATTTATGTTGATGACTACACGGAATAATCAAACTTGGTTCATGTTAGCCGACCCCACTTTTGGGATTAAGGCTTTGATTGATTGATTGATTGATTGAGATATGAGTAGCAATAAAAATCAATAAAGAGAAATACACACATAAAAGTGGAAATGCAAAATTATACAGACAAGTCTCCAAATCATAGCAAAATATTATCATCAATACTTCAACACGTGATTACTAAACCTATACCAAACAACCTGAAGTCATTGACAATTACAAGGTCAATACACAACTATCAGATAAAAAAGTATCACCTACTTTCAAATGGATATGAAAACAACACCTCTAAGTGAAAGTGAAATGAAATTAACAATATGGTTTAACCACAAATCCCTGAACATCAATCATGGAGCATCACAAGTATCCGAGTGTGACGAAAAGTTATAAACATACCCCTCAACGTATTCAATGAAATCATAGCTATGCTCTTCATTAATAACTATAGGTAGCACTATAACATGGAGTAAACAATATACCAAAAAAATCCAAATAAAAAGCTACTATAATAATGAAACAAAGTAACAACAGGGCAGCTTGAAATCCTAATTAATAGTTTTAAAATGATCGGTTATCATGGTGACCGATATAGTAAGATACTATGACGTTAATTAGGCATAATTACCCTCAAATTTATGCAACGAAAGTGACATTGCTCCTAATAATCAATTAGATGGTGCTTACACTATCATACAACACTTGCAAAACTCAAAATGGAATGACCAAATCATATAAATCAATAAACTAGTAATTATCAAGACGATGATCATTAACCTTACTAATAGTAGCATATAACACCTTCAAATTGAATTACGTTTATACAAGCAAACACAAAAATTCAGACCATCAATTAACCCAAAATGAATTTTTTAATTCAAAACTCAACCACTAGTAACTTATCCAATTTTTTTTTTTTCAAACAAAATCAATCAACAAATCTGATCAGCTAACCAAGCAAGCAACAGCATAATTAAACTCAATAATCTCTCTCATACAGAGATCATATTCTTACTTAAAAGTTAAAATCTCCAAATGCACAAATCATTAAATTTAGAGCATAAACTTTCACTATAATTATCAACAAAAAGCAAATCAAATCTCATGAAAAGCTAATCAAATACGCATTCAATCATAAACCCACAAATTAATTGAGAGATTAAAGCATGCAAATCATCAATTACAAAAAGCCCAACTGAAAATTAGTACAAAAAATCAAATTAAATCAATTAAATTACGAAAGATTACATGCCTGAGATCCCAAAATAACAGCACCCTTTTCAAGAAAAAGCGTGAAATTACTGGTAAGATTGAAGCTTCCAGTAACCCATCTTCCTTGAGGAACATTAAGCTGGGACCCACCTTTATTCTCGAAACGTTTCAAATACCCAACAGCTTTACGAAACGCGTCGGTGTTGGAAGTTACACCATCTCCAACACCACCAAACTCCGTGATTGACACCACAAACTTCCTCGGCGGGTCGGGCCGGAAGAACCCGGAGCATGAATCCGGGTCAACCCGTGAATCGGAATGACCCGGAAGCGGCCAAGAAGAAGAAGAAGGAGGAGAAGAAAACGTTTTAGTGGTAAAAGGGAGGGTAAAAACGGCAAAAGTTGTGAAAAATAGCAAAAGAAACGCCCATGTTGGTCGACGAATAATGGTTCCGCCATTGAAGAATGCACCCAGTAATGGTTTTTCATCTTCCATTTGAAATGGGGGATTTTTATATGGTTGAAAAATGTGGGATTTTAGGGATTTGATTTGGGTTTTTTTTTGTTATTGGAGAGAGAAAATTGAGAGGTGGGAAATTGATGGATTACATGGGATAAAGTGTAAGAAAAGAAGAAAGGTGGCAGTAATCAGGCACTCAAGGTCTCAAGCAGTTTCTAACTAGCTACACTAGTGAATGAAATAGTGCAAAAATAAATTGGTTGAAAAAAGCCAAGACGGTCCGAGGGACACCGACATTTCCGATAACATGATATAGGATCAACTCAATCAAAATTTTGGATAGCTCAAGTGGTTAGAGCTTCTCTCCCGATCCTAGGAGGTCTTGGGATCGATTCTCACCCCGCCCTTGTGGCTTTTAAACACCAAAAAAAAAAAAAAAAAAAATAGTTTAAGCCTAAAAATATATTTTATATTCTATCAATGTAATCACAAATTTATTATATGGAGTACTCCCTCCATTTTTAAATACTTGCTCCACTTTCCTTTTCCGGCCGTTTTTAAATACTTGCTTCATTTCCTTATTTGGAAAACTTTTACAATATTTAATTAATTTCTCTCATCTAGTGAACTCAACATAAATCATATTTTATTAATTTCATATTCTCTCTCCCCCAATTCTCTCCACTACTTTTACATTATACAATTTTTTTTTATTTCTACCCACCCCACTATCTCCATATTTTATTACTTTATCTGATTTCTCAACTCTGTGTATAGAGAAATGGAGCAATTACTTTAAAACGGATAGAATACAAGATAAATTCTATAGTACATTGTCCTTTAATTCCAATAGTGGTAGTACTAACAAAATTTGATAAGACTATCAAAAATCGACCCTAATGTCGATAGTAAAATTTCTTTTTTTTTTTTTTTTTTTTTTACACTCCTTGATAAATTAGGACTGTTAGGAGTTTAGGACAGTCTTGCGAGAAGACGGTCCTAATTTTTTCGGTGTATTTTACATTTTTACTTTAAAAAAAATGATAAGACTCCATACTTGTAATTGTTTAGGTGTACTGTGATTTACACGTAATCCAATTTGTAAACCATAATAGATATTCATTATCGCCAGATCACCATAGAAAAGTTTCTTCAGTTGATTAAATATTGGGCCAAGAGTGTCGGTGTTGGGCCCGTTGGTGTAACATTTGCATGAGTTTGGACTGAAAGTCATTAAACTATTGAAGTGTTTGTGTTAGTTGGGCTGTTCTATCTCCTAGAAAAACGAAGACCTATAAAAAAATGTCGAGTAATCTAGATCTAGATATGAAAAAGTACCTAAAGACTAGAGTCCTAATCATGCTTGCTAACTATTTTACATAATAAAAAAAAAAAAAAATCATTATTATATTTAGGCTCTATTCACTTCAGCTTAATTTCAGTTCAGTTCAGCTCAATACAGCTTCAATCAGTTCAGTTCAGCTTTTAATTTCCTTCTTTCATAAAATATTTATTTCAGTTCAGTTCAGTTCAACTCCAATCAATTCAGTTCAATTCATTTAATCTTAGTTCAATAAATGTGAACAAACCCTTAATAATGAATTATAATTTTTCTTGCATTCACATTAAAATATTAGACATAGTACTAGTATTAATTTTCTTTGATGATAATTGATGATAAGGTCAAAAAATCATTATATAATCTAGTCAAAAGAGATGGATAGGAAACTACTTAGTAGTCCGTAGATCATTTGATATAATTTTCCAAGTCAATGATTTGATTTGTATCCAATCAACTCCATTATATAATGATACAAATTAGAGCCAATTAAGAATTCAACCCAAAAAATTTATCATTCGATTAATCCAAATCACTTCCAAATTAAAGTCATGGATGTTCAACAAGAGGAATTTCAATCCCTGGGATTTTTGGGCATCTTCAAAAAATCATTCAAAATTATTGTGTCATGGCCTAAAATCTTTTTCCAAATCACCCTTGCTTTTATTTTGCCTCAATATTGCCTTTTCTTAGCCAATGATGGAATTTCTAAATTTCTCATTAACAAGATCACTCATGACTCCACCTTGTCCATGATCAACCAAGATGGTTCTCCGTCTTTAAACAATGTTTCCAACTCGACCTCCTCAGAATGGGCTATCTATTCGATTATAAACGTGGTTTATGTTATATTGTCTGTATGTTTAAATCTATTCACAGTCTCAGCTGTGGTCTACACAGTTGCTTGCATATACACAGGCAAGGATTTCACCTTTAAAAAAGTCGTGAGTGTGGTTCCAAAGGTATGGAAACGACTCATGATGACTTTTCTATGCGTTTTTTGCATAATGTTTACCTACACTTTCATGCTTACCATAATAGCAATTGTGTTCATCACGGTGTTTTACATGGGTGGTGGACAAGTGGGGTTAGGAATGGGCATAATAGGGTTCATCTTTGCCATTTTAGCCTTGGTGGGATTCCTTATCATGGTTATAGTATGGCAATTGGCTAATGTTGTTTCAATATTAGAGAAGTATTATTGGTTTGAAGCCTTGAAAAAGAGTAGAGAATTGATCAAGGGCAAAATGGGAACTTCATTTGCCATACTTTTTGTGCTAAACCTTGTTACAATGCCATTTGTGGTATTGGTACAAAAATATTATGGATTTGGAATTATAGAGAGAATTTGTTTTGGATACATAAGTATAGTATTGTTAGGGAGTTTGATTACCCTTTATGGTCTTGTTGTCCAAACAGTTTTCTATTTTGTGTGCAAATCATATCATCATGAAAGCATTGACAAATTCTCATTGGCTAAACATCTTGATGAGTACCTTGGAGAATATGTGCCTTTGAAGGATGAAGCTGTGTGAGTTAAGGATCTTCAGGTATAACAAGAAGCCAAGAAGGCCGAGCTTATCGATGATTTATATACGGGTTGTGTTTGTGTAATAATATAAAATTTTGGTTTAAATATGTTGTACAAGATGTGTATCAATGTATGTGTTTCTGACAAAAAAATGTATAAGTTATTGTGTTTGAATTCATTTTGTATAAAAGAGTGCACTTAATAAAAGTTGTTGCTTCAATTAAAAAAAGGGTACACAATACTATATATATATATATATATATATATATATATATATATATATATATATAGATAGATAGATAAAGTATTCGCCAAAATTTAATCATCCCAAAATTATATTTTACTTTCTAATTCTAAAACAAATGCTAACCCATGAATAGGGCCATGGACAAATTAAATAAACATGCATGCCATGAACTTCAATTATGTCTAATTGGTAATGCTTTGATGGTAGTATAAACTCTAAACTATTTTCGGTTTTACTCTATCCGTAATTATTTGCAATTGTAGGTATGTGCAAACTTTAAGGAAAATTATAGAGTAGGGAGCAAAGTGATATTTTATTTTTTAGTCCCTTCTATCCCTTATTGTTGTTCTTAATTACAGAAAATAATTGATTAATAATAAATTTTATCCATGAAAAATAATTCGTGAATATTCATATCTTATTCATTACTTCCTCCATTCCAAAATAACTAAGATATGCATTGAACTTTTATCACTATTCATGTATTAGCTTTGAGTATAAATTTTTTTATTTATATCAGAGTTACTTATTTTAGGGTTACTCAGTCGGTCAAGGGTTACTTATTTTGAGGTTACTCATTCAATTAGCGCGTTTTTGTGTGAGAATAACCCATGACCGACCGAATAACCCCTAAAAAAGTAATTCCTAACTGAGTAACCCCTAAATAAGTAATCCCGGTCACACGATATAACCCGTCACATACATATATAAATTTGTGTATGGGAAAAGGTCGAAGTGAGTAGTATAAATGTTGCTATGTATGAAGGGTCTTTGGATTTAATTGTTAATGTAAGAGAGAAATATAGTTATAAAATATAGTAGTCAAAGTTGTGGAAATTTTATTACAAAATTATGGTGTAGGTTTTGTTAATGGGAAATAAAAGAGAGAGAATCCATAATAAAAGTAGCAAACTCTTATCAACCAAGAAAGTGTTATAAAGCATCCACAGTGGCTACATTGTAGCTTTGGATTGTCATATTATTAATCTGCAAGCTATATCATTTAAGCTACAACCTCCACAATTAGTACAATGACAAGCTACTTCCTTTTGTAATTAGATTTTATAGTTATGATAATATTTATCGAAGATTAAATTAAAATAATATTTATATATTATCCTTGGCCTTAGCTACAACCTTGGCCTTAGCTACAACCTATATAACTCCACAATAACTAGCATGTAGCTATCATTGTCTCCCATTAAGAATATCCCGCGTTTATTAAATATCCTAAGAAATTTGTGTATTAAAAAAAAATAAAAAAAATAAAAACTTAGCCTATCACCAATCACACAAAACATTGAATTTTAATATGGATCATATGGAGGTGTGGAGGACTTGGTTGTAGTGAAGTTGATGTTTCATACTTTCATGTTTATCATCTATGACCGATTCCTTTGTTTTAATAACGATTCTTAATTTCCATCCTATCACAAATTAGGCCTTCATCTTTGTGAATTCATTGAAATGTCAATAGTCGTTTGACATGAATATTCTGAAGTTCAAATTTCCCATCTTTTTTGTAAATTTTACGAATATTTCAGTTGCGTCATATATATGAGAACTAAAAATAAAATATTAAAAAATATATAAACATTAATGTGTGATTTTGACATACATTCTAAAATCAATATCAGAGCCACTAAAATTGTTAAAAGAAATCAAAATTCATAATTACACTACTTTTTATCAAAATTTCTTACATACTGCTCACATTATCTTCTTTGAATAAGATTATTTTTATTTAGAACGAAACGTAAATTAGCGGTTTATTATTATCAAAAATATCATTTAATTTGTTCTTTTTTTTTTTTTTTTTTGAAATTTCAAAGTAAAAGAGTAGTCAAAGTAGTCTTTGGTTGACTTGTATATATATATATATTTTTTTTGAAATTGACTTGTATTAAACTAATTGCATTATATTATGATAATTATAATTTATCCTCCCAAGCCTCAACACATTTCAACCCTCCTATCCAAAGACATAACGGCACTCCAAACTAACGGCCATGAACAAGAACAAAGAGCAAGATGTGTTTCAAGGCTTATTTGACATCTTTAAGGAATCAATCAAGCTCATCTTGACATGGCCAAAAATCTTCATTCAAATCACCCTCGTCTCGATTTTCCCTCAATCTTGCATCTTCCTACTTGATAATTGGGTATTTATGCCTCATTACAATAATGTGGCCACTTTAGGATACAACCATGTAAGTTCTCCCTGGTATAACGATATTATTGGCTCTATCTCTAAGGAAATGAGCGCCTTTTTGCTTATGAAAACGGCCTATTTCATATTCTCCATAATCTTCTCTATGATTTCCATCTCTACCATAGTTTATACAATTTCTTGTATTTACACCAATCAAGAAATCACCTTCAAAAGGATCATAAGTGTGGTTCCTAGGGCATGGAAACCATTTTTAATCACGTATATGTGTAGATATTGCGTGATACTTGAATACACGTGTATATTATTGATATGGGCTATATTATTCATGTTATTTGATAAACTAGGAAATAAGTTTTTCTTTTTAGGGTTTCAAATTTTTTTAGTTGGGTTGTTATACATGAGTATTACTTGGCAATTAGCTGATGCAATTTCTATAATGGAGAAAACATGTGGGTTTAAAGCCTTGAAAAAGAGTACAAGATTAATCAAAGTCAAGATGGGAACTGCTTTGGCTATATTTTTTGTGACAATTCTTTGTGTTTTGCCAATTTTAGCATTAAAAACTAATGAACAATTAGTTGAAAATAAAATTGATATAAGAAAAACACTTTGTAGTAGAATTTTTATTGTGGTGTGGTGGAGTTTGGTTAGTCTCTTCGTCCTTGTTGCCCAAGCAGTCTTCTACTTTGTGTGCATATCGTATCATAATGAGGACATTGACAAGTTATCAATTGGCGATGATCTTGAAGTGTACATTGGAGAATACTTTCCTTTGAAGGCAGATTTTATATGAATTAAGTATCTCGATCTTTAGTTGTGGGGTTAATATGGTACATTTAAAAGTTGGCCTGGAGTATGCGATATGACAAACTACTTATGGGGTTACTTTGTCACATTTGTCATTAAACATGTAGGGTGCACTTTGCAGCTTAGGCATGTTTATATCGATCACGTTAATTATGTTAAGTCATTATTTGTAAAAAAACAAGTTCCTTGATTTTATAATTAATCTATCAATAGAACTTGTTATCCAATAAATCTTGTCATGTTTTTTGTAACTTAATATTATTGTCTATATATTATTGATAAACTTTAGATATGCATATTTCTTAGAGTTTAATTGCGAGTACACTAAGTCACTAAGAATTAAAGTTGAATGTTATTAGTATGTTGCGTTACTTGGTATGTACACCATTACAAAGCCCTCCTCATGAGAAAAAATACTAATATATCATAAGAAAGAAATGTAAACAAATTAGAGTTATTACCAACAAATAAAACATTAATATTCATATTATTAAATACTAATTGACTGACATTAGCGATCAAATTTGTTCCGTGCTTTGCCTCTCAAATCTCAATAGATGTATTGCATACTTCTATGAAATCGATCGAGTGAGGAGAGAACGAATATCTAGTCTCTTTGACAATTTGCTCGAACTACAAGGTATACTACCCAAATGCCTTTTCCTGAATTGATGACTAATAAATTATCACTTTTAATTTGAATGTTCAGAATGGTTTCAAGGTAGCTTTCGCTTTGTATGTTTTGGTGGTGCCGAGATTGAACGTAAATGCCTTGACGAGGGTTCATCTACTATCTCTAATAATAAATGAGACCTGCTATTAAGTTATATTTAGTAGGGATATTAGTGGGACGGGTCAAGTAGGAGCTAGATCTGCCCCATCCCCGCCCCACTGGGGCAAGGATGGATCTCGGTTTGGTGGGTGGTGGGGCGAGGATGGGGATAAAAATCATACCCGCCATGGGTGATAGGGCGGGGATGAATTTTAAGTTGTACCTGTCCTATCCCGCTTCGTACCCGCTCCATCCCCACATCTGATCTACATATCTTTTAAAAGCAAAATTATACCTATTGTTTAATATCCATTGGTAAAAGACTAGTAAAAATAAAGTTAAAGATAATTTTGATCAAAACAAATTAAGCAGAAAAGGTAAGTGTGTTTGATGTTTTTTTCCAAAGAACCCATTCTACAAGTAAGAAAATTCGAATTAAGCTAAGCGATGGTAAAAGGAGGCCGTGCGAAAGGTGCCGCGTCAGCGCGTCAATTACGTAGTATTATTTTTTTTAATTGCGTTGCTAAGACGTTTAATTTTTTTTAATTTTTTTTTTTTTTTGAGGAAAGGACCGTATATTCACTTACAAGATGTACGTAAATCTTCAAAAAAAAATTTTATTATGTATTTTTAATTTTATATATAATCTGAGGCGAGGGTTACATAAAAGAGAAAGTATAATTCGGATCAAGTTTATAAAAAGTGTAAATACGATGGTTGAAACATATGCCACCACTATTTAATGCTCACTATACATTCGTTGAACATTTAAATCCAAAACTAAAGAACATGATGACTAATTCCAATGAACATATATAAACCCCAACGATTTTTGCTAAGAGCTATAGCTAAGATGATCTTAATTTTATTGGAGTTAATGCTCTTTTGTTTTTAATGTTCACGTTCTTTAGAATTGTGCTTCATGTTCATCGGGTATATAGTATGCATTGTGTATACGTCTTTACTAATAAATTATTGCATAAAAGGAAGAATATATGGATCTGAATTACATCAATATGATTAAATGATTAATGTCTAAATTGTACTACAAACTAATTAACTTAAATCAAACCAAATGTGATTAGTCCTAATTAATTTTTCTGCTAGTTTCCTCAAAAAAAAAAATAAAAAAAAAATAAAAAAAAATTATGCTAGTTTATTGCCAAATTGCCAATAGGTCAAAACAACCGACTTGTATTGAGTTGACTTGTCCATACCCTATTCAAAGGATTCCTCAATCCTCATCCACCAAATATGATATGACTTGAACGAATGAAAAAGACTCAAGTGGCAAGACACCGCTCAATTTTTAAAAAACAAGTTGAGCTTATACGAAAACTAGACTTAAATACATGAGACGAGTGAATGAGTGTTTTACATTTCAAAATCACTTAAAGACAACTCTAACCATATTAATTAGCGTTGAAATATAAAATTTTAGAAGTAATTGTAAAAGTAAGAAAGTTTGTATATATGTAAGGTAAGTACCAAATTAAACAACTCATAAGTTGATTTTTAATTATATATACATCCATACCAATAATTACACATTTACACCTATATATATCAATTATCATTGATTGATTAATCATTGAACCGTTTATTATACGGAGCATGTACATCTAGATCTAGACTTTAGACGACATTTCCTATCTTTGGCCAAGTCTATGTAAACGTAGTTATGCCTTAAGCTCTAAAAGTAAAGTCAACGCTAGACTTTTTCCTCATTTGCTTCCTAATTGGCTATTGACTTGGAATTAAGGAACCATATATCACTGCAATAAACCTCCTTATTTCCTTCAATGTCTAAAACATTCCCAAATCCATAATTATCCAAAAACATTCATACCTTCATAGATGGATCGAGAGCAAGAAGATCTTCAATTCTTAGGCTTCTTTGGTATATGCAAAGAGTCATTCAATATCATCTTTAATTGGTCCAAAATTTTCACCAAGCTCACCCTAACCTTGATCATCCCCCTCTCTTGCATTTCCCTAGCCAATGATGGGTTTTCGACCTTCATATCGGGTAAGATCATTAACAACGCGGCCACCTTAGATTACATCCCACAAGGCACCCCGGCTTATGACAAGATTTCTAACATGATCTCCTCAGAATGGACTACGTTTTGGCTTATCAAATTTGCCTATCTCATATTCCTCCTTATATTTTCTCTCCTATCGACCTCTGCAGTTGTCTACACAATCGCGTGTATCTATACAGGTAAGGAAATCACTTACAAAAAGATCATGAGTGTGGTCCCTAAGGTTTGGAAGAGACTAATCATCACTTTTTTATGGAATTTTGGCATAATGTTCGTATATAACTTTATCTGGTTTATAATTACAATGATAGCTCTTCTCATATGGTTCATATTCATATTTCCAAACGGCGATTCTCTTGGAAAACTGGCATCATCCATACTCTTCATAATATACCTTCTAGGGTTTACATATATTAATGTGATATGGCAATTAGCAAGTGTTATTTCTGTTTTAGAAGACACTTATGGGATTCAAGCAATGATGAGGAGCAAAAAATTGATCAAGGGTAAAATGGGAATTTCAACAGCAGTGTTCTTGATCTTTACATTTTGTTTTGTTGGAATTGAAATGTTGTTTGAGAAAGCAGAGGTGATTGATTGGACAGTTGGAATTGGAGGGAAAATTTGTTATGGAATATTGTGTTTGGTGTTGTTGACTTTGTTATTTTTGTTTGGGCTTGTTGTTCAAACTGTTATTTACTTTGTGTGCAAATCTTACCACCATGAAAATATTGATAAATCTTCTTTAGCTGATCATCTTGATGCTTATCTTGGAGATTATATTCCTTTAAACTCTAAAAACATACAATTAGAGGAATATCATGTGTAAACTAGTAAGTTTTTGTTTTCTTTTTTATGTAATTGTAATTTATGAGTGTAATGGAAAGTTCTTCGTGTAATACATAATCGATTTTGAGTTTAGCAATACAATTTTAATTTGGAGTACTTAGAATGTTCTTTGTGTAATTGTATGGATGCTTATTGGAAATCTTTGAATTTGTAAAAATATTCAATCTTTGTACATTAATACTTTAAATTTGATACTGAGTAGTACTGTAAAGTACAAGAATATGTAGAGCATGTTTTTTGAATGATTAAGACAACAACAATATTTTTCTAGTTGGGTAGAGATAGTTGGGTGATTAGTTTTTGCCTCCTTGGCTTATTAATTTAATGGTTTATTAAAGAAATAATCTTTTAGGCTATGTTTGGATAACAAAAAATGGAAGGAAAGGAAGGGAAGGGAAAGGGAGGGAGACAAAGTTCCTTGTTTGGATAATATGTTGGGGGAGGGAAGGGAAGGGGGAGGGAGGGATCCATTTTCCCTCCTCCTTTAATAAAGACCATCCCTTCAAAATTGGAGAGATTTGGAGGGAAAATGGAGCTCATCATTTCCTCCACTTTCCCTTCCTTCCCCTTCCTCCTATTTCCCTCCCTTCCATTTCCCTTCTAATTTCTTATCCAAACATAGCATTAACACTATGTTTGAATTAAAGGAAATGGAGGGAAAGGAAGGGAAGAGAAATGGAGGGATGGAGTATTCTTCATTTGGATAACAAATGAGAAATGAAGGGAATTGAAGGGGAGAGAAATGGAAGGATTAATTTGTGAGAAATTGATCTCTCCAACAATGGAGAGATTTGGAAGGAAAACTCATCATTTTCCCCTTAACTTCCTTTCTCTTCCCTCCCCTTCTTTTCCTTCCCACTTAGTTATCCAAACAAAGCCTAAATGATCAAACTTTTTAGCTAATACGAAGTATAATTTTTATTTTGTCAAAGTTAGTTCATTTTAGTTAGAGCATGATCATACTTATTGTAAGGTGATTTATTCACTAGATTTTCTTTTTTCTTTTTTCTTTTTTGAAATTTTTTTTCATGAAAAGGACCATTCTAATATTATTTAAATGTACCATTTATTGTTAACAGCAATAGTTAAAAATTGTGTCACAAATACGATATGGAGTAAGATTGAATAGACATGGCAATGGGCAATGCAATTATAGCAAACATGTACACCAAATGTTTGATTATTGGTGTAGTATAAAATTAAAAAACCCACATGAATATTGCATTATTAAGTCACATGCTTTTTAAATTTAGGTGAGGTGACCCTGTTCTCAAATGAATAGCAATTTTCTAGTATGAAAAGGAATAATTAAATAGAGGAATTTTTATATGCATCCAAATCTTGTGTCGTAGTTGTAAATATCATAGCACGTAGACACGTAGTAGAGAATTTCAAAAAGCATGGATATTAGCCTTTAATTTTGAAATTTTTTGACTTTTTTTCACCCGGAAATAAAAATTGCCGAAATGTTTACCATGATCCCTAATACCCTCCGGGAGTCCAATTGGTTGGGTAGAACCATCCAATTTTCCTTTAAACGACAAATTTACCGGTTTACAACTTGCACCGATTTCATTAACTCAAGCTTAACACGAAAATTCATGACAACATATAACGATCATATATGAATCCAAACGACATTATATGACCCCGAGATGTATCCCCTAAAATCTCAATGCTTTTCGACATTGGGCCCCGAAACATTCGAAATTTCTCAAAATGCGTGGATATATACCACTGAAATTTTGGAATTTTTTGACTTTTTTTCACCAGAATATAAAAATTGCCGAAATGTTTATCTTGGTCCCATGTACCCTCCGGGAGTCCAACTGGGTGGGTGGAACCATCCAATTTGCCTTTAAACGATCAATTTACCGGTTTACAACTTACATCGATTTCAGAAAATTCAAGCCTACCACGAACATCTATGGAAACAAATATTGAGCATATATGGTTCCAAACGACATTATATGACCCGAAATATATTCCCATAAAATCTCAAGCCTTTTCGACACCGTGCCCCGAAACCTCCAAAATTTCTCAAAAAGCGTGGATATTAGCCTTCAATTTTGATTTTTTTTACTTTTTTTCGCCCGGAAATAAAATTTGCCGAAATGTTAACCATGGTCCCTAATACCCTCTGGGAGTCCAATTGGGTGGGTGGAACCATCAAATTTGCCTTTAAACGGCCAATTTACTGCTTTACAACTTGCACCAATTTAATTAATTCAAGCATACCACGAACATTTATGACAACATTAATGATCATATATAGTTCCAAACGACATTATATGACCCCGGAATGTATCCCCTTAAATCTCAAGCCTTTTCGACACCGCGCGTGCTCCGAAACCTCGAAAAATTTCTCGATAAGCGTGGATATTAGCCTTCAAATTTGAAATTTTTTGACTTTTTTTCGCCCGGAAATAAAATTTGCCGAAATGTTAACCATGGTCCCTAATACCCTCTGGGAGTCCAATTGGATGGGTGGAACCATCCAATTTGCCTTTAAACGACCAATTTACTGCTTTACAACTTGCACCAATTTAATTAATTCAAGCATACCACGAACATTTATGACAACATTAATGATCATATATAGTTCCAAACGACATTATATGACCCCGGAATGTATCCCCTTAAATCTCAAGCCTTTTCGACACCGCGCGTGCTCCGAAACCTCGAAAAATTTCTCGATAAGCGTGGATACTAGCCTACCACGAACATTTATGACAACATATAATATCATATATGGTTCCAAACGACATTATATAACCCCGAAATGTATCCCATAAAATCTCAAGCCTTTTCGACACTGTGCCCCAAAACCTCCAAAATTTCTCAAAAAGCGTGGATATTAGCCTTCAATTTTGAAATTTTTTGACTTTTTTCGCCCGGAAATAAAATTTGTAGAAATGTTAAACATGGTCCCTAATACCTTATGGGAGTCCAATTGGGTGGGTGAAACCATCCAATTTGCCTTTAAACGGCCAATTTACTGCTTTACAACTTGCACCGATTTAATTAATTCAAGCCTACCACGAACATTTATGACAACATATAATATCATATATGGTTCTAAATGGCATTATATGATCCCGAGATGTATCAACTAAAATCTCAAGCCTTTTCGATACCGGGCCTCGAAACCTCCAAAATTTCTCAAAAAGCGTGGATATTAACCTTCAATTTTGAAAATTTTTGACTTTTTTTCGCCCGAAAATAAAATTTGCCGAAATGTTAACCACGTTCCCTAATTCCCATATGGGAATCCAATTGGGTGGGTGGAACCTTTCAATATGCCTTTAAACGGCCAATTTACTACTTTACAACTTTCACGGATTTCATTAATTCAAGCCTACCACGAACATTTATGACAACATATAACATCTTATATGGTTCCAAACGACATTATATCCCCTAATCAAAAGTAATTCCTAAATTCTCTAACTAATGTAGATAGGGAAGTAGGGTCGAATCCACAGAGAAACGAGTCTTTCTATTCCTAATTAACTAATATAATCTAGATTATGAAGTAACCAATTTATAAATTTGAATATGGAACTAAACTACGAAGATTAAGAAGAAGGTGAAAACAATGAATAAAAGGATCTAGGGCATAGGTACACCGATAAATAATATTCCAGGGTAAAACATAATAATCAATCATCAATGCATACATTAATCAAATCATAAAGGGCTTTCGCTACGTATTACAATCACACAATTAATTTACCGGTATTAAATCTCATCTTTCGAATCTCGACTCAACCATTTATAAATTAACCTACCTATTGAATTAGACCTAAACATCAATTCTCATCTGTCGAATCTCGAATCAATATTGTTAAACTCATGCATAAAAGATCTGCGCAAATCTAGTCATAGAGCATTAAATCAATCAATAGGAAATTAATCTAGCGTTGACAATTAATAACCATAAATTACTCCTTCATATTATTTATGGATCCCCATAAACCCTAGAAATAGAACCACTCACACATAATAAAAACTAAACTAATCAAAGCAGTAAAATAAGACATGATCAAAGGAATAAAATAAATAACAAAGATTAAGAGAAGAGAAATCGTTACCAAATAAATCTGGAATTAAGAATAGATTAAGAACAAAGTATAAGAGAGGGAAAACTAATCTAAAAGCTAAGTAGAGAGAGAAAATCTAAGAAAATAATTAAGAGAGTAAAAAAGAGAGTACTAAACTCGTTTTACGGAGAAGTATTTATACTCCGTAAGAATCCTAAACTAAAACAAACTTAAACGTCAAAATTAACTCCTAATAATAACACGCGCCCGATCGGGCGCGCCTTTTTGCTCATCAGGTACGTTTCTCGAGCCCGGTCGGGCGCGTCTTCGGGCGCCGACCTTTGCTTCCCTCGCCCGGCCAGGCGCGCCTCCGGGCGCCGACCTTTGCTCCCCTCGCCCGACCACTATTTGGACTACGATTGGGCTCCAATTCTTCAGGCCAATCTGGTTTTCCTCTTCGGGTCTTGAATACTCGGTCCAAATGCCCCAGTATCACATATACCGAGCCCTTAATCACTGGTTCGATGGCTCTAACCGGCCCTGGGCTATAAAAACTGGTCGTGCTTCTCCAATGCTCGTGATTGCTCCATAATATCTCGGGAAAATGCTCCAAAAGTGCAAATCCCTGCAAAAGTCAACCAAATCTACGAAAACACTAGAAAACACCAATTAGTAATAAAAGTGGCTCTAAAGACCCAAAAACACTACTAATTATGACCAAGGGACGGGGGTAAAATAATATATAAATTAGACACATCACCCGAAAATAAAATTTTCCGAAATGTTAACCATGGTCCCTCATACCCTCTGGGAGTTCAATTGGGTGGGTGGAACCATCCAATTTGCCTTTAAACAACCAATTTACCGATTTACAACTTGCACCTATTTCCTTAATATAAGCCTACCACGAACATTTATGACAACACTAATGATCATATATGGTTCCAAATGACATTATATGACCCCGAAACGTATCTCTTAAAATCTCAAGCCTTTTCGACACCGTGCCACGAAACCTCTAAAATTTATCAAATAGCTTGGATATTAGCCTTCAATTTAAAAATTTTTTGACTTTTTTCGCCCGAAAATAAAATTTGCCGAAATCTTAACCATGTTCCCTAATACCCTCTGGGAGTCCAATTGGGTGGGTGGAACCATCAAATTTGCCTTTAAACGGTCAATTTACTACTTTACAACTTACACCAATTTCATTAATTCAAGCCTACCACGAACATTTATGACAACATAATATCATATATGGTTTCAAACGGCATTATATGACCCCGAGATGTATCCCGTAAAATTTCAAGCCTTTTCAACACCGGGCCCCGAAACCTCCAAAATTTCTCAAAAAGCATGGATATTAGCTTTCAATTTTTGAATTTTTTAACTTTTTTTCGCCCTGAACTAAAATTTGCCGAAATCTTAACCATGGTTCCTAATACCCATTGGGAGTCCAATTGGGTGGGTTGAACGATCCAATTTTCCTTTAAACGACCAATTTACCGATTTACAACTTGCACCGATATATTTAATATAAGCCTACCAAGAACATTTATGACAACATTAATGATCATATATGGTTCCAAACGACATTATATGACCCCGAAATGTATCTCTTAAAATCTCAAGCCTTTTCGACACCGTGCCTCGAAACCTCCAAAATTTATCAAAAAGCTTGGATATTAGCCTTCAATTTTGAAATTTTTTTATTTTTTTCGCCCGGAAATAAAATTTGCCGAAATGTTAACTATGTTCCCTAATATCCTCTGGGAGTCCAATTGGGTGGGTGGAACCATCCAATTTGCCTTTAAACGGTCAATTTATTGCTTTACAACTTCCACCGATTTCATTAATTCAAGCATACCACGAACATTTATGACAACATAAAATATCATATATGGTTCCAAACGGAATTATATGACCCTGAGATGTATCCCCTAAAATCTCAAACCTTTTCGACACCGGGCCTCGAAACCTCCAAAATTTCTCAAAAAGCGTTGATATTAGCCTTCAGTTTTAAAATTTTTTGACTTTATTTCGCCCGGAAATAAAATTTGTCGACATGTTAACCTTGGTCCCTTATACCCTTTAGGAGTACAATTGGGTGGGTGGAACAATCCAATTTGCCTTTAAACGACCAATTTATTGTTTTACAAATTGCACTGATTTCATTAATTCAAGCGTACCACGAACATTTATGACAACATATAATATCATATATGGTTCCAAACGACATTATATGACCCCGAGATGTATCCCCTAAAATCTCAAGACTTTTCGACAGCGGACCCAGAAACCTCCAAAATTTCTAAAAAGCGTGGATAATAGCCTTCAATTTCTGAATTTTTTGACTTATTTTCGCCCGGAAATAAAATTTGCCGAAATGTTAACCATGGTCCCTAATACCCTCTGGGAGTCCAATTGGGTGGGTGGAACCATCCAATTTGCCTTTAAACAACCAATTTACTGCTTTATAACTTGCACCGATTTCACTAATTCAAACGTACCACGAACATTCATGACAACATATAATATCATATATGGTTCCAAACTGCATTATATGACCCCGATATGTATCCCCTAAAATCTCAAGCTTTTTCGACACCGGGCCTCGAAACTCCAAAATTTATCAAAAAACATGGATATTAGCCTTCAATTTTGAAAATTTTTGACTTTTTTTCGCCCAGAAATAAAATTTGCCGAAATGATAACCATGTTCCCTAATACCCTTTGGGAGTCCAATTGGGTGGGTGGAACCATCCAATTTGCCTTTAAACGGCTAATTTACTGCTTTACAACTTGCACTGATTTCATTAATTAAAGTGTACCACGAGCATTTATGACAACATATAATATCATATATGGTTCCAAACGGCATTATATGACCTTGATATGTATCCCCTAAAATCTCAAACCTTTTCGACACCGGGCCCAGAAACCTCCAAAATTTCTCAAAAAGCGTGGATATTAGCCTTCAATTTTTGAATTTTTTGATTTTTTTTTGTCCGCAAATAAAAATTTCTGAAATGTTTGCCATGGTCTCTAATACCCACCGGGAGTCCATTTGTGTGGGTGGAACCATCCAATTTGCCTTTAAACGACAAATTTACCGATTTACAACTTGCTCCGATTTCATTTACTCAAGGCTACCACGAACATTTATGACAACATATAATGATCATATATGGTTCCAAACGGCATTATATGACACCAAGATGTATTCCTTGGAATTTTAAGACTTTTCGACACCGAAACCTGAAATCTTCAAAATTTCGCAAAATGTGTGGATATTATTCTTCAATTTTGGAATTTTTTTAACTTTTTTCGCTCGGAAAATAAATTGCCAAAATGTTTACCATAGTCTTTAATACCCTCCGGGAGTCCAATTGACTGGGTGGAACCTTCCAATTTGCCTTTAAACGGTCAATTTACCGGTTTACAACTTGCACCGATTTCATTTACTCAAGCCAACCACAAACATTTATGACAACATATATTGATCATATATGGTTCCAAACGACATTATATGACCCCGAGATGTATCCCTTAAAATCTCAAGGATTTTCGATACCGGGCCACCAAACTTCCAAAATTTCTCAAAAAGTGTGGATATTAGCCTTAAATTTTGGAATTTTTGTGACTTTTTTCGCCTGTAAATATAAATTGTCGAAATGTTTACCATGGTCCATAATACAATCCGGGAGTCCAATTAGGTGAGTGGAATCATCCAATTTGCCTTTTTGGCGAATTTATCGCTTTACAACTTACACCGATTTCTTTAACTCAATTTTACCATGAACGTTTATGACAACATATAATGATCATTTATGGTTTAAAATAGTATTATATGACCCCGAGATGTATATGTACATTTATGACAACATATAATAATCATATATCTCAAAGCTTTTCGACATCGGGCCCTGAAACTTAAAAAATTTCTCAAAAAGCGTGGATATAAGTATAACAAGATTAATTTTCTTCTATTAAAAAAACCAAAGCAATATACTCCAAACAGGAAAAGATATATAGTAGCAAACTCCTAAATAAAATTCATGAATATTTGTATGTGAATAAACTAAATAATTTTCAAAATGAAAAAGAAATCAAAGTGCAATAATTCATCTTTGGAAGAAGGCCAAGAAGCAGAACCTTGAGTTATTGAAGATGGGCCAAGGCCCAATTAGGCAATTAACATTGCTAAAGTTGGGGTAGCCACTTTGTTTTATTTTCATTGGGCCTGTACAAGCATATTACTACGGGCTTTCTTGTCACAAAAATAAAAATAAAAAATAAAAATAAAAAATCAACTACGACGTTTTTTCTTTGGTAAGACCGTATGACTGTATGAGGGTGGGGTGGGGGAATGACCGAACGATAAGGAGTATATTGAAATCGATAAGTATTTATATAAGGGCTTGTTTGGCATTGTTTTTTGTTTTCAGTTTTCAGTTTTTTTTAAAAAACAAAAAACCAAAAACAGGAAACAAGAAAAAGGTGTTTTCACTTTTCTGTTGCCAGTTTTCAAAATTAGCATGATTTTAATAAGTTTGACTAATTTTTTATTCATTTCATTACATATATCATACACTTTTAAAATACAAAAAACCAAAAAACTGAAAACCGCAACAATGCCAAACGAACCCTAAATTTTCTATTTAATTGTTTTAAGTTACTTGAAATTTTTTAAATAGCCTTAGCGTGATCAAATGAGCAAAATTACCTTTGAGTACACCTGGCTAAATACCATATTTAAAATGGATGTTCTCGTAGTAAAAATTCTACATGGAAAGACTAAATGAATAATGATTAAAAGGATACGACTAATAACAATTAATAGTAGGTCTCCTATACAAAAGGTTTAGGATTACGAAGACAATATGCTCACTCAAAATCATATAGATCACTCTTTTGAAATGCAATGAGATATTGAGATGTGGATTACTTAAACTTATAAGAGTAATTGCTTGGACAATTAAAACTCAAATTGAGCTTTAAGTTATAAGTTAGCTAATCAACTTGCCTTATGTTAGTTATTGATTAACTTAATTATGTCTTTTACTATTATAAAGTCTATAGAGTATAGTTTTCAAAAAAAAAAAAAGTCTATAGAGTATTATATTACTAAATATTTCCCATTAGTGTATTTACTAATTACTTAATGTAAATAGATAATAATCAATGAAAGAGTGCTTCATTATTTTATTTTATTTTATTTCTTGGATCATCTAATCTGATCTCTCTTCATGTGATTGTTATGCCCTTAAAGTACGGGTTAATGACATGTGAACACTTTGAACGATAATTTAGACTAATCAAGTTTTGGTTTCTATACTAAATGAGTTACTTAATTAGTCTACTGCAAAGCAAGGTTAATCACTCATCAGTGATGACAATTATATTCCAACTAAATTAATTAGGTACGTAGGCCATTTGTTAGAACAATGATATGAAGATGCGACAACTTTTCTAAATCTTATTAGTTGAATCTTGGACCAAATATTAACATATTATTATTGGATGTTGATTTTGATAATCTTATCATAATCATATATTTGTATTTTGGCTATTCAAAAAAAATATATACGTAGTATATATATATTTGTATTTTGGACCAAAGTAAAAGTTTAATTTATTTAGCTTAGCTTCTAGAAGTCATCAGTTGCATGTGGTCGTGCTACATGTTCAAGTAGACTACAATTTTGGATGCTAGAATTAATTTTGTTAAGGTTTGTTTGAGTGAACCTGAATGTTCATTGTATCACCTTCATGGCTTAATTATATTAATCGGGATTTTGTGAATCACAATTTTTTTGTATTTTTTATTTTTGTTTTTTGAAAGAATTATATTATCCTATGTGTGAATCACATAGGATAATAATATAGATGAAATTTGAGAATGAGGGATAGTTCAAGTGGTTAGAGCTTCTCCCCCGATTCCAGATAATTTTGGGATCGATTCTCATCTCCGCCCTTGTGGCTCTTCAAACACCAATATATATATATATATATATATATATATATATATATATATATATATATATATATATATATATATATATATATTGCGACATTTTAAGATTTAAATTGAATTAATTAATCTAATTGACATCCATTTTTAAAAATATTGCTAAATTGATATCCAAATATATTTTCACAACTTTGAATTGTACTCCGTATTTGAATCAATTAATGGTCCAGTTCACCTAGTTTTAATATCAATTAAGAGTTTCAAGACTACAATAATAATTAAAATATGGAGTATGAAATAGCTTGAATTATATTAGTATGAGACTAGGATTAGTGAATAGCTTGAATAATTATATTAGAATTTTCAAACCCTAATTGCATTGACAAGTGGGACAGTGATTGGTAATTAATTGTACTACGTATTAAACTTTGTATAAATTTGAGTTAAAATTTTGTAAATAAACATTGCCCCTTAATAATTGAAAATATAAGTCATTTTTACCAATTTCAAAGTGCATTACTATTTTTTATGGTCACCAGTTTTGAATCGTATCAAATTTAAATTAATATTATTTTGATATGAACCAATGCTGAATTTGTATCGTAGTAATTACTTTTAATTAATTTCTTCAAAAAAAAAAAAAAAAAACTTTGATTAATATAAAAATGAGTTTTAATCACAAAAATTAACTTTTTGATAATTTAAAATATTTTTATCAAGAAAAAATAATTTTATATCACTAAAATCAGGTGAAAAAAACATGACCAGAAACACTTACAAAAAAAGGCTAAAAGAGGCCGACCGCTACCATCAATTGTGTTGTGTGTATGTCTTTATTAGTCTTGGAGAATATGTTGATAACGAATTACTACATCTTTTTGTTTGTTTCAACTTTCATCTTACTTTTTTAATGGAAGAAAGTAAGACGTCTATCTTATTGTTTTTAAGATTTCGTGTGCTTCTTAGCCACTTATAATGACCTAATTCATCTTCCTACTTACTAGAAGCTCAAACTCTTTGACTACACCTTCCTTGCTTAATAACCCACGTTCAATATGCATGTACAATTTTAATTTAGTGGACCTTTTACAAATATTTATTTCTCTCTTTAATTAGTTTTGTCATGAACAATTAATTTGTTTGAAATAATTAAAATTAATTATATATATTGAAAATTCAACTCATTATTAGTGAGTGCAAATGTATATCATCCAACCACTGGAAATTTAAATTTTAGAGTAATGTTTTCGTTTTATTGTTATAAAGTTTGCCATTTAATTATTAATAATTGTATCATTTTCAATATAATAAACATGTAAGTTAAGATGAAATCATCAAGGAACAATTGAACAAAGACTATGACCATGTTTGCACCAAAAAATTGACTATGACCATATCAAACTGATAATGAAATATTATTTAACCATACAATAAATAATTAAATGACACGTTACTTGATACACAGCGCACGTATACATGTATAATAGTATAAGTTTATATTGTTAGTCAATATAGCTATATAGTCGTATACTTAACCAAGTTAAGCTGGGTCTAGTGGTAAGATTGTCACCTTCCAACCTTTTCCAACCTTAAGGTGAGGTTGGGGGTTCAATCTCCACTAGAGACAGTTTGGGAGTGGAGATCCCTTACCCTTCCTCCTTACTCTCAAAGTGTCTGACCCGCAAATATCGAACCAAAAAAATTGTGAGGGTTGAGGTACAGTCAGGGTTTTTCTCCTTATCTTAAAAAAAAAACTTATACATGCTAGTGATTGATCAAGCAGAATTTTTCTTCTTTTCTTTTCCTTTTCTGTTTTTTTTTTTTTTTTTGGTAATTGTCAAAGATGTTAAATCATCAAGTTTGACCATAGTTATCTTAAGGCTTAGCTTGTTGATGTAGTGGAGAATGATTAATAGAAAAAAAATGAAGATAAACCTATAGTGATGAGTAGACGAATGTAAGTTTGATGTAATCATATTCTCTAGAAAAGGATAATGATTTTTTAGGTTATTTCGAGTTCTACTATTCTATTGTAATTCACGACATTTTAATTTTATTAAAAAACCTTAATCACAATTGGATCCTGAGATCCTTAATTAAATTGGTATTAACTAATATTTTTTTTTTTTTTTTTTGAAAGAATTGGTATTAACTAATAAATTGCATTATATTTGGTTTAAATGTACTCCATAATTTATTAATAATAATTATATGTATATACATACAAAATTTTATATATTAATGACAAATATATATCTATCTACGTATATATATGGTGAATTATTATTAAAGTTTTAGTTACCATGCAATTTCTAATTAAGAGTTTGTTTTAGTTAAAAATAAATAAATAATTGTATGGCAAGATTGCCAACTCTTAATTGATATCAAGTTTATTGTGAATAAAAATCTAATTTATGTAACCCCTACAATACGAAACAAAGTAATTGACAAAATCCAAAACCTCTAAGATCATCCCAATGTCTTTGGAACAAAGGTTGTTTATCATGTCACTAGATCCAAAAGAAGTGTTGGTTATAAAGTGGTAATTCAATTGGTAATAGTCGGCACCAAAACCTAACAATTCCAAATTTCCACGACCTAATTAATAAAATTGCAAAATTCCACAATGTTTATGCTTCAAGTTGAACGTGCTAATCCAATTTGTTTTGGTAAATTGGTCATCGTCAATATCTGTTTTTTAGGACCATTTCTTTTTGTTTTTATGTTTCTTAGTCTCCTCTTTTTCTCTTTCCTATTGTTTTTATATGCCTTCCCATGCATTTATACTATCTCTTATGAAAGTGGGTATGCCCAATTGGTTGTTATCCAACTTTATTAGTAATTTATCACTACATCTACATGTGATTTGTCTTTTTTTTTTTTTTTTCGAGAATATTAGAGGTCGATTCTATTGCATACAAAATTCGTCCATTACAATGTGAGAGGTACCGTATAATTATCTTTTTGCCCATCATATAAGATTTATATACATACAAACAATATTGTACACTACTAACATTATACCAAAATCGAGGGTAGAGTTAACACATATGTAGGCAAAGGTGCAGACGCACCTAGCTTATACCAAGTGGGTTCAATTGAAATCATTGAATTGGAACAAAATTCCTTCTTTCTATGTAAATTTTTCGTTTAACAGTGAGAAAAATGAACTCAATAATATTCATATTTGATCCCACTAATGGATATTTCAAACTTCCTCATTAAGTGGAGATCAATATAATAATATATAGATAAGTGGAGATCATTAAGTGGATATTTCAAACTTCTCTACATGTGTAAGGTTTAGTTTAGTTCCCCTCCATTCATCCTTATGTTTAGCCTTGATACATGACATGTCCTTGATTTACAAATCTAGATGTCTGGCAATTGGATATGATTTCCTTCCCTTCTCCTTTTCTTTTCTTAGGGAATTAGATAATGAGGCTATTGCGTTGCTAAAACAGGTTTAGAAATTCTCAACGACTCAGGACATTAATTGGGGCACATACAGCTACTCATATTTTCACTAGAATAAGCTTTGCTATTGCTAGAGGAGTGGGGGCCAAATTGTATCTTGATTTCCACTAATTTTTTATAGGTTGTATGAGTTTGTCTGTTTTTGAGATATAATAATAATAATAATAATAATAATAATAATAATAATAAATAAATAAATAAATAAATCCGAAAAATAAAGACAAAGTTGTGGTCAATTTGATTGATGTGATGAGAGAATTAAACGGAGCTATCAATATGGGCAAATAAAATGGTATCATATATTAGCCAGAAACAGAATATGGTCTTTTATGATTATCTTTGACTGGTCTAGAAGCTTACCTTACCTTACCAAAAGCCAGAACCTATTCTATTTCTAACCCTAATTTTATGGATTGCAGAATCTTTTTATAACTACCCATTAGTGTACCTGTGGGTTTGGACAATTCCAACTCCAAATTGTACTCTCCCTATCTCACTTATCCACCTTCACTAATTTCGCGAATTTAATCTTAAAATGAGTAGTCAAAGTCTCACGACAATTTTGTCAAACAACACACTACACAATGATAGCAAAATAAGGCAGAAGAACAATAATAATGGCGATTATTTAGATGATACACATATGTTATATAGGTATATATAATTAAAATTATAAATGATACGAAGTATATCATGTGAAAAGAATATAATATTCTCTAAAATTTAACTAAATAAACTAATTGTCGTCTACTGAATTATTCTCGTATTCTTTTTGTTCATAATACTCCTAAAAGATCTATCTTTCTTTTTCTCAAATTAAATTGGTTGTTCAATATTTTCGTCATCCCGTATCAATTATATTCGTGGTCCGGCAAGCTGGAATTATGCTAGTCATGCATTCAAGAATATGACGTGAGCTCGTCAAACAAACACAAAAAAAATGACATGAGACGTTATTATTATTATTTTGTTAACGTAGTTACGAAGTTTTTTATAATCAATATCTACTTTGAAATGGATAAAAGTTAAGGACTAAGAGTATTAGTATTATGCTATTATCTAAACGTTTAATTGCTTTATTTAATTCTTTATTACATACTTTTAGCTGTTTATCAATAAGAAAAATCAATAATTAGCTAGGCAGCTATTTTGGAAAAGTTTAATTTACGGCTAGTCAAATATTATAATACTCCTAGCAAAGTTGTTCATGTATTGTTTTTCCACACAAAAAGGTAGAAGTCATTTAAGTATTGATTCATATAAAAATGTTTGCAACATCTCTAGAAGACCTAACTATATCACTGTATGTTTTAAAATATTGATGTCAAATTGTCAATCAATTTAGTTCTTTAGAGTAAATAATAATAAATCACATATGTTTTTCAAGTTATCTCTTGTGACTCTTTACACACCTAAAATTCCGAAAGAAACTATTTGTTTGCATTAAGTGACTAAGATAATGCATTGCTAAACTTATGTTGGCACATTTTCTCTTATGTTCCCATCCTTTTGACTTCTTTACCTTAGCACTCATTTCGTCCCCAAATAATTCCCAACTTCTAACCATTTTAGGAAAAAGTTTCAAAAGATGTATATGGTGGAAAAGTGCATGTAAATTTTTATTTTATATAGAAGAAAAGTGCAATTATGAGTTATTTTATTTTATTTTTTTTTACCCTACAATACTACTCCAATATATTGAGAAATACGTATATTTTATTAGGAGTATATGCTTTATTTATGCAACAATTAAAATATTAATGTTGCCCTAATATCACTTTCATCTAAATAGGATAAGGGTTTTTAATTCTATAAATGAAGTAGGAATAGATTTTTAACAATATATTGAGAAATACGTATATTTTTTAGCACTTGTATGGCTACACATTTCAATTGTTCCTTTTTTTTAAACAACAAAAAAATACTAAAATTAAAAGGAGTAAGATAGTGTTCATTATACGGGCTAAAAACTAGTGATTTCTCATGTTATTTCCAACTACGTATTAAATTCACAAAAATAAAACTTCAACTCCTCCAAGTATTCATGCATGCAGCACCTAGCTACCTAAAAAAAGTCCAAATTGGAATCAAATTATGGAATCTAGGCCAGGCTTGGCAAAAGGGTGGCAAACTCTTGTAGTTTTGAGTCTCATTATTGTCTTCGAGCTTTAAATGTACTCTTAATTATGCTATCTATCTATATATATATTAAAACCCAAGGCAAGAAATGTAATCATGCCACGTGTCATCATTCTTGCCACGTGTCATGAATTGATAAATGATGTGGGTCATGTACTCATGTGATTCATGTCATATTAAAATTGATCATTAATTTTTTCCTCACAAAAAATTAATGCTCATAAATTCTTATTTTTTAATCCCCATTCTTTCGTTTGCTCATCCATACTTTGAAGAAATTTATAATGGTGGATAAAAATTCCTTTAACAAATAAAACAGACTAATATGAAGTATAAAAGTTAGGTTACTACATATTTCATAATGAATTTTGATAGTGTTTAATAAAAATTTTTTAAAAAATGATTTTTTAAAAAAAAAAAATTATAAAACCACCAATAGATTTCACTTTAATTTATTAAAGTTTTTTTTTGAAACAATTTACTATAGTTTTTTATATAAAAAAATAACCCGGGGCATCGCCCGGGCCTAAAACTAGTTATTATAGTATAGCTTAAGAGTCTTCAACCTTAATTATATATCAAGTAGTTTTCAGTTGTAACTTAGACTATCAATACCTTTATTTTCATACGTGTAACAAAATTGAAGTTATGAATACATACATTAATGCACATACTACAAGAACTCAAAAATAAATAAAAAATAAATAAATAACTTAAATGACTTTTATTAAAAAGAAAAATACACCAAGATTAGGGAAATTTTCTCTCAACACTGAACCTTGTCTTAGTTTTAAAAGAAAAAAAAAAAAAAAAAAAAAAAAAAAAAAAAAAAAAAAAGAAGAGAATTTACGTAAGAATAATGGATCTATACTTGATAAGTCTGACCACATAAACTTCATATAAAGTATAGTTTATTGTAAGTGATTACAATTATAATCTTTGACCATATATATAGATAGTAAATTGGAATATGTTGATGAAAATGAGTGAATAACTAAAATGAAAATTATAGCATAAGCAAACTACCAAAGTAGCTAAGCCAGATTTGCACCCAAAAACAAATAAAAATAGGTAGTAATAAGCTGAGCTAGATATTTATAGTTTGTCTTTATTAGATAATGCAATTAATTATGTAAATCGTAATGATTTAGGCAAGGAATTTTATGCTCTATTTTGTTGCCATGTATGCATGCTAATCAAACAGTACTATTTGTTAAATCCATCAATCTTTAATGCTCCATAAATTATGCAATGTTGATTTGGATCACAATTTGGGTGGATTAGCTTTCCCGTTTTATTGCTTCACTCATGAGTTTCATGACCCCCATTAATCACTCCCTACTCTTGGCCCTCCACATCTTTAATTTCATCTCTAGCTTACTCTCTACATCCATATCTTTAATTTATGATGTCATAAATATTTTTATAGGTAAGGAGAGGTATACAAAAATCCCTTTTGTTATGAGGGTGGACACTTGAATCTTAACCTAGTCACGCATGAAAGTCGGAAAACTATTCAACAACCCTATATATTATACACAACTTTGATAGATTAATCTTTTAATCATCTTAAATGACTATCTAACTTTATTTACTTTTTATCGTATTTCAAAAATCAGCTTTGATGTATTTTGGTTAATATATAGTAGTCAAAATGTCACTCTACTTAATTTTCTATCTCACATACTAAAAGACAAAATCAACCACTCACCTAACTCAGTCTCTGATAAAGTACGTAGTAAAACAATCAGAATAAACCTATATTGTAGAGACGGAAAGAGTATAACTCATGTATACTAATGACATGTTTGTTTGATTCAAAGTTCAAAGATAGCATCAATTACCCTTTCCCTTTAAGTGGGGTCATTATGCCTCCATCACTATCACTAATTTATACTTAATTTTTTTTGTCCATTTTTCCCACCTCTCTTAGTGATGAATGCAAGAACACATAGAGGGAAATGTTAAATAGTGTGGACCAACCTTTTCAATAATCCTAATCTATGCAATATAGTCTGACTATCCCACTATCATAACAATAATAAAAACACCCCCACTTCTCCTCTCTAGTCTCTACCCTTCACCCCCCCCCCCCCCCTCAAAAATTTTGATGTATTTTTTTGGTTCCTTCTCTCTTTGATTAATATTTTTACTTTCCCTCATTTCCCTCCCATGTCTCATGTGTTTTGTCTCCCATAAAAATCCTCTCTCTCAACCCCTTATCACCTTCTCTTTTTAAAACCCCGCCTCGAATACAGGGCCGCAGCAAATAAGGTTTTTTCCACTAGTGAATCGATTTATATATTAACGCTTTCGCGTTACTATATAAATAAACATACTATATTCTAACATTAGCCCTAAGTTACTCAACCCCTTTTTTTATTTTTTCATTTTTCCCAAAAAAATTAAAAAAAAAAAAAAAATCCCCCTTTTTTATTTTTTCTAATTTGTGATGAGAGAAATTGGAATGTCAATCCCAGAATTCTTCACATGTCCAATTAGTCTAGAACTGTTCAATGATCCTGTGACTCTTAGCACAGGACAAACTTATGACAGGCCTTCAATTGAGAAATGGCTTGCAGCTGGGAATCTTACATGTCCTGTTACAATGCAGAAGCTTCAAGATTTATCAATGGTGCCTAATCATACCCTTAAGCATTTAATTCAACAATGGCATCTTAAGGGTAGTCATAATTATCATCAATTTAATGATGATTATTATTATGATGATTTCTACAAAGTGGGTAATTCAAAAAATGTCTCCTTTTCTTCATTAAAGCATACTCTTGAATTTCAGGATTCTAGTTTGGAGAAGAAAATACAGGTTTTAGAGCAAATTAGATTGTTGTCAGAAGATTTGCCAAGAAAAAATGGGGGTTTAATTCAAATGGGGTTTTTCTCATTGATTTTGGGGATGATTTTTGGTGCAAAAGTTACCCAAGAAATGGTTGGTTTGGTGGAAAAATCTCTTATTTGTGCAAAAAAATTGATGCAATCTTCTAATTTAGGAGATTTGAATATGCTTTTGGAAGATTCCAAGTTTGAAAATTTCAAAGTTTTACTACTAGAAGGAAGTTGTATGATCAAGACAACATTGTGCAATATTATAGAGAAAGTTTTTGTTCAATCAAGTTTAGCAACAAAAGAGTTAGCAACCAAAATTGGAAATGACACAAAAGTACTCAAAACTATGGTTGGGTATGTTGATGATCATAAACAAAACTCCAAGCTCGCCGAGGCATCAATTAAGGCCATCTTAAGCATTGTATCAAGCTCATCACACGAGCCATACGGTGAAAATTTGGTCAAAGAAGGGGTGGTTCATACATTGATCACATACATTTTCGAAGTCGAAAGTGGTAAAGATCACAAGGACTTAGCACCAAAGGCAACAAAGGCACTAGAATTGGTGCTAGATTTAGAAAGTGGTAAACAAGCATTTTTGGTAAAAGAGGTGCTTAATAATGGGATTAAGGCCTTAATTAAGATGGTATTTAGAGTATCAGGAGATGATTTAGGGAGTGAAAGTGCAGTAAATTGTCTAATGAAATTGTGTTATGAATCAATGGAAGTTAGTGAAAAAGCAATTTGTGGTGGAATTTTGACACAATTGTTGTTGTTGCTACAAAGCCAGTGTAGTGGGCGGGCCAAGGGTCGGGCCAGGATGCTGCTAAGATCCATGTGGGCTAAGGACCCAATACATGTGTAGTTAGGATTATGTTATGTTATAAATGTGGGGCCAAAAGTTCTATGTTTGGAATGAAAAGGTCAAGAAAGAAAGTGTAAATTTTTTTTTTTGCAAGTTTGTAATCCTTGTGGCCCTAATGAAAATTGATTTTGGAAGTTGAAATTTTCAGTAAATAAGATTGAAAGTGAAAAAAAAAAAAAATTATGTATTGTATTGGAATCGTTTTTCGATTTATTTACGACCATTTTTGTTTATGATGATGTTGGTTATGTTTTGTTTTGCTAATTCTAGAGATAGCTTATTTAAAACTTCTCATCTTCTTAATTGAGAGTAAAGTCCTTGACAACCATAAAGAAGATGGAAGCAATAGCCATGCTCCATCCTCGAGTTAAGTTCACGACAAGTGTATCATCTTTCAATTTTTCAATAAGTTGTTTGAAGAGTATAGTAAATGTTTTATGATTTTAATCATAATTTAAGGGAAAGACAGTAATATATATCATTTGACGACTTGATGTGTTTATGGAAGAACATATGAATTTGTAACTCACGTTGAATGAATCCATAAAAATCAATTGTGAAACACGCAATTTTTTTTTTGTGCGATACGATCTCTATCAAGTAATTGATACACATGCTATGCTACTATGAAGATTGACATATAAATGCTACATGTTAGAGTGTTACTATAGTATTCACTATTCCTCATAAAAGGACATGCTATTTTGAGAATATATTTTTTTTATGTGACATACTAATGGGAATAGCACTACTCCCAAATTCCAATATTGTGATAACACATTGAGAAGAATAAAATAACTTTAATTTGAGAGTGCTCATAACCTTTCTATCTTATATACAATTTTCCATCTATTGGCTAATCAAAGCACTAAAAAAGACATTAACTATTGTCAAATCATATTGATACCCTTTTTCTTTGTATTTGGAGATGCGATTACGTGCTATTTTTTTAATATTATATAACTATATAAGTAAATCTAACATTATAAGACTATAAGTTAATAACATATCTCCATCTTTTATTCTCTATTTCCCTCTTTACACTTTATAATAAAATAAAATAAAATTACACGTAAGTTAATTGTCTTACTAGATCACTTCGAGTGCATTTAAACCACTCCTTTTAATGTAATTGAGAAAGCATCCAAGATTATAAAGTTAATCGTCTACTTTGTAATCTCATAAAATCAATTAAGTACAACCATAAACTACTTATTCAGATTCGCTCCACAATAAATCACTCGATCAATTAAGACAATATTTTGAAACAATTTTGCCATACTTTGTCTTAAACATCAAACGTTGTAAAAAAGACCACTAAACGCTGATATCTACGTTCTATATTGATCTTCCAACTTTTCAATCCGAGAATAAAATATCCCCAAAAAATTATGATTCTAATTTAGTCACATTAAACACAAGTTAGGCCAACTAGCAGTCATGTACTACCTAAAAAAAAGTGCAAAAAAGCAAATAAAAAGATGGGGAAAATGGTAGTTCATTTTCAACCATACTCATGCAGTATAAATTATGAAATTTGACTATCAACGTCACTATTTCCTTAAGAACAAGGTTTATTTATTTATTTATTTTTTTCATTTTATTTTATTTTATTTTTTTTAAAAAAAGTAGTGGGCCCACAGCACGCTCCACAAATCCACCAAAAAATGTTCCTACCCAATTCAGGCCTGTCTCTATTTAAACTAAACAGTAAGTAATTACCTATGTCCCATGCTTTTATCTTACTATATATGGAGTTTTTCATTATTATTTGCAACTCATTAATTATCTCTCTTTACCTATTTTGGTAAAAAAATTTCCTGCATAATGCGAGTCCCACTTGATTTTCTACCATATATATATCAATTAACCTATACTAAAAGCAAACCTAAAGTGACACTTGTCACGATGTTATAAAAAAATTTCCCGCCTTTTTTTCTTTCCTATTTTTTTTGCCAAATTTTAATCATCAATTAACCTATACTAAAAGCGAACTTAAAGTGACACTTGTCACGATATTATAAAAAAATTTCCCGCCTTTTTTTCTTTCATATTTTTTTTTCGCCAAATTTTAATGACTTCCATTTTATAACCTACCATAATACTTATTTCCATTTTGACAACACACTTAATCCAATCATACTCAATTGTTTTTTTTCTTTTTCAACATATATTTTATATACTATAAATCTTTTAGTTACAAATATACTAACATACTTTAAAATTAAGGTATTGACAAATATCATCATCCAGATTATCATAATATTATTATAATTTTTTTCCTCCGACTTAAAATTTATTTTAATTAAAAATAGGAATAATAATTTTGGTAGGATAATTTGTATAAATCTTAGCTTACAAATATACATAACGTTTATATGAACAACTTAACAAAATCATTTTATTATATTATACTCCTCCGATTTTTTATAAGTTATGGTTGAATTTGCATATTTGTTGAGACACAACTTTGACCATCAATATCTTTAATTAGATACTATTATTTTGTTACAAATATTTTTTTTTTTTTTTGGATAAATTTGTTGAATTAACACCATTCTTTATAAATTTTGTTGTAAAGTTTAATTATTACCGTGCATGACACGGGATTTAACCTAGTATATATATATATATATATATATATATATATATATATATATATTCGTTGATCAATAGTTGTTTGGTTGATAAAAAGATACAATTAAAAAATACATCTAACAAAAAAGTTCTGCTCCCGTACAATGTTCTGTTTATAAACAATAAGTTGAGGTAATAGAAATAAATCGATATAGTCTTATACAAGTAGTTTTTTAGGCCAATACTTATGCCAATGTTCGTTGCAAGCTTATCCACTCCCAAACATCTCTTTTCCTTCATAAATTTCTAATAATACGTAGTATTAAGAAAATTGATGAAGGAAAACACATGTTTGGGGTGGATGTCTATTCAAATGAGCATTGGCAAAACTGCCTTACGATTTTACATATTATTATCATTCACTACCTGTACCATCAAAGAAAAGAACAGAGCATGAAGAATAAGTGGTGCAACGACGCTAAGAATACTAGCATGGAAATACATGCGTATTTCTGCATTCTTCCAAGGTGATATCTGCACTAACTTTCAAATCAAGGCATGACCAGTCAGTATTACCGATATCAAAGATCAAAACAAATTCAACATTACAAGTTCCAATTTCAGTTTATCAAGCATAAAATTTACAAAGAAACCACCCAGCCACCAACCACACCCAGAATAAAAAGGCAAAGAACTACAGTGAAAACCTGCAGAATTAGCAACAGCCACTTGCAGATTCATCAGCCTCGGGTGGTTTTTGCTTGAAGATGTTTTTCTTTACTCCTGCTGAGCCCTCAGCTAAAAGGCTTGGTGTGTCTAAAACCTGCAATTCACCAAAACAATTCTCATCATCGTCTTATCATCACTCAACAAAAAAGTATTGTACACTTCAAGAAGAGAGGGGGGTGGGGGTAGAATAAAGAGCTCAGACCTATAACAGACAAAAAACAGAAATGAAAGTGAGCTCTTATTGTTACTGACTCAGGTCACTGTGTCAGACACGAAGTACATGTCCAAATGCAACCTAAATATCTGCTGATTGGCTGTTTTGCACCTGACTGTAAGCATGATCTTTGGCTCAACAAGGAACAAGAAACAGCAACATATGTCGGTACAAGAAAAAAATTGTAAAAACCCTAAATTCCTTCCTTTTTGTATTATACACCAAAATTTTAATAAGATGCAACACAAATGGATGAAATTATACTAACTGATTACAAATGCAGTATAGGAATTCATAAGTTGATGATGACTGTCAGCAAAGAAGATGTAGATATAATTACTTCAATCCTAGCGCAAAAAATAAAAAATGAAATAAAAAAAACAGCCAGAAAACCTCACCTTCAATACAAGCTCTTCAAAGCATTGCTGCACATTTACACGTGTTTTTGCGCTGCATTCAATAAATAAGCATCCATATTCTCTAGCAAAGTCAATTCCCTCTTTCTTTGTAACAACTCTTTCACTTTCCTAACAAGATAGAATAAAAGGTCGGTGATTCAATTTATACACAAGTAACATAACAACTCGGCTTACTTATTAGCAACAACATACACTACAGTATCTTGAATAATTAGACTTGTTCCACAGCTCTTCATTTCTAATGACACCTATGCAGATCTAATGTCCAAAAGTCACCTTTGTTGTAGTTTTGGTACAATGGAATAAGAAATTCCTTTCAAAATATGAAAATAAAGCATCCAGTTAAAAGGTTTGTACAAAAAAAGGACAACATACATTTAATAGAGAAACAAAATCAAGCAGAAAAAGAAACAAGGTGGAGGGAGGAAAAGACAAACATACAAACGTATTAATCTAAGAACTGTGGTGCCTTTCAATTTTTTTTGGCTTTGCACTAAACGTACATCAGTACAAGTTGCTCTCAAAATAGGTTCTTCAGAAATAGAAATATAAAAAAATGCAGCTCAATTGGGTCAAAGCAACATTAACATTTAGTTCTACAGACTGGACTCAGGCTTGGGCAATCATCTTCATATTTTACCCAGTCCTTTTTGTTGTGGAATATTTAATCAATGTCCCATTAAAAGAGTATGCATTTTATTAAATGAAGCTCCTAGCACTGAGGCCCCCCCAAAAAATTAAAGACGCATACTCTTGATGAATGATGACAAAGCAAATCATTATAAATTAAACAGCATTTCTTCAATTTAGGTTTACTCATTTTGTTTCTACTAGACAAGATGTTGGGATCTTGGGATCTGGGGGCATTCAAAGGGACAGGAGGAAAAACAGAACATTAAGAAAAAGCAGCAAGCAAAATGAGAGACATCAAGTACCTTATCAACTTTATTTCCAACAAGCATTTTGATACAATCTTGGTTAGTCGAATAGAGATCAATCTCCTTTGCCCATATGTCACGGAGATTAGTAAATGTGTCCCTCCTTGTCACATCGTATACTGTTCCCATTACATGAAGCAAAATGAGTGATCACATCACAAACAAACGATGGAGGTCAAGGAAGTCTATAGCAATATTTTTTACTGCGCAAAAGATAAAGAAAAGAAACATTGAACTGAAAATTTGTAACCATCCATTATAAATTGAACTTCCCATGGTATATGTACATCAAGGAGTGATATAACTGAACCAAAAATAATACTGTTCCTCATAAAGTAATGTACTATTCTGATGAACCAAAAATAAACTAGCATTTTACAGCAAGATCAATCAGAAAAAAAAAATTTGATAATGACAAATAATCCAAGCAACATTATCAACAAAAATTCCTTAATCTTAAAACATAATTCTCTCTGCATAAAGAAACAATAGACCAAGCGAGAAAGAAGACATATATATACCCATGATGATCCCTTGTGCTCCTCTATAATATGAGCTTGTTAATGTCCTGAATCTCTCTTGCCCAGCTGCAAAAAAGTCAATAGAACTCCATTACAAGATACTTCAAAAACCTACTTCCCCAGTAGAATTGCAGTCCACCACATACAGTATAATTTTTAAGCAAAATATTTCACAAGATGAAATTAGAAAAATGACTGAATACATCCAACAATCTTTTAAAAAGGAGCTAACAAAATACTTTTTTTTTTTTTTTCACTGTAACATCAGTAAATAACTGGAAAACTCTTCTACATGTTAAATTACTAGGATTAATAGGATTACAACCTATACACTTAGTAAAGATGTAAGGAGTGACATAACATGAACAGCCTACACTGCAGTGCAGTTTTAAAATTGGTTTAGATGATGACTTAGTGTCTAAGTTGATTATCAAAAAAGAAAAGATACACAAATCTGGTCTCAAATACACACTCTATTTCCCTGCCTTAGGTGAGAGCCACTTGAAAGGCATTTGGTACTGTTAGACACTAGGCAATGACTCATTGTGCAATGGCAGGCTGAAGATTACTGGGCATAGCATCAAGAGCTCATTCATGAAATAGGCCAAGAAAAACTTCACAAGCAAGTTTACATATTTCTCAATATCGAAAACCTACTTGAAAAATAACCAATAACAAGAGCGAATTCTCCCTAGACTTGTACCACGGAAATAATTTCACAACATCTTATAAGTTATAACAAGAAGAAGCTGAATTAAATTGGCCAGGTGAAACAAACAATCTGAACACTTACAAAGTTGGTAGGGTCAGAATATCATAGACAAATTACAAGGACATTATTCAAGAATATAACTGAATAGGTGCAAACAGTGATAGCGAGGTGCCATTACCTGTATCCCAAATTGCAAGCTTCAGCTTTTTGCCCCCAATGTTTACATACTTGACCTTAAAATCAACACCTGTATGATAGTAATTAACAAGTGAAGATATTGTTGATATAACCACAGCAGATGGCTGTAATCAACATTATAAACCAAAATAGCAAATTGAACTATGTAAAAAAAAAAAAAAATATATACATAAACCACTACTTATTGTACACAGACCCTTCAATTACCTATCTAATATTCAACATTCAAAAATCGTAGTATTGTATACCTATTACACTTCACATTGATTCTGTAGAAAATGAACCTTCTAGATCAACAGATCTAAGTAATTTCGGGATCCTCACAGCTTGATGACGTTCAATATGGGTGTAAGAAAAATTTAAATCCACTACTAACGAATAACAACTAAAAAAAAAAACTAGCTTCAAGACTTTCAAGATATGATGCTCAGACTAGGATACAAGTGTCAAATTTTGGAACTCGGGTATGGGTCTAAGAGTCTAAAATGGATATTCGTATCATCGTATGGGATTAAGGTTTTGATTGATTGATTGATAGGGAAAAAGATAAGAATGACAAGGATACATTTCTAATTTACAAACTTATGCTCCCCCCGTTTTTTTTTGGTTTTTTTTTACAATTCATTTGGTCAAACTTTAAAAACATTCACCATATATTGTAATTATAAAGAATAAAACTAATCATGTGAAAATGGATACATTCGTCTAAATATGCAGTCTCATAATATCAACTTTTAAAAAATTTACAGAAATATTAATGTCAAAGTGGTACATTGAGAAACGGGCAAAATGCAAATAGGAAGATAAGAAAAGAACAGAGGGTGTACATAAGTTCAAAGTTTTTTCATTTCATGGTCAGATTTTAGTGTCCAATATCCATATTTCTAGAGTGTCAAGTATCCGACATAAATACTTGAGCGGAAATGAGACACCCGAGCATCTGAAAACTAATTTTAAGCTAAAATAAATCCCCAAAATCTCCAGCTCAAAATAAATTACCAATCCATTATCACAGTGAGGATAGTGCTATGTAAAAGCATATGCTAGATGAGATTTGCTGAAAGATCCACCAATTACCAAACCTTAGAGACCATTGCATGGCTAATTCCAGGAGACATGCGGCCTACTTATCCATAGGTGAGGCACATGAAGGTAAACCTATCCTCTTTTCCGTAATTTAAGGATTCAAGCACATCCCCCCCCCCCCCCCCCCCACACACACACACAACAAACCCACTCCAAAAAAAAAAAAAAAAAAAAAACTCTCTCACTCTCTCTTCTTTCCTTTGCCCCCCCCCCCCCCCCCCCTCCCACTCTAGGCTCCTCTTCTCACAACCTTTAATCTTATACTCTCTTCTTCTAACCAACCATGTTTTTTATGCATTAAGTACAAGTTACTCCAATAGCTCAACATCATTTGCATCTCATGTCACGGAGTACACCCACACCTTTCTTCTACTTCCTGAACCCTATTGTAGTAATGCCCACTGCCTAGTATTGTGTTTATTGCTTCAGGGACATTACTTCCCCGGTTAGATGGGTCCCAAAGAATACTCATCGTCACACATTCTCCAATGATGCCTCTAAATTCCGTTTCATCATTATCACTTTGCACTATTGCACTAAAACATCAGCAAACTTCATAACCTATTGTTCTTTCCCTTATTTTTCAGGCTACACCATTGTAGTACAGAACGTAACGTCTTAGATCCTTCCCAATTCCCAAAGCAAAAACTCAACATATTCTTACATTAGTTACATAACACTCCTCTCCTATTCCCCAATTATATTCCTCAAATTCCCAATACCTATACATACATTCTCATTACAATACTCCTCAAATAGGAAATCTCATCAATCACCTTGCTTAAGATACTGCTAATTGCAATGAGCTGATTCCAAATCATTGTGATATATGACTAAAAAAAATCATTTTAATCCAAATTCTTCACAATTAAGCATAACCCATGTTCAGATACACTAAAAATCAAAACTTATCAATCCATAAAAATCAAAAAAGAAAAAAGCACCCTTTATCCTAAAACCCTAAAAAAAAGAGGATATATTGTAATTGCAAAAAAAATAATACATAAAAAAAGAAATGCGTACCAATTGTAGGAGAAAGATCTTCAAAAGTATCGGAAGTGAAACTCAACAAGAGACTACTCTTTCCAACACCAGAATCACCAATCATCAATAACTTAAACAAATAATCGAATTCTGGTGAATTTGAATCCATAATCCTTCAAAGAATAATAGAAACTTAGATTAGACAAAAAAAAAAAAAAAAATCAATAGAAGAAAGAAAGAGAAAAAAAAATTAAAAGTGATTAACATAATTGGAAATTACCTGAGTAATTGTAATAATATTAATGGATGAGATGTGAAAATGAAAGAGAAGAAATTAGGAGAGAGAAAGCGTGAAAGTGAAGATCGGAAGCAAGACGAACCGCCGAGAATAAAAGAAATGACCGCTTTTTGACTTTGCTAGTTTCAGCCTTCAAGCACCTGCCACCTTTTTCTTTTCTTTTCTTTCTTGTGTTGTGTAAGAATTTCGGATCCGTAGAGTCTGACTTGCGAAGCTGGACTGGTTAACTCGCTATAGATCTTGGTTTAAAATAGAGTAGTTGGGAATAAAATTTTTAGTGTTTTAATAAATGTTTTTTCGAGATTGTTACTCCAATTGCTTGATTTCATTAGTGATTTTAAGAGTTGTGTTAGTTATGTTTGAAGGAGAGGGTGGAGGGAGGGATTTGGGTTGTTATGCTTTGATTACTTACTATTGCTGTGAGCGCGGGGCGAGAGGGGGCAGGAAGGAGAGATTCGGATTGTTATGCTTTTGATTACTCTGTAACCTTCGTTGTGAGCGCGGGGGAGAGGGTGGAAACAGGGAAGGGGGGATTCGAACAATGAGTTGATTACTTAATTTTTGTCGTGAGCTAATAAAATCTAGTAAAGTTAGTACTTAGCGGTCATAATTTAAATGGTTATTTTACGGTTATGTAATATGAAGTGGTACATAAAATTAAACTTTATGATATTGTTGTTGATTATGATCATATTTGAGGTTATTGACATCCAACGTGAGAAAAGTCCACTTGAAACTTGAAAATCCATCAGAAAAGAGATTCAATTTGTTAATTGTTATTGCTATCTCAATGCATTGTCGAAAGAATCATGTATTATATCTGCAACAATTGAGTATGTATAACCATAGGGAAGTTAATTTGTTAATCCATCCCCGATGATACAATTTCACTTTTCGACAGGAAGGGAGATCCTTGTTCTGTATAATTTGGTATTCAAAATCGTAAAAAGAGTTGAATACAAGTAAATCAATCTTCTCAACATACTTGCATATACAAGATCGCCCATTCATTTCTAACCGAATAAATAAATAAATAAATTCAAAATCATCTAGGCCTGAGGGAACGAAAAATATCAGTCATAAGCAAAATTGCATACGAAGCAATCCCTCTGCTGATCCCAGCCACGCATCCGTATTGATGCCTTCATAAAATTTAAATAAATAGTAAATAAAAGAAAACAGCTTTGTTTCATATATTGCACATCAGAAAGCAACCAAGAAAAACCTACCTGCGCATCCTTGCCAGCATGCAGCCATCGGGACACAGCTGGAAAGTTTCTCCTTAAACAGCATTTCACCTGATCTGATATTCCAAATGCGCACTTTGCAGTCCTCACCTCCTATGTAAAGTACATGTATAAAAAGTATATCAAACACATGATAAAAAATCTGAGTTAGTGAGGTATGTTGATGGAGTAATTTCAGACTGAGATCAACCTGGTTGATTAAGACTTAATTATTGGGCTAAATTATTATAAGCTGTGAAGGTTTGGATAATTTAAGGATGGTTTTAGTTTAGGTCAATTTACATAGGTTTTAGGAAACTATCTCAAACTTCCAACTGTTAGACCCAAAATTCATTCACGATCAGCACAATAGCCATGCGACAAGACATACCTGACATAAGATACCGCTCACTTGCATCAGTTGCAAGCTTGATATGACTGTGGGAGTTCACGTGACCTTCATAAGATTGTACAGGCCCTCGTTTAGTCAGGCGATGATCGTATAGATATATCTGTAGAATAATAAGTTTCTCCATAGTAAGCTCTATAATGTAGATAATTTCTTGCACATGTATTATAAAACTTGATGTTAATGCAATAAATTAAAGGAGCCCGTTTCCGATGAAGAATATTTTCCTTATATGTGTGAGAAGTAATCCTCCTCTTAGTTAGAGTTCGTGTCAAGATAGTCTACAATTTTAATGTAGTATTACGAGGATATTTCTAACATGTTTTTTGCACATATGGTAATGCACCATTTCAAAAAGCCAGGCAAACATTTCCCCAAATCAGTTCCACTTTCCAGATGCAAGACCTGGATTTTCAATTGCGCACAACCAGAATTACATAAAGGACTGCTACCAGAAAGAAACAACTCCTTAAAACTTGAAACATAGTGCAATGAGCAAGAATTGCAACTCTGACTAGTGCCAAAATATACATTTTAAACCTCATGAAGATAGACATGTAAGGAAACATGCTTGAAATGCAAGATTGGGTTACTGACCGATCCATCCATTGAGCTTGCCAAGAAGTATTGGTCATACATTTGAAGTGACTCCAAACTACAATTTTGACCTAGCAAAGTTTAGTAGGAAAAAAATACATTAAATAATTGATAACTATTTCTGGAAAGGAACACTAACCAGCATATTGATGAAGGCATGTATACTGTAGAAGAAGGTTGTATATTTCCTTTAAGCTGCACAAAAATAGAAAGGTTGAGACAATTAACACATAATTAAACATCCAAGTTTGAATCACAGCAGAGGTAAAGGGAGATCACAAAGCGACCTCACTACTAAAAAGATCATGAATTCAATGACAATTTATTCGAAGTAGACTTTCTACAAATTTCAGAACACAGCCAGATCCAGACATAGAGGTGAGAAGAAAAGTAAAAAGAAAAAAAAGTAAACACAGTAAGGCCATATATTCTTAATCTGTGTCAATTACCACAAAAGGTTTGGTCCTTTTCTGACCAGGTCTATTTGAATCATCAGAAGGGTGAAATAAACTGTGACGAGCAAGATGACGTTGCTGTTGGCGAATGTCAACTGTTATTATTGCTCCCTTTCTCAGTCCACAGAGAGCAACATTCCCCTGTGACATCAAAACGTTAAACCAGTTATACTTCGTTTACTTCAGAAAAACTAAAAAGCCTAAGTCCCTCAAAATCATAATAGCTGTACATAAATAAGATAGATTTAAACAGAAAGATCCACTTTCAGCTGAGGATTTTTCATAGCAGGCAGTACTTATAAGTTGTAACATATACGAAATATAGCCTAAGAAATACATCAACCAGTAGTACTAACTAATGCACCAAGTTTTTGGCTAGTGATTTTGCGCAAAATGCCCACAGCAGGTAGGATTTAGGCATGATGCTCAGTATGCACTAAAAGAATACACGTACATATATATAAGAGCATGACATTTTGACAAAAAAAAATGTGTATTTGCTACTTTATTTTTAACAATTGCTATTATATAACACATACCACATTTTCTTTTATCATAATGTCATATTCTTTACATATGTACTAGAGCTCTTTTAGCAACCCCAAAACAGGTTTTCCCGCAACCCAACTTCACCTCTCTCATCCTAAGCCATCTTTTCGACAACATATTGGCTGTAAACGAACATCTCATCATTAAAATCCCCAATTACCAATGGCTGCATAAGTGGAGAATCAACAACCAAATCCTCAACAAATTTTCGTTATCTATACACACACACACACACTTTATCCACCTTTTTTCTTACACCCCCTAACCACATTAACACACTTTCTCTCGGTCCCCTATTGGCTTAATTTGTCTAAAAACAGTAAAATATAAGATGATTCTGAAACCAAAGGTAGTATGTACATCAAAAGGTATCATCTTTAACAAGTTCAAATTGTGAACTTTCGATATTTCTGGAAAAATATGCAAAGAGATAGCCATATATTGGATCTAGAAAAGAAAAAGAAAAAAAAAAATGAAGGAATAAAAAGTTAAACAGATCTTTCTCTCTGTTATCAGTATTATCACAGGTCAGCACTCAGCAGAATAGGATGTAAATCAGGAAAGCCTCCTCAAAATAAATTTGTTATAAAGAAAAATAGCAAAAGTTTTTGAAAGTTGTGCTATGAATCAAAGGAGTAAATAGGTTCATTTATTTCTAATATTCCGAATAAAAGCTCCACATGGTATATGCCAGTAGTCTAGTAGTACAATTTCTAAGGAGGTGCCTAACACATGTATCGACCCAGGCTTGCCCCAAGCTAGATTCACTCCTTGCCCAGCACCTGCCGGCTTATTAATGTACATGCCAAACATTAACACAGGGAAATAAAAAGGTTTATATTCCTTATACAGTATAAAATCCATGGCAAGGTTTAAATCAGCATCATGACTGCATCCATCAGTTATACAGTAAGATCAGCTATGGCACTATGCAACCATATTGCCAACCAATGCTACATTAATATAATTACATCAACATGCAAATTGTATATTATGTAAACAGATAAATTGATGTTCAAAACATGAGACTAAGGCAGAGAGAAGTAGAAATTCAGAGCTTGCTCGCTCGTGGAGTCGTGGGAGAAATTCAACATAAATAAATAAAACATCTACTATGAGCTACAACAATTTTCCACCCAAAATCCAGGAGAGTTATCGTTTCCAAAAAAAAAAAAAAAAAAAAACTCACTATATCTATTATTTGTCAGGAAAGGGATAAGAGACTGAGAAAAAAAAATTGTAGGTAATATGTAAAGAGACACCACACTAAGGAACAGGCCAAGCAACCACTTGTTAAGAAACAAATAATGTAGATAAGAATATAATTTTTCTGTTAAAGAAATTCATCCATGTAATTGTGCTTGGTGACACAATAGTATTCAGATTATAATACACTACATTGTGAATGAATCAATTCCATGCTTTCTAGGCAATTTAAGAACACGTCATCCACTTCCCACAAAAAGTTTATGCCATCTACTGTACACAAAACCAAGCAAAAGAAAAGGGAAACACGAGGCAAAAAGATATGCCCTCAGATCATGGAAAGAAAAGTCATGCATGAAGTAATCAGCACACACGGGATAGCACCTTTAAAGTCTGCAGAACCAAACCAAACTTCAAGAGAATTAAATTACCGACTGAATAAATTTCACTGATAACACATCACTTTTACTACGGCATAATGTAGATGATACTCCACTTTCCAAATCCACCAATGTAGCTCCTAGGCTGGTGCCTACAAAAACCATGAAGAATGAGTTATCATGTAAAGTTCAAGAAAGGAAAAATCCATGCAGATCTGTTGTTTTGTTATGATTTGCATGCAGGAATTAAAGGATTTAGAGTAAGATTGACAGCCATATGCCCACATCAGAAGTCAGCTCTGTGCATACATATTTGCATTTCTAAATGATATCTTGCATAGCCTCCAGGACCTAGATAGCCAGAACATCAAATTTTGTCAAGTCTCAATCCTAATCTTGTAAAATTCAGAATATCTTCTTCTAAATCAAATGAATTCAACTACTCAACTTGTAAAGACTCTAAAGTCCTTAATTTACCTGTTCCTCTTATCCTGGCCTTGTATAAACCACAGCTTATGAAGTGGATCTTTCCAAAAATTTACCATATTCCTAGTATCTAAAATGTCACAGCATCTATAATTGTCTGGCATATAAGACTTTTATGGCATTGGGATTATAAACCATTCTAAGTCCCATACAATATCACTGAATTTATCAACTTAAATGCACTTCATTGGTCACCGATATTGCGCAGTTTGCCCATCTAGATATGTACATGCAAACACAATAACTTTCTTCAGTTCTTCTCACAGCCTTAGATTTAGTTAAGGATACAAGATTTCCTGCATCATTTCCTGATAATAAGAGTATCACCCTATAGTCCCTACATACTGTAAAGCGGCCAAAATATACATGAAAAAGGTAATGGAAAAGGCAGCTGATATCCAAGCTACCTTACAAGTCTTTCTGCAAAGCTGATTTAATCTCCATGAGCCCATTCGGCAAGAAAGATGACACCTGGGAAGTTCCAACACTAAATTGAAGGCATGAATACTTACAAGGATCTCCCACCAATTACAATAAAAAAAAGGCACAATATTGCAAAGAGATATGTGGCACTAGTCAAGCCTTTGGTTCTTTTTTCCACCAGATAATCCTTGGGCTTTTTGCACTACCTCACCAAAAATTTCATTTTTCATATATTCCAAACGTGCAACAGATGATATATAGAACAATACACATCAAGGGTAGAAGAATCCAAATTGAATACTAGAATCTCATGAATTCGAATTCACTAGGGTAATCCTACGTCTTGAAACATAACAAAGACCAACAGGAAGTAAGAACACTTTGAGTTATAGCGATTACCATAGTGGACAAAACACTATCAGAAAAATGCAACAAAAAACGAAAACAATAGGAAACCCTCGTCACAAATAGCCTTTTTTTGACCTGTCTCATTTACCTTTAGGCTAGCCATTCCGTAACGCTTTAAGCAGGCCAAAAAAATTAGGAAACCCTCGTCACAAATAGCCTCTATTCTGTCTCGTTACCTGTAGGCTAGCCATTCCTTAACACATAAGTAGGCAAAAAACAAACAAACACCACTTGGCCACTATCATAGACTCACTCCATTGTGTTTTTTTTTTTTAAATGAAAAGTTAACTGAGTCAAGTCACCCTATCACATACCTTACCAAAGCACAAATAACAAGCAATAATCTCATCGCCTCAAATGCTACATCAAAAAAATATTGCCACTAGCTAAAGCATTTTCGTCACCTAGATTATTCTAATTAGAGAGACAAATCTATCAGCAAACAACTTCCACATCAAATAAAAAGTGGATCAGCCAGATTTATAAATGTAGGTTACCATACAGTAGGGTGAAAAGATAGGATTAGAATATCAAACGTGTAACATAAGTATACTTATATATATATATATATATATATATATATATATATATATATATATATATATATATATATATATATATACACAGTGGCGGATCCAGGATTTCCAATCAGGGGTAGCACGTACGAGTAGTTATTTAAGAAATTTAAAACTGAATTAATACCGTACTTTATTTTAGGGATTCATATTGAAAAATTCCTGAAAAAACAATAAGCAAAATAATAAACCAAGTAATTTTTTGGATATAACGCAATGTGTTAGTAATACATTGTTGTGCTCATTAATTGACAATAATGTGATTTTGGATATTGATACATTTGACTAAGAACTTATTCAGAAAACAATTACTAAGATGTATTATACTTTAAAAAAAAATTATAATAGTATAAAAAAAACACACAATCATTACATTCAATTAATAAATACTTCATATTTCGTAAATAATTTGTGAAAATGAAAAAAAAAATCATCTTTATCAATAAAAAGTAATGGAACAAAGAGCAAGGGTAGTAGTTAAGGTGATAACAAAGGAGAAGAAAAAAACAATGTGAAAGTACCAAAATTGGGATTCGAACCTTGACCTATTGCACAATCAAATCTTACGCCGAGTTTCCTTTAACCACTAAAGCAATAGCAAACATCTTGTGTAATTAAGAGTTTAAAAATATTTATACCAAATTTCTGGGGGTAGCATGTGCTACCCCTTGTTACAACGTAGGTCCGCCACTATATATATATATATATATATATATATATATATATATATATATATATATATATATATATATATATATATAGGGGAGGGATCCGTTGAGAATAGGTTCATATGTGAGAATTCATACTTATATGAGAATTGATTTTAAATTTAAAACATGTGAGTAAAAGCTTAGAATATACGAATAAAAATTTAGAACATGTGTCTGAAATTAAAATTTAGAGCATCTGAGTAATAATTTAGAACATCTATGTGAGTAATATGTTTTAAACATTTGATTTAAGAATTAGAACAAGTGATTAAAAATTTATAAAATATGCTTTATGAAATTTTAAACATATGAGTAAAATTTAGAACATCTGATTTAAGATTATGAACATGTGAATAAAAATTTAGAACAAACTGATATAGAATATAGAAAGTGTGAGTAAAAAATTTAGAACATATGAGTAAAAAAATAGAACATACGCTTTAAAATCTGGAACATATAATTAAAAATCTTAGAACACACATTTTAAAATTTAGAACATATAAGTTAAAATTTTGGAACAAGTTATTTAAAATTTATGATATTAAACTTAACTAATTTATGGTTTAGAACATGTGAGTACTAAATTAGAACATTTGATTTAATTTAGAACACCTAAGGAAAAGTTTAGAACATTAGATTTAAAATTTAGAACATACGAGTAAAAATTTAGAACATAAAGAGTGTTCTCACATAAGAAAAATTCTCACGAGAGCCTCCCCCTATATATATATATATATATCACAGATTAAGCAGGAGAATGACAACAGTGTCCAGACTCCAGAGTCCAGAGAATGCACATAAACAAAGATATAGAGGGCACCCATGAGAGGGGGGGGGGGGGGGGGGGGGGAGGGCACTGCAGCACATGGCACCCACGGCAATATTGCCAGATTTTTATTGAGGCAAACACAATGCACTCTTTTCATTTAAGAAGTAAATGCTAATTAACAAACTTACTATGGTTCTATTACAGAATGTAAGAAGGGGTGAACAATAAATCATGTGAAAAGTACATGATTTCAGAATTTTCAGGAACTTACCAACAACAGCTTTATGGCCAGTGTGACTGGTCTCTGCCCCCCATATAGTACAATTGAGTGCAACATGTCTTCGCAATCTCCCAACGACAGCAAAATTTGAAATTAGATCCACAGGATCAGCCAGATTTAGAATATAAAGCGCACCACCAGATAATTCTGACCCCAATGTTGTAATTCTGTCATCATATGTTAAAGAAAAATGGAATCGACACAACAACAAAAGCATGAAGGCATCAATAATCCAGCAACAGAACCCAGAACCCCAGTTCAGACAACATCGTCAACATGTACATTCCCACATAGATCAAGAAAGCTGGGGTGAGAGGAGAGATAAAATTGCAGAGCTCCCACACCTCCAAGTAGGGAAGATAAGCAGCTGACCCAAACTGCAATAGAGCGTGGCATAGCTTGATTTGACTAGCAGCAACTCAAGCCTAAGCTAGAACTTGTTGAGCTAGAAGATCCGACTTGGTTCAGCTCACAACTAGACTCAAGCTAGAACTAAAGATGAATGCAAGAAACAAGTTGCAGCCAGCAAAATACTAATTCATATTACAAAATTCCTTTTTTTTTTTTGGCTACTGTTATGATATCCTCATAAGCATTTTGTGAAATCTATACTAGATATAATGACTCATAAGTCATATCTCATTATTTACCAAATAAATTGTAACTAAAAAAATAAATTAAATTACTTATGAGCTTTCTAATCCAAGTCAAGTCTGCTGAGCTCAACATGCTAAGGTCTAAAGTGAAGTTAGACTAAGCAGCTCATTTAAATCAAAGTTTGAGCATGCCAAAAGCTAGCAAATGGACTCGCTGATTAGTCCCTCATTATCACCCCTGCCTCTAACTATGATATTAGGGAAAAAGAAACATAAGCCCCAATGCAAGGTAGTCAGCCGTGATCTGGCATATGACCCTAGTCTCTGTCACCACTCTGCACCTAACCTTAGACCCTGACCTAGCTAAGAGAATGAATGTCTAATGACAACACTCCTTACCTCCAAAAGGAGGTACTTGAATTTCTAATTTTTTGACAACCTGGTGTCAAATAAAATATTTTTCAGTAAACAGTACGGGCGCACAACACTAATAGCTATTGACCAATTACTCACAACTGTGCTATTCGTGAAAAAAAAAATATATATATATTAAGTTGCCTAAAAGAAAGACAGAAAGTGGCATCACATAATGCAATTTATAAATAAGGCACAAATTATATGGTGGGTAAAATGTTTCTAGAATTAAAGGACCACAATTTACAGAATTTCATGTATATGATCTATATAAATGGTGAGTTTTGTTGACAAAATTGTGCAAGACATAGAATAGGTAATGTATGTCGATCATGAATGGATACAATGCATGTTGCCGAGCTGAACTATTATTATCTGCCGCATCGTATTCTTTTCTGGATAAACTTATTGAAGATATGCTTGATGGCATAATCAATGTGGATCCGTTGAATTTCCAAATATCTTTGAGTGTCTGGTTGGAGCCAGAGTCATCTTGTTCAGGCCAAACAAACTCTGCAGCAGTTTTGTGACCATGCTGCCCAACATCTCCAACATCAAAAAGACTACACAAGAAAAGCCTTCAGATGTTACAACATAAGTAGCAATTGACAACTCAAAAAATCTACAAAGGATTATTTACACGGAGCATATCACTCTTACAAGTTACGGTTTGAACAGAACTGATAGGCAATAGCAGCTATTTTATACTTTGTTTCAGAAAGCAACATAATCTAACTTGGGTTTTTCAAAACTGAGTGCATTGAAAACTGACAATAAAAAATTTAAAAAAAAAAAAACTGGAAATTACTTTTTCATCCTTCCATATTTTTGTTTTTGGTTTTCAACAATAAAATAAAATAAAATAATAATAATAATAATAATAATAATAATAATAATAATAATAATAATAATAATAATAATAATAATAATAATAATAATAATAATAATAATAATAATAATAATAATAATAATAATAATAATAATAATAATAATAATAATAATAATAATAATAATAATAATAATAATAATAATAATAATAATAATAATAATAATAATAATAATAATAATAATAATAATAATAATAATAATAATAATAATAATAATAATAATAATAATAATAATAATAATAATAATAATAATAATAATAATAATAATAATAATAATAATAATAATAATAATAATAATAATAATAATAATAATAATAATAATAATAATAATAATAATAATAATAATAATAATAATAATAATAATAATAATAATAATAATAATAATAATAATAATAATAATAATAATAATAATAATAATAATAATAATAATAATAATAATAATAATAATAATAATAATAATAATAATAATAATAATAATAATAATAATAATAATAATAATAATAATAATAATAATAATAATAATAATAATAATAATAATAATAATAATAATAATAATAATAATAATAATAATAATAATAATAATAATAATAATAATAATAATAATAATAATAATAATAATAATAATAATAATAATAATAATAATAATAATAATAATAATAATAATAATAATAATAATAATAATAATAATAATAATAATAATAATAATAATAATAATAATAATAATAATAATAATAATAATAATAATAATAATAATAATAATAATAATAATAATAATAATAATAATAATAATAATAATAATAATAATAATAATAATAATAATAATAATAATAATAATAATAATAATAATAATAATAATAATAATAATAATAATAATAATAATAATAATAATAATAATAATAATAATAATAATAATAATAATAATAATAATAATAATAATAATAATAATAATAATAATAATAATAATAATAATAATAATAATAATAATAATAATAATAATAATAATAATAATAATAATAATAATAATAATAATAATAATAATAATAATAATAATAATAATAATAATAATAATAATAATAATAATAATAATAATAATAATAATAATAATAATAATAATAATAATAATAATAATAATAATAATAATAATAATAATAATAATAATAATAATAATAATAATAATAATAATAATAATAATAATAATAATAATAATAATAATAATAATAATAATAATAATAATAATAATAATAATAATAATAATAATAATAATAATAATAATAATAATAATAATAATAATAATAATAATAATAATAATAATAATAATAATAATAATAATAATAATAATAATAATAATAATAATAATAATAATAATAATAATAATAATAATAATAATAATAATAATAATAATAATAATAATAATAATAATAATAATAATAATAATAATAATAATAATAATAATAATAATAATAATAATAATAATAATAATAATAATAATAATAATAATAATAATAATAATAATAACAATAATAACATCTAGAAACAATAAATGCTATAGTTTCCAAATTTCCGTTGTCATTTTTCAAAACTAACATGATTAGTATAAGTATGACTAATTAAGTTCATTATACAGGCTATAATAATATAGTATGGCTTACAATAAGCTATAAAACCAAAAACTGAAAATTAGCATTGATACCAAACGGGCCAGTAAATACAAAGGTAACATATTAGACCCAACATACCTCAAGGAACCATTCATACCACCTGTTATTAATGCATCTGCAGCACATTGGCCCTCAGGTGTCTCAACGGCAATGTGTGTTAAGGCCAGCGAACAGTCAGCATCCTTTTCTACATCCTGATATTTCCAAACCTGTAATAGATAATTATCCTTCTATCAGAAAAAGATAGAATAATACGTATGAGGAGATGGTTTCAAGGAGAACCCATTGACTCAAACATGGGTTGGGGTCCATGTCATGGAAGAAAGAGACTAAATGATTGGGGTTGGGACTAATGACTTTTCTACACCTGTTTGTAATTTTCTGAAAACACTAATATCTAGAGTATACATAACACAGACATATTCTTGTGTAAATCCTTACAGTCATTGTATAAGAGTGACAAATTCTTAATCATTCAAACTCTGCAACCTCTGGTGGAACTTAAAAGCTCTATCAAGGTAAAGTCTGTAGTCCAACCTCCTGCCAACAGAATCAATACCAAGGCAACAGCTTCTTGCACATACAAATTCCTTACAAAGCCCTGCAACCAGACGGCTATGAAGCAAATTCTAATTGTGCAATGTGCAAAGATATAAATGCCGCAACCACATAAATACTTTTCCCTAACCATGAATCCTGACTGCTTGAGATGTTTATAGACTTAGATGTGAGCCTCATAATTAAGAGCTTTTCTAATGCAGGAGTTGTTTTGGGAGGAAGAGTGTTATAAAATGCCTTCAAATTTTATATTTTTGATGTAACAATATGGAATTCTTGCTCCCTCTTGGTTTTGAAATCTTTTTAAGCATCACAGCTTTGCCAACTATATCCCCCATTTTACTTTTTGACATATCCTCTATGACCCCAATCATGCTCGACATACGTACAAACTTGACTTTTTCCTAACTGCCAATTAAAACTTTTCTATTCTCTTTAAAGGCATACATACTAGTACATTCGCTCGATCTTCTCCAGTTTGCAAGCCAAACTAGCTGATATACTGAACATGGACACAAAATATGTGGACAAACTAGCCAAAATACTCTTTAGAAGGGACTATCCCTTCGGCAGGCATTCTGATGGTCACTTTGGAAATCTCTTACTATGGTATATTTTCACTATAAGAATATCATCAACCAAGTATATTCACACCTAAAGAAAATGCTCCTCAGCTTTTTCTCAACATTCTAAGGACATAAATTTCTCATGGAAAAAGAGTTTCAGAATATAAGCTCCGGAAATTTGGAATCATAACACTGTTAGATGCCAAGCTCACCATTAGATGGACAGTGTAGTTTACAAACAGCTGAACAAGTACCAAAAAAGAGACATTATGTATACAATGTCATTATTATTACCATTAGAGTTAGACAAATGCCCCTAACGAGGCTCTCATCTATAGCGAGGCTTAGTCACACAGAGGTATCTGATGAACACAGCCTCACCCTAAGATTGCAAAAGGGCTTTGTTCTATCTAGGATCTGATGCACGCAGAAAGAGCATTAAAAAAAATACCTTTGGTTTCGAGACCAGCTTCTTTTTGCATTCTTCTTGAAAGCTACCCTTTCGATCACTTAAATCAACAGTACTACCATACAATTCCCTACATTGAAGCAGCTTAGCAATTTTAATATCCTTCTTAAGCTTGCTTGGTACCTAAAATAGATATTACAAAATCAGAAAAATAAATTGATATGCCAATTGCCAATTGCCAATTTTTAATGAACATTGATGCAAGCAAGGGCTAAATAGAAGAAGCTAAACTAATACGCAGTAAACATTAATCAGTAAGTAACAATATAACACCAATCGTTGCATAATTTTGTCACAAGGAAATATATTTAATGATTAAACATTAACATGACACCCTAAAGCAATTCAATTTTAACAAAATACAAGATTCAACGAAATGGGTATCACTTACAAATCAAAAAAAAAATTGAACCTTTGAAGAAATTACAAGGAAAACTGACCTGGGTTGGCAATGAAACAGGGCTTTGATCAGGAGGAACTGATTTAGGTTTACGGGAAGAACCAGGAATTGGACCCTTGATTGGGAAGTATCTGTTCTTATCTGGGTCGTAATAAAACCCAGGTAAATCTGCAAATTCACACAGCAATTGCATTTATCAAACAATTTGATTTTTTTTTTTTCTCAGAATATATAAGTTGTGCATAAAAATTGCAAAGAATTAATCTTTAGTATTATAACCAAAGAAGAAAATGAAATTAAGGGTACCTTGTGGCATGTCCGGCGAAGGGGGAAAGTTGACGACGGTGTTTGATTATCAACGACAAATTGCGGTGCTCAGGTAGACAGTGGAGAGAGAATTTGGCGAAGGCGGCAAACAAGTTGGGAGTTTGGGGTTGGGACAGACTATACGTTACTGGTAAAAGTGTATGTGCATTTGGGCGGTGTTTGGGTTTATTTGAGCAAAATTAACTTATTTGACATTTGACAAATATTAAGGGTCTATTCTGAACTGAATTGAAATAAATATTTTATAAGAGAAGGAAATTAGGAGTTGAACTGAACTTATTAGAGCTGAATTAAAATAAAAAATAATCGTATGAGAACAGACCCTAAGTGATTGACTAATGAGAGTAATGAATAACAACAACAATGACCACTATAATTAAAAAAAAAAAAAAAAAAAAAAAAAAAAAAAAAAAAAAAAAAAAAAGAACAAACACATCTATATACAACCAATGGTCAAACAACCAGTCAAACTAGCCAAATTAAACAGCTGACAACCAATTGTCAAACAAGGCCCTTATTGGTCATTTTGCATACTCAAACAATTTTAAAAAATCAACTATTTACCAAACACATTATTAACAATCAATTAGTCACACATTCTAATGAATTAATTATTTTAACCAAACCAAACAAGAGCATCAAATTCTTGATTTCAAACAAGTTAATAAATCTAACCAAACAAAACAATAGCACCAACCCTAATTTTTTAATTTTTTTTTAGTGGTATGGTGATGAATTATTTGCCAAAATGCATTACTTGAGCGAGTGGACGATTTTACAGTGGAGAAAGTCATTCAATGTTCAATTCATCTACTTGCTTCCTTAGCCTTTCATAAACCTTAAACATACAATCAGGTTAAGGCATAAGTTAAATGAGATAGTGAAGTTGCTAATAAAAGGAAGATGAACAAGTTTTCTTTTTAAAACAATCATCATACCAAACGAGTTTAGATCCAAATCCCTAAACATACTGCTATTCATTTTCTTAGCTAGTTATCAACCTTTGACTTATAATCAATATAGCCTCTAAAATTTAAAATACGTATCGCATGTATTTTAGTCGAATATAGGCATAGCACATTAGTCTAAAATTTAAAACACGTGTGGCATGTATTTTAGCTCAAATGGCTAGCTAATAGCTTACTATTCAAATAGACCACACCTCCTTAATTTAAGCTGATAAAATTCATTTTATTTATTCTGATTTATTTTATTTTAGTAAGTTTTTTTGGAAACAAATTAGCTTGATGGTTGGTCAATCTAATTACATTTTCTAGCTCCAATGATTAAGCTAGTAATGAGAAATTATTTAAGTAGTAATATTTGTAAGCAAGACCCTAGCTGCAATTTAGCACCCACTTCTGTCAAAAAAAAAAAATTTAGCACCCACTTCCCTACTACCTTCTCACCCCCCCCCCCCCCCCCCCCAAGTCCTCTCTCTCTTTCTATCTCTCCCTAGTCCCTGCTTCACCACCATCTTTACCAACATTAACCACCATCTCCCTCCAATTACAATGCAATAATTTCCTTTATTTTTTGTGAATTTTTATTGACTGATGTGGTTCCTGAGGTTATCAAATTTCAGCAAAAAAGGGTTTTTCTTTCTTGGATTTCATGAATTTTCTACTGCAAAAGCTTCTGCAATCATCAATCAATTGCATGTTTCTCCAAGTAAGTATTTTTCAAGCATTTACATATATTATTAATTATACTTCGTATTTTTTGTTGCTGAATAATACCAATTGTTGATTTATTAATACTTGTTTCAAATATAGTGGTACATTTAATTTTAGTGAAATTTGCATTATATGGGTTGATTTTTGTTAATTTGGGTCAGGAATTAATCTGGGTAGAAATCAATCTTATTTATCAATCCTTCAAGAGGCCAAAAATGATGTTGAGAAATTGGGGTTAGCAAAGAGTTTAGCTTCTGTAGTTGTTGAGTCTTCACCTCCTGATGATGTTGAAGACACTGATAGGCAAAAAAATGGCAGATTTAGGTTGAAACGGCTGTTCGAAACGCGTGTAAAGAAGAGAGTGAAGCAGCAGTATATGAATGGGAGGTTTTATGATCTTTTTATGAAAGTTGTTGCTGATCCTAAGACCCTTTTGGATGCTTACAATTGTATTAGAATTAGCTCGAATGTTGATGTCACGACATTTGAGGATTCGGGCATTTGTTTTGAGTCTTTGGCCAAAGAGCTTGCGAGTGAAAGGTTTGATGTGGAAGCGAATACGTTTACTATCTCGACGAAGGGTAGTGGTAGAAAGGAAGTCCTTGTCCTTCCTAATTTGAAATTGAAGGTAGTTCAAGAAGCATTAAGAATAGTTTTGGAAGTTGTTTATAAGCCTCATTTCTCGAAAATTTCTCATGGTGGTCGAAGTGGAAGAGGGCATTTATCAGCCTTTAAGTACATTTGCAAGGAGATCTCTGATCCTGATTGGTGGTTCACCGTGCTAGTAAGCAAGAGGTTAGATTCTGTCGTACTGGCTAAACTAATCTCGACCATAGAGGATAAGGTTGAGGACCACTCTTTATGTGAGATGATCCGTAGCATGTTTGCTGCTCAAGTACTCAATGTAGAATTTGGAGGCTTTCCGAAAGGTCAGGGCCTGCCTCAAGAGGGAACACTATCCCCTATATTGATGAATATTTACCTTGATCTCTTTGATGATGAGTTCCACAGAATGTCAATGAGATACGAGGCTCTTGAATCTAGTTCCGAGCTTGATGAAAAACAGCCTCAGTCAAGGTTGAGAAGCTGGTTTAGGAGACAAATAAAATGCAGTGCTGACAACTCCAAAAGTCATGAGAATTCTGGTCTTAGAGTCTATTCTTGTCGCTTCATGGATGAAATATTTTTTGCTGTTTCTGGCTCCAAAGAGGCTGCAATTTCATTAAAGTCTGAGGTTCAGAATTACTTCCAGAATTGTCTTCATTTAGATGTTAACAGCAATATGGAGATAGTACCATGTAACTACAGCCAAGGTGTTCGTTTTGCCGGCGCATTAGTTCTTAGAACCATTAAAGACAGTCCAGCAGTAAGAGCAGTTCACAAATTGAAGGAAAAGGTGAAATTATTTGCTTTGCAGAAACAGGAGGTTTGGGATGCAGGGACAGTGAGAATAGGTAAGAAGTGTTTGGGTCATGGTTTGAGAAAGGTCAAGGAGTCAGAGATAAGGCATCTTTCTGATAATAACTCTCTTTTGAGCAAAATATCCTGCTACCGTAAGTCGGGCATGGAAACCGATCACTGGTATAAGCAATTAATAAAGATTTGGATGCAAGATGTAAAGACAAATGCTGCAACCAGTGAAGAATACATCTTGTCCAAGTGCATTGCTGAACCTGCACTTCCACCATCTCTGCAGGAGTCCTTTTATGAGTTTCAGAGACTTGTTGAAAAATACAATTCTTCTGAAACCGAATCTCTTCTTTCCCTTTTGCCAAGTTCTGGGTTATCTCCAAGATGTGAGACCGTCACAAAGGTTATAGCTCCTGTCAATGTCATTGAGAAACGTTTGTTACGCTATGGACTGATCAATGATGAAGGGTATGCCCGTGCAGTTCGCGTTCTCATTTTACAGGATAGCAGCCAAATAATTGATTGGTTTACTGGTATTGTACATAGATGGATGAGATGGTACAGTGAGTGTGAAAACTTTGGTGAGTTAAAGATTATCGTGTCAGACCAAGTTAGGAAGTCTTGCATCCGGACACTGGCGCTTAAATACAGAATTCATGAGTCTGATATAGAAAAAAGTTTTGACTCTCAGCTGAGCAGGATTTCGCTATGCCAGGACGGAGAGTATGGAATATGTGAAGATACATTGAATTCTTGTACTCTTGATCATGATAAGGCATTTATGTATGGAACTTCTTACAGTGGGTTGTGCCAACTGTCTCTTGCCAGGATGGTGAGCCTGTCCAGGCCATGTAACTGTTTCGTTATGGGTTGCTCAGCTGCAGCACCATGTGTTTACATTCTTCATGTGATGGAAAGGCAGAAATTTCCTGGTTGGAATACGGGATTTTCAACTTGTATTCACCCCAGTTTGAATAAAAGGCGTATTGGGTTGTGTAAGCAGCATCTGAAAGACCTGTATCTAGGTGAAATATCACTTCAGTCCATTGAATTTGGTTCATGGAAATGAGGAGGCTTTTCTATATAAATGGTTACCCTTTTAACAGTCAGCTCATATTGAGAAGCATATAAAGAAAATCTGGTTTTTGGGAACGCTTGAGCTTGATGTCTTTCTAGGTATGTTTTCCAATTCTTGTCAAAGTTACTTCCATTGCACATTTTCTGTGATATCATATATGTATTGCACATTAGGTGATCAGATTTTGTCCTTCATTTACTGTATTGGGTTCTAGGAAAGGGGAAATTTTGGTAGTATCTGTACATGTTATACAACCTTCCCATATGCATTCATGGAATTATTAGTTTCACACCATTCTATAGAGCAAAGAGTCATGATAGAAGATATAGATTACCTCTTAGAAAATTTTTTGCAGTGAGATGCTTGTGATCTTGCATGAAAAGTTCATGTACCTTTCAATTTGAGCTGTATAGTGTGGTGACTAGTGCACATCTTACTGTCATGTACCGACATGGCTAGGTATTAAACAGTAACTAATGGCAGAAAATTGCAGATTAAGGAAGGAATAATAAAAGCTAAATGTGAAATATTATAATTGATGAGATGAAATGACACACACTAACACACTAAACAAACTACTCGTAAGATAGATTATCAAGCTTTCGAGAGGCTTGATTCTCTCCCAATCGGTAACTTTAGGTTACCACTCTCCAAGTGACTTGAGGTCACAACTCTCAACAAGTTTCATCCAATTTTTGCCTACCCATTTCCTTTCCTTCCCTCTCTATTTATACTAAGGACTATTAACCTAGTGAGCTAATATTAGTAGAATACCTATACTACCCTTCCTTAGGTTGATCTATTACACTTACCTTTAAGTACTTTGCTATTAATTCATGAGGATTTTTTTTTCTGGATTTTATGGTTTATATTCTGTATCTTGTACGACCAAAGACAGTGGAAGATCGTGTATAATCCAGGTTTTCTGTTGATAATTTAATTTGAACTGGTGGACTTAACATATTCTACCTCCTTGGACTAAAAAATTGTATTTGTTTTAAAGGGCTAGACAACTTTGCAAAAAGACTTATGTATACTCCCTCCGTTTCGGAAAAATTGACAAACTTCCCTCTTTTAGCCTTTTCAGAGTACTCTACCATAAATGGCAAGGGCCCACTATAATTAAATTATATTAACCATACTTACAATGGCCCTCTAATGTTTCCTACTTTCACATAGTCCCTTTTTCAATAATATAAACTAAATTCTTCGACTTTACTTTGCATTAAACAACTCATTCTATGGTATTTTCTTTAACTACGTGCCCAAGGGAGTGTGCCAATAATTCCAAAACAAAGGGAGTACTATTTAATCATTTATTATGTAAGGTAAATATTCAATGTATGTCAATATGTGGATGCTAGATCCACCCCCTAGGCATTTTTTTTTAAGAAAATACAATGCACAAAAGCATATACTTCCTCCGTTTTCCTAAGTTCTACTCACTTTTACTCCATTCCATTTACATCAACCTTTTATTCATATTATATCATCTCCCACCCCACCTTTTGTGACCAGTTATCTTTAACAAATATCTCTCAATCTAAAAAGAAAAAGTATCCACATGAGTTGTCCCCCTTTTGAGCTCTCTTTAGTTTCCTTTGTTACAGTGAGTAGACCAGGAAAACCGGGGTGGTAGGTAAATGGGCTTTTGAGATAATTGTTATTGGAAAACCAAAGAAGCCATATCAAAATATTAATGTGACATAAAAGAAGTAAAATAGATTCTTTGTAATAATTCCACGCTTATCCAAGTTTCTACAAATTTACAATAAGGCACAAATCTAACCTGTCATTTATCACGGGTGAAATTACTCATTTGAGGTGACAATTCAATCACAATTGTTTGGAGTGAGTTTGTGATTTGCTTTTAATTCATGTCCGGCGACATTAATTTGTCTTTTGTAGAATGGCTTCCTTGCTTAATATATGATACACTTATAAAAGTAACTAGACGAATGGTAAAGTTAAGCCCTGGTGAAGGAGAGGATGGTGGAACAAACAGAAATAGATTGTTATCTGCATAATTGTCACTTCAAATGTATGGATATCATGTGAGGCTTCTGTGGATGGAAAATGCATCATCTATATTCTGAGATATAAAATATCTTGCAGGGGGGTTGGGTGCCAGGTTCAGATGATATGGTACTTAATGCAAGTACTATAAAGCAACCATTGGCCCATATATGATAAATATAAAAATTATACTCAAAAGTCAAAACCCCCCTCCCAAGCGATTACTAAGTGACTATACAAGTGGGCTCTTGTAACAATTAGTTATATACACAACTTGAATATAGATTTAGTGGTATAGCCATATAGGTGTGGGGATAGTTAGAGACTTAGAGCGTCAATTTGGCGAAGTGAATTAGAGGGAGGTGTAAACAGAAGATGAAATCATGAAAACTAACTTTTAAAAAAAGAAGAATAAAGGTCGCATATGGGTTCGGGGGGGGGGGGGTCCTATTTCTGCTAGAAAATGCCGCAATAAATTGTTCTCATTACTTCTTATCAGATGATAATGCAGCGTCAGCATTGTTAGATATCACTAGGTTACGGCTAATTTTTAGAGATTGAAGGCATTCTGACCCTTTGCTGGTGGTTGTCTTTGGTTCGTCTGATGCACTCCTGCATTTAATTGCTCATCAAGATCAGCTTGAGCAGTAGGGCTATCAGGAGTTGGTGGAGATTCATGTTGTGGCCCTAAACCAACATATTGTTGCACCACTAGAACAGAACTTGTTGCTGCAAAATCTGATGATGCCAACATGTCACCTATTGCTCCAAGTTCAGGACACTCACTCCAGTCTGTTAGACCTGCTGTTAGTGGTGATATCATGCCCTGCCCTCTTCCAACTATGTACAGATCGTGAACACTTTCGATTGCTCTTATGGAAGCCACAGTTTCCTCCCCATTATCTACAACCCTCTCCATGTAGGTGATTGAGTCGCTGTTGGCGGTCTTCGTTTTGAAGTCGTTGATGAACTCTTCATCCATTTGCTTCTCTTGTTCAGCATCAGTTATCACAGTTAGCACTCTAGGATCCCCTGGCTCACGACTTGGCTCCACAGATGTTGTTCTAGAAGCATCGTCACCTGGTATGAACCTCATTACAGTTACTGTGATGCTTGGGTGTTCTGACATTCTCAATGCATATGCAAGTGCCTCCCTATCATCAGGCCCACCAAAGAAGAGCACTGCTATGTTGTGTGACACCTGGTTTGCAGCCAAACGGGTTGACCCACTTAGCCCTCTGTCGACAAGGATTCCAACTGAGCAAGGGGCATTGGATTAAGATTCTGATTTATCATTCGGAAGGCTGGATTCGTTGATTCCATGCCCCCATCCACTGTTTGTTGCTTATGGAAGGGGATGATGATAAATGCCACTCGCTTTTCCTGTGCTAAGTGACAAATGTCTTCATGCATTGAGTTATAAGGGGAAATGGCTGTCAGGGGCTGGACCGAGACTGATCCAGCTTGAGCATGCTGCTCGTAATTTTCAAAGGCATTGATGATATGGTCTGACTGAGCTTGTGTTCTGTTGAGAGCAGGCCGACCTGACTTTCTGGTGTTGTGGACTATGAGCATTGCTGATGCTCGTCCTGTCAATTCTACTAGATGTAGCACATAGACACATATTGGAGATTTTCTTGACGGGTTGCTGGCTTCCAGGAGATTTATTATAGTCGGGACATTCCTTGGGGTGTGGATGCAAGTCAATACTTTCAGTTCAGCATCTGGTTTTGATTTTTGTATGGTTCTTCTCTTATATGCCACAGATCTTCTTGCTGGCCGGTAAATTGCGGTGACCAGGGGAGCAATCACACCAGTCATTATCAAAGCTGATATCACCATGATTGAAAATGATGCATCGTCTAATACCTGTGACAACATAATTAAAATCTCAGAAGTGCAAGACTAATCAACTGGTAAAGTTCATTTATCTTTGTTAATTATACCAGTATATTCAATATTGTCATTCATATCTGTTTGCTGCATATCTGTGCTGTTTGATATCTCCATATTTTATTTATATAGCAATGAAATGAGGAAATATACGAATCTAATGGCTTTCTGACCTTTTGGTCCTTGCCCACATTTAGGACAATCATTTCAACTAGACCCTTGGTGTTCATGAGCAAACCAAGGGTGATTCCTTCACGGATTGGCATGTTGTAGTAGTAGGCGACAGCAGCAGTGCCAGCAACCTTGCCAGAACAAGCCAGTACAATGACAGCCATGAGATTGCCCCAGACTTTGGGGCCGCCAACTTGACCAATGTCGGTCTTAAGACCACTGATTGCAAAAAACAGAGGAAGTAGAAGGCCTGATACGAAATCTTCGAGCTTTTCTATGAGGGTTACTCCCAAAGGTCCATTTGGGATGATAAGGCCGAAGACAAAGGCCCCAAATACAGAATGTGTTCCTATAGCATCAGTGATGAACCCTGAGATCATAACCCCTGTGAGGATAAGGCATATGTAAAAATCACTGAACGGCTCACCCTCAGGTGTGCGGCGGATCATCCACATGATGGTGGGTCTAACCAAGAAGATGCACACGACCACAAAGGCAGTGCTCGATAGAATCACCCAGAGGGAAGTGAGACTGGTTGAGTTGGTCTCGGCTAACGCGATGGCCAAGGCTAAGAGCACCCAAGCACAGATGTCATTGACAAGTGCTGATGACATGGCAATCCGCCCTAACTCTGTATTGATGAGCTTGAGCTCGGCAAGAACTCGAGCTAGCACAGGGAAGGCAGTGACAGCGAGAGCAACACCTAGGAAGAGCACAAAAGTTCCGTGGTGGGTGCTGTCATCTTTGTGTTGCATTAAGAGGGAGAAGGTGCATCCAATGACAAAGGGTAAGATCATTCCCCCAATTGCGATGCTGATCGCCTTCCTCCCAGTACGTTTGATAACTGCTAAATCCATCTCAACCCCAACCAGAAATAGGAAATACAAGAGGCCAATGTTCGCCATAGTTTCTAGCACCATCACACTTCTTAGAGGAAATATGGTGTTGGCAAAGCGTTCAAATCTCCCCAAGATTGAAGGTCCAAGTATAACACCTCCCTATTTGATTAATTTAGCATAAGCAAGCAACATATGTTAGCATACATCAAACCATGGTTTTGTTACACCAACACACACTATGCATAATGCACTAGAGATTAGTATATAAGTTGAGACATAAGTTTGAAATCGCGTAAACTTACCAATTATTCTATAGATTTTTTTTTATGTTGCATCAAATTATGTTATTGTTTTATGTAAAGCATGTGAAGGGTTGACAAAATAGTGGGGTTACTTTCAATGGAGAGGAAACTATTTCCTTTTTATAATCATCATTTGAAGATCAGAGCAAGCAGTACTGGCAAAATTGCAAAATTCTATTGAAAATTAGGAAGACATTTTCCATGCTATGTTTTAATTGATTTTGTTCTATGATACATCAATAAGACGGAGATATACCATTTCACAAATGCCCATCATTGATCAAATAATACGTTAATAAATCAACCCTATTGTGTTATTTTATAATTTTAAATCGTTTAATAATTTGTCTCCCCACACGACCCTTACAAGAGTTGTTCGATTATGAAAATGTACTTACAAGGATTTCAGCGATGACTCGGGGTTGGCGAAGTGGCTTGAGGATGAAAACAAGAACACGAGTAGTAACGACCACCATCGTTAATTGCAAAATGAAGAGTGGTAAGGAATAATCTAAGGGATTATCTCCTTGCCACACCCCATTTGTTGTTATCATTGTTGGTGCATAACATACTATAGGGCTAGACTCCAATGAATTTGTATTTGTTGCATTTGTACTTTCTGCCATTTTTGGTGCTTTTCTTTCTCCCTTGATTATATTTGGTGCTTTTCTTTCTCCCTTGATTATAACCCAATTATGGTGGTTAAATTGGTGCCCTCATGCTTCGAACCACCGCGCCAACACCTCGAATCGAATCAACAATAATGCCTTCTTTGTGTGCTAGAATTGAAGAATGAAGGTGGAGAGTTTTATTCTAGCTATTTTTTCATGTGAAAGCTTCTATTTTTATTGTTGGTAATTGCAATAAAAACTGGTTTCTTTTTTGATTGTTGGAAGAATGAAAGAAAATTAGGAGAAACAAGTAAAATTTAGCTTCTTTTGGTTGTCCATTCAATTTTTGTGCATATCTTTGTGGTTAGAATTTTTTTTGCTTAGATAGTGAAAATATGCTATTTTAAGGAAATTAAGATGATATCATGTAATGTTGTGAAGACTCTCCTATCTTTTAGGGAAATTGAAAATTTTGTTTTTTTTTTTCTTTTTCTTCAATTAGACAAAATTGTTCCAAGTGCTCGCATATTCAAACACTAGAATCTAGACTAGGGTTATATTAAGCCTTTTTACCTAGATTACATTATGAAATACTTTGTAATTGTACAATAACTTCTAGCATGGTATACAAGTATACAACCCCCTCCATTGAGAATTTATTTTCATGTATACATGTAAATAAATATTGAAAAGTTACCATACTATCTAATCATACAGAGAAATTTTATATAATTTACGAAATAGGTTGGATTTATTGTAGTAAAATTTTGTAAAAATCTCAAAAAATTAAATATTATGAAGGGTGAATAGAATATTGATTGCAATAATTATATTTTTTTTACTAGTGCAGGTGATAAAGCGTTAATATTTCTCTTAAAAAAATTAGTTGTATGGTGTGCAGTTGTGCACATATAAACGATACTCTTAACTTTGTATATATTTATTATTTTAACCAATGTAATAATTTTATATTTTACTATTTTGACATATTATAGTGTATTGAATCAAGTTGAGCTAATACCACCTCTCAGAAAAACTTTCACATATCCTCATAGCTCAAAATCCAAACCTCACTTAATAAAATTATGTTTCCCTTTTACAAAATTGTAAATCAAAGACAATTAACAAGTATAAACAATAAATCATAAATACAAATTTTGGATTATTAACTAAATTTTGTAGAACATGGTTAGGCTTAGGCACAAAGTGGTTAACAAAATAATTGATTGTATTTTTCGTTTAGTTAATTTAACAATCCATAAAACGCTGTTAAATTTCACCACCAAAAGTATATACTACCCGTGATCTGATAGAAACTGTAACTTGACATGATGATATGAAGGCAGATTGTAAGTCATGCGTTACTTTCCTCTTGCATTGCGTGGTTTTATGTTTTGGATAGAATTCTTTCAAAACTTGTTGGAGACAGACTAATGGCATTGCCAAGTGTTAAACAACTTTAAACTTAAACAATAAATTGTTATGAGTTTATGACATAAACACATGCAAGTATTATCCAATCGTTGCCTTCAGTTACGCATGCACATGCAAGCTAAGTAGTAGGCCAATAGTTATGCATGCATATATGTAGACATGCAATTCGTACAAGTGGCATTGCATATCCTTTTTTTTTTTTAAAAATAAAATAATTATTCTCTAGTTTTAAAGATACTCATATCATTGATCAGTACATATGGTAATATACAACTTATAAAAATACAGTTTAATATATTTAACAAGGTCGAATAAGTTTAGTTAAGTTCAGGTCCAATAAAGTAAAAATAAACTATATGTACGATAATCTAATTATGTATATGCATAAGATGAGTGTGTAAAATTTCATTTATCAAAGATGTATCATTGGTATATTTTGCTTCACACACTTTCATTTGGACACACAGCAACACTAACTTTGATAAAAGATGACACTAATATTGATGTATTTCGATCAATTACTGCAACATTTTATTTTCTTTAGCTTTGAAAGGATATACAAACTCTCACACTTTACAAGATTTGATCAAATGCGAAACACAAGTATACGACTATACACCACTTATCTAAATAGTTCATTTCTCTATATTTTTAAAATTGTTAAACAATTTCCTTAATTGGATATTAACATGCAATAATCCCATCAAAGTTGATTAATACTTTAAGATAAAGAGACTTACAAACACTATATTTAAGTAACATATACACAACATTATGTAATTTCACAAAATCTTACTTAGTACAAGTATGTTTTAATTTTACTCACTCTAGCTTAGTTTTGTAGGCGTGTTGCCTATTGATATTCAATACTTACAATCTTCTCTTTTGATTAATTTCACTTATTATCCACTACATAACACACGTCCATTTAAGATTTTCGATAATACACATGTTTTTAAACAACTTTCTCTTACCTACTTAATTAAGAAGTCATATCTTTATAATACAATAATCAAACTATAACATACGACTTATTTAGGCAAATAGCTAGCCAAAGACAACAATTTCTTCCCGTCAAAAAAAAAAATAAAAAAATAAATAATAATAAAAAAAAATCTTAATACTTATTTTAATAATTTTCAAATTCGTATAGTGTAGGCGGTAGGCCCCATGCTTGATAAAATAATTAATAGTTATTTGCCTATAAGTAGCAACTCAAATTTTGATGAATGTAGGGCCTGTTCTGTTCCGTTGAAATTCAGTTCAGTTCAGTTCAGTTCAGCTCAGTTCAGTTCAGCTCAGTTCAGTTCAGTTCAGTTCAGTTCAGTTCAGTTCAGTTCAGTTCAGTTCAGCTCAACTCTTAATTTATGTCTAATGATATTGCTAATGATATAAAGCCAAATTTCATTCTTTTAAGATCTTATTACAACGACAACAACAACAACAAAAATAATAATAATAAATAGTATATAATAATAATAATAATAATAATAATAATAATAATAATAATAATAATAATAATAATATTAACAATAATAATAATAACAATAATAATTGAAATAATAATAATAATAATAACAATAATAATTGAAATAATAATAATAATACTAACAATAATAATCAATAAATAATAATAATAATCATCAATAAATAATAATAATAACAATAATAATAATAATAATACTAATAATAATACTAATAATAATAATCAATAAATAATAATAATAATCATCAATAATTAATAATAATAATAATAACAATAATAATATTGATACAATTCATTGTTCAAATGGTTCTATTTTTTTGAAACATATTTCTAATGTTAATCTCATTGAGAAAATTAGAGTACTACACAACTTAAACTAATTTTCATAGTCAGTTAGTTCTTCGTCTTCAGTTAGTTCTTCGTCTTCTTCTTGTCCACCAAACTCCTCCATTACCTCGGCATTCCTCTGAACTGACTCCCATATCTGATCAGTTATTTCTTGTCGTACAATATCCATAGCTGCTTTTCTGTTAGGATCGTAAATAGTATATGTGTTTAAAATGTTTAGAGGTTTCAAGTTTTTAATATATTTTCAAAGATCAATAAATAATCAATAAATAATCAAAGATCACTAATCCGTAGTTAAAAATCACTAATTAATAAGTTCAGTTCAGTTAGCTCGGTTCAGTTCAGTTCAGTTCAGTTTAGTTCAGTTCAGTTCAGCTTGGTTCAGTTCAGTTCAGTTCAGTTCAGTTCAGCTGAGTTCAGTCAATCGGAACAGGCCCGTACTCAAATAAAAAGTAATATCCACAAACATCTCATCCAATTCATTCAACCAACAAAATGAAAATGTTTTTGGGTGTTCTCACTTTAGCCGTAGTCTTTTTAGTGGTAATTTCTCTACTCTTAAAATTATTCTTTAACAATACAAATTGTAAACTTTACTTTTAATTTGCACTATACAACATACATTACTCCGTATAATTCAAAATGTTATTAAAATAGTTACAATGTATATTTTCATAATATCGATCAACTTAAATAATTCTGTTCCACGCAGGTTGTGAATGCTGGAGAAGTCGACTTCCATAACAAGTCCGAGTTCAAAGAATCCGACTATGTGTTCTTCAACTACAACGACCTCAAGGTCGGGGCGAAAATGCCGATTTACTTTGGTGGTGCATTTGATGCTGAAATCCCTCGTTTTCTTCCTAAAGAAAAGGTCGATATGATCCCCTTCTCATCCAACCACCTCTCATTCATTCTTAACTATTTCGGTTTCCAACCCGAATCACCTCAAGCTAAAGCCATGGAATTCAGTCTCAAAAAATGTGAGGCTGAAATTCCCCACGCTCAAGGAGCCAAAAAATGTGTTACCTCCTTGGATTCTATGCTCGATTTCGTTCGCCAATCCTGTAAAACTAGTGCTACCGGTAAGGGTGATCAGTTAATTAATGACCTTAAGGTGTTGAGTACTAGTCCACTCCCGAAATCGGCCAAAGTATTCCAACCTTACACAATCATTGAACAACCTAAAAGAGTACCTAGCCCTAAAATGACCGCGTGTCACATGCTGACTTATCCTTACGCGTTGTACTATTGCCATAACCCTGACCCTGAAAACCGGGTTTACGAAATCAGTTTGGTGGGTGAAGATGGTACTCGTGTTAACGCGATTGCTAGTTGCCACATGAATTCAAATGCATTTGACGCTGACCTTGCCGTGTTCCGTATGTTTAACATTACACCCGGCTCTCCGGTTTGCCATTTCCTTTCTTCTGATGGTCTACTTTGGGTGCCTGCTAACCCTTCCTCAATCTAATAGTACGACTGCTGCTGCTGCTGCTGCGACTACTAGCTAGTACGAGTTGATTAATGAAGCAAGAAAGATGGTACTCCACTCTCATCGGAATAATAATAAGTCGATTTGTTAGTGTTGTTTGTTCTAGCTTGTTTTTAACTTTCTAATGGTTTAACTTGGTTTAAGAAGAGGATTTCCATACACTAGCAAGTGTAGCTAGTGTTTAATTTTTTTTTTTTTTTTTTTTTTTTTTTTTTTGAGAAAAAGCTAGTGTTTAATTGGGTACTAAGTTTATGTTTTTATTATCGATCAACCGTGTACTTAATCATCGATTAATAAAATCTTGTTTATGAACGTACTATGGGGTCATTTGGGTGTTATCTTTGGTTGGTTTGCATAATAATCGATTAACAAACATTGGGGAGTGGTGACTGGTTATATTTAGTTTTTTCAAAAATCAATGCATAAAAGTTAGGGTTATGCACGCAAATGTCCAATCTCCAATCATACATACACGAGAATATGGCTTACATCCTTAATACATTTGAATAAACAACTCTTTGTTTTCAATCAAGAAATAATTTTTCATAATTACTAACTACAAAGACTGCGGAATTTTTTTTTTTTAGTCGGTCCAAATGAGCCACAAAGACAATACAAAATATAAATGATGATGGAGGGATATGACTTGTAACTTAGGGGCCGTTTGGTTGGGGGTATTCAGGAAAGGGAATGGGAATCAACTGGCCCGATTCCCTTTGTTGATGTTTGTTAGCACTTTCTTTCATTCCCTTTACCCCCTCCATTCCCCAAATTCCTTCTAAGTTCATTCCCCACCCTCCCCTAGGTATTTCCATTCCATTCCCTAGCCACCCCAACACCACCATATCACCACCTTTACACCTACCAACACCACCGGAAACCAACCCACCTACATACCTGACCACCGCCGACCCTACCCCCGACCACCGCTGCCCCACCCCCCATCCTTGCCGCCCTCCCCTCCCCCGCAAAAACAACCACAACCCTCGCAAAAATAACCACCACCACCCACCCAGCCCTCCCTATCGCCGTTAAACCGCCGCCTAGCCCTCCCAAAGCCCCGCCCCGCCCCTTCCCGTCGCTGCCCTTCCCCTCTCCCCGCAAATCTGCCCCTCCCCCATAAAACGTCCCATAACCACCGCAAAACCCTAAAAACTCTTCTCCCTCCCCTTAAAATCGTCAGTCGCCTCTCCCACCACCCTCGAAACCCTAAATGCTAGGGTTACGAAGGTGGGGGAAGGGTTGTCGACGGTTTTTATGGTGAGGGAGAATGGTTTCTAGGGTTCATTCGTGGCTGAGGTAAGTTTTACGGGGCTGAGGGAGGATTTGCGAGGGGCGGGGACGGCCGGCGAAGGGAGGCGCACGGTGAGGGGTTTGGTGGCTGGAAACGGTGGAGAGTGAAAGTGTAGGTGGCTGTGTGGTGGTGGTGTGGTGGTGGGGCTCATTCTCTTTGTTGTAAAACAAACAGCATACACAATTTTTGGTAATTTCATTCCATTCCTTGTCTTTCCCTTTGTTCATTCCATTCCGATTACCCTGTGCGAACCAAACGACCCCTTATTGTATACAACTACATAAGTCCTTGATTTTAACTAATTAATGGGCCAAGCCGCCAAGACATTAAGGTGTTAAGGAAGCCAAGAATCTACCATTTTGTTCTACTTATAAACGATATAAATTAAAGCTAGCAAATAGTTTCATCACCATTTGTATTTTATATTGTCACCACATATATTTTGCGGAAAAGCATAGGAAAGGGAAAGCATTATAAATGAAATATAATTCAATTGTTATCAAAAAATTGTAACCCTGTCAAAAAAAAAAAAAAAAAAAAAAAAATTGTAACCAATGTAAAAGTTAGGCCCTGTTCTCTTCACCTTAAAAAAATAATATTAAGTAAAAATAATTTCAATTCAGTAAAAATAAGTTCAGTTCAGTAAAAATAATTTCAATTCAGTAAAAATTGTTAAATTCGGTTTTCTTAAAGAAGAATTATAATAGAAAATCAGTAAAAATAATTTCAGTTCAGCAATAATAATTTCAGTTCAGTAAAATTAATTTAAGTTCAGTAAAAATAATTTAAGTTCAGCAAATATAATTTTGTTTCAGTAAAAATAATTTCAGTTCAGCAAAAATAAGGTGAAGAGAACGGGGCCTTAATAAGTAATTGAAATTTAACATGTTAAAAATTTAAACTATTCCTTTGTAGTCAACAAAAAGTGTTGGAAAATTTGCAAACTGCAGCCATTTAAAGTTCATATTTTGCAAATTGCAGCCATTTAATTTTTTTTTTTTTTGCAAATTGCAGCCCAAAAGTTCGTATAAATTGTAAATTGCAGTCCGATTCAATTTTTTCATCGGTTTACATGTTGAAAAATCTTCAATAAAGGTCTTAGGGGTCATTTTAGCCTTTAGGGGCCCAAATTCAGCTCGGAATTAGCAAAAAAATAACGTAAGTATCTCATATTTACAGTTTCCCAAAAATTGATACATTTTTGTTACGCAAAACGAGATACTTGCGTTATTTTTTTTGCTAATTCCGAGCTCAACTCGGAACCCTAATGGCCCCTAAAACCTTAAACGAAGATTTTTCGACTTGTAAACCGATAAAAAAGTTGAATCGGACTGCAATTTACAATTTATATGAACTTTTGGGTTGCAATTTGCAAATTTTTTTTTAAATGGCTGTAATTTGCAAAATACGAATTTTAAATGCCTGCAATTTGCAAATTTTCCAAAAGTCTTACTTTGTTTTAATATGGATTTTTTTAACTTAAAAAATCACATCTTAATTTGATTTGGTTACATCCGCACCACATGAGTGGCGTGACCAAATAACCCGACCCAAATCCTCAAATTGATACATTGTTCTTTATCACCTACAAAGAGTACAAGTAGTCGAGTGCATCTTATTTTTGTATGACAATCCCTTGAACAGTTGAACCCAAACGCAAATGGTGGAGAATAATGGAACTCATTAATCTGAACTCCCCAATTACAACTACAACTTCCATTACTCGTTTCATTCAACCAACCCCAAAACAAAAACACCCCCCTTCAATTCTCAAACCCATTTTCCCTCTTAAAACCACCCTTCTCCGACAACCACTGCATAAAACCACCACCATCTCACCGCCACCGCCGCCGCCGTCGCCGCCTCAACATCAAAATAATCAAATTTGCAATAAAAATAACAGAATCTTTGATGTTCTACGCTTAATGGATGGTCTTGGAGTTGTTGTTACCCCAGATATTTATGCTTCTCTTGTTGTTGAATGTACCCAAAAGCGAGACGCCATTGAAGCAGCAGGAATTTATACCCACATGAAGAAAAATGCTGGGATTGTTAGGTTTTTAAAGGGTTCTTCTGGGTTGTGTTTGCTTAATCGAATTTTATTGATGCTTGTAAGCTGCGGTTGTTTTGATGTTGCACACCAACTGTTCGATGAAATGCCGCACAGAAATTTTATTTCTTTGGCTATTGTGATGGCTGCCCTTATTAATAATCATCTTTTTGAGGAAGCTTTGGAGTTGTTTGTGAATATGCATCGATATTTTGTTTATCAGGAGTTTGATTCGGGTTTGGAAATTGTTTTGGTTAGTTTTCTTAAGGCTTGTGTACATTTAAAGGAGGTTGATTTAGGGAAGATGGTTCATGGGTGGATGCTTAAAATGGGTTATGATAGAGGATTAGTGGTTGATACTGCTTTGGTTGAATTCTATGGAAAATCTGGGTGTTTAATGGAGGCTAATCATGTGTTCTTTGACCTTATTCGAGTGGTTGATCACCGCGATACTGTGCTTTGGACTGGTGTTATTGTTAACAATGGCCGCAAACAATGTTTTGGAGAGGTGATAAGACTTTTTCGGGTGATGGGCGAGGCCGGAGTTAGGATGAACGAGTATACATTTTCTAATGTTCTTAAGGCTTGTGGAAGAGTTGGTGATGGTGGATTGTTTGGACAACAAGTTCATGCTAATGCTATAAAACTCGGGTTGGACAGTTGTGTTTTTGTGATGTGTGCTCTTATTGACATGTATGGTAGATGTGGATTGTTGAATGATGCTAAGAGAGTTTTTGACAGTATGGATCACAGGAAACGAAACAATGCGTGTTGGAACGCTATGGTTACTGGTTTTATACACCATGGATCGTACATTGACGCCTTAAAGACCTTGTACGAAATGAAGGCTGCAGGTCTGAAACCACAGAAATCAGTAATGGATGAAGTCAGGCTTGCCTGTGGTAGTCTGAAGCTAGAAATAACATGATGAATACTAACAGGAACAGTTTTGTAAGGATGATAATATCAAACCCAGGTTACAGAACTGATCCTATGTGATATTGTAAGCAAGTTCTGCTAGAGATGTGTATTGATGGGTTTCGATTTGCTAATGGATGACTGAAACTTAACGAATGACACGATCTCTTGTTGTATGTTCGACCTGAGATATATACGGAAGCATTCATCTACGAAATTTGCTAGCCATTATTTGGTCTCCTGCATCAATTGTGCCCTGTCATGGTACTCATGGAAAACTGATAATCGGTCAACTTAGCAGCAAAGCTTGCATTGGGAGATTTTGCACTAGATCAGGTAATACATGTCGTTTCAACAGACCATTTAGTGTTTATATTACATGTTGTTTGCCTGAATTCGTGTACAAATTTGTACATATGACTATATGAGTATCATTTTGAACAGCTTGTTTATATGAGTATATTTCAGATGGTCTGTTATCTGTATATGTTATCAGTAGCACTGGCTTCTAGTTTATGAAAATCAGTTTGTTTATCTTTGATATGAACTCGATATCTGGTGACTAAAAACAGACACTTAGAGGACCCAATTAACACTAGCTACACTTGCTAGTTTATGGGAGTCCTTTACATGAGTACATGACTAAGTTAAAACATTAGAAAGTTAAAACAAGAACAAAACAACACTAACAGTTCGACTTTTCCTTACTCGATAGAGGGGATCCGACTACGATGAAAGTGGAGTACCAATCTTCTTGAATCATAAATCAACGCGCATTAGAAGTAGCAGTAGTTCAATCTAGAGCGAGGTTGGGTTAGCAGGAACCCAAAGTAGACCATCAGAAGAAAGGAAGTGGCAAACAGGGGAGCCTGGCTGAGTGTTAAACATACGGAAGACCATTAGGTTAGGGTCAAAGGCCTTAGAATTCATGTGGCAACTAGCAACAGCGTTAACACGAGTACCATCCTCACCCATCAAAGTAATTTCGTACACTCGGTTTTCAGGGTCAGGGTTATGGCAATAGTAGACGGCGTAGGGATAAGTCAGCATGTGACAAGCGGTCATTTTAGGACTAGGTACTCTTTTAGGTTGTTCAATGATGGTGTAAGGTTGGAATACTTTGGCGGATTTTGGGAGTGGACTTGTACTCAATACCTTAAGATCATCAAACAACTGACCACCATTACCGGTGTTACTAATTTTAAAGGTTTCACGAACAAAATCGATCATAGAGTCCAAAGAGGTAACACATTTTTTGGCTCCTTGGGCATCAGGGATTTCACCTTCACACTTTTTGAGACTGTATTCCATTGCTTTCGCTTGAGGAGACTCCGGCTGGAAGCCGAAATAGTTAAGAAGAAAGGGAAGTTTTTGTGAAGAGAAAGGGATCATATCAGCCTTTTCCTTAGGTAGAAAATTTGGGACTTCAGAATCAAATGCACCACCAAAGTAAATTGGCATTTTCGCGCCGACTCTGAGATCGTTGTAGTTGAAGAACACATAGTCTGCCTCGTTGAACTCAGACTTCTTGCTGAACTCAACATCTCTAGCGCTCACAACCTGCATGCATGCATTCATATATTAATATATGGTACGTAAATAATTAAAGTATACAGTATTTCCTTATAATATGTACAAATAACATTATATATTGCTCAACAATATATGACTAAAAGTTTGTAGATAGAGAAATTACCACCAAAAACAGAACGGCTGAACTGAGGAAACCCAAAAACATCTTCATCTTACTTGTTGATTTGATTGGGTGAGATGTTTGTGGATATTAGTTTTAGTTTTGAGTACATTCGTCAAAAACTTGAGTTGCTATTTATAAGCGGATAAGAATTAGTAATTTAATCAAGCATGGGGCCTACACTATAGGAATTGGGTAAAAAAGAAATAATACAAGTAGTACTTTGTAGATTTTTAACAAGTGCATGTTCTTAATAAATGTATACTCCGTACTTGGTAAGGCAATATTAAGGTTTAATTGGTCTATAAAATTTTAGTCTGTTTACTAATTTGATTTGATCCTTCTAAATTCTGAGTGTGTTATTGAGTGTAACTAGTAGTGTGTAGTCTAAAGAAGTTGATGCATTGAGTGTAATTAGTGTGTCCAACTAAAGTTGATGCATTGAGTGCAATTATGTTGCTCATTACCTCGCTAGATTAGTGCTTTTGAAGTAGAGCAAATTTAGGTTAATCATTGTTCATATAAGATTAATTACCCCTTACATGCTCTAAAATACTTTGACTTTGCATTAATAAAGCCCCAAGCTTTCCAAAAAAAAAAGGTGTGTCAAGTAAAGAGTGATTATTATAATTTCGTAGTGTGTTAGAAAACCTTTAAACAATCTTTGTTTAAGATTTGATTTTATGACCTTCATTTTACATATTATTCCATTTTTAAGATGAAACATTTTCATATTCGCACTATAATCCCTATTTTTTCGTAAGGAAAAATATAATTATTTGGGCCTTGTTTTATTCATTTTAATTTATATTTTTCACATTTTAATTTTTTTTAATTAACAATATAAACGGTTAAAGATATGCATTATTGAAGATTTGAAGTAGGTTTCAATTACTAAATCATGCAATATTTAATGGTATCCCTGTACAATTGCATATTAATAAATGGAAATATATAGACCTGAAAATTAAGTCCATAGCCTATTGGTTAAATCTTATCATCCTTAATTTTAATTTATTTGACAAACTTAATTGGTTCCTACTTTATTTCTAAAAAACAAAAATAAAACAATAGTATTAAAAAAAATAATAAGATAAGAAATGACAATTGTGCGTATTGCATGTCTATATATACAATGCATGCATAGCTATTAGCCTATTTATGCATGTGCATGCATAGCTCCGGAGAATGTTAAGGGCCAGGATCATCTAGCCATTGTTAAAGGCTAGATATATAATTCTTAGTTTATGGGTTAGATTAACACTTGGCATTTTCATTAGTCTGTTTTCAACAAGTAGTGAAAGAATCCTGTCTTTAAATAAAAATGAAAAAAGGATGCATTGCAAGAGAAATGATTGGGGGAATTGAAGTAACGCGTGACATTGTTGAATATCCCGGGGAATTTTTTCTGACATGATGAGTAACTACTACCTCCATTTTTAAACATTGTTTGCAATATTTGAGTTTGAAGGTGATTTTTAGAAGTGTTGTGGATAATGTATGAAAATGAATAATTTTATGTGTATCAATATATGTGTTTTTAGGGTCCGATTGACTAAACTGAACTGAATTTATTGAACAATGGAACTGAACTGAATAGAACTGAACTGTACTGAATTTATTGGAACATGCCCTTAATGAGAGTATTTTTAATAGTTTATAGGTGATAGAATAATAAAGGATTAATTGAGTAGTGAAAGGGATAAATAATTAAATATTTGTGAAGTGGCTTATTGGGAGGAAGAAACAATATGTAATATGTAGTGGTTTAAGTCATCAAATAGAAAGTGTTGCAAATATTCTAAACCGACAAAAAAGAAAGTGTTGTGAGTATTTAGAAATTGAGGTATACAATATTTTTACTTCATCTGTTCTTTTATCTTTGAACTTAATGCAATAATACATTCCAATTTTTTTTTTTTTTACAATTATTATTTAGCTTGAAAATGTGCAAAATGGTTAAAAAAAAAATAAGGATATAACTATAGAGAAGAATCTTTAAATCAACGAATCTAAGTCGGGTCATTCTCGGATTCAAGTCAGGTTATGTTCAAGTCTATAATTTACAGGTTACAATCAGGTCGAATTATTTCCAAGTCAGGTCATATTCGGATTCAACTAACTATAAATAGATAATTATCATTTTTATAAAGCTAATTATTTCCTTTGACTATAATATATATGACGATATACTAGGGAACTATTGTTTATAATTTAGGAAGATAATTATCTCCTTTGGCCATACAACAAATATATACTATATTTAACTCTTAAATTTGAGGATGATGCTCCTTTCTTTTGCTGGCCTGGACCGACTTGGTCTTCATATACAAAATGTTTTGATCAACAACAATAAGGTGGTCTAAATTGTATTTAAGGTGATTTGAAATCGGGTCAGGAACAATTTGGGTTGAATTTATGTCGGGTCAATCACAAGTCGTGTTAATTTCGAGTCAAGTTAGTAACAGATCGATTGAATTTTTGGGTCGGGTAAGTAATAAGTCTGGTAAAATTCGGGTCGGGTTGAATTTGGGTCAGGTCAATAACAAGTCGGGTTGATTTCGGGTCGGGTTTGTAACAGGTTGGGTTAAATTCGGGTCAGGTTAGAAACGGGTCGGGCTGAATATAGGTTAGGTTAGTAACAAGTCGAGTTAAATTCGGGTTTTGATTAAAACGGATTAGGACGGGTTAAAATGGGTTAGGGTAAATTTCAGTCCAAGTCAGGCTCGATGCAATTTAATTAAATTAGCCGTTCTAAAACGGTAAATTGCTGCAAGTTTTAAACTGGTAAATTGGTCATTTAACAGCAAAGTGGATGGTTCCACACACCCAATTGGACTCCCGTAGGGTATTAAGTACCATGGTAAACATTTCGGCAATTTTTTTTACGGGCAAAAAAAAATAAAAATAAAAAATCCAAAATTGAAGGCTAATATCCGCACGCTTTTTGAGAAATTTTGGAGGTTTAGGAGTCCGGTGTCGAAAAGTCTTGAAATTCTTGGTAATACATCCCGGGGTCATATAATGTCGTTTGGAACCATATATAATCATTATTTGTTGTCATAAATGTACGTGGTAGGCTATTAATGAAATCGGTGCAAGTTTTAAACCGATAAATTAGTCATTTAAAAGATGGATGGTTCCAAACACCCAATTGGACTCCCTGAGGGTATTAGAGACCATGGTAAACATTTCGGCAATTTTTATATCCGGGCGAAAAATAGTCAAAAAATTCGAAAATTGAAGGCTAATATCCACGCTTTTTGAGAAAATTCGAATGTTTCGGGGCCCAGTATTGAAAAGCATTGAGATTTTAGGTGATACATCTCAGGGTCATATAATGCCGTTTGGAACCATATATGATCATAATATGTTGTCATAAATGTTCGTGGTAGGCTTGAGTTAATGAAATCGGTGCAAGTTGTAAACCGGTAAATTGGTCGTTTAAAGGCAAATTGGATGGTTCCGCCTAGCCAATTGGATTCCCGGAGGGTATTAGTGACCATGGTAAAAATTTCGGCAATTTTTATTTCCGAGTGAATAAAAGTAAAAAAATTCCAAAATTGAAACACGATTTTTGAATTTTTTTTTGAAGTTTCGGGGCCGGTGTTGAAAAGACTTGAGATTTTAGGGGATATATCTCGGGGTCATATAATGCCGTTTGAAACCATATATGATCATTATATATTGTCATAAATGTTCGTGGTAGGCTTGAATTAATGAAATTGGTGCAAGTTGTAATTTGGTAAATTAGCCGTTTAAAGGCAAATTGGATGGTTCCAATCACCCAATTAGACTCCCAGAGGATATAAGGGACTATGGTAAACATTTCGGCAATTTTTATTCCTGGGCGAAAAAAAGTAAAAAAATTCCAAAATTGAAGGCTAATATCCACGTTTTTAAAGAAATTTTGGAGGTTTCGGGGCCCGGTGTCGAAAAGTCATTAGATTATAGGGTATACATCTTAGGATCATATAATGTCATTTGGAACCATATATGATCATTATATGTTGTCATAAATGTTTGTGGTAGACTTGAGTTAATGAAATCGGCGCAAGTTGTAAACCGGTAAATTGGTCATTTAAAGGCAAATTGGATGGTTATACCTACCCAATTGGACTCCCGGAGGGTATTAGACACCTTGGTGAACATTTCGGAAATTTTTATTTCCGGGCAAAAAAAAGTCAAAAAATTTTTGAGAATTTTTGGAGTAATCGGTTCAGGTGTCGAAAAGTCTTGAAATTCTAGGGAATACATCTTGGGGTCGGGTTAAAGTCGGGTTTTGACGGGTTAAAACAGGTTTGGGTCAATTTCGGTTCAAGTCAGGTTCGGTTCAGGTCAATAAATTACGTGTTACATTCGGGTCGGGTTATCTCCAGGCCAGTTCATATATGTTCGGGTTTGGGTATCACATACTCGGGTCAATTCGGGTCTAGGGTTGGTTTCAGGTCGACTCTGATCAGGGTTGGGTCACCATTTTTTTGGGTTCAGATAGGTCGGTTAATAATCGGATTTGAGTCGATATTTCGGGTCGGATCAACTTTTGACAGATCTAGTAATTACTTAAGATTTTATCAGATTCGACTTGGTTTATGCTTTCATAGTGTAATTTTTTTTTATTAATGTTAGTTATTTGGTTAAAGATATTTGAAATTTAAAGTTTTACAATGAAAAATTTCAAACTGATCATTCCAGGAAAATGGTGATTGGCGCGTGTAAAACGTTGCAACTAAGAGTGAACAAAGGAAATACAAAAAATATAAAACATAATAGCAACTAGCAAGTACATAAAACAAGATTTTATTAATCGATGATTAAGTACACGGTTGATCGATAATAAAAACATACATCAAAGGACCCAATTAAACACTAGCTACACTTGCTAGTTTCTAGGAATCCTCTTCATAATAGCCAAGTTAAGACATTAGAAAGTTAAAAACAAGAACAAAACAACACTAACAGATCGACTTATTCAATTCCGATTAGAGTGAAGTACCATCTTTCTTGCCTCATTAAATGAACTCGTACTAGTAGCCGCAGTACAATTAGACCGAGGACGGGTTAGCAGGCACCCAAAGTAGTCCATCAGAAGAAAGGAAATGGCACACTGGTGAACCAGGCTGTGTGTTAAACATACGGAACACGGCGAGATCAGCGTCAAATGCATTTGAATTCATGTGGCAACTAGCAATCGCATTAACACGAGTACCATCTTCACCCACCAAACTGATTTCGTAAACTCGGTTTTCAGGGTCAGGGTTATGGCAATAGTACACCGCGTAAGGATAAGTCAGCATGTGACACGCGGTCATTTTAGGACTAGGTACTCTTTTAGGTTGTTCAATGATTGTGTAAGGTTGAAATACTTTGGCCGATTTCGGGAGTGGACTAGTACTCAACACCTTAAGGTCATCAAATAATTGACCACCGTTGTTTGTAGAACTAGTTTTGAAGGTTTGGCGAACGAAATCGATCATAGAGTCTAAGGAGGTGACACATTTTTTGGCTCCTTTGGCGTCGGGGATTTCTCCCTCGCATTTTTTGAGACTGTATTCCATGGCCTTAGCTTGAGGTGATTCGGGTTGGAACCCGAAATAGTTAAGAAGGAATGGGAGTTTTTGGGATGAGAATGGGATCATTTCGGCTTTTTCCTTAGGAAGAAAATGTGGGATTTCGGTGTCGAATGCACCTCCGAAGTAAATTGGCATTTTTGCTCCGACCTTGAGGTCGTTGTAGTTGAAGAACACATAGTCGGATTCTTTGAACTCGGACTTCTTGGTGAAATCAACATCTCTAGCACTCACAACCTGCATGGAACGGAATTATAAAAAGTTGATAATATGAAAATATACCGCGACTAATCCAATAACATTTCAAATATAAATATTAGTATATGTAGGATGTATTAAATTATGTTGTAAATTCAAAATATGGACTTTTTCCTAAATTAAAGGAGGTTTTTTTTTTTTTTTTTTGTACATATAAATTAAATAAGACTTGCAATTTATATTGCTAAACAATTTAAGCTAGGAGTAGAGAAATTACCACCAAAAGGAGTACGGCTGAACTTAGGAAACCCAAAAACATCTTCATTTTGTTGGTTGATTGGATGAGATGTTTGTGGATGTTGCTTATGATTTGAGTACATTCGTCAAAAGCTTGGGTTTCTATTTATAAGAGGATAAGAAGTAAATATTTATTCAATTATGGGGCCTACACTATATGAATAAAAAATAAAAGAAAATAGGGGTAAGTAAATTTTAAAAGAGAGGATTTTAAGTCTATAATCTCTTCAATTTCTTTGGTTCATTCTAAATCATCTTAACAAAAGTTGCTGCAAAATTATTACCCCGTATGTCTGAATATGTTAGTGAAAAAATTGATTTTTTTTTTTTCCTAATCAAAATCAAAATAAGTTGAAGATCGAGAATAGGGTGTTAATTAATCATATCACACTGATTGATTTTTGTATTATTATTTTTAATTTTATCATGTACTCATACATTATACATTATGTAAGAGTGATTGAGAAATAGTTAGATTTTAATCATATAGCATATATATGTGTAATATAAGTTACTGTAGTAAAATTAGGTGTTCCTTGGATGTGTGTATCAATTTAAATACTTTCCCATCTCAAGGCATTAAGATGAATGAGGAGTTTAAGACTAAGGTTCTTTTCTCATACGTTTATTTTCAGTTTAGTTTAGCTTAGTTCAATTCAGTTCAGTTCAGCTTCTATTTTCCTTCTCTTATAAAATATTCATTTCATTTCAATTCAATTCAATTCAGTCAATGAGAACAGACCCTGACTCAAATCAGGATTCTCACATAAATCAAAATTCAATTCACACTATTTTTGAGATACTTTCTTTGTTTTTTTTTTTAGTTGACACCATTTGACTTTTACATTTATTCATTAACTGTACTTTGACTAACTTTTATGATTAATAGCTATGACAAAACATAGTCAAGTGAGATCTTGTTTGAATCGTCTCAATGTATATTTTATAAAAATACACTTTTTATAATTTTACAATATCGAGATATAGAGATATTAAACGTTAATATAGTGCATTGGAAGGCTGAAAAGAAAAATATGTCAACTAAAAAAACGGAGGTAGTATTTAGTACCGACACTTGTGAGAAACAAGACAAATTATTATTTAAGGATAGTTAGATATATAATTTAGTGAGAAGGGGTACATGATGGTGAAACTTATGTTAATGTCATCCTAGTTTTAAGGTTAATAGCGGAGCATCATTAAGGATTGTTAGACGAAGTTTGCTCCCTTTAATTTACTCCCTAAAATATGTTACGTTACACATATCTTGCACATGTATAATGTATAACATATATTGAACTACATAAATATGTGTATTCAAATTACTCCAAATCTCTTCACACATTAAGTAATTTGTTTCAGTTGTAAGTCTTTTTTTTAATGTTTTAAAATTTAGGATTTGATCCAATCTCATTGTGTCACGAAAATATTTTCCGTAGTTTCATTAGAGTGTAGAGTAGAGTATTTATACAAGTGATTAGGGCTCAAAAAATAGGCCCGTTAACTATACAATATAAACACTAATTATAGGCCCTAACACATTGAATTATTTTGAACATAACTCTGCCCTTTGGTCATAAAAGGCCAGTGGAATTTATCTACAATTTGATGTGTACCAATCAACCCCTCATTTTTTTTTACTCTTACCATTTAAGATAGTTGATTCTACTGACTTTATTACAATATATGTTATAGACTTCTGTGTTATATAGTCAATATCAAATTATATGGAATGTTGTTCGCTTTAAAAAAAATTAGGTTTTAATCTATTTTTTTTATAAAAAAAAAAATTAAAAAAAGAATAAAATTAAAAATAAAAATAAAAAACCATAAAACTAATGACAATTGTATGAATTGCATTTGTACTTATCTTTATGCATGCATAACTATTAGCCTATCAATATGCATGTGCATGAATAACAGTTTATACTGTGCTAAATTTATAGTTTGTTTAACACTTGGCATTGCAATTAGTCTGTTTTCAAAAAGTAATGTAATAAACTAATAACTCTATCCCAAGTTATTGAAAGAAAAAAAAACGGCAAATAACAAAGGAAGTATGACGTACACTTCCAATTCAAAGATGGTCTTATTTATCTAGTAAAGTAAAATTTTAAAATATGAAAACTACATTATTTATTAGTCCATTTTTGTTTTTGGATTTTATTAATTAATTTTATTTTATTTTTCTACCTGTTGTAACGAGACAAATAAAATGAAATAGTTATAGCTGGAATTTTTAGTTTTAGGTATAAAAGATAAAGTTGTTTATGGTAACATTGCTATTCATCATCTATATTACTATTCACATAATTTATGAATTTGACTCTCTTTTGTATTTCCTTACACTTAACTTTATTATAGTTTTGAGTTTTTGACAAACCTAATTTAATACTTTACCCTATTATCCCTCTTTCCTCATGATATTTAATTATACTTTTCCATTTTACCCTTTCTTATAATGTTCATTTTTTTATACACTCACTTTTTCACTCATAATCACCGACCACATTAACACATTGTCTCCATGGGTAGTATTTTGTAATATCAAGCTCTAATTAACGAAAATTTTCTTATTGTTAATTTGTTATTATATATATGGGGATTTTTCTATATGTCTAGCCACACCGTGTGGTCATGGTTCGTTACTCGAATTACTCAGTCAGATCAGGAGTTACTCGACCCCTCAAGTAACCCCTGATCAAGCAACCCCTCAATTAAAGTAACCTTGATCGAACCCCTCGAGTAACTCCTGACCAAACCCTCAAGTAACCCCTGACCGAACCTCTTAAATAATACCTGACTGAATAACTCGAATAACGCATGATCGAATAACTCGAGTAAATCCGGCCACACAGTGTGACCATCAACATATAAAAATTTGTAATTATGTATTATGATATTTTGATTGAATTAACAAAAGTAATTTAAGAAACATAGCACGTAAAATATTAAAAGAATTATTTAGAAAAACAGATAATCAATGACAATTGTACGTCTTGCATGTCTATATACTATGCATAACTATAAGCCTATTATTGTGCATGCGCATGTATAGCTATTGGAGGTTAAAAGATAAGATTGTTTGGATAAATTATTAACGGTCATGATTGTCTTGATATTGTTAAAAGGCTTGGGAACATATTTTAAGGAAATTGATGAAAAATGACCAATTGTACGTCTTGCATGTTGCATGCATGTCTTTGAGCATTCATGCATTGCAATTTGTGTTCTTAAATTTGGTTGGTTTAGGTTTAACACTTGGCATTTTTATAAGTCTATTTCCAACAAGTTTTGAAAGAAATCTATCCAAAAATAAAAGCATGCAATGCAAGAGAGAGATATAATTGAGGGAAGTAACGCATGTGATGTTCAACACTTTTCATTGGTCCCATATTTTTTTGAACATCTATTTGAGAAAAACAACAATTAAATGATTAGTAAACTACTCTTACCAATTCTCTTTGACGTTCATCTATCAATTGTCCAAGTTTAGGGTGTATATTACTCACATAATTTATACTTTTCTTAACATATACGTAGTATATATAATTATTACAACTTAATATCTTATTAAAACTAAAATTTAGCAACAAATTCTTAAATGAACCTGGTTCACACTAATTTATTGTGGACCACCAATATTAGAGACAATATGATTGTTTTGTTAATAAAAAAAAAGGTCACTATATCAACATAAGTTATAAGAGGTTAATTTTTTTAGGGTAATGTTATATGTAGCCCTAAGTGCTATATATAAGCATTAAATATACTCTTGGAAATTGCATAAAATTAGGAATTAATGACAAAAACACGCATATATCAGTGTTATTAGTGTTTATATTTTGATGATTTCTTAGCTTTTTACGATTTTCAAGTGTAAATTTAATACTTATATATAGCCTTAAGGGCTATATGTAACATTTTCCATTTTTTAATGAAATTTTGAGTATAATGGTAATATTATTATTAAAGACCACTATATTAAAATTAGGTCTATATTCAACATAATGTCGTACTTAAAGTTTATCATAACATTAAAGGTCACACAAGTTTTTAAAAAGGTTACCATGTTTAAAATAAGGCTATTACTATATTAAAATTAAGGGTCACTATGTTGAATATAATACCGGTTACGTGTGTATAAACTTTAGGTCCACAATAATATTATTGTAGACCAGGTCTACGCAAGATTTTTTGAAGTTTAGCTATAGAATGAACTTAAAATATATAACACTTATTAAAACTTAAATTTCAATGAATTTATCTTATCAAAATATTTTTGAACTTATTAACTTTATCTAAATTTACTCTAATGATTTAAGTGGAAGTAAGGTGACTAAAACAAATGTCAATTTTATAAATAAATCCAATTCAAAAAAAAGTTAGAGTAAAATTTTAAGTTAGAACTTATTTCAGTTTATGAGTAGACACATGTACTTGGAGATTTAAAAGAAAATTAGGACTCGATAATGTGTAAACAATTATCCAACCTTTGCCTAAACTATATACTAATATGTATGTACGATTGTACGAAAGTAGCATGATTAATTATTGATCGCACTACTCATTTTAATCTTTTTTGGTTTAATGATGTAACTTTCTTAAGATTTCTTGTAGCGTTTATAATTGAAATACATGTACGTAACATTAGTGCGTATGTACATAGTTTATTATAAACAAAACACCAGTATCATTTTAATCTTGATTAAATCTAATCATATCATATAACTAATGTATAAAGCTAAAATTTTAGCCAGGCGACGAGACAGCGACACTTGGCATTCCAACTTTTCGCCAAGTGTCGTGCCACGTAGGATAGAATTATATAGAATTCAATTTGTAGGATAAAAAAGGTAGTTTAGAAATTTATTTTCAATCAAATTTGGATAGAAAATATAAAGCTAAACTTTTAGCCAGGCGACGAGATAGCGACACTTAGCGTTCCAACTTTTCGCCAAGTGTCGTGCCACGTAGGATAGAATTATATAGAATTCAATTTGTAGGATAAAAAAGATAGTTTAGAATTTTTTTTTCAATCAAATTTGGATAGAATTTTAGGATAAAATTGTTAATTTAGAGTTTTATTTTTGATAAAGTACCAATATTTCATATGTACAAATTGAATTATAATTTTATTAAAAAAAATAGATTATTACTGTCATAAATTATCATATAAATTTATTTTTTGTATCATAATATTTTTTTTGGAGCAAAGGAATTAGTTCAAAATGTACCACATCCATGATTTATAATATATTCTAATCAATTAAAATAATATACTTCACAATCTAATATAATTTTATTACTGTGTGTAGACCTGTCAATCAGGTCGGGTCATGAGTCATTTCAGACAAGGTAAAAAAAAAAATTCACCAATATTATTATTATTTGTCATTACATGTCTACAAGTTTAAATCGTCACAAACACACGTCAATTCCTAACTAATTTTGTATCAATGATATGTTTTAAAATTTGACATATAGATTAAAATATATCTTTAAATTTAATAAACAATCCGGGCATCGCATGGGCACAAAACTAATATATATATATATATATATATATATATATATATATATATATATATATATATATATATATATATATATATATAAAGGGGAGTTTTTTCCCAAGTTTTTAGAGAGCCATGTAGGATTTAATTTTCTTAGCGCCACGTAGGATTATAAATTTAAGTTGTAGCCAATTAAATAAGAAATTATTAATTTCTTTTACAATTAAATAATTCAAATGCCACGTAAGCAAAATTGACGAATGGTATTTTAATGTTTAAATTAATTAAATACAAAATATTATCTTTTGAGATTAGGAATTTTATCTAATATTTTAAAACTAATATAATAACAATTTTAATCACATAAATATGAAAAATATTTTTTAAAAAAATACTAACAAACCGTGCATCGCACGAACTTCATCTAGTTTTATAAAAGTTGAATACTTACTGGACGCGTATGAAGCATAAACCACGGTCTTATTATCAATCATTTAAACTTATTTTTCTAAAATAATCTCACTAGAACCTTTTTTTTTTTGTATAAACGAGTATGTAACAAATTAATACTTCCTCCGTTCTATTTATATTACAACAATGGACTTTTTGCACTATTCATCACTCTTGTTTGACCATATAATATGAGTTATACGTTAAGCAAAATATAGTCAAGTGGGATCTTGTTGGATTCGTCTCATAAAATACTTTCACAATATCAACTTTTTATAATTTTTACTCTTACACAATTATAGATATTTAGCATATAAAAGGTGTTTCGGGATGCGTAATTTCCTCCTTGTTGCAATATTAACAGAACGGAGGAAGTAGAAGATAGCCTTAAAAGAAATCTTTAAAAAGATATATATATATATATATATATATATATATATATATATATATATATATATATATATATATATATATATATATATATATATATATAATATAATACACTGGTAGCTAAGGGCCTGTTCTCATTAACTGAACTTAACTGAACTGAACTGAACTGAAATGAAATGAAATTAATATTTTATAAGAGAAGAAAATTATGAGCTGAATTGAACTGAACTGAGCTGAACTGAATTGAACTGAACTGCATTTCAACGTAAGAGAACAGCTAGACCCTAAGTTTCAATAATATATAATACATGAAACTATAATACAATAACATATAATGTATGTTCCGGGACATCGCCCGGGGTAAACAATAATTTAAAATCAAATAACGAGTACTTACTTTGCATCAATTATTGGCTTTTAAATATATATTTTCTTAGTTTCAAATTAAAGTTTCATGTTTATATATAGATTTTTCACAATCTAGTTTAACAAGTCATTTTATAATTAACTTTTTGGGTGGGAAAGAGAATATTTAAAGTAAATACGTATTAGATAAATAATTTTTTTTTTTGTTGTTCTACCCGGTTCACCCTTTGGGCTAATCCGGATTCGGGGATCAGTTCTGGGTGGTTAGGTTCCAGTCCCCTCCCAATTGTTGTTGCGGGGGATCGAACACGGGTCCTCCCTACCAAGTGTAGTCCCAATCACCACTACACCAACAGCCAATTGGTGTATTAGATAAATAATTAAATGCCCTATATTTAGTATTTACTTTTGAACTTATCATAAAAGGATAGTAACTGTAATTTTTTTAATACTCCATTCGTCCTAGTGTAACTGAGACGTTGATGAACTTTTTTTCATTATTCATGTATTAACTTTGGTTATGAATTTTTACTACTCCCTCCGTGTTTTAATAAGTGTTACACATTGACCAAACACTCATACCAAGACATGACTTGACCATTGATTTATCTAATTATATGCTAGTAAAATCATAGAAAAATTTATAATATGAAAGTATACATTACAACGAAGAATCCAACAATGTGTTATACAATAATCTTTGATTTTAATATATTAGTAAATTAATCCAGTTAAAACCATTATGTGAATAGTAAAAAAAAAAAGTCAAACTGTAACGCTTATTAATAAAACACGGAGGGAATAACATAACAAAAACATATTTTGTCATAAATATGTTGTTAGATTGGTAATAATATAAAGTTTTATATTATAATTTTTTTCATTTTCATTAATATTTAATTACATATAAATAAGGTCAAACTAATAGATCAGCATATGTGTAAAGTTTGACCGTATCAATTTTCTTTTGGGATAAAGAGAGCAATTTATTATTTGGGTGGTTAAGTAGAGCCATAAAAGCCGGTGACAAGAATTACTGATCCCAGAATCCTCTGAAATTGAAAGGAAAACTCTAACCACATGAGATATTTAAATTTTAAAATGATGAAATATTAGTCTATATATAGCTCTTATGCAAGTGGCTTGGCTGGGGAACATACACAACAGTTGTTGGAGACATTTGACGAAAATGAAGCTATCTATTACTTCTACTCTTCTTCTGGCACTTCTATTGGTAAATCATTTATCTCCTCTTCTTTTAGCACTACAACTCTTTTTTTTTTTTTGGGTTAAATTTTACAGTACTTTTTTACATTTTATTCTTCTTCAGATATACTCGGTACATATTATTTGAGAACATATTTGGCTTAAATACCTTTCTTTCAACTATGAAGTATATAGGATTATTAGCTTCTTCTTTTTTTTTTTTTTTTTTTGACAAATAGGATCATTAGCTTCTTCTTGCAGTTAACTATGAAGTACTTCAATTCCTTCATTCTCCTAAATAAAAATTTATCCTTTTTACCATAATACGATTATCATTTATTTTGTTCATCTATACTTTATAAAAACAAAAAAAAAATTAAAAATAAAATAAAATAAAATAAAAATGTGGGATTTTTCAACTTTATTATATTTGTGTTGGTGTATACTTTCCAAATATTCAATATTTAATATTTTTACTTAATGATAAAATGAAATACTAAATGTTATTGTTGATGATAGATATTTCATATTCTCCACCAAATGACATGAATGAAATTTTTTAGTGTTTTTATTTTAAAAAATTAGGAATTACAATCCCAATAAAAAATGATTGTTATATTTTAGATTACTTTTGTATAAATTAAATTTGAGAAACACTAATTAGAAAATTAGTTACAACTAAAATGAGACAAAGGAAAACGTAGTATGTATATATGTCTTATAGTTTTACTCATTTATACGTACAGGTTGTCAATGTAGCTCATGGATGTAACGACGACGGCGGTGTTGGAGAGTACTGGGGAAAGAAAGCAATTGAAACACTTTCAGGCATAAAATCGAACGAGGGACGCCAAAACTCCGGCGAGTATTGGGGAAAGAAAGCAATTGAAGCCCTAGTAGGCTTAAAGTCTAACGATGTACACAAATTTAATTCAATTGTCAAAGACTTTAAGTTTAAGCCTAATCAATGGCAATATTTGGATACTAATCCTAAATTGGAAAATGGGGAAACAACAACGTATTTTGTTAAAGACTTTGTGCCTAAGCCTAACCATGTTCTACAATGGCACCATGGCGCGGCTAGTCATGATGATGATGAGGTAGCCCCAATATATTTTGTGAAAGATTTTGTGCCTAAGCCTAACCATGTCCTACAATGGCACCATGGTGCGGCTAGTCATGATGATGAGGTATCCACAGCCAAATATTTTGTGAGAGATTTCGAGCCTAAGATTAACCATGTTCTACAATGGCACCATGGGGCGGCTAACCCTACCAAGGATGTTTGGCCAACTATCAAATCTGTTGTGACCGGGTTCGAGTTCAACTAGCCAGACCGGCTAATGGTGTGGTATGCTAGATCAAGCCCCGTAGTTTATCTAGTGTGGCATAAGACTAATCTGACTATGAGTAAGCTAATTAAGTAAGTGTCTATTAATAAATAAAGGGGGTTTGTTTAGAGTCTATTTGATGTACTAATGTACTATTGTAGAATGAACGTTCATCAGTTATGCTTTGTTATGCCTAAGGATTAGTACTAAGTTGCTGTATGTATGTAACGTTTTTATTTTAGTCATGCAATGTTTGGTGTTGTTTCCAACTTATGGATTTCCTTTCAAGTATTTAAACCACAAAATAATCCAACTATATATGTATAATATAAACGCCAATACCAATTGACCGTTGGTGTAATGGTGATTGGGATTACACTTGGTAGGGAGGATCCATATTCGATCATCCGCAACAACAATTGGGAGGGAATTTGGAACCTAAAGACAAATTTTGATTTTTTTTTTTTTTTTTTTTTTTTTTTTTGAGAAAATAAAAGGCAATATCTAGTTTTTACTTTATACATGCTAAAATGAAGACATGAAGTTAATATCGATCATGATTATAATTTTCTTCGGCCAAAAAATAATATAAAAATATTATTCTTCTTCAACAATCAATTACAATAATAATGCGTTGTTAATCATTATTACAAAAAAGTAACCAAAAAAAAAAAAAATTCCTACTATAGTACTATGCATGTCTTAATGTTTCACATGACACAATTTTATTTTTGATTTACATCATTATTGGTAAAACAAAAGGACAAAGTATTCAATTGAAAATTAAAACAACGCAAACAAGTTTATTTAATTTATGTGTACAAAATACAAATCACGCTTAGAAAAATAAATGAACCATCCAAACAGACGAATAATTCATTGAGTAGAATTATTCATCCTATAATTCTCCCTTAAATCTTAGCATTAGGTACCCAAACTAGATCATTTGAAGGAAGGAAATGACAAACCGGAAAATCACCGGGCTTAAACCCTAAGATATGAAATGCGACGTGATTAGGGTCAAAATTAGAGGTGTTCATGTGACAAGTCACGATAGCATCCATCAAGGTTCCATCGTCGCCCCTTAATGAAACCTCGAACACACGGTTCTCAGGTTCCGGGTAATGACAATGAAAGACTGCATAAGGATAGGTCATCATATGACACGTAACCATTTTAGGACTTGTTGTGATTGTTTCACTATGGTATAATTTTGGACAAGTTTTGTAGATTTCGGGAGAGGACTAGTACTGAACACCTTAAGAGATTGATCATTTTTATCACTATTACTGTTACTGTTAAATGTTTCGTGAATAAAATCAAGCATAGACTCTAAGGAGGAAACACATTTTTTAGTTTCATGGTGCATTTTCATTCCACGCATCTTTAGCGTATTGTCCATGGCTCTAGCTTGAGGAGATCCTGGAGCAAAGCCGAAAACTCGTAGAAGAAAGGGTAGATCTAGGGATGAGAAAGGCATTAAATCGGCCTTTTCCTTGGGAAGAAAACGGGGGATTATTTGAGTAGGAAATGCACCTCCAAAGTAAATTGGGATGTTTAATCCAACCTTATTAAGGTTATTGTAGTGTATGAAGACTTGGTTGATGTCCTCCTTCACTTGATCAAGGGACTTCTCCATATTAGCATTCACCAACTACATGCATCATATCATGACCTCATCATTATTAGTATAAGAAGAAATTCATCAAAATAAATATGGTGTATTTCACAACAAAACACATTGATCAACTACTTATTATTGGTTGAAATTAAAAAGTATAGTGTTATATATATATGTGAGAAACACCGAACATAAAAATATTGATCGGCGTTCTCTATATAGAGTTTATATATATATATATATTTTTTTTTATATGAAACGATCATGCAAATAAATAAATCAACTATAATGTCATGTACACCGTATACTGTAAAAGTAACATATAAAGCTTACCATTGCCATTTGAAGGAACATATATAGGGCCGAACTCGATTTGAGAAGCATCTTGAAGTTTGTTGGTACCACTCAAGCTCTAAACAATGCTATTATGCTACACAAGCTTGGATAAGGAGTGTTATATATATGCTTCGTGTATATATGTATATTTATATACTCTGTATCATGAAATCAATTAATGCTCAATCAATCACTACTAAAAAAAAAAAATGTTAATTAGTGATTGTGTCAACAAAAAAAAATCTAATTACTGATTTGGTATTTGATTAGACTTTTTGAATAATTTTCTATCCTCTATTTGTAATTTGTAATGTCCTTATGTCACACTCAAACTGTATCGAGATAAGCATTACAAATATTACATTATGAGAAATAAAATCTATATAGGAGGTTCAACTACCATGGTCCATGGTTGGTTTAGTTAAGCTTGATGACTCAAATCCTCGGATCTTACAAAGGTACCGTGAAATCCATACGGAACTCTTGAAGGCAATTGAACGGACGCTTCAAGCTCTAAACTTTGTGCATTTACTATCAATAATTCCGAAGTGCATTTCTCTTCGTCATGAACAAATCCCATGACGTACCCATCATCTTCCGTATCTTTCAAAATAGTATTGTCGCGTGGTAAAAAGAAGGGTTCACCACCGAACTTTTCACCACCATACATAAACTTTTTTACCTCACCTGTGACCAAATCAACCTTGGCGAACCCGGAGACCTTAGGCCACGGCTCTGCGATCGCCAAGTAAGCGAACCGGGTTTTTCGCCCTAGTAAGTTCCGGTTCACCATACCAGCCTCAAGATTTATATGAATATGCTGTGTTAAGTCAATAATAGGTCGGCGAGTCGACTCACCCGTCCGTAGATTAAGCCGGATTTGGGAGAGCACAATCTTAAGACACTCGTCACAGTCGTTGAAAATCGAGTCGGGCGGAGTCATACATGATCCAATCACAACAATCTCCTCCGTTTCCGGCTCTTCCCAAGCATTCCAAAGGTGAAAACAAAATGTATGTGGTGAAGTAACCCATGTAATATCCGACACATGAGTAGCATCCTTACGCATAACACCAAAACGCGACGTTTTGTTCTTGTCGTACACAACGGGTGATCCTCCTGTGATCATCTCCTTCATCCTGAACACAACTTGTTGGTCAGGAATTACCACAAAGTTTGTTGTAATAGCGAAGTCATGCATCATGGTAGGCTCATTTAATGGGATATCAACGTGGGGTGATTTTTCGCCGTCTTGCGTGAACTTGAAGTACTTGAGATACGGCGCTTTTAAAACGTCGTAGCTAAGAGCAAACAACTCTTTTGTCTCAGGGTCGAGTTTAGGGTGAGCTATCATCGACGATGTTAGCTGACCCTGGAAATCAAACCGCCCTACCGTCTTAAGGTCACCCGAAGGGGTGACCCTAACTTGGTAGGGAATATCATCCTCGGACATAGCTAGTAACCGGTCATTAAAATAGACCAAACCAGCGTTAGCAACTCCCGTCCCATGTTCATTATCTAGCAAACCGAAAAGTCCTCGAGAGTAAAACAACACGAGTCTAGCAATCCCCGAATGTCCTTGAAGCTCACCAATGGCCTTCGGAAACACGGGTCGTCCAAGTTCTCGCTCTTGCGCTAGCCTGCTGGTTTCCGTAAACCGACAGGCGTAGCTAGCGACACCGTCGTGGATTGCTACTGCATGGACCATCCCATCACCATCGAACAAGTGATGTCCCGCGGTTGGTTCAAACAACGGGTTAGCACCGTTTCTTAAGTAAACACCGTCAATGCAACCCGGGATTTCACCGCTTACAGGGAGACCTTGTTTAACAGGCATCTCTGCTACAGGGGCGAAGTTCCCAGCTATTTGCACCTGGGGGTCGGACGTCTTTGGTAGTGGTTGAGACCGCTCGAGAGCGGTTTCAACCATGTCTAAGGCGGCCGCAGCCGCCTTCTGGAAGATGTTCCACTTCTCAACAGGTTCAGGCTTAGTATTAATAGAAATGGTGTTGTTATTTTTGTTTTTGTTGTTGTTGTCTTGTATTGTGGATTGTAGAGCACACTGAATTTTACTATTACTCCGCTTTCTCGATGGGCCGGAATTGAAGGCTAATTGGGCCTGAGAGGCCCAACTAGAGTTAGAAGTAGAAGGAGTTGTTCCTGCAGGATTCACCATTGTTTGCCTATCTTTACAAGATTATAATAACTTTATAAGGAAGCAAAGAGAAGAAAGAAAAAGGAAGTTTAATTTGTTTTGAGAGAGAGAGAAAAAAGCGAGAGTATTGAGGAGAGAGAAAGAGGAAGAAGGGGTATAAATAGAGAGAAAGAGGAAGTTTAATATGTATTACAAAAATCATTTACATTTTGGAGCGATTGATGTATACATACATACTTTCACTATGTATTCAAGAACTGATTAAAAGATGCACGTAAAGTATTAAAAAGAAATATTTAAATTAGAAAAACATATAAGCAATGACAATTGTACGTCTTGCATGTCTATATTGTGCATGCGCATGCATAGCTATTGGTGATTAAAAGATAGGATTATTTGGATGAATTATCAACGGTCATGATTGTCTTGATATTGTTAAAGGCTTGGGAATATATTTTCAGGAAATTGGTGAAAAATGACCAATTGTACGTCTTGCATGTCTTTGACCATTCATGCATGCATTACAATTCGTGCTTTTAAATTATGGTTAGATTATTTCCAACAAGTTTTGAAAGAATTCTATCCAAAACATAAAACCATGCAATGCAAGAGAGAGATTTAATTGAGGGAAGTAACGCATGTGATGTTCTAACATTTTCATTGCTCCCATATTAATTAGTTTGAACATCATCTATTTGAGAGAGATAATTTTCTTTGATGTTCATGTATATATTGTCGAGATAGTGTTTTCCTCACATAATTTATACTTTTAGAACATAATTATTAAAACTTAGGGTCTGTTCTAATTGACTGAACTGATCTGAACTAAACTGAACTGAATTTATTGGAGCTGAACTGAATATTTTATGAGAGAAGAAAATTAAGAACTTAAGTGAAAATAATTTGAAGAGAACACACCCTTAATATAATGACTTATTTAAACTATATATAGTTCAGCCGTAAAAATTTGAATAACTCTTATTAACTTTTATCTAATCGAAACTCCTTTTATTTTAATTTTGACGGACTAATCTAAAATTTTGAACTTTTTAAAAGTTATTAATATGTATTATTTGAATTTATATTTATAAAATAAGTGGAAGTAAGGTGAATAAAACAAATACCATTTTTATAAATAAAACCAGGACATATAGATTTTCGAGTTACAATTCATTTCAGCTTACAAGTAAACTCATGAAGCTAAGTACTTAGATATTTAAGAGAAAATTAGCTTAGGACTCGATGAGGTGTAAACACTACAATAACCAACCTTTGCCTATATACTACGTATGTACGAAGTAGTATGATTAATTATTAATTAATTGCACTCATTTTAATCTTTTGATGTTTAATCTTCTTCGAATGCAAGTTTAGCCTCAAGTCTTAAGACTTGGATGTGACATCATTTTTGGTGGTCCCCATTGAAAATGATGTCATCAAATTCTTGTTAAAACTCACTAAGATTTACACAAATTTATCACTTTAACCCTAAGACTTAAATATTTGACATATTATACGTAGAAAAGTGTAAAAAAAAAAAGATAATAAAAATAAAACTGAAGTGGGTGAAGCGGGTCTCAATCTCAAGTCTTAAGTTGAAACTCAACTTGAGACTTGCTTGAGATTTTTGAAGAAAATGAAAAAAGTCTTAAGCTAGACTTGTGGCTAAGATTTTAATTTCATACGATTTAATATCCTGTAAGATCTATAATTGAAATACATGTAACATTAGTATGTATGTATGTAGTTTATCATCATAAACAAAATCTTAGGGTTTGTTTTTCTCAGCTTATTTTCAGTTCAGTTCTTAATTATCTTCTCTAATAAAATATTCAGTTCAGTTAAGTTCAGCTCTGAGAAATTTAGTTTAGTTCAGTTCAGCTCAATTTAGTCAATCAGAACAGGCCCTTAATCTTGATTAAATTAAATTATATTAATGTTGAAAAATAGTACTAGATGCATATGAAGCCCATATTAAAACTCGGTCTTTTTTTATCAATTATTTGAGCTTATTTTTCTAGAATAATTTTACTAGAATTTTTTTCTTCAACTAAGTGAAAATAAGGGCCATATATATATTAGTTTATATATGTACGTAACAAATAGAAGATACCTTTTAAAGAAATATTTACAAGGAGACTTTTTGTGTGTGTATTACTACACGGGTCGCTAAGATTCGATGCTACACATTCGATGTCATTTTCCAAAACTTTGAAAAGCATAAAAATATAAGTTGGTTGACATTCACCCAATTTTTAATGTTGGGTATTTTGTGTTTACAAGGATCACAAAGAAAATTGCAAACGGAAAAATCTTTGAGGAGTAAACAGGATCACTTTCTCAAAAGTATAATTCCGACCCTATACTTTCCTAAAAGTAGTTACAACCGGGTATCACGGAAAATTACTCAAGATATATAACACAGGTCAATTGCAATCACAAGTAGGATGATTACAATACCATGTAAATAAGCTTTTGTAATTTGAAACGATAATCAATAAACTTGCATGCAAAGGTTTTTCAAGAAGAACATAATCGGTTCCTTGCATATGTTTCATCATGATCAATATGAACTATCATATTTATATCAAGAGTAATAAACTAAGAAAAACTGAACAATAACCGTCAAAATTATATTGCCTACGCTTACACCCACGCCCTGTCGGGAGGCCCTTCGCACTACCGGGCGAGAGAAGCCAAGCAACCCAGAAAAATTTAGGTGCTCTCTTGCCATAACCAGGCGACAATTGCCATGCCGGGCGGTGACATAATTTAATTTTCTTCACTCTCATGCCTTACCAGGCGAAGCTGCCGAGCGCGCCATAGGACGGACTACAGGGCGAGGAACACTTCTCTAAACCGATATATAAATTGCCCTTTTACTTGTTTAATTGAATTTCAACACCTTAACCTAAGAAGTTCAATCAAACACATGAATATTTGTCACCAATACTCTAAATAATTCAACATTTAATTCATTTAAGATGAAGATTATAAATAATCTAGCTCGTATGTACGTATTCTGTTTGATATACTTTGAGTGTAATTTAGTAAATATTGTATTGTCGTGTTTAGGTTGTAATGACACCTATATATATTGATTAATGAGAATGCTCCAACTAAGGAGAATTACACTATTCTACGATGTCACGGGTATTGCTTATTGACTTGATAAGTCATTTAATAATATTTTATTTACTTGATTTTCACTTATTCGAACTTAACTTAACTTATCTAAACTAATCTGAACTTATTAGGCCTTTTAAAGCTAATTTTAGTTATAATTTAAACTTGGGTAACCCTTATTAGAACTTGTTTTAAATTTTCTTAAACTGAACTTATCAAACCTAATTAAATAAGTTAAAATAAGGTGAATAGAACATGCCCTTAATTTGTGTAGCGGGCTATAGTAAACCATATTTTTAAAAAGATTTTTTTAATATTTTTTTTAGTTTTGCCAAGAATGCCAACTATAACGGCAAGTGATGACAATCAATCCTAGAATCTCCTTAAATCAAGAAGAAAACTCGCTCTAACCACTTGAACTATTTAAAATAATGAAAAATCAGTCTATATACAGCTCTTATGCAATTGGCTTGGTTTGGGGATCGGAACATACACAACAGTTGTTGGAGACATTAGACGAAAATGAAGCTATCGATCATTTCTACTCTTCTTCTGGCACTTCTATTCGTAAGCATTTATCTCCTCTTCTTTTAGATACAACTTTTTTGTTAAAATTTATTTTAATAATTTGCTCTTTTATTTTTAATCTTTAGGTTTGGTTACTCTGATTTACATTTCAAATACTCCGTATAAATAGTTTGATAACATATTCATTCGGCGTTAATACCTTTCTTTCAACAATAAAGTGTTAGATTATTAGCTTCTACTCGTAGTTAATTATAAAGTACTTCCTACATTCTCTTAAATATTTTATAACATTATCATTTTTTTTTTTTACTTTTACAAAAGAAAAAAACATAATCATATGTTTCAATTTTACTTATTGCAAAAAAATTATTAAATATTTAGTTTATGCATTATATATGATAGATATTAAGATATGTTCATATTCTCCACCAATTAGCATGCATGAAAAATGTTATTGTTTTATCTTAAAAAAAAACATCGAGGAATTAAAATTATATTGATTGCACATTGGTCAAACTTTTAAAAAGCCTTATTAAAATAAATAAAATAAAAAAAAAATAAATAAATAAAAACAACTTGATTGTTCGAATACAACAATATAATGCATGTTAAATGAGTGTTCATTCATTCTTTCATTCGTTTAACAGAGATTCTAACTAAAAGTGCTAATGTGTAATTTTTACTTTGTTGAATAATATATATTTTTAATCAGAGTATAAAGAGTTGATTTAGTACATTACACTTCTACCGTCTCATATCTTTTAGACGTCTTTAATTGACTTATAAATATTGATTTTGAGAAATGCAAATCAGAAAATTTGACAAGTAAAATGAGACAGAGGAAGACGTGTATAATACATACGTCTTATAGATTTACATATTTATATAGGTTGTCAATGTAGCTCATGGATGTGATGACGGTGTGGGAGAGTACTGGGAAAGAAAGCAATTGAAACCCTTTCAGGCATAAAGTCGAACGAGGGACGCCAAAACTCCGGCGAGTATTGGGGAAAGAAAGCAATTGAAGCCCTAGTAGGCTTAAAGTCTAACGATGTACACAAATTTAATTCTATTGTCAAAGATTTTGAGTTTAAGCCTAATCAATGACAATATTTGGATACTAATCCTAAATTGGAAAATGGGGAAACAACAACATATTTTGTTAAAGACTTTGTGCCTAAGCCTAACCATGTTCTACAATGGCACCATGGCGCGGCTAGTCATGATGATGATGAGGTAGCCCCAATATATTTTGTGAAAGACTCTGTGCCTAAGCCTAACCATGTCCTACAATGGCACCATGGTGCGGCTAGTCATGATGATGAGGTATCCACAGCCAAATATTTTGTGAGAGATTTCGAGCCTAAGATTAACCATGTTCTACAATGGCACCATGGCGCGGCTAATCCTACCAAGGATGTTTGGCCAACAATCAAATCTGTTGTGACCGGGTTCAAGTTCAACTAGCCAGACTGGCTAATGGTGTGGTATGCTAGATCAAGCCCCGTAATTAATCTAGTGTGGCATATATACTAATCTGACTATGAGTAAGCTAATTAAGTAAGTGTCTATTAATAAATAAAGGGGGTTTGTTTAGAGTCTATTTGATGTACTAATGTACTATATATTGTAGAATGAACGTTCATCAGTTACGCTTTGTTATGCCTAAGGATTAGTACTAAGTTGTTGTATGCATGTATGTAACGTTTTTATTTTTGTCATGCAATGTTTAATTTGGTGTTATTTCCAACTTATGGATTTCCTTTCAAGTATTTAAACCACAAAATTATCCAACTATATAAGTATAATATAAACGCCAATACCAATTGACCGTTGGTGTAGTGGTGATTTGGATTACACTTGGTAGAGGGACCCATATTCGATCCTCAGCAACAACAATTGGGAGAGTATCGGAACCTAAAGGCATTTTTTTTGAGAAAATAAAAGGCAATATTTAGTTTTTTTACTTTATATATGCTAAATTGAAGACATGAAGTTAATATTGATTGTGATTATGATTTTCCGCCAAAAAATAATACAAAAATAGTATTCTTCTTCAACAATCAATTGCAATAACAATGCGTTGTTAATCATTATTACAAAAAAGTAATCCAAAAAAAAAAAAAAAAAAACTATGCATGTCTTAATGTTTCACATGACACAATTTTATTTTTGATTTACATCATTATTGGTAAAACAAAAGGACAAAGTATTCAATTGAAAATTAAAACAACACAAACAAGTTTATTTAATTTATGTGTACAAAATACAAATCACGCTTAGAAATGTAAATGAACCATGCAAACAGACGAATAATTCATTAAGTAGAATTATTCATCCTTATTAGGTACCCAAACTAGATCATTTGAAGGAAGAAAATGACAAACCGGAAAATCCCCCGGCTTAAACCCTAAGATATGAAATGCAACATGATTAGGGTCAAAACTAGAGGTGTTCATGTGACAAGTCACGATAGCATCCATCAATGTTCCATCGTCGCCCCTTAATGAAACCTCGAACACACGGTTCTCAGGTTCCGGGTAATGACAATGAAAGACTGCATAAGGATAGGTCATCATATGACACGTAACCATTTTAGGACTTGGTACTTGTTGTGCTTGTTTCACTATGGTATAATTTTGGATAAGTTTTGTAGATTTCGGGAGAGGACTAGTACTTAACACCTTAAGAGATTGATCGTTTTTATCACTGTTACTGTTACTGTTACTATTAAATGTTTTGCCAATAAAATCAAGCATAGACTCTAAGGAGGAAACACATTTTTTAGTTTCATGGTGCATTTTCATTCCACACATCTTTAGCGTATTGTCCGTGGCTCTAGCTTGAGGAGATCCTGGAGCAAAGCCGAAAACTCGTAGAAGAAAGGGTAGATCTAGGGATGAGAAAGGCATTAAATTGGCCTTTTCCTTGGGAAGAAAACGGGGGATTTGTGAAGGAAATGCACCTCCAAAGTAAATTGGGATGTTTAATCCAACCTTATTAAGGTTATTGTAGTGTATGAAGACTTGGTTGATGTCCTCCTTCACTTGATCAAGGGACTTCTCCGTATTAGCATTCACCAACTACATGCATCAGATCATGACCTCATTGTTAATATAAGAAGAAATTCATCAAAACAAATATGGAGTATTTCACAACAAAACACATTGATCAACTACTTATTATTGGTTGAAATTAAAAAGTATAGTGTTATATATATATGTGAGAAACATCGAACATAAAACATTGATCAGCGTTCTCTATATAGAGTTTATATTTTTTTGAATATGATATATGATCATGCAAATAAATAAATAAACTACATATAAAGCTTACCATTGCCATTTGAAGGAACATATATAGGGCCAAACTCGATTTGAGAAGCATCTTGAAGTTTGTTTATACCACTCAAGCTCTGAACAATGCTATTATGCTACACAAGCTTAGTTTTGGATAAGGAGTGTTATATCTATGTTACTATATATATGTATGTACTCTGTAGGATGAAATCAATCAATGCTCAATCAATCAATACTAAAAAATAAAAAAATCTAATTTCTAATTTGGTATTTGATTAGACTTTTTGAATTTTCTATCCTGTATTTGTAATGCCCTTATGTCACACTCAATTCAAGCTGTATCGAGATAAGCATTACAAGTATTATATTATGAGAAATAAAATCTATATAGGAGGTTCAACTACCATGGTCCATGATTGGTTTAATTTTTTTGGAATTATCCAATTAGCGGATTAACATTCGTCATGAATAATTCAGGAACAAAGACATGTTTTGCACGAAAAGCATGTTCTTAGACAATGAAGTAAAATAATCTTGATTTAGTTAGGGTACTATGATTGCTTAATAATAGTACTTCATGACTGTTTAGCACGAGTGATGCTACACATACAATGGTTGTATGTGGACTACCACATATAATAACATTGTATGTATGCCACATCAAAAAGGGAGGAAAAAAATAAGAGGGAAAATTGGTGGGCTCCAAAATGCAAACCAATTAAAGACTGCCAACAATGGTTGTATGTGGGTGGCCCACATACAACCATTGTATGTGTAGTCTTTTCCGTTTAGCACTCCCTAATAATTGGTATGGATTAGCTATGTCGACACAATAAATATTAGGTCTGGTATGAATTTCCCTATTATTTGCAATTAGTAATGTCACCCTGCCTCATTCGGACTACATTGGGATAAGCATTATGATTAATGAAAAATAAAATCTATGTAGAACGGTCAATAACTACGTTACGACTCATAGTGGGTTTACTTAAATTACTCCCTCTGTTGTCCCTTAATTTTTTGCTCCATAAGAATAATGATTATTGGTTGGGAAGAGTTTATGAGATAGAAAAGTAGTGAGATCAACCTAAAGTAATCGGTGTAACTTGTGAAAGTAAATTTGAGGTCTCACATAACCATATATATATGGTATGGGGTGGGTCGGTGGCCGGGGGAGACTTAAAGGGAACGATCATAAAGTAAGTGGGGAAAATTAAACATTTAGGGACAAAAAGAGTAATCGGCATTATATATCCAATCAGCTGATCAACTTTCGTCATGAATAATTTAGGAACAATGACTTGTTTAGCATGAAAAGCATGTTCTAAGAACAATGAATTAAAATTATTTTGATTTGGGGTATTATGATTGCTTAATAATAATACTTCATGACTGTTTATCACTCTCTAATAATTGGTATGCATTATTAGGTATTAGGACTTTAGGAGCGAGTACAATGCAATATGCATATTACGGAGTATAAAACAATTGCATGATTAGGAATCAAATCCCATCACTTGAAAACTAAGACTAAGGTCCCGTTCTATTCACCTTATTTTTATTGAAACAAAATTATATTTGCTGAACTTAAATTATTTTTACTGATATGAAATTATTTTTGCTGAACTGAAATTATTTTTACTGATTTTTATTATAATTCTTCTTTAAGAAAACTGAATTTTACTGAAATGAACTTATTTTTACTGAACTGAAATTATTTTTACTGAACTGAAATTAATTTTACTGAACTGAACTTATTTTTACTGAAATGAAATTATTTTTACTTAATATTATTTTTTTTAAGGTGAAGAGAACAGGGCCTAAGTCAATGGATAGAGTTTTGGGATTAATCTTATACTCGGTCACATAAAAATCCTTTGGGCTTGAAGTATAGATGCAACATATGTCTATGTTATGAGATGAACTAATAATTATGGGGAAGTTATTAGAGACAAATTATGGAGTATTTTAGAGATTGCAAGCTTGCCATAATTTGTTACAAAACTTGCGATAATCTTGATCCCTACATAGTTCACAATCTTCACATGAATCATGAATTATATTATATACTACCTCCGTTACAGGTTATGTACAACGATTAGACATTTTCCCTCTCAACTTTATGTCAAATCGTTGCAAATAACCTGTAATGGAGGTAGTACCATTTTTTTTCCCTACAAAATGAAACAAATCACTTATCTTCTTACTAAGTAATTGAAGGTTTTCTATAAATAGCAAGTATATTAATAGCTGGAAATCATATACAGAATTAAGAAATCTAAGCATGGAATATTCAAAAATGAAATTCTTTCTCAGTTTTCTTCTTCTTGCACTATTCATGGTAAGCATCACTGCAAATTAATGCTTTTTTTTTTTTTTTTTTTTTTTTTTTAAGCCTTGTGACATTGTAACAATTATTAAATTGAATTCTTACTAATACATTAATTATAATATAGCTAGCCAAAACAACTGATGGACGGAAAGATACTATTGGAGATTATTGGGGAAAGAGAGGCATTGAACACCTCAAGTACAATCTCAACGATTTCTTAAAGGAAGAAGGAAAATCAGTTCCAAAAGACAGAGAAACAAGATATACTTCTTTCACAAAAGACTTTGAACCAAGGCCTAATCCGGCATCAGGGTGGCATGGTAAGACTATTTTAGAGTAAAGAATAAGGCAACAAATATATTTTTTGCTACAAGTAATTTGAACTAACAAATTACCACTATTTTTTTTTATTTAATTTTTTATTTTTATTTTTATTTTTATTTTTTTTGCATGGTATGTAATTAATATGTAGGAAAAGATGACATAGAAACAATATACACTTCTTTGGCAAAGGATTTCAAACCAAGGCCCAACCCAGCATTTTGGTGGCATGGTAAGATTTTTTGTTAAAAAAAAGGAAACAAAAGATAAAAAGATACCACTTCTATCAAACAATTCGAGTCAATTTCTAATTAACATTTTTTTTAATGGATATAATTTTTGTTGCAGGAAAAGATGCCATAGAAACAAAGTATACTTCATTTGGAAAAAATTTTGAACCAAAGCCTAACCCGACAATGGAAGGAAATCCCAAAGTTATTTGAGTTCAACTCGAACGAATGAATCGAATCAATTATGATATGATACAACTTATTCTTGAAATGTTCATGTGGAAATGTTCGATTTGGTTCTTTCGATATGTTATCTATGTATTTACTGAGCTTGTAACTTTACTTTGATGTTGAAGCTTGTGTGATTTAGTCTTTTTATTCTTTCGATTATAATTAATGAATAAGTAACTACCATAGTTGGTTGTTGTATTAAGCGGCTAGTTATTCGATTGGCCATGCCTTGCCTTTGTATTATGATCAAATGTTTATCTGAAATAAGTTTTAAGTTTAATGTATAAATATTATTCAATATAAAGGCCATGTTTGGTAAATGGTTTTTTGGTGGCTTTTTGGTTAGCTTTTGGCTTTTGGCTTTTTTATGAGGTTAGACAGTCAAAATATGTGTTTGGTAATTGGCTTTTAAGCCAGTGAAAAAACTGGCTTTTAAGCCAAAATGAAAAAGTTGCTTTGAGTAGCTTTTTTGTTGGCTTCTGGCTTGTTGGCCCACAAATTATCTAATAAGCAGCCAACCACCAACAATTAATTTACCAAACACTTTTATAAACAGTCAGCTTTAACAGCCAATTTCAAAAGCCATTATAAACAGCTAAACATACCAGCTGGTCAAACAAGTCAAGTGAACCAGCCAACAGACAACCGCCAACAGCCACTTGCCAAACAAGGCCAAAGTATTCTATATATCCAGCTTTACATCAAACACAACATATGAATAATGTAAAAGTTAATCCAACATAATACTTGTATACCCGACTATTTAAATTTATTTTTATTTTTTTATACCCCACAAATTATTAATTTGATAATCTAGAAATGAAATAATGAGTAGGTAGAGAAGTGAAGACTAGAGAAGGTGGCAAGAACAAGGAACAACTCAGTCACCATGTATATAGGCTTAAGCAGCTTAAGAATTAGAACCCACTTCGTTATTCCTACTCTCAACCATAAACCCAAATCCTCTATTTTCTCTCTCCTCAATTCTTCTTTTTCTTCAATGTCTTACCAAAAGGAGCTTGTTGCTGCCAAGAAAGCTGCTAGTCTTGCTGCCAAACTTTGCCAGGTTTTTTTCTCCTCCTTGATTGCTGTATACAATTCAAAATGATGCATTTCAATATTTATTTGAATACCCAGATTAGAACTGTCAGAATTTTTCTGGGATTGGGCTAAATTTTAGTGGGTACAATATTTATTGTGATAATTTTGGCTGAGATTGATTTTGGGGGTTTTTCATTTGATTGAATTTGAATGTAGATAGAATTTTTGTTGATAGATCTTGTATATATTCATAATTTGTTCTTTGTGCACTGAAAATTGTATGAAGTAGTGGAATTTCAGGGTGAAAGGATTTAGATTGTTGGATGAAATTCTGGGCTGATTGCAAAATCTGTGTATATGAAATTCAATGGAAATGTATACTTGCCCTGTTATTTGATTGCAAAATGTACTCTGGATCATATTTAGCTAGTCAATTGATAAAAATTCGACGGTTCACGGCACGGCCCGTATGATCAACCATTGGATTAGTTTGGTTTGTTATATAGTCTTGGGTACAATGTTTCCTATTGTTATACATGGCTTTCTGTAACAATGGCATCAAACTTTTGTTGAATCTTATGCTCCTATATTTTGGGACTATTTGCAGAAAGTACAAAAATCATTGTTGCAATCTGATGTTCAATCAAAACTGGACAAGAGCCCTGTAACAGTTGCAGATTATGGTTTGTAGTATTACCTTTCTATGTATATCTAATGTCTTAGATAATGCCGATATCTGCTCATATTTTGCTTTATGGTATCGCTAATCAAAAATGGGTTTCTTATAGCCTGTGATTTATACTTGCCATTAGTATAAGCTATATGCCTATATGGTTGAAAAATGTTGAGCACGTATTACATTAGCATTTGGTACCACTTTCAAAGGGCTGCACACTTTCAATGTGAATGTTGAGATGGGAAAATTCAGTAACTTTTTTGCGTGAAAACTTCCCTCACTCCGACTCAATATGATACCTAACCTCATTTATTCATAAAAGCACCATTACACTTAGGGGGCGTTTGGTATAGTAATTTTAGATGTAGGAAACGGAGTCGATTAAGTGTTTTCATTTCTAGTTGTTTGGTATAGGATTAAGTAACAAATACCGTTTCTGGAGGGTAGCAAAATTTCCCAATTTGTTACCCTTGACAAACTAGTGGAAACAAAATACGTTTCCTTACTCAATCACAATCAACACAAATTGTTTCCATTCCATTTGAATACCAAACATATAGTAAAGGTAATGTTTATCACTACCCTTTCCCCTATTTATTTAAATCCTTTCCATTTATGGTGTTTACACCAAACACCCCCTTAGGTTATTAACCAGACCAAATCTTACAATACCTTTAGAAACTGTAGGCTTTTTTTTCCACAGCCTGTGAACCTTTTTGGTTTATAAATCTTCATGTAACATAGCTTGAGGGAAATCTTCCTGGAATTTACCGGGGTCCGTGGATTGTGCAAGCTTGAAATGCTATCCATGTGGTGCTTGAAGTCATTTCCATCTGTCACTAAGGCTGGGTTGTTATTGTAGATTTGGGTTATTCTGGGCGGTTTGTCTTAGTAATGAGTGATTTTTGTCAATTAATTGTTCTTTCAATGGCAAGCAATGGCTCCAAAAAGCATGGCAAGCAAGATAAATGGGACTTTTGTCAGCAAATTAGGGCTCACTAGACTCATTACATAGGTGCAAATTTATGACTAATAGTGTACTCCTTGTGTGTATTTACCAGGTTCACAAGCTGTTGTTAGTTTTGTTCTTGAACATGAACTTTCTGCAGAACCATTTTCTTTGGTGGCCGAGGAGGTAAAATGTTGGTGGTCCTTAAAGGTTACACTTTTCTGTTTACTTTGGTGAATTTACATTACAACTTTTGAATATTTTAGGACTCTGGGGACCTGAGAGAGGATGGTGCACAAGATACTTTAGAGCGTATCAGAGTGCTTGTAAATGATACTATTGCCAGTGAGAGTACATACAGTGTTTCACCTTTGTCAGCTGATGGTGTGCTTGCTGCTATCGATAGTGGCAGATCTGAAGGTGGTGCTGTAGGTCGGCACTGGGTTTTGGACCCTATAGATGGTACTAAAGGGTATGTTATTGAGAAAATTAGTAGAACACTAAGTTTTAGTTTTTATCCTCCTGATATACAGTGAACGAGTCAAACTTCATCTGTCTATGATTAGTTGATCCCTGTTTTTTCTTTTAAAGAATTATTGATTTTGCAAATAAGTCATCTTTGATGAATGCATACATCTCTTAGTTTAAACTGCCTATTTTGTTCTGTTTTTCCTGATTTTGGTACATCTAAGCTAAGATTGCATTATACCAGGTTTGTGAGGGGGGATCAGTATGCAATAGCATTAGCATTGCTAGATCAAGGAAGAGTAGTCCTTGGGGTCTTGGCTTGCCCAAATCTTCCTTTAGCACCTCTTGGTGTGCAGAGCTCTGCCGGTCAAACTGGCTGTCTTTTCTCAGCTGTCCTTGGTGAAGGAACCTATATGGAATCACTTGATGGTTCTTCCCCAGTCAAAGTGTGCTCTTAATCTGATTGCAAATGTACTGTACATCTATTCCACTGATATCAGTACAGAATCTCATTCTTTTTTCTTTTTTTTTTCTATATCCTTTGGTTTCAACTATCACAGGTAAATGTCAGCCCTACAGAAAATTCTGAAGAGGCATCATTCTTTGAATCATATGAAGCAGCTCATTCCTCCTTTGATCTGAGTAGCTCCATAGCAAAAGTATGATTTGGTATTCACTACTTACATTCTTTAGAAAATTTGTTGTACATTGAAAAGCTGCTTAATCATCAAAATATTTTGACAGAAACTTGGTGTCAAAGCGCCTCCAGTTAGGATTGATAGCCAAGCAAAGTATGGTGCTTTGAGCAGAGGTGATGGGGCTATATATTTGCGTTTCCCGAAAGCAGGTTATCGTGAAAAGATATGGGACCATGCCGCTGGGTCTATTGTCGTTACAGGTAAAGCGACATAATTTGCCCATAGTTGGTTTTTTCCCCCTCTTCTTTCTTCAAATGTTTCCTGAACTCTAGGCTTCTGTTTTTTTTTTTTTTTTTTTTTTTTTTTTGGGGGGGGGGGGATATGGTGGGTATTGCAGAAGCTGGAGGTATCGTTTCAGACGCTGCAGGAAACCCATTAGATTTTTCGAAAGGGAAGTATCTTGACCTGTACAAAGGCATAATAGCTTGCAACCAGAAGCTAATGCCAGCCCTTCTGAAGGCAATTCAACAGTCCATAGAGGAGAAGGCTGCATCCTTGTAGTGCTGCTTTCTCTAATGTAACAATAGTGTTTATCTTCAATTTGATGCCCCTTTCTATTTTACATAACGATTAATGTCAGTTTGACATACTGTAAAACAACGTACTAGAGTTTTTGGGGAAGATCGTAGATGAGAAACTGAAGCATTTATAAAAATTAATAAAATCTTGGTCTATTTTTTTGTTTGCACAATTTTTATGTATTGATTGACTGGTCTAGGCTACGTAGTTTAGTTGGTTTTTTTTTCTTTTTTTTTTACCTGCTCTTACTCAGACAGCCACCAAAAGCAAATATCGGCTTTAAGTATACATATTAATCTCTATACCAAAATAGCATTAAATACATAACCATTATTCCTGATAAATTTTTATGTACATTGGCACAACTATTAGCACATATCTTGATGTGCTAAAGAATCAAGTTAATCAACTATACAGGAATATTTGTTGGATAATCTTTCCTGTGTTCTGTAATGGTCTTCCTTAACAATCTTTCTTGCTCCTGGAGATTTGGGGGGAGAACATCATAGACATCAGTAAAAAGATCGGCTACTGGTGGTTTATCAAGGTTCTCTGCAACTTGAATAGCTTGCAAGAGCTGTAACATAAAAAAACAGCAGTCAAACAGCTGAATCAAAGTTTAACTTGTAATCATAATTAATAAGTTCAAAACTAGAATACACTTATTTAAATTTTAAAAGCTTAGCTATGGAGTATTTCAGAATAACTAGGAACTCTTTCATAATGTAGCAGTTATTACCTGTTTTCGGACACTGCTTCTCAACTCTAAATCTCTATGATCGTTCCACCACCCATTGCCATCAATCCATTTTCTAAATCTAGGTACTGGGTCTCGAGTTTTTCTCCACCGTTCAATTTCCTCAAGTGGACGGTACTTTGTAGAATCATCAGAAGTAGAGTGATGCCCTGCTCTATATGTTAATGCCTACAATAACAGATTTATTTTTTTATTAGCTCAACTTTTCCTAAAACACAGAACAAAGATCAGCAATAACCTTTACTCACCTCAATCAAGATAGGTCTTTTTTCACTAATGGCAATTCTTCGGGCTTCGTGCACTGCATTGTAAATAGCAAGAGCATCATTGCCATCAACTCGGATGCTTTCAATTCCATAAGCCTGCCCTCGGACAACCACTCCGTCACCTGTAAAAGGTAAAAAGAAATTAAGTGCTGAAAATGTAAGTAGTGGAAAACAGTATCATAGTCGATACACACCTCTTAGCTGGTCAGAAATTGGGGTGCTAATTGCCCAACCATTGTTGCGGCAGAAAAATATGACCGGAGCCTCTAGGACTGCTGCAAAGTTCAAAGCAGCATGGAAATCTCCCTGAAATGAGTTAGGCCATTACACAAAGTCAAGGCTTTTTATTCTCAAGAACCATAAGTAGCAAAATTGTAATCACTGACAGACGATCAGAAGCTTTTTTCAGGCCAGCAAAGTGCAGAGGCTAGTATAAACTTATAGTTATACTTACTGTGCTGGTGCCACCATCTCCAAAATAAGTAATTGTACATGCATTTTTGTTGTCCATTTTCAAAGAATAAGCAGCACCGACTGCATGGAGTAGTTGCGTACTGAAAACGAAACAAACACAGAAGGAATTTGCGAGCTGAGATACATTTATATAAAGGCTAATGTACATCAGACAGAATGAAAGAACAACAGGCTGTCAAAAACTAAAAATCTTACGCGACAGTTGAGGATACTGTAACGTAATTCAGCTTGTTTGAACCATAATGTATAGGCATCTGCCTGCCCTTTCCATTATCAGCTTTGTTACCGAAACATTGATTAGCAAATTCTTGCAGGGTGAAACCTCGCCATAACAGAAGACCTGGCTCCCTATACTGCCAAATTTGAATCCAGGTAAATTAAGACTAAACTTTCTTGCACATACACGTTGAACTCGAGTAATTTTCAGAATCATCAGTTATATTCAGTAAGCTACCTGAGGGAATATAACATCTTCTGCACTGAGAGCAGCTGCTGAGGCGATATTGATGGCTTCTTCTCCCATAGTAGTGAGATAGAATGAGATTCTTCCTTGCCTTTGTGCTTCATAGAATATAGTATCCATCACTTGTAAGGCAACCATATTTTCATACATCTTGACAGCAAGTACCTCGCCGACCTGATATACAATCAACTAATCAGTAAGACTGAGTAACAAATTTCCTGCAAGCTCCAAGACCGCGACAAGTTTTCAAACACTTGATCTTACCTGCATAGGTGGGTTTTTCAAAAGCTCGCCATCATCACCAAGGACCCTATAGCATTCGACCCTACGACCATTAGTTTCCGAGATGAACCTCATTTGAGAGGTAATTCCAACCTTGCCACCAGGAAAATCTAAGTCCTGTCATTATAATATGACTCAAGTTAGAGCCATTCTTCAAATGATCAACTTCAAGGATGGAAAAGGATGGTTATGCTTGAAAAATCGCGCTATAATTGTCATATTTGATCAAATAAGAGTATACGACTCGAAACCACAACATTAATTAGCAGCATTACTTAAGACATTGCTTTAGACAATGCTTTCATGCCTAGTCAATTTTACAATCAAGCATTATATTACATGATTTTTTTTCCCAAGGGGGTTAAAAGTTGTAACCTTTGTTTACCACCACGACGTGTAAGATTAATTTAGTCACGTACCTATGTTCATTGGACTTGGGTATGGCCGTATGGGTACATATTCAAGTGTCGGACATACAATTTTAGACACGGGTACGGGAACATGACAAAATCATTATAATAGTAAGCTTTAGAAGTTAGAACACCAACCCTTGAAGATCACTGGGAATAAAAAAGTGTTCTGAATTCTGATTTATATTTGTTAGCAAAAAACCCCCAAAAAAACAGGTAATTGGGTTCGTTTGGCATTGCTGTGGTTTTCTGTTTTTTGGTTTTTTGTTTTTTAAAAGTGTTTTATATATGTCACATAATGAATCAAAAAATATATAGACTTATTAAAATCACGATAATTTTGAAAACTGACAACAGAAAAGTGGAAACACTTTTTCTTGTTTCCTGTTTTTGGTTTTCAAAAAAAACAGAAAACTGAAAACAAAAAATAATGCTAAACAGGCCCTAATTATTTTAAAGTTTTTTCTATACCCCTCGTTGAATTATAAAGTATATATAAATAAGAAAAATACTATGTCATATAATCAACCATATAATTAAATAAATTAAATTAACAAGGTTACAACAATTAAACTCAAAAACAGAGTAATGCATGCATAAAATTAAGCAAATAAAAAGACTAACCTGTTCATCATCATCATCTGAAGTAAAATTAATTTGTTTCTGGGCTATTGTGGATTCAAAACGACGAGAAATAAAATTTGGATTAACAAGAAGAATTTTTGATGAGTTGGGGTAATTAAGCATACTAATTGAACCCAAATTTGATCTTAATTTGTTAATTAGAGCTCTTGATCTTGTTAATGATGATGCCATTGATAATATCTAAAAGGGGAAAAAATTGTGGAAGAAAATTGTAAAAGAGGATTATTTTGAAAATTGAGGATTATTAAGTAGTACGAAGACAATTTGGAGATGATGAGTAGGAAAGATTGACACTTATGTTTGCGTGTTTGTTCATATCCTTTTAAACCAACTAACATTTGCCACTTTGGCAGTCTATTTAACGTTTATATAGAGGTGATTATGGGTCGGGTTAAAAGGTGAAATATTTCGGGCTAAGATTCCGGCTATGAATCACATCACTAGACACGTAAATTGGATCGAGTTAGATTGGACCTTTTTGAATTAGGTTGAGTTGAATCAGTCGGGTCAGATTTTAAGTCGTGTAGTAGTTCCTTATCTTAAGGATTGTCCAATCCAAATTCATATTTTAAAATTTCGGGCTGGGACAGGCCCGACCCGATCGAGCCATTAAATCTAATTAAAAGCGTACGGTACAGAGTGTACACATCAAATTAACTTGATAAAAACGTTTATTTGTTGTTGAAGTATATTTTAATATGCCAAATTTATGGGTTGGATTTGGAATTTGGATGATCTTATAAAAAGATTGATTAAATTGAGCACGATTATAGAGATTGGATTATATTTGTATTTAATTTGAATGGTTGACCACGATCAAATGATTTCATACGTGAAACCACCATATCATGAAGATTGTTTTGAATTATATTATTCTGTGACTACGTCCATGATATAATCGATTATATATTCTGTTAAAAATATTTTTGCTATTGTTTTGTCTCGATTAACATAATCCATTCACAAGTCACCAAAATCTTTAATAATTTAAGGGGGGAAAAAAAAACATTTAAAAAAAAAAAAAGTAAGAGAGTATCATTTTTAAGATCTACATTTATAATATGATGGGTGCCCATTTTTTTTGGATATTGATAATATAGACATAGAATTATAGAAATGATTTATTCCATACGATTACATAACATTTTTGGTATAGTATCCTTACCATCATGAATATAATGAATAATGATCTTCTATTGACCAAATTTGAATTTGCTTACGTATTATTAGTGTAGAAACAATCACCTTATGCGAATTTAATTTACAATTTATGATCGGGAATTTGAGATTGAGTTAGTTGGATTATGTTTGATTAAAGCCTGCATCACAGGCATCTAAATACATGTAATATAGGTGGGAGGATATATGCATATCTTGATGCCTTTGATGGCCATTTTCAATCGACAAACAAGATAGATGCACCTTTACGCCTGTATTATTGTTGTAGTTTTTTTCTCTTTCACCGGTCCAATTCCTATAAGGGAATATGGACGTTGTTATAGGCTTACTCAAAAAGTTAGAGGCCCAACAGTGGTAAGCCATTTGAGTACCCAAACATACAACTTAAAATCAAACCTATTCTACTAGTTGATTTGTTTAAATTGAAGCTCATATAAATTTAACATCATCCTTCTTTAAGTAATGAAATTATGGCTGATTTGTTGAAATCAATTTAAACTAACCTAACACTTAGGGCCTGTTCTCATATGTTGAAGTTCAGTTCAGTTCAGCAGCTCAGCTCATTTCAGTTCAGTTCAGCTCAGTTCAGTTCAGCTCCTAATTTCCTTCTCTTATAAAATATTCAGTTCAGTTTAGTTCAGTTCAGCTCAGCTCAGTTCAGTTCAATCCAGCCGAGTTCAATCAATGAGAACAAACCCTTAGTTAATCCAACCTCTTCCTCTACATAAGTGATATATACTATGTTGTGATGGTTCAAAGCTTCATCTTAGGTTGCCATTAATTCCTGCACAGCGTAATTGTTTCCTTGAAATAATTAATTCAATCAAGAACTAATATGGAGGATGTACAAGAAGCTTCATTAATGAAAATAACACATACAAGATACAACATTATATAAAGCTAATTAACTCTATATAATTAGCTTTATAAATAAGAAAAATGAAACTTCACTTGAACTAATATATATTTACCAAGGAAAAAAAAATGCTTATGTTAAATTAATTATACTTTTGTCTCTCTCTTTTTTTTTCTTTCCTATATTGCTATGTTTTTTCTTTTTTGTGCAAGCTTAGTGGTGGTATATATAATACTACGTACTTCGTATAATGTTTTTAGTATGGGTAAGTTACTTCATGCTCATCATTCTCCTCCATAGCTAAATACACAGCTTCGTCGGACGAAGAAAGCTCCACCTCGTTGTTAGATTTGTCTTCATTGAAGGTGTTCATCCATTGAGATTCATCACATACTTGTTGCACCCGACATAGAACCCATTTGTTCATCACATCCTAATCATATGAATCAAATTGCTAGAGATTAAATTAAAAAAAAAATTAAGGGCAACATTATAACATAATTGAAGTTCAAAAAAATTGGAAATTTTTTACTTATTGCATGCTTAACCATCAAATTAATTGCATGAGTGTCTACTTCTTAATCAATCTAACTTAATTATGCTTTGTATAATTAGGAAAGCTCAATAATTTTGAGTTTTAATTAATATAATATGCATATATATACATGCATGGACTACCCTTATTAATTCAATGTAACATTGTAACAATAATGTATGTATGTAACATGGTTTTAAAATGCAACTACCACCACAAAAGATATATAGATTTATCAATATATTTCATATATATTTTAAGCAATCGCAACATGTTAAAATGTTTATATAATGGGCGCACCACATACATATGCAATTCACAATTAAAACGATAATACCCCTTCTCACCCACCAAAAAAAGAACAGGAATTTAGGAGAATCAGACTGTCGGATTATCTATATATTTTTAAAGTTAATTTCACGTTAATTATGTCACATGGAATATTCAATTCCAAGTAATTATTAAATATTGTAATGTTATAGTAAGTAAGGGTACTTACAGCTGCTGGTTGTTTTGATTTTCTTCTTTTAGAGAGATTATTATTGCTACATGCATGATATTCTTGCATGAACCATCCATTTTTGACTCCTGATGATGCATACATGCCCTTGTTGTTAAATACCAACCATTTCTTCAACCCTACTAACTTGTTACAATTATTTCCAGCATAAATGGGTTGATCCATGCCCATTAATTCCTCCCAGTACCCGTTTTCGGATACCCGGTTCTCTGTCTTTCTGGTGTAGAAGTACCATTGTCCACAGCTCTCAAACGCCTCACCTTCATATCATCATACATACATGCAAATTTAGAAAAAGTCTAAATCATAAGGCTTAACCATTTTATTTCTATGTTCAATTTACAAAATATATACTCATATATTTACTTAGTATATCATTATTTAGTGGGGGAAAAAAAACTTCTCATCATAATTTTTTTTTTTTTTATGATTTAATTAGTGAATTATAAAATTTTAAGGTAAATTTTAAGTAGTATTACTAGTAATTTAATTTGGCTATAAGTTTATGTAAGTATGTGATCAAAATCACATTGAGGAGGTTAAACAAAGAAAAATAAAAGCAAAGGATGATATTTGGAACTTTGGCACTGTTCCTCTCTTAATAAATTAAAATAAAAAGTTTGCCACTAAAGAAAAATTAACTTTACCAAATCATAGTAAACTAATCAACAAAAAAATGACATTATAATTAATTAAATTATAGAGTAGATGCATCAATCAATCATATAATTACCCTTATACTTACTTGTAGTAGATACATGTAATTATACTATATGTTAGAGATATGATCAAATTATTGAAGTAATGAAGAACATTTTAGATAAACTAATTAAGATAAAGGGCAGCTTAATTTAGAATATATAACTATAACAAATTAAACATGTGACTAATCAAAGATAAGTAAGTAATTACGTACCATGAAGTTGACAAGGATGATAGTGATGAAAGAAATCCTCTAATTCCGGAATAAGATGAGGATTATTACAATTGTTTGAAGGATAATTACGCGAAGACGACGAAAGCTTAAGCTTGGTGTACAAGAAATGAAGTACAAGCTCTTCATTAGTAGGATCAAACCTAAACCCTGGAGGAAGCTGCTTCATATCTAACATATTCTCATTATTTTCCACCATAGTTTTTATGTTTTGTACCATATTGATAATATAGCTTAGTATATATGATATAATATCTTAACTAAGAGGAGATTAAATTAATTAGGTTAGGTTAAGTTGTTTGACATATACATATATATAATATAAGAGTTGGATAATATATTATATATAAATGATGATTGTGGTTGAAGCTAAGAGATTAGATGGAAGTGGAGATGTTTCCTTTTAATTTTAGGACTTTTTTTTTTGTTTTGGTTAGATAAGAAAGGACAAAGGTTTATTGATTGTAAGTTTAAAGAGGGAGATGTTTCTACATATAACTAGACAGTTGATTAAGGATGATTGGTATAATTGCTACTTTCTTATATATGCTTTTTTAGGTTATATTTTATTCGGTGCGAAAGTTAAATATGAAAGAAAATTCACATTGGAAACATGGCTGTTGTTGTGGAGGTACAAGCCAAATTATACAAGAAGTGATTGATAGAAAGTTTAATTTGTATGAATTGAAAGACAACTACCTATGTTTGTCATGAAGTATAAATGGTATTGGGATTTGAGCTACCTAGCTTGGTTGCAGTTTTCAATTTATAATCGAATCTCATCTACATCAATTTTATTTGTTGCTCAAAGATTTGTAATACGGAATATATATCTATATTATAGACTTACAGTATATCACCACAAGATCTCAACTCCTATAATCTCCGATACTAGTGTCCCATTAGTGATACTCTCATTCAAAATTATAAGATACAACTATACAAGTCACTCATATATTTTTAGTCGGTCTTATAATAATACAACACCTTAACTTTTTCTAAATTTGGTTCAATTAAATTTGAATAACAAAACATCTTAATGATATCCCTTATCTAATGATATCCCTTATCTAAGATATTTAAGCTGTATAGTCTCTTCTTCCTATTTTAATTTGTCTAAATTCTTATAGACTTAACTTAACTATTTTGTCTAAATTTGAAATTTATTTTGTCTAAACTTATTAATTCAATAAATTTATTTGAACATAAATGTTGTACATAAGTTGGGACTCGGGAGTAAAAAACATCTGTATTCAACCAAACATCAATATCATTAGCCATATAGGTGTCTTAAGCTATACTTTAAAATTCACTGTTAGTTTTATAGCTTGCTAGTTTAATTAATCTTATCAGGTTAATTTAAGTTTCTCAATTAAATTAAAGGGTCTTTTATCATCTGAATCTTAAAAATTACGGGTCTATTTATCATCTGAATCTGACATAAATATTATAAGCTAGCTCTTCGTTTATTCTAATTGGGGACTCAGATTCTGACCTTAGCTTAAAGATAACAAGATGTACCAATCCCAGCTCTACACCATGCAATTCAAGCTTGGCATCTCAATCACTATTGGCTTATATACCTTTTCATTAACCTAAAAAGAAGTGAAATTTTTAGCATCTCCATAATATTCTTAGCTTGCTTGACCTACATTAATAAAATAACTAAACTAGATTATACCTAACATTAAATGGAAAATGGCTAGCAAATTAAATTTATCTAATAAATTATTGTACTATTGAGTTAGAATATACAACAATCAATTTGTTCAATTTGGAGTTTTTTTTTTTTTTTTTTTTTTTTTTTTTTTTTTTTTTTTTTGACAGATCAGATAAAAATATTAAAAACTTAATGTACTGCAATTTATTATTTAGGAAAATTTGCCGAGAATAACACCACCTTTCAGTGGTCTTCCAAAAATAGTATAACCTTTAGATTATTTCAAAATGGAACAACCTTTGACACACATCTACCATAAATGGAACAAAAAACCAGTAACCTGTTTTACAGGTTACATTTGCCACGTGTTGCGTCGTCATTTGTTAATATTGTATTTTTTTAACATTTTTTGATTTAAATATTAATGGTTTAATTAAAAAAACCTTAAAACTAAAAAAAAAAAAATTCCCTTTACCCAGCCCCCTCCCCCTTTGACCGGAATAAACCTGCTCCCTCCACCAAACTCCTCACTGGAAATTGGGGAAGGGAAGGGGATGTGGCGCCGGGAATGGGGACGGGAAAGGGAAGGGGTTTGGAACAGGGTTGTGGGCTGGTGGAAACCGATGAAAGGGAAGGGGATCGAGGGGGGTTAGTTTTGTTTATAATTTAATTTAAAGATTTTTTTTTTCATTTTTTTAAACAAAATTATAAAAAATTAAATTGGCCAATGATATTGTGACACGTGTCATAGGTGACCTATTAAACAAGTTACTAGCAGGTCATGTTCCATTTACAGCAAATGTATGTTAAAGGTCGTTCTATTTTGAAATAATCAAAAGGTCGTTCTATTTTGGGAAGACCGCGTAAAGGTGGTATTATTCATGGCAAATTTTCCTATTATTTATTATCATCTTCTTAAATTAATAAACGCGGATAACAAACTAAGGGTTTGTTCTTATTGACTAAACTGAACTTACTGGAGTTGAACTGAACTAAACTAAATATTTTATGAGATAAGGAAATTAAGAACTGACCTGAACTAAACTTATTGGAGCTGAACTGGACTGAAAATAATCTGGAGAGAACAGGCCTTAAGGCTTTATTGTTGCCAATTTGTCATATGTTATTGTTGTTGTACATTGTTGGTGTATTGAACTAGCATTTCAATGGACATTGGGATGAGATCGACTTTCTTCCTCAAGTTACAGACATACCGTCTATGCAGCATATATTATTTGATAGAGTATAAAGCATGTTCCTGGGCCTCAACCATCAGCTTAAACTTTTGGTTGAGTCGGTCCTCTAACATGGTATTGAAGCCAGCGCGACACAAAGGTCACAGGTGCACCAGGTATGGGTGGGCCTTTGTTGCATCCACATTTCAAGTCCAAAAGGCCTTTCATGTGAGGGGGAGTGATAGAGTATAAAACATGTTCTTGGGCCTCAACCATCAGCTTAAGCTTTTGGTTGAATTGGTCCTTTAACATTATTGATTTATTGTTAGCTCGTAGCTACTAACACACATGTACTGTTAAAGTGTTTCTTACTATGTAGTATAACCTACATACATACCAAGGTTGTCGTTAGCTAGTTGGAATAACAAGGCATCCATGCATAGAGTACACACTTTGCCATATAAGATTCATATATAATACTATAGTAAAGAAGTAATACTAAACCCTAATTAAAATCACAAAAATTGTTTCTTTTGAAAGTAATTAGTGCCCTATATGATTAAAGGCATATATTTACTCAAGATAATCAGGATTTAATTTTGAATTGACTATAGTTACAAGATTATGTGCTCAAGAGTCACTTTGGATTAAGTTTGAAGATATAGTGACCTTTAAAACCCTTTTTGATGTTTCGGCTTGCTATTTGACATAAGGAATAAGTGGATAAGTCAAAATAGTGTGCTTTCATACAAGTGTGCCAACACAATTAAGCAACTACCACTATCCAATTTACTGTGCCACTGCCACCTTCAAACTAAAGTTAACCATTATTATTCTAGCTTGCTAGATGATGAATAAACTTTAGATCAATAAAAAGTTTTAAGGTAGCTAGGTATTACTTTGAGGCTTTGATCTAGCTAGCTGGTTTATGATGATATTCACCAAGACTAGCAATTCTATCATAAAAGGAAAAACAAAGTCATATTTGTTATAAGTTGAATTGAATTGTTCGTAACTAAAGAAGATGGTAGAGATCAGATGATTAACACATAATTGTATTGTGGAGGCCTGGTTAGATGACTAATATATATAGTAAAATTTCATTGCAAATATATACTAAGTATAAAGTTGATTAGTAGGACTTAACAATTTATTTTAATGGTCCTCATAACGGATTCACATATGAAATGAAGTACATTAAGTCTAGTCTCATATTACATTTTTTAAAAAAAATTATAACATGATACAATGATTAAATACTACGTATTAATTTAAAATTAATGACAAAATTTAATCTAATCCCATAGAAAAGTAATTTTGATGGGATTTCATGGTGACAAATTAAACTGTTCTTTTCCCAATTTCTTTTCTTACCAAGTTAGCTAAATTACTTCACATTATCTTGTTAGTGAAAAGTGTAACCAAACAACAATTGTACAAGGTTAAAATTATTAATTTCTCCATGCCAAATGATCACATAAACATGACATCATATGATAAAATTGAAGTTGGTAGATTGAATTGTTTGTAAACTCATGACTTCTAATCTCAACAAGTGTAAAGTTACATTATCATTAAATTTTACTAGACTATCTCAATTTTCCACTTCTACTTCAGGCAAGTTAATTATAATAAACGTTTGAAAAAATAAAATTAAAAACAAGATTCCTCCGTTTTAGGCACTTTTTTTCATTACAATAGTATGAAACAACAAAATTTGATTCTTACGTTAACGACATGTAACGTCAATAATAGTAAATATTCTTGTCCTCAATTAACGGGTACATTTATCTGTAGTCAAAATAAACTTATAAACTTCCATAATATTTTATTTTAACCAAAACTTAATTTAATTAAGAACTATTCAAAAAAAAAAAAAAAAAAAAAAAATATTACTCAAAAAAATTATTTAAATATTTTCTAAATATTAATTTTTGTAGTACATTTTTTTACTATGTAACCAAAACTTATAATGGTCAAAAACTCAAAGTTATGCATCAAAGGCAATAAATATATAATAAAATAGTATTGTTATTCTGAAATAGAGAGAGCATTGAACTTGTTGTTTTTTTAACACTTTTATCACATTTATTTAATTATTTAAAATGCATTAAAAAGAAAAGATAACCAAGTGTAATTAGCAAATGAAAAGTTAGCACCCAAAAAAATGTGGACCGTTGGAAGAAAATAAGGAAAAAAACACATTACACATGTCATATATAAGTAGCAAAATAAAGTTACAAAAGACAAAAATAGTAGTGAATTGATAGTCCACCATTCTACGTGTGCATTGAGGAATATTTTTGTAAGAGCATTGTCACTAATGGACATTTTTTTGGTTGCCCAATCTCTCTCTAACCACTTTCTCACTCCTCCTCCCCATGGGCATTTTCTTGGTCATTTTTTTTCTACACTAATGGTCAAAAATTATAATCCCCACCATTCTCTCTCCTATTTTTAACCCTATACCCCACCAATATTTATCTCTCCTACACATCATTAAATTTGTAATTTAGTATTTCTTAATTTTATTGTTAACAAAATTTTGTATTGATTAAATTATTTAATTATTTTTATTATTAATTTATGCAAAATGTATTTTTTAATAAAATAATAATATTTATTCTTTAAGTAATACTTATTCGATCTGTAAAAGAAAAATATAATAAAAATAAATAAATAAATAAATCATTTTAACTAAATTTTTTTATTGATTAAAATATTTATGAGTACAATATTAATTATTTTTATAATTATTTTATGCGAAATTTCATTTTTCATCAGTACAACATTAACGATTACAACATTGGAACATAATGATCGTACACCTATCATACAAACCAAATTAATTAACGATTACAAAACTATTTATTCATTTGTACGACCGTATTTTTGCCAAATATGCTCAATTAAATCATCTTTCAAAGAAAAATGGGTTTGGCTATCACGCAGGGTAATTCTTCTTTGAATATACCCGTCAAAATCAACGTTTGGTGGTCGGCCAACGTCAAATTCGAAAGGCTCGTTGTTATTCACTGTGGCACTTGTACTCGGACCGGACCTAGCTCTATGAAGCTAAGGGCGATCTTCTTCATAATACCTTCTCAAAATTTCGGCACGAGTGTAATTGTGTCGTTCATCCTCGACAATCATGTTGTGCATAATGATACAAGTTTTCATTATGTCGCTCAAAATGTCTTCGTCGAAAGCAAGTGAGGGTTGTCGTAATATGGCAAACCTAGCCTGTAGAACTCCAAACGCACGTTCAACGTCTTTCCGAGCTGCAGCTTGTTTATCTGCAAATAACTTGTCCTTCTGGAGTTGAGGATATGTGATACCTTGTATAAATGTTGCCCAGTTCGGATATATACCATCTGTTAAGTAGTATCCCATGTTGTACTCATGGCCGTTTACCATAAAACTAATTGGTGGTGCCCGACCTTTCAAAACATCGTCAAACACCGGAGAGCGGTATAGGACGTTAAGATCATTACAAGAGCCGGGTATTCCAAAAAATGCATGCCAAATCCATAAATCTTGATCCGCAGCAGCTTCCAGGATAAGGGTTGCGTTCTTGCTACGACCTGCGTATTGTGCTTTCCAAGCCATAGGACAGTTCTTCCACTCCCAGTGCATGCAGTCGATGCTACTGATCATGCCCGGGAATCCACGCATTTCATTTTGGTGAAGGATTCTCCTTAAATCTTCATCTGTTGGACTTCTTAAGTACTCGGCCTCAAAATGCTTGATCACCCCTTGAGTAAAATGTTGCATTGATTTTCTAGATGTTGTTTGACCCATGCGTATGTATTCATCTACGGCATCCGGAGCAACACCGTACGCTAACATTCTTATTGCAGCGGTGCATTTCTGCAGAGGTGATAAGCCAAGCCTACCAGCTGCATTCCTACGCTGCTGGAAGAATGGATCGCCCTCAACCACTTTATTCATAATCCGACAGAATAAAGGTTTGTGCATTCAAAATCGACGACGGAACTGATTTTCGGAATACACAAAATTTATTGCGAAGTAATCATTGTACAATTGCAAATTCCCTTTCTCCCTTTCTCTATCTCCCCTACGCTGCGGGTCAGTTTCATCTTCATTTACAATTTCGATCTCGGATGGAGGTGGTTGAGGAAGCATTATGTTAGGTAAGTGATTTGTGACAAATTCGTCAACTAGATTATCAAATTCCGCATATTGATCTGAATCAGAAGAATTTGAGCTTGAGGTTGAGCTTATGGAAAACATTTTTTGTGTTTGGTTTTTGAATGTTTTGGTGTTGTGGATCAATTTATGGATTTCACACCTTTAAATAGGAAAGCTTTTCAGTGCATGTCCTTCAGCTGAGTGTGAAAAGACTACTCAATATATAGTAAAAACAAAATACATGACTACTCAATTCTTAATAATCAATACCAATGCTTGTCATACGGTTCAAGTTATGTATGAAATGACTACTCAATGCTTGTATAAAACAAAAACTACATTTGGACTTGACTACTTTTTGGGATTTGACAGTTCAATGGTTGATAAAACCAACCACTTGACTCATAATTGTATAAGACAAAATCTACACACACTAGCTAGTACTTGACTCATAATTGAACAAAATATATGAAAATGTAATATAAATTGATTAATTTTTGGATAAAATTAATAATAAATAATTCATTGCAACATAATAAACAAAATACCTTTTATTTCATTGCAACATAACTTGAAATCATAATGCATAATAAACTACTCTACTTTCCACCATACACTTCTTGAATTAGTTCCTCCTTCCACGCTTCTTCAGCTGGTGTAAGTGGCGTCGTTTTTGACATAATGGCTTGCAACATATCAAATTTCATCTTCTTCTCTTGTAATTCGACCTGTTTGTTTTTCCTCTTTTCCTTTTCCCTTTCAAGGTCCAACCTTTGTTGCCGTAAATTTGCCTCAAAGCTTCTAACTTCAGTACAAGCCTGTATCTGTTCACCAATACTTAAAATTGCACTATCGTGAGCAATAGCTTTTCCCTTACGCTTAACCTTTGCTTTTTTTACCCCGTCGGGTTTGGGTATACCTCCTGATGAAAACCCACCAACGGGAACATCTCCTTCAGCTTCACTGTCAGTTCTCGATCTCTTTCCACTTCCACTGCTATCCTCGGTGTCCCCTTCCGAATGCAGTTGACAATCCTGTCGTTCCTTTAGTGACAATGCCCATCTGAGTTTCGGCCTCCACTTTGGGTCATTCTTTATCATTTCCCAAGCGTGGGGAAAAACAAAATTGTGTGGTGGTTTGGATGATATATGGAACAACTTCGAGGCCTTTTGAATTCGATCAACTTCGTTGAATCCACTTCCAGTTAACGGACCCGCTTCATCATAACAACTTGTCCACAACAGTACATCTGCCGCCATCCTTCTCCAACGGTTCTCCAAACTCTTCGCATTTCTGGGTGGTAGTATTTCTGGCTGCCTAGCTTGAACCATGTCGTACGCCACAGATATTTGTCGCCAAAGTTCAGCTGCTTTCATGCCCGTACCCACTATCGCATTTCCACTGTATTTTAAATATAGCCCAATAAGAGCTTCATCTTCTGCGACTGACCAAATACGACTAGCTTTAGCGAGTCGTTGGTTGGAACCCACCGGCATTCTTTGAGTCGACGGAGGGTATTGAGGTGTCTCAGACACATTTTCTTCTTGGCTATCATCGTACTGAGAGTTACTTCCTTGGTAGGCAGGAGGTGATTGCTCGTAATCAGTGTTTTCAGTTGGAATTTGTGGAGGTATTTGTTGTTGTGGAGGATTTTGCAGAGAGGTGTTGCTCATTCTTTGTAGGAAAAGTTGAAATTGAGGTTGATTCATGAAATTCTCATCTAAATCATTACAATTTTGAGAAAGTAGTGAGTAAAAGGGGTTATTGGGATCCATATCTATTTTTTTTTTTTTATTAATTTCAAAAACTAACACAATAATAACAATAATAATAATAATAATAACACAAATAAAAATAATAATAATAATAATATTAATAACAAAAATAATAATAACAACAATAATAATATTAATAACAATACTACTAAAATAATAACAGTAATAATTATACTTCCAATAATAATAATAATAATATTTATTTTTATAATAATAATTATAATAATAATAATAATAATAATAATAATAATAATATTAATACTAATATTAAAAGGATGACTAATTATGAGGGAGAAATTGAGAGAAAATGTAAATACAACAAATTTATGTGAATTTTGGAAATATGAAAATATAGGCAAAATGGGTCTCTATTTGTAGGGAATTTTTTTTTCTAGCCGTTGGTAATTTTTTTTTTTTTTTAAATTTTAAAAGCACAAAATAACGGTTACAAAAATATAACCGTTGCAATAATCAGGAATTTCCTAATTGGTCCAAGCTCCCTGATAGGACACGTGTCAGCGCCTGATTGGGCGTGCTGACGCACCTGTCAGGGGTGCATATAGTATTTTTTTTTTGCTTTTCCTTTCCTCAAAACGCTGCGTTTTGAGTTGGAGCGCAGCACACGCTTCCTCAAAACGCTGCGTTTTGAGGCGTGGTGAGCAAAAAAAATGCTATTGCCAGATATGCACGTGGGGCCCACTCATTCTTGGTCTGATTTTAATTTTGCCCAAACTTTGATCATAAAATGTTTTGCCCATGGGCATTTTTTATTTAGCCCATTGATGGGGACTTTTATTTTTGGATTAAAACCCAAAAACTCCCCATGGGCATTTTTCTCCCCATTGGTGAGAGTGCTCTAATCATGGAGCTCCCATGAATCACTAAGCTAAAAGAAACTAAAGATAGATTAATAATCATGAGCTACACATATCTTCTTGAAAAGGGATGACCTTACTTTCATGTAAGAATGTATCCTAGTGTACTAACTCATCATCAACCTCTAAAATCAACTGTTCAGAATTGATAGTCACATATATGGTGTAATTTTTACGTTAATGTTCAAAATTATCAGTCATACTATACTATCCTCGTTAAATGATATATAAATATACTTTCTTTATTTAGGGAATTTCGATTGACTCGTTACAATCCACGTAAACCCGTCTTATAAAATTATGTTTTAACTATATGTCAAGTAAAAATTAACGAGCGGTACATAATGAAAGGGAGGTAGAGAAAATCGTGAGTTTTGGGCACTCATTAGCCTACAATAAAAAAGTTGCCGCATGGAGACTTGGATGTTTCGGCCCACGCACAAGCTTTTGCCACCCTTTGAGACTACTAATCTAGCATTGACTCCGAGGAAGAGGAACACAACATTGTAGAACATTTACACTTTGTTTGGATAGGAAGAAATAGAAGGAAAAGAAGAGAAGAGAAATGGAGGGGGACAAAATCTCTTGTTTGGGTAAAAGATTGGGGGAAGGAAGGGGAAGGAGAGGGAGGGATCCATTTTCCCTTTCTCTATAATAACCATAATCTCTCCAAAATTGGAGAGATTTGGAGGGAAAATGGAGCTCACCTCCCCCTCCCTTTCTTTTCCCTTCCCTTTCTCCATTTTCCCTCTCCTTCTTTTCCTTCCTTCTTTGCTATCCAAACAAAGCGTTACACTTTGTTTGGATAGGAAGAAACGGAAGGAAAAGAAGAGAAGAGAAATGGAGGGGGACAAAATCTCTTGTTTGGGTAAAAGATTGGGGGAAGGAAGGGGAAGGAGAGGGAGGGATCTATTTTCTCTCTCTATAATAACCATAATCTCTCCAAAATTGGAGAGATTTGGAGGGAAAATGGAGCTCACCTCCCCCTCCCTTTCTTTTCCCTTCCCTTCCTCCATTCTCCCTCCCCTTCTTTTCTTTCCTTCTTTGCTATCCAAACAAAGCGTTAGTGTAACAGTCTTGCACTTGAAGTGTTTGCATTAAAGGGATCATGAAAGCAACCTTCTACAATCATACCTCCTCCAAATCCGAAAAGTCGTTTACCATGACCAAAAAAGTTACAAGGTGTTCAACATGAGCGAGTAAGGTTAAATAGCTAACATGTTATATCACGGAATTATAAACAACAATTCTCTCCTCATTAAGCCCCCACTTAAAAATTCTCCATTTTTATTACTATGTATACTTTGGACACTTTTTCAATACAATTAGTAAGATTCTAGGTATGTTAGGTATATAATTAGGAAGTCTCATAATGAATCAATTAAACCACAAACTACTAGTTTCAATAATGTTTACAAATCTTTGGGCAGTAGAAGTATTCAAGCCTTCTTTTTCTTTACATGTGGTTTTCAAAAAATTTCCTATGGAAGTATATATGACCTTATTTGATAATCACGCGGGTTGTTGGTTGTTAGCTCGTTCACTTAGCATGTACAACTCGTGGTTGTTATTTAATTAGATGTTTACGTAAAAGTTATCTTCAGGAGATAACAACCAAATTCTAGCATGAGAACTTGCATGCTGCTCATATAAACCCATTCATTTAGGCTAAAATAAAAAAATTGATTTTTGAACCGATTGAAAAAGTATCTACCAACTATATTTTTTGGGTGTTGGATCACGTAACACTACCATATCAATATTCAAATATTCAGTTATAAACAACGAAAGATATACAATAACTAAATAAGATCAATTAATACATTAAAAAAAAAAAAAAAAAAAAAAAAAAGGCAATTAAGAGTTGAGATTGTCAAAGCAATTAACAATAAGGGGTTCCTAAACCAGTATTATTACCAATTATTATGTCAAATTGCCTTTAGTCAATAGTGGTCTTGTTAATGTACTTAGGTATCTGGTAGATACAGCCCAAATTTTGGCAACTACAAAGAATTTTGGGCTTAACTAGACTTAAGGCTATTTAAAGCCCACGAAAACGTATAACACGTGAATGTTAAAATTTCTCAAAAAGCATGGATATTAAGCCTTCAATTTTGGAATTTTTTGAATTTTTTTCACCCGAAAATAAAAATTGCCAAAATGTTTACCATGGTCCTTAATACCCTTGGGGAGTCCAATTGGCCGGGTGGAACCATCTAATTGGCCTTTAAACAACCAATTTATCGGTTCACAACTTGCACTGATTTCATTAACTCAAACTTACCACGAACATTTATGACAACATATAATGATCATAAATGGATCCAAACGACATTATATGACTCCGAGATGTATCCCATAGAATTTCAAGACTTTTCGACACCGGGCCCGAAACCTACAAAATTTCTCAAAAGCGTGGATATTAGCCTTCAATTTTGGATTTTTTTGACTTTTTTTCGCTCGGAAATAAAAATTGCCGAAATTTTTAACATGGTCCCTAATACCCTCCAGGAGTCTAATTGGGTGGGTGGAACCATCCAATTTGCCTTTAAACGGCCAATTTACCGATTTACAACTTGCAACGATTTTATTAACTCAAGCCTACCACGAACATTTATGACAACATATAATGATCATTTATGGTTTAAAATAGTATTATATGACCCCGAGATGTATCCCCTGAAATCTCAAAACTTTTCGACATCGGGCCTCGAAACCTCAAAAATTTCTCAAAAATTGTGGATATTAGCCTTCAATTTTGGAATTTTTTGACTTTTTTTCCCTCGAAAATAAAAATTGCCGAAATATTTACCATGGTCCCTAATACTGTCCGGGAGTCCCATTGGGTGGGTGGAACCATCCAATTTGCCTTTAAACGACCAATTTACCGGTTTACAACTTTCATCGATTTCATTAAATCAAGCCTACCACGAACATTTAAGACAACAAATAATGATCATATATGGTTCCAAACAGCATTATATGACCCCAAGTTATCCCCTAAAATTTCAAGACTTTTCGACACTGGGCCCTGAAACCTCCAAAATTTCTCACAAAGCGTGGATATTAGTCTTCAATTTTGGAATTTTTTGACTCTTTTTTTTTGCCCGGAAATAAAAATTGCCGAAATGTTTACCATGGTCCCTAATACCCTCCGCGAGTTCAATTGGGTTGGTGGAACTAACTATCCAATTTTCCTTTAAACGACCAATTTAATTATTGGTTTACAACTTGCACGAATTTCATTAACTCAAGCTTACTACGAACATTTATGACAACATATAATGATCATATGTGGTTCCAAATGGCATTATATGACCCCGAGATGTATCCCCTAAAAAATTACTCGTAATACTTTTCTACACCGGGCCTCGAAACCTCCAAAATTTCTCAAAAAGCGTAGATATTAGCCTTCAATTTTGAAAATTTTTAATACTTTTCGACAGAAAATAAAAATTGCCGAAATATTTACCATGGTCCCTAATACCCCTCCAATTGGGTGGGTGGAACCATCCAATTTGCCTTTAAACGACTAATTTACCGGTTTACAACTTGCACCGATTTCATTAATTCAAGCCTACCACGAACGTTTATGACAACAAATAATGATCATATATGGTTCCAAACGGCATTATATGACCCCGAGATGTATCCCATAAAATTTCAAGACTTTTCGACACCGGGTCCAAAACCTACAAAATTTCTCAAAAAGCGTGGATATTAGCCTTTAATTTTGGAATTTTTTTACTTTTTTTTCGCCCGAAAATAAAAATTGCCGAAATATTTACCATGGTTCCTAATACACTCCGGGAGTCCAATTGGCTATGTGGAACCATTCAATTTGCTTTTAAACGACCAATTTACCGGTTTACAACTTACACCGATTTCATTAATTCAAGTCTACCACGAACATTTATGACAACAAATAATGATCATATATGGTTCCAAATGACATTATATGACCCCAGGATGTATCCCATAGAATTTCAAGACTTTTCGACATCGGACCCCGAAACCTATAAAATTTCTCAAAAAGCCTAGATATTAGTCTTCAATTTTGGAATTTTTTTGACTTTTTTTCGCTCGAAAATAAAAATTGCCAAAATAATCTAAATTGACCCAACCCGAGTTGATCCGACCCACTTTTACCCGACCCAAACCTGACCCGTTTACTCGAATTGAGAGCTCTAATTATACTAAGTATTTCGAAAAACTTACTCCATACATTTACTCCATAGTCCATACGTTGTAGATTATGACAATTGACAATAGCTCCTATTATCTATTTTCACTCAACCTATTTAATAAAACAAATACGCATTGTACAAGACAAACACTAGCCGACTTCCCAATTATAAAAAGAACATTGTAATTAAGAATCAGAGACTCAGAGTTACCTGAGAAAATATAAGAAATACTAGCTGACTTCCCAATTATAAAAGAATAGTGTAATTGAGAATCAGAGTTTCATGAGGAATTATGAGCAGCAATGAATATATGCGAGAGTTCTTTTAAAAAGCTCTTAACTAAATACCCATAAGTGCTTTTTAAAATGGTAAAAAAAATTTTTTTCCTCCTGGAAAACTCGTAACTAAACACTCTCTTGGTCTTATAGACTTGATAGTGGTCAATAATATCTCTATTTTCTAATAAGAAATACAATTACCAATTGGCTGTTGGTGCACTAGTGATTGAGAGTACACTTAATAGAAAGGACCCGTATTCGACCCCTCGCAACAGGACTAGAATCAAATTATCCAGAACTGATCCTTGAATCGGGATTAGCCGCAAATTATCAAGGGATTGTCGTTCATATGCGTTTTCCGTAGCCACTAGTAGTCCACTACTCAGTAGCCAATAGTCCAATACGGCAATACCCATGGGAGTTCTGCAACTCTTGGCTCCTCAGCATGGTATTTTCTCTCTCTTTTCTCCTTCTCTCCTCGCAAACTTCCTTGATATTTAATTCTGAAGTTCATTTGGTTGATGGTAATTAGTTGTGAAAATCGAAATTTGGTGTTGAGTTTGCTATTTGATTATATGTTGTTTGTTTGCAATTTGTCCAATTGATTTTTCATTTTCTGGGTGTATTTTGTTTTAGGTTGAATTTGATTGTTTTGGATTTTTGGTTATGAATTCTTGGTAGGAAATTAATAACGAGGGAAAAATTTCCCGCCTTGAAATTAGTTTTGGAGTTCTTTATTCCTGAGTTTCACATTTCATATAAATGTTGTGGGTTAACATTTGTTGACAGAACCTTCTCCCTGATTGGGATTAGCTCGACTCGAATCTAGATTAGTCGGAGTCTAGTAAGCCGTAGTATAGAGAGTGATGGCCTTTATCATGTTTGAAGCATTAAATGATGGGTTACAGGCTTACAGCAAGTCAGAAACTCTGAACTCAATTAACAACTGTAATGCTTTTGATAAAGAGGGGAATGAGTTATTGGATGAATTTAATCTAAGCTTGGAAAATGGTATTAGTTTAATGGGGTTTATTATTGGACTGTCTTGTGGTGAAATTTGCTGGTTTTAGGTAATAGTCTTGTGGGGTGGAAGAAATCTCAGAAAGAAAATCAGTTTTGGATGCAGAATTTAGTATGTTCTAGGATCATTTCATAACACCCTTTTCTATTTCTAGTTCATAGTTTGATAGCAGGATTTATAAAGTTGACGAATTGATGATTGCTGCTGGCAATTCAGTGTTTGTTCGTGTGAGCAATGAATTTTTTTGGGATAAGTTTTGACGAGTAGATACTTGATAGTTTACTTTTTATTGATTTTAAGATAATTGGATAAGTATTTGATGACAAGGTTTCTCAATCACACTATGCTATTTGATAGGGCTAAATTGCCGCATGCAATTTGATTATGTGTAAAATTATAGCATCCTTTCTGTCAGTTAAAATGTGTCTTGGTATTGCACAGTGGAATGGCTTTCTTGCCTTGGAAACTTCTAGCTCTAAATAACTCTAGCCAGGCAAGAGTTTGATTTAAAAGTCAGAAGAAAGCGATCTGCTAGCAAGAATGATGGTAATTGATATATCTCGAACAAGTTGAAAATATATCATTGTTAAACTGGAGTTGTGTACAGATTTTGTGGTTGAATGATAGGTTTGGTTATGATCCATTACTGGCCATATGGTTTAGCAAGAAAATGAACTGTAGTACAAGTAGATATGAAATTTAGCTCATTGCAACCATAATTTCACCAACAGTTTTGGAAATGTTTTGTTTCATTACTTCAGGCGTGCTTGTGGTCTTCCTTCCAATTCTAATAGTTAATGTTCCTCTGATATCCTGAAAGGAGCTTTTTGTTTTGCTGATGGAAGTGCACATATGCTGTAGGTAATATGCTGCCTTTATTTGAATGTTCTTTGTGTACATGGAGGAAACCACTCAAGTTAAGGCTTTTCATTGGCCATGCAAGGCATTCATATTTAAGTAACCTGAAATCAATGAGGACAAGCTCCATTTCTTGCTCGACTAATTCAGAGAAGGAGCCGTCTAATATTTCAGATATACGACTAGCTAATGCCAAAGTGATTTACAGTGTTGCTTCTGCCACCGGGCATAATCAGGTAGTTTTATTTTATTTTTAAAATTTTATTAATACTCTATCCTTAAGATAAGGCCTGCTAACAAAAAAGTGATCAGTGGTTTTACTTCTATTACTGTTAATAACCAGCTGTATTGCCAGTTTTGTTTTATAATTATGTATTTCTGTAGCTCTAATCCCAGGAGTACCATTTTTAAATCTACTTGCCCATCCTGTGATGTTCATCTGTAGTAGAAGATAACCCAGGGGTAGGAAGGGCAATGCTGTTTTTTTTTTTTTTTTTTTTTTTTTTTTTTTTTTTTTCTGTCAGAAGTTTGTTAGAGGAAAAACTGTGCAGCAAGTTGGGTGTTAGCTGATACAACAAATAGGGAGAAGGCTCGTTTTGTTGGATTTACGTTGATTGTGGTGACTATTGAGAGAAAGCTATTACCCCTCGAATTGCAGTAAGCGTGTAATTAGTGTATTTACACTGATCAAATAATTCAATTTTATGAAGCTTTCTCCCTAAACTTCATCGGCTTAGAAATCTATCCTGATTCTTAGCACCATCCTCGCAAAGTCTAGTGATTCAAGTCTTTATAAAGGTGCTGAATTGCTGATATGATGAGATGAGAACTATAGTTATTAAGTCATTCCCTTCAAACTATAATTCTTAACTGACTCCCATCAAACTGTAGTTCTTAAGGGAATCTCAGGAGTAAATTTCCTGCAGGAGATCATTCTATTGTACTTCCTCTGTTCTGTTTTAATTTTAATTGGGACTTTTTCCACTATTTATACACTCCTTCTATCCTATGACCATCTTTGTGATTATACATTAAAACATATCAATGATGTTGTGAATTGGGAAGCATGAAATGCCCATCGTTGCAATTAAAAGAGAAGGAAGTATATTTATCTGCCTTTTCCATATCAAACATTGTTCCCTATTAGTTCGTGCAATGAACCTCAGAGTCACATCTAGTGTCACATTGCATCTTGAATCCTGAATTATTTTGGGTTGATATTCTTGCACTGAGATTGAGGTTTTTGGTATAATTCTCAACAGGAGTCACATCCAGAGTCTAACCTCAGAGTTCCCGCAATCGTTGATACTCTTGAAAAGTTGGAGCTTACTCCAAAGGTAATTACTAATAAGCCTTTGTTTTTCTTTACTGTTAGTATGTGCATTCATGACATAAACCTTAAGACTACAGCCTGTTCACCATATTATTTTTTCACAACGGTTCTATATTAGATTTCTCAGAGTTTATGTTACTTATTTGGAACATTCACTTGCATCTCAATTATTGGAATTTGAGTGGTGTAGTAACATGCAATTAAAATGCTCAGAGGAAAGGGATATTGATAAACTGGTTGCATGAGGGGAATTTAGATTATGAAATTAGCTTTAAAAGTTTGAAGGCGTGACTCAAGGGAGGGCTTGAGGGTCCTTATAATGCTCCTTTATGAAACTAAAGTCGCAAAATTAGAAGAATTTTCTATTTACATGGTTGTATATGCTATTTGGTGATTGTGAAACTAGAGTAGCCTGGTACAATCTTCATAGCTATATGGTGATTGTGAAACCCTCATATTTACTTTTATCATGTCCTTTGAATTTCTTTTCTTTATTTATGAAGATTATGTTGGCAAAATGGAGTTGTTTTGTCCTTTACTCAGTTCTTTACATGATTTGACAGAGGAAAATTGTGAAAGATCTGACATATTCGTGTTTATTTATTTAGTATTGAGTGCCTTGTAGAGTGTATGTTAATAGAACTACACCCCTTGGAATAACGATTTCTAATTCCGTGGTCTTAGTTAAAAGTTCCATATTAAATGAACACACTAATTCAGAAGTAATAATAACGTGTTGGAAAAGTTTATACCTGTAGAAGTTAAACAATAATGTTATTCCTCTGTAACATATGGATTTATAAAAGGTTATGAGTTGGGAAAGACTCATTACCCACCTTTAAATATATGGCTGTTTGATTATGTATTGAAACTAAATAAAGGGCGTTATAGCCGACATTGTAGACACATTATATATTTATGAATACTTGAATAGTATCTAGGATTGTTAGCTGGGGCAGTTAGGGGCATATATGTGAAATGGAACAATTGTGAATGATTTATATCCTAAGTTGCTTAGTAGGAAAGTCTATACAAGTCAGATATGTCAATTCTTATTAATGCTAAATTTCTAGTTAATCTTTTTATTACTATTACTCTCCAAGTCTCCATATTCTGCTGACTGGTACTTTTGACTTATGTATGGCAGTATCGCAACTCAGAAATAATTGAGATCCAGCATTTTAATCCGGCTTCAGTGGAAGATATAAGTAGTGTTCATGAAAGAGCCTATGTATTAGGTCTTGAGAAGGTCAGTGTAATTTAACTCTTCCAATTCTGTATTTATTAGGTTAGAAGCTTTGTCTGAATTATGTTCGTAACATATGCATCGTATTTTTGAAGCAAACCTCAGGCCCCAAGCCCCCCCCCCCCCCCCCCCCCCCCCCCCAACATATAAAAAGAAAGTTGTTGGATAGCTCTTATGTTTCTGTATGCCCGAGTAAATGTTTTAGCAAGTCAGAATAACTCTCTGAGAAGACCTTTCTGGCTACTCCCTCATTTTGAATTTTCTATCTTCATCTATAACAATTCACAAGTGTTCGCATATCAAAGAAGATAGCCATCCTCTTAATACTTGCATTAAATTTCTGAACACTCAGCTGCCTCACCTTATGTCAGGAATTTCATATGGAAGCAGCTCGCAGCCTCATGTTTAGTGTCTACCAGCCATGAAAATGTTTTTGCAGGAAAATAATTTCTAGGAATGGCTTCGGTGTTTGTAAAATCCTTTATTTATTTATTTTTAATATCACCTTGTTCTTTCGCTCATATAGGTGAGTTTGATGTGCTAGTTCTATAAACTTTGTTTTGTAGGTAATGGAAAAGGCTTCAGAACAAGGCATTCTTTTCATTGAGGGGTCTGGACCAACATATGCCACGGCCTCTGTAAGACTACTGAGCTTATCTCATTTTTGTCCGTTGTTTGTTTGTTTGTGTGTGTGTGTGTCTCACTCTTGTCTTGGTTCACAATTTCCCTATGCTATTATGCCCCCCCCCCCCCCCCCCCCCTCCTACTACCAGGGTCAATGTGAAAGAATAGGGAAAAGTTTTTAAAGATTAATTAAGTAATTTTGCTAGATACTCCATCCTTGGTCTTCAGTAATTTATCTAACAACATTTTACATCCTCTGCAGACATTTCAGGACTCATTGCTTGCAGCTGGAGCAGGATTAGCTGTTGTTGATGCCGTGGTGAGATCCCAATCATTTTATTACTAGTGTGTGGGAGGATTTATGAGGCGTTATGAAAAAACCTAGGAATTATGACCACACGTACCAACTATTAACTCACTGTTCTGTCTTCCCAGTGAGATTATTTTACTGTGGCCAAAAATATATATTCGACTCCAAGGACGAGCATGTGAACACTTTTTTCTTGTGGCATGCCTAACGACTCAACATACTATGAGAATTTGATGTACTTTTGTGGTCTTTTTTCCAACATTCCATACTAGTAAATAGAAACTCTGTAAAATAGTTAACTGACCGAATATTATCAGGATATTTAGGTGGCTGCATCTAAAAAGTCTCCAGAGCCTCCATCTGGATTTGCTTTGATTAGGCCTCCTGGTCACCATGCTGTTCCAACGGGGCCTATGGGCTTTTGTGTTTTCGGAAACATTGCTGTCGCTGCTCGCTATGCTCAGCGAGTTCATGGATTAAAACGTGTTTTTATCATTGATTTTGATGTTCACCATGGCAATGGCACACATGATGCATTTTACGAGGACCCAGATATATACTTCCTTTCAACTCATCAGGTGAACCTTTGTTCCTGCTTTGCTGTGCCTTATTAGTAAAAAAATAATGAATTCTTGATTATTTTCAGCTTTTCGCTTGTATACTTTTCGCACTTGCTTGCTGTGGACGAACTAATGCAAATTAATGTGCTTCTTATCCATTATTATACATAATGGGAAACGGAATGGGTTAATAAACCTAGTTTGATAGTTGAGAACCAACAGCAACTTGGTTTATAGTCTTTATACTATGCAGTTTTATTTATTGCTTAGGGGCAGATGTGTATCCAGTAGTAACTCTATGCACTTTAAGGTGGAAAGATGTAGGGATGGAAAAAAGTATGAAGACCAACATGTGATAGAAAAAGTATATTGTTTGGTTGTAGGCTCTTTTATCCCCAAGTACACAAATCTGTATTTAAGGTACATGACCTTCGGTGTGAGATTCACAAATGTAGCTTGCTGGTTTCTTTTATGTAATACTGTTCTTTTGGGCAGTTTTCCTTGATCTACATACATCTTAATGAGGCTGGCCTTTAGTACAGTAGCTGGTTTGTTTCCTGAAAGGTGCTTCCATATATTATCATACTTCTACCTCCGTTCTCTTTTCCTTTTATTTTCCCTAATCTATTACAAGTATCATATACAGTATTATCTATAACACTAAAAAACCAGACTGGTATGCAGGGTGACAACTGACTGTGTTGCTTCTAAGCTATCATATTTAACTGATTGGAATGCTCATATTCCGTAGTTGAATAAAGCCGTGGTTAAGAATTTTAAATGATGATAATATCTTCACAGAACTTAAAGAAATATTTGAATTTGATCATGTCTGATGTTTCTCAGTTGAATGTTTAAATGAGGCTGGCAGGCTACGGCTGCTGATCCTCCATAGATGTTTACTCAAAATTTTAATAATCAACACAGGATGGGAGCTACCCTGGTACAGGAAAAATTCATGAGGTAGGCAGTGGCAAAGGGGAAGGAACTTCATTGAATTTGCCATTGCCAGGAGGATCTGGAGATGTTGCTATGAGAACTGTCTTTGACGAAGTTATTGTGCCATGTGCTCAAAGATTCAAGCCAGACATAATCCTTGTATCTGCTGGGTAAGCAGGCTAATCACCTGTACTGCATTCTTATTCATGGTCAATTCTGCCAAGCACAGCTGTTGTAGTGTAGTGTGTATCATAATTTCGCTTCTACTGCATTTTTTATTTGTATGCAGTTACGATGGACATGTCTTGGATCATTTAGCTAGTCTTCAGCTCACGACAGGAACTTACTACATGCTTTCTGCTAGCATAATACAACTAGCCAAAGAACTATGTGGAGGGCGCTGCGTGTTCTTCTTGGAAGGGGGATACAATCTCCAATCTCTGTCTTATTCAGTAGCAGACACATTCCGTGCTTTCCTGGGTGAGCCTAGCCGTGCATCAGAATTTGATAATCCGGCTTTTCTGTATGAAGAACCATCAACCAGAATCAAACAAGCCATTCAAAAGGTGAAGGCTATACATTCCTTGTAGACTTGGTAACGATCAAGTAGTTATAAAGCAAATACTTATTGTAACCGAGCCTTAGTATATTTGTAAATAACGAAGTACATGGTATTACTTTGTTGTATTATACTAAATCAAATTAACAGAAAATATATACAAGTATGACATGTATATTTGTATAATTTCTTGATCTTCATATAAAGGTTTAAAGGGATGCAATGTCTATTCCAAAAGTTGTCCTCATAGCTACTTGGCCAAATGCCCAAATGTGGTGTGGCATAAATCGTTGTTCATACTTTCCAATCGAAACTTTAGTAGATTAATTGACACATGCAACACATACTAGCCCTTAAGGCTACAAATGAGAATGCAATACATTTTGTAAAATGATACGGAGTACTTCATATTAATTTAAGAATACTTGATATAAATTACGGGTTGACTAGTATAATCAATATTTTGTTTTCATTTAATATATCCAATTGCGACTTTTATATCGCCCTTGCAATTTCAATTTATTACCCCTTGCTGACTGCTGAACTAAAACAAAAGCTGCTGCCAAGTCTCGAACATGGGACTAATTGCCAAACCCAGAAAGCTTCACTTACAGTTGCAGCTTCTTAAGATTAAAAAGGAGCCAACTTTGAATTTAAATTGTTTCAACATTTGAATTATGGGATGGCAAGAAATGTGCTTGTTAAGCAAGATTTTGAAACCCTATCTTTCTCAAATTCATCACCTTTTGCCAAATTATTGGATTGGTGCATTCGATCAAACTCTGTGCGTCATGGCCGCTGTGTTCATGCTCGAATTCTTAAATCCCAGTTTGTATCTGAGATTTTTATTCAGAATAGGCTGGTTGATATGTATGGTAAATGTGGGTTTGTTGAGGGTGCACGTAAACTGTTCGATAAAATGCCTCACAGAAACATTTTTACTTATAATTCAGTTTTAAGTGCTTTAACGAGGTGGGGTTTTCTTGATGAAGCTGTTGATGTGTTTTTGGATATCCCTAAACGTGATCAGTGCTCATGGAATTCGATGGTATCCGGGTTTGCTCAGCATGATCGGTTTGAAGAGGCGGTCGAGTATTTTGTGGGGATGCATAGAGAGGGTTTTGAGCTGAATCAGTACTCATTTGGTAGTGTGCTTAGTGCTTGTGCTGGGTTAGTGGATTTGGATATGGGGATTCAAGTTCATGCATTGATGTTGAAGTCTCCGTTTTTGAAGGATGTGTATATGGGGTCTGCTCTTGTTGATATGTATGCTAAGTGTGGTGAAGTGGAATGTGCCCGAAAGGTTTTCGATGGGATTGTTGATAGGAACCGGGTGACATGGAATAGTTTGATTACATGTTATGAACAAAATGGTCCTGTGAGTGAAGCTGTAGAAGTGTTTGCAAATATGATGGATCATGGGGTGGATCCGGACGAAGTTACACTGGCTAGTGTGGTTAGTGCTTGTGCAACGTTAACGTTAGTTAGGGAAGGTAGGGAAATTCATGCTTTGGTTGTGAAAAAGGATAAATATAGGAATGACCTTATCTTAAGTAATGCATTGGTTGATATGTATGCAAAATGTGGTAGAATTAATGAAGCCAAATTCATCTTTCAAAGTATGCCATCAAGAAATGTGATATCTGAGACAACTATGGTGAGTGGTTATGCGAAAGCAGCAAATGTGGAGACTGCAAACTTTTTGTTTATGAATATGATGGATAAGAACATAGTATCCTGGAATGCACTTATGGCAGGTTATGCACAAAATGGAGAAAATGAGAAGGCATTGAGCTTGTTTCGCTTATTGAAGAGGGAGTCTGTTTTACCTACTCATTATACTTTTGGGAATCTCCTCAATGCTTGTGCAAATCTTGCAGATCTGAATCTTGGCATGCAGGCTCATGTACATTTGTTGAAACATGGATTTTGCTTTCGTTCTAGACCAGAGTGTGATATCTTTGTGGGGAATGCTCTTATAGACTTGTACATGAAATGTGGGTCGGTTGAAGATGCATTGCTGGTTTTCAAATGTATGGTGGAAAGAGATCATGTTTCATGGAATTCAATGATTGTAGGCTATGCTCAAAATGGACATGAGATTGAAGCTCTTGAGATGTTCAAGAAGATGATAATATCTGGTCAGAAACCTGATCACATAACAATGATTGGAGTTTTGTGTGCTTGTAGTCATGCTGGTTTGGTGGAAGAGGGTCGCCACTATTTCCGGTCAATGTTTAAGTCGCATGGTTTGGAACCATGGAAGGACCATTACACATGTATGGTTGATCTGCTTGGTCGAGCTGGTTGCTTCGGTGAAGCAATAGATTTAATTGAGACTATGCCAATTCAGCCTGATTATGTTGTATGGGCTTCTCTGCTTTCTGCTTGCAAGGTTCACAGAAATGTTGACATGGGGAAGTACGTGGCAGAGAGGCTATTGGGAATCGATCCTACTAATTCTGGTCCTTATGTTCTTCTGTCAAACATGTATGCAGAACTTGGAAGGTGGACGGATGTATCTAGTGTTCGTAAGCTTATGATACAGAAGGGAGTTGTTAAGCAGCCTGGTTGTAGCTGGATTGAAATACAAAGCCATGTACATGTGTTTATGGTTAAAGACAAAAGTCACCCACAGAATAAAGAGATTTACTTGGTGTTGAAAAATCTAACCAACCAAATCAAACTTGCTGGATATGTTCCTGACCCTATTGATTCAGAGATTGATGAGGAAGAAATCAGTTATGCAGCTGCTTTATATCATTCAACAGATATATAACCAGCTGCTGGCTTTTGGGTGAGCCTCTTGTGATATGCCATATGCTTTCATTTCTAATCATAATGTAATTTGTGGTTAAAATTTTAAAGCTTCTTTATGTTGGAAACTAAATAATCTAGTAGTGTTTTTATATGATTTGCTTGCCGTTTACATGATCTATATGCTCTGTCATCCCAAGTATTGTAGACCCGTTACATGTTTCTTCCTATTAGCTAACTTCTATGCCTACTTCACATCCTTATTCTATGAACTACTAACCAAATGGTTGAAATTAGAACTATTTTAGCTCTTTGGTTCTTGCATTTCCTCTTTCTATCAGGGACCTATTAATACTCTAGATATTAGCAAAATTCATAGGGATACTTGAGAACTGGAAAATAACTAAATAAGAATAGAACGGTGTGGATTATTATCTTTGGGTAGGTAACTTACTGTATTCATCCCACCTTTTTTCTAAAGAGCTGCATTTGCTTTTAGTAATGTTAAGATGTGTCACTGTAACCAAATTGAAGAAAATCAAGAGCTAGGCTTAGCTTGCCTGTGAGAGTTCAGCATCTTCTTGAAATCAATGCTTAAATTAAAAGTGGAGTTTGGGATTTCATATTGTCAGGACAGAATTCCTCCATCTGCTGGTTCTGTTGACTTAAGAAAAATATTGATTTCAAGAGTTATGCGCCCAATTGCACAGCATCAATGCATAGTACATTAAACTTTTAATAGAAATCTGGTAGTTATTGGTTCTACTTGTTCAAAATTGCAGGGAATATGAGTATTGGAATTGGTTGGTCAATTAGACATGTATATATATGAGCTATAAGGTGAATGGTGGTGTACAGAATTCAATTTTACAATACAGTCCATATGACATATGCATGAGCTATGTTAAGTTAAATCATTTATATGAGTGTATTAAAGGTGTGATTAGTGACCTAAACAAGATATTCTGCCATGACTTGTGTACAAACTTGTAGATTGGGTTTTTAGTCTTGGCATCTGCTGCTTTGTCTTTTTTTTTCTTTTCATCTTATAGTTTTTCCATGCAATTTAAGAGTTACAATTGAAGAATGAAAATCATTTAGAAGTGAATTTAATGTGCTAAAGACAATATTGTAGATGTTGTATTACGGTTATTAATGACCATTATCTTTTACTAACAAAAAACAATGGAATTCAGTTACATGGAATTATCTGATTGCAGATACCTCCGTTTGGGATGTTGATTTTTAAGCATAAAGCATGGAGATCATCTGAACCATGGTAAGTTAAGAGCATGTCATTGCATCTTTCTTGATCATTCATTCAATGTCCAAAATTTGCTTCGTAATTCTTCGTATCTTGATCATCTGGTAAGCTGATTCTTCTAATAAACTTTGTTGCTTCTAATAAGAATAAGAATAAGGGTTTCCTTATTGTAGTTTCTTGATTTATTAGAGGTATATCTAGTTATACTCCATATCCAATTGTATTGCGTTTTTTTAGGCTCACAATAGTATTGGGTTTTTTTAGGCTCACAATAGTATTAGAGGTAGTTTCTTGATTTATTAGGCTCACAATAGTATTGGGTTTTTTTTCATTTTTGGATTGAATTCCATACTTTTGATTTGGACAGATTTGTTTTGTTCATCTATTCATATTGCTATGAAGAATTATTTAGTGTACTTATGAGATGAAATACATGAAATTATTAAGATTAGTACCTTTCACTGAACATCATTTTAGAGCTTCCAAACTTGTGGACCCTAAACATTTTACCTGCTTTAGGAAAAACAATATACGAGGACAAGGGATGATTCTATTATGTGCCAAAGCTGTCAAGACATTTCAAAGAAGACAAAACTAAAATGAAGTTATGGCTTATGAGCCACACATTTCCTTGCTCGTGAACCTCTATTTAGGTATGATGTGCTTCTAGTGATTAAAAAGAAGAATAGAGGAAAAGAGAGAAGTGTATCTAAACAAAGTAGCAAAAGTGGTTCACAAACTATATTTCTTCATCTTTACTCTTTCCTTATTTTGTTTTCAGTCTTTCTGTGGAACACATTACATGTTTAAGACAATTTACGATACTAAATAAGGTCCTCAATTCCTTTTTAAAAAGGTCGAACTATCACTAGATTTGGCATGCTTGATTTGGGACTAAGGCTTTGTTGTTATTGACCCACTCCATCCATCATTTTACTATTCTCTTCTTTCACCTTTTCTTACACTCCTATTTCTCTTATAATCAAGAGTTAACAATAAGATTGTAAAAAAAAAAAGGAGGGAAGGAGGGAGGGAGTATGCTGCTTTTGGAGCTAGATTGATGTCCATAGGAAATTGACGAGTACGGATGAATCAGATGCTTAATTGCTTAAATTAATGGAAGATCTGTACTTCTGCTGTAGCAGATACAGTTATAAAAATTTTAATTTACTATAGAGTGATCATTTTTTGAGAACATAAATTTCTGTTTTAAATTTTTTGTCGTTAGATACCTTTCAGTACTGACTAGTACAATAGCCAACTTAGAGTCTTGGACTACCTGATGTGGAACCGGATAAGCACACAGAAAATAGGGGACTATATAAATACATTGTAAAATGTTAGAAGTTAATGAGCAGTGTGATGCAGTATACTGTATACTTATTATTACTGTATGATTATAGTTCAGGTAAAAATGGTTCCTGATACCAGTAGCTTAACTGGCTACATTGAAAAAGATTAAAATAGAAAGCTTGCAATCTAAATACACAATTTCTTGTTAAAATAAGAGCAAAACAACGTAAGCAACAAAATTAGCACCCAAGAAAACTACTGGAACCAAACCACTCAGCTGTAAGCTTTTTTTTAACACCCACTTGCGAAACCCAAACAAATCCTCTTCATCAATAATTAATTAGTTACCATGTGATAGTGTAGAGTCTTCACATGAGACTGCGACGGTTCTTTTGCTGTAAATTTGTTTACTTGCGTGATCCGGTGGGCCACGACACCTTGAGTTGTAGGCTCTTTCAGCCTCATTTTTCCCTTCCTTTGGCCTCTGGTCTCTTTTAGAGTTTCACCTTATACAGCAAACCTATTAGTTGCATGAGACAAAGAGGAAGAGGAGCAAAAAGAAAAGGTTAGAATAGTGCCTTGGACATAGCAAAAACTTAACTATTGCTCAAATAGAAGCAGTCTGGTTTGTTTTGTTGTTTGCAAAATTTCTAAAGGAAAGAACTGTTGTTATGTACTCCATCTGTACTTTAGAAAAGACACTGCATTGTTATTTCTCTCTTTCTATTTTGATCATAAAAAATTATTTTTCAAAATAAAAATTTAGCACCTGATTTTCCTCTTCATAAAGTTGTGAATGCTTATTATAATGTGTATGCAATCTGATAGCTATCTGTAGTCCCCATAACCTGTCAATTAGAGTTATTAGATCAGCTTCATCACTAAGAGTTGTTAGTCTTTAAGTGCACCAGGGAACATATGCACTGAAATTATGTGGCAACAATTTTTGCTCATCCCTAATTGTTACACTTAATTATTTCCTAAACAATAATTTTTTTTTAAAAAAAAAAAAAACAAAAAATGTTACCTAATAATATGCCAAAAAAATAATTAATTAAGATGTCGAAAATGATGTTTACCAAGGAAAACTTAGCTTTCTGATATTTTCAATTTTTGTTTTTGGTTCGAATGAACCACAAGGGCATTACAAATTACAAATGGGGGAGGGGGATTCTTGATATCATTGCTCTGCTAACATCTTCGAAAGAATATTAATTGAAGTATCAAGACCCTATACAATTATGACTTTGCTGAATGTAAGACTGATTGTATTGATGTATAGAGAAAGACAAAGGTAAAGAGATTACCATTTTCAAACAATAGAACCCTTCAAAGTCCTTTTGGAGCATTTACATCTGAGAATGACATAAGATATGAACCTGTACAGCAAAATGAAGCACACCGTAATCAACACATTCATCCATCTATTCTGCTCACCTAAGCCTTCCTCCTTTAGGACATCCTTCCCACTCATCACACACATCCCAAACATGCTCTCCAAACACTCTGTTGACCCCGAAAATTCGTTGATTAGGAACCCTTCATAAGGGTACTTAAACAAGGACAGATAATGCATCCCAATCCAATATTTTGGGATTTGCTTCTTTGATATAAAGTAGCCTGAGAACAGAAAAAATGATCCCATCACACCAGATATTAAAGAGTTTCCAACTATAAAATTTGGCACCAGTGCACTAAAACACACCACAACTGAATTAGCAGTGTAGAGGATTAACCATATGAGCAGTAAGAAGTGTGCAAATGCCATGAACTCCGGCTTTAGACCCACTAACCAATACACTGGAACTGTGAATAAAATGGCTAGGATGAGCAAAAATGGGAGGTACACTATGGCATTTGCAATGACATAAGAAGAGACTCGATAGCTCCCTGAGGAGGTTTCCTTCATTAGTATGTCTCTCTCCTGCAGGAAAATAGGCAGTGCTTCAGTGGTGCAGGTCAGCAAAAATGTTAAGATAAATGCGAATAATCCAACCCTTTCAAATGCCCCTTCCAAATTATGCTTAAGATCATAGAATATAGACCCTAACACCAGCCCTGAAACCAGCATCTGTAGGGTCCTGCAGGCAAACAGCTCTTTTGTCCTGAGAACAAGCTTAGAAAATCTGTGACTTAGGATAACTATTTCCCTCAACCTGGAGTTAGCAAAATTGTGGGTTTCAAGCTCAATTCCCATGTATGCACTCTCTTCATCCATCACCTTAGATTGCTGAAAGAGCTGTTGAAGGGTCTTTCTCCTCTGCTGTGGGGCAGCTGCAGGAGCTGCTTGTTGCAGTGATGAAGCTGAAATTTCTTCCTCTTGTTGTTGTTGGATTGTTTCCAGGTAATCTATTGCAAATTCTACAATGTTACAATGAGGGAGGAGCTCAAGACCCATTAGTCCAAGCTTGGACCCAAGCTGATCAACTGTGCCATGGTGCAGAACTGTGCCATTTGATAATAACAAGATTGAATTAATCTGCTTCACAATGCGAAAACCAGGTTGATGGATGCTCAAAATGATCGTTCGACCTCTAGTTTCTGCCATATTTTTCAACATATCAATAATTTGCAGTGCTGAGGTACTGTCAAGCCCTGATGTTGGCTCATCCAGGATTAGCACCTTAGGGTCATGGATCACATCAACACCAATGGAGACTCTCCTGCGCTCTCCTCCAGAGATTCCGCGTATCCCATCATTTCCCACCCGGGTATTTGCCACATGATCAAGTCCTAGCTCTTGCATTAATGACTTCACCTTGGAGCTTAATTCCGAAGGCGGGAGTTTTAGCCTCAATTTTGCACTAAACATCAGTGTTTCCTCCACAGTAAGGAGCGGGAACAGCATGTCTTTCTGAGTAACAAACCCTGAAATCTTGTTATAGTTGGCTGCTTCAATTGCATTGCCATTAATGAGAATTGAACCAGCTTGTGGGGTGAGCTTGCCTGCTAGTATTTCAAGCAAGGAAGATTTCCCTGCACCACTCGGCCCCACGATAGCGAGGATTTCCCATGGCTTTGCTCTGCAATTCACCTGGTTTAGCACTGTTCTCACTCCAGAAGAAGATGTTGTTTGATGAACTTGTTGATCAGTCTCTCTCTTGAAGATGCTAAATGGGTTTTCATTGTTATGGCCGTAGATTTTGTAAGTTATGCCTACTGCTTCAATCTCACACCCTTGTTTCTTCATTGAGCTATAGTCTCTAGAAGAATATTAGGTACTCTCTCTCTCTCTCTTTCTCTCTGTCTGTGTGTGTCTTTATAGCTGCTTCTGTATTTTTCTAATCTTTCTGAAGTTTTATAGCTGGAAGTGGCGGAGTTGAATATGTTGGTTGTTGTTTCACACAAAATCGACGTAACACATTCTTTATTGTACACCCTATTTTTAAAAGTCGATTTTTAATAATTTTGAGTAAACTTTTTCATTCATATACGGAGTAACGACTAAGGTAACACTAATACATAAACGTATATTCATAACATATTCAGTTTTATAAACACAAAAATCTAGCTCATAACACATATATTCAAAATCGACTTACTACAATTGTATTGTGCACCCGATGCACGCAAGATGGTACATCGTTCTCGAATAATGGGGTGTTTAATATGTTTTGGCTGGAGCCTGGGGTATAACTGAAAACAGTGAGTGGTGTTCTACTATGCTCTTGTGACTGATATAAGGATTCACGTGCTCTGTTACAAGTAGCTGTTCTTTCTTATTTGCGTCTTAAAATGAAATTTGGAGGTTGGCTTTGGAAAATTGTATAGTTCACATGCTAAGCTAAAGTTTGGCATTGGCATTATTTACTTGTAGTTTATTTTGTTTTGGTTGTTGTTTTGTGATTTTAATAATGCTGTATACATTTTTAATTTGTTTGCAATTATAATCCCAATCTATCATTATGTAGTCACGGGTGTGACAATTTTTATTTTCTAATACTATATGTTCTATATCCTAGCATGACTAAGAAGCAATATAAATACAATTATAACTACCAGTAGTTGTTTATTTTTAATTATTATTATTTTTTAATAAGATAAAGAGCATATGATTTACGGTTATTAAAAAAAAAAAAAAAAAAAAAAAAAAAAAACTAGATTTAATTATATACTGTATGGAGTATCAGTTTTTATCTTTTTAAGGAGTTAAGTGACTGAATACCAAAAATAAACCATTGATCAGCCACATATTTACATACACTAAAAAATGTGTTAAATTTTTTTTTTTTTTTTTTTGAAAGAAAAAAAAAATGTGTTAAAATAATTCAGGACATTATTTATAATTGAATCATATATGGTACAATCAATCATAATATTTTTTTTAAAAAAACTTAATTTTAATTTTATAATTTATTTATTATGTCCTTGCTAGGTCACATTTGACAAAAGTTTTTGATTTATTTACAAATGTCACTAGATAAACACTTTTTTGTTATCATGAAGATGAACTTGTATTTTCTCCTAGTTTTTGTGATATGAATCAAGTTTGTATTCGATGCCCAAAGTATGATTAATGTCAATGAAAGAATAGGGGCCAAGTGTTTCTCTCATGGGTGTAACCATGGTTAGGACATAGTGGCCGTAAAAAAAATTATATTCTTCAGCAAGCGAGTTTATAATCATTAGTTTCAACACTAAACTCATAACCATTGAACTATATCATATTACATGTAAATTTTTTATTTTGTACATAAGACTACAAATATAATTTGTTTAAACAATGCCTACCTGCTACCACTGAATTGTTTGACCTCAAAAACAAATTATTTCATTAATAATGATCAACCCAACCTTATAAAAAGTTTGACCTAACTCTAATAATTATTCCAAGGGCCTGTATTCATTGACTGAACTGAGCTGAGCTGAACTGAACTGAATTGAATTGAACTGAATATTTTATAAGAGAAGGAAATTAGGAGCTGAACTGAGCTGAGCTGAACTGAACTGAATTAAGCTGAACTGAACTGAAATGAACTGAATTTCAACGTAAGAGAACAGACCCCAAATCGAAAGAATTTTCGGACATGATAGATATTACGTGTCGTGCTCATTAGCCACCCATTAATAATAGTGATCAATGAATGATTAGTGTGATTGGGTTGGGCTAAGAACCGAGTTTGCCTTTGACTAACTAACCGTAGACTCGTAGAGTGAGTGAGAACCCAAACTCAATTTGGGGTCAAACGCCATTTGGAAGAGAGGTTTAACTTTGTTAGGGTTTATCTGCTAAATCTCAACAAAAATGCAGAGAAGATGTACGACGCCATTGATGCACTCACTTCGAAGCTTTAGCACCACCACTAGTAGTACTACCACTGATAAGATCGTCGCTTCTGTGCTCTTCGAAAGGCTTCCTGTTGTCATCCCCAAAATCGACCCTGTTATTTACGCTTTTCAGGAATTCTCGTAAGCCCTAATTTTTACTACGTACTTTTTTCCGATTTCAATTTGTTGAAGTGAAAATGTAATGTTTGTCATTTTTCATTGTTTATTTTAATTCGGGATCAAATGAGCTTGGAATTGAAAAGGTTGTTACTTGATTTTTGGTGATTGAATGATGAATTTGATGAAAGTTTAAATGTATATGGTATAATGAATCTGAAAGTATGATTTTAGAGTTATGATTGTGATTTCTTGAACACATTTTCGGAAAAAAGAAAGATTTATCGGGTGCATTTTTAGGGGAAATTATTGCCTTTTTGCTTGATGATTGAATAATAAAGTTGATGAATTGCAGATATTTGTAAGGTTGAACAAAGTTGGACTTCCAATTATGAATTTTAGGGGTACATTTTAGTATAAGATGAATTGGGTTTAGGGGCAGTTCTTGCCTTGAGCTCAGAACAAGTGGTTAAGCAAATGCTATATGAGTCACACTTCCTACGGTGCGTTAAAAGAAAAGTCATTTCGGCTTCGATTTTGTGACCTTTGATCAGTTTTGCTCAGAAGATAATTAGTGTAGGAGTTAATTTAGAAGTTAGTCTTTTCATTGGAAGCTTAAGAGGATGGTTCTAGTCTACTGAGGATGAGGACGGATTTGAAACAGCTATGGTTAATAGGCCATTGTTCTGTAACTCTACAAGCCTAATTTATAATTGTCAGCAAGAATGAATATTAGTTTGAACACTGCTCTATATTATATACGTAGTAGGACTTTGAATAGCTTCAAAGCTGAAACTGATATATATCATGTTGCTTGAAATTTGGACGATTGCTAGGTTACTTTTACATTGGCACTGGGTTAGGATAAATATAACATCTGGCAATTGTATTAAGACTCTTCATTATGTCATGTATAATTTGGGATTAAGGCTTTGATTGATTGATTGATTGATTATGTCATGTATAATTGCGTATGTATTCGTGTTAGATAAATAGCGTGACATGGTCTCATAGCCTCATAGGTATGGTCACTTGACACTTTATTTTGGACTGGAAACATGCAAACTTTAAAATAGCTGGTTTTGGAATGGCAGAAAATGGTCACACAATGAAAAATATGGTGTTTCTAGGATGGGACTAAACCTTATCGAGTGTTCTCAGGAAAGAAGATAGGAAGGAGGATTGGTAGAACTGTAGAAGCTTCATTTCAAGTTCTACATCATGAATTATTTATTGCTCACTTTCTTTATACATGGAAAATATTGTCATGCAAATCACTGCATTTGTTGAGACCTCGTATCTTCTTGGCTCCCATCTGTGAATAAGTGAAATATAATGCCCCGTATTCTGCTGGATATGATTAATGATGCAAGATTTTCAGAAAATTATGCTATTAAATGTAGTAACTTCTGCATATACTGTATTGTATTAAATTCTTCTATGTCCTACATAGATGAGTTATTTTGCACCTCATTTAGTGAAGTTTTCTTGTTCGATTATGTATAGGTTTCGATGGAAGCAGCAATATCGACGGGTATATCCTGATGAATTCTACAAGAAATACGAAGCTCGGTAATTGCTTAGTTTTGTAATCTTATCTGACCTCTCCCTCATCTAGTTAATGTCATGAGATTGGATATATGTCTCATAGGATAATCGTGAGACTGATTGTTGCAATTTAGGGTTGATGGAAACTATTATCTGTATATCATGTTGTTACAGTTTATGAGTTCCTCCCTCTGTTTCATCACAATTACCGCTTTTGGTGGAATATAATATTTGTTGCATGCTACAAAAAATGGTTTGGAAACATAATCTACATATATGTCTATTATAATGTTAACCAATTATCTGGAGTTTACACCCTCTGTGTAGGTGAATTATTGTGTCTAGATGGCTTGTCATATTGGTGTACTATTTACAAACTGGTTTACATTTGTCCTTTATTAATGTGCTATAGCTATTGGCAAAATTATGAAAGTGAATTACAATCTAACCCACTAGAGATCAGATTGATGTAATATTCCTGTTTGTAATTCATTTGTTTGCCTAATTCTGTAATCTAGCTCCAAATGACTAGAATTTGGCTTGTAGAAGTTGTGAATGACCTAAGGTAAGAAAATACAAGTCTGTGACTGTAACTAATTACAAATCGAGGTTAGGTGTTATTATATATGCATCTTCAGTAAGCTCTTTTCTTGTTCTTCTTGGTGTCAACTCGTGCATTATCCATAAATATATTACCTACTTATGTTTATCCTCTTTGTTTGCATTTTCTGGCAGAGGAAAGGGTGATTATCAAATTGACTACAAACCAGCTTCACGGATCACTGAAGCTGACAAAGCAAATGATAAGAGGTATTAGTAGGTGTTTCTTTTATGCATAGCATTTTTGTGTCACTAGTTTCTGATACATTAGATCCAATCGGATAGGCTGGCAGAACAAATACTTTTGGATCAAAGGTGATTGGGATTCAGTCACTTTGTTATTGCAGGTGCTGGCTACGTACAGCCGACCCCCACCCCATCCTGTCATAAGTGAGAGCCTCTTAGTAGGTTTAATGTCTTTGTTGCAATTTGATGCATAAATTTTACTTGACTACATCTTTCTGAATATTTCTATACTTTATGCATAAATTTGATGCATATATTTGATGCATACCTTTACTTGATTACTCATCTTTGTAGGTTTAATAGTTTGAAAAGATTGCTGACTCACATGATATCCTGTAATTAACCGATTAAGACTGACATCTTATGGTATTTTTGCCGCTGTTGTCCTCTATTTTTTTGCTATTGTGTTAAATCAATGATCTCCACTGTTCTATGTACCTTGACATGCTCGTTTTTATTGGCATCTTCTTTCTTGGGATACCAAAAATAATTAAAAGAATAACCTTGCTGTGAGCCTGTGAAGTAAAATTTGCTATAGCTGCTTCGTCCACATGATTTCAGAGTATGCTGTTAGTGCCCCCAAACTTCTTTTCCCATTTTTCCTTTTTAGCTTTTTATTTTTTGGTCATCCTTTGCGTGGACAACTGTATGTGTGAAAAGCTTCATATAAGACCTTTACCTTCCTGTTCGAAAGAGTGGGGTTGTGTTTCTGTGAATTGTTATTGTGGGTCTGGAATACTTGATATATGTTTATGTATAATAAACATTTAACTATTTCTATTTTTTTCCTTTAAGGTCACTGCAAAGAGCTCTAGATCGGAGGCTCTATCTTCTCCTTCATGGAACTTCGTATGACTCTTCTGATGGGAAGCCTGTTTGGCATCTTCCAGAAAAGGTCTATGATAATGAAGAGACGCTGCGGAAGGTTGGTAATCTTAGAAAGTGGTCTCCCGTCTTTGTTTTTTGTCTGTTTTTTCCCCTTGTAATCCACCGCTCATTTCAGTGTGCAGAGTCTGCTCTACAATCTGTTCTCGGTGACCTTACACACACATATTTTGTCGGAAATGCACCCATGGGCCATATCGCTGTACAGGCAGCTGACAAAGCAGATCCGTTGAAGGTGTGTCTCAATGTACTGCACAAATAAATTTTCATCTGTTGTATTTATATGCCTGAAACACAGAAATGAATTATCTTATCCTATTTTTTTATAGCAGAAATTCTTCTTCAAATCACAAGTAATTTCAGCGAACAAGATTAACGTTAGTGGATGTGATGACTATGTTTGGGTGACCAAGGATGAACTATTGGAGTATTTCCCTGACCAAGCTGAGTACTTGAAGCAGATGATTATTAGTTGATTGGCATATGGTGGTAACCAAAGATTAAAAGAGTAATATTGTAGACCTCCTTAGCCTTCAACTAGTGGAGTACATGTATTGTGATCTGTGGAGTCATCCAAAATTCATGCTAAATTGTGACTTTGTGAGGTGATAGATGATTAAGCTGTTTCGAGTTTTGTTTTGGTTTCCTGAGGAAGATTAGGTTTTCCGTTCATGGTATCTCAGCAGCATCCGAAGTGCAATCTTTTGAAAATAAACTATGCTTCTATTACAAGGCTAATGAAATTTTGTTTGTTAATCTTGTAACTATGACAGTTTAATTTATCAATATATCCAATGATGTTTACTGAATAGGAAGCACTAAATTATAAATGCAAATTCATATGATTTTTAAGTCGTTCATATGCTCTTATATTGAAGATCTTATAACTCCTTTCAAATTGGCAGAAGAGCCCTTGATCAATAGGTGATTTTATATGATTTTACTGATGTATAAGGGCGTGTTTATCCCATAGACTTAAATCTAACTTTCAACAAACTTTTACCTTCTTATTCGGAATACAAAATTATTTACCTTTTTACATTTTAAAATTTAATTGACTAAGAAAAGTTCTTTTGCTTCTGATCAATCACAACTAGTTAACTTTTGCACTATTCATATGCTATTGTTAATCACATTATTTTAGTTGATAATATATAAGGCTCAAATGTAGTTATAAAACGTTGTTGGATTAAGTTTGATGTATATTTTTTAATATATCTTTTTACAAGGTAGTTTAGACAATGATGATCAAAGTTGTGTATGGAGAATTGGAGGGAGTAGCTTTTAGAATTATTTTGCATTGAAGACATTCCCCACACTTGCCAAGACCTCTAAGGCACTAATTACAAAGGGATACTACCCTTTTGCCATTTGATCTAAACACTTGGTGTTGTAAAACACTCCTTAACAATTAGACTATTAAGAGCCTATTCACTTCAGCTTAATTTCAGTTCAGTTCAGCTCCAATTAGTTCAGTTCAGTTCAGCTCCAATTAGTTCGATTCAGTTCAATTCAGCTTTTAATTTCCTTCTCTCATAAAATATTCATTTTAGCTCTATTCACTTCAGTTCAGCTTCAATCAATTCAACTCGGTTCAATAAATGTGAACATGCCCTAACATCAAAAAATGAGAAACTCTAAATTGATCAACAAATGCACATTTTAACACTCCAATAAAAAAAATCAAGCACCAAACTCTACTGTCTGTATTATCCTAGAAACAGAGGCTAATTTATGACCCAAGTTAACCAAATAGCTTAACTTCAATATTTTCACTATACATGTTGAATACTCCTAAACAATGTGCATCATTCCTAACTCAATGCATTGCAACCAAAGACCTGAAATTTGGCAGAGTTCTTCACTCTTACTTCATAAAAACATCCTTCATTCTAAACTCTTTTATCTCGAACCGCCTTGTCGAGTTATATTCCAAATGCAACTCCATTGAAAGTGCCCAGAAAGCTTTTGATGATCTCCCTGAGAAGAATAATTTCTCTTGGAACACAATTATTTCTGGGTACTTTAAAAATGGTCTTTTTGATCATGCACACCAACTGCTTGATAAAATGCCTGAACCAGATATTGTCAGTTACAACTCTGTGGTTTCTGGGTTAGCCCATTATGGGTTTTATAGTGAGTCCTTGTGTTTTTTCAAGAAGATGCAAACTGTGTGTAGTGGGTTTGGGTTGTTCTTGGATGAGTATACAATTGTCAGTGCTGTTAGTAGTTGTGCTGTTTTGGGTTCCAAAAATTTGCTGCAACAACTTCATAGTGTGGCAGTTGTGCTTGGATTAGAGTATGATGTTGTCATATGTAATTCTTTGATTGATGGTTATGGTAAATGTGGTCATCCTGATTTATCTTACTCGATATTTGCTCGAATGCCTGAACGAGATATTGTGTCATGGACTTCGATGGTTTCTGCCTATGTCAGAGTGTCTAGGATGGAAGATGCTTACTTGGTTTTTAAGCAAATGCCTGTGAAGAATTCAGTATCCTGGACTGCATTGATCACTGGTTTTTCTCAAAATGGGGAAGGAATTGAAGCTCTCAATCTCTTTGATCAGATGCAGAAAGATGAGGTTCCACCTAGCGCCTTTACATATGTTGCTGTGTTAGGTGCTTGTGCTGATTTAGCACTTGTAGAAAAAGGGAAACAACTTCATTGTCGAATCATTAAATCAAACACCAGAGTTCCTTTGATGAATTCGTTTATTTATAATGCTTTGATTAACATGTATTGCAAGTGTGGAAACATTAGATCAGCAAGGCTAGTGTTTGAGAGGATGCCGGAAAAGAATGATGTTTCTTGGAACTCCATTATAAATGGGTTGGCTTATAATGGACATAATGAAGAATCGCTTGCAATGTTTGAAAGGATGATTATAGCAAAAGTAAAGCCTAATGAAGTCACATTTCTCGGAGTGTTATCAGCTTGTTGCCACACAGGTCTAGTTGATGAAGGCATGAGAATTCTCAACTTAATGACAAAGCATGGTTTGAAGCCAAGACCAGAACACTATGCTATCATGATTGATTTGCTTGGAAGAAAGAACAGACTTAATGATGCAGTAGAGCTTATTGAGAGAGCTCCTGCTGTTTCTGATCATGTTGGAATGTGGGGTGCACTCTTAGGTGCTTGCCGGGTCCATGGAAACACTGAGCTTGCTCGTAAGGCTGCAGAAATGCTATTTAAATTGGAGCCAAGTAATGCTGCTAGATATGTGATGCTGTCAAACGTTTATGCAGCAGGTAAAAGATGGGATGATTCTCGTCATGTGAGAAGGCTAATGGGTGAGAAAGGATTGAGAAAAGACGCGGGTTTAAGTTGGATTGAAGTAAAGAATATCAGGCATGAATTCGTTGCCAAAGACATGTCACATAGTTTTCGAGAACATATATATGAAGTTATCCATGAATTGGTGGATCAAATGAGTGAAGTGGGATATTCTCCTTGTGTTGAGAATCTTGAGATAGGTCTTGAAGAAGATGAATTGTGTGATTATGATCCAGGTTTTTTTATGACTTAAACAAGTACTGATTATTTTTGAGCTCATGCAATAGTGTGATTTCATCACTCTGCTTTTTCTTCAATTTCAGCTGTAAAATCATCTACCTCCTCAACTTATTTGTGAAACCTATAAATGAGGTTTCTGGAGTAATCCACTGGGTCAAAAAATTATGCAACAAGTGTAAGTAGGCTAACTAGGCATGTTGTAGTACATTGAATTCAAGTTTTTGCCTTTATATATAAATTAGCTTATGGTCCCGTGCAATGCACGGATTTACCAAAATTTATAAATATAATTATTTTAACAACTTTTTTATATAGTATTTTTTTTAATGATAAGCATGAAAAAATTCGATATTCTGCTAATTATATTAAAAATTATGCATATCTTTTTAAATAATATTATTTTGCTTAAATTTTCTATAAGTTGTTACAAAAATGTTTTATTGAATTTGGGACGGAAAGATTGTGTTTAAGTAGGAAAGAAAATATTATAGTGTATTAAAATTGCCTAAGATAATCTGACAAAAAAAAGGAAAAGAGAAAGTGGAGGGAAATTATTTAACCAGATTTTGCCACGTGTTATTTTTTATACGCCTTTAGTATATAGTTATTGATTGATAGTATAAATTCTCAAAAAAAATTTAGTGCATATAAAACCGTTAACCTTTGGGGTAGGTTAATGGGAGAGAGAAAGTGTAAAAATAATAATATAATGAAGAGAGAAAATTTTGCGGAAATTTTGCAATACTCAGGTTTTAGGAATAACCGGTTATTTACATGAGGTCATGTAATAAAATATTGAAACTTGATGGTTTTCATGTCTACCCATGATGATGTGGCACAAGATTATGACACCCATGGATTTAAGAGAGAGATTGTTTGGTGGAGTTGGATAAATACAACTAATTGGAATTTGATTGAGTTAGACTCCAATTAAGGGAAAGTTATCCCTGCATTTCAAGCTCTTATTGGTTTATTATGGTCAATTTTGTTGAGGTTCATTTGTACCACCTTCCTTTTACTACATGATTTTTGTTTATAAATAAAATAAATTTAAAAAAAATAAAAAATAAAATAAAATAAATAAAACAAAAATAAAAGAAAGAAAGAAAGAAAACTACATCCCGAGGAATTCATCAAAGATTGAACTAAAAAAAGAGTATACAAATTGTTACAAAGCTTCACCTAAGTCCTAATACTAAGTAATGTAGAGATCAATTTGTACCTTTTGAAGTTTTGAGTACAAGAATACACATTTCGGTTCTTTGATAAGACAAGTTGTTAACAGAGCTGAATTAAGTGCAATCAGCATATATACAAAGCCAATTAAACAATAAACACATTCCATGAACCTAAACATCCTAATGTATTTCTTCTTTTTGTTCCTCTGGAAACAGCTTTATATGGAGAGGCAAGTTGTCATACTTTCAAGAGACTGTACATTCGTCGTCATTCAACTCCCAAAAAGACCAACTTCTTGTTATCAGGCTTCGGTAACAAAAAAAAAAAAAATTAGCTACAAAACACTACTGCTATTTTCTAAAACCTCATTCGCCAAACAACAATTAGCTCTTTTCTTCCTCTTCAGTGTCACAAAGGACAGCTCCTCTGTTTTTGGCTCTGCAGGGAGTACAAGACATTGATTAAGATAGCTTAAAATTTTCAGCAATGTAAAGCACAAAAAAAGCAAAAAGGTCAACGTTGGCAAATACAGCATACCTGCGGTATGCAGGTACAACACGATGAACAACTTTAGCAGATTTGCCTTCAGCAACAGCCTGTTTATCTGGGGTGAAGTAGAGAATACAAGAAGTCAAATTTGTTTTCAAAGCATTTACAAGGCAGAAGTAACAATTACAACAGCAAACTACAGATCTGGGCTGATTTAATAAATACTTGTCAAGTTAAGATTATTCGACATAATTGAGGGCTAAGTAAATGATATTCCATGGTTCAAATTAAAAAGTTTCTTTTGGGTGCTCCTCATTATTCATTTACTAAAGATTCGCCAGCTTTGAGCAAGAGAGTAAATGCTTAATGGCGTGCCATGGTGGCAGGGTGAGTGACTGAGTTCTGTGAGTGAGATTTATGTTGCATTTAGATGTAGGGAAAGCAAAATAAGTAAAATGCGAAGTGACAATTAAAACATAATAATTTGTGAAAGTTAAAGTGGTAGATACCATTTCCAAAAATAGTAAGTTGAGTGTAAATTAAAAGAAACATTCAAAAAAGAAAAGTGACTAAGAAAGAAAGTCATTTGTAAGTTTGAGCAGGGTTAACTTATTATGGTCTGCTGCAAAAATTTCATTAAATGGTGAAACAACTTACTGTGAAGTTGTTTGAAGAGCTAAAATTTGGAGCTTCTAATTTCCCCTTTGCCAAAGCTAATTTTAGGCTTCTGTAGAAGCAGAAACAACATAAATTATATGCCCCACCTACCCACCCCAACAATTGGCCTAATGTCTGTTTTCTCAAGTTGTGAAGCAATGTGAGAAACTTGGCCAAAAGCACCTAACTCCTAGTACAAGAAAAAGGAAGCCAAAGATAAAAGGCCAAAGTAACAACTGAAAAGCCTTGTTTTGACATGCGGTTCCTTTTTTTTTTTTTTTTTTGTTTTTTGGCTAGAGGAAAATGATCGAAGACAAAAAATCCCAGTAATGTAGTCAACTGTGCAAGGAGGAGTCTGCTAATCAAACAAAAAATTACATTCACAAAAGAAATGAAAATTTTCCAAATGAAACATGTTAATACTCAGTATTATATTCACATAGATGTTTGGTTTAGAGAAGAAAAGGATTCAGATAAAATGGGATTATAGGAATAAAGTTTGCTTGTCTAGGGGAGTAAAAAGTATCAAGACGAAGGAATAGATGATGGAATAATCAAGAAATGCATATTCACCAAACAACTCCAAAGTAGTTTTTAAGAGATGTTTTGCACTTTTACAGGAAGGATCATACTAGCCTCTCCAAAACAAACATTAGTTAATCAAAATTACATACCTGAGGAATTCAGTGCAGCAGTAACAGATGAAGAGTCAGAGTACATAGGAGAAACTATATTCCCACTCCCTGTTGTTTTCTGTAGCCTTTGTTGGTCCGACTGCATCATATCAAGCTTCCTCTTAATTGCTTGGCTCTTTTCCTATATGGGAAGGAGAAAAATATATGATGGTCCAAGAAAAAAAAAAAAAAAAAGAAAAAAAGAAGAATAAAAAAAGGGGGAGATTGATGCAGATCCCACAACATATGATGCCAGCCAATGCAAATGTTAATTCATCCACATCCACTGAGGTAAGCAATTGGCACAAAGAACATTACAATCTGGATGAGAAGCAATGCTTGAAACTTGAATAAGACTATACAGCAAAAGAAAAGTAAAATAATTATCAACAGCCTTCAAAATCCAGGATTTATGGTATCTTCCTTTAACATGGACTATAAGCATTCAGTGCAGCTATGAATGAAACCAAAAATTAGCAATGACAACGTGACCAATGAGTGCCATGACCTAGTCAGGAATCCTAAGAAGCAGATAATGCAGCAAAAGATATATTATGAACTATTGGTTATACTAAAGATACTAAAATACCTTTTCTGCAGAAATCATCTGGGTCAATTGACAGCAGCGCTCTTGCTCTGGATAAACATTCAAACCAACTGTTTAATGACAGTTGAACAAAAGTGTAGCATGAAGTTGACAAGCAAACATGAAAGCAAAAAAAAAAATTCAAGATTCTCATAGCAATATAACATTGTAATGCATACTTCTCAACCAAAAAATAATGTTACACCTATCAGTTCCAATGAGCTTGATAAAACATGCCATCTTTATTACACACTTCCTTTTAGTAGTCCGGTACTACTTATCTATATGCTCCAATCAAGGGTCTATATAGAATTACCGATTTCCAAGTATAGCAGAGGTAATGTTTCACAAAGGCACAAAGCTATCTCCCAGATTTACAAACAGCCTCGAGGAAGACACTTTTGGGAAATTGGGATCAAAATGAAAAAGAAATAATCATTTAAACACTAGATGCAAGATACACTTACTCTCACAAATCAAGATAGAAGGAGAAACGGAAGATGAAATATCACTATATATGCAGATATTACCATTTTTTTCATGGATACTACGTCACCAATCCTACCTATAAGGCTATCCTCCTTTGTTTGGGGTTTGGGGGGGTTGAGGCTCTGTGGTTCAGTTAGAAGTTATTTGAATTCCTAGCTATACAAGTGCGGAATTCAACTCACAATAGAAGTAAACAATTTTTAAAATGCGGAACTCAACTCAGAATATTAGAAAACAATGCTCATTCAACCTACAGGTATGGGTCAACACCAACTACCTTCAAGCAGCTTTGTCAGGCACCTAGATACAAAAAATGTTCATGACTATATGTCTGTCTTTTCTTTGCTTCTTCAATAAGGACCTTTCCAGTCGCGCTTACTGCTTAGACATTGCAAATTTCAGGAGCAAATTTCTTTCCCCTCAATTTGATTCAGAATTCTAGTCTCACAAGTTCATATTTGATTCCAATTCAAAGTTCCGACAAACCACCACATAGTTAGTACTAACTAAAGTTAAAAGGCTTGGCCTGTAGACTTGAACTGAAGTATAATCCCTCAGGTTTTAATTCTGAGATGTATTAAATAGCAAATGGGAGCAGAAATAACCTTTTACAAAAGAATCTTGCAGGATATTGTATGCCTTGTAGAGCTCCAACGACAGATTTTCCACAACTCCACTTGCAGAAGAAGGTCCAAGCTTAGTAAGTGAAATAGATATTAAGGGCATTCCTTTAGTTTTACGAGCAATCAACTTTGCAGATGTAACCCCTACAACGAAGCAAAATTGACACTATATTTGCAGCTTGAGTCAAGATCAAAAGTTGTAAGAAGTATGAAGCAGATATGGAGGATAAATCAGATGTCGGATCACACATAGATAATATAATTATAAATCACATAGTAAGAAAATTCAGTCAATTATGGGGAACAAATCAAGCTAGCCCGGCAACAATCTTATGAAAAATGGAAACATCCTGGAAAAATGCTACTGATGTAACAAAGACAGCATGTTCTTGTCAGCATCATAAGTTCAGATCCCAAGAAAATTGGTAAGGCACAATCCACAAAAACTTGACTAATAAAAAAATTATCAAGAGAACAATAATTGGTAAGTCACAATTCAATAAACATTTACAAAGGAGAAAGTGTAGGCGTGTAAAAGGATCAAAGGAACAGAAAGCAGAAGGAATTCATTTTACTTTATTAGTATGGGTGGTTCAATAAAAAAAAAGTTAGTGCTTCAGCAATTCACTGAGTTTTTCTTTATAACAAAAGAAAATTAAAGGAGCCATGCTGAAACAAATTTCTCTTGTGAAACAGAAAAGGGTAGAGATGGATTACCACTTAATTTAGGCTGCCAATCCATAATAAGCTTCACATCTTTTGATTTTAAAGAAGCAATTACATAATTCATAAAGTCGGAACAGGAACCACTGATGCCTATGCTATCTCTCTGCACATAGATAAAACAAGTTAGCATGAATAATGAAACAGTGAAAAATCATGAGAGGCATTAAACTTTAATCCACGTAAACTCATATGTCGAATCTCACACTACCTAGAGGAATTAGAGCAGAAACTACCAAAAATTCCTCTATCATGTGCTATATTCAAATAAGATACTATAAACTTTTCTACTCTCGCAGCAGGACAAAAGGTCGTACAGATTAGAAAGGACAGAATATCTAAAAACGATTGTGACAATATTTTTAGGATTTCCTAATTCCCTATAGCTGACATATTATGTACAAGTGGGATATTGAACCAAAGTACTACCCATAACAGTGACATCTGCAAGAAACACAATAATAAACAATAGTGACAGATTACGACCTCAAATTTAGTCATAAGTCATAACAAATTGCTTCCTTAATTTATTCACAGAAAAAAACCAAATAACCGAGGCTTCCCTTCCACGGAGTACTTTTGTTGATACTATCTTCTTATACTAGTATATTTTTATGATACTGCCTTCTTAATTCACCAAAGTCCACCTCATAATGTCTTTCTAAACTATGTCCAACTCATAATGTCTTTTCTAAACTATGTACAACTCATAACCATTGTCTTTATAGTACCACCAAAAAATTTTATTGCCAATTTTCTAGCCCTAAAAGTATACTACTTATACATAAAACCCTTAACAAACTATATTGATAATTCGCCAATATCTGGTAAAATCGATACATTTTGGAACCAATTTGCCTAACAACAAATGATATAACTAGCTATAATCATAGGTTAAGAGGGTTAATTCAACACCGCAACAAACTATATGGAGCAATGTGATCCTTATACTTCAGTGTTATAATTATAGCATTTGAACAACATAAAAATATACAGGCATATGTAATTCTGAAAAAACACCCCCAAAATTGTCAACTATACATACAATGATCAATGGACATGATTATAGAACCCACTTCTTAAACCCACCTCATCACAACAGGGATTTTAGGGTTTCATCCAAAAAATTAGCTGTAATTTTACCCAGAAAACTTCCACAAGTATTAACAGGTATATGAAATTCTGAAAAATGCCCCAAAAATGCCAAATTTCACATACAACGATCAAGTACATGATATCAGAACCCATTTCTTAAACCCCATTTCATCACAGTAGGTTATTTTTTAAAATAAAAAAAAAAACACCTTTCTGGGGTTTAATTAAAGAAAAGTGTTAGAAATATACCCAGAAAAATTCCACAAGTTTGGATTTTTGCAGCTTAAAATTCTGAAAAAATAAAAGGGAAGAAAAAAGAATCAATACCATGTCATCGAGTTGGTGAACAGAGCGAAGAGCCTCCCAAGTGTAGGAACGAAAATCAGTGACATGAAAAGCGACGTGAGAGGAGTCAACTGCAAAAACCCTGAACAAAAATGGGTTCAACGCCGGAACTCCATCGCCATTAGAGGTAGCAGAAGCTTCAAACTCAGGTTTTGCTTCGCCGAAAATGGGTTGAAATTCTTCCAAATCAAACCCCATTTTCATGGATCAGTCCTCGAACCCGGGAAGCTAGAGGAGTTGCCTTAGTACGGTCTATATTGTCGTTTGATTTTTGAAGGGGAAGAGGGTGTGTGACCTATGAAATCCTAAGATGCAATTCTAGTATTCCATTTTTAATTAAGAATCATTCCTTTATACTATGTATAAACTACTTGATAATTCTCAATTCATCTTTGGTTTTTGAAATTAATGGTATTAAAATTAAAACTATAATATGGAAATCTTTAGAGAAGTATAAATTAATAGTCAATCTTAAATTTATTTCATGGTCTCATATGATAAGGGTGGGTAATTCTGTTGCTCATAACTTAGCTAGATTAGTGCCTTTTGGAGATGAACAAGTTTAGGAAAATTATTATTCCCCGTCCATCTCCCCGTATGTACTTATGGACAAGCTTTCCATTGATTGATTATGGCACTTTTCCTTGGTTTCAATATATATATATATATATATATATATATATATATATATATTGATAGTTTGATACGTGGGTTGTGGGAATAAAAGATTGAGGATTAGAGGGTTGGATTAGGATTGGAGATTAGTTGGTGAAATTCATAAAAATTCGACTAGTGTAATACTAACCTACAATATATCACGAATTCGAGGCATGATTCAATCAATCATAAAAAATTATCATAATAGATGTTCAAAGATTTTTGGTACTCTCATCATGTGCATGTAGAGATGTTAAAAACTAACTCGATATTAAACCGACTAAAAAAAACCCTCTATAACTTCACCGAACTCAACAAAGACACCCGAATTAACACCTATCAAGCTAGAATGCCCAACAAAAACTCCCACAAATCTATTCCGACTGCACCGAACCGGCGAACCCGACTTAAACATCCAAATTGACACCTACTTAGCGTGTCCAACAAAAAACTCAGCTTTGAGACGCTCACCTTAGCACCTGCTCGTACACAGTCACTCTCGCTACTTCGCTAGTCACTACCACACGGTCTTAAGGCCATCAGCATTCTGCCCTCCCTAAGAAAACTTTGTCGGCCAAACCAAAAAAAAAAAAAGGAAAGAAAGAGCAAATTCATGCAAATCAACCGCGCTAAATCAAAGAAATCAAACCCAAATCTTGTGTCACTTAGTTCAGTGAAGATGCGGAATGGCAGAGTTTCATCCAAGAAATCATCTTTGTTAACTCGCACTCTCTATATAATTCTTCTTTTTGCTATTTCAATCTTCTTCTTTCTCCTATATTCTAAGGATGTTTTAGAAGATGAACAAAACCCACTTTTTAATAATGATTTTCAGTCTATTTCTAACCCTCATCATCAATCTGAGCAGGTAAAATTGATCTTTTTACATGGGTAATCCCCAATTTCAATTAATTTGATATTGTTCTGTGTTCTTGAGCTTTTTTTGTAATCTCAAATTTCTGCCTTTCTGGGGTTGTTTTGCCTTGTGATTTTATGAATGAATGTTGATTTTGTTTCATTTATCATTATTATTCTATTATTGGGGTTTTGATCATTTGGGGTTCGGGAGATGATTAGATGTGATGAGGTCTGCTCAATTTGCTGTAAATCTGTGTAGATTGTCTATGTTATTGAAGTTGGAAATTTTAGTTGGGATAAAAAGTTGATGAATGTTACCTATTTTTAATTACTGTAATATTTGTTACCTGTGCTCTAGATTGACATTCAAATGATAAAAAGGATACTGAAGAACAATAAACTGTTTACTGGTATCTCTTTCTATGTTTTAAGTAATCTGAAATTGCTTCTATCTGTAGATAAGGAGTCCTGTGCACTATGTTGATGAGCATTTACCAGCTCGGACTTTCAGCCGTGACCTGCGCCCTTGTGTCAAGCCTACTGCTAGATACCAAGGTTAAATGTTTTGCAGTCATTCTTGCTTTTTCTTGAAGAAAGTAATAGTTGGAATTATTGTAACAGAAATTCTTAAGTGCTGCTGAAAACTTTTTGATCTTGATCGCTATCATGTCAATGTTTGCTAATGGGATATTTCTTTGACTACTTATTAAAGCGTACTAATATACTTACTAACTTGGTTCTGTATTTTCATATATGGTCAGTTGCTCAGGAATCTAACAGATATTTGACTGTAAAAAGCAATGGAGGGCTAAATCAAATGCGTACTGGTGTAAGTTACTTTGGCTTTTTTCTCTTATGATTTGTATAAGCTGGTATTGCGGCTTTGTTGAATTCATTTGCCAAAGTAAGATGCTGGCAATAAATTATTAGATATAGGTTTTAATCCGTTTGGATGGAAAATACCTGTAATAATTTAACTAGAAAAAGAATGCAATTTACCAAAACCTTTGCTAGTGCATACATGCTTGAGCTTAAATTCTTGTTCATGTGTATTTGAAGTATACATGTGTGAGTTTGCATGCATTTTTTGCAATGATGTATTGATGTGTACCTGATTCTGGCCTATTTATTTGAATGTTCATATATGCATATCTAGCGATGTTGAATATCCACACAATTAAGCATAAGCACATGATTTTACTCGGTTGCAGATTTACTCCTGTACCTTTTGTTGTTATTGATATTGATGTAAATGAAGCAAAATTCCAATCAGTGAAGCTTGAATTGTACTGAATCATAACCATCATATTGAGAAATTTGCTTTCTTTTTCAAGTTGTTTAAGCTTTCTTCCATGTTCTATTTGTTTGCTTTTTTTTCATTGTTGTAATAAATACCCTTGTCCCTAGATTGCTGATATGGTGGCTGTGGCACGCATTATGAATGCAACCCTGGTGATTCCCACTCTGGATAAACGTTCATTTTGGCAGGATTCAAGGTCTCTTTGGCAGCCCTTTGTAAAAGCTCTTCTTTGTTTCTGCTCTGTGGTTTCTTACCATATTTTAATTTTCTTGATCAGTGTATTTGGGGACATATTTGATGAGCTCTATTTCATGAGAAGCTTGCATCAGGATGTGAGAATTGTGAAGGAACTTCCTAAACAGCTGGAATCTGCTCCTCGAGCCCGCAAACACTTTGGTTCCTGGTCAGGGATGAGCTATTATGAGAATATGACACATTTGTGGAGGGAATATCAGGTGGGCCTTTTGAATTATTTATTGTTTTTTTTTCCTCTTTGTGGTACTTGGATGAGCAATTCTGTTTCCATATTCAGAACTTTTTTTTTTTTTTGGGGGGGGGGGGGGGGTTATCTTGAGTTAAGCAAACCATTGTAAACCGTCTGGATGGTGTTTTCCCAAAGTATAATGGAATTTGACTTGTCTAGTCATGATATTCAGGTGATTCATGTTGCAAAATCAGATTCTCGGCTTGCAAATAATGATCTGCCTCTTGACATTCAAAGGCTCCGATGCCGTGCTCTATACCATGCTTTACATTTCTCTCCCCCTATTGAACATTTGGGCAAGGTGAATTTCTACGTTTACTTTACCTTGCTGTCTGAAGAAAACAGATTTTGTGGAGAAAGCCATTAAAAGAACTTCTAGTATTTGCAAGAGCTTTCCATGTTTTCAGTGTTTCCTTTAGAATGATTTCAAGAGGCACACTATGGGGTATGTTTTAAATCAGGTTCTGACTTTATGGCAGTGACACCACAGAGGCTTGTGGAGCGGCTAAGGTCACGTGAGGGTCAGTACATTGCTCTTCATCTTAGATATGAGAAGGACATGCTTGCTTTTACTGGGTGTACCTATGGTCTTTCTGATGCAGAATCTGAGGAGTTGAGGAATATGAGGTACTGATATTTATATTTGCAAACACCAAATGTATATGAAGCATATGCTTCAAAGTCTAAATCTACTGCAAGAAATGCTTAGAAGCACTTCTGGTTTGTCGTAAATGGAGCTTTAGTTTCAAGACAAGGACTGGCAAAATATAGACTTTCCCAAATTTGCTGCCTAAGGAGCAGTAATCTGCAAAAAGCAACATAATGGACATAATCTAAATTAACCGATTTGTAGAACCTGATTAGGTTCGGAGGGATACAAAAATGAATAGAAAAGGCAACATAATGGACATAATCTAAATGAACCGATTTGTAGAACCTGATTAGGTTCGGAGGGATGCAAAAATGAATAGAAAAGTTTTCATGTCAACTGATGTTTGTGGTGTGTATCAATAAGCCTTCACACCACCACTATTACATGGAAGATTTAACAACCTCCCATGTTTTTTTACATAACAAACTGATGCTTCTCTGCCCAAAATTGTCAGGGAGAACACACACCACTGGAAAGTAAAGAAAATAAACTCCACAGAGCAGAGGAATGCAGGCCTTTGTCCACTTACACCCAGAGAGGTTGGGACTTTATTAAGGCTCTTGGTTATCCTCCGTCAACGTTAATTTATATTGCTGCCGGAGAGATTTATGGAGGTGCTAAGCGATTGGCCGAGCTGACTTTGCGATTTCCTAATGTGATTTTTAAGGTATGCACTAAAATTACATGCTTTTCCTTGTTAATCGACCCCCTACATTTTTTAGGACATTTGTGGAGAAGCTATCTTGGATTCCATCATTAGCTAGTTTTCTGTTGGCAGGAAATGCTGGCTACCCAAGATGAATTAGGAGCTTTTTCCCATCATGCTACTCAAGCTGCTGCTATTGATTATATCATTTCTGTGGAGAGCGATGTGTTCATTTCTTCTCATTCAGGGAACATGGCAAGAGCAGTTGAGGGTCATAGGCGGTTCCTGGAGCACAGAAAGACAATTACGCCTGACAGGTAATTGGCTGCTGGTTTGAAATACCAATGTGTCTTTATTTGTCCTTAGTGCTTGTGATGGAGTTCTTTTTTTTTTTTTTTTTTAGGGTAATCAAACCATAAGATGGTTTGCTAAACTATCCTGAAACTAGAACCATATTTCCAAATAAAATTTCCAGTTATTAGAACCAAAAGTTATCAGAAGATTTTATTTGAAGGTAGAGAAGCCCTATTGTTTCTTTGGTTTGTTGGGGAATGTCGTATCTGTTGTTTTGTTGAAGTAACGACTATTGAAACGTAAAGAAGTTGCAGTTTCTCATAGTTTGCCGGTCAAGTTGGTGGTCAAAAGTATTTTTTTACTGTCAATAACTATTCTTTTTCTTATCTTGTTAATACTCTCATGAATTGCCAACATAGGAGGCCATTTGGGGTCAACACTAGTGAAGTAGTGAGATTGTAAACCATAACAATCTTCCATCCGTTCCTTTTCACTTTGGTGGTAGGTCCCTTGGATTGACATTCTTTAGGGGGGAGGTGGTGGCCTGTTGTGAAGGTTTAGGTTGGGATTTGGGAGAAGAAGGGGTTTCTATATCTATTTGCATATGTGGATGATACTATTCATTTCTGCATACAGTTGTCAGGAGGCCTGAATGCTTGTGTATTAATATAGACAACAAATCGATTAGTGATGTCAAATGTTCTATCTTGTGTATTAATTTTGTTATGTTTTCTAATATCATATGTTGACCTGTTTTCTGCAGGAAGGGTCTAATTGAAGTATTCGATAAGTTGGATTCTGGAAAACTACAGGAAGGGCCATCCGTATCCAATATTGTCAAAAGGATGCATAGGAATAGGTAAGATTAAAAGAGCTATACTTCAGTTGTGTTTAGGAAGTAGGCCATTAGCCATACTTTCTCCTTGCGACATAATTTTATATATCGTGCCAATATTGGTAAGTGTCACACTCTCGTTCTCTTTTACATTATAGGCAAGGGGCTCCAAGGAAAAGGAGTGGCCCTCCACCAGGAATTAAGGGCAGAGCACGATTCCGGTTTGAAGAATCATTTTATCAGAATCCGTACCCAGAATGCATATGCAAGTCATAGGATCATTTGCTGCAACTTTAACATGAATTCTTTTTTGTGAATCTGCTGATGGTTTTGATGACTCCAGAGTATTTTTTTGGGCATGGCTTCACCTTATGTCCTTGTCACGAATGTGCAAAAATGAGCTAGGATATATGTTACTTTCCCTTTGTTGTAAAAATATATATCTACAATTTTGTTATCATTTTTTTTGGTAATTCTTTTTGTTTCATTACATCATTTAGAGAATTAGGGCTCTAAATTGGGTTAATAATGTACATTTTACATTCTGATTGCGGCATCATCAGCTACTAAATTAGCTTCTCGAGCTTTTTATTCGTTATGCTTGTGTTTCCTGATATAAACGATATTTGATGTTTAATTCATGCATTGAATATACTTCTAGTTGTTATGCTTATTGAGTGTTTCTTTTAGCAAAAGAATTTTTTTTTAAAAAAAGTTTGAAGGAGCTATGCAGCCAATGCTTGCATTACCAATTAATTTAGGCTGCCAATAATAAGCTTCACATCTTTTAATTTTAAAATAGTAGTTACATAGTAATTCATAAAATCAGAGCAAGAACCACCCATGCCTATGCTATTTCTCAAGAATAATGTAAAATTCGAAATTTTAGGCACTAAAACAAGGTAATAAGAATAATGTAAGTATATAACATTCTTTTAGATTGTGAAACATCATAACCAAAAGAAAAGATTATTACGAGCGTAATTTAATTACCGGTTCACTTCACTTAAAAAAAAATATTGAGTAAAAATAATTTCTGTTTAGTAAATTCAGTATTCTTAAACAAGAATTATAATAGAAAATCAGTAAAAATAATTTCAATTCAGTAAAATTAATTTAAATTTAGTAAAAATAATTTAAGTTCAGCAAATATAATTTTGTTTCAGTTGTATGTAGGTTATTATTGCCGCCAATGTAAAATAAAAAACTGTAAAATTTTGGGCAACATTAAGCTTGAAACCGCCAAAGAATTAAAAAAAAAAAAAAAACACCCACCCACAAAATCAATCCTTGAATTTCATCCTCCCATAGCAGCAAATTCGTTGATGTGTTGCGCAATTTCATCAGAAATTCATTGGTTGTCTTGATCGTGATCTTGGGTATAATCGAAATCGTGCTTCCAATTTCAGGTAATCTCTGATTTATGATGGTTCTTTGAATTTTATTTATTTATTATTTTCAAGAATCTCTCAAAATCAAGTTTTTTATTTTTTTTGTAATTGAATTCTGATTTTATTTTTTAGAGAAATTACATGCAAATTCATAAGTTTTGATTATAAGATGAAAATTGCAATTTTGGTGTGCTGGGATAGTTTATGATGCTTGGAATTCACAAGTTTTGATTATAAGTAGAGTATTCTGCGTCCTTTTCCCCTTCCAAATTGGTGCATGAATTGATCTGCGTTATATAGAAAGATTGTAAGGACGAATATTATAAAGGCTACGCAATTCAATGTTGATAAAATTCTGGTGTACACACGCACAAAACTACACCCGGGTGTATCGTACACTATGAGTATTTTGTTCACATTTTGATGATTGTTTTCTTTCATCGTCAAATGAAGTGCAAAAACTAACTTTGGGTTAGTTGGGTGTACGGTACACCCGGTGTATATAACAAATACCACGCACAAAGAATATATAGAAATGAAGAGGGTATGCAGAGAACTGACCAGAGTACTAAGCAGAACAACAATGAGAGTACAACTGATCATCATTCATCAATGATCTCTCATTTGATACCTCTACAGAACCTGAAAAATGCAGTAATATAATTTCATTAAAAAAAAATAAAAATAAAACCATCAGTTTGTTTATTCTATTTTGGCAAGGTAGTTTATGATGTTTATACTAGCGAGAATTAGCTTGGTGTTCTTTGGATCATAATCTATTTACATCTGCATAATTTTACCAGACAGACTTCAAATCTGAATCTACTCGTTTCTGTTTTTTATCTTTTGGAAAATTATAGAGGATGGTTTCCGAATCCAGTACAGTTGGTGTTCTGCCCTCCAAACAAACATTACAGCATAGCCCAAGGCTACTGCAGGACAAGGAGTTAACTACAAGGTTAAGTCCCCAAATTAACTTTTCCACTCCAATAACACCAAGCAGTTTCCATAGTGAGCCACAAATCAGTAGGAAACGCCGTCGATTTTGTGAATCACAGCCCAGTTTTCATGCTACTAACCAGATTAATCTAGGCCTCAGTGATGAGAATTCATCAATAAAGCGAGATGTCCCTTTTGTTAGTTGGCCACAAAATTTTACATTTCAAAGTCATGAGGTGAATAAGTTTGTTCAAGGCTCTGAAACAAAACAGCCTTCTTTTTTTGTCAAGAATCATCATGAATTTCCAAGGAAAGCATCACCTTCTGGAATTGGAATGAACTTGAACAATGCCGGGTTGTTTGCTTTAGATGGAAATAATAAGGGAAGTGATAAGGAAGAAGTGGATTCGTCTGTGGATTTTTCCAAGGCAATTGAGGATGCAATAAGCAGAATTGAGTCCCTTATTCCATCACTTCAAAAGCTTGTTAAAACTGACCAGTCATCAAACCAAAAGAGTGTTGAGAATTTGGTTATGCCCAATATCTCAAGTTCAGCAAATCCTTTACGCAAGGAAAAAGACTTGGTAGCAACAAATGAGCTACGCCTCACTGACAATTCGGCTGTATTTGGTGAAAATATGTTTTTTAACCAAGGGAGTCCAATGCTTAGAAAAGGCAACTCTCCAGCTCTTTCTCAGGTCAAATGGAGCAGGAATATTGATTCTGTAGGTCATGGTGATGGTATGCGACAACAGATGCTTTATCAGAACGGAGATTTTGATCCTATGAGAGGTGAGATCAAATGCTCGAATGTGACACATAGATTGGTTGATAAACCGTCAGGTTGGGTATCAGCTCAAAGTGATGATAGAATGAATGGAGTAGAGTTGGTGAAGAACTCAAATGCTCAGTCAATCAGCCAGGTTCCTGGGCCTATGTTTAAGGCCGACTTTGGTAGACCTGAGTCACTTGAAGGTAAATTGAGTAGGAATGAATCTTTTTCAAGTCATGCCTCAAAACATGTACAAGGTTTGAGGCTCATGCCACATCAGTCTTATCGTGGAGAGGCTATTGAAAGAGAAGCGACATTGAGGCCTTGCACACAAGTTCCATCTGCGGGGTCTACAAGTTCCATGAAACATAACAGAACAAGTAATGCGAGTCCTCCTCATCAGAAATGGAGTCACAGTCGTAGAAGTGGAAGAATTGCACAAGAAATGGGCCAATCATCGAAGATGATCAGGTCTAGGGATTCTTTTAACAGAAATAGTCTAATCAGGAAAAGTATTAAGGGGCCTTTGTACAGCAAGGTTGCACCTCATGATCAAATCTCAGAGGAAACGAGTTGGAATTCATGCACTTCTTCTGGCTCAACAACTCAACAAAGTGGCTCGCCGTCTTCTTTGAGTGGGAGTTATGAATTATCAGGAAGTGATAGTTATGATAGTGATGAAAGTGAGCCACTGCATGAGAAAGTGAGCCACTCAACAAGGATGAGAGAACAGCCTGGATACACTGATAGTATCACTTCAGGATACGATGATACTTCTTCCTATTCTAACAGTAGAGATGACTACTCTGATGCAAAATCCTCGAGCCAAATGAGTTCAGAACGGTTACATAAGTGGGACCCACAAAAGGAAGGAGGAAAAAGGAAAGGGAGATTGAGGAGACTTGGAAGGAAGCTAGGGATGATTTTTCACCACCATCACCATCACCACCACCATCATTATAGGGATGAGTCTGATGCACGTCATGCTAGATCATTTTGGAAACGACTTGGAGAGATGTTTCATCACACAAAAAATGCCAATCATCGTCAGAAACTAAAGTCAGAGAAGCCAAGAAAATCTGAGGTCAAGACTTTGGTGAAGAGGAAACAACCAGGATATTTTCATGCACTTGTAAGTGGGCTAATGAAGCACATGAAGCATTCTAAGAAACCTAAACAAGTGAAGAATGGTTTCAAGGGGCTTGGAAGTGGCCGTCATGGGGGTAAAAAGAAGGGGAAAAAACTGCTTTGGTGGCCGAAAATTCATGGGGGAAGAGGCAGAGTGAAGGTGCCCAACAAAGGAAAGGTCAGGCTCGGAAATTATAGGACAAAAAGTTTTGCTGCAGCTAAGATGATTTTGAAGAAATGAAAGTGTCTCATTGTATTTGTATCAATTATGTATATGTATGTTAACAATGTAGCATTGATTTTTCAAAGTTGCTTCATGTTCTTTTGATCAAAACATGAAAATCTCTTTCATATCAAAAAGATTAATTGCCTAGTATTTCTACATAATGTAATATTTTATAATTTCTTCCTACTTTTATTGAATATCATATGGATGATGAAAACACATTAAGGTAATAAGCGACTGTCTGAGCTGACTTTGCGATTTCCTAATGTGATTTTTAAGGTATGCTCTAAAATTACATGCTTTTCCTTGGTAATGACCCCTGGACATTTGTGGAGAAGCTATCTTGGTTTCCGTCATTAACTAGTTCTTTGTTGGCAGGAAATGCTGGCTACCCAAGATGAATTAGGAGCTTTTTCCCATCACGCTACTCAAGCTGCTGCTATTGATTATATCATTTCTGTAGAGAGTGATGTGTTCATTTCTTCTCATTCAGGGAACATGGTAAGAGCAGTTGAGGGTCATAGGCGGTTCCCGGAGCACAGAAAAACAATTACACCTGACAGGTAATGGGCTGCTGGTTTGAAAATTGAAATACCAATTTGTCTTTATCTGTCCTTAGTGCTTGTGATGGAGTTCATTGTTTTTGTGCAAAGAATCAAGCCATTAGATGGTTTACTAAGTTATTTTTAAACTAGAACCATATTTCCATATAAAATTTGAGTACTAGAACCAAAAGTTATCAGAAGATTTGGTTTGAAGCTAGAGGAGCTCTATTGTTTCTCTGGTTGGTTGGGTGTATCTTATCAGTTGTTTTGTTTAAGTAACGACTGTTGAAACATAAAGAAGTTGCAGCTCCTCAAGTTTGCCTGTCATGTTGGTGGTCAAAAGCATTTTTTTTTTTTTTTTATGTCAATAACTATTCTGTTTCTTATATATTCTCGTAAATTGCCAACATAGGAGGCCGTTTGGGGTCAAAACTATAAAGATTATAAACAATGCATTCTTGCATCCATTCCTCTTCACTTTGGTGGTAGGTCCCTTGGATTGACATTTTTCTAGGGAGGAGTTGGTGGCTGTCTTGAAGGTTTAGGTTGGAGATTTGGGAGTGAGAAGGGGTTTGTCTATCTATTTTCAAATGTGGATGATACGATTCATTTCTGCATATAGCGTCAGGAGGTCTGAATTCTACATATATCTTATCAATGTCAAGCCATAGTTTATAGAGTCTGAAAGAAAAACTTGATTCAAATAATATCAAATTTGACTTGTTTTTGGGTTAAAAACCTGAATAACTTGGACCATTTATAAGTCAGTAGGTTATTTAAAAACCTAAGTAATGATAATTATATGGAAGTAACTTGAAAGATTTTATGGAAGCACCTTCAGACATGAATGTATTGATAATATATAACTTAATTTTCTGAAAAAAATCTGGTGTCTTAAGTCTTGCACGATAAAGGGATCCCTTGGGAATTTTAAGTCTGTATAGCATTAAAGTAAATTCTACTTTCACCTATTCAAAAAAATAAATAAATAAAAAAAAAAAATAACACTTCCACAATTGTACATATTTTTCTTTAGACAACAAACAGCTCAGTAGTTCCACAGTTGCTGGAATGTTCTATCTTGTGTTTTATTTTTGTTATTGTTTGTCATATTATATGTTGACCTGTTTTCTGCAGGAAGGGTCTAACTGAAGTATTCGATAAGTCAGATTCTGGACAACTACAGGAAGGGCCATCCGTATCCAATATTGTTAAAAAGATGCATAAGAATAGGAAAGACTTAAAAGAGTAGAAGAGCTATACTTCAACTGTGTTTAGGAAGTAGGTCATTACACTCATTAGCCATGCATTCAGCATTAATTTCTCCTTATATCGTGCCATATTGGTAAGTGTCACACTCTCATTTTCTTTGACATTACAGGCAAGGGGCTCCAAGGAAAAGGAGTGGCCCTCCACCAGGAATTAAGGGCAGAGCACGATTCCGGTTTGAAGAATCATTTTATCAGAATCCGTACCCTGAATGCATATGCAAGTCATAGGATCATTTGCTGGTGGTTTTGATTACTCCAAAGCATTTTTACTACAATTTTGTTATCATCCCTTTCGTTAATTCTTCTTGTTTCATTACATCATTAAGAGCTCTGAATTGGGTTAATGTTGTACGAAGTATATTTGACATTCTGATTAAGATTCAATTTTTAATACATAGTCACCAACTCAGCTTTTGAACAACGAGACTTCTTCTGAATTCCATAAAGAGCACCTGATAACATCTAATTTAAGAGATAAACTGCTAACATTATTAACATCAGAACTCAATCTTTCAGTCATATATATCATTGTTTATCAGCATTATTGTTTCACTCTTCCAACATCAGATTACTGTTATTTATTTTGTGCAACTCTCCTGCTAATTCTCATTATACCGATCTCATCAACGTGCCTATAGTTTGCTGATATTTGATGTTTAATTCATGTATTAAAAATACTTTATATACTCGTTGATTGAATCGAGCAGTCTATGCAGCCTATGCTGAAACCGAATTTCTCAAGTGAAACAGAAGAAGACACTGCATTACCACTTAATTTGGGCTGCCAATAATAAGCTTCCATCTTTTGATTTAAAAGAAGCAGTTGCATAATTCATAAACTCAGAGCAAGAACCACTATTCCACTAATGCCTATGCACTCTATCTGCACAAAAATAAAACAAGGAAACATTCGAAAATTCAGGCACTATACTTTAATACAAGTAGGCTCATATGCTGCCTCACATTATTTGGAGGAATCATCAAATTACCAGCAGATAAAAATCAAGTTAGAATCTATCGGATGCCCGAGCTGTGATAGTTCTATGCCTTGAAGAGATTTTGGCAGCAGGGGAGCCCATAATAAGGCGGCATAGACAGTCTGTTGCAATTTTGATAGCATCATGAGAACCCACAATGTGAATCTTGTTAGCAGCAACTACAATTAGAGCTGTCAATTCGGGTAAACGGGTCGGGTTTGGGTCGGGTAAGAGTGGGTCGGGTCAACTCGGGTTGGGTCAATTCAGATTAATTCCATAACCTATGCGGGTCGGGTTTGGGTTGGGTCATACTTGAGTCGGGTCACGTCGGGTCATACTTCTTATCAGGTTTGGGTCGGGTTTAAGTAGGGTTACATTCGGGTCGGGTGAACAATAGGTCGGGTTTAATTCGGGTTTTCACGGGTTGGGGTAATTCTCGGGTTCGAGTCGGGTTCGGTTCAAATCAATAATTTGCGGGTTAGAATCAGGTCGGGTCATTCTCGGGTTTGAGTCGAGTTCGGTTCAAGTCAATAATTCGCAGATTATAATCAGGTCGGGTCATTTTCAAGTCGGGTCAGTCTTGGGTTCAAGTCGGGTTCGGTTCAAGTTAATAATTTGCGGGTTATAATCAGGTTGGGTCATTTCCAAGTCGGGTCATTCTCGGATTCAAATCGGGTTATGTTCAAGTCAATAATTTGCAGGTTACAATCAGGTCGGGTCATTTCCAAGTCAGGTCATATTCAAGTTCAACTAACTATAAATAGATAATTATCATTTTTATCAAGCTAATTATTTCCTTTGACTATAATATATATGGCAATATACTAATGAACTACAGTTTATAATATAGGAAGATAATTATCTCCTTTGACCATACAACAAATATATACTATATTTAACCTTAAATTTGAGAATGATGCTCCTTTCTTTTGCTGGCCTGGACCGACTTGGTCTCCCAAGACAAAAATGCTTTGATCAACAATAATAAGGTGGTCTAAATTGCATTTAAGGTGATTTGAAATCGGGTCAGGAACAATTTGGGTTGAATTTAGGTCTGGTCAATAACAAGTCGTGTTAATTTTGAGTCGAGTTAGTAACAAATCGGGTTGAATTTTTGGGTTGGGTAAGTAATACGTAAGGTAAAATTTGGGTCGGGTCAATAATAAGTCGGGTTGAATTTGGGTCAGGTCAATAACAAGTCGGATTAAATTCAGGTCGGGTTGTAATAGGTAGGGTTAAATTCGAGTCGGGTTAGGAACGAGTTGGGTTTAATTCAGGTCAGGTTAGTAACAAATCGGGTTAAATTCGGGTTTTGACGGGTAAAAACGGGTTTGGGTCAATTTCGGTTCAAGTCAGGTTCGTTGCAAGTTAATTAAATTGGCCGTTGTAAACCGGTAAATCAATTCAAGTTGTAAACCGGTAAATTGGCCGTTTAAAAGCAAATTGAATGGTTCCCACACCCAATTGGACTCCCAGAGGGTATTTGGTACCATGGTAAACATTTCGGCAATTTTTATTTCCGGGCGAAAAATAGTCAAAAAAGTCCAAAATTGAAGGCTAATATCCACGCTTTTTGAGAAATTTTGGAGGTTCCGGGGCCCTGTGTCGAAAAGTCTTGAAATTCTATGGGATACATCTCGGGGTCATATAATGTCGTTTGAAACCATATATGATCATTATTTGTTGTCATAAATGTTCGTGGTAGGCTTGAATTAATGAAATCGGTGCAAGTTGTAAACCGGTAAATTGGTCGTTTAAAGGCAAATTGGATGGTTCCACCCACCCAATTAGACTTCCGAAGGGTATTAGGGACCATGGTAAACATTTCGGCAATTTTTATTTCCGGGCGAAAAAAATCAAAAAATTTCAAAATTGAAGGCTAATATCCACGCTTTTTGAGAAATTTTGGAGGTTTCGGATCTCAGTGTAGAAAATATTAATATTTTAGGGGATACATCTCGGGGTCATATAATGCCGTTTGGGACCATATATGATCATTATATGTTGTCATAAATGTTCGTAGTAGGCTTGAGTTAATGAAATCCGTGCAAGTTGTAAACCGGTAATTAAATTGGCCTTTTAAAGGCAAATTGGATGGTTCCACCTACCCAATTGGACTCCCGGAGGATATTAGGGACCATGGTAAACATTTCGGCAATTTTTATTACCGGACGAAAAAAAGTAAAAAAATTCCAAAATTGAAATCCGCGTTTTTTGAGAAATTTGGGATGTTTCGAGGCCCGGTGTCGAAAAGTTTTGAGATTTAAGGGGATACATCTCGGGGTCATATTATGTCGTTTGGAACCATATATGATCATTATATGTTGTCATAAATGTTCGTAGTAGGCTTGAGTTAATTTAATCGGTGCAAGTTGTAAACCGGTAAATTGGCCGTTTAAAGGCAAATAGGATGGTTCCACCCACCCAATTGGACTCCCGGAGGATATTAGGGACCATGGTAAAAATTTCGTCAATTTTTATTTCCGGGCGAAGAAAAGTAAAAAAAATTCCAAAATTGAAGGCTAATATCCACGTTTTTTGAGAAATTTTAGAGGATTCGAGGCCCCGTGTCGAAAAGCCTTTAAATTTTAGGAGATTAATCTCGGGGTCATATAATGCCGTTTGAAACCATATATGATCACTATATGTTGTCATAAATGTCTGTGGTAGGCTTGAGTTAATGAAATCGGCGTAAGTTGTAAACCGGTAAATTGGCCGTTTAAAGGCAAATTGGATGGTTCCACCCACCCAATTGGACTTCCGGAGGATATTATGGACCATGGTAAAAATTTCGGCAATTTTTATTTCCGGGCGAAGAAAAGTAAAAAATTCCAAAATTGAAGGTTAATATCCACGTTTTTTGAGAAATTTTGGATCGGAGGTTTCAGGACCCGGTGTCGAAAAGCCTTTAGATTTTAGGGGATTAATCTCGGGGTCATATAATACCGTTTGGAACCATGTATGATCATTATATGTTGTCATAAATGTTTGTGGTAGGCTTGAGTTAATGAAATCGACGTAAGTTGTAGACCGGTAAATTGGCCGTTTAAAGGCAAATCGGATGGTTCCACCCACCCAATTGGACTCCCGGAGGATATTAGAGATCATGGTAAACATTTTGACAATTTTTATTTTTGGGGCAAAAAAAAGTCAAAAAATTCAAAAATTGAAAGTTATTATCCACGTTTTTTGAGAATTTTTGGAGTCTTCGGGGCCCAATGTCGTAAAATCTTGAAATTCTAGGGAATCGGGGTTATATAATGTCGTTAGGAACCATATATGATCTTTATTTGTTGTCATAAATGTTCGGGGTAGGCTTGAATTAATGAAATCGCTGTAAGTTTTAAACTGGTAAATTGGTCGTTTAAAGGCAAATTGGATGATTCCACCCACCCAGTTGGACTCCGGGAGGATATTTGGTACTACGGTAAACATTTCGACAATTTTTATATCCGGGCGAAAAAAGTCAAAAAATTACAAATTTAAAGGCTAATATCCACGCTTTTTGAGAAATTTTGGAGGTTTCGGCCTTCAATCCTAGTTTTAGTAGCATTTTCAATCATGAATTTGGTCTTCCCACCTTTCCCACAAATCCTTCCAATGGCTCGAGTCAAGTGATCCCCCCAAAGAGTACGCTTGATATCCAGGATATCGATTGTAGACATATGAAAATGATCATACTTGAGAAAAACATCCCTTACTTGCTCAGGTTCAAACCCCCACATGAAGGCTTGAACATAGCTAGCACACTTGTAAAGGTTGCTAATGTCCGGGGTGTTAAGCATAGTCTTAGTTCAACTTGTTTCGCCTTAAGGTTCATGCGGATGTCAATTTCATGTCATTGCGAATGGGCTCGTAAATCTGGCTTTTCCATGTTTTGCAAGAGGTGTGCGACGGTGTGGTAGTGCAGGCACAAAGCAGAACTGAAGTTCAACACTATCTAACACTTCTTGAGGCTGAATGGCCCCAAATTTTGGCTTCCTTGCCAATTCCATATTACGAAGAAAACTGAATCTATACATCCAAAGAGTATTAGAGCCTTTTATATACACTCAAATGCACAGAGGTACATGCACCCAAGGGTGGTTTTATAAATAAAAATTTTCAAAGGGGTATAAAACCATGAACAACAATCAGGCATTAAATTGAACCAACTTCGAGTTTTGCTCGAAGTATCATAAAACATTATATATATCATGCAAATATTACGGTTGAAGAATCCATCCAACAACTTATTAATTTGGTTACTTTCACAATTCACAAAGGCAACAAATTAAATAATTTTACTAAGAAAAATTCACTTCAAAACACCACTAAAACTGTTTGCTTAATCCTCTAAGGCCTAAATTAAGGAGTCGTTTAAATGATTTTAAAGAAGCAGGCGCAGTTTCAAAGACACACTAAGGGGCCGTTTGGTTCATTAAACTGAAAAGGATAGGTATGAAATCTCAAATTTGGGAGGTATGGATTCTAAAACTCATACTTGTCTAAACTTGTTTGGTGTATTCTTTAGAATAGTTTTTACATTTCATAAAAGGAATGGATTGTGAATCTTAAGGGGGTAAGGTGGGTATGGGATATAGGGGGATGGAGTAGAATTAGAACCCCCTTATATGAGATCACATACCTAAATTTGCCTAACTAAACAACAAAATGGATGGAATGTGTTTTAACTTCATTCTAATCTATTACAAAAACTTCAACCAAACGACCCCTAATAAGCTTTGGGCCATGCATGAACATCATTTTAAAAAACTTTAACACATGCACGACAACTTGACATAAAACTAAAGAATTTTTAGGAAGATCGCAGACACGACATTACATGTGAATCGAGCATAATTGAATTCAATTTTTGTAATATAGGCACAAACCTAACACAACACGACTTTTTCTTAGCATAATTGAATTTGATTTATGTAATATAGACACTATTGGCTTAAACACAAAGTATATTTTATTTACATTACATGTAGAATTCTGAATACCATTTTTATGTCGACAAAAAATTCAATCTGCATTGAATCCCTAATTTACATTCCTCATCATCGTTTTCTTCCTCCCCCTACTTTCCCCAAATCATAATTAGGGATTATTTTTTTGGGTTTTTGAAGACCTCGAATCCTGCTTTAATCGGAGCTTTTCGAGCTCATTCATGGCGTGCGCATCACATTACTCTTTCTTTGGTAAATCTCTCAAAAATCTCTCTTTTTTCTGAATAATTTTTATTATCAATCAATACTTTAATCTGGGTTTCTGCGCTGTTTTCTGGGTTTTCAGCTATGGCGGCGGCGAGATTCAGCTCACTCTCTTCTCCGCGCCATCCGTAAGCTCTCTTCATTTCTCAATCCTATGTTTTTCATTTTTAATTTGCTTTATTTTGGTGTAAATTGAAGTACATTGTATGATATTTCTTGCATTTTGTAGTTTAGGGTTTATTGAATTGCTAATTTCATGATAGTTTAGTAAAAAAACCCAGTACTTGATTGTGCATTAGTATTAGGTTATGGCAATTTTGGTTGTTAATTGTTGCAATTTTGGTTGTTGATGATTTCCATAAATTTTAGTTGATCATTTTTGTGATTTTAAATCCTTAATTAATAAATTGTTTATGGTAGTAGTTCTTTGTTGAATTCATTATTATATATATGTACAGGATATTTGGATATGATGCAATTGTCATGTTTGTTAAAGATTTAGCCGTGAATGTACGAGACTCTTGTCAACAGATGGTTCAAGGTTCTCCTTCAGGAAGCAATGGCTTTGACGAGGGAGAAGCGCCTCAAGCAGTTTTTAATGTGTTGGATGGCATTATAAAAAGCACCTTGGATCGCTTGAAGACCGTAAGGTGACCTTTTGTTGCAGAGTTTTTCTTTTTGCCATTATTGATTAAATTTTTATGCTCACATCATCGTGTTTTTTGGGTTTGTCCCCTGTACTAAATATATCACCTTTGCCATGTTATGTAAGATTGCTGGATAAGTGAACCACATAAACTACCGCAAGGCTCTAGGATTTTTTGTTGCTAGTTGCCTAATCTTCTCTGTAGCTACAGCGATTCAATGTATATCTATTATTGGGAGTGATTGTGTGTCTGTTGGATTATAGCCTAGCCGACTACCTGTTTCTTAGAATTGTAGTTGTGATTCCTATTCTAGGAAAAAGTAATGGCTTTAGTGACATTTTTTACCCCTAGCATTACTGATTACGTGTAAATAATTGTGCAATTATTTATGCGACATAGCCGATATTGGATCATAACATGATACTAGTAGTTAAGAGTCTTAGATTCCCATGTTAAGGTTTATTTAGTATAGGCCTTATGGACCTAACTTGTCTTGGGAGATGCAATTTTGGAGTAATACTATTGGATTATTGAATATACATATGTGATTGATATTGCAGGGAAACTTTGTCAGTACCTGAAATTATATTGGCGAAGATCTCCACAACCACTGATTTTCGAGAACTTGAAGCTGCTATTAGGCTTTTAAGTTTGGAAGGTAAGTTAGATGTTGCCCTTTGGCTTCGAAGCAAGCTAATCACAAATCGTTATGTTCCTGATGTAATTACACACAATCACCTAGTCAATGCATTTTGTAAAGTTGGGTGTTTGGAGAAAGCTGATTATCTTGTTAGAGAGATGTTAGCCCAAGGCCCCTCTCCTAATTGTGCAACTTTCAACACATTTATCAAGGGTTATTGTTTAAAGGGTGATGTAGACAAAGCTTTGTCTTTGTTTTCTTCAATGGCTAATTATGGAATCAAGCCAAACAGGATTACTTGTAATATACTTATTCATGCTTTATGTAAAGAAGGTTTGGTGGAAGGAGCTAGGAATTTCCTTGCAGAGATTTTAAAAGATGAGTCTGAGAGGACACAGATTGATTTAATTACGTCTACCATACTAATGGATAGTTATTTTAAGAATGGAGATATTGCTGAAGCTCTTGATCAATTGACGAAATTGTTGCAAGAGGGTAAACAATTAGATGTTGTTGCTTTTAATGTTCTTATACATGGTTTTTGCTCAAATCAGGAAATTAAACTTGCATTTAGTTGTTTTGGGGAAATGATTAAGAGAGGAATTCAACCCGATGTTGTTACTTTTAATACCTTTATAAGTTACTTCTGTAAATTTGGAGCTTTTGATGAGGCATTGAACATGCTTAGTATAATGCTAAATATGGGAGTGGCTCCTGATTGCATCACTTATAAGATGATTGTTCAAGGCCTCTGCTTACGCGGAGAGGTTGATAAGGCAGCCAAAATACTCAGCTGTATGTTAGAGAATTCCACTATCCCAGAGCCTGTTATTTGGAATTCCATTATCTATGGTTATGGAAAATACGGAGACACCAAGAATGCACTGTCCATCAGAGAGAAGATGGTTGCTTTTGGCGTTCCCCTGAATACATACACCTACAATGCAATGATATATGCCTTGTTGAAAGAAGAGAACATCAATGGAGCTCTATCTCTAAAAAGAGAGATGGATCAGAGTGGACAAGTTCCTGATCTAGTGACATACAACATGTTGGTGGGTGCCACTTGTAATCTTGGGTTAATACAGTTTGCACTTCAATTGCATGATGAAATGCTTAGGAGGGGGTATCTTCCAGATGTTGTGACTTACACAGAACTGATCAAAGGTTATTGTTTAAAGGGTCAAGACAAGGAGGCAGAAGAAATATTTTTCAGGATATGGAATTCTGGCCTTCAGGTTGATCACGTCCCATGCCACATATTGGTTAAAAGACACTGCAGAGCTGAAGGGCTGAAGCAGTCACTTAGCCTCTTTGACAATCTATTGGATGGGTAGGAATGTGCTTAAGCAGGAGACTTAATGTGCATAATGCCTTTGGAGGTTATGTAAGAAACTGTTATTAAGTCTAGATGATGCATTGTCATCTTGGACTATTATGACTTGAGACTTGAGACTTGAGATGGCTTGGTCTAGATGATGAGCTCTTAGATCGAAGATAGGGGTGCAAGCCAATTTGAGCAGATGGGAGTGGGTGATGATTGACGATCCCTCTGATGACATCGTACTGCTTTGTAAGTCAAGTAAACGATATCAAATCCCAGTGTTCTCAAACATTTGTCACTTATGGGTTATTACTTTCCCGAGAGTGCTTACAGACACAGTAGCACTGCAGCTGAGAAATTTGCAGTGCTCCATTTGAGGTATGTGCCTTAGCATCTTTGTTCTGCGATCAGCTTAGCTTATATTGGCTAGGAAGAAATTTTGCAATGGATTTTGTATGATTAAATCTGACTAGAACAATTAGGATTTGTGCTTGTGCATAGTGTCGTTATAAGAAAAGAACACATGATTACATCTGGCCTTTTCTGGAAGTAATTTTGGGTAGTGCAAACGTTGTTTGGCCTTCTCAGAAGTCAGAACAGTATTGTTTTAGGCTTTTAGCTTCATTGATTTCCTTTTCATTTATTTATTTAGTATGCTACTCTGACTTCTAGTTGATGCTAGAACCACTATACAAATCTTCATTCTTTATAGACATTTATACTCGTTTTTGTCAAAAAAAAAAAAAAAAACAAAAAAACATTTATACTCGCCTAATGCGCCCTTCAAATTTTACACCCTTTGTCTCCTCAATGAGATACCTACAAGTCTACAACAGTTATTCTTAAAGATTCTTTGTGTATTATTTGATAAACAGGTACACTGGATGTCACTATCAATATGATTTGATACGAAGGATTACTGAGATTTCACTAATGGATGAGCACCAAGACTGTGCAGAGTGTTATTTGCTGTCAGGGCTAATCAAGGGGTGAGGAAGGGCTTGTCTAGGCTTTTACAATTCCAGCAAAAAACGAATCTCGGTTTCATTGATGGTTGTGGCAAAATAATACATGGAAGTTTGAGATGGGGGACAATATTGATGTACATAATTTACTCTGCTTGATGAAAAGGGAAAATTGTCTGAGGTGTAAGTGTAACGATTGAGGCCAAGCTGGCTGTGGTATGAATATTGATTGCCATATCGTTTACTGTTATATTCGCAAAAAGTAATGTTATCCTAAACCAACAAACTCGTGAAGAGTTGTTAAAATTAAGTGTATCGCTATACTTGTTTTTCTTGAATTTTAATTCACTTGGGAGGGGATTGTGAAAACTTTGTCCCCCATCATATGTTTGTACACCTGAAATTAACAATTGTCAACCGAATGCCTAACTTCTTTTCCCAGAGATTGATCTATTTTCAAAAATTTTGAATGGCTTCATTTTAGTCCCCTACCTTTTGGTGCTCCAATCTCTCCACCCCTACCAATGCGAGTTTGCTGGATGCAGTTCAGTATAGTAAAAATTAGAAAGCCAAAAGTTATCCTCATCTAGACCGCCCCCTTAACATCTATGATGTGATTCATTGATCCTTGAATGTTAATTTTGGAGGTTGAATTCCTTTGACATTTCATTCTGAGAATCAATTATGGTTTTTAGCAAGGTTTTTTTAGCTTCATTGAACAAGCCTTCACATCGCAAAATGAGATGCAAGCGGCATAAATAATCCTTGGGGCTAGCCATGTTTATACCTCATTATCATAGGAGAGTTTCTTACTCATGGAGCGGGTTGATCACCAAGGATTCCACTGCCATGACATGCCTACCTCGATTGGCAAAACAGACAAAGTTTTCTAAAGATTTTTTGGAAGAAGACCCCAAGACCACAAAGTGACTGCGTGAGTCCTGAATGAGCAAGCTACAAAAAAGGAAGGGGGTCTGTAGATGACGACGTTTTCCAGAGAATTCTAATGGTGGCATAAATTTTGATAATGAGACTATGCATTCAACTTACTTATCATTTCTTCTTCGCTTGACAAAAAAATTCATGGTACAATTTGCAACATACAGCTTGCTTTGCAATTTCACAACACCTCACACACCAACAGAGCCAACCCCTCCCCTCAGCCCAAATAAAAAAAAAAAGGTTTAAGAACAATTTAAGGGTTGCATGTATTGCTCAAAATAATGACGCCGAACCCATCTGAGAGCCTAAACTTGCCTTGATATGCAGCTTCTTCAATGAGTCCACTCATATTATCTTAATGTACCTGAAGAACTGCTATTGATGCCTAAATCTCATCAACTGCTATCAAAATCTGCTATAAATGAGTATGTGTAGAGCTGTATAGAAACGATGATCTCATTTCAAGCTGCAATAACTTCCAACAAGAGATACAAGGTGTAAGATGAGTCTTCTGCTTGAAAATCATGATATCATAGGAAATGGCTAGCCATCAATAGTGCTGGTCTCTCCTTTTCTTCTGCAACCTCAGTCAAAACTTCATCTCTCATCTCATCAACCCTTTTATCCCAAATATCATCTACTAGCTTCCAGGTTTCATCACTAATAATTTGAGTTTCCATGGGACGAGGTGCCCCAAAGGTTGAAAATCCCACATTACCGGGTGCAAAGGTAACCCTCCCTGGACAAGAGATACCATGTAAACCCCATCTTCCAGCATAGACCAAAGCACCATACTCATCAACAGGATCAACAGCTGGCTGAGAAATTCGGGGAGATGTTTCATAAATCTCCCATATTTTTGAGGCATTCATCTCTCCCTTATCAAGGAGTTCATCAGTAATTGTCTCCACAGCAGCATAATGTTCCCTCAACACCGATGAACATTTCTCAATAGAAAAACGCATGTATTCCTCTCTTAGAGCTTCAAGTTTGGGAGCGAGATTTGGGACAAGATCGCGCTGATGTCTATAATATGCTTTTCCAAAAGCTGTCATCCCTGTTTGCAAAATTAAAAACTCAGCTAATCTTGAAGCTTCAAGAGTAGCTTTGGATGAAATCCAGCACAAGTTGTCTATCCCAAAGATCTCTTCTTCAACAACCCTGGGAGCACAAGCTCGAACAATGGAGTTCACATAATCTGATTTTTTCAAGAACACCCTTCCAGAAACTTCAGCATAACGCATACTAGGCTGGCTTTGAACTGACTTAATGTTGGTCTCAACAAAAGGACGATATGGGTCAGGAAAATAACAAGCCAAGACGGCAATAGCTGCTTCTCTGTAGGCTAATCTCACCTTCAATTCCTCTGGAATTTCCTTTGTATCTTCTATTCCAGTTTCAAATGTACCCTGTTGCCTTTTCAAGGCCTCCAGTAGTTCTTCTCTGCCAATGTGGTCTTGATCTTTCCTAGCAGTCAATATTCCAGCTTCATTGAGAATATTCTGTAGCTCGGCTCCAGTAAAATCTTCAGTTAGCTCTGCCACTTCCTGCAGCAATACTTCTTTTTCCTCTTCAGAACGAAAAAACTTGTTCCTTGCATGTACCTTCAATATAGCCAATCTACCATCTTTGGAGGGTAGACCAACTCTTACAATCTTGTCAAATCTTCCTTTTCTCAGCAAGGCAGGATCAAGGATATCTAGTCGATTGGTAGCTCCGATGACCAATACCTGTGATGTGGAAACTTTAAACCCATCCATTTCAGTTAATATTTGAAGCAGACCTTGTTCTCTTTCAGCCCCGCCACCTCCAATGTCAGGACCACCACGCTTGCTACCAATAGCATCGATCTCATCAATAAAAATGATAGAAGGAGAAAATGATCGAGCACTAGCAAAAAGGTCCTTCACCCGAGATGCTGCTACACCAACAAACATCTCTACAAAATCCGTCCCATTGGCAGCAAAGAAAGGAAGTCCTGCTTCCCCAGCAATAGCTTTAGCTAATAATGTTTTACCAGTTCCTGGAGGGCCATGAAGTAACACACCCTTGGGGCAATAAATGCCTTTATCCTGAAACTCTTCTTCATTTTTTAGAATCCGTACAATCTCTTGCAATTCTCGTTTTATATACTCTTGGCCAGCAAAATCATCAAATGTCACTCCTGTTCTTTCTTCTGCAGATATAAATTTCGCTCGACTCTTCCCCAATGATCCCAATGCACGACGCTTAAGGGGCTGTCTCACCTTTTTGCTGGGTTTCCCCATATCACAAGGGATTAACTTGGCATATATTGGCCTTGTAACACTATCAATCCATAGATACAACATTATGGAAAGAGCTAGCCTCATAGACCATACGACAGCTGTTGCAACAGAAGAATAGACTTCTGCAGGCACTGTGTTCTCATTTATTACATCAACACTTACCAATTGTTGATGCAACTTATGCCAAACATCATTCCAACAATCAATTGGCATCCGGTCAACTATGTGGCGCTTAAAAACAACTTCCTCTTTTTGGTTTTCTTCAGAGATTCCTTTTACCATCCCATCTTTGTAGTGAGGCAATATCACTGCATAGAAACCCATTAGCAACAAAATTAAAGATCAATTTTTAGGAGCACGAATGAACATAAACTCTCTGATTTGAGGGGAAGACCAGAATATATGAATACTAATATAGAGCTATAACAACAATCAGTTTTTTTTAGAACATCATATCTTAATAACATTAAAAGACACTCATTTTTAGTAAGTTATGAAACATAAAAAGCTGCCACTTTTAGATCGGATAAACTAGTAAATTCTTAAATTTAAAGTGCTTCAGAGCAACTACCCCATCCCCCGTGAACCACCAAGCAAATGTAACTAAGAAAGCGCAGCAAAGAGGAAAAGATAACTAGAGGGGGGGGGGGGGGGGGGGGGGGGGAGGGGGAGGCAGATAGATGAAGAATAGAAAACACAAATGAATACAAAGAGACATGTTTTTCTAACCTGATATAGTCTGACCAAAATTTGAGTATTCCATAAATTTGACATTCTTTGTGTTTAAGAGACTCATAAATTCACTATAATCAATTTTGTGTGAATTCACAGGATCCCACTCAGTTCCTTTCAATTTCCCACGCATAGTCAACAAGGTTCTGCTCCATTCAGAGGCCATTACAAGCTGCCTTTCCAACTGCACATTTGCTTTGTTCTCAAACTCTTCCTGCTTCTTTACTCTTTCTCTTTCTGCATCTCTAACTTTCTGAAAGATCGCAGATGTTGAGCAATCATCTTAGTAGTGCAACATGCATAGGTAAAACTAACAGACTGCGGCTCAACATATATACTAATACTGTGGTCGTCACTTCCAACTGCCTAAGAAAGATAACTAAACTTTCAAAGCAAAATAGTTTTACAAGCATAAGATCATCATTATATAACAGCCAAAAAATGCTCAAATCGCATTGCCTCAGACACAAGTATTGGAAACAGGGAATGGTTTTGCGCGTGTAGATCATTATCATCATAAAAAACAGTACTAGTCAACAAAATGCTCACATCAAAGATAAAACAGCCCTAGCCAAAAGTATTGGATACAGAGAATTTTAAACAAGTTCAATATTGCCTCAGTAACGGGACACTTATTTTGCCACAATTGAGGTGTACCATATTCTTTAACCATATCAAACTATCTAACAACCCTAATTGTATCTTGAAACAAAACAATTTACTTCATATTTGATACCTTGTTTTTTCATGCGTGTCTCATAACTATGTGGTGATAATGAGTACAAGCTTGGGTAGTTTGTCTTAGCTTGCATCAGCTCAAAGCCTCAAACTATAGAATAGATCTCAGAAATTCCAGACAAACCTCAGCTCATGACTGGAGCCTCATTAACGAGCTTCAATTATGAGAACATTGTTTTAAGCTATGATTTTCACGTTTCCAGATTTCTTTTAAGCTGTGATATTCCATCCAACAGTTTGCAAATATTTTAAGATTCTCATTAGTGATAAGCTAGTATAATAATATTACTCATGTTATAACCCATTTTTAGAATTTATTCTTTGAATTTGCTCACGAGTTTTCAATCAGTTGTATCATGAACATCCTGTTTGCTACTTCAAAATAATATCCCAGTCTCTCCAAGAACACGATAGCATACTAAACTAAAATACCATTAAATAGCTCCCCTCGAGGTTCGATTAATCCTTAAACATCTGACTATGCAACATGAATATCACTCTCAGAAACTAACAGGTCTTCTTCACTAAGCCAATAAGCATCCAATTAAGCATTTTGAATGCAGTACTTCACCAATTTCGAACAATTAAGCATTTCATCAGCTCCCTACAATAACCATGCTATTAACAAATAAAAAATAAATAAAAAAACTATTCTTCCAACAAACATAAACAAACAAAAAAAATTAATCACTAATTTCACCATCATTATCAATTCTAAATGTTAATTCAACTACATTTCAGCAATATTCTTGAAAATAAACCAGAACCCATTTCTCTTATTTAACCGTTCTGCCCAACTAATGGCAATAATAATTAAAATCATACTCATTTTTACAAATATTTCAGTAATTGACACTAAAATATGAAAAAAATAAAAACCCCACATAAAAAAAATTTATAATTGTTACAATAATAATAAGGAACTTAATAAAAGATATGAAATTGATAGAAAAATCGAGTGGAAAAGACCTGAAAAAGCTGAAATGCCTCAGTGTCATCTTCTTCAACTTCATCTGCTTGCTTATTATCTCCAGTTGTTGTTAAATTGGAGTTGGAATTGCAATGGGTTTTAAATTTAAGGGTTTTTCTGGGATTAGAGAGACGAAGGAAGGAATTAATGGAGCAAAAATTGGGAGATTTTGAAGAAATTCTCAACTTAGAAGATGAAGAAGAAGATTTAATGGGGTTTTTAGAGGAAATTAAAAAATGGGTATTGTTGAAGAAAATAAAATCAAAATTTTTGCAGAAATTATTGGTAATTGTCATCATCATCTTGCTGTAATTCTAATGCATAGGATGAGATTAGAGAGGAACTTCACAGTTCACAGTTGACAGGAGGACATTTTTCAGGGGTTTTTGGGATGAACTCACTTTCAGCTTAATGGGGTTTTCTCTTTCTATCTCTCTTTTTTGGGGATTGGGGGTATTTTTGTAACTTCATAACCTTCAAAATCACAATTTTCTTCCTTGATTTCAAAATTTTCGGATTAATTTTTAATTTGAATTTTAATTTTAATTGGACTCAAATTAAATCAACATTCAAATGTGGCTCGTAAATTAATGATCTTTAATCTATACTTAGAGCACTTGCAATAGAGAAAATTTTCTCCTCTAGAATTTTTTTTCCCCCAAAAAAAGTATCCCACCAACAAAATTTCTCAAAAAAAATCTAGAAAAAATGAGATTTTTTTCTCTTGGAGAAAATTTTCTCAACTTGATTGTTGCTGACTTTTGGTGGGGTATGGCGCAGGTTTTTGTGTTTTTTTCTTTTTTTTTTTTATTAATTTTGTGTGGGGCCCACCATAAAGTTAACATTAATTAATATTTCAACGGTAAAAATACAATGTTGTGGTGAGTTTAATTGTCAGCCATTGATCTTCTTACACGTGTCATTTTTTGGAAGAGCTTTGTTGTAACAGTAAATATATTACTGTTTTAGTGTAAAACGGCTATTTTGTATACAGTAAATTATTTTTAAAAAAAAACTAAAATTACCAACGGAAAAAAAACTTGATCTATAAATAGACATCCATTTTTCAATATTTTGATACTATGAAAATATCGTTTTTTACTCTTTAAATTTCATAATTGTATCATTCAAGTGTGTAATTTTTTTTCCCCTAAATTTTTTTGATATTTTGTTCCCTTTTTTAAAAGTAAAAATGGATCCTAGTAATCCCAATCGTTCACAAAATTTGAACGACTTTGATCCTTCATCACTTATGAATCATCCACAATTTTCTCAGTTTTTTCAAATGTTTGGAGGTAATTTTCCAAATTTTCCTAATTTTCCACCACAAAAACCACCTCCAGAAGAAACAACTCCACCAACTCACCAAAATTACAACCAGTCTCCACAAATCTATTAAGGAAGTAATAGTCAATTCATTAGTGATGAAGAAGAAATCGTTCCAGAGACACCACAGTATCCGCCAGAGCGAAATAAGCCAATTCCAGTTGCAACAAACACCCGTGACTGGTCTGTTAAAGAGGAAGAAGCTCTAATTGAGGCTTACTTCAACAATTGCACAGACGCAATTATTGGCAAAGATAGAAAATTTGCTGACCTTTGGAGAGATATACATCGAGAATATGATGCGGCTCATCTATCTCGACCACATGAAATTCCAGAGCGGAACAAGAACATGTTGGAGACTCATTGGAGGAGGATGGCTGCTGACCTACTCATTTGGGCAAGTGTTATGGAAGAAGCTGGTAAAATAACGGGAAGTGGGTACAATGATAGTGATGTGGTAAAAAATGCCCATGAATTGTTTCGAAGGTCCTGTCAAAATCCGCCAAGGAATTTTAAATTTCAATTTGCGTGGGGAAAGGTGAATGAATATCCAAAGTGGAGAAAGTTCATGAGGTGGGGTCTGAATAAGGAAGAAAGAAAGAAAGTTGATGCTGAACACAAAGCGGAAAAAGAACTTGAAGAGAGCAGCGGTAGTGGTAAAAGAACTAGAGACGATGCTACTAGTTGCTTTGTATCTGGAGGTATGAGTCGCCCTGAAGGTGTTAAGAAAGCCAAGGCCAGAAGAAAAGGCAAAGGGTTAGCATCAGAAGATTTGACTGTTGTTGGTGAACAGATGAAAGTTTACAATGATAAACGTGATGTTGAGGTAAGCCTTAAACAAAAGAAACTTGATTTTGATATACAAAAGGAAATGAGGAAGCAAAGACAACTAGAGTTGGAGGAGAAAAATCTCCAAATGCAACAAGAGAAGATGGAGGCAGATAAACTGAATCGAAAATTCGATACATTGCAAGTCTTGTTGTCTAAGACATCGCTTAATGAAATGGAAGAGAAGTTTAAGCAGAAATTACTCCAGGAACTGTACGGGTAAAAATGACCACTTAGTATTTTGGCTTGGCATTGTATTGTCTTGTTTCTGACATTAATTATGTAGTTTTAATTATGACATTGTGTAGTCTTATCTATTGCATTGTGTAGTCTTGTTTCTGACATTATGTAGTCTTATCTAGCTATGTCATTGTGTAGTCTTATTTATGTCATTGTGTAGTCTTATTTATGTCATTGTGTAATCTTTATGGTACTCTGTCATTGTGTAGTAATCTTATTTATGTCATTGTGTAGTCTTATTTTTGTCATTCTATATGAACAAATGTGCCTCATTCATTCTAATATAAAGACTATGTGAATGGTTTGCAATACACATTCAAAACATCATCCACATAAATTTACTAAAATTAACACAAATGTTGTTTCAAAAAAGCTCTTCAAGCTCAAGTTCTTCATCTGATAGTAATGAAGAATTTCACCAAGTTATTGACGACCTTGTCAATAATCACTTACCATCTATATTGTACCCAACACCTCCACCTCGAGATCAACGTAATAATACAAATGCTCATACTCGGATTCAAATGGATAGAAATCATGAGCAAGGGCACAACCAATTGTTCAACGACTACTTTGCGGATCATCCTGTATATAATGAAAGTCAGTTTCGCCGGAGGTTTCGGATGAAACGACCTCTGTTTTGTAAGATTGTGGAAAATGATGTGTTTTTCCAGCAAAGGCGAAATGCATCTGGGAAGTTGGGGTTGTCTGGACTACAAAAATGCACGGCAGCGATGAGAATGTTAGCGTATGGGGTGGCTCCTGACGCAGTTGACGAGTATCTACGTATGGGTCAAACAACTGCACGGAAATGTCTTAAAAACTTTTGTGAAGGGGTCATCAAGGTATTTGAAGCTGAATATTTACGCAGCCCGACGGACAAAGACCTACGAAAGATCCTGTATAGAAATGACCAACGGGGTTTTCCAGGGATGATTGGCAGTATTGATTGTATGCATTGGGAGTGGAAGAATTGCCCTAATGCATGGAAAGGTCAATATTGCGGACGAAATAAGAATGCAACCCTCATTTTAGAAGCAGTTGCAGATGAAGATCTATGGATATGGCATTCTTTTTTTGGTATTCCAGGTTCTTGTAATGACCTTAATGTACTTTACCGTTCACCAGTTTTTACGGATGTGTTGCAAGGTCGAGCACCTCCAGTGAAGTTTAATGTCAATGGCCATGAATATAATATGGCTTACTACCTAGCTGATGGTATTTATCCGAGTTGGGCTACTTTTGTGCAAGGATTTACCAATCCTCAAACTCATAAGCATAAGCTTTTTGCTGAACGACAAGCTGCTGCACGTAAAGATGTCGAACGTGCATTTGGTGTCCTACAAGCGAGGTTTGCAATTGTACGACAACCAGCTCTTGCTTACGATGAAGATGTGCTAGCTGACATTATGAAGGCTTGTATCATAATTCATAACATCATAGTAGAGGATGAACGAGATACTTATAAAAATGCTGAAGTAACAAGAAGATATTACGAAACAGATCGCCCAATGTCACGTCTAGGAGGTGAAGCTAGTACAAGTGGTACTCCAAATAATGATGAGACATTTCAGTTTCAAACAGGACGTCCTATCGACATTAATAAATATTTGGAGATAAGGGATGCTATGCAAAATAGACGAACTCATCAATCCTTGAAAGATGACTTGATAGAGCACATTTGGGAAAAGTTTGGTGACAATAACCCTTAAAATCTAATGACGCTTTAATCATCATGTATCGTAATCATATTTTACTTTTTATTAATGTAATGCATTTCTAGTTTTATTACTTATGTCTTCCACTAATCATTATTATTTAATTAGTTCGTAATTAATTAAAGTCACAATTTAATTATCATCAAGTATATGAATAATAATTATTATAATAATTGAAAATAAGTAAGAGAGGGAATATAGTGGGGTATAGTGAAAAGTAAGAAAGAGAGTGGTGAGGGAATTTTTTGGTTTGTTGTTGGTGGGATGGAAAAAATTCTTTCTTTAAAAATCTGATGTGGAGGAGAGGGAAAGTTAGAGAGAGAGTGGTGAGGGAATTTTTTTTTATCTCTGCTGATAGTGCTCTTAGTATATAAAAACTCTAATCAAGTAAAACTCATTTCTCCATCCTATTACATTTCAATATCTTAACTCAAGTGTCACATGTCTTCTTACATTATTAATTTTTATTACACAATTTTTCTTTAATTCTTTCATTAAACTTATATTTCATCTTCCATGCGGCCATGCCCACTTCATCTTCATCTTCCCTCTTCAATTCAACCTTTTGTTTTTCTCTCTTTAATTTTAGTCCCTCCACCTTCTTTATTTAATCCTCATTTTTAATTAAAATTCCAAAAATTTAATTTTTAAAATCATGTTTTCAATTACACATCATAACCATAATGACTTATTGATATTTTCTAATTCATATTTCAATGCAAATATTCTATGAATAAACTGTGCATTGCACGGGCTAGAAGGCTAGTTAGTGTAAACAATGTATACCATACCTAGTACTCCCTCTATCCCTTAATTAGATTTCTTTCATTATGTGAGGAATAAATGCTATAAATAGAAATTTAATAAAGAGACGGAGAGAGTATTATAAAACACAAATTACTAATGAAGTAATGATATGTATTCTATTGCTTTAAATAAGTTTATACTTACATAAAATAAAATGTTACTCGTATATTATATTCAAACACACAAGTTATTGTTTTGCTTATCTATATTCTGTACTAAAATAATCACCAAAAATATCCCAAGGATTATATGTGTCAACTCCTCATAAAATATTTTCCCGCCCAAAAACTTAGGAGTTTTTTTGTTGTGTTTTTTTTTGTTGGTAATTTTATTTTATTTTAAAAAATATTATTATTTAAGATCCCATATTCAATTTTGACCGAATAATAGACGAAAGGTTTGTTAATTTTGATACTAATTAAATCATCATACATCTAAAAAAAATCATCAAACAAAATTAATTTTTTATATTATGCATAAAGAAAATTTAACCATATATTACATGAAAAATCCGAGCATGGCTCGGGCATTAACTAGTTTTAATTCTATTACGGAGTACATACTAGACCTTGCTAACTATTTTGTTAAGCTTTGAATCAAACTCAAATTCAAGTCAAATCATGATGCGTTTTGGTTTAATGTTCTTATCATACTTACATGTCCTTTTATCATGCTTTTATGCCCCCTTTTTTTTAATAATAATAATAAAAAAAAAATAAAAAAAAACCTACAATATTCTATTATCATTTTTTTATATATATAAATAACGGCATAAAAACAACTATGTTGTAAAAGCAAAGATAGTATTAATTGAGATAGTCATCTAATCATAATCTGCAAACTTTAAAATTACTAACTTATCAATTAAGCTTGCATGTAAATTCAAATAAATAGAATACAGACACAAATTAAAATATTTTTAATCTTACTATGGTCGGAAAATAATGCTTCACTCTATATTTCACTCCAGTATATCGGATTATTTGCTTGCTAAGTTGCTATTGCCTATCAACAAGCAACTAAACCAAAAATTATGATCAACATTTTTCAAGTGAATATATATATATATATATATATATATATATATATATATATATATATATATATATATATATATTGAAAGAAAACGATAGAGCAATTTTATTAATTAAGATCTAATCCCACCAAAGTCAACACACTTTGGGGGAAGGAATCAAGTCGTACATACTCCAAACAATCACCGGTATCCCACCTAGCTACTAGGTGTGCAACCGTATTACAAGAACGCTTAACATGGGTAATAATACGACTATCAAACCAAGCTCTATCGCAACTAATCTCATCATAGATAATAAACAAAGGAGAAAGCCCTTTAAAGCTCGAATTCACTTGCTTAACGACATTAATCGCATCACACTCCACCCAAATATTTTTATAGCCTAACCTTCGTGCAAGTCTCAGGGCATATAATACCGCCATAGCTTCAACATACTCCGCCTGAGCTCCCCACGCCTTCTTCGTGGCTGTGCAAACCAGCCTTCCACTCGTGTCACGCCCCACCACGCCAATTCCAGCAGCACCATTACTCGGCACATGAGCATCTGAGTTGAATTTAACACAGCCCGGTGGGGCAGGGTGCCACACATCACTGCTTGTAACCCCTGCATTACCAAGGTGTCACGGTCCGAGAGTTTTGACACCGGATCGTGCGGCGCACGCTTGTCTATTAGCGACAAGGACGCAAGCCTAAAGTGAGGGAGGTTCGTAAGCACTCAGCAACACGGACCAAGGTATCTTAAGAAAGCACTCGTCAACAACGGGTGCTAGGTCGGGGCTTGTGACGGCCGATACTTCGAAGCGGGCACAAGCGGAACCGACTAGAGGAGGGCGTCTTTTGAGGGTCTCTTGGTTTGGAGGGGATGCTTTAAAACAAGGTAAGCACAATATCTATAAAGGCTTAAACAACACACAAGTCTTAAAGCAATAGCAAAGGGGTAGAGAGTGTAGATTGAATAACCATGCGCTCCCTAAAGAGCTTTATATTGCATTAGTAGAGAATTACAAGTGAACATTGAAATGACAGTAACACAATAATTCTCCCTAGAGCCTAGAAAATAAAAAGAAGGACTAAAGAGACATTACAAAGGGGAAATTACAAGGAAAATAAAGAAGAATACATAATAAAGAGGTTGGATTCTAGCATCCTCCCCCACTTAAGCCGTCGACGACCTCGTCGACTGCTCAGAAAATATGAAGGCCCCACCTGGTTCTGATGTTGGCGCGGGAGGAAGGAAGCCGTTATGCACTACACCCGAACTTGCTTGGTTTGTCAACAAGACAAGGTAGATCGTCAGAAACCTGGAGGCCTCCTAGATCCCCTCCCTGTTCCGTCACGTCCGTGGGAAAGCATCTCGATGGACTTTATCAGTGGTCTCCCCAAAGTAGAGCAGTATTCAGCTGTGATGGTGGTGATCGACAGATTCTCAAAATATGCCACCTTTGTTCCCTTGCAGAAGGCCTGCGGTGCTGAGGAGACGGCGTCATTATTCTTCAAACACATTGTGAAGTATTGGGGGTTGCCGCAAAGCATCGTCAGCGACCGAGACACGAGATTCACGAGCATATTCTGGACGGAATTGTTTAAGTTAATGGGGTCCGACTTGAATATGTCTTCGAGCCACCACCCTCAATCTGATGGGCAAACTGAGAGATTCAACGGTCTCTTAGAGGAATACTTGAGACATTTTGTCAGCGCCAATCAGAAGATTGGGTGAAACTCCTCGATGTTGCTCAACTGTGTTTTAACGCCCAGAAGAGCACAACATCCAACAGAAGCCCTTTTGAACTGGTGATGGGCCAGCAACCCCTCCTGCCTCACACAATAGCAACCTCCGAAGAGGGGAGAAGCCGTGAAGCACGAGAGTTCAAGCAAGAATGGCAGCAAAACATGGAAGTTGCCCGTGCTTACCTAGAGCGAGCATCGAAGAGAATGAAGAAGTGGGCAGTCAATTTCTCAAACACTTTCTTCAAGTGTTCTAAGTGATCTTCAAGGGTGTTGCTGAAGATTACGATGTCGTCCAAGTAGACCACCACAAACTTGTCCAGATATTCGTGGAAAACTTGATTCATCAACGTACAGAATGTTGCAGGAGCATTTGTTAACCCGAATGGCATGACCAACCACTCGAACGCCCCGTACCTGGTGACACAGGCCGTCTTTGGTTCATCTCCTTGTGCAATTCGAACCTGATGGTATCCAGACTTTAGGTCGAGCTTGGTGAAGTACACTGCATCTCCTAGCTGGTCGAACAAATCAGCCACCAAAGGAATTGGATAGTGGTTCCTCACCGTAAGCTTGTTTAAGGCTCTGTAGTCGATGCACAATCTCAAACTCCCATCCTGCTTCTTCTGGAAAAGGACCGGCGCACCATAGGGAGCTCTAGAAGGACGGATAAATCCGGCTTCCAACAGCCCATCTAATTGTTTTCGTAACTCTGCGAGCTCCGGAGGGGCCATCTGATAGGGACTTCTCGCGGGTGGTCTGGCACCGGGCACCAGCTCAATGCTGTGATCTATGGCCCTTCGAGGGGGAAGAGATTTCGGGAGCTCCTTGGGGAGGATGTTAGAATATTCCCCCAGTAACTCACTAATGACCTCGGGAATGTCCCCCTCCTCCTCTTCCTCCTTCATTGAGAGAGTAGCAAGGAACGTAGGCTCATTCCTCCTAATCCCCTTCTTGAGTTGCATTGCCGAGAGGAGGGGGCCTTTCAATTCTTTCCCTTCTTCTGCTTGGGTGTGTGTCCGCAAGAGGCATGGTTGGCGGCTAGTCACAAGTAAGGACCCTAGGTGGGGCATCGGGACAGCCTTACTGGAGTGTAGGAAGTCCATCCCGAGAACCAGCTCAAAATCATCCATTGTGGCCACAGTGAAATCCAGAGTCCCATTCCACTCCCCAATCTTCGTGTGCACGTTCCTTGTCACCCCACAAGTTGGCTGAGCTTCAGAGTTAACGGTCTTCATTCGACCTCCACTATGCACGGCCTTCAGGCCTAATCTGCTTGCCTCCCGCTTGGTGACAAAGTTGTGGGTAGCTCCCGTATCAACCATTGCCCGGGCTTTCTTCCCATTTATCACGACATCAACGTACATCAAGCTGGTGGCTCGGCTCTTGTTCCCGGATGTCTCTTTTTCCATTGCACACATATAATACACTGCCCCTAACTTAGAGGGTTCTTCTTCGCTGACAATGTCCTCCTCTTTGTCATCTCCCTTAGTGGGTTCTGAGGACATCGAGGACAACTTCTTCTGGAGGTTGTCTATTTCCGCCTTGTGCTGGCACTCGAACCATTTATGCGGTCCGCGACAGAGTATGCAAGTGAGGGGTTTGTTCCATGATGATGATGAGCCGGCGGGCCCACCTCTGTTTGTGGATGTCGCGACTCCGCCCTTCCGTGAGTCCTCTCCCCCACTCCTATATCTGTTCCCAACACTGTTCGAGCTGGTTTGAGAGTTACCACTAGTGCTCTTCGGAGTACTTGAAGTTGACCCCATGTTCCCCTTCTTTTGGTTAGGCACCCTCTCTGATGAATAATCCATCAACCTTTCAGCTGCAGCTATAGCACCTGACAAGGTATCAATTTTCTGGCGCCATATCTCTCTTTGGGCCCAATCTTTTAGACCTCGCACAAAGTTGAATAGACGGTCTTTCTCCGACATGTCATGGATCTCCAACATGCAAGCCGAATATTCTTTTACATATTCACGAATGGAGGTTTTGTGTTGCAGAGTCGCAAGCTTGGTGCGAGCAATGAACTCAGTGTTTTCCGGGTAGAATTGAGCCATCAATTCTTTCTTTAGATCTTCCCACGTGTCTACCGACGTCCTCTTAGCTTGGATGTCGGCGTACTTTGTGCGCCACCAGAGTTTGGCGTCGTCCACTAAATACATCGTGGCAGTATCTACTTTTAGTCCGTCCTCCAACTGACAGATACGGAAGTACTGCTCCATGTCAAAGATGAAGTTATCCACTTCCTTCGAATCTCTCGTGCCATTGAAGGTTCGAGGTTTGGGAGGTTTTATTCTAGCACCTCCGGTTCCCCCGAGCCCTCTTTGAGCATGCATCAAGGTTGCACATTTATCTTGTGCCTCGTCAGCTACGCCTTGCACAAAGTTAAGCTGCTCCGTCAACCCATCGATTGCCGAAGTAAGCCTCTCTATTTGCTCGGCTTGTTTTATCACAATATCTTCGAGCTTGGGCAACCTTTCTCCCAATACAGCCCACTATTCCGACTTGCCTTCAAGCCATGCAAGTCGTTCTTCCCATGAGTATTCTGGCGTCTCGTCGAGCGACATTTTCGAGCAACTTGGCTCTGATACCAACTGTCACGGTCCGAGAGTTTTGACACCGGATCGTGCGGCGCGCGCTTGTCTATTAGCGACAAGGACGCAAGCCTAAAGTGAGGGAGGTTCGTAAGCACTCAGCAACACGGACCAAGGTATCTTAAGAAAGCACTCGTCAACAACGGGTGCTAGGTCGGGGCTTGTGACGGCCGATACTTCGAAGCGGGCACAAGCGGAACCGACTAGAGGAGGGCGTCTTTTGAGGGTCTCTTGGTTTGGAGGGGATGCTTTAAAACAAGGTAAGCACAATATCTATAAAGGCTTAAACAACACACAAGTCTTAAAGCAATAACAAAGGGGTAGAGAGCGTAGATTGAATAACCATGCGCTCCCTAAAGAGCTTTATATTGCATTAGTAGAGAATTACAAGTGAACATTGAAATGACAGTAACACAATAATTCTCCCTAGAGCCTAGAAAATAAAAAGAAGGACTAAAGAGACATTACAAAGGGGAAATTACAAGGAAAATAAAGAAGAATACATAATAAAGAGGTTGGATTCTAACACAAGGGCTGTAGGAAAAACTTTTGATGCATACACATTATAGTCTTGGACCAATTTACAAAAGCCTGCAGCAAGCATAACAAAATTTGGCCTCTCGTCATAAAAAATAAGCAAATTCCTACACCTCCACGCTGCCCACATGAGAACGGCCATTGAGCATACCACCTCCTTGCTGTATTTATTTGTTAGCCACTCCCACCTCGATGCAAAAGAATCAGCAGGAGCACCAACCAAATTTGCTTGTAGCTCACTCCTATCCCATATGTCCTTTGCCGCTTCGCACTCAAATAAAGCATGAATAATTGTTTCATTTGCAGCACCACAGATTTGGCACGAGCTCTCATTCACGATATGGTGATAACACAACCTATCCTTCACAGCCAGATTACCTTTCACCGCACTCCATATAAAATGTTGCAATTTAGGGGGACCGTGAAGCTTCCAGACGGACTTCCACACTTCCTCACCAAAGCTTACATCAAGACCCTCCAAGCCGCCCAATTTTGCAAGCTAGTAACCAGATTTCACCCTATACAACCCATCCTTTGTTCCACCCCAATACCTCAAATCAGCAATAGGCATAGACGACAGAGGAGTAGCGAGAATCGGGGCACACCAGTCAGCTCCAACCAAATTCGTGATTTTTGAAATGTCCCAGCCACTTCTATCCTCGTGTAAGAGCTCGCAAACTTTCAAGCCTCCCCTGTTAACCTCGCCCATGGGAATTTTGCATGGTTTACCATCCACCAACAGCCATGTATCTGACCAAACATCAATACTAGTACCATTGCCGACTCTCCAGATCAGACCATCACGCAAAAGACCCTTCGCACCCCACATACTCCTCCATGAAAAACTTGGGTCGAAACCCCTATTAGCCTCAATCACGGAAGAATTTTTGAAATATTTAGCCTTCAAAATTTTATGAAGCAACGAAGACTCATTTGTGTACAACCTCCACAACTGCTTTGCAAGAAGAGCATTATTAAAACACTTAAGATCACGAAAGTTCATGCCCCCTTAGCCTTAGGTAAACACAGTTTTTCCCAATTTTGCCAATGTAGCTTTTTCTCATTTTCCCTCGAGCCCCACTATATATTATGCATTATTTTCTAGTGTGATATCACCAAAGTAATGACTAGTTGTATGATAAACTGGTTTTTTTTTTTTTTTTTTTTCTTTTTTTTTGTGGGAAAGAGTGCATAATAAATTGATAAAATCATTGTAGAGACACGTGAAGAATGATACTTTTCTGTCTATATGCTTAAATAAAAATAACCTGACAAATTTCTTCATTTTCCATCATTTTTTCCAAATAATTTCAAATTTAAAAATTATGTACATCAATATTAATTTCCTATTTTCAAGTTTCAAAGAGTTCTGATGTCCAGGGATAAAAAAAAAAAAAAAAAGTTTCATTGCAATGCCATTGCCAGTGGAATCATCTTAGTGCATTGAGTCTGATCTTGCGGCTCTTATATGTTAGAATCGTAAAAGCCTTGACAAGCTCTTCCTTCACCATGAAAAGTACAGAGGCAGCGAAAACACTCTGCACAATCTTCGTGCTCATCCCTTTATAAAATCCCAGTAATCCTTCATACCGGATCATTTTTACAATTGCATCCAGTGTACCTGTTGAGCAAAGAATTTGAAGAACACCACCAGAATAAGTGTCTTATAATCTATAGTGGAGAAATAAGCATGTCAGAAGTTGAAGACATTAGATTAAAGTGAAGACCAGATGATACTGTGGTCCTGACATCAATCAGAATTTGGAGTGGAATAATGTAAGAAGTATAATGCATCGGGTGCCTTAGAATGTAGTCCAGAAAATCGAGGTAAATGAGTAAACTTGCAAATTTGCATGAAGCAGACAACAACCTAAAGGTGTACAATTGTATAAGAAATGAAATGTCACACGATTGACAATATCAAGCATTCTATGTGAAGCCTCAAAGATAGTATGCATTTCAGACGCACCTGAGTATCTTAGTGAGACATTACTGCCAATATCTTGTTTTGCCTGTAGTCTTGACTGCAAAATTATTCCAAATTCCACAGTTAGTTAATATTTCAAAAGCCTTTAAGATGATGTGAAAAAATATTCTTCAATTAAACATAATGTACATATCATGTTGAAGAATCACAACATAGCACATGACTGTTCACAAACAACATGGACTTTTAACCCAGTATAAAATTATAAATAGTTATAAATTTTTTATATAGCAGGAATCATGTCATGGGATGATTCCCAGGCAGTTGGTAGCAAAGGCAGATCTCAAGGAGGGTGTTGCAGCAGTTGATAGCATATCCAGGTCACAAATTACCTACATCATGGCAGTGCCAGATAAACAGCCCGATTGTTTATGCCTTAAATCCCCCCCCCCCCACAAGCATAAACAGGGTGACTAGAGAAATAGACTACTGCAATTTAGTGGCTTTTATTTTGTCATAAGCATTTAGCAAAATCTTTAATATATCAGCAACCAAAATACCTTGACTACCAGCAACGGATATGTTGTAACAGTTGCACCGAGTTTAGCCACAGCACCAAGAAAGAAAACCTGTTCACATAACAGTTAACTCAGATTCTCAACACCTCAATTGATGATACACATCTTATGCGAAATTCGATTAAAAGCATGCTTATAGGAAATTTGCTGAAACAGTCCATAAAATGGGGAAAACATTGGGAATAATAGGGGGATGGGTTTTTGACACTTGTTACATCCCATAATACCCTTATTATGCTTTTATTCAAGGTTCGGGACCGGGACTGAGAATGTGGTGATTGACCCCATGATGGGGGGACCGTTTGTGTTGTTGGTGATGATCTGATGATGAAATGAGTTAATTGATTGTTTACATGAAGTAAGATATGATACTTACATCGGTGGCACATCACAAAACATGAGTAGTTTGTCCAAATTTATCAATCAACCCATCAAATCATATCAATTAACACACATGGGTAATATGATCATCCATAGTTACTATTGTCAAATCAATCATCATATCATATCATGTGTTCATTTCTATTACTATTGTCAAATCACATCACTATTATGGTTATATGACATCATTTTACCTATATGACATCACTTATATAACACAATTATACTTTTATGAAATCACTATTGTCAAGTCACATCATATTAGGACATCACATCATTATAAATAAAATTACATAATATGACATCATTATAGTCAAGTCACATCACTTCAATATACTTTTATGACATCATTATATTTATATGACATCATTATAGTCAAGTCACATCATATTATTACACTCATGTGACATCATTATATTTCAAAATAGAGTAAAAAAACTCATTCTTGGTATTTTATAGACATCTTTATTAGAGCTGTCAATTCGGGTAAACGGGTCGGGTAAGAGTGGGTCGAGTCAACTCTGGTCGGGTCAATTTGGATTAATTCTATAACCTATGTGGGTCGGGTTTGGGTTGGGTAATGCTTGAGTCGGGTCACATCAGGTCATACTTCTTATCGGGTTTGGGTCAGGTTTAGGTCGGGTTACAATCGAGTCGGGTGAACAATAGGTCGGGTTTAATTCGGGTTATCACGGGTTAAAAAAGAGTTAGGAAAATTCTCGGGTTCGAGTCGGGTTCGGTTCAAGTCAATAATTTGCGGTTTATAATCAGGTCTTGTCATTCTCAAGTTTGAATCGAGTTTGGTTCAAGTCAATAATTTGCGGATTAAAATCAGGTCGGGTTATTTTCAAGTCGGGTCAATCTCGGGTTCAAGTCGGATTCGGTTCAAGTCAATAATTTGCGGGTTATAATCAGGTTGGGTCAATTCCAAGTCGGGTCATTCTCGGATTCAAGTCGGGTTATGTTCAAGTCAATAATTTGCAGGTTACAATCAGGTCGGGTCATTTCCAAGTCAGGTCATATTCGGGTTCTACTAAATATAAATAGATAATTGTCATTTTTATCAAGCTAATTATTTCCTTTGACTATAATATAAATGACAATATACTAGGAAACTATAGTCTATAATTTAGGAATATAATTATCTCCTTTGACCATACAACAAATATATACTATATTTAACTCTTAAATTTGAGGATGATGCTCCTTTCTTTTGTTGCCTGGACCGACTTGGTCTCCCTAGACAAAATGCTTTGATCAACAATAATAAGGTGATCTAAATTGCATTTAAGGTGATTTAAAATCAAGTCAGGAATAATTTGGGTTGAATTTAGGTCGGGTCAATAACAAGTCTTGTTAATTTCGAGACGGGTTAGTAACAGATCGAGTTTAATTTTTGGGTTGGGTAAGTAATAGGTCTGGTAAAATTCGAGTCGGGTCAATAACAAGTTGGGTTGAATTTTGGTAAGGTCAATAACAAGTCAGGTTGATTTTGGGTCAGGTTTATAACAGGTTAGGTTAAATTCCGGTCGGGTTAGGAACGGGTCGGGTTAGCTTCAGGTTAGTAACAAGTCAGTTTAAATTCGGGTTAAAACAGGTTTGGGTAAATTTCGGTGCAACTCAGGTCCAGTGCAAGTTAATTAAATTGGTCGTTGTAAACTGGTAAATCGGTGCAAGTTGTAAACCGGTAAATTGGCCGTTTAAAAACAAATTGAAAGGTTCCACACACCCAATTGGACACCCGGAAGATATTAGGGATCATGGTAAACATTTCAGCAATTATTATTTCCGGGCGAAAAAAAGTCAAAAATTCCAAAATTAAAGGCTAATATCCACGCTTTTTTAGAAATTTTAGAAGTTTCGGGCCCAGTGTCGAAAAGTTTTGAAATTCTATGGGATACATCTCGAGGTCACTTAATGCCGTTCGGAACAATATATGATCATTATTTGTTGACATAAATGTTCGTGGTAGGATTAAATTAATGAAATTGGTACAAGTTGTAAACCGGTAAATTGGTCGTTTAAAGGCAAAGTGGATGGTTCCACCCACCCAATTGTACTCCTGGAGGATATTAGGGACCATGATAAACATTTCAGCAGTTTTTATTTCCAGGTGAAAAATAGTCAAAAATTTCCAAAATTGAAGGCTAATATCCGCGCTTTTTGAAAAATTTTGGAGGTTTTAGAGCCTGGTGTAGAAAAGTCTTGATATTTTAGGGAATACATCTCGGGATCATATAATGCCGTTTGGAGCCATATATGATCATTATACGTTGTCATAAATGGTCGTAGAAGGCTTGAGTTAATGAAACCCGTGCAAGTTGTACACCGGTAATTTTGTCGTTTGAAGGCAAAATGGATGGTTCAACCAACCTAATTTGACTCTCAAAGAGTATTAGGGACCATGGTAAACATTTCGGCAATTTTTATTTGCGGGCGAAAAAAAGACAAAAAATTCCAAAATTGAAGACTAATATCCACGCTTTTTGAGAAAACTACGAGGTTTCAAGCCCGGTGTCGAAAAGTCTTAAAATTCTAGGGGATATATCTCGGGGTCATATAATGCCATTTGGAACCATATATGATCATTATTTGTTGTCATAAATGTTCGTGGTAGGCTTGAATTAATGAAATCGGTACAAGTTGTAAACCGGTAAATTGGTCGTTTAAAGGCAAATTGGATGGTTTCACCCACCCAATTGGATTCCCGAAGGGTATTAGGACCATGGTAAACATTTTGGCAATTTCTATATCTGGGTTTAAAAAAGTCAAAAAATTCCAAAATTGAAGGCTAATATCCACGCTTTTTGAGAAATTTCGAATTTTTCGGGCCCGGTGTCGAAAAGCATTGAGATTTTAGGGGATACATCTCGGGGGTCATATAATGCCGTTTGGAACCATATATGATCATTATATGTTGTCATAAATGTTCGTGGTAGGCTTAAGTTAATGAAATCGGTGCAAGTTGTACACCGGTAAAATTGGATAATTCCACCCATCCAATTGGACTAATGGAGGGTATTAGGGACCATGGTAAACATTCCGGCAATTTTTATTTTCGGGCAAAAAGAAGTCAAAAATTTCCAAAATTGAAGGCTAATATCCACGTTTTTTGAGAAATTTTGGAGATGTCGCAAAGTCTTGAGATTTTAAAGAATACATCTTAGAGTCATATAATGTCGTTTGGAACCATATATGACCATTATATGTTGTCATAGATATTAATGGTAGCCTTGAGTTAATGAAATCGGTGGAAGATGTAAACCGGTAAATTGGCCGTTCAAAGGCAAATTGGATGATTTCACCCACCAAATTGGACTCCCGAAGGGTATTAAAGACCATGGTAAACATTTCGGCAATTATTATTTTCGGGCGAAATAAAGTAAAAAAATTCAAAAATTGAAGGCTAATGTCCACAATTTATGAGAAATTTTGGAGGTTTCGAGGCCCGTTGTAAAAAAGCCTTGAAAATTTAAGGGATACATCTCGGGGTCATAAAATGCCGTTTGGAATCATATACTTCCTCCGTTCTTTTATTATTGCACCACTTGTCTTTTTAGGAAGTTTCACAAATATTGCACCATTTCCTTTTTAGGAAAAAATTTGTTTGTGTTCACATTACAAATACCAAACATACTCTTGCTTTTTCACACTTACTTTTTAATTTATCAATATGTCACATGGGCAATTTTGTATTTTTACCTTTCTCTCTCTTACTTTTTTCAACTACCAAAATATTTGTACCTAACCCTTATGGTGCAATAATCAAAAAACGGAGGAAGTATAATCATTTTATGTTGTCATAAATGTTCGTGGTAAGATTGAATTAATGAAATCGGTGCAAGTTGTAAACCGGTAAATTGGCCACTTAAAGGCATATTGGATGGTTCCACCCACCCAATTGGACTCTCGGAGGATATTAGAGACCATTGTAAACATTTCAGCAATTTTTATTTCCTGGCGGAGAAAATCAAACAATTCCACAATTGAATCCACGCATTTTGCGAAATTTTAGAGATTTCGGTACCGGTGTCGAAAAGTCTTGAATTTCTAGGGGATACATCTCGGGGTCATATAATGCCGTTTTGAACCATTTATATTCAGTATATGTTGTCATAACTATTCGTGGTAGGCTTGAGTTAATGAAATCAAGGCAAGTTGTAATTCGGTAAATTGGCCGTTTAAAGGCAAATTGGATAGTTCAACACACCTAATTGGACTCCGCGGGGTATTAGGGACCATGGTAAACATTTCGGCAATTTTTATTTCCGGGCGAAAATAAGTGTAAAAATTACAAAATTTAAGGCTAATATCCACGCTTTTTGAGAAATTTTAGGGTTTCGGGGCCCGGTGTCGAAAAGACTTGAGATTTTAAAAGATACATCTCGGGGTCATATAATGTCGTTTGGAACCATATATGATCATTATATGTTGTCATAAATGTTCGTGGTAGGTTTAAGTTAATGAAATCGGTGCAAATTATAAATTGCTAAATTAGCCGTTTAAAGACGAATTGGATGGTTCTACCCACCCAATTGGACTTCCGGAGGGTATTAGGGACCATGATAAACATTTCAACAATTTTTATTTCCAGGTGAAAAAAAAAAGTCAAAATTTTCCAAAATTGAAAGCTAATATCCACGCCTTTTTAGAAATTTCGAAGGTTTCGGGGGCCTGATGTCGAAAAGCAATGAGATTTTAGGGGATACAACTCGGGGTCATATAATGCTGTTTGGAACAATATATGATCATATACGCTGTCATAAATGTTCGTGGTAGGCTTGAATTAATGAAATCGGTGCAAGTTGTAAACCGGTAAATTGGCCGTTTAAAGGCAAATTTGATGGTTCCAAACAGCCAATTGGATTCTCGGATGTTATTAGGGACCATGGTAAACATTTCGTCAATTTTTATTTTCGGGAAAAAAAAAAGTCAAAAAAATTCCAAAATTGAAGGCTAAGATCCACGCTTTTTAAGAAATTTTGGAGATTTCGAGGCCCTGTGTCGAAAGGCCTTGAAAATGTAAGGAATACATCTCGGGGTCATATAATACCGTTTGGAATCATATATAATCATTTTATGTTGTCATAAATGTTCATGGTAGGATTGAGTTAATGAAATCGGTGCAAGTTGTAAACCGATAAATTGGTCGTTTAAAGACATATTGGATGGTTCCACCCACCCAATTGGACTCTAGTAAGATATTAGGGTCCATGATAAATATTTCGGCAATTATTATTTCTAGGCGAAAAAAAAGTCGAAAATTCAAAAATTGAAGGCTAATATCCACCTTTTTGAGAAATTTTAAGTCTTTAGGGCCCATTGTCTAAAAGTCTCGAAATTCTAGGGAATACATATTGGGGTCATATAATGTCGTTTTGACCCATATGTGATCATTTTTTGTTTTCTTAAATCTTCGTGGAGGCTTGAGTTAATGAAATCGGTGGAAGTTGTAAACCGGTAAATTGTTCGTTTAAAGGCAAATTGGATGGTTCCACCCACCCAATTAGACTCACGAAGGGTATTAGAGACCATTGTAAACATTTCAGAAATTTTTATTTCCGACGAAAAATAATCAAAAAAAATTCCAAAATTGAAGGCTTATATCCACGCTGTTTGAGTAATTTCGAAGGTTTTGGGGCCTAGTGTCGAAAAGAAGTGAAATTTTAGGAGATACATCATGAGGTCATATAATGCCGTTTGAAACCACAAATGACCATTATATGTTGTCATAAATGTTCGTGGTAGGCTTGAGTTAACTAATCAGTGTAAGTTGTAAACTAGTAAATTGGTCGTTTAAAGGCAAATTGGATGGTTCCACCTAACCAATTGGACTCCCGGAGGGTATTAAGGACCACGGTAAACATTTCGGCAATTTTTATTTCCGAGCGAAAAAAGTTAAAAAATTCCAAAATTGAAGACTAATATCCACGTTTTTTGAGAAATTTTGGAGGTTTCGGGACCCGGTGTCGAAAAGACTTGAGATTTTAAGTAATACATATCAGGATTATATAATGTCGTTTGGAACTATATATGATCATTATTTGTTGTCATAAATGTTCGTGGTAGGCTTGAGTTAATGAAATCGGTGCAAGTTGCAAACCGGTAAATTGGTCGTTTAAAGGCATATTGGATGGTTCCACTCGTCCAATTGGAATACCGGAGGGTAAAAGGGACCATAGTAAGAATTTCGACAATTTTAATTTTCGGGCGAAAAAAAATTTCAAAATTGAAGGCTAATATCCACACAGTTTGAGAAAATTTTGAGGTTTCGAGGCCCACTGTCGAAAATCGTTGAGATGTTACGGGATATATCTCGGGGTCATATAATATTATTTTAAACCATAAATGATCATTATTTATTGTCATAAACGTTCGTGGTAGCCTTGTGTTAATGAAATCGGTGCAAGTTGTAGAATGTAGATCGGTAAATTTGTCATTTAAAGGCAAATTGGATGGTTCCACCCACCTTATTGAACTCCCGGAGGGTATTAGAAACTATGGTAAACATTTCGGCAATTTTTATTTATAGGCGATAAAAAGTCAAAAATTTCCAAAATTTAAGACTAATATCCACATTTTTTTAGAAATTTTAGAGGTTTCAAGGCCCGGTGTAGAAAATCCTTGAGTTTTTAGGGGATACATCTCAGTGACACAATGCCGTTTGGAACCATATATGATCATTATATGTTGTCATAAATGTTTGTGGTAGGCTTGAATTAATGAAATCGGTGCAAGTTGTAAACTTGTAAATTCGCTATTTAAAGGCAAATCGGATGGTTCCACCCCCTAATTGGACTCCCGAAGGGTGTTAAGGACTGTGGTAAACATTTCGGAAATTTTTATTTACAAGCGAAAAAAAGTCAAAAAATTCCAAAATTTAAGGCGAATATCCACGCTTTCTGAGAAATTTTGAAGGTTTCAAGGCCCGGTGTCGAGATTTAAGGGGATACATCTCGGGGTCATACAATGCCGTTTGGAACTATATATGATCATTATTTGTTGTCATAAATGTTCGTGGTAGCCTTGAGTTAATGAATTGGTACAAGTTGTAAATAGGGATGTGTAGAGTGCGGTCTATACCGCACTAAGTCGCAAACCAAACCGCAATTTTGCGATTTGGTGTGGTTTGCGGTTTGGAAATTGCGGTGTGATTTTTAAATTTGACCAAACCGTGGTTTTGCGGTTTGGTGCGGTTCCAAAAAAATTTCAAACCAAACCGCAATGTAACGCGGTTTGCGGTTTGAACCGTAAACCGTAAAATCAATTCTATAATATATATTTTAATAAACAAATATAAAAATAAAAGATCTTGATATTTTTTAGGGTTACTGATATTATTTTGCAATACCTAGTAGCCGACATATATCATCTCTAATTCTCATCTATCCCTCCTCTCCCTCATTTTTCTTCGTCTCTGTATCAATTTGGCAATTTCTACTTCTATTTCTCCTTCAAATCTAAATTTTTGAGAGATCAAGACCATTGAAATTCAGACAATCGACCACCACATACAACTTGATTGCTAATTGCTCGCCTCCACTACAAGATTCACAAAGAAATCTGAAGTAAGTAGTACTTTTTTTAGAAAATTTAAATCTTGTTTAGAAATCTATCATATTCATATGTAAATGTTGTGTTTTACATGATCAAGTTGTTATAAGCGTTCGTTTTATACATAGTATCAAATTTGAATTTTTTTTTTTTTCATTTTATTTTTTGTTTATAACCTCTCAAATTTACAAGTCACAAATTTTATGTAAGTAATTTGTGTGTGGTCTCTTTAATTATAAATTTTGTGCAACTAATTAATTAAATTTTTTTTGTTTAGTTTGTTCATCTCATACAACGGAGTCGAGTACAGGGTCTTGCAAAGTAAGTATTACTTCCTCAATTTATTAGCATTTTTCTACAATATTAAATCAAGCATATTGATTTTGCTTACAACTTATTTATTTTTTGATATTTTGACATCTAGATGTCAAGTACAGAAGGTAGTCCAAGTTCTGTGGGGACTCCCCTTGCTGAAGATGATAATGAGGAAGGATTTCTTGAGAAAGAGGATATGCCACAACCTAAACAAAAGAGAAAGGCTACTAAACAAAGGTCAGACATATTGGATCACTTCATTAAATACACTGAACATGGGCAAGGAATATGTAAGTGCAAATATTGTGGTATGTTTTACAATTGACACATGAAAGATTGAAATTGAAGACTTTTTTAAAAACCAATTTTAGAAGAGTATGTCTTACAACTGACACATGGACTTCCTTGCAAAAAATCAATTATATGTGTCTAACTGCCCACTTTATTGATAAAGACTGGAAACTAAACAAAATAATATTAAATTTTTGTCAAATATCAAGTCATAAAGGGGAAGCAATTGGTAAGGCAATTGAGAAATGCTTGCTTGCATGGGGTATTGAAAATGTCATGACTATTACAGTTGATAATGCAAGCTCTAACGATACATCTATTCTTTATTTGAAAAAAAGAATAAACAATTGGGGGACAAGTGTTTAGAGAGGAGAATTTTTGCATGTACAATGTATTGCTCACATAATGAATTTGGTTGTGAATGATGGTTTAAAAATGATGAATGATTCTGTACATCGTGTTCGAAATGCAATAAGGTTTATTAGGTCATCTTGCAATAGAGTTGTGTCGTAGAAGAGAAAATTTCAACTCAAAGTATGTTGTGTCTTCATGTTCCAACTCGGTGGAATTTGACTTATTTGATGTTAGACACTGCTGGGAAATATGTAAATGCTTTTGAGAGATATGATGATGAAGACCCACATTATAATGATGATTTATGGGATGTGGATGGTTATGGGAAGGGGTTAGGGAAACCTATGTCAGATGATTGGGATCATGTTCTGATAAAATTGTTGAAAGTTTTTTTATAATTTGACTGTTCGTGTTTCTGGCTCATTATATGTGACTTCTAATGCTTATTTTCATGAGGTTTCTGATGTGGATTGTCTTTTAAAGGAATGGTGTGCTAGTTGAGATGATAATTTTAAGAACATGGTTATGAAAATGAAAGAAAAGTGTGAAAAATATTGGGGTGATCCTAAAAAGCTGAATGTAAAGTTGTTTATCTCTGCTATACTTGATCCTCGTTACAAATGGGATTGTGTGGAGTATGGGATTTGTCAAATGTATGAGATTGATGTAGCTTTAAGTATATGCAACACAGTCAAGAAAGCCTTTAAGTATATGTATGATGAGTACAAGGGCTCACAAGTGACAACTAATTCAAATAGTACTCAGAGTGAGGGTTCAACTTCTAGTGGAGTAGATGGTGAACCTAGTATAGGAAATAAGGGAATAATAAGGGCTAGATACAAGAAACTTAAAGCTACAAAAGATGATGTGGATGCCAAATCTGAGCTAGATAAGTATTTAGATGATGATACGGAGGAGGATGTGGATGATATTGATATTTTAAAGTGGTGGAAAACTCATGGTGCACGATATCCTACTTTTTCTATTATAGCTAGTGATATATTAGCTATACCTATTTCTACGGTTGCATCTGAAAGTGCTTTTAGCACCAGAGGTCGAGTACTTGATTCATTTAGGAGTTCATTAAAACCTAAAATAGTAGAAGCTCTTGTTTGTGGTCAAGATTGGCTTCGTGTATTACCCCTTAACGTTGAAGAGCCACCGGAGGATATTGAAAAATTGGAAAGTGGTATGTAGTTTTGTCCCTTTTATAGCTATATAATTCAATTGTTTAAACTTATCATTTATCTTTCATATTAAATAACACATGAATTTCTTTTATTGTAGATCTCTCCAAGATTAGTTTATCTCCACCCATCATTGACATAGCATGAGGTTTATTGACAAGAAATTACAGAGGTTGCCTCAATTCGGATTTTTAATCTTGGACATAGAAACTAATTTGATTTCATGTCTGACTTATTTCTTGATTTTCTTGGACACTTCAGAAAAAATGGCTATGCTGTGTACAAGGCCTATTTGTTCTTTTCTCTTGTGCTGTTGGAATGAGTTGGTGTGGGAAGAAAACATGGAAAGAAGACTCTTATATTGTATTTATATGTACTGAATTGTGTGGGCCATAATTGAGAAAACCAAAAGTTTTCCTTCTTACTTTGCGTTTATTATGCTTTAGAGTCGTAAAGCTTTTTCATTTGTGATATAACTTTTGGTTTTTGTATTAGATAAGTTATAATGGAGTAGTTGTGGTTTACTTAATGATTTTGCTTCATGTTTGCCTTTGCATCGTATTTTGCGGTGCGGTTTGATAAAATCACAAACCGCAATTTTGCGGTTTGAGATCCAAACCGCACCGTGCATAGCCCTAGTTGTAAACCGATAAATTAGCCGTTTAAAGCCAAATTGGATGGTTCCACCCACCCAATTGGACACCCGGAGGGTGTTAGGGACCATGGTAAAAAATTTCGGCAATTTTTATTTACGGGCGAAAAAAGTAAAAAAATTCCAAAACTGAAGGCTATTATCCAGGTTTTTTGAAAAATTTTGTAGGTTTCGGAGCACGGTGTCGAAAAGACTTGAGATTTTAGGTGATAAATTTCCGGATCATACAATGTCGTTTGGAACCATATATGATCATTATATGTTGTCATAAATGTTCGTGGTAAGCTTGAGTTAATGATATCGGTGCAGGTTGTAAACCGGTAAATTGGCCATTTAAAGTCAAATTGGGTGTTCCACCCTCCCAATTAGACTCCCGGAGGGTATTAAGGATCATGGTAATTATTTCGGTAATTTTTATTTACGGGAGAAAAAGTCGAAAAATTCCAAAATTGAAGGCTAATATCCACGTTTTCTGAGAAATTTTGAAGGTTTCAAGGCCCGGTGTCTAAAATCCCTGAGATTTTTGGAGATACATCTCGGGGTCATATAATGCCGTTTGAAACCATATATGATCAATATATGTTGTCATAAATGTTCGTGGTAGACTTGAGTTAATGATTCGGTGCAATTTGTAAACCGGTAAATTGTCCGTTTAATGGCAAGTTGGATGGTTCCACCCACCCAATTGGACTCCTGGAGGGTATTAGGGATCATGGTAAATATTTCGCCAATTTTTATTTACGGACGAAAAAAAGTCAAAAAATTCAATTGAAGGCTAATATCCACACTTTTTGAGAAATTTAGAAGGTTTTGGGGCCTGGTGTCAAAAAGCCTTGATATTTTAGGGGATACATCTCGGAGTTATATAATGCCGTTTGGAATCATATATGATCATTATATGTTGTCATTAATGTTCGTGGTAGGCTTGAGTTAATGAAGTCGATGAAGTTGTAAACCAATAAATTGGTTGTTTAAAGGCAAATTGGATATTTTCACCCACCTAATTGGACTCCCGAAGGATATTAGGGACCAAGGTAAACATATCGATAATTTGTATTTCCAGGAGAAAAAAGTAAAAAAAAAAATCCAAAATTGAAGACTAATTCACGCATTGTGCGAAATTTTGAAGGTTTCAAGGCTCGGTGTCGAAAAGTTTTGAAATTCTAGGGAATAAATATTGGAGACATATAACGCCGTTTGGAACCATGTATAAATATGTTGTCATAAATGTTCCTGGTAGGCTTGAATTTATGAAATCGGTGCAAGTTGTAAATCGGTAAATTGGCCATTTAAAGGCAAATTGGATTGTTCCACCTACCCAATTGGACTCCCGGGGGGTATCAGGGACAATGGTAAACATTTTGGCAATTTTAATTTCCGGGCGAAAAAAAGTCAAAAATTGAAGGCTAATATGGTTTTTGATAAATTTTGAAGTCTTCGGGCCCCGTTGTCTAAAAGTCTTGAAATTCTAGGGAATACATCTCGTGGTCATAAAATGTCGTTTGGACCCATACATGATCATTATTTGTTGTCATAAATGTTCGTTGTAGGCTTGAGTTAATGAAATCGATGAAAGTTGTAAACCGGTAAGTTGGTCGTTTAAATGCAAATTGGATGGTTCCACCCACCCAATTGGACTCCCGGAGGTATTAGGGACCATGGTATACATTTCCGCAATTTTTATTTCCGTGCGAAAAAAAAGTCAAAAAATTCCAAATTTGAAGGCTAATATCCATGCTTTTTGAGAAATTTCAAAGGTTTCGGGGCCCGTTGTCGAAAATAAATAAGATTTTAGAGGATACATCTCGGGGTCATATAATGTCGTTTGGAACCATTTATGATCATTATATGTTGTCATAAATGTTCGTGGCAGGCTTGAGTTAATGAAATCGGTGCAAGTTGTAAACCTGTACATTGGCCCGTTTAAAGGCAAATTGGATGGTTCCACCCATTCAATTGGACTCCCGGAGGGTATTGGGGACCATGGTAAACATTTCGGCAATTTTTATTTCCGGGCAAAAAAATAAAGTGAAAAAAAATCTAAAATTGAAGGCTAATATCCGAGAATTTTTTGAGGTTTTTTAGGGCCCGGTGTCGAAAAGGCTTGAGATTTTAGGGGATACATATTAGGGTAATATAATGCCATTTGGAAACATATATGATCATTATATGTTGTCATAAATGTTCGTGGTAGGCTTTAATTAATGAAATCGGTACAAGTTGTAAATCGATAAATTGGTCGTTTAAAGGCAAATTGGATGGTTCCACCCACCCAATCGGACTCCCAGAGGGTATTAGGGACCATGTAAAACATTTCGGCAATTTTTATTTTCGGGCGAAAAAAATTCAAAAAAATTCCAAAATTGAAGGCTAATATATCCACGTTTTTTGAGAAATTTTGGAGGTTTCGGGACCCGGTGTCGAAAAGTCTTTAGATTATAGGGGATACATCTCGGGGTCATATAATGTCGCTTGAAACCTTATATGATCATTATTTGTTGTCATAAATGTTTGTGGTAAGCTAGAATTAATGAAATCGGTACAAGTTGTAAACCGGTAAATTGGTCGTTTAAAAGCAAATTGGATGGTTTCACCCACACAATTGGATTCCCGGAGGGTATTAGGGACCATGGTAAACATTTCGGCAATTTCTATACTCAGGCGAAAAAAAAGTCAAAAAATTCCAAAATTGCAGGCTAATATCCACGTTTTTTGAGAAATTTCGAATTTTTAGAGGCCCGGTGTCGAAAAGCATTGAGATTTTAAGGGATACATCTCGGGGTCATTAATGTCGTTTGGAACCATATATGATCATTAAATGTTGTCACAAATATTCGCGGTAGGCTCGAGTTAATGAAATCGGTGCAAGTTGTAAACCGGTAAGTTGGTCGTTTAAAGGCAAATTGGATGGTTCCACCCCGCCAATTGGACTTCCGGGGGGAATTAGGGACCATGGTAAACTTTCGACAAGTATTATTTACGGGTGAAAAAAAGTCAAAATATTCCAAAATTGAAGGTTAATATCCACACTTTTTGAGAATTTTTAGACATTTCGTATAGAGTTGTCAATTTGTGTAAACGGGTCGGTAAGAGTGAGTCAGGTCAACTCGGGTCGGGTCAATTCGGATTAATTTCATAACCTATACGGGTCGGGTTTGGGTTGGATCATGCTTGAGTCGGGTCACGTCGGGTCATATTTCTTATCGGTTTATAACAGGTCGGGTTACATTCGAGTCGGGTGAACAATAGGTCAAGTTTAATTCGGGTTTTCATGGGTTATAACGGGTTATGGTAATTCTTGGGTTCGAGTTAGGTTCGGTTTAAGTCAATAATTTGCGGGTTATAATCGGGTCGGGTCATTCTTAGGTTTGAGTCGTGTTCGGTTCAAGTCAATAATTTGCGGGTTATAATCAGGCAGGTCATTTTCAAGTCGGGTCATTCTCGGGTTCAAGTCGGGTTCGATTCAAATGAATAATTTGCGGGTTATAATTAGGTTGGGTCATTTCCAAGTCGGGTCATTCTCAGATCCAAGTAGGGTTATGTTCAAGTCAATAATTTGCAAGTTACAACCAGGTCGGGTCATTTCCAAGTCAGGTCATATTCGGGTTCAACTAACTATAAATAGATGATTATCATTTTTATCAAGTTAATTATTTCCTTTCTTTAAATATATTTAACTCTTAAATTTGAGGATGATGCTCCTTTCTTTTACTGCCTTGACCCACTTGGTCTCATTAAACAAAATGCTTTGATGAACAATAATAAGGTGGTCTGAATTGCATTTAAGGTGAGTTAAAATCAGGTCATGAACAATTTGGGTTGAATTTAGGTCGGGTCAATAACAAGTTGTGTTGATTTCGAGTCGGGTTAGTAACAGATCGGGTTAAATTTTATGGTCGGGTTAGTAATAGGTCCGGTAAAATTCGGGTCGGGTCAATAATAAGTCGGGTTGAATTTGGGTCAGGTCAATAACAAGTCGGGTTGATTTCGGGTCGGGTTTGTAACAGGTTGGGTTAAATTCGGGTTGGGTTAGAAAGGGGTCGGGTTGAATTCAGGTCAGGTTAGTAACAAGTAGGGTTAAATTTGGGTTTTAACGGGTTAATACGGGTTTTGGTCAATTTCGATTCAAGTCGGAATCGGTTCAGGTCAATAATTTACGGGTTACATTTGGGTTGGGTCATCTCCAGGTCAGTTCATGTTCGGGTACGGGTCTCACATACTCTAGTCAACTAGGGTCTAGGGTTGGTTTTAGGTCGGGTTCGGGTCACCATTTTTTCGAGTTCAGATGGGTCCGTTAATAATCGGTTTGAAGTCAGTATTTCAGGTTGGGCCAACTTTTGATAGTTCTGATCTTTATAAGTGTCTTATGGTTTCAAACCTCTTTATATGACCCCGAGAGTCACCCCACACATTCAATTCATTGTTTGAAAAAATGTCGAAATCGTGTATTATAGCCTTTAATTTTGGACAATTTTCCACTTTTTTTGACCTGAAAATAAAAATTGCCAAAATGCTTACCATGGATTCTAATACACACCGGAAGTCCATTTGGGTGAGTACAACCATCTTATATGTCTTTAAACGGTCGATTTACCCGTTTACAACTTTTACTGATTTCATAAACTCAAGCCTATCACGGACATTTATGACAATTTTATAATGGTCATATATGGTTCCAAACGGCATTATATAACCCCGAGATGTATCCTCTAGTATCTCAAGACTTTTCGACACTAGGTCCCGAAACCTCAAAATTCCTCAAAAAAACGTGTATTATAGCCTTCAATTTTTGAAAACTTTGACTTTTCAGATTTTACCATGGACCCTAATACCCTCCGAGACTCCAATTGAGTGGGTGGAACCATCCAATTTTCCTTTAAGCGTCCAATTTACCCATTTACAACTTCCACCGATTACATAAACTCAAGCCTACCACGAACAGTTGTGAATCATGTGATTTTGTATTTACATAAAGAACCAAAAGCAACCAAAAGAAAAACATAGGAAATTTCAGAATAAGTTGCATTAGGGATTGGTAAACGGCTATACGCTGCACCCAGCCTCACAACGAAAGACAAATTAGGTCAGTGCAACCCAACCGCTAAGAAAACTGAGGTTCAGCTACATGGGATCAATAAGCATTCCTTACAAAGTTACAAGACCGATTATGAGAGAGGCTATTAGGTGACTAGTGGGTTAGTGGCTTATTCCAATCTTTTTCCTTAACTTATAAATTTGCAGATAGGTCATTCCCTCCCACTCTCCAGCGCGCCCCAACTAACCCCTTGTGGCCTTGGGCGAAGAGTAAATGTGCAAAGGAAGGACCATATCATGCTATCTACATTGGCTTCAACTCATTGTCCTTAATAATATAACCACAAGGGAAGATTTCTAACATAAATATTTTGAACAGAGATCACTACTCGGTTGGCCATTTAGGACAACACTGTGTAAACCTTGCCGAAGAAATCGCAAGGTGTGATGATTTAAGTTGAATTCTGAGTTTGCCAAAAAAAAAAAAAAAACAAAACTCAGCATCATCTTACCTCCAAAGCCGTTATTTGCTTCACTCCATGCTTGTTAGTTGCTCGTTTTTCTTTGAGAGACCTTAGTGAAGTTTCATAAATCATGAATTGGATTGATGGGTTGCAAACCTGAATTGGTTCACTATTGTTACTTCAAAGTCAGAAGATTTCCTTTGTTATTATTTCTCATGGATCGATGAGAGACTAACCATTATCAGAGTAGGAATAAGGCCCTTCCAAAATCCTCGAATTCCTGCTTCACTGTAAACCTCACCTGCCTGTCAAAGGTTTAAAAGGAGGATTTCAAACGACTATCCACAAAAAATGAAAGTGTATTGACTTAAATTAATTTTCCATATTATTATCATTTTTTTTACACAAAACATGTTTCTTGAACATTGACATCCTAAAGATCAAGATCTAAGGGCCAAGCCCACAAGTTCTTTTCCAGGGGTCACACAAAATAGAAGGCTATTCACTGGAATGATGAATTTGATGCTGAATGTCTTATACAGCCCAATTACCCACATACAGAAACATTTTGAATAGGAGTCAAAATGTCAGTGAGGTAAATGATCCAATTGCACCCTTGTATAAGACAAACTAATGCTTTTCCTTGACCCCAAAACATGTAAAACATACTAGACAAAAAAATTAAATTTTTAACAAATAAACCTTCTCAGATTTGTTCAGAAGTATATATAGTCAAACACCACATAAATAGCATTAGAATGATACTTCTATATTGTGGTCCAACATGTGGTGACTTTTACAAAACAGCTCATTGTTTAATGGAACCTGAATGTGTTTGCAGGAAGCTATCTTGCACTTTTTTTTTAATAAATAATGAATCCAAAATTAACAAAAAAAATCACGTCCACCGATACGTACAGCTTGCAGCGTTCCATATGGTTTCGGTTTTGACGATTCAAGTTCAGCTAACTTTACTAGCAAGGTGGATGCTGTCGCACTGTTTTCAGAAGCTTCCTTCAAAAGGGCATCCCTTTTTCTCTCCATTATGTTTCTTTCTGCTTGGGTTTGTGTCTAAAAACAAAGATGCTGTGAGACATTAAATAAACCATGAACTCTGAAGTACATAATGCACACTCTGCAAATTCAAATGTGAAGCATAACCAAAGTTCAACCTCAGAAAGACTACAGGCAATGTGGATATGAATAATTGAAGACACCTATCTATCATTTTCATCCGGAAAGTTCCCAGTTATTCTAGCTAAATTAGTAAGGTTTTTGAAAGCACAACACAGCACAATTTGCCTTTTGTGTACCTTGAATTTTATATTCAGGGGTCTTTAATTTTCTTCACAGCCCATATTCAAATCTTTAAACCAATCTATTCAGCAGTACTACTGATGCCCTACCCCCCAAAAAAGAAAGAATATGCATGAAGCTCAAACTTTATTACGGTAAGTATGCTAATTAGGATTGCCTCCCAGGGAATCAGGGACCATCAAAATACATGCTTTCTCATACATCACATTATGTAAGGGAATACTCTGAAAGAACCTGCATGCGAGTGACGAGTACCCACATTGGATTTGTCAGCAAAACATTCAAGCATCTGCAAATATATAAAAACATATAAATCACCTATAAAAAAAAAATACAATATATACACAAGTATAATAATAAAGGAAATTTCTTGATTTTTACATGAAAATGAAAGGATTTAACTCTTTTTCTCAGAGACGAAACTCAATTTTGGTAAACAATCCCAGAGGAAAACTAGAAAAAGAATTGCAAATAAGCAACCATAACTGATGCGCCAAAAATACTAAAATACAATAATGCATTCAAACGGTTTTACCCGGCCATAGCTGCAACAGCAAGCCATGAAATCATTCCAACATTTCCATCACCCAACCCTTTCACCTTGCGTGCTGCTGCAATTGACTCGGCCTTGTTCTTGAAAACTTGGTAGAAGTAATAATAAACACCCTGGAATGAAGAAGATGAGAAGTAAATAGAACAAATTAACATTTAATACAGTACATAATAAACTTTGTCTGGACAGGCTATGATTCCAAAACACAGAAGTATAACAGTCAAGCACTTAGCTTGTTGAGAAGGTGACACACCCTTGGGGCTATTAAAAAAAGAAAATTAATTGAATTTAAATAGAACCTAGTACTCTAATCCATTCCCCAGTAGATCATGAGCTTTTAAGCTATACTTATCTCAAAAAATATCAAGTAGGATGCATAACAGTTGAACATGATAATGCTGCCAGCCGTTCATGGAATAAGAAATTGTACCCGGGAACAAGGTTGAATCATGTCACTGAAACTGGCCATACTATGAAAGTTTCATTTTTCTTTTCATACTTCAGCATAACAGTTTACTTCTTACAATTTAGATGCACAATTTATATGACGATTGTTTCCCTAAGGTAAAAGGTAAAATTTCAAAGAGTATAGACTGACCTGTGAAGCAATAGTTCCAAATAGGGAAGGCTTCAGGCCACTGTAAAGTCCACCCCAACCCTCAGTTTTAATAACCTGAACATTTAAAAGAAAAGAATCAGGTTGCCATTCTTGTGAACTTTGACTTAAAATAAAAAATCAGACATGGAGGATTTGCATCAAGCAAGTATGAAATTGAAATTTATCATACTATTATTGGTGAACTAGAACTAGCCTGAAGCAATTGGACAAGTGTGCCTCCAGGACGCTGATTTCCAGAGGGAGAGGTTCCATGGCCAACATCAAGCCCTTTCTTGACAACTCTCTCAGTTTGCTGGCGTGTGTTAACCTACAATCACAAAGCCACAACCAATTCTACTGGTGCTTTATTAGTTATATGTACAGATTCTACACTAGAAACTCACAAACATATACAGAAAAGTTACACCAGATTTTATACCGTTTGAAGAGGGTATGTTAAAATCTGAGCAATTAAACCACCTCCCGCTCCTGCAAGTCCATTAGCTAAAGCGCTCGACATGCCTTCTCCTGATCAGCGCGTCACAAGAAGAAGCACTGCTTTTCCCAGAAATGTGGATAATATAAGAATTACAAATCTGAATTCTAGAAACAGTATTTTTATAATTTTTACACATGCAGTGAATTAGTAATTTTACCTATAGGTCTTGATGTCCTATACTAACAATTTCAACAGGTTGTTTAATTGTAATTTTTCTAATCCTACCGTATTCTTCCCATATGAAATATAAAGCTTCTCTTCACATACTATTTTCTCCCGTATAGTTACATCTATTTCCCCACCTCCCACCCCTTTTCCCCAACTTGTGAAAAGTATTTTACGAAACGGATTCTGGGATTCCTTTACTTTTGTACAATTTTAGTTACTTGTGAACCTGTGTAATCATCCACATATCTTTCCTCCCCAGTTCATTAGCCAAATCTTTCGAAAACTCTTTGCTTTATTTAGTTAGTTGATCAAGCCAAAAACTACAGACTCATCCCTCTAGGATTGGACTTAAGCTCTCTGATGAGGCCAATCCCCCATTAATGGCAATTTTTGGTCCCACTCACTCCAGCAGCCCAAAATCTAATGATCTATCTATGTTGACTAAGAAAATAAAGCCTTCTCTTCTGTAGAGATTAGAGAATAAGGGACTCATTGTCAATTTTTACTACTTGTATATGGTATAGCTTAGTCAGTAATAGATAAATTATGTTACTCAGGCTCTACATTTCACCTAAATTACCCGAGTCAAGTATTACTCCAACAAAGATATGGACACTTTCGCTTCACATTGGACTAAAGCTATGTAAGATTTTCATTAAATGGCTGACTCAAAACTGGAACACATAATTTTTCCCTTATAGTAATCTAGTCTTAGTTAAGATCACCATGTATGGATGCTATCTTTGGTACCCAGAAAACTGTAAGGGCTCTACACCTCGCACGACACAAAATCCTCTTAAGACCACGAACTTCACACGAATCTATTACCAACAATAATCCAATTAAGGTCTTGCAAACTTTCCCTAGAATCAATTAATCCAAAATGCAACAAACTCCTAAACATAACCTAAATTCATCAATCTTTCTCCAACCAGCACCCATCTTCTCCTTTCCTTTTGTATCACACACACAACATACACTCATAACAACAATTCGGATCAACAACGGCATGATCTTAGCCGGATTCAATATTCGATAGTTAAATTGATAGTGTTTGTCAATCACCCTATGTCCCCATTTTCTTCTTTGGGGATTATAATTCCTAATTTCCACAGAACTATTAGAAAAAATGTCTTAAAATCTCCTGTAAATTACTAAATTGAACAAAATGATAAATTTCCTGATTTTTCTAAAGTAGTAACTGGTAAGCTATCAATCAAAAAAAACCAATAACATAAAAATCAGAAAAGAAAAAAAAAAAACATAATTATAATCACTGTATAACTCTGATACAAAATTTAAGGGTAACCTTTTAGCAGTGAGAATTAATTCTACCAAAAATTGAGAATAATTTCAAAGAATTACAGAAAATAATCAAGGAAATATCAATTAGGCTATGAAAAATGAAGAAGGGGATAAGAGCAAATTACCATTAATCTCGGAGAATCAGTGCGTCAATATTATTTTCCGCAAAAGACCAATGTAAGAAGTTAAGAACAACTCCTAAACAAGTGGATAACATTTTCTTTAACAGCCAAAAATTACTCACTATTTACTCAATTAACCAATTTGTCTCCATTAACATTTACAGTACAAGGTTGGAATTTCAAATTTGGGATATTTGTGTCCATGGCCTGGTTTGCCTCCAAAATTGCAACACTTTTTATTTCACTGTATCATTTTTATAAGTTATAAGTTTTAAAGCCCGTGTAATGTCAAGGTTATCATATGTAAAGTATTCCAATACATTCTCAAATTTTTTAGTTGACATGCTTATTTTAGTCACATTTGTCAATGCAAATTTAGTAATTAAATCTAATTTATTTAATAATTTGGTGGGTTAGATGTTAACTAGCATAGCGCCCGTGCATTGCACGGGTTATAAATCATTTTTTTTTTTTTGACAAAAGCATGATTGATCCGTAGGAAAAAATGAGGGAGCCCCAATTGATCTCAGAAATATACATTCTAATTTATCTCCTCTCACAACTTTATTTGTTGAAATCCGTGCCACTTTATTATTTTACTTTTATCATTTAAAAAATAAAAGAAAATGATTAAATTGTGAGAGGAGATTTATTCGCATTTATCTCAGAGAAAAATTTGAATTTACCCGGAAAAAATCCTACGATAATTCAATTAGTAATAAAGGGCTTATTTTCTCTGACAATTAATTATTAAAATTTTGTTCATTTGCAATAATGGCTAATACGTAAATAAATTAAAGAAAGATGTGATTTGAATAGTATTTTATGTCATTTGCAATTTTTTTCTTTTATTCCCTATTATTTTTTAAAATGTTATTTATTATAATTGAAAATCAAATTAATTATTTTGCTCCACATAACTACGTAAGAGAAGTAGAGGAAAAACTAAATTACTTGTCATACAATCCGTACATGACTATAGAAGAACAATATAAGAAAAACTAAAATTTACTTGTCATACCATTTGTTCAGTATCTATACAACCAAAAAACCTGTTTTACCCGGCCCGTCGCATTCACTATCGATAAACACAATAATAACCTTATACATTTGTCAGCCATATTTTACAGTTATCTAAGCTAAGCAGTGTGTCAAAAACTATCACATAATATCCATATAATTAATCAACAACTGATGATTGAGTATACAACACAAATATATAGATATGGTTATTGATAAAGTTTATATGATTGAAAAAATATTTATTAAAATCTATTAACTATTACTAAAACAGAAGTTGTCGACGTCACCATTGCCCACGTGTCGCTTTCTCAATAAAAAATTTCCCGCCTAAATGCAATGATGATTTCATTTTTTTTTTTTTTTTTTTTTGGGTAGAGTTATCATATTTAACATTTTAGCAATTTAAATATTGGAAGCTTCTACATTATAATAAAACCTACCAGTTTGTCTTAAGAAAATTAAACAATTTTAAATAGCACATTAATACACGACCTCCTACATTTAACTATGAATTGCACAACGTTGAACATATAATATATCATAATTTTGATGAATAAAAAATTATAAAATTACAAAATATACGCAATTCTTATTTATATTCATGTATAATCGCGACTTATTTTTAAAATGTACAAATTAAAAATAGGTTTTATATAACCGTGCATCGCACGGGTTCTAATCTAGTAATAAGAATAAAAGACATAATTTATCAACTAACCATCATGTATGTAATGCATTTTTTTACGGACATGTATTCTTATATAGTAACTATGAATGTTATAAAACTCATACAATTACATATTAAATTATTTAAATTTTGAATATAAGCATTATAAGAGTAAGAAAATATGAAAATTTAATGGTTATAGAATGAGAATATTTTTCATATAAATTTTATTGATATATATTATCTATGTTAAAACCAAAAACTATTTTATATATGCATCATTTTTTTGGCATAGTTTTGCTTAGTGTATACTTGTCTTCCTTATTTTTAGGAAATTAGGTCTACTTTATAGCTTACCATACGTAGCTTACAATGTATATAATGCCTTTGATAGGCTTGTTAATATTTATCGAACTATCTTCTTTCATTATAAACATAATATTCTAGGTAGAATATGAATTACCATACATACATATGTAATTTTGATATTTTTTATACTAAGATTTTTTTATTCTTATGTAGCTATTATTATTTACATATATACTAACATATTTTATGATACTTTTCTTAATATACCTTGCATGTGTATATGTCTGTTACTTTACTACAATAGACTTTACTATAATAGGTTCTCAAAAAAAAAAAAAAAAAAAAAAGACTTTACTATAATAGTTTATGTATTTATTTAGAATAAAATGTACAGATTTCTTTTTTTATACATATGGAAACATAATAAATGTATTATAATAATAATTAAAAAAAATTAATAAAAGACAGCGAATCATAATGAGACATTTGTCAGTCTCACATTGAGGCGCTTGTCTTTTAGTATAGTATATAAATTAGAAGAATTTAGAGTTTAATTAAGTTAATTAGAAGGTAATTAGGGGAATAGGTTTTCTCTCGCAAAAAAAATAAATGTAGTGGTTTTAGTGGTTTTTTAAAACCAAAAAGCTTTTAAAAGAATTTTTTCGCAAAATGGTGCTTTTAAAAGGGTTTTTTTTTTTGACAAATTTACCATGTTAAAATTGTTACAATACGTAATTGGAAGTCCATTTGCATTCAGCAAACAAGTTGTACGTCCTAGGAAGGCGGGAAATAAACAATTCTTCTATGTTTTATGCAGTAATGAATTATGTAATTGACAAAAACTACAGCAAAAAAGAAGCTTAATTGAAACTAATTAAACCCTATACAATAAGAATTGTGGATCGATGTCATTTGGTATGGGACGTTCTTCAGGGCATATTGGTAAACAATGAGCTATATTCGTCGCAATTTCCAAATATGATGCATACTTATGTTTTAATACTTGTCCTGCATTGTAGTCTTCAACTCCATTGTGATCATCTAGGCTTAGTACTTGTACATCACTAGCTAAATTTTGAGTAAAGAAATCGCAATCAATGTCACTTTTATGCATGATTTCATGATATTTTTGCTTGCTAAAAGTCCATTCTCCAGTTTTCCAGTTGAAGTTGTATATTGCTAGGAAACGTTGCCCAAATGAAGCAATCAATTCTAAGGCTAACAAGATGAACTCAAATTCTTCGTTTGATAGATAGTATGGAAAGTTGATCCTCGCCCATCCCGGCTTCACTCCTAGATAGCCCTAAAAATTACAATATAACTATATTCAATGTTCCAAATTTAATTTAACTCTATAATTATAAAGATAACACGTACGCACTATGTACATATATGTATCATTGAACTGAATGTTCATGGATTAATATATACAGTGTATTATCAAAACACGATCATTAAAACGTACCTTCTCTACATAAGATCTCAATGCAAGTGAATGATTGTGATCAATTTTGAGCAATTGATGAGCATAAGGCCCAGCACAAGCACACCCTCCTCTAGCTTGTATCCCAAACAAGTCATTAAGTAGCTTCACAACGAACGCCCCGTGAAGTGGTTTACCTCTTTTCTTACCACTTTCTTCCCACATGTAAAGCCTACTATTATTATCACCTTCGCTGGTTTTCTCATCATATGTATATGTTGAATGTGAGTACACTTGAAACGACAAAATCGCTTGTCGTTTTGCTCTCGTGTTACCTAATATAAAGATCCTATGATTAGGAAGAAGCCTTTCCAAGGCTTTTTCAATGAAATAAGTCTCTTGTTTGTGAATCACTTCACACCCTATATATTCCTTTACCCATATTGCCAAGGCTGCTTTGATCTTTTGGATGATTGGTGGAGTCCCCGCGTTTTCTCTCTCTTCCACATCATCCACATATATCGTGTTCTGCAATTTCAGTAACACGCTATACATTACAATATGTTCAATAATATATACTCTCACTGTCTGAAAATAATTGTCCTCTTTGTAATCTATAACTAAATCGCACCACATAAATCATTTTGATGTATATGCAATGAAATTGTATAAAAAGTTATACAAAAATAAATTCGAACCTCTTCAGTAAAGCAATTAACAAAATAGACTGTGCCACCTCCACAAGTAGAAGGAGGAGAAGATCCCAAATAATATAAAGCTTTGTTCATCATAAGGATGCCAGGAGACCCTGGTCCTCCAAGGAACTTGTGAGGGCTAAGAAATATTGCATCGTAGCCGTCCGTCTCCCCTGATCTCATCTTGATCTCCACATATGGCCCACTACATACCACATATAAAAAATCAAATACAACTAATGTTAGTAAAAAAAAAATTGTGTAAAAGGGTGTGTATGTAGATGCAAAATTTTCACATATACAATAATATTAATACGTAATTTGTATTTTCATATGACCTATCACTAGATAACATTTTAAATGACGGAAATATACCTACCTGGAAGCGAAATCAAAGCAAACAAAGGCTCCATAACGATGAAGAAGAGAAGCAATTCTTCTAGTGTCCAAACAAGTCCCAGTTACATTACTACAAGCAGAAAATGATCCCAAAATTGATCTTTTTCTAGACTTGTAATACTCAAGTTTTTCCTCTAATTCTTCCAAGTTTAGCAACCCATCTTTATTCATCCCAATTTCAACCACTTCAACAAGACTTTGTTTCCAAGAAAGATAGTTAGAATGATGCTCATGTGGCCCCACAAAAACCACCCATCTTTCTTCATTACTTAGAATTTGTAACATTCTATCCCTTAAAATTGATGGCACTGCTACTCCCATGACTTCTTGAAGTCGTTTTATTGCTGATGTTGAACCCGACCCACAAAATATTAGTGCATCGTTTCTACAACCTCCTAAACACGACTTTATGTAATCGTTCGCTTGAGTTACCATCTTTGTTGTCTCTTGACCCACATAGCTATCACACGTGTGAGTGTTCCCTGTATTCATATATAAACAAAGATATTAACGGTCAAGATTGACAAAGGAAATTTAAGTTAAGACGGAAAGAGGGTGTAACGTACCATAAGAAGGAAGGACGTGTTGCATGATATATTCTTCAATGTAGCGTAGGCACCTCCCACTCGCGGTACAATCTAAATAAGTAACTTTGCGCTTACCAAAAGGAGAAATGAATTCCAAATCATTTCCAATTAAGTTGTTCCTTAGCCAATCTAGCTTCTTCCTCGTGCTAATACCCTCCTTAACACCATACTTAGAGTAATAATTTGGCACTTCAGAATTGTTAGAAAATTTATGACATTCTAATGAAGTACATGAAGAATTAAATAGACACATTTTTATTTAATTATGTTGATTTATGCCACTAAAATTTGGTGTTTGGGACTTTGGATTTGCTCGTTATATATGCATTTATTATAATGTTGGTCCAAAAGTTAATATTTCAATGGGTCAACTACGTGTAGTTGCTGCTGAAAAATCAATTACCAGCAACTACTTTCTAGTTTCTACTGTATTTTAAAAATCAATTAAATTTGAAATAAAAATAATAATATGATATTACTAAAATAAGTTTGTAGTTAAATGGTGGGAAGCTACTGAACTAGTGAAAATATAATCAGTGGGTGAACGTCAAGTGATGGACTTTATAGTAAAATGGTTTTGCATGCACAAGTTGTCAAGTTGACTGCTTGAAAATATACCCTGTTTTTTTAATGTGGTTTTGATGATTTCATTAAACCAATTAGAACTTGCTATTGATGTCATTAAGGGTTTTAAGCCAATCTATATCAAGTAATTTACACTTGGCTATTACTCCTCCACCCTAATTTTACTAGCAAAATTATTTTAATTGACAGTGTAAGCGCAAATGTTTTTTTTTTAATTATTATTATTATTATTAAATAATAATAAATAAAAAAACATTTTCAAACAATATAACATTATAAAAGTGATCACCTAATTTTTTTATTTGGCTAAACATCTAACTTTTTGCCAAAATAAATCTTACTAACACAACATGAAATGTCCCTAGCCACCATGAGCACGACATGACACGAGAGGTACAGTAATGGGCAATGATGGTACATGGTATCATTTTAAAAATTTGGCACAATATCATAGGATGAGCGCAGGCAGATTGCCCGTGCGACGCTTGAATTCATAAGACTCAATTCAAGTCATCCTTCCTCATATGCGCTACAAGTATCATATGAGACTTGTTGTACCAAGACATCTGGCAACTCGTGAAAACAAGCATGGCTTGCAGCCTGCTTGGTTTTTAACCAATAATACTAAAAGGGCCCATCATGTCATGAACAACACAAGTCCAATTCAACATTTTCTCCATTTTTAAATGATCAACAGGAGTCCAATTCAACATGATTTTTTCTTAATCTGTTTCATAAATAGATAACCCACTTTAGCGTTAAGGCACCATAGATCTCGAATTTCCCGCCAAAACAGAAAAGGCGCCAAACACCCTCTTCTTCTTCCTCTATCAGATAGGTAGAAATAACCGAACATTTCCCAAATTATTTCTCAAAACCCTAAAATTTCCGAGTACAATTCTGTCGATCTTGATTAATTTTACTCAATTTCTCTTTAATCCACTGAGAAAATGAAAGGAGGAACAGTTCAGATCAATTGGCACGACACTAAGCCAGTTCTAACCCTAGATTTTCATCCCTTTTCTGGACTTCTCGCTACTGGCGGCGCTGATTTCGATATCAAGGTTTTTCTCCTTCTCTCTCCTCTATTACAAGTTTTCAACTCTTTTCAATTAAACCCTATTTTGAATTTTCGATTGTAAATGCTTTAATTGAAGAAAATCAAATAATGAGCGATTTTGTGGGATACTTTAGTATCATTGTAAATTAACCGTCTTTATGTCAATTTTGGGGCTGGATTAGGGTTAGGATTTGTGGGTTCTTGTTAATATTTTCAATTTTGGTTGTAATTTTGATGGCAGTAGTGCTATTAAAAATTCGAATTCAATTAGATCCCATTTTAGGGTAAGTTTGAATCTTGAATAAGTTTGTGCAATTGGGCATGAGAATAACGTTTCTGGGAATGAATGAAAATGATCAAGTATATCATCATAGTAGTCGGTAATATTGAGAATAACATTTGTGTTTTTGATTTTAGGTCTATTATTGTTTTAACAAATATTCTAATCATGATTCTTTAACATGAAATGGACTTGCTTGCAAACATGCTGCGCATCTTTGGAATATTTAGATTCTTGATAGTTTCATTGTTTCGTGTATGTTTAATCTTAAAATCTGTGATGGCATTGACCTGTTCTGAGCGTTCTCCTGTGTTTCAACTGCTTGATGGGATTATTTCAGATTTGGCAAGTGGATTCGGAAGAAGCGCAAAATAAAATTCCAACAGCTTCCTATCAAACTAGTCTTTCTTATCACAGTTCTGCTGTGAATGTTCTTCGATTCGCTCCTTCAGGTAAGAATTAATCTTGCAGACTTGCTCAATGCACTTCCAATTTTTCATTTCCTATTCCCACATGCTAAAGGGTCTGAAGCAAGATAGTATAAAAGATAAAATGGCAGTAGCCTCACCTTTAGGGCTACACTAATATTGTTCTTGGTTGCTGTAATATGTAACAATTGATGATTTGACAAATTTGGCTTTCTCAAGTTTTTTTTTTTTTTTTTTTTTTAGTTTGTGAAGTTTATATTTTCTGCCAATGACTCATCACGCTTGATTTTGAAAATTGTTGAACTTATACCTGAAGATTCAGTGATGATGCTAGTGTGCTAGTTGCCTAGTTTTCAAGAGGAATATGAGTATCTTCCATCAGTTGATGTTCAAACATAAAGTGTCAAACGTTGTGCTACATGATAATATGTTTTATATATTAAGATGATTTGCAGACTAATTGCGTTTGAATTATTGGGAGATAGAGAGGGGGTCTTGGACATGATAGGAGGACTGACTGACGAGGTTAATTAGATGGAAGTTTCTTGGTCTGTTCCAAACTTCCAAGCTTTCAATCTGTGTTTGGCAATACTCAAAAGTAGGTGGAACTAAAGTTGTACAATGTGTTTGGAAATCCTTGTTTCTAGTTTGCATGAATGTGGACAGTCTGCATATGCATGTATCTAGTTTTGCATGAACTTCCTTGCGGCTTTGATGATTATGCTAATAAACATTCTTTTGATTGTGCTGTGGACAGGAGAATTAATTGCTTCAGGTGCAGATGGTATGTAAATTACTTGCTGTGAGCCTGTGATATTGAAATTTCAGTTTGGCTTTTCGTTGCTTATTGATTTCTGAATAGAGTTTTTATTAATGTAGGAGGTGAACTTATATTATGGAAGTCTCATCTATCAGATGCTGGTCAAGTTTGGAAAGTTCTGAAGACGTTGTCGTAAGATTACCTTCTTGATCAACTGTTAATCTATCTTTAGCAAACCTTATTTTGTTGATTCTATCTATAAGCATATTGTTAGGCAGTGTAGAAAAGTAGTGGCTAAATGAGATATGAAAGCAGTCTTTCTGGGTTCAAGTTTATGAAATTCATGGAGATTTGTTTACTTCAATCACTGTATAAAACCTGTATATGTCATGACTCAACAGCTTCAATTCTCAAGGGATGGAAAACTATTAATCTAACCTGATTTGATCATTATTCATTGTAGTGAAATCTTGTTTTTGAATACCAGGTATATGCAAATCTGGACTTCCACAATTCCGTTTTCTTAAGATTAATATTGGCTTGTTGTTTATTACGAGTATCTGGGAATCATGATTATCAACTGGGCTATGTGGTTGGTCATTGGTGGAATCAGCAGATTGTATGTTAGAGGACGGGATAGATTGGCATCTATAACAGTTTTTAAGTTTTAAAGTGTTAGCATCCTGTGTGTCTGATGTAACTTTTTTACTTTTTCAGATTTCATAGAAAAGATGTATTGGATCTGCAGTGGTCCAGGAATGGAGCTTATCTTATCTCTGGGTCTGTTGACAATTCTTGCATCATATGGGATGCTGAGAAAGGTACTCAAAGATTTTGAATTGTATGTGAAATACCTGCCTGTTGTTGTTCCATTGTTGTTTAAATGTAAATCTTTGTCATTCAGGCTCTGTCCATCAGATTTTGGATGGACATCAACACTATGTTCAGGGAGTGGCATGGGATCCATTGTCCAAGTTTGTTGCATCTCTTAGTTCTGACAGAACTTGCAGAATTTATGTTAACAAACCTCAGAAGGCAAAGGGAATAGAGAAGATGAATTATGCTTGTCAGCATGTGATTGTTAAGGCAGAACAGCAATCTGCAGATGATACCAAGGTTAGTAATGACTTGTTCATAGACTTCATACCAACTGTGTTTAGTGTTGATGAGTACTGACATTGTCAAAGTTGGGGATGCAGTGCTTGAAGAGTCATCTCTTTCATGATGAGACGTTGCCATCATTCTTTCGAAGATTAGCCTGGTCACCTGATGGTTCATTTTTACTAGCACCTGCTGGTAGGGATTCATTTACTTGTGAAATTATATGTTTTATCCTTTTTTTCCCCTCTTGGTAGGAGGTAGATTTATCCCCATTCAGGGGAATTTTCCATTTATTGATAAATGTGGAGTACATCAAGATGAAAATCTTATGAGGATGAAGAATCTGAAGTTTCTAAGAAGCTAATACCAGATATCATGAACTTGATTTTAATTTTAACACTTGACTGCTTTTTGTTGCAGGTTTATACAAATGTTCACCTGATTCTGAATCTATCAATACTGCTTATGTATTTTCCAGAAAAGATCTTTCAAGGTAAGTTGCATCTTTTGACTCCAGAATGGAAAGTTGTTGCCTGCTCCTTTTTAAACGACTTTTTTGCATTTTAATGCATTATTTTTGTTATTTTCTTGATTCAATGAGTACACCTCCCCTGTTTTGAGCACAACTAATCTATTTTCATTGGCATCCAGACCTGCATTGCAGCTTCCCGGTGCCAGCAAGCCTGTAGTAGCAGTGCATTTCTGCCCTTTGGCTTTTAACCTTCGTGGATCAAACTCAGGTAGTATAGTTTTTTAGTTTGATGCTATGGTGAATAATTTCACAATTTGATGTTATTAAATGAACCTTTATTGCCTTTGACAGCTGGGTTTTTCAAGCTTCCATACCGGCTCATTTTTGCTGTGGTAACTCTGAATTCACTGTACATTTATGACACAGAAAGTGTTGCCCCTCTAGCTATCTTGGCTGGTCTGCATTATGCAGCCATAACAGATATAGCATGGTAATGTCCTCCCTATACTTATTCCCTTCTGTAGGAATAGCATGGTTAACTTTATTTAGCACTATCATCACAAAATGGATACTGAAACTTGTAGCTTTTGATAGGTCGCCTGATGGAAAGTATTTAGCATTATCATCACAAGATGGATACTGCACATTGGTAGAGTTTCAAAGTGACGAACTGGGAACACCTATCCCTTTTCCAGGTTTGTCTTGTCATTTTTGAGAAATTTTGCCTTTTATTCTGCACACTTTCTATCACTATATTTATTCTTTATATGACTTTCTTAGATGGAAAGACTGCTAGTAGTCATGTTGACGAGACTTCTAGTCAAAAGAAGCCTGAAGCAATGGTGGTCAAAGCTTCTGTAAAAGACAGCACTGTTATTTTAGAGAGTAACCAAACTGCAAAAGATAGCCCTGTTGTTTTAAGGAATAACCAAACAGATAACAAACAGGCATCACCAGTGGCAAGCACTCCTGTATCTAGCAAGCCAGCTAAGAGGCGTATTACTCCCATGGCAATCGATCCTTGACTTCCATCATCATCTTTGTAAAGTTCATGTCGTAATCATCTCTCTGCTCCTAATCCCTGAGGTTTGGATTTTCTTCCACATTTTGTATAGTGAGTCATGAACTCTTGAAGGGAAGGGTCCATATATCAGCTAAGATTGCAAGTGTACCATGAAATGATGCTAATACATAATTTGATATCGATTTTAATGTTCAAAACTCTGGAGTTTGCCAGCAACTTAGCAAGTCAGTATCTTCAAGTTTTATGGTTTTTTATTCCAGCAATTGGTTACAAATGCAGACTTAATCTCGCACACTTGAGATGCTGATATTTTGGGGATTTGGTGTTAATGCAGCTGGAGTATCCTGCTTTCACCGTTATTACTGCTTATTAGGAATTAGGCATTAATGGTGTATTTCCCAGTTAGAAGATTATCATGTCACTGAATCACACTTGACCTTTTGTACTCTGTATGTAATATTAGCCCTTTCATTTGTGTCATTTTTAAAATTTGTTACCAGAAGCATCTGAAAAATGCAATCATAATTTTTTTTTTCTTATTAAGAAAAATATCTCGTGAAAGAAAGAAAGAAAGAATTCTGAACTTTATTTGTTGAAATGTACATACAAATTAGCAAATTTAAAGCATCATGGTTAAACTTATTTCGTTCACCATTGATTTATGTCCTCAGTGCATGCATACATAGCATGTTCTTCAGCTCATTCACGAGTTCTTGTTCTCGATTTGAAATTGATCAGAGTCAGAAGTAGGTGCAGCTGTTTGGAGAGAATGATGAGGATGATGTGCACCCCTATCATGCGAAGTCCCACTCACTATTTCATCAGTTATTTTAGTTTCATGAGTATGGATGTCATCTTCGAAGGTTACGAGCACAGCTTGCTCGCCATGAGGACCACGTACAGCTTCTTCATGAATGTGCATATGTTCATCAACAGTAATATTATCAGTCTCCTTGATCTTTCTCTTTCTTCTCTTCTTGATGAAGCAAAACAATGCAGCTGAGAGGAATGCAAGAAAGAAGACGCCTCCAAGAGACACAAAGACAATGATGATGGTAGTAGCATGGTGCCCTGGAGCAGGAGGGGGAGTAGGCACCACATGAGGAGGTGGTGGTGGAAGCTTTGGTGGCCGTGGTGGTGGCTTTACTGCTGGAGCAGGTGGAGGCACATGGTGTGGAGATGGCCTTGGAGGAGGGTTCGAGGGCTTTGGTGGAGGGAAAGGATGTGGAGGCGGTTTGGGTTTTGGTGATGGAGGAGGGTTTGAAGGCTTTGGTGGTGGGAGAGAGTGTGGAGGTGGTTTAGGTGTAGGCGATGGGGGAGGGTTCGAGGGCTTTGGTGGTGGGAGAGAGTGCGGAGGTGGTTTAGGTATCGGCGTTGGAGGAGGGTTTGAGGGCTTTGGTGGAGGGATAGAATGGGGAGGTGGCTTAGGTATCGGGCCTATCGGCGTTGGAGGAGGGTTTGATGGCGATGGTGGGGTTGGTTTTGTTGGAGAAATGGGATGAAAGGGAGGTGCTGGTTTCGGCGGGAACGGGAAAGCATGTGGTGGTGGAAAGGGGAAAAATGGATAGTTGAAATTTTGAGGTTGAGCCATTGAAGCTGATTACAATAAAAGAAAGCAAATGTAGTTTTGAGCAGATGATGTTTTAGGTGTTTGAATAAACACATATATAAAGGCATCCATGAACTCAGTTGCTTGAATGTTGATTGAACTTCTAAGTTCATATAATTAAGAAACTTGCACTTCATTCTAAGATTTTGAGGCTGTCATCTTGTATTTGAAAAATACTTTATGACTCTTGCTAAGTTTGCTTTCACCACTAGGATTTTCCATACTAAAATGTTTGAAAATTGATCAACGAGCTCTTGCATAGTTGCATGTTTTTACTAAAATGACCCATTATGAATCAACCCGTAATCGATAATTTAGTACTCGTATTAAGTAAAATAATTCACATTCATTTTTAACCAAAGGCATAATAATTGATTGTAATATGGAATTTTTAAAAAATGATTGTAATAAAACATTAGGGAGATTGGAATGTTGTGATTTTTTTTTATTTTTTTTATTTTTTTTTTTTTTTTTTTTTTGGTAATTGACTAGTAATTTGTCAATTTAATTTTGAACAGAGTGATTAGAAATATTTAGAACATAGTCTTTCAAAGTGCTAGATCTAGTTTCCGTTAGATTTAAACAAATGCTACTTTGACATTGACACAAAGACTAAAACCAAAATGTATTGCATTCCAAGCATCTTTATAATGATTGATTGACTGCTTTTAAATACAGAGAAAATTATATAATTCTATCTTTCTTATTTCTTTTTGTTTTCCTTAAACTTAAAGACCATAAATCACATGGTTATAATTAGTAAAAGCTTGAAGCCAAAGCTTTGAAGACATCTTTGTTTTGCTCATTCTAAATTCATATAATTACAAAAATTATTAATCATATGCTTCTCCCACCCAATTTCGAACCTCAGTCCCCAAACAATCTGAAAATGAGCAGTTTTTCTCTAATCCCTGTTTTTATGAACCGGTATCAAACATGTCGATCAATGATACAATCTTACACAATGCACAGACGTTCTCTGGATATGGAACCAAGTAGCCCGAAGATATTGGAAGAGAAAAGGTATGTACAATTTTGCAACTTATATGTTCTATAATGAACAACTATTCATATTTTCTACATACAACAATTGATCAAAGGTGATTGAAAGAATATAACCTTGAACCTCCCAAGGCTTCATTTACAGCTCCACTTCATACAGCAAATCGTGGAAGGAAAAATCTGTAGTGAAGGCCAAAGGGCAGTCTCTTTAGCAGAATATCTCTGTACTGATACAAACGCCGCAACTTCTCCAATGTGTATCTGTCCTATCAAATAGAGGACAAGTAATGTATAATGGAGTCCAACTTGAACTTACTCATTTCAGTCAATCTGCAAACAAGAGTGAAATGAAAGTTAGAACTATGTTGATATATCCTGAAGAATGTTTAGAGCAACGAGTTATCCAAGGAGGAGCTGGAAGTACAATTCCAAAATTGACAAGTACTCCAAAACAGGAATGTGTTCGGAATGTGTTTAAATGTTGGATACAAACATGTAACGCGATTCAAAAGTCTGCATGATTTTGGATATTCAACATGGATACTTGAAGAGTGGAAGAGTGGAAGAGTGGGATCATGGAGGGATTAAACGAGGAAGAGGGAGACCAAAAATGACTTGGTTGGAAGGAGTGAGGAAGGATATGAAGTGCATGGATTTACGTGAGGATGAAGTTTTGGATCGTAAGGGATGGAGGAGAAAGATTTATGTTGATGACTACACGGAATAATCATATTTGGTTCATGTTAGCCGACCCCACTTTTGGGATTAAGGCTTTGATTGATTGATTGATTGATTGATTGAACATGGATACTTGAAATGAAAATGCCTTGTACTACTATACATGTAATGGAATAGCTTAAATGTTACGGAATACTTAGTAATAGAGTAATTGAAGCTTTCATCTGATCTAGTGAAATATTTTGGTAGAATGACCACTAATAGGCTAACAGCCTCTATCTATAAAGAACTCCATTTGGAAACTGTTCATGAACCTTCAGCATAACAAAATCCAATAAACAAATGGAATAAAGGATTACCTTGAGGGTCCTTGACCTATCCCCAAAACACAATATAAATGACAATTTTAAAAGATGTGAATTTCTTAGCACATGTGGTCTAAAAATATAATTATTGTTTAACAATGCATTTTCTATTTAATGCCATGAGATGAAACACACGTTCTGGGATTTTATTATTCAATACGACTACACATTGTCAAAACTGACAACCAAGTAGCTAAAGAACTCGGAATAGGAAAGGCCCAAAAGGATAAGAAGACTTCCCTCTAAAATCAACAGTTGTGTTAAAATTATTAAACTGACAATAGAGGTTAGAAACGTTGAAATCAAAATTTGAGCACCCAGCATGACTTAGATGCAAAAAAAATGAAATTTAAGGTAATGCAGTAAAATGATAATCAACAATGACATGAAAAAGGGTCAGATAAAATGTTACTTGAAAGATTGAAATCAACCCTATTCTAATCATTTTTAGGCAGTACCTTGTCAGAGAAAAGGTCAGACAACAGAATTTCATTCCAAAAGTCAGGAACCCCAGGCAGACACCAGTGGCTACAATCAGCAAAAGATTTACGGTCACTCCAGTTGCCTACATGTGCATCACCCCTAGAAGCAGACATGGAAGTGATACGCAACATTTTAACAGGAAATCTCATCTTCTTCACTATATCGATTACCACATCTGAGAATGGGCTCTGATGCTTAAAATCATAATCTGATTCTGGAAATTGCATCACTGTGCAATGTGCGCTGGATTGGATACTGGTACAAACAAGATAGGGAAATGAATAAACTAATCAAATTAGTGTATTGCTAGGCCATGCACAGATGCGCATACACAAGCTGAAAAGTAAGGGAATAATTCACAATTGTATTACATACGAAGTTTAAATCACTGAGTAAAGTTATTTGAATGAAATACACTTTATTTTTATTTTCTCAATAAGCTTAAACATTTTCTTTTTTTTTTTAAAGGGCTAGTTTTTCTTGTAGTTCAACACTCAGATCAATTCATCAATGGCAGAGGCAATAAATGTTTGTGTAGCACATTACGATAAGCTAATTTTGAAGCATGTAGATTGTAGAGGGAATTGCTCAATGTACCTCCAGTGAGATGGCTCAAAAGTACGAAAGTAAACACGTGTTCTCTTTGAATCTACTGAAGCTTCCACCCATGAAGCCCAGGTGGCCATAGCTGTTTTAAAGGCCGAAGGTATTGACATCCCAAGCTTCAGTGAACCACCTAACTGAAAATAGCAACCCCTGTTAGGAGACAGTTTAAACGAATTTAGTTTATGAATAGAAAAAAAAAAAAAAAAATGCAGCCACACTTAGGGATCTATGCATTTTTAAACTAAAGATTGACACAATCGTAATACATCACAACCAACATGCAATCTAGCAATTGGCATGCCAACCACAAGCTATAATGGCTTGTCTAGGAATTAGGATGTATAAATCAATACCAATAATAGAATTACTGTTTCCTTATACATGATAGCTGCTCCAATAAGTCTCCACTCTTATGATTCAACAAATATACAAACCATCATCACTTAAAATTATGTCTTCACTGGGTGTTACCCTTTCTATATGTTCAGTCTTGCCCTTTCTATAGTCTAGATCAATGAATTGGCTAGGAGGAAAATGATAGAAAGACACCCTACAAACACTATTCGTGCTTATAGTAATGACAATTTAAATCATTGGCATAAATTTAGCTAATTTCAATTTCCTGTAACATGCCAACTAGTACTGTTCAACATGTTGCATGGCAGGCTATAGAAGCATGTTCCTTAGATCAATTAAGACATATTACATCCATATCTGTCATTCATCACACCAACCAGATCACCCTATTCCAGGCATTCAACACCTGCATTACTCTTCAAGGGACATAATCAAGGAAGGAGCAGAGAAGTATTGACCAATATCCATTGATACTTATTTTTGTCACGCCTACTAACCCATATCCATCTGTTTTAGTATTGACCAATGCAGCTCCCATACGTTAAGGCTGTGAGAGTGACAACATTTCTTTAGGTCTAGACAAAAATTTAATAAAGAGCAGTGACCATTCAAGAGGTACAATAAGTAAACTTATCAATATGCACTACTAAACTTTTAGCATGGTTGTCTTTCAAGGATGACTGTTGTATTTTCCCCCAAATTTTAAAATCCTCAGAAGTGCTCACAAGATGGCTTTTTCACAAAAATCATTAGAGATAGTTTCTTTGAAAAAGAGGAAGAGAGGTGTAAACCTGTAAAACATAGGCCTGGAAATACATCTGGCTCCACACAAACATACATATAACCCAACATCAAAGTGCACATGCTGAGATACAAGTACACATACACAAAACATAAAAAAAAATATCGTGTCTTAAGTTATGAGATCACACTAAACTTCATAGAATTGTGAACTCCTAAATATTTTGTGATTACTCTAAATAGTATTATATGACTAAATTCCTCACGTGCAACATCTTTTTGTAAACTACAAATTACAAAGTTGCATAAAATCCATAAACTAACATAGATCACATGCTTTTATATGCATTTGAAGACTTACGTTTCATATAACTTTGACGGTATCCACCAATGTCCCGAGTTGAATATTATTGCATCTGAATTAACCCATTCCTTACTAATGGCATCCATTTTGTCAAGCTTGAGTGTTGACTTCACTCTCTTTGGAGAATGCTTTGTTGCAATACCAGGTTGAACCAAGAAAACAGACCGGTAAAACTCCACAGATAAATTAAAGGAACGAAAGCGAACAGCCAAGTGTCTTGTGGTTTTCGTTATGTTCCTTCCTTTCACTTCGTAAACACTCTTTTTGTCCTCCACTCCTGTCATAAGCAGGCATATAAAAGACTCCCATTGTGTCCGACTCATAGAATCTCCCACAAAAACAACCCTTTTACCTCGAAGCCTTTCCAATATGTTAGATGCATTAAAAGCAGGGATGTCACAATCTTTGGGCTTCCATCTCCATCTAAGGTAATTTTTATTCTTCCTCCCATTGCCCAAGCAATTGAAACCTTGTTCCACAAAAGGACACTCAGAAGAATTGTACAAAGGATAGTTGTAGTCCGATACCCAACTCCCATCAAAGACATCACAATTACTCGATGAAGCTCCATACTTATGAAATACCAACCCCAAATCGGGAAAAATATTGAAATACCCAAAAGATAAACATAAGTAAAAGGTGATCAATGGTCCAGTAATGAAGAGAAAACACAAATTCCGAGGGATCAAGCTATCTCGGCGAAGTCCATTGGAGTTGTCTGACTTATCTTTATGGAGAAATACTTTTGGACTACCAATAGCAGTGGCATTCTTCCTATTTGTAGATGTACTCCTACTAATAGATGAACCACTACTGAAAATGTTCATGGTCTTAAAAGATCACAAAAACACTCCTCGGAATTACACATTACCAAAACCATAGATTCCAAATTACCCTAAATTCCAATTTTCTATAGATTCATTCGACCTCCATCATTCAACTCAAAATTGCATCAAAACCCTCAAACCCCACATACCCATTAATCCAAAAATCAAGCTGAATCAACAACTATTACAACCTGGAAATCTTCTTAGCCTCAAAGCTCAATATATAATGCAAAGCACAACTGCAAACACAAAGCAATCATATATATAAATACACAAAAATATGGATTAATTTCCAAGATTCACCAACATCAAAGAACAAACACAACAAATTAAACTATACCCAACTCATTAATCATGTAGAAAACTAAAAGGGTATCATTCAAATCTCAAGAAAATTGTGTTTCATACAGAATCATATAATACAATCATATAAGGGTAGTTTAGAAAGGAAAAAATGCATGAAAAAATTACCAGTTTAGAAGCTGAAGAACGATCTCCAAGCATCAAATAATGCAGAATTAATGAGTGATTTGACGAAGAAGAGAGAAAATGGAGAGAGAGTGGAGAAGCATGAGAAGAAGATTCGAGGGAGAAAGAGGGTGGGAGCCGAGCAGCACATGACTGAATGAGACAGAGACTGGACAACGGACTGTATTTTTTCATAAACTATTGGAGTAGTTGTTACATTTTGCCAACCCAGAAAATGATATTTTACTGCCAATTTTAGATTTTTAGACACAAAAAAGGATAATTAGTTTTCAAAAATAATTGTGAAAAAATTATCATCCTTAAATGAATTAATTTTCCTTATGAAGTTACTTGTATTGAAATGATATCCCTCGCTTGAGATTATGTTGTGTGTAATGTTTTCAAATGAATTATTGATTTAATTAAGATCCGAATATGTTATTGACTTAAACCCATAAATTTGTTTGTGCTTTAAGTTTTAGAGACAAAATGATCCGACCCAAACCTAATCGAGGATTTAAAGTGACAACTCTACATTATACTAGCTTGACCACTTAAAGATTGATATGTTTGACTTTTTACAATCTCAAAAAAAAAAAAAAATATTTACTTTCTCCGTTCCAAATTAATTGATACGTTTCTTTTATCATGCTTGTCAATGGAAAAATTCAATCGAATATGTCTTTAATTATATTATTGTAAAAAAATACTAAAAATTGAATTTTAATTAAGTACATATTAAAATGAATGTAACAAGATCCCACGTGACTATGTTTTTCTATACCTTTAAGTCACAAATGTTAGTCAAAGCTAAGTTAATGAATAATGTCAAAAGTCAAAATGTGTCATCTAATTTGAAACGAAGGAAATAACTCATTAATATAAACTAATTTAATAAGATTAATGTGACCGGTACATTTTGCCAACCCAGAAAATGATATTTTACTGCCAATTTTAGACACAAAAAAAAGGATAATTAGTTTTCAAAAATAGTTGTAAAAAAATTATCATCCTTAAATGAATTAATTTTCCTTACGAAGTTGCTTGTATTGAAATGATATCCCTCGCTTGAGATTATGATGTGTGTAATGTTGTCAAATGAATTATTGATTTTATTAAGATCGGAATATGTTATTGAGTTAAAGTGTTAAACCCATAATTTTGTTTATGGTTGAAGTTTTAGAGACAAAATGACCCGGTCCAAACTGAATTGAGATTTAAAGTGACAACTCTACATTATAGTGGCTTGACCACTTAAAGATTGATATGTTTGACTTTTTACAATCTCAAAAAAATATTTACTTTTTCTGTTCCAAATTAATTGATATGTTTCTTTTAACACGCTTGTCAATGGAAATATTCAATCGAATATGTCTTTAATTATATTATTGGAAAAAATACTACATCCGTTAACTATTATTTGCAACAAAGGAATATTTTATATCTCACAAATAATACCCCTTTGTTGCAAATAATAGTTAACGGAGGTAGTACTAAAAATTGAATTTTAATTAAGTGCGCATTAAAATGAATGTAAGAAGATCTCACATGACTATGTTTTTTAATACCTTTAAGTCACAAATGTTAGTCAAAGTAAAGTTAATGAATAATGTCAAAAGTCAAAATGTATCATCTAATTTGAAAAGAAGGAAAAAACTCATTAATGTAAACCAATTAAATAAGATTAATGTGACCGGTACACTGATAATAATTCTTGGTAAATTAAATTTCAAGGGTTAATGTAAAAAAAAATATAAAAAATTGTTTGTGGGTGAAACTAGAGCTGTCAAAAGTTGACTCGACCCGAAATACCGGCTCAAACCCGATTATTAATCGACCCATCTGAACCCGAAAAAATAGTGACCAAACCAGACCTAAAACCAACCCTAGACCCGAGTTTACCCGAGTATGTGAGACCCGAACAAGAACTGACTTGGAGATGACCCGACCCGAATGTAACCCGTAAATTATTGACCTGAACCGAACCCGACTTGAACCAAAATAAACCCAAACCCGTTGTAACCCGTCAAAACCCGAATTTAACCTGACTTGTTACTAACCTGACCTGAATTCAACCCGACCCGTTACTAACCGAGCCCGAATTTAACCCGACTTGTTCCAAACCCGTCTTGAATTCAACCCGACTTGACTCCGAGAATGACCCGACTTGGAAATGACCCAACCTGATTATAACCCGCAAATTATTGACATGAACCGAACCCGACATGAACCCGATAATGACACAACTTGAAAATGACCCGATGTGATTATAATCCGCAAGTTATTGACTTGAACTGAACCCGACTCAAACTCGAGAATGACCCGACCTGATTCTAACCCGACTCAAGCATGACCCGACCCGCATAGGTTTATGGAATTAATCCAAATTGACCCGACTCGAGTTGACCCCCATTTACCCGAATTGATAGCTTTCCCCGAAACCTCCAAAAATTCTCAAAAAGCGTGGATATCAGCCTTCAATTTTGGATTTTTTTTTCTTTTTTTCACCCGAAAATAAAAATTGTCGAAATGTTTACCATGGTCCCTAATACCCTCCGAGAGTCCAATTGGGTGGGTGGAACCATCCAATTTGCTTTTAAACGACCAATTTACCAGTTTAAAACTTGCACCAATTTCATTAACTCAAGCTTACCACGAACATTTATGACAACATATAATAATCATATATGGATCCAAACGGCATTATAACCCCAAGATGTATCCCCTAAAATCTCAATGCTTCTCGACACCGGGCCCCGAAACATTCGGAATTTCTCAAAAAGCGTGGATATTTCTCAATTTTGGAATTTTTTGACTTTTTTTGCCCGGAAATAAAAATTGCCAAAATGTTTTACATGGTCTCTAATATCCTCCGGGAGTCCAATTGAGTGGGTAGAACCATCCCATTTGCATTTAAACGACCAATTTACCGGTTTACAACTTGCACAATTTTATTAACTCAAGCCTACCACGAACATTTATAACAACAAATAATGATCATATATGGTTCCAAACGACATTATATGATCCCGAGATATATCCCCTATAATTTCAAGACTTTTCGACAACAGACCATGAAACCTACAAAATTTCTCAAAAGTGTTGATATTAGCCTTCAATTTTGGAATTTTTTGATTTTTTTTGTCTAAAAATAAAAATTGCCGAAATGTTTACCATGGTACCTAATACCCTCAGGGGGTCCAATTGGTTGGATGGAACCATCCAATTTGCCTTTAAACGACCAATTTACCGATTTACAACTTGCACCGATTTCATTAATTTAAGCCAACCACAAACATTTATGACAACATATAATGATCATATATGGTTCCAAACGGCATTATATGACCTCGAGATGTATCTCCTAAAATCTCAAGCCTTTTCGACACCTGGCCCGAAACCTCCAAAATTTCTCAAAAAGCGTGGATATTAGCCTTCAATTTTGGAATTTTTTTGACTTTTTTTCACCTAGAAATAAAAATTGCCGAAAGGTTTACCATGGTCCCTAATTCCCTCCGAGAGTCCAATTGGGTGGGTGGGACCATCAAATTTGCCTTTAAACGACCAATTTAATTATCGGTTTACAACTTGCACCAATTTCATTATTTTAAGCCTACCACAAAAATTTAAGACAACATATAATGATCATTTATTGCTCCAAACGGAATCATATGACCTCGAGATATATCCCCTAAAATCTCATTTCTTTTCGACATCGGGAACTGAAACATTCGAAATTTCTAAAAAAGCATGGATATTAGCCTTCAATTTTGGAATTTTTTTTACTTTTTTTGTACGGAAATAAAAATGGCCGAAATGTTTACCATGGTCCCTAATATCCCCCGAGAGCCCATTTGGGTGGGTGGAACCATCCAATTTGCCTTTAAACGACCAATTTACCGGTTTACAACTTGTACCGATTTCATTAACTCAAGCCTACCACGAACATTTATGACAACAAATAATGATCATATATAGTTACAAGCGACATTATATGACCCCGAGATGTATTCCCTAGAATTTCAAGACTTTTAGACACCGGGCCCCGTAGACTCAAAATTTCTTAAAAACACGTGGATATAAGTTTTCAATTTTGGAATTTTTTGACTTTTTTTCACCCTGAAATAAAAATTGTCGAAATGTTTACATTGGTCCCTAATACCCTCCGGGAGTCTAATTGGGTGGGTGGAACCATTCAATTTGTCTTTAAACGGACTATTTACCGGTTTATAACATGCACCGATTTGATTAACTCAAGCCTACCACGAACATTTATGACAACAAATAATGATTATAAATGGTTGCAAACAACATTAAATGACCTCAAGATGTATCGCCTAGAATTTCAAGACTTTTCGACACCTGGCCCCGTAGACTCTAAATTTCTCAAAAAACGTGGATATTTGTCTTCAATGTTGGAATTTTTTGACTTTTTTTCGCCCGGAAATAAAAATCACCAAAATATTTAACTTGATCCCTAAAACCCTCCGGGAGTCCAATTGGGTGGGTGGAAACATCCAATTTGCCTTTAAACGGCCAATTTAATTACCAGTTTACAACTTGCACGGATTTCATTAACTCAAGCCTACTACGAACATTTATGACAACATATATTGATCATATATGGTTCCATACGACATTATATGACCCCATGATGTATCCCTTAATATATTAATATTTTTCTACACCGGGCCCCGAAACCTCTAATTTCTCAAAAAGTGTGGATATTAGCCTTCAATTTTGAATTTTTTTGATATTTTTTCGCCCAAAAATAAAAATTGCCAAAATGTTTACCATGTTCCCTAATACCCTTTAGAAGTCCAATTGGGTGGGTGGAACCATCCAATTTGCCTTTAAACGACCAATTTACCGGTTTATATCTTGCATCGATTTCATTAATTCAAGCCTACCACGAACATTAATGACAACAAATAATGATCATATATGGTTCCAAACTTCATTATATGACCCGAGATGTATTCCATAGAATTTCAAGACTTTTTGACACCGGGCCCGAAATCTCCAAAATTTCTCAAAAAACGTGGATATTTGTCTTCAATTTTGGAATTTTTTGACTTTTTTTCGCCCGAAAATAAAAATTGCCAAAATGTTTACCATGGTTTCTAATACCCTCTGGGAGTACAATTGGGTGCGTGGAACCATTCAATTTGCTTTTAAGCAGCCAATTTATCGGTTTACAACTTGCACCGATTTATCATTTTACAACGGCCAATTTAATTAACTTGCACCAAACTCGACTTGAGCCGAAATTGACCCAAACCCGTTTTAACTCGTCAAAACCCGAATTTAACCCGACTTGTTACTAACCTGGCTTGAATTCAACTCGACCCGTTCCTAACCAGACCCGAATTTAACCCAACCTATTACAAACCCGACCCGAAATCAACCCGACTTGTTATTGACCTGACCTAAATTCAACCCGACTTGTTATTGACCCGACTCGAATTTTACCATACCTATTATTACTTACCCAACCCAAAAATTCAACCCGATCTGCTATTAACCCGACTCAAAATTAACATGACTTGTTATTGACCCGACCTAAATTCAACCCAAATTGTTCCTGACCCGATTTCGAATCACCTTAAATGCAATTTAGACCACCTTATTATTGTTGATCAAAGCATTTTGTCTTGGGAGACCAAGTCGGTCCAGGCCAGCAAAAGAAAGGAGCATCATCCTCAAATTTAAGAGTTAAATATAGTGTATAGTTATTGTATGGTCAAAGGAGATAATTATCTTCCTAAATTATAGACTATAGTTCCCTAATATATTGCCATATATATTATAGCCAAAGGAAATAATTAGCTTGATAAAAATGATAATTATCTATTTATAGTTAGTTGAACCCGAATATGACCTGACTCGGAAATGACCCGATCTGATTGTAACCTGCAAATTATTGACTTAAACATAACCCGACTTAAATCCGAGAATGACCCAACTTGGAAATGACCCAACCTGATTATAACCCGCAAATTATTGACTTGAACCGATCCCGACTTGAATCCGAGAATGACCCAACATGGAAATGACCCAACTTGATTATAACCCGCAAATTATTGACTTGAACCGAACTCGACTCAAACCCGAGAATGACCCGACCTGATTTTAACCCGCAAATTATTGACTTGAACCGAACGTGACTCGAACCCGAGAATTACCCTAACCCGTGAAAACCCGAATTAAACCCGACCTATTGAATGTAACCCGACCTATTATTAACCCGACCTTAACCGACCCAAACCCGATAAGAAGTATGACACGACGTGACCCGACTCAAGCATGACCAACCCGCATAGGTTATGGAATTAATCTGAATTGACCCGACCTGAGCTGACCCGACCCATTCATACCCGGCCCAAACCTGACCGTTTACCCGAATCGACAGCTCTAGGTGAAACACATACCAAGTATATGATTAATCAAATCCAAGTTTTTGAAGATAAACTCCATAAATGCTTACTTTGAGAAACTAGATGTCTTCATTTGATTTTGAAAGGCATTATTCAAAACTCATGATTAATAGTTGTGTATGATTTAATAATGTAACGTTGTACTTTATAACTAGTTAATACTCGAGTCATAATCATACTTCGTACTAATGTAATATTGTACTTAACTTAATGTTCTACTTGGCAGTCTACAAATACGATAAGTGGCCCAAAAGAGATCTGGGCTTGACTTGGATATTCTTCAGATTCTACTACAAAATGGATTTTCATGTATAACTAGCCCAACACGATATTCCATTTAACAATATTAAAATTAGACTATCTTCATTTTTTAACCTTCCTTTCCTTTCTTCTTTCTGGGCGTTTAATTTCTTTTTTTTAAACTTATTTCAAGCAAAAATTATTAGATAAGCTTAAAGCTTAAGTAGAATAAATTCTCAGTAATTAGATATAATCATAAACAATAATATTTTTTTGGTATTAAGAGAGTTACAAGGCCGAGTGATGAGAATCGATCTCATGATCACCTGAAAACGGGAGGGGAACTCTTAACCACTTGAGGTATCCCTCTATCTCACAATAATATTGTTTATGACGGAGTGGCTAGGTAGCTACAATCTATTGATTCAATACTATGTTGCTTCTATTCGTCCCTCTCTCACCCTAATCCATTTAAACATTTAAATTTGGCTAAACAAAGGTAGCAGTGTGTCTTTGTATGTTAAGTATGAGGGAGGACCATGGCACAAGGCATACACCTGCCTTACAAGGCACGCTACCACGACACAAGGCATTGTTGCATTGGGCATGGCATGAGATATGTAGACAAGACATCAAAACACTTCGTCATTAAAAAAACACTTATCTTTTTGCAAATGAGAATACAGCCTTAGCTTGCCATAGGGCCAATCCAAGGTCACTTCAAGGCACACACAAAGGCCAAACTAATCAAGGCATCTTAACACATGATAACAAGGGTTGACCCAATACATCACTGAGATGGTTTTAAGCACCAAGTTGACCACCTAGGACCCTATAGGAACCCCAAGAAGCAACTTAGTACACAATCTTGTTGAGTTCTAAATTATTCTCCAAATGCCAAACCTGAATATACATACACAAAGTTGGACTATTTTCAAAGATTTCGGGACCTAGAGTCGAAAATTAAAGTGATAATATGGGAGGTATCTTAGAATCAAATAATGTTGTTTGGAACATATATGTCCACTAGCCGGTCACATAAAGCATATAGTGACTTTGAGTTAATAAAAGAAGGCATGTACATAACCGGTTAAATTGTTAGTTTAAATGCAAAATAGATAGTTTTAACCACTCAAGTGGTCTTTTGAGGTCTCATAGGGTCCATAGGAAACACTTGGATCTCTTTTACTTTCGGGTCTAGAAAAGTAAAAAAAAAAAATTGTTTAAAATTGAAGGTTATAATCCATGTATTTGAACCAATTATAGATTTTTTATCTTATTTTTTTTTCTCAAAATTAAAGTGAATATGTAGGGTATCCTTCAAAGTTGAAAGAGAAACGACTGAACTGGAAAAGTACACATCTTTAATTTCCCAAGAGAAAAGCCTAGCAAAAGTCGAAGAACAACATGCATATAGAATGACCAAAAAAATACCCATCAAGATGAATTTACCTTTTAATAAACTTTATCTCAATTAAGAAACATTGGGATACCAAGTAATTTCTTTATCAAACATGTCACTATGAAGTTCAGACTATGAGGAATAAATTGCACCATTTTTTTTCAATTTTATACTCCCTTCATCTTATAATATAGTTTTTGTTGTGTTTTTTCACGACAATTAGAAATAAGAGGAAAAAGTGGATGAAGTATATTACTAGTAATAAAAGTGAAAAAATAATTATAAACAAAAGTTAAAGAGATAAAATGGAAAAAGTACAAGACATGTGCAAAATTCAAAGGTAATTTAAAAAGTACGATGAATAAAATTAAAAAAGGGTCGGTATAATAATTGTTACATATTATGCAAAAATAAATAGAAACAGGAAAGATATTTTGAATCTCCGAAATATATAGAAACTATATTATAGGATAGATGGAGTAATTTTTAATTAAAGGGTTAACTTGAATTTCATGACTCACATGCATATAAAAACTTTATACTACATCCGTTTTATATTATTTGCAACGATTTGACATAAAGTAAAGAAAAAAAATGTCTAATCGTTGCAAATAATATGAAACGGAGGTAGCATTATAAATACAACTATGGCTTGCACTTTCCCTAATACAGTAACACTTACCCTAGGGTTGGAATAATTATGCTTTATTTAGTAAGCAGCTTTCCATCATTTTTAGTAAGTTCAATCCCTCCTTTCACTTCTTTCCTTTTCCTTTTTCTCTTTTTCTGTTCCCTCGACTTAGCTCATTATTTCTATTTCCTTTTTTTTTTTAATCATTAATTTCAAAGTTTATACATGAAGGAAATATACTGTATAAAATTGTTGGTATGAATTTGCCCTTCTAATTTTGATAGTTAAGCTTTTAATTAACTAGCCCTAAACTATTTTACTTTAAGTCATCAATTACTAGTAGTTTATATCATCATTGTTGTCATAAACTACCGTCAACTTCATAGTCATATCCTGTAATATCTTATTTGTCAAAAATTATACTTACACAATTTTGAGACTAGATTTATATTTTTTCAATTTTATAAAAATATACTTCCTCTGTTTTTTTAATATTGCACCACTTGCCTTTTAAGGAAGTATCACTAATAATGCACCATTTCTATTTTAAGAAAAAAAAAAATACTTGTGTTCACACTACAAATACCAAATATACTCTTACTTTTCAACACATGATTATTTAGTTTATGTATACCATCACATGGGTAATTTTGTATTTTTACCTTTCTCTCTCATCCTTTTTTTCCATTACCAAAAATCTTGTGTCAACCTCCTATGGTGCAATAAAAAAAGAATGGAAGAAGTATTTACTTTAACATGGATGATTATGGGCTCCCGATATAAAATACTAGTGTTTGGATTTGTAACTAAAAGTACAATTTCGATAAAATCATAATTATTCTTAACTATATATTGATGTTATATCAACTCTACCGTACTAATTTGATCTTCTTGAAAGTTATATTAACTAAGGTTTTCATTATAGATAAAATCAAAATAATTAACTAATTAATACTAAGAAATTGTCTAACGTAATATGGGGCGCCATGAATATTAGAGGATAGTCAACTAGTTAAGCATAGCGTACTCTTATTACATATTGACAAATCTTTAGCATGTTCGTACACTAATTTTATTTAAAAAAAAATTTCCGACTAGATAATAATATAATACTCTATAATATATATATATCCATTTTGAAAGCTACTTGGTTTGGTATATGTGAATGATATTAGATAATATTCAAATAAAACATATGGTAAGTTCTTAGAGATTATATCGATTGTTAAATGGATAGTCTTTTCGATAAAAACATAATTACGTTTGCATAATTAAGTGGCATTTTCTAACAACATTCTAAATTTGAAGAATACGTAATTAACATTAAGTATTCACTTCTAGTAAAGTTAGGTGCCATATTTACCTTACGTGAAGAAGGATCAAAGATATTAAAGCTTCTTAATTGTAAAAAGTCCATAAGATCATCACATATACATATATTCACATATGACATTGTATGCCTCCTTTTTCTTCTCCAAACTTTACGTCGCAATGATATTGTAGTGCACTACCCAAATATATATATATATATAATAAAATTGTTGATCACACGTAGAATTAACATGAAACATTAATATATTATTATTATTATTATTATTATTATTATTATTATTATTATTATTATTATTTAACACAATAATGTCGTGATGTTATATCATATGATTTGATAATGTGTTGTCAATGATTGATTGATGTTGATGTGATGGCTAATGTTTAGAAAATTAAGGAAAGATATTCCTCGATTGATAGATGAATACTTTGTATGTTACAACTATGAATCTTACACTGAGTACACTAAAGTTTTAAGTCTTATCTAGTTCTAAAACTAATAAGGAAATTAAGTCTAAAACCAAAATCATCAAATTTTAGCTTCCTTAACGTAATACACCACATAATCATGGGCAGAAGGGGACGGGCGCAACCTGATCTCTCCATAATGTACGACTTCATATTATTTTTACTAGTATGGAACTAAAGATAATTCAAACAAATTCATAGTTTTCGTCTCTTAAAAATAATATTCTAAGTACATCTTTGATTGATCAAAATAAGTTGTATCATGCACTTTGTAGAAGTTGTTTTAATTTGATTTAAAGGTCATAGACTCATAGCAAAGACCTTCCATTTAATAGGAGATTTTCTTACTCCATATTGTTCTTTCCCTATTTTAAAGAGGTTTGACTAGTCAAGTTATATTGAGGGCCGGGGACACACGAGGGGTTAGGATGTGTAGTTGAGTTATTCACTTAACATGGAACTACACACCAATTAAGTTTTAATTTTGATTGTAAAATAGTGACCTACTTTTTCTTAGCTTATTAACTTTTTAATTGTAGTAGGACCTTATTATAGCTTAATCACAACGCAAAATTAAGTCACAGTTAGCTCCTTTGTTGATTAGTATAAAATTTCAAACTTTGAAGAAATAGTAAATAATGCCTCAAAACATCTCGATATTTAATTTGACAAAGCAATTCTTTTCTTTATGCACATGTTTGTCCAACGATATGTCAAATCAGTTTAAAGTTTTTTATTTATTTATTTTTAAATGAATTATTTTAAGAACTAGCAATAAATTAATGCAAATCAAATCTCGGGTGAAAGTTGATATATTTACGAAAATGCCATGATGACTGGACATTTATGTTGTTTTATTTACCATTTTGCCATTTGATAAACAAATTTTGTTTATCAAATTGATTAGCTGGGGCTTCCTTTTTTAAAATAAGCAGCTTTGGTCATGTATAATTATTATTATGCAACAATTTATTAGAAGTATTATTATTGCAATCTCTCACAGAATATAAATAATAAATGCTGTGTATTGCAAGTCAACCCATAACATATATAAGTACTGAATCGTATTAACTTCTTCGAGATCCAGATCGCAAACAACGTAGCACAATGATCAGCACACATTTGTTATTATTATTATTATTATTATTATTTTTTATTTATTTATTTTATTTTATTTTTTTATTTTTTATTTTTTTTTACTTTTATTTTATCTCGAACCTTTTTTAATTTTAATTTGTTATGTGAAATTCTTCCTGAACTTTACAAAATATGTAGTATTAAAAAAAGAAAAAAATCCAGATAAGATTAACAGTTGAATAATTATTGATCGGATGCTAATATATGTCACTTGCCAATCATTACCAAACCGATTATTGTCTTTTCGATAAAACAAATGGTACAACTTCTATAAATTTATAAACAAAATGTTAAATTTTTAATTTATCAAATAATAATGACAAAACGTTAGAAAAATGAGACATTAAACTATTAAAGGGAGGAAGGCATGATGGGAAAACAAATAGCTTATCATCAAGACATCAAGTTGTAAACTAAGCTTCAATAATCAATATATAAAGTTAAGTTAGCTTCAATATATAAACAAATAGCACTATACTTATTGTCAAAAAAAAAAAAGCACTATACTTTAGTTTTAATATATAAGTTTCGATAAAATAAATTTAGAAAAAAAAATAATAATGGTAGTATAACTACCCATTTCGATTTGCAACTAGAATAAGTTTGGATAAATTTTGTTAAGTTTAGACAAGTACGTAAAATTTAAGATTGATTCTAAATAAATTAGCTAGGTAAATACAATGTACATTTACTATAGTGAACTATTTTTATTTTTTATTTTTTATTTTTTTTTTTAAAAAAAACTATTTAAATTATGAGTATTTGATATCACTTTTGTTTATTGTTTTTTTTTTTTTAAATCACTTTTATGTGCCTTCTACAACTTAAAGAAATATTATTAAGTAAGAATAGTTTTGTTTTAGTAAAAACTTATAAATAGTGTTGCCCAATATACAAGTGACTTCTAATAAAAATAATAATAATTAGTTTTAATATTATTTTAATTGGTATAAATCCGTATTAATAATTCTTTTTGGGCAAAATCCTTTTTACTTTTGATTCCCTAGGAAGAAAAATATTTCTAATTAATTACTTAGTTAGGATTAAAACCCTATAATCCCTAGTTTGTTATTTGTAACAACTTAATTAGTTCATATATGAGACTAGCTTAATTAGTTTCATCGCAATTCTCAACATTTTGGTGCATTACTAGTACCTAATTCAAATCTAAAGTGGAAGTTGAACTGTGATGTTAAGAAGATTGATTAATTCATTTATTCAGGGTTGAATTGTTATGTAATATAGGATGACTTTGTTACATACAAAGTAATTATTATATAGGCTAACACGAGGCATGCGTTTCATTTATCTCACCGATAAGAGTTTAGGATTATTATTTCTTTTTTCGTCCCCTCAATCTTGGTAATAGCTAGACTCCTTATTAAACGTTACTTGCAATAAAAGCGGTGACCTCTCTACCATAGTAAAATTAAGATTTCCAATTCCTCTCTTTTTTGTACAATTGCTACTAGTACGTAATCTAGTTGTGTATGTATAGCTTTTCTTAATAGTTCCACTTTCCCTAGCTTAATCATTTCTATTTAGTACTTATCACTACCAAAATCCCCTTTTCTTGTACAGAATTTATTGTCATAACTCAAAACTTTAGTTTTTAACCATCCATTTTTTTTTACCTCTCAAATGTGTTGGGATTTGGGAGAGAAATTTGTGTTAAAGTAATAAAAAGAAGAGGGGCATCATTGTCTTTTCATAGTGCCATATGCTATGTTTGGCTAACTTGGGATGGATAGATCAAACTAGGCATGAGTTTCAGTTTCATATTAGTATGATTAATATTATTATGGTTGCAATACTTTTGTTCTTTTTAATTAATATTCCATTCATTTCAAATTAATGTAAAGAATTGATTGGAAAATATATAAGAGAGAAATGAAAATCGTTTAATCTTGAAAACATAAAGCAATTCAAAGTACCGTGTATGAATAAAAATTTATACGACAAAGTACCGAGTATAAAAACTTTTAATTTTATTATACACATTTGAAATAGAAAAATGAAATCATTAATGTTTCAAAAAAAAAAAAAATGAAATCATTAATTTTCGAAGGAGGGAGTATTCCTTGTGCATGTGTATGAACAAACCCTATAAGTGTTACGTTGAAAGGGTGTAGTTTTATTATTGTTTTAAACCATTATTAATTATTATACTAGTTTTGCTACAGTAATTAATTTTATTTTGTTGTGGCCATTGAATTTTATACCTTTTGGATTAAAAGTTGATCGATCTTATTTATTTATCTATCATCAGCATTTTTGAAGTCATTTTAGATGGATCGGAATCTATAATGTGAAACACAAGTATGCAACCCATCTACAATATATGAAGTAATTAATTTAAACTTTAAATCATTTTTGTATGAGTTGTCGTCCTTTTGTTGTTAAAATTGGAACTTTCTATTTACATTATAATGTTTTGAGAGTATATGATTCACCCCTTTTTAAAAAAAAATTCAATCTTACACATAATTTAAATAACTTTAGTTTACTCTTTAAATAATAAAGTTAGTACTCCGTATTATTTTTGTTCCAAATTATTACATTCAAAATACTAGATATTTATTATATATTTGGCTTAGCGCCACGCGTCCATACCTACGTTGCAATTTCACTGGTAATGTAATGGCTAAAGCCAACTTGATATATTATATATGTAGTACGTATTCCTCACTAGAGAAGCTAAGTTAAGAGATATCACGCGTTGCATCCTACCACTTCTAGTCGCCTAAAATCTAATAACATTAAAATTATATTTAGTTTTATACGGACGTTTTCACGTGTACTTAATATAAGAGGTGCAAAATATATAACGAATATAAACTTATTTTTGACAACCCTTAAAAGGCTATTGGAGTATACATACGTCAAACCCTAATCATATGTCCTTGAATAGAAAGATCATAATGTGTTGAAATTTATGCATAGGATGGTAAGGCCACCTTTTTAAGCCCTTCATTAAATAGGGTTTGCAATTCATTCTTTCCTCTCTTTTTATTATTTTTCTCCACTCCAAAATCACATAAACCTTCATTATATTTTACTCATGTCATGGACATCAACCACATACATAATAATAATAATAATAAACTCCACATAAACCACAACTCCACCATCATCCATTGGGAGAAAAGCCTTAACTTTTCCATGGACATGGATCATCATCATCATCATCATCATCATGATCATCAACATCAACATGAACATCATCATGAACATCATAATCATCATGTTCATCCATTTATACATGATAATAATAATCCGGTATGGCAAACCTACCATAATCTTCCTACACCACACTCATCTCAACCATCCATTTTATCATCATCATCATCATCATACATCATCAAACAAACAAACATACAAGAACAAATTATATTAGAGGAAGATGAACATGAGTTTGAGGAAGAAGAGGAGCTAGGAGCTATGAAAGAAATGATGTACCGGATCGCGGTTATGCAACCCGTGGATATTGACCCGGCAGCTATCCGTAAGCCAAAGAGAAGAAATGTTCGGATCAGTAATGACCCGCAAAGTGTGGCGGCCCGACATAGGAGGGAACGGATATCCGAAAAGATTCGGATCCTCCAACGGTTAGTACCCGGTGGTGTTAAAATGGATACTGCCTCTATGCTTGATGAGGCTATTCGTTATGTTAAGTTTCTTAAGAGACAAATCCGTCAACTTCAATCCGGATCCTCCAATCACCAACCACCACCCGTCCCCACCTTGTCGCCTTCCGATTGGCCACCGCCTCCCTCGGTCTCAGCCTCGGCCTCAGCCTCACTCTTTAGTCCCTACTCTAGCCCCGGGAGCTCAAAAGTGGTGCTTTTTAGGGATAGTAATAATAACGGTAATCATCATCACGAGGGGATGATTTTTCAACATGGAGGTAATTAATTAATTGATTGATTAGTTTAATATCGAAATTGATTATATATGTAATCCCTAGGGTTATATGTAATCCCTAGGGTCTATGTATGTACGTACGATGTTGCATTGTTGTAATAGATAAAATCATTAGCATTATTATTGAGAAATAACTATAATGCTATTGTCAATAATTAAACAATAAGCTAAGTAATAGGATGTACTAGCTTAGCATTATAGTTAACTCAGAAATTGTTCTATTCTATTGACATGTATGTATGTACCCTACGTGTGTATGTATGCGCGTGTATGTGCGCGTTTGCATAGGTGTACTTATACATGTACTAATTGAATTTAGATTAATTAATTTAGTTTGTTTAATTAATTATATAAAGGTTACGAAATTTACAATTTTGTAGTTAATTCATTTAATTTGTATGTTTGGACAATGCATGTGAGAATTTAAGAAAAACAGAATGAAGAAGAAAAAAAGTTTGTTAGGATATGATTGACCAAGATATATGGCGCCAAAAGTAATGGTCATAGTACAGTTAGTTTCAGGCTATGAAGATTGGTCCGTCTACCTTTTTTTCATGGCAAACTATATAATATAATCATATAAATGTATAATATAAGATCAAATTGAGAATATATAAATATAGATTCACTACATATACGTATGATATGTAACAAATTAAGTGTTTGCAAGTTGCCGGAAAATGAGTTCTCCGGGAATAAAATTTAGTGACGTGAGACTTTAATTTATTTTAGTTTTATGAAAAATGATTTATATTATATAAACTATATATATGTATGTATACTATAGTAGTAAATATAATTTGGAAAAAAGCTAATATAATGATGAAAACTATAGTATAAAATAAAAAACATGAGCATGCAAAGAAGAAACGCATGCTATGATAAGAGAGATGCATGAAAATTTGAAAATGGCTGGTTGTGAAAAGATTACGTGTGGAGAGTTGCACTGCAACCATTTGTACATCACCCTTTGAATCATTACATTATTTAATGGCTCATCACTCCTATTTTCCCTATTTTTTTCTCTATAATTTTGAGTATATATTTTTTTTTCATTTTTCTATTGATTTAAAATTTGATTTACATTTTTTTTTTCGTATTGTTTTTGGGTTTGAAAGTTAGTATATGATTGAGTTGAGTGATATATATGGTGATAGAGTATTGGACTGGAATCGGTTAATTTGGTTAACTGCTGTTAAAGTTATATATTATTCCGTATACGAAACTTGATTTTTATGTTGATGAATTTGTTTGGTGTTACCACTATTTTAGAGTTTTTATCGTTGAGACTATAAATATTGTACCGTACAAGTTGCATTGTATGTACAATGAAATTTTGAATTAGATTAAATTTTTTATAAACAACCCAAAAAAATAAAAAAATAAAAAAAGGAAACTACTTTAATCCGATATGCAAACTATAAGTAACACTAAACTACTAGAAACGGTTTATAACTTAGCTCAATTTATTCTTTTTGAATTAAATTAGTCAAAAGATAGTGAATGCTTAATTAATAAATCGATCAAACTTTCAATTTAATCATTTCCTTGCATGATTTTGGCAAGAGAATGATGAAGTTTGCTCCAATTTATAAATTCATACATTCATCCAAAGTTATGTACTTGTTCATTTGACATTCTTTCTAACAATTGTACCATGACTTATAATTCGCAATATAAATAATTTCTCTAAAATTAGCTTAAGACCCATACAGTCAACTAAAGTATTGTATCAGTTTGTTTCATGATTTTAGCCATTTTTCTTTGTCTTAGTATGATTGTCTACTTTATAGTCAAAGATGCATTTTTTTCATGTACAACTTTTCATCAAAATATAGCTCAATTTTTAAAGATTATATTCTTATAGTATCAATTTTACTCAATTTTTTGTAGTATTTATTTTATGTACTTATAACTTAATGTGCATTAAATACTTTATGAATTTCAATTTTAAAGTTCAGGAAAAAAGTAACATGCATTTTGCAGTGTATACATGTTTTTAATTCAACAATATAACTCTGAGCTAAAATGCTTGACTTTGATTTGGCTTGATTGTGAGTCAGTGTTCAAGAATTTGAGGCTTTCCTTGATTTTGTTTAGCTCACGGGTCTAAGCTATAGGTATTGACCTTTTACAAATTGTACTCATGGCTACAATTTCGAAGTGTTGGAACAACTTTATATCATCTTGAGTGGCGAGCCGGCAAACCCCTCTTCCGAACTCAATAATATCTCAAAATCACTATTATATTTTTTGTGAGTTTTAATGACTATTTCGAATAAAATTTCTCAAATTTAGACTCAGTTTTGACCTAAAATATGTAAACGTATTAAGCATTTTGTAACTGTCAAACAAGTAAGTGATAAATTGATCAAATAGAAACTAAATAATTCAAACTTGAACTAAATTGGACACTTACCTAAAATGACCCTAACTCTGAGTTTCTTAATTGAAAAGGAGTCATTTATCAAGTCATGGGAGCTTGTAGTGCATGATTCAGTCTTTGAAAGTCATGCTAAACGGCCTAAACCTAGATATTTGTAAGCATATATAACAAAAACTTTGTATATGTTAATGACATAAAATAAAATATATCACCACAAGAAATTAGAGAGATCATCATATAATAGATTGTACCAATGATGAACTAGAATAGTAACTCAGATCAATTCCTAATCAATATTGTCTTGACCTCAAGAAACCCAAAAACCTTGATATTAACCTTTGCGTCACTTGATAAATGCCTAAATCAAATTCAGCTTTACATACATGCATTGACTTGAACAATATGTAGTAAATCCAAACCAAACCAAATATATATATTGCAAACCTTTATTATATAAGAACAACTAACAACCTTTTATTTTCACCCTTACCAACGCATGTACCTTGTGAGTTTTTTATTATTATTATTATTATTATTATTATTATTATTATTATTATTATTATTATGATGTTACAAACTAAACAAGATTAATCATATACTTATGACTTATCACTTAAAGAAAGATTAACAGAAATACATTTGTAGTTTTGTACAAGTACATCATTATAAGTAATAAATAAATGAGGGAGAAACTATATGTGTATAACTTCCACATGCTAATGTAAGGCAACAAGTATTTTATATTTCCAATTCCAAAAAAACCCAAGGTCATGTATATGCAAGTGTAAACTTACTTTGATTAAGAGGAATAATTTACAAGTAGCATATACTTGTATAATGCTTGTAATTTATAAAGCAATTCTCTACATAAATTAAGTATAGGTAAGTGATGAATCTATGAGTAAAATCCAAGGTATTGGTTTTTTGGGGAATCGAAGGCATGTATTTGTCTCCCTTTAACTGGAAGTTTGTTTCTTCAAGATTGCACACATGACATCATCCACGATGCCCCTTTGTTATGTGATAGAATTCTAAACAAAAAATATTGTTTGCAAGTCGTTGAACCCTAAGCTTACTCAACATCTAATTCAACATTTTTGGAGTTGCAAGAGAGCAATCATTATTATCGTCCCCATGCCTTTTAACTTGGCCATTTCCACGAGTTCGATTCTGATAGCGTATCCCCTTATACATAGGGCTAAATATTTCACACGGAGAAACCAAAAGTTTACATTGATGTCCTGCTTGGAGACCGACGTAACCAAAAGTTTAAGTTGATTGGATTTATATTCAATCAGATTTGCTTACAAACTCATGAAAGAGATCATTTTTTATCATTTCTTAATTTGATTGAATTAGTAAGGTACTTGAACCATACTTAAATTTGCTTCTTGTTAATTTCCACTGTCTTTAAGTCAAAATTGTGACTACGTAATTTTTTTGAACCAAACAATTATTCTACCATAAAAGCAGTAAGTTGACAATACAAGTTATACAACTCAAACAGATTAGAATGTGTTCAACCATGCAAGTTCACTAAGCCATTTATGGTGGTAGAAACACAACCTTTCGGATTTCAGACCAAGTAATATTCTACCTGAACGCAAAACTGCAGAAGTGACCACCTGTCAGGCATAGAAGATGATTAGATGGGTGTGCTATAACTTCATTTAGTTACACTCCTATGTAATGAATTACAGCCTGCAGGACGAAACAAAACACAGCTATATTGTTACAAAGCTATACCACTTGCATTTGATCACGAGTCCAAAGTCGAAAACTGCCCAGCATTCTGTGCTAGCAAAATATTCTTGAGTGGCATATCGCCAAAAACAATAAATGACTACCTCAAAGAAATGCCAAACTAACAAAATCAAATTCATAGATTTATCCCATACATTACAAGCTAGCTAATTTATCTAAAGAGCAAAAATACATGCAGAAAAAGGATTACCTCTAATGCATAAAATGAATGTACAAGAATTTTAAAAGACCCAGCTACCACTAATATGGTACAGGAAAATCATATTCAATACAGCAATCCTTTAGTCAGATTTAGCTCTTTTGATGTTTCCCAACGTATGCCTGCAAGAACACAAATTAGGTTCAGTTGAGTTTCGCTAGCTTTTGCTTCTATGAAAGAGATTCTGCAATATCTATGATAGCAGGATCTAAAGGTGAAAATTTGAAAACAGAAACTCACCTGTACAAGTTTGTCAATTTTTTGCTTTGAGCACGACAGATACATGTCTATTTTCTCTTTCGTTTGAGGAATTTGAGGCCCTAGTGTCTCTGTAACTTTGTCAACCACTTTCTTCACTATTGTCTTGTAGGCATCTTTGCTTACATGACCATCCTTCCATGAAGGCTTTAAAAGCTCCTTCACAAACTCTGCTAATGCAAATTTGAATTGACGGAGTCCCTTTGTATCTTTCAACTTTTTATCGTCATCAGCTCCATCATCTGCACCCATATCCTGAGAAGGCCCGTTTTCCGGTGCCTTAATTATTCCTTCATCTGTTGTTTTGCCATATTTCTCATCCTTGGATGCTGCAAGAGGCTCTTGCTGAGTCACGTCATCCTTGTTATGTATTTCATTCTTTGAGATGTTCTGCTCAACACTCAACAAATGATTACCCAAGTTTGGCATCTTTGGCTCAACGCTATTACATAAAGGATCATATGGCTTTAGTGCTTCAGGAGCTTGATTTAGCTGGATTATAGCAGCAGAAACTGGAGGAATAGGTTCTGCTATGTCAGGTGGATTAGACAAACTACAGGGAGTAACAGCAGTCGAAAATTGTGAAAGCTGCTGCCTGCTTTCAAGTAGTTGGGTCAGAGAAGCGGTGAGATGGGAGAGTTGTGCCAGTTGCTCATTGCTAACAGAGCTTTGAGCAGTAGCAGATTCTGGAGCAGCTTCAGATGAAGCTAAACTGACCGCATGAGACCCATCAACCTTTTTATCCAAAAAGGCCGATGGATTATGCGAAAGTTGCCTTTGCATTGCCTCTCCTTGAGAAAGATGTGAAGATGGTGACAACTGACCCTGTCCAGCATTCTGTGATGAGAGTGATAGCTGATTTTGTCCAGGGGAAGGAAGTCCAGGAAATGGCAGCTGAATTTGTCCGGGAGGAGGAGGTCCAGGGAGCGGCAGTTGATTTTGTCCAGGGGGAGGAGGTCCAGGGAGCGGCAGCTGATTTTGTCCAGGGGGAGGAGGTCCAGGAAGCGGCAGCTGATTTTGTACAGGGGGAGGTCCAGGGAGTGGCAGCTGATTTTGTCCTGGGGGCGGATGTGAAGAGAGTGACGGCTGATTTTGTCCAGGAGGATGCGAAAAGAGTGAGAACTGACTTTGTCCAAGAGGAGATTGTGGAGGGATTGACAGCTGAATTTTTCCAGGAGGATGCGAAGGAATTGATGGCTGACTTTGTCCAGGAAGAGAATGAGAAGGGAGAGACAGCTGAGTTTGCCCAAGTGGGGGATTTATGTTTGTATTAGTGCGAACATTGACACTCTGATCAGGCTGAAAATTACCTTGCCCTTGTGGGAGATTCAATGGTTGATTCTGAACAATACATGAGCCATCATGATCTCGAACATCTCTCCTTTCCCCAGAATTCAACATAGGTTTATTATCCTTATAATCTGGATTCTGGTCAGCAAAAGGATCATGAAATACTTTCTGTTCCTGGAATCCAGCTTGGTAATGCTTCTCATATGAAGCTTCTCCAGCCACATCTTGCTGAACAGCTGAAAAAGAAATGTTAGGTGCAGTTTGTGAAGATGAAGAGTTCATGCCCTGCTGTTTAATATCCCGAGGGGAAATCTCCATATCACCAGAAAAATTTTCCGTCAAGCCAGGGACGTTATTTTCTATCTTCCACTGAAGTGCCTGCTTTTTGTCCTGGATCTGAGATTTGCCTAAATTAGTCGATGTTTCTCGTGTTTGTTTTATGTCTAGCATGTCATGGCTCCAACAATCATCCCCAGGTCTTGATCCAGCCATGTCTTTGGCCACTTCTGTGATCTCATTTTTATCATCTTCCCAACCATGGGCTGCAGGATTATTAGGTACTGTAGTAACATCACACCAACTTGGACCATCCCAACCTCGGTCACCCTCATATTTATGGTCTGGACCCCTCCCATCACCTTTATATCTTGCTGTAGTCATTTCTTTCCTTTCATTCTTGTCCTCTCCCCAACCTTGCACTGCTGGAACAGTTGAGACAGCAGTCGCATCACTCCATCTTGGACCTTCCCAAACCTGGCCACCCTCACTTTTATGGTCTGGGCCGCGCCTATCACCTCGGGACCTCCTATCTGGACTATATATTTCCTGAACCTGATGAGAAAATTTGCAACGAGTTCCATTACGACAATTTCCAGCAGCAAAAAACTTGCATGGAGTTTCACCTCTTTTAGGAGGCTCAAATTCATGATTTCGGTCAGGATAAGTATCCCTCCGTCTGTGGTCAAGATCACGATAGGTATCCCTACTTCTATGATCATGATCAGGATAGATATCTCTACTTCGAAGGTCATGATCCCGGTTCCTGTAGACATCTTCAACTCCTTTATCAAACACATCACCAGCAGAATCATCATGCACATACCTGCACGAATCACCTCTTCTACACCTACCCTTCAAAAATTCGTTACAGATATGAGCAGATTTTTCAGTCCTTGTAGCACAGTCTTTGGTGTCATCAGGAGAATATCTTGAACCTCCAGTCTTTCGACGTCTACTTTCCCAATCTTCTGGTGAGCTGCATTCCAGTCGCCTATTATCATACATTTCATCCTGGTGAAGAAAATGACAGCTACTCCCTCTCCTGCATCTTCCAGAAGAAAAATCTCTACATATTTGTGCTGGAACTCCAGATCTGCTTCTACTCCTATCATTCACTGCTGGCTCCCGTCTAAAATTATGAGCTGGACTCTGGCTCCGGCTCCTGCTCCTGCTCTTACTAATCCTAGACATCAAACCAAATCTTAGGAGATTAGGAAAAACCAATAAAAATAAATAAATAAAATAAAATATAAAAAAAAAAAAAAAACCTTTAAGCATCTAGCACAATAAGCTGATAACAGAAGGGAGACATGAATCAAATGGTAAAGGGTAAACTACAAGTTTAAAGTGAATGATTGTCTACCCCTTGTTTCAACATATTAACCACTTTGAAAAACCTAGTCTACAATATTTCATGTAGGATATAACAATAATAAGATGAAAAAAAAAAAAAAGAAAAAAAAGAAAAAAGAGTGCCTGTTAGATCTATGGAAGAGAATAGGGATATCAATCAAAATTCTAATTACAAAATCCAAAGAAACATAAAAAGAACAGGACATGGCATCTTACAAGTCGTACCGGTGTGATCGACCCCAACCATTCCTGGGGGACCGACTTGAATGCCGAGGTCTCCATTCATCTAGTCCTGGAGAGATTCTTGTGCAATTACCTTCTCTATCCCAAGTCATTGCGCTTTCTTTGCTGCGACTATCGTGTCTACGTGAACCTCTATCAGGTGAAAGGGGCTCTCTAGGCTGTCAATTGAAATTATCATCTACAAAGTCAGCTTAATATACCAAAAATTACCCCTAAGCAAGACCATTAACCTATTCCATCATGATAAAAACTACCTACCCTCCGTGTCTGAGCCCTATCATAAAAGTTTTCAGGTAGTGCTTCAGCATCTTTATGGTCCCATTTTGAATGGCGTCTCTTGCTACTTCCACTCATTTCTCCAGATAAAATAGCAGGATTGATTACTCAAATGTGAGCTCTGCAAGAAGCATTGAAAGAATAAAAGGTTAGTTATATAATTAAGATATTACAAACATAAATATGCTCTTTTTTTCCTTTTTTCTTTTTTTTAAGTAGAAATAAAAACTGCTTTTATAAATTTATAGTAAAAAAAAAAATCTGTCAAGACAAGAAATATTAAGCAGAAGTATTCATTCCTTCTCAATCCATAAACGGAAGCAAGCAAATATGGTTTTCAAATGATGTATACTACCACCTAAAATCAATATCAATATAAATGTAACAAATTTCAAACTCATAAAACTTTGCAAGCAAGTCAAAGTTCGGTCACTATTCATTAGCCCCAGAGTCACTTCCAGAGTTCGAGTTTAAACACTAATTCCTCTGTCCAGTTAAGAGACAGGTTGGCTATACACACAAGTGTGAAACATCCAAAAGCAATTAGCTTACACTATAAGCATATTTGACAAAGCAATCAGCATATCTTCCAACTGGCCAAACTAGTACTCATTTCTGAGTCCCATCTCTTCATATTATAGCGTATAAAGACAGCAAAAAAAATGAAGAAAAAGTAAGTAAACAGATCTGCAAGTGGGGTTCAAAAGGTTATTGTTCCTCCGCGTGCTTGTACAATATTTTCTCAAAACTATTTAGTTTATCAATCTCCTCAATTTACCTTCAATTGGAAGTTTGAAACCCTGCATATCAACAAAACTAATTTTGGAAAGAGGTTGTACTGAATTACTGATAATAGGCTAGAATGTTGGGAGAAAAAACAGAGCAATTTCAGCTGCTATATATGATGCAGGCAGAAGGGATACCGAAGGCAAAAAGCACCATTTCCAATTAAATTCCAGTAAAGAGACACCTGCCTTTCTGTAAGTTAGAAGTTAAACAAAGAGGGCAAGCTGTCCTCGATAAAAGAGCAGCTAATGACCCTCTCCCCGGTCTCCCTTACCCAGAAATAATAATTGAAACTGTGTCTCCAAAAAGAAAGCCCTAGTGTTAGAATCTGGCTCCTTTTTATGTATTAGATTCCCTTTAGATGCTTTCTTAGAGTTTAGTTTATGTTTTCTAAGCTTGAGGTCCCATTATTGTGTTACTGTAATTCACTGTTCGCTAGGGATTCTCCTTGTAATCAAATTAAAACTCTTTAGAGGGTGAATGATTAATGAAATCTTCACTCTTATTAAGGATAGAAAGAAGGGGCAGACTGATGGAGGAAAAAAAGAACTACTATGTCTAGCCGCTTGAAAAAAGAAAGTCTCACTCCAAGAATTATCTATCAGCTTTGAACCTTTAATCAAGCCTTCTACCAAGTGTTGCCTTGCTTTTATGCTTGTTTGTTGATAGACCTTTATAGATATAGTGTCTTACTTGCATAATAGCTCCCCTCCAACCAACTTGATACACTAAGAACTCGTGGTTCAGACCCGCTTGTGCCCGCCTTGAAGTATCGGCCGTCACACGCCCCAACCACCCGCACTCTGTCGCCCAAATAGACGTGAGTGCTCCCTTGATTTAATTGCCCGCTTGTGTTGTTTTGTGCTCACAAGCTCCTTTTCCGCTCAAGGCTAGCGTTCTTGCTAGCGCTCTTACTGTCAAAAGGCTAGAGCGCGCCACACATTTCGGGGTCCAAACTCCCGGACCATGACACCTAGGATAGAATAAATTATAAAATTGAGTAATTACACCTTAATTTTGAATAAGCATCTTCTCATCAAGCATTGATCAGTCATAAGAGTCCATGAGGTGAATAATTAATATCTCGTATATTAATATCCATGGTTAGAAAATCCAAATCCGATTCAATACCATGTTGTCATAATGTCATGGGAATAAATGATGTGTTGATTGGGTTCTCACAACACAAATTTGAATTCAATGTCTTTTAGGATTTTAAAATAGGTATACACTATTAGAGTAATTAGAATAGATTATAAGGGGCTTAAAGCCATTAGTGGGAAGACATGGGGAATCCTTCATTTGAGTTAAACAAAGAATTTGATGTTCATATGAGATTATGGATTATTGAACACCCCATACTAAATTGAATGATTTTGGTTTTGTTAATTAAAATCCTTTAAAATTCGGCCAACCTGAAATGATACAAATACATATTTGCACCACCTTTATTTTTTAATTTTTTAAATTTTTTTATGTTCTACTCAATTACTATAAATACGCAATTTAAAAGAGTATCGAACAATGTGCTTGGATGTAAGATAAAGAAGGTAAAATGATGTAAAAATGTGGATTTGTGCAAGTAAATAATGCAAGTGAGGGTAGAAAGGAGTAATAATTGTCGTGTTGAAAGCCATGAAAGGGAAAGACAGTAGAAGGGATAAATCAAAAATAGAATGAAGTAAAGTAAGTGGAAAAAAAAAATTAAAATGAAAAGTGAACTAAACAAAAAAGAATGGAGGGTGTACATTGGTGCATGATTTTGCATTTTCCAAAGATGGCATGCCATTAAAGCTTATTTATGTCATTTCAAAATTTATCTATTCTATTCACATTATAAATATTTTATTAGTAAAAATGAGTTTTCTTCATTTAAACACGATGTTGATCATTAGTTTCATACAACAAACATAACAATATATCATTAAAAATAGTTTTAATCATTAAACATTAGTTTCAGTCCATGAAAACTAGTTTTGATTGTAAAATTAGTTTTTATTAAAGTTTAATTAATATTATTATTAATTGTCAAAATGGGCTTAATTGCATTAGCGTTAATAGGAGAGCATCACTCCTATATTGTATAAGATAAAATAATAATTACCCAACATACACACTAATGTGCAATTTACAAGGCTACTAATTTTTTAAAAAAGAGGTTCTTTCTACAAAAAACATAACAATGTTTGAACTTTGAAGCATAACCAAATAATCCCTATTTCCTCATATTTGCCACCAATAATAGTGATTTGTTCATATAAAAGCTACCTTGCCCCGTTTCTTTTCATTCTTTTCAACTTCTTCGAATAAGAGAGGCACCACAATCTCTAATATGACGTCTTTAGACCTCCGCCACGGGCAAATGAACGGACAATCACATACAAGCACCACCAATAGCCAAGTCTTGCTTCTTGCTAGTGATAGTGTACAATGATTTTGAATAACATTTGGTTATTGGAAAGTTTTGACATCCTCTTATGCACACAAGGCCATATACAACAAGTAGACTTAAAATATTGTACGCTTCTCCAGTACCCACTTTATTAGAAGTGCTCACAAGTAGACTTAAAATTCTATACCCTCTTTATTAAAAGTGCTACTCACAGAATAATTCACTTCAACTTTTCAAGCTAAAGCTTTATCAATAGGTGCCATTGTTTTCTTAGCCTCTTCGTGAAACGGTTTCCATAACAATGGATGGCCATTTTACAACCCAATAAACTCAAGCCAAGCATGGTTGAAGAGGAAATTATTCACCAAGAATGTTCATAAAAAATGGCATATTCAACTTCATTCCCATGTACCTTCTTCCCCGTTGTTGCTTCATAACAAAACCATATCATTACAGTTTGTCAAACAACTTTTCTTCTTAATCTTGATATACGGCCATTTACAATAAATTAAAACACCTTTTTATTGAAACCGATCACCTTATGTATCCATGTTTGGGCCTCCACTTTAGCTTCGAAACATTAGTACAGTATAATGTTGCTCGTATGACGTGTGAAGGTTTACAAGCTTGTAGAAAGATCATTACTCCTAAGTTCCAAAAATGAACTAATCGAACGTCACACAATATCGATTCGAATTTGGCGCCTCTCTCGGTTCGATTGTCATTTCTTGTAAATAAGGACATAATTCTTTGAAAATAGGATGCTATGAGATGGAAATGTTAGCCAACCCAACCATAACACTCAACTTTTTTTGTGTTTATTTCAATATAGGATAGGGGCTCCAATCACGCCACTTAGTTATTCCTCCATTACAGCAAACTTATCATCAATATTAGACATAATAAGGTAGGAAATTTCGATTTTTAAAAAAAGGTAGGATATTGAGTTCCAACCTTTCATAATACACCATCACTTTACTTTAAGCTACAGTCCATGTAACACAAATTAAGGCTTTACCCTTAACTGACAACCATCAATTCTTTTGTAAGGAGATTGATAGTTCACTTCAAACTCAATTCAACTCCCACATCAATCTCTCAATTCTCCTAGCATAATCGTTAAATAGTCCAAATATTATCCACTCCATTTTAAATTTCTTTGTCAACTCAACCATCCGAAATGGGGAATATCATCATCCGGGAGCAGTGGAGATCTAAAAACCTTTTGATATAAAGAACTAGGAAGAAACCACCAAGTGACCAAGGTGTAAAGAATTATTGCTACATTAATCTCCTCCAAAACTTAAGTCTTTGACAAAGACTAAAAATGATCCAACAACCCATCCACCATAAGCAACAAATACTAATGCATGGATATACCCCAAATCGACATCTCTTATACCAAAATTAGTAAAATCTCCCAAGATATAGTAGGCCCCATTCTTGTTCTTGAGCTTATGAGCACTGGAGAGCAGATTTTAGCAGAGCGGGTGTTAGGAAAGCAGCTTATTTTTACTCATCAAAGCAGACGACTACAACATCTCAAAGGAGCAGGACCTTATATGTAAACTCCCTTTTATTGAAGCTCCTCTCGTGTGCTTTGTGTTCGATTTGCATACTCGCGTAAGATATTCATTTACACTTGAACTTTGCCAAACTCACTGCCTAGATAAAGGGGGGTTACGATAGGTCGGTGACCACATCACTTGACATGAGCCCAATGATTAAGAGTAGTACTAGGATGGGCGACCTCATGTGAAGTACTCATGTTGGTTCATGCAGCCCACCCCACTTATGGGATATTCATTTAAACCCGCTTTATCAAGTATAACCTTTAGCCTTACCTTTACAAATTGTAACACAAGTAATACTATAATGACATTAGCACATTTCTTGAATTTTCACGCCCAAAGTCTTACTACCTAATATTATAGTTAAAGTAAGACTTCGGGATTCTCAAAATCCCTTGATCCAAGCTCCCATTACCACCAAAGGACCCAATAGACATGGACTTAGCAAATAGCATTAGCTTCTTGAAATTGATGTCCTCGATGTCTAAAATAATCATAAGCACATGTTCAAAGCATCATTCACCATTCATTCGCCTTTATATTTGGTGCAAAACTCATCTTCCAACTCCTTGCTTTTAAAAGGCATAAAGATGCCTAACCGAATCATGCACATCATATATCACTTGTTCATACAAATTGTGAAAAGTATGTCCATAAAGGATTATTCCATGAACATGAACGGAAGTTGACTTGTTATCATTTGCAATGTACATCTTACATTGTCCTAAAAATATTAACATACACTTAAAGCATACACTATTGAATATCACATCAAATAGTCATGATACGCTCATGAATAAAACTTAAAAAAAAAATAAAAAAAAATTTTTAAAAAAAAGCCAATATTAACATCTTAAATGTTCTCCTAGTTTAAGTCTAAATTATGCAAATTATTAGTATAAGTAGTAATTTTGCACATGGGATTTTGGAACAATTGTACTACCTCACCTCATATTTCATTTAATTTATTAAATACATTTGACTTTGTTCAAGTATACAACAAGTAAATTTAATAATATAACAAGTTAATCAAAATATAAATAAAAAATAATAAGGAACATAAAATCTTGAAACTTAACCAATGTTAGCAATAATAAATTAAGAGTACAAAATGAATAACCATACAAATTCTCCCACATACAAAGCAATAACAAGGACCACTCAATCAATCAATCAATCAATCAAAGCCTTAATCCCAAAAGTGGGGTCGGCTAACATGAACCAAATTTGATTATTCCGTGTAGTCATCAACATAAATCTTTCTCCTCCATCCCTTACGATCCAAAACTTCATCCTCACGTAAATCCATGCACTTCATATCCTTCCTCACTTCTTCCAACCAAGTCATCTTTGGTCTCCCTCTTCCTCGTTTAATCCCTCCATGGTCCCACTCTTCCACTCTTCGCACCGGTGCACCCTCGGGTCTCCGTCTTACATGTCCAAACCAACGCAGACGATTTTCCCTTAATTTATCTACAATGCCCGCCACACCTACTTTCTTGCGAATAACCTCATTTCTGATTCTATCTCTTAAAGTGTTTCCACACATCCACCTTAACATGCGCATTTCCGTAACCTCCATCTTTTTAATATGCTCTTTCTTAGAAGCCCAACATTCTGTACCATAGAGCAACACTGGTCTTATGGCAGTCCTGTAGAATTTTCCCTTCAACTTTAAGGGAATGCTGCGGTCGCATAACACTCCCGTGGCCGCTCTCCATTTAAGCCACCCTGACTTAATCCTGTGGGTCACGTCTTGATCAATGTCACCATTCTTCTGGATGATCGACCCTAGGTACTTAAAACATTCACTCATGGTCAAATCCTTTCCATCCAAACTCACCACTTCATTGCTTGTCCCCCTCTGAGTGCCAAAACGACATACCAAATATTCAGTCTTACTCCGACTTAGCTTAAACCCTCTAGATTCCAACCTTTGCCTCCATTGCTCCAACTTGGCATTAACCCCATCCTTAGTCTCATCCACCAAAACGATATCATCTGCGAACAGCATACACCATGGAACCTCATCTTGAATTGGTCTAGTTAATTCATCTAGAACCGTTGCAAAAAGAAAAGGGCTTAATGCAGACCCTTGATGCAATCCGATTGTAATAGGGAAATCTTTTGTCAACCCTCCGCATGTCCTCACATTTGTTGACACATCCCGATACATATCCTTAACTAGGTCTACATACCTTCGTGGGATACCTTTCTTCAACATTGCCCACCAAAGTATCTCTCTTGGCACCTTGTCATATGCCTTCTCTAAATCAATAAAGACCATATGAAGATCTTTCTTCTTTACCCTATAAAACTCCATCATTTGTCTTATCAAATGGATTGCCTCCATAGTAGATCTCCCAGGCATAAAACCAAATTGGTTATCTGAAATGCTTGTGCATGCCCTCAACCTTTGTTCAATCACCCTTTCCCACAACTTCATAGTATGGCTCATAAGCTTAATTCCTCGATAGTTAGAACAATCTTGAGCGTCTCCTTTGTTTTTATAAACCGGGACCAAGGTGCTCTTCCTCCAATCTTGTGGGATCCTTGTAGCCGTCCATATCTTGTTGAAAAGGTTTGTTAACCACTCAATACCAATCTTACCCAAACACCTCCACACCTCTATCGGTACCCCATCAGGGCCAACCGCCTTCTTAGGTTTCATCTTCCTCAGTGCAATCTCCACCTCTACTCTCCTAATCCTTCGCACATACTCCATGTTGATTTCTTCATCACTCATAGAGGTATCTCCTATCACAACTCCATTACTTCCATTAAATAATTCATCGAAGTACCCCTTCCACCTGTCCTTGATGCCCTCCTCTTGCACTAGGACCATTTGGTTCTTATCTTTGACACACTTCACCATGCCAATATCCTTCCTTGCCTCTTGTCTTCTCTTTGCCATCTTATAAATGATCCTTTCTCCCTCCTTGGAATCAAGCTTTTCATAAACCTCCTGATATGCCTTTTCTTTTGCTTGGCGAACAGCTGCCTTTGCCTTACTCTTAGCCTCCTTATACGCTGCAAAGGTTTCATCACTCCTACATTTTCCTAAGGCTTGATAGCATTCCCTTTTTTGCTTAATTACTGCTTTCACCTCTTCATTCCACCACGAAGTATCTCTCTGTACCGAAGTTCTTCCCCTTACTTCCCCTAAGACCTCTTTGGCCACTCTTAGGAAACAGTTCTTCATTCGTAACCAAGTCATGTCCGGATCCACCTCTCCATCCCAATCCGCTTCTTCAATTACCTTTTCTGTAAAAACCTTAGCTTTTGCATCCCTTAGGGTCCACCATCTTATCCTTGGTTCTTCTTGTCTAACTTTTTTCTTCGCCTTCTCTTTCAGACGAATAGTCATTACCAATAGCCGGTGTTGGGTGACCACACTCTCCCCTGGGATAACCTTACAGTTTATGCAACTTTGTCTATCTATGCTCCTTGTGAGCAGGAAGTCTATTTGAGTTGCATTTGCTCCATTCCGAAAAGTTATCAAGTGTGAATCCCTCTTCTTAAACCAAGTATTAGCCAAAATTAAATCATATGATTGGGCAAAATCCATAATAGCTTCACCACCGGCGTCCCTCTGCCCATACCCAAAGCCTCCATGGACACTCTCATAGCCATCTCGGCTCGCCCCAACGTGCCCATTTAGATCCCCTCCAATATATAACTTCTCTGAGTGGTGGACACCCTGCACCACCTCGTCTAGGTCCTCCCAAAATTGTCGTTTCTCTTCTGCATCTAAACCCACTTGGGGAGCATAAGCACTGATAACATTCACAATCTCCTTGCCACATAGCAACTTCAGCCTTATCAACCTATCGTTCTTCCGATAGACCTCGATCACCTCTTTTGCCAACCTCTCATCGAGAACCACACCAACTCCGTTCCTAGCTCCACCATTCCTTGTTCTGTGGCTCGTTTCTTGCCCAACATACCATACCTTATACCCCAAAACCAAGCCTCGAGCTCCTTCTCCTGTCCATCTTGTCTCTTGGAGGCACATGATGTTCACGCGTAGTCTTTTCATTACTTCTACCAATTCTGCTGATTTTCCCGTAAGAGACCCCACATTCCAAGAACCAATCCGCAAACTAAATTCTTTTCTCCCACGCTCCCTCCTGATCCCAACTCCAAGCCCTTGATTATTTGACACCACAATTGGGCAATATGGCGCGTCGCTTCTGGGCGACGACCTAGCAACCCTTACATACTTATCACTGCACCCGGGTCTGGGAAGTGCAGCGCGTCGCTCAGTAGGGAACGCCCCAATGGCACGCCCTTGCTCATTTGACACCACACTCGGGCAATGTGGCGCGTCGCTTCTGGGCGACGACCTAGCAACCCTTGCATACTTATCACTACACCCGGGTCTAGGAAGTGCAGCGCGTCGCTGAGTAGGGAACGCCCCCACGAAAATATCTGTTTGGCTCATAGTCAATGGTTGAGCATATTTTGCAGCTTACTCAAAGTTCCAACAACTACATAATGACAGCAGTTGAAGACACTGACCGTTCTTTATTTGTTGTTACAGTAATCATCTACACTGGCCACAGCTGAAGAACAATTACAATCCTTCAATCATCTCACTTCACCAACTGTCAAATGAAGGAGGGTCTATCCAAAATCTCGGAAAATACTTAATATTCATCCCAACATCCCATGCCATGACTCTTCAGAGATTGATAGGTAGCTTGGTTGGGATTAAGCAATATATGATCAAAGTTTTAAGTGAATACCCAAGAGAGCTTGCATCTCTAAACCCAGTCTTATCTCCCGGTTGAGTCCGCAATAGCAGGAGGCACTCCCGTTGCACTGGTTAATAATGATAGTAGGCTTTGTGGCTGCTGCTGAGTGCTGTTATCCTCCACAGCATAATCTAGTTAAGTACTGCCATAATCGAACCTGAATCATTAACACCAAAGCACCCAATCCCTCTAAAAGGCCAAAATCTACCTTCTAAAATTGTTAATGGAAAAGAGTATAAATGAAAACATTGGGAAAAATACCTATTCGAAATCACATATTGAAACACACAAAAACAAAATTCCATCAATACTCTAATAAGATTAGTATAATCTAGATTTTTTTTTTTTTTAAAAAAATAACTCTTAAAAAGTAAAGTAGCATTCTACATATGAACATCCAAATAGGGGCTCATTCATGAAGGAAATTCCATAAATAGAACTTTAAAGGGAAATGTTCTCAAACAACCAAATTCCCATGGAGCAAACCTCCCTCTCCTTGCACCCTTGAAAAAATAAAGAAAATCTATAAATGTAAGCTTTTAAAACTACATAAGAATATGACATGTCATAAAAATCACTAACCCGTTAGTATAGCAATGCGAGCATTTGATCCAAATCATCAGGATGCAATTTCAAGACCAAAAAATTTGTGCAAGTGCCAGGACTCACGATGTTAACAACCAAGTATAAGGCTCAGATTGATGCTTCATAAAGCTACAAATATTCTACTACGATGGCCACCTTATTAGCGTAAGGTACATCTTTTTAAGAGCCTTTGCATCTCATCAAACATAAAAATATCCACAAGTTCCATAACTTAACAAAGAATTTCCAATGAAATAACTCAAGACTCAAGAGGTAAAAGCTTCTCCAATCTCCAGGCCCCCCACCACAGGAATAAGAATTGATTTCTTAGGATGTTCTGTCTATAGTGCTTATACCAAGAATTATGACAAATGACTTTACACTTCGGGCTCAGAAAGGTAGTGTTAAGATGTATGAGAAAATGACATTCGGGTTGAACTGTCCTCCAAAGTTTAGAGACGTAAAGCACTTCTATGCAAAAACCTCAGCATTCTCACGACCAATTTAAATGACTAGCTCAAATTCCTCAAAATTCACCAATAAAATTCCCATAAAGGATGTAATTTTAACTGTTTCAGGAACCACATTATTTTAACTGCATCAGCCACAATCGATGAATCTTTGTATAACTTCCAAGCTTCCCATGTTACTGCAGAAAATTTATCTGGTATTAGTTGTACTCTTGGAGCTCTTAGAGTGACATCAAACCAAACAACAGTAGGAACTACCTATCCTTCAACACAAAAGGCTAAACTACATTCCTATCACCCAACTATTCACAATTAATAAAACCTTAAAAGCCCCATTATGGCATTCGATACTACTATAGTACTACCGCATAATTCTAGGGTCAATTTTTCAATTACACGATACTCCACATAAACCTTAATGCCATTTAATTTTCACAACCTCTTTCCACAAATTAACAGTCCAATAGAGTCCGAAAAGCTACCGAGAAAAGTGTAACAATAAAAATAAGTTTTTAACTAAAAAAAAAAACATCTTATTCTAAACGTGGCTCTCACTCAATCACACAAGAACGGCCCCTCCCCTCGAGCCAGAACCGAAGGGCGGCCGCCCTGGGCTCGGGGAGAAAGGGTCCATTTTTAATAGTTCCATCCTACAATCAAGATGTATAAACAACAGCTTGCAACACATTAACAGCCAAATTTGACTCAACTATCAAATCAGGCTCCAATAATCACATTAGCATCTTCTCACATAAGAATATCAACACAATTTGCACATATCAGAATTCCAGCAACAAAATCAATCACTATAATCATTCATAACCTCAGTAATAATCAAAATTTCAACTTTTTAACATTACAAGAACCCTAAAATTACTATACTGAAAATCAAATCAATGATAAACCCTAGATTGCGAAATTAAAAATCGATAATTTAAAAAGTACAAAAAAGTAAAAAACATCTTACCTCGAAGCTGCTTCAATGGAGTAGAGAAAGCCAAGAATCCGGTTCAATGGAGAATTAAGAGCACGCGCTTCAATGGAGGAGAGAGATTGAGAGAGAAGGAGGTGTGCAGCGTAAAAGTGAAAAGCTCCAAAGGAAGAAAAAATGAAAACTTCGGAGGAAGATTAGTGATGTCTGCCGTCAGATCTACATTATATCAACGATCATTAATTTTTTGTATTTAATGTAATTATAGGAATTAAGGTAAATTATTGTAAATAAAGTAATGTAAGATTATACGGAGTACGAAGTTTATACGTGATTAGTCTTAAGTTGAGAATTCATGATAAAATAATTAGCCTATTTTTTCGTTGCACTTTGTTAATAAATGAAGGTTGAATAGAATATAGAGCTGTCAAAAAATGGCCCAACCCGAAATACAGACTCAAACCCGATTATTAACCGACCCATCTAAACCCGAAAAAATAGTGACCCAAACCCGACCTGAAACCAACCCTAAATTCGAGTTGACCCGAGTATGTGAGACCTAAACGCAAACATGAACTGACCTGTAGATGACCCGACCCATATGTAAGCCATAAATTATTGACCTGAACCAAACCGAAATTGACCCAAACCCGTTTTAACCCGTCAAAACCCGAATTTAACTCGACATGTTACTAACCTGACTTGAACTCAACCCGACCCGTTCCTAACGCGACCCGAATTTAACCCAACCTATTATAAACTCGACCCGAAATCAACCCGACTTGTTATTAACCTGACCCAAATTCAACCTGAATTGTTATTGACCCGACTTGAAAATGACCCGACCTAATTATAACCCGCAAATTATTGACTTGAACTGAACCCGACTCAAACCCGAGAATGACCCGACCTGATACTCACCCGCAAATTATTGACTTGAACCGAACCCGAGAATTACCCTAACTTGTTTTAACCCGTGAAAACCCGAATTAAACCCGACCTATTGTTCACCCGACCCGAATGTACCCCAACTGGGTTAATTTAACCCGACCCAAACCCGCGAAGAAGTATGACCCGACGTGACCTACTCAAGCATGACGCAACCCAAACCCGACCCGCATAGGTTATGGAATTAATCCAAATTGACCCGACCCACTCTTACCAACCCAATCCCGACCCATTTACCATAATTAACAGCTCTACCAGAAATCTCCAAAATTTCTCAAAAAGCGGGGATATTAGTCTTTAATTTTAGAATTTTTCGACTTTTTTCACCCGAAAACAAAAATTGCCCAAATGTTTATCATGATCCCTAATACCCTCCGGGAGTCCAATCGGCTAAGTAGAACCATCCAATTTGCCTTTAAACGACCAATTTGTTAGTTTACAACTTGCACCATTTCATTAACTCAAGCTTACCACGAACATTTATGACAATATATACTGATCATATATGGGTCCTAATGGCATTATATGACCCTGAGATTTATCTTCTAAAATCTCAATGCTTTTCGACACCGGGCCCCGAAACATTCGAAATTTCTCAAAAAACGTGGATATTAGCCTTCAATTCTGGAATTTTTTGACTTTTTTTCGCCCAGATATAAAAATTGATGAAATGTTTACCATGGTCTCAAATACCCTCCAGGAGTCCAATTGGGTAGATGAAACCATCCATTTTGCCTTTAAACGACCAATTTGCCCGTTTACAACTTACACCGATTTCATTAATTCAAGCCTACCAAGAACATTTATGACAACAAATAATGATCATATATGGTTCCAAACGACATTATATGACCCCGAGATGTATTCCCTTGAATTTCAAGACTTTTCGACACCGGGCCCCGAAGACTCCAAAAATTCTCAAAAAGCGTGGATATGGCATTTAATTTTTGAATTTTTTGACCTTTTTTTGCTCGGAAACAAAAATTGTCGAAATCTTTACCATGGTCTTTAACTCTTTAATACCCTCCGGGAGTTCAGTTGGGTGGGTAGAACCATCCAACTTGCCTTTAAACGACCAATTTATCGGTTTAAAACTTGCGTCGATTACATTAACTCAAATTTGGCACAAACATTTATGACAACATATAATGATTATACATGGTTCCAAACGACATTATATGACCCCAAGATGTATCCCGTAAAATCTAAAGGCTTTTCAACACCGGGCATCGAAACCCCCAAAATTTCTCAAAAAACATGGATATTAGCCTTCAATTTTGGAATTTTTTTACTTTTCTTCGCCCGGAAATAAAAATTGCCGAAATGTTTAACATGGTACCTAATACCCTCCAGGAGTTCAATTGGGTTGGTGGAACCATCCAATTTGTCTTTAAACGACCAATTTACCGGTTTACAACATGCATCGATTAAATTAACTCAAGCGTACTAAGCTACGAACATTTATAACAACATATAATGATCATATATGGTTAGAAACGACATTATGTGACCCCTAGATGTATCCCCTCAAATCTAAAAACTTTTCGACACTGGGCCTCAAAACATCCCAAATTTCTCAAAAAGCGTGGATTTCTATTTTGGAATTTTTGACTTTTTTTCGCCCGTAAATAAATTTTTCCGAAATGTTTACCAAGGTCCCTAATACCCTCCGGGAGTCCAATTGGGTGGGTGGAACCAACCAATTTGAATTTAAACGGCCAATTTACCGGTTTACAACTTGCACCGGTTTCATTAACTCAAGTCTACCACAAACAATTATGACAACATATAATGATCATTTATGGTTCCAAACGACATTAAATGACCCCAAGATGTATCCCCAAAATTCTCATTTCATTTCGACACCAGCGCCGAAACCTTCGAAATTTCTCAAAAAGCATGGATATTAGCCTTCAATTTTGATTTTTTTTTATTTTTTGTCGCCCGAAAATAAAAATTGCCGAAATGTTTACCATGGTCCCTAATACCCTCTAGGAGACCAATTGGGTGGGTGGAACCATCCTATTTGTCTATAAACGACCAATTTACCGATTTACAACTTGCACCAATTTAATTAACTCAAGCTTACACTAGGCGAAAATATGAATTGGCCACCGGTTCAAAACCCCCCAAGGCCACCGGTTTTGAACCGGTGGTCATTTGGGGGGTGGCAATAAACCGAGGCAAGGCCACCGGTTCAAAACCGGTGGCAAAAAGGCTTAAGGCCACCGGTTAACCGGTGGCAATAACACTTCCCGCATTTTATTTTTTTTTGGTATTAGTAAGTTTTGCCACCGGTTTTTCGGTGGAACCGGTGGCAATAATGCCAAAAAAAAACAAAAAAAAAATCATTTTTTTCACTTAAAAATCAAGAGACACTTACATATAATCATAATATACATTTTTTTTTTCCCCTAGAAATTGAGAAATAATGATTATATTACATGCAATTATCTGGAATGATAATTCAATTAAAAGGAAATGGGATGATGTTTTATTTTTATTAGCTAAATCATACTTTAAAAACATAATACAAATAAATTATACATTTCATATGTTCCTAGCTTCGTAACCTTATTTATCAAAATTACGATCTTAACAACTCAGAAAGAATTCGCATAATGATGTTATTGCAATAGATCTGCAAAAAAACACAAAAAATTAAAACACAATTAAAAATCAAAATAAATAAAAAAAATCTGCAAAAAAAATAAAAATCAGAAATGATAAACAAAAACTTTAGATATGAAATTTTTTTTTAAAAAAAACCACCAAAACCCACAATCCACGACCCACAACCAACGACCCACCACCCAACAACCCACAACCCACCACCCAGAACCCTCGACCCACCACCCAGAACCAACGACCCACCACCCAGATTCAACGACCCACCACCTAGAACCCTCGACCCACCACCCAGATTCAACGACCCACCACCCACGACCCACCCCACCACCTACCTAAATCCACCCCACCACCCACCTAAAACCACCGCCTTCGCAAATAACAACCCAAAATTAACAAAAACAGAAAAAATCGACCAATCACCCACCACCCAAAAACAGAAAAAATAAAAAAAAAAATTGAAAAAAACACACAAATCTTCATTCGACGACTCTCCATACTTTGAATTAGGTTTACGAGGCCAAATTCTACCATAAAAACTCTAGATCTAGTTTTGATGGTCGAATTTGACCTGAAAACATATGGTTTCATCACGAGGAGAGAGAAAGTGCGACGATGTTGGTGGCTGCGGTGGTTAGTGGCGACGGTGTGGGAAACTGAAAACCGTTTAAAACTTGTTGTTGATGTCGGTCTTAGTGGTTGCGGTGGTCAGTGGCGGTGGTGGTAGTGGCCTTTGAGGGAGATTTAGAGAGGGAGATTCAGAGAGGGAGGACGACTAGAGCGATTCAGAGAGGGAGAGCAGGATAGAGAGAGAGAGAGAACAGAGAGGGAGAGAAGGAGAGAGAGGGGGAGTAAGAACGAAGGAGAGAAGGAGATAGAGAGAAGGAGGAGAGGCGATAGAGGAGAGAGAAGATTAGGGTTAGGGCATATAAAGGAAGGGGAAAGAGAATGGTGGGATTTTTTTTATTAGTTGATTATTGCCACCGGTTCAAAACCGGTGGCCTTTATCATTTATGCCACCAGTTCGGTTTGAACCGGTGGCAATGTACATATGCCTAATCCCGCCCATTTTTTAAGCCACCGGTTTTCAAAAACCGGTGGCCATTGAGCGGTGCCTTTTTCAATTTTTCTACTAGTGTTACTACGAACATTTATGGCAACAAATAATGATCATATATGGTTCCAAAGGACATTATATGACTCCGAGATATATTCCCTAGAATTTCAAGACTTTTTGACACCAGGCCTCGAAACCTTTAAAATTTCTCAAAAAGAGTGGATATTAGCCTTCAATTTTGGAATTTTTTGACTTTTTTTTGCCTAGAAATAAAAATTGCCGAAATGTTTACCATGGTCCCTATTTCACTCTGGAAGTCCTATTGGGTGGGTGGAACCATCCAATTTGTCTTTAAACAGCCAAAATTTACCGATTACACCTTGCACCGATTTCATTAACTCAAGCCTACCACGAACATTTATGACAATATATAATGATCATATATGGTTCCAAACGACATTATATGAACCCAAGATATATTCCCTGAAATCTCAAGATTTTTCGACATCGTACCCAACCTCAAAAATTTCTCAAAAAACGTGGATATAAATCTTCAATTTTTGAAATTTTTGACTTTTTTCGCCTGAAAATAAAAGTTGCCGAAATTTTTACCATGGTCCCTAATATCCTCCGGAGTCCAATTGGGTGGGTGTATCAATCCAATTTGCCTTTAAACGGTCAATTTACCGGTTTACAACTTGCACCATTTTCATCAAATCAAACCTACCACGAACATTTATGACAACATATAATGATCATAAATGGTTCCAAATGACATTATATGACCCCGAGATGTATCCCCTAAAATTTCAAGACTTTTCGACACCGGGCCTTGAAACCTCCAAAATTTCTCAAAAAACATGGATCTTAGCCTTCAATTTTGGAATTTTTTAACTTTTTTTCGCTCATAAATAATTTTGGAATCCAAGAATCACCCTAACCCGTTTTAACCCGTGGAAACCCGAATTAAACCCGACCTATTGTTCACCCGACCCGAATGTAATCCGACCTGTTATTAACCTGACCTAAACCCTACCCAAACCCGTTAAGAAGTATGACCCGACGTGACCCGACTCAAGCATGACCCAACCCAAACCTGACCTGCATAAGTTATGGAATTAACATGAATCGACCCTACCCGAGTTAACCCGACCCACTCTTACCCGACCCAAACCCGACCCGATAACCCAAATTGACAGCTCTAATAGAATATGTGAACAAACGAGAATATAAAATAACAAAAAAATTTGTATACATTCGGTTTACACTAATATTAGTGTACATCGAGCAGTATAATGATAATTTTAAGCCAATTTAGGGTAACTTTTTGCCCTTTTTTGGGTAATTTTGAACATGATATAATTTTTTTATTTTTTTTTTATTTTTTTTATAAATAGAACAAGAAAAGTTTCATAAGGTTAATAAAATTACTTTCAATCACTCCTAATTGAATTTTAGTCATTTAAAATGTGATTCTTTACCAATAAAGGATTATTTTTATTTCTATTGGGTTACTTTATACATATTAGGGTAAATTTTTTTCATTTTAGAGGTAAATTTTGATCATTCTAAGAGATCTTTATAATTATTGTACACCCAATTTTTTTAAGTTTGAGTAAAAGTATAAATATTAGAGAGGGTATAATACTTATCCTCTTGAATAACTTTTCAGCTCAGTTGGAGATATCCACTTTGATGTTGAGTATTGTACAAGATCCTTTAAAGGAATAGAGGATACTTAACAATACCGAAGCATCCCACGCATTCCCATAGCCAAATGACTATGTTTATTGAAAACATAACAAAACAAAACAAAAAAAAAGTATCCGACTTACAGTGCTATGGAGCTACGCCCGATAATATGCCGCATAAATCGACTATGTTACTATAGTGGCTTACAGTGCTATCATGCTATGGAGCTGTGCCTGATAATATGCCATATAAACCAACTATGAAGTATGTTAGTATAGTGGCAATTTTGCAAATATGAGAGCTAGAATATATTATTTTAATAATTACATGCTTCTCTCTCCTCCCCTCCAAAAGCAATTCCTTTTTTCTTCTACCCTCCCAAAGCATTTCTGCTCTCTCCTTTACACAACCACCGTTGCACGACTGCCTTTGGGATATAATTTGGTCGGTCGGCTGAAAGACACCCTAGTTGCAAAGCATGTAAGTTCAAGTTGTACTAACCATTTTGGAAAAAGGAATTTGCTCGTGCAGTGGTGTTAATGGCCGTGGTGGTGGTGCTTATGGTCTTGCGGTGGTGTTAATAGTTGTGGTGGTGGTGCCAATGGTCTTGATGTGGTCATGGTAGTAGTGCTAATGGTCATGTGGTGAATGCAAACGGTTGAAGCTAAGAAAATAAAAAATAAGTTAAGAAAATATAAAAATACCCTTTATATTAACATGTTTTGTTAATATGACATATTAACAAGTATTTTCTTCTTGCAAGTTGCATCCAAACATAGATTGTAACAAGTACTCGTAGCTAAGTAGCTGTGAATGACAAAAAGACGAGCAACATTGAAGTGTGACAAGATTTTGTCTCACATTTTCACTATTCACAAGTTGAAGAGAAAAAAAACACACACACACAAGCACGTAAAACTTGCAAATGATCAACATCAAGCTTCATAGCTTTCTCAATAGAACATCCAAATCCTAGATACACGCTAATTTTAAGTGCAACAATTAAAAAGCATAAAGATCAGTTGAATTTACATGCATAGCTTCTCTAGCCATGAGCTCGAAACCAGGCACCCCAAGAACCAAAACCAGGATTGGATATAACTAAACCTTTACCATTAAAATACAAGTTAGACCTAAAATTTATCATAGCTTCCGATTTGCCAAGCTACATTCTGAAGCTAGATCATAACCAAAATCATATTTTATACAACATTGGCTCAAGATACACAAAAAAACCCAACCTAATTAAGCAAGGCCATACCAGTTAAAAATGTGCTGATGTGCTTATGAAAACCCCAAACCATGACTCATTCTATCTCATCTCCAACCTCATCCTTCCCAAAATCTTGACAAAGTTTCAGCACTAAATTTCCCAAAACTAAAAATCCTTCATGCCAACAGTAAATTATTCTGTAGTGCATTCAAGTGTTAAAGCTCTTCCACCTGAACTGATACTCCACAGCTACACCGTTTTGTTCGAGTCATGCTATCCTCATCAAAACTCTCATCATCTGTCAAAAAGACATGTTCGTGATTTTGCAAGTGCATTTTGTCTGAATCATGAATCTTAGCTCCACGGACATTATCTCGGTGAGGCACAGTACTTTCATTCACATTTGCAGAAGCAGCACATGAAGATTTATTCCGAGTCTTCAAGGGTTCAGTAACAGTTTTTGATTCCACATTGCTCAAGTAAGTATTGTTCAATCTTTGTCGAACAACCATAGATGATAGAAGTTGGTACCACCGAGAAAGTGCCTGCCTCTCCTCCCTCTTCCTTTCTTCCTCCTCTCTTCGCTGCTCCTCTTCTGCATATGCCTGCCAACCTATATATTTAGTGACCAATACTAGCAAAAGAATTAAATACGATAAAAGTGTCACTGTTACCTCTAAAACTATTTCTCTAAATTCCGTGCAGACCACAATGCCTTCATATACAGGTATTGACCGTCCATTTCGAAATTCAAATCCAACCATGGCAGGAGCAAAATTGATCCCGAGTCTCTTCACAACAGGAACCAACCTTGGAAACCGCAGATGCACAGTGCCAGGAGGGAGGCACTTCTCAGACCAAACATCCACTTGACCACGCTCATTCTACAAATAGAGGAATAGAAACCAAGTACAAACCATAAATCCAGGAAAACCAGATGACTCGTTCAGCCAATTCATTAAATCAAGCATTTTTGCAAACATTGAAAACAAAATAGGATGAAAAAACTCAAAATTAAACTATTAAAAATCATACACCACAAAATCTGTAAAAATACACACATTCCTACCTTAGGCACAATTCCATTTACAGCAGGAGGCAAACACAACGGTTCAGTTTGCCACTTTCCAAACAGAGAAACAACTTCATCTGACCCACCCTCGCAGAGATCTTCTACTTCAATAGCTTGTCCTCTACGATTCTTAGAGCTACTCTTCACCACCTTTCAGAAAAAAGAGAACTTGTCAGAAAATACCACAAAGTCCAAAAATTATTATATTGCAAATTTACCATAAAATTATAAAATAATACCTTTGCAGGAAGCTCACTTTCCTTAACTTGCAGCCCCTCACGAAGCCATCTTTCTTTTGTGTGGAGTACTTGAACGCAAGTTCGAGGATAAACAGCATGACCAGAACAGAAACCAAGTACCGGACCTCTTGGATGCAAAGTCTGATACTTTGTAAGCCATTTTTCAATAGCGTACAGTGGATGAGTTCTATAAGCCTGCATTAGCAAACCACGTTGTCCAAAAGGGACAAAACAATGTGAGCATACATTTAGCAAATGTAAATGGCCAATAACATCAATCACAGTCACGATACCTGTTGACTTGTGGGAAGAGGTTCAGTTAATGCCCTCGTTGCCAACTCCATGTCCTCAAGACTGCTCCTACTGTCAACCAAATCTGTCGACTTCATATCTCTGTGATGCACAGGGACCATTCCACCAGTTGCACGAGACTCCAACTGCTTCAATGGCGCTAACACAGCATCCCACCATTCTAAGTAAATTCTTTTTGGGGATATTTTGCACCATTTTTCACAGTACCTGCACTACAAACATACGCGTTTAAAATTCATAAGTGCCTAGAGAATATTCAAACTGTAATTGAAGATTTTACTTACAATTCCACTTTCTCACTCAATACTTTAAACAAATATAAAAATAAAATAAAAAATATGAGCTTGCGAACTCTCTTCATCATTATAAATGAACCGAAATTAACTGTTACATACACCGTATAAATATGAGATCAAACAATAATGAAAACCAAGAATGGAATGAATTCCAAGGTTAACTATCACCCTCTTTTATGGCTCAATCAGTCACAAACTAACTGATTCACTAAAAAATAAAAATAGCTTATGTTTACAAGAAGTAGTGACAAGCTTTAATGAAACACGCACTTGATTGATGGGTCCAAACCCAGAATTAAGTTGTAAAAAATCCAACAGGATCCATAGGTTTTCCATCTTTAAACTAGATATTCAACATTCATATAAGCTTTATCCAGAAAAGGTTGCACATAATTAAGGTATAAAATGAAGAATAAAAGACAAATAAGCCCAGCTGCATAAGTCAGAATCAGAAATCAGTCATAACAAAATTGAAAGTTATCTTCATAGAGAGACAACCTGCGCGTGACATCTTTACCCCCATGACCAGCAAAGGCAACAACATAACTCAAAGACTTCTTGCATGCAGTAACCGCAGCCTCTACCTTCAGCTCTCCATCAACTATAGAATTAACAGCATCAATATGGACCCACTTTCCAGTCATATTTTCACCAGAGCAATAGACCTCTGCCCAATGTAATGGAGCTCCTACTTTTCTTGAACCAATTGCAGTAGATATAGCATGGGAGGATGAGGGAGAATCTTCAGTGATTCTCTTTATTCTTTTAAAGGGAGAAAGGGAAGCTAATGGGCTAGTGGGTGAACCACTAGTAGATGCTTCAGGTTTCCTTTCGGGAGCTACCAGTGCTGTGGCGGACATAGCCATTTGCAACTGCATCTCAAATTCCAAGTCTCCTTTCTTCCTCGGGCACTTGTCCTCCTCAGAAGCGTTCTGTGTCTCATTAACGGGTAGATCTGACTTTATCAACTGATTAGAAGCAAGTGAATCTTTAACTTCGATATTTGTTGGCAAGCGTCCATTCTTAGCTTCAGAAACTGAGGTAACAGAAGTGCTGTGGATATTTCCATGGGAAGCAGATGATTTTGTAGAACTTGTCCCTGTGCTCATTTTACTAACCATAAGTGTTGAAGAGTTAAAGATATCTTTTCTCTCCCTACTGCTTGCATTATATGATTGCTCATTTTCATCAACTTCTGGTTTCAAGGAAGTCACATCCAACACTGACACAAACCTGGAAAACAGAACTTCATTGAGAAAGAAATCATATTCCCTGAGGTACCATTATTCCTAAAACTCATGCACAGGTTGCACAAGCAAATCTTTTTAAAGCTTCTTTCATTGTTTTGGTGAAATTTTTTTGACTGGAGACAATACAGTGACAAAAGATAAAATGTACTTCATATGAGGATATGCACAGTTAAATGCATAGCACAATTTTAAAAAATGCAGATATAAGGGGAAAAAAAAGACAATACTACACATAGCTCATTGAAGTCACCTTGTTGTAAGATTTAGAGCTCTAAATAATGATACAGACAGCGCTGCAACCTGTGACAAAACTCCAGTTAAAGGATATGCATGGAAGCTCATGAAGAAAAGATTAATAGCATAGACATCGTTATACTTTCAACCAAACTCAAGACTAAAACCAAACAGCAAGCACTACAATGACTGATGATATACTCTCCAACCAGTACAACCCAATTTATATTTGTCAGTTGCATACTCAGTAACAAGTATAAACATGCGATATTCTGTCACAATAATGTTAAGATCTACAATAACAAAAAAATGGAATTGATGGTTCATTGGCAAGTATATCAGCCCATTCATTCCAATCTCATGCTCACAGCACCTATCATGTCACAAACAAAATAAGAAATATAACTACAACTAAAATGAGCCAACTAAGTCTCTTAATATTTAAGAACCTCTTCAGGACTCCCTCCTTGTGCTTCAAGAGCGTATGCTAGAGCTGATTGAAAAGGTTTTTCTGCACTGTTAGGGCTTCTCACTTTGAAATTCTGATGAAACTGCAAAAATTTATCAGGAGAATCAATGAAAGTCTACAGCATAGGATGAGTAGCAAATAGTTGAAAGCATAAACATGTCATTACCCAAGAGACAAGAGGAGTCAAAGCATTAGCAGTAAGTTTGGCAACTTCTGATAACTTCAGTAAGTGTGGTGGTAAAAGTGATAGTAAAGAAGCCTGCCACAACAATCAATTTCAAAAATCAGGTACAAGGACCAAGAGTAAAAGAAAGCTATAGCAAGCATTATGCAAAGTATAGAGATGTGAAAAAGAAGAAAAACTTTTCTGCAAGATAGATAAGCTGCTTGGAAGCTATTGTTGATGTGTGTTGACTGTGTTCTAGTTTCTACACTTCTACTTATGAAAATCTTCAAAGTAAAAAAAAATGGGAAGCAATTTTTTTTCTTTTTTTCTTTTTTTTTATTTGGTGTGAAAGAGAGGGGCAGGCCCCATAAAATAGTTTTTTTTCTTCTTCCCTATGGATCTATTAGAAACATACTCTTTCCTCGCTCATTTTTCAGTGTTACAGTGGTAGGGATAAGACTGCATCCCATTTCCCTAGACCCAGCATAAGTCAAGATTAGATAGAATTCATTGAACCCTCCTAGCGAATTCAGCCTTCTTTTGATTGATTAGCTCCTTCAGACAAGAAGCAAGCTATCCATTGAGGGAGAAGACTGAGATTCAACTTAGTTAGTAAGCCAATATAGATTTTTTTCCTAAACGGCTTCCAATACTTGAGAGATTTTGACAATAAATTAAAACCTTTTCATCATCAATCCTAGTGTACAAATTATCTAAGAAAGTAGGTGCGATATATCAACAAGATAGGAAGAGGTCTGTCTAATGCACATGACACCGTGTTTGCAGCAGAGAGAGACAGAAGAACATCTTTCCCTAATCATAAGCAGTCTTCAAACGACTACATCCATCCAATTCTTACGATCTCTTGAAGATTATATCTTCATATCTCTCACATTATATTCTACAAGTTTGACATCCCTACAACCCTACTTAGTCATAAATCCCATGTTACACCACATAGCAATTTTTTTCCCATCAACTTATTAGTATCTAAATTTCAAACACCCATAATATATATGTAGCTTTCACAGCTAACTTTAAGCATTTACTGTGTAATACACTCCTACTTCCTAATATAATAAATTTATGACAAAGTCGCATCGCAGATTGTTTAATTATGCTTTGGATAATGCTTAATATCACTACTTTTAGCTTCCCTATACTCTAATTGTTCATTGCGCCTCAAGTACCCATGTAACAGTTCATTTAGGGCCAAGATCAAGAATTTTTTCTTAAAATAGCTAAGTTGGACACCAATACACATGCCCATATAGAACTTGAGTACCCGAATCCGAGTAACATACAACTATACAAGTAGTTAACTTCTTTATCATCTAAACTCTAAAAGGGGAGTTAAGAGTAAACAACCCATTCATAACTTCATTATAGCAATAAACCAATATTATCACCTGAATAAGAGGATCATCACAGGCAGCATCAATTAAACGCCCTCTTGCAATCAAACAAAGCAAATGAACCTTATGCACAAGCTCTGCAAATTCCTGAAAATTCAAACATCACCAACAATATTTTATAAAAAAAAAAAAAAAAAAATTGCATAAAATTCAAGGGAAATGAGACTTCATAAAACAAGAATTCACCTTGTCTTCAGCAGTAGCTCTTCGAATACGCTTCTTTTTCGGCGATTCAGGCAAAGCATCAAATTCAATGGTAACCCCATTATTTTGATTAACACTATTGATATTATTGTTGTTAGGACATGAAGAAGATGGAATGCAACCCTCTTCCCAATCGGCTTCGTCGTCTTGAATTTGAGGGTTTGATTTTTCGTCATTTTTGTCGGAATTTTGACGGAATTTGAGAGGTTGATTATCCCGAATGATATCTACACTCTGGAATTTGGATTTTCCGGTGTTTTTCTTCCGTTTAGTGGTGGATTTATCCATTCCCGCCACAATTATGGTAAAATCCCCAAATTTGAATAAACCCTAATTTTTGTTTCCAGAATAGCAGTTGGTTTGTGTGTTTCAGGGTTTGGCGCAATTTTTTTGTTTGGTGTATGAACAGACACTTGCACAGTTGCACTTCCCCCATTCTCCAATCCCTACTAGTGTACTACACATGTTTTAATTTACTCTTAGTGGTATTTGATTTTTGATAAATTGAAATTACTCGCAATTAATTAACGACCCGATCTGATCTGATTGTCTGATTTGACTAAACTTTAACCTTATATATATGATTTTTTTTCTAAAATAAGTAAAATTAAGTTGAACTAAACATACCTTGATTGATATAATAAAGGCTTTATTTGTTTGGCATATCAATTGGTTTATATGTACAGTGTACTTCATATATTGGTACTTTATAATTGCTATAACTAATCAACATGAAATCTTGCTAACGAGTGTCCCCATATATTAAACAACTAATTAAGACTTACTCCATTTTTTTTTATACTTGTAAATGTTAAACTTTTACCCTATTTATATGTTTTTTTTTTTTTACTAACTTTAATAATTTGACAAAAATATAGTTATGTAAAATTTTATTAGATTCGTCCTGATTAATATAATTTTAATCTTAATATCATATTTAAAACGAAGTACTCGGTATATTATTCAACATCATGTGTATGCTCCTTAGTTCGTTGTTGCCAAATTACTAAAACATTTTTGGATCATAAACATTCGTGAGTTTTCCAAACTAAATCCAACACTATAATATAAGATCATTGAACCGTGGTAACACCATGGGTCCACTTTCACCAATAAAACCCCAACACTCAACAAATCACAATAATCTTACCGACTTACCTCATTATTCAATTTCCCTACTCTATTTATTTACACCTTCCCCACTTCACTTTCCATTTTTATCACTCCACTGTCCACTCCACTGAAATTACCATAATGCCCTCACCGCACCACCACCTTCTCCTCCTCCTCCTTTCTCTCTCCACCTTCCTCCACCACTCTCTCTCCTCCTCAACTCCCTTCCTCTCCATTTGCAAAGCCACTCAATACCCTCTCACGTGCCAATCCACCCTCCTTGACTCCAACCCGAACACGACCCGTAACATAAACCCGACCCATATCATCCAAACCACACTTTCACTTTCATCCCACCACATTCAAACCGCCCAATCATTGGTCCGTGACATACTCCGTACATTCCCTAACCATCATAACCGTACTCTAGCCTCGCGTACGTGCCTAGATTACCTCACTCTCTCCTCCTACCGTACACGTATTTCTTCCAATGCCCTCACGTCACGTGATACTCTTCATGATGCACGTGCATGGGCTAGCGCCGCGTTAACTTACCAGTATGACTGCTGGTCTGAGCTTTCTTACGTCAATGGGACGCGCGTGGTCGACAAAACGATGTCGTTTTTGAACTCTACTCTCATGCAGACGACTAGTAACGCGCTTAGTTTACTTCACGCGCTGATCAACTATGGGGATGATATGAAGTCTTGGCGTCCTCCTTTTACGGAGCGTAGCGGGTTTTGGGAGAGAGGTAGTGGGTCCGGGTCGGGTCTTGGGTTTGGGTTAGGGAGAGTGGAGTTGAGGGGAAGGGTAAATGTGACGGTTTGTAAGGAAGGAAAGGCGCGTGGGTGTTACGCTCGAGTGCAAGAGGCGGTGAACGAGGCGCCAGCGTGGTTGAAGGCGAAGGGGAAGGATAGATTTGTAATTTACATAAAGGAAGGGGTGTATAAGGAGAATGTGATGGTGCCCTTAGAGAAGAGGAATTTGGTGTTTTTTGGTGATGGGAAGGGTAAAACGGTCATTACAGGGTCAGTAAATACAGGGATTATGGGGATCAGTACTTATAACACAGCAACTGTTGGTAAGTCTATTATTGTTCTTTAATGCATTATTACTAAATTAAGTCGAAATTGTTACTTAGATGTTGTTAATTGTTTTTTGCTAATTAAAACTTAATTTTACTTATTTACTAGAAATATCATTTCTTATTTCATACGGAGTAGTTGTGCAAGAATTGAATGTGTTACTCTTATAGTTTTGTCCGAACAAAAATTTTATTGATAGAAATCTATGATTTCACGATAAGATGTAAATTTGGATAGTCTAATACATCTCTCGGAGTAAGGAGGGAGACTCTAACCAACCGAGCTATCCGCTTATGTAGTACTCCTTATATAGAAGTATTGTACTAGTCCAGTATACTTGAATACTTGATAGTGTATGTAATGCTACTACTAGCTTGCTCCTTTGGTCAATTGGTTATGGGCTTATTCATAACTAGGGAACAGGGATTGAAAGTTATAAATATTAGATAAAGTAAATTAAATGCATTAATAATTCAAAAGGACAAAGAATTAGCTAGAAGAGGATCACATAGTCAAAAAGTGTTGAAAATACAAAATAGGTGGCATCTTATGGGACATCAATCCGTAACAAAAGCTAAAAGGTAAGGTTAATTATGCTTTCCTGTCCTTTTCAATTAATTATGTTTGAATTTTCAAAATTTTTGTAACAACTAACAAGTGATTTTTCGTGAACTTATTTTAGTTGTAAATTGAATATCGACGGCCCTTATGTTTGTGTAGGTGTTAAAGGAGACGGGTTCATGGCGAGTGGGATAACATTCCAGAACACGGCAGGCCCAAACGCACACCAAGCAGTAGCATTCCGATCAGACAGTGATTTTTCCCTTGTCGAAGATTGTGAGTTCTTAGGTAACCAAGACACCCTTTATGCACACTCCCTTAGACAAGTTTACAGATCATGCAACATGGAGGGCAATGTGGACTTTATATTTGGCAATGCAGCTGCCATCTTCCAAGATTGCACCATCCTAGTCAGGCCGCGCCAAGTGGACCCCTCAAAGGGTGAGAACAATGCCATCACAGCTCAAGGGAGGATGGACCCTGCTGAGGCTACAGGGTTTGTGTTCCTTGGATGTCACATTAGCGGAACCAATGAGTACATGAAGTTATGGCAACAAAATCCCAAGGTCCACAAGAATTACCTTGGGAGGCCTTGGAAGATGTACTCGAGGACAATGTTCATACAATGTACAATGGATGGTCTTATATCGCCTGAGGGATGGATGCCGTTCAGGGAAGACTTTGCATTGTCTACCCTTTACTATGGGGAGTTTGGGAATAAGGGACCAGGAGCTGATGTGTCTAAGCGCGTTAAGTGGAGTAGCAGGATTCCTGAAGTGCACCTCAGTGCTTATTCTGCTCAAAATTTTATACAGGCTCATGAATGGAGTTCTAGCTTCTGATTCCTCACATGAGGAAAAATGAACTAGTTGGTACTCGGCGTACTCCTATATATTACTTGTATCATCAATTAACCGATGCATATAGATTGGAGATGCTATGTACACACCAATATGAGTACTCAGATATGAAAAAAGATTACATTATGATCAATATATGAGCTCAAAGTTCTTGTATGAGTGCTTGTTATCAAATTTTAGTATCGTAGTTTAGTCCTGCAAATTAACTACAAGGCAAGTATTTCAATTCCCTGCTCTGATTTAAGTGACTTCCTTTTAAGGTATGCAAAATCATGGTTCAGTATGTAACAATATCAATGGATGGGTGTTCATATAATCACATTGTCACGATTCTCATCTTCGTGACAATGTTACACATAAGGCTAGTGAAGCATGACTGTGATAGTGCACTTTGCTCCAGTGCTGTGTATGGTCATTTATTGGAAGGCACCACAAGGTTCATTTACGGATAGTTTTTTCAAAGGTATGCTCATCTTCTCTAACTGTAAGTTGAACATTTTCGTTCATTGCTAAATGTGGAGGATCATTATAAAAATGAGATCAAATGAATTAGCTACCAATTTCCTACTGTGATTTTGATGTAATGAAAATGAATGTTACCTAGAATATAGACCTTTGTAGTATGGGATTGTTTTGCACATAAAGTACTCAAGATTTAGACAGCTTATACCTGTTTCTATGAGGTAGGTAATTCATTGCCTTTGAACTTTGGATTTCGAGCAACGATTCTTTAAGTCAAAGACATTCTTCAATTTTCAACAACTAATCTGCATAGGTAGCTTTCAATCTTTGACAGTGCAACATGTTAAGTTTAGTTTCTATTTTCCTACAAGATGGCCGGATTAAAATCCAATTCGAGGCTTATTTTGGTTGAAACTCATGCTTCTAGCAAAACTTGTCCTTAACTGAATTAAGAAAACTGAAAAAAAAAAAAAAAAATGACAGTTGATTTGATTTCTGAAACATCTGCTCTGTATTTCTGTAATAGTGTGGAGGTTAAGAGGCTAAATTACTATAGTGAAGAGCTTTATGCAGTTTGTATAGATTCTATAGCTAAACCAAATCCAAAGATGAATCCAAGTATATCACGGTATTTTCAGAAAATAAAATAAAAGGGAAAAAATTGATCAAAAATCCTGGTTTAATGTAAGGAAGAAAGAGGAGTCACTTTAATAGCAGGCGGTGCACGAGCAATAGGCTCATCATCAGTCCAATTTGTCTCACCCCAATGCTTCAACATACCCTTCCAGTTGCACAATTTATCAATGCACTTCTTCATCCTCTTATCTTTAACCGCGATCTTCCAATGCCCATCACTGTAATTCCCTTTCTCAGCCTGCCTTCTATCCCACTCAATCTGAGCCTTCTGCTTTGTTCTCAACAGACAGAACTGCTGCAGGTTCTCTGGCATTGCATCATGCACTTTCCACCACCTTGCATGAGCTATATCACTCGCGAACTCCTGTAAGAAATCTGTATTCCAATTACAGTCATAGTCCTTATGGCATAACCACGGCTTGATACCAAGGTAGTGTAGCACATAAAGTATAGAGGGTTCTGCCCCAAATAGCCTAGTCTTCATTTGCTTCTTCTCTTCCTCGTCGCCTACCCAAAAATGCTTCAAAAAATTCATATGCCTAGGAATTCTGTGCCACCAAGTAAAAATTTCATTAAGGTATCCTTGATCACCTCCATTATATGATTTTATTTCATTTATATGATCCATAAGTAGCTGAAAAGTGCAATTCGAGGGTTCTAAAACCATGACTCCCGAGTTAAATAGAGTAGCATCGTTTCCTGTGGCTGATATCTCCGGCATACTGAAGAGGAAGTCCATGTTTCTTAGGATGAGTAGATCAGCATCAATGAAGATGATCTTGTCGTAATCTGTTAGTTGCCATAACCGGAACTTACTGTAGTTCCATTCATTGTAGGCATCTTTTTCTGCTTTTGGATTCCTTATCCTTTGGATGGTCCTGATCTTCCATCCTGCTGCCTCAAGACCACTCCGATGGTAGTCACTGATGGACTCGTCGACCAAGATGACTAAGTCTCTAGTAGACCCTACCATTCGGATGCTCTGAGCTGCTGCTATGGCACCACAGACATAGACATGAGCGGAATGCAGGATTGTTGCATAAGCTTCCCTCCTTGGGTTTCCCCTGTATGACCTCTCTGTGTAACAAAATAAAAAGAAGTTATGAAATAATACTCTATTAGTCCTGCATTCAGAAATTAAAGGCGCGATATAAAAACATTAGTACAAATGTGTGCATCATACCTTTGTCTTTTAGAGGAAGAGCAAGTTCACAAGAACCAACAGGAAGCTGAAGTTTTTCTCTCAACTTATTCAAGTTTGGCTTATATAACCATGCATTTCCTTCATGTTTTATCAACTCCTTACAACTAAACAGGTTCGGTATTGGGAAGCAGTTAGTGATGAAAAGCAAGTGAACAGGGTAATTCCCTTTGGCTGAAGTTGCAAGTCCAGCTGCTGCAAGCTGTAAGTGCAACCGCGCAACATCTCTAGACCAATTCTGCTGATCAACCTGACAAGGCAGCTTCACAACAATGAGGTCAAGGCGTTTCCTTGGTGGCTCAAGCTTTGGAAGTGAAGGGCAAAATGGTACATCCTTCTCTTCCTCCTCGTCGATCCATTCAGGATACAACGATTCCCATGTTACATTTTCTTCAGCATAGTCTAGGTTCAGGACAGTATGTTCAAGTTCAGGAATTATCTGATTCCAGGATTTTATTTCATCTTTGTTGAAGTTTAAAAGGCCAATTGAATGGTACTCTTTTTCATTGAGTTTGTCAAGAACTTTTGAGATGTCATCCCAATTTATTTGTAAATGTGATGTGTATCTAGGATCAGTACCACCCCATATCCATCTTTTCATCAAAATAGGCCTGCATTAATTAATTCAGAAATTTACATTAGCTTTTCTAATCAAATCCTCTAAATAAACAAGTCAGAAGACTAACGAGCCCTATTAACTGTGAGGGGTTGAGACAATGTGACAATTTTCTCGAGACACTTGTTTACAATTATGAGATCGACATGTGGACATACCGGGAGATGGAGTGTGACGATAAGTGGTGATGACCGCAAAAGGCTGGAGAGTGCAAAAATATAGTGATGAAAGTAACAGAGACAATTATGAGTAAGGCAAGTTTCAAGAGTGGTAACTTGGTCCTGACACCCTTGTTGTTGTCTAGGATAGATGTGTTGGATTGTTTCTCGGTATCTTTTGCTTTGCTTCTGTGCAACTTCCTTTTGTAAATGTCTTCACTGTTAAGCAAAAAAGGAACTTATTTAAGACATTGATATAGTAAGATTAAGCAACATTAGAAAGAATAATTTCAATCAACTCTACTAATTAATAACCAAGTAAAAATATCGCTTTTGATCATTTTAATTTAGTATTAATTAGATGGTAAAGTTTACTAAAGTCTTTGGGTCTCAACGACACCTAGAAGATAGTAACATTGTAGATGCTTATCAACTAGGAATGAATCCAGCGGAGAGGAAATTAAGTTATACTAACATTGTAGTACGTGTTTTTTTTAATAAATGAAGGACATGGCGTAAATTATTTTATACATCTGAGAGTGTGATATATGTTAAATAGTGCATTTAATATTATGCAAAAAGGAACGGTGAAAACTTTATGGATTGGTAAACATAAAGTTTAAAAGTAACAAGATAATACATTATATAATATAACAAAAGGAGGGATTAATAGTTAGGAATTATTATAAAATGTCATTCATCCCCCTACCACCAATAATATGACACTTTCTAGATATTTTCTTTCTAAATAAATTTATGAAAATATTGATGGACAAAGTTATATGTGTACCTCATAATTTTTGGACACGAGATAGTGTATTATGAAGGTGAATTTAATACATAATTGATCTTAAAACTAGGTAGAAAGAGGTTCACATTTGTTCACCATATATCATTTTTTTATGTGCTATCCTATGTTGATGAAATATAATAGTACCCTATTCTATGCATACATGTATTTGATAATTCATTAATATTACTACTTATAATACTGTTGCTAAGGGTTGAGAGAGGAGGGTAAGGAAGATGGTGTCCACAAAGAGGATCGGGAGAGTGTTAATTATGTGACGTATAAACTTACTTCGAAACACTTTTTAATGTGTAGTATAGATGCGAAAGATATAATTAGGACTTATGAGTACGATTGGAGTAGAAATATCGTAAGAAGAAGAGGGTCATTTATGTTAGGGAAAACATTCATCAACTTCTGAGTTGTCCTTGACCTTACTGTTTTTGCTTTCAATATACTCATTGGATTTATATTATTGCTTTATTATTGCCTAACTTAGTTTCTACTCTTTCATTAACTATAATTCTTAATTAGCATGACCAGTTTGTTTAGTACCATAATGTGCAAGCAATCATTGGACCACATTACCTAAGCTAATTACTACTACTTAACCATAATTTGGTTTTTAAAATGATAATTTTGCTTAATTATATGTACTACATACGTATTATTGATCCAATTTTTACGATGGGAAAATAAACTAGCTAGGGTTTGTAAGATTTGCTTGGTTGGCATTAAATCCATCAATCAACTTCGGTTTGTTCACTTTGTAAGAAATTAATTGATGTATGTGACAAAAAATATCTAGTAAGTACATAGTACACACATTATTTAGTGATATTGCATTTTTAGATTAACATAGAATTAGTAATTTACAAAATGACAAGTAATGAACTTTCTTTACCCAAAAAAATAAAATAAAATAAAATAAAAATAAAGACGGGGGAAATCTCAAGGTAGATTAGCATGCAATGCAAGTATGTACGTAGTACATCAAAATATCAAATATTTCTTACTTCAATTCTTAGTTAATTTTACTCTCTTTATGCTTACATTTTGATTTTAGGACTACTTTAATTAAATTGACAAAAGACAAGTAAATACGGAGTAATTATAGTAAGTGATTTAGTAAGTAGAAAACTCACATTGATACGTAGGACCTTTGTCTAGTCTCATTTGGAGTAGTAAATGAACCCATTTTATTTGCTTCTCTTCTTCAATCTTCTTCCTCCTCCTTCAAATGCAAATCTTAAACTTTTACTAAACAATTATATTGCATAACATTTTATAATTTCGGACAAATTCATCAAGTTCTTGGAAACTTTATCATAAAATCTAGTGATATATAAGTTTGTTATGAAGAGCTTTTGTTAGCGCATCAAATCATAGGTAATGGAAATAGAGATGATCGATCGAACAAGATCGAGAAAGAGAGGAGAAGAGGGGATGAGGAATTGTGGTGGTTGTAGAAGGATGAAGCAAAGCAAGAGTAGGAAGAAATGGTAGAGAACGTAGGACGACAGGAAGATGAATTGAGTCAATATAAGGGTAATGCATAGAGTAACGTCTACTTGAATTTTTCCTTTTTTTTTTTTAGTATTTCTTTTTTCTCTACACTAATCTTATTATTCTATGAAATGAAATGATCTATGTATAAATATGTAGTATTTCCATTTTCATGGTTGAATTTTTTTATACTTCTCTTCTTGTAAGTTGTTAAATTGTCATATTGAACCCCACTGATTAATGTACTACCTAATTTTAATATACTTAGTGACTTAGTGTCAAATGTTTTTTATTACTACTATTTTTTAATTTTATCAAACGTACCGTGTCTTTCTCAACCCTTTATTTGTGATTTATTTTACCTATTTTATATTTGCAAATAATTAATTATTTCGCTAATTAATTTATATTGTAATGCTATGAAAACTAAATCTAAATTAGCTGTAAAATAATTTTTTTTAAATTATTTTTTTTATCTCTACTTGTGATATAAGTATATAACACTAAAACTTTTTAAAATTGAATTCACTGAATAATAATTGTATAAGATGTTTTGTTACTCTTCTTAGATACTCCAATTTGTATTAAATACACCAGTAATTATGTACGGACTGTACTGTATAATAACATAGTATACTGTCGAACCATTAGATATCCTCTATTATTAACTCATTTATCACTAGGTTTAACCAAAATGCATGCATAAATCAGCTCTTTCTGAATCCTATTGATTTGAGAACAGTACGACTAATTTATTTCTTTACACTTCATAATTCATAGAAATGTAATAGTAAACTCGTAAGAATTATAATATAGGTCCATGATAATAGAATTAAAAAGTAACTAACTACCATGTCCTAGAACATTGATAAAGCAGAACACTAGCTAGTATGATTATCAAAAGCTAGCATATGCCACTTTTAATGCATCATTGACATTTTTTAGTGTAAGATCAAACACCAAAAATGGAGTTGAAAAATGGAAAAGTACATCCAATGAACAAACTCTTAACTTCCTCCTTTTTACTTTTACTTCCCTAGGCCCCAGCTTCATTATAATAATTATAAGTTGAGTAATAAAAACAGAATAGTTTTACTTTTGACTACTGTAAAATTAAACTCCTGTTATTTAGAATTAGTTGTTATATTGTCCTGAAAATTGCTAAGATTTTTTATTTTACCATATAGAAATATGATGGAGGAGCCAATGTCACATCTTACTTACCAATAACATATACGCCAACCAATCAATAATCATTTTGTCTAAGGGATAAACATGACTTGAACAAATACATCTTTTGGGTCCAATTTAGGTTTCAAAAGTTATTGTTGGATGAAAAAGAACCTTTAAAGCTAAAGGGCTTATCGAAGATTTGATTTGATAAAAGGTAAATAATTAGCTTAATCAAGAACGTCTAACTATTGCCTACTTACTCTGACTAAGGCCTTAAGTTTAATTTATTTTATTTTTATCTTTAAATCTTTTTAAAAAAAAACATTAAAATAATAACCTTGATCTATCCAATGTTAACCTTCATGGTGTTTTATTTTATTTCTATAAAATTCAGTGTCTGAGAGTAGAAGGGGAAGATAAGAGATCAATTCTCCACCCCCATTAAACACCCTCACTTAACAAAATTCGAAGACATACATACCTCAGAATATGAGGTGAGAGCCTAAATAAGAGTATGTTCACTTCAGCTTAATTTCAGTTCATTTCAGCTTCTAATTTCCTTCTCTCATAAAATATTCATTTTGACTCTATTCAGTTCACTTCAGTTCAGTTCCAATCAGTTCAGTTTAGCTTAGTTCAGTAAATGTGAACATGCCTTAAGTTAATCAAGCTTTTATATCTTGTTTGGTTGTCAACAAACTTAGATAATTTGGTCATTAGGAACTAATTAAGTACTTACTTAATTAGGAAAATTGCATATAATCTAATCTTAATTAACTTTGTTGGTGAGATTGTGAAATGAATGAAAGAGAATGGTAGCTAATAATTTGTTCAGTTAAGCAAGGTTAAAAAGGACAAACAAACCAAACCAAACTAAACCACTGATAATTTAATCTCATAATTATGATTAGTCTTCAAGTCTTAACTCTCAAGTCTAAACAGTGAACTTCATTTTCTTAGGATTAATTAAATTAGGTCCTAATCAAAGATCATACATAGCAAAACGTTACACTTGGCATTAGCATGTTAACTATGATGGCAGCCTTGCACCCATCTCTCCTTCCGTTTATTATATTAATTTTCTTCTACTAACACAAACAATAATATTGGGTTATTGTAGCAAATAAACCAATAAAATAAAGTATGTGAGAGCGAAAAATATAGAAATGTAATCATGAAACAGAGGGAGTATAATAAAAACCGCCAATATTGTACTTGTTTCTAAATTAATAATTCTTGGTATGGTATGGTAAGGTAAAAAAGAAAAAAAGGATAATATAATAGGGAGGATACATAAAATGTAAGCAAAGGTAGGAGAAGAGGATAATACGTGAAGACGTGAGAGCGTATAAAAAGTTGTATTGAAAGCAAAGCAAAACCAACCGAAAGCCAATTGTGCCACTTCATTCATTCACTCCCATGCATGCTTCAATTCTTATTAGCTTACTTGCTTAATTAAGTTTCATATACAAGTATTATTCTAAAGTATGGTCAAGTGAGTCCATGAACTTTAAAGTTTAAACTAATGACTAGTGATACAAAGTATAATTTTTTTTTCTTTTCTTTTAATTTTGTTTATTTAAAGAAATTATGTTCAAGTGATGTGAAATTTATTTACAAATTTCAGTCACAGTACAAATGGTGTTGGTAAAACAGAAAATGAACATCATAAGTTTATAGGTTGTTTACTATGTAATTTTCTAATGTGACTACTTGTAAAGACCTTATCAATAGGTAGGTGGCAACAACTCCTGAACAATAAGAAAAGAAAAGAAAAGAAAAGAAAAGAATAGAATAGAAAAAACGATAGATGGCAATAAGAAGATGGTTTAAGTTATTTTAAACCGCACATTTTAGATTTTATTCAAGAATAGTACTGATGGTGTGTTTTGTTCACTTATTTTTTTAAATTATTTGATCTAATCTAAATAATTGAAATACTTATTTTACTTTACTTGTAAATTGAACTTACCTAGCTTTTAAATGAAATCATCAAGACTAATTTAAACTAATTTTCCTAAACTATCATATCTAAACTTATTATGAGATATGTAAAAAAGATTGATCCAAAGATAGATTATTGAGGCACAAAGAATTGAAGGAGACCAAAGAGCCATGCTATTCATATGTTTCTAAAAAGTAAAGCTGTCAAAAGTTGACCCGATCCGAAATATCAACTCAACCCCGATTATTAACAGACCCATTTGAACCCGAAAAAATGGTGACACAAACCCGACTTGAAACCAACCCTAGACCCGAGTATGTGAGACCTGAACGCGAACATGAACTGACCTGGAGATGACCCGACCCGAATGCAACTCGTAAATTATTGACCTGAACCAAACCCGACTTGAACCGAAATTGACCCAAACCCGTTTTAACCCGTCAAAACCCAAATTTAACCTGACTTGTTACTAACCTGACCTGAATTTAACCCGACCCGTTCCTAACCCGACTCGAATTCAACCCAACCTGTTACAAACCCGACCCGAAATCAACCTGACTTGTTATTGACCTGACCCAAATTCAACCCGACTTGTTATTGACCAAACCCGAATTTTACCAAACCTATTACTAACCCGACCCAAAAATTCAACACGATCTGTTACTAACCGGACTCGAAATCAACACGACTTGTTATTGACCCGACCTAAATTCAACCCAAATTGTTCCTGGCCTGATTTCAAATCACCTTAAATGCAATCTAGACCACCTTATTATTGTTTATCAAAGCATTTTGTACTTGTCTAGGGAGACCAAGTCAGTCCAAGCCAGCAAAAGAAAAGAGCATCATCCTCAAATTTAAGAGTTAAATATAATACCTCCGGTCCAATTTACTTGCAACAAATAAATATATTATGTCTCACAAATAATACCCCTTTGTTGCGAGTAAATTGGACCGGAGGTAGTAGTATACATTTGTTGTATGGTCAAAGGAGATAATTATCTTCCTAAATTATAAATTATATATAGTTCCCTAGTATATATTGCCATATATATTATAGTCAAAGGATATAATTAGTTTGATAAAAATGATAATTATCTATCTATAATTAGTTGAACCCAAATATGATGACCTCACTTGGAAATGACCCGACCTGATTGTAACCTGCCAATTATTGACTTGAACATACCCGACTTGAATCCGAGAATGACCCGACTTGAAAATGACCCAACTTGATTATAACCCACAAATTATTGACTTGAACCGAACCCGACTTGAACCCGAGAATGACCCGACTTGAAAATGACCCGACCTGATTATAACCTGCAAATTATTACTTGAACTGAACCCGACTCAAACCCGAAAATGACCCGACGTGATTATAACCCGCAAATTATTGACTTGAACCGAACCCGACTCGAACCCAAGAATTACCCTAACCCGTTTTAACCCGTGAAAACCCGAATTAAACCCGACCTATTGTTCACCCGACCCGAATGTAACCCGACCTGTTATTAACCCGACCCAAACCCGATAAGAAGTATGACCAGACGTGACCCGACTAAAGCATGACCCAACCCAAACCCGACCAGCATAAGTTATGGAATTAATCCGAATTAACCCGACCCAAGTTGACCCGACCCACTTTTACCAACCTAACCCAACCCGTTTACCCGAATTAACAGCTCTACCCGAAACCTTCAAGATTTCTCAAAAAGCGTGGATATTAGTCTTCAATTTTGAAATTTTTTTACTTTATTTCACCCGGAAATAAAAATTGCCGGAATGTTTACCATGGTCCCTAATACCCTCCGGGAGTCCAATTGGGTGGGTGGAACCATCCAATTTGCCTGTAAACGACCAATTTATCGGTTTACAACTTGCACCGATTTCATTAACTCAAGCCTACCACGAACATTTATGACAACATATATTGATCATATATGGTTCCAAACGGCATTACATGACTCTAGAATGTATCCCATAAAATCTCAATGTTTTTCGACACCGGGCGTGAAACATTCGAAATTTCTTAAAAAACGTGGATATTAGCCTTCAATTTTGGAATTTTTTTACTTTTTTTCGCCCAGATATAAAAATTTCCGAAATGTTTACCATAGTCCCAAATACCCTCCGGGGGTCCAATTGGGTGGGTGGAACCATCCAATTTGTAACACCCCAATAATTCTCTCTTAAGAACCTGTGAGAAACCTGTAAATAACCTGAACAAATCCAAGAGAATTACTGGAGTGCTACCGCCACGTGTTCAAACGTTAAGGCTATTACAGAAGTTAGCAGCGGAAAACCAAAACAGTTTGAATAAACCTCAAAGCAAAGTATTACAAGTTGGAACCTTTAAGGCCCTTATTCAAAACCCAAAAGCATAAGTAAGTAATTAAAATTCAGTGTTAAAACAAACTTAAACCAAAAGAAATGGTGTCAAGTGAAAACGAGTTAAATAAAATCAAACTTGCAAGAAACGCGAAAATAAGCAACCAACTCTCTACTCAAGATCCCACAACCCTGATGAATGCTGCATGTGAGAGAACCTGTGGTTACTCTGCTCCCCAATATTACAAGTGTAAAAATTGGATCGTCACAGGGTCATTTGAAGGCGAAGGCCATGACCAAGAAGGACACACACACAAAAGCACGCAATCAGCAAAACTGAGTACATACAAGCTGCAAAGTAAAATAAGGAATTACTTAACATGCTACTAATAATCAATCATACGCATAATTAGATCACAAACTCAACACACGACTCGATTATTTAATTTATTAAGACTCCACTAGCTAATAGTAGCTAACTCATTTCAATTTATTCATTGGATTTAGCAATAGACAAGGTTGTCCAACCCATGTCCCATTTGGAACATCAATAAAGAAAAACCCCATGCCTCCTTTCGGAAACATCAATAAACATCCAACGACCACGGGCGCGACTCCGTGACCGTAGTTAGTATGAGATCTCACCTAACTCCTAGTTTTATAAAAAAAAGTATTTGAAATAAGAGACTCGTAGATCAGACGGCCTCGAGAAAAGTACACGGCTAATACCCCATGTACCCCAACCCCTGATTGTCATTACTCCAGAAGTGCACCAATCCAGAGTTTTATTGCTCATCCATCTTGCACTTTACGTGATTTACAGGTTTAGACTTGGTGATGACTCACATGCATAACAATTCAATCAATCCAATATCAATTCAATCAAGTAAAACAACTTTTCAATTTCAATTCTTGATTTATTAGTGGCAAGCAACATTTATTATTCATTCCTTTACTACCTCGGTGTATAAACACCTTGAGTGCATAAGGCACCCCAAACTCTTAACCTTGTCTTATAAGACATGAACCATTCCTTTACTCATCCTATTTCATTAAATCATGAATGAGTAATAATTGAATCATTTCACTAATCACATACCTTTGCCTCTAAGCATACCTTGCATAATTAGTACATAACCAATAATTGCAATAATAAATAATGCACATCAAATGAAATTCACAATGTATAACCATACAATTTAACCCAGTCATCCCTAGACATGGTACTAAGTTCTCGATCCATCCTTAAACATGCATCTAAAAGCAAGGTTTTGTAACTTGTACGTACCTTGAGTAAACAATTCGATTGGCCACTTTAAAGACTAGAAATCGCCTTCTACAAAGTCCTCTCCTAAACCAATTAATAAGGAATAAATCAATACCAAAGCAATTAAAATTACAGCAATACCAAAGTATTTAAAAACCTCTCAAACCATTAAGATAAAGTCCTTAAATTAATCCAATTAGCCAAAACTAATAGTACAACATCCCAACTACAAGTTTAGGTGTTAAAATCATGAAAATATAGTGTTTAATAATAAATTACAGCAACTTTAAAGTGGTAAAATAAATCTGAAAATTTGGTTTAAGCATATAAAATAATCCCATAAGCATAATTATTTGAAATAGTCATTATATAGCAAATTAGTGTGTTAAAAACCCAAGAATATATCAATTCAATGCAATTAGAGGCTTCAAAATAAAAAACATAAAATCTGAAAATTATTTTTAAGGTTAGAATATAAAGTTCAAAGCTTTTTCAATCACAAAATACCCACAATAAATATTTTATAGGTTTAGAAGCATAAAAACATGAAATTAACACTACTTGTTCATAAAAATTGAAACTTTAATAAATCTGAAAATTTATATACAACCAAAATAATCATACTTTGACATACTTTGAACATAGAATAATTAAGTAACTTGTTTAGTACGTTAATAAGCCTTTAAACATGAAAAATCAACACTTTAATACCCTAAATTCATACATAACCAAATCTGAAAATTAATATAATAATTTAAACATACAAAACCCATAAATTTATAATCTTTTATAATCTAAACATACTATCAAACCATAATAATAAGAATTCATAAACAAAATTTAATAAAGATCAAAACTTTAATTAAATAAAACAAAAATAAGAGAAGGAGAAATAAGGGAAGGAGAAGGGAGGAAGGCAACTGTTGGCTGGGCTGCTGGTGGTCGGCAGCAGGCAGGCGGTGGCGGCAGTGGCGGCAGGCCGGTGGTGCTGCTGGCGGCAGCACTGTAGCAGCAGGTAAGGTTTTTTTTTTTTTTTTTTTTTTTTTTTTTTTTTTTTTCTTCTTCTCTTCGTGAAGAGCAGTAGGAAGTAGGAGAGTGTGTTTTTTTTTTTTTTTTTTTACGTGAGTTTTGAGGGAGGAGAGGTATAAGGGTTTTTATTTTGGGCTTTTTAATCTCCTAATTAAATTAGGATTGGTATTCCTAAATAGGCTAGGATTATTAATAATAAATATAAAAAAAAAAAAAACACTACTTTATTTTAAAAACTTCCATAAAATAATTTATTTAATAAAATTACCATAAATATAATTATAAGAGTAACATATAATTAAATTATAATTAAATTAAAATTTGGGGGATTACACAATTTGCCTTTAAACGACCAATTTACCGGTTTACAACTTGCACTAATTTCATTAATTCAAGTCTACCTCGAACATTTATTACAACAAATAATGATTATATATGGTTCTAAACAACATTATATGACCCGGAGATGTATTCCCAAGAATTTCTAAACTTTTTGACACCGGGCCCCGAATACTCCTAAAATTCTCAAAAAGCGTGGATATAGCCTATAATAGATTAATTTTTTTTGAACTTTTTTGACCTGAAAATAAAAATTGCCGAAATGTTTACCATAGTCTTTAATACCCTCCGGGAGTCCAATTAGGTGGGTGGAACCATCCAATTTTCCTTTAAACGGTCAATTTACCGGTTTTCAACTTGCGCCGATTTCATTAACTCAAGTCTACCACAAACATTTATGACAACATATAATGATCCTATATGGTTTCAAATGGAATTATATGACCCCCAGATTATCCTCTATAATCTAGAGGCTTTACGACACCGGACCCCGAAACCTCAAAAATTTCTCAAAAAGCGTGGATATTAGCCTTCAATTTTGGAATTTTTTTTACTTTTTTCGCCCGAAAATAAAAAAAAAATCCGAAATGTTTACAATGGTCCCTAATACCCTCCGAGAGTCCAATTGGGTGGGTGGAACCATCCAATTTGCCTTTAAACGGCCAATTTATCAGTTTACAACTTGCGCCGATTTCGTTAACTCAAGTATATCACAAACATTTATGACAACATATAATGATCATATATGGTTCCAAATGTCATTATATGACCCCGAGATGTATCCCATATAATCTAAAAAAATCTAAAGTCTTTTCGACAACGGGCCTCGAAACCTCCAAAAATTCTCAAAAAGCGTGGATATTAGCGTTCAATTTTGGAATTTTTTTACTTTTTTTCTCCCGGAAATCAAAATTGCCGAAATTTTTACCATGATCCCGAATATCCTCCGGGAGTCCATTTGGGTGGGTGGAACTATCCTATTTGCCTTTAAACGACCAATTTACCAGTTTACAATTTGCACCGATTTAATTAACTCAAGCCTACTATGAAAATTTATGACAACATATAATGATCATATATGGTTCCAAACAACATTATATGACCTTGAGATGTATCCCATAAAATCTCAAAACTTTTCGACACAGGGTCTCGAAACATCCCAAATTTCTAAAAAAGCGTGAATTTTGGAATTTTTTTTACTTTTTTCTCCCGGAAATAATAATTACCGAAATGTTTACCATGATCCCTAATACTCTCCGTAAGTCCAATTGGATGGGTGGAACCATCCAATTTTCCTTTAAACGACCAATTTACCAGTTGACAACTTACACCGATTTAATTCACTCAAGCCTACCACGAACATTTATGACAACAAATAATGATCATATATATGGTTCACAACGGAATTATACGACACCGAGATATATCCCCTAGAATTTCAAGACTTTTTGACACCGGGCTCCGAAACCTACAAATTTTTCTAAAAAGTGTGGATATTAGCCTTCAGTTTTGGAATTTTTTGACTTTTTTTTCGCCCGGAAATAAAAATTGTCGAAATGTTTAGCATGGTCCTTAATACCCTCAGTAGTCCAATTGGGTGGGTGGAACCATCCAATTTGCCTTTAAACGACCGATTTACCGGTTTACAACTTACATCGATTTCATTAACTCAAGCCTACCACGAACATTTATGACAACAAATAATGATCATATATGGTTCAAAACGTCACTATACGACCCCGATATATATCCCATAGAATTTCAAGACTTTTCGGCACCGGGCCCCGAAACCTACAAAATTTCTCAAAAAGTGTGGATATAGCCTTCAATTTTGGAATTTTTTCACTTTTTTCGCCCGCAAATAAAAATTGCCGAAATTTTTACCATGGTTCCTAATACCCTTCAAGAGTCCAATAGGGTGGGTTGAACTATCCAACTTGCCTTTAAACGGTCAATTTACCGGTTTACAACTTGCACCGATTTCATTAAATCAAGCCTATCACGAACATTTAATTATGACAACAAAAAATGATCATATAAGGGTCCAAACGACATTATATGACCACGAGATGTACTCCCTAGAATTTAAAGGTTTTTCGACATTGGGCCTCGAAACCTGCAAAATTTCTAAAAAACGTGGATCTTAGCCTTCAATTTTGGATTTTTTTTTACTTTTTTTGCCCGAAAACAAAAATTCCCGAAATGTTTGTCATGGTCCCTATTACCCATCCGAGAGTCAATTGGGTGGGTGGAATCATCCAATTTTCCTGTAAACGACCAATTTACCGGTTTACAACTTGCAGCAATTTCATTAACTCAAGCATACTACGAACATTTATGACAACATATAAAGATCGATCATATATGGTTTCAAACGACATTATATGACCTCGAGATGTATCCCCTGAAATATCAAGACTCTTCTACACTGGTCCCCGAAACCTCCAAATTTTTTCAAAAAACGTGGATATTAGCCTTTAATTTTGGATTTTTTTGGACTTTTTTTTTCTTTCAGAAATAAAAATTGCTGAAATGTTTACCATGGTCCCTAATACATTCCGGGAGTCCAATTGGGTGGGTGCAACCATCTAATTTGCCTTTAAACGACATATTTACCGGTTTATAACTTGTACCGATTTCATTAAATCAAGCCTATCACGATCATTTATGTCAACATATAATTATCATATATGGTTCCAAACGTCATTATATGACCCCAAGATGTATTCCCTAAAATCTCAAGGCTTTTCGACACCGGGCCCCGAAACCTCCAAAATTTCTCAAAAAGCGTGGATATTAGCCTCTCATTTTGGAATTTTTTGACTTTTTTTTGCCCGAAAATAAAAATTGCCAAAATGTTTACTATGGTCCTTAATATCCTACGGGATTCCAATTGGGTGTGTGGAACCATCCAATTTGCTGTTAAACGACCAATTTATCGGTTTACAACTTGTACCAATTTACCGGTTTACAAACAAGAAGTTTTGGATTAATTAACCTTTTTTTACGTAAGACTTAAATTGACACTTTGTTAGACAACCCAAATGAGGAGGAAGAGAGTTTTGGCTCACAAACAAGGCCAAGGAGATTCTTTACTAAAACCAATTGGTGATAACAACTCTACCTCATAAAGTGGAAATAACTCTGCTCTTTTTCCAATATGGGACACTCATAAATGGGTTTCAATATATACATTACCATACCCTTCAAAATATATATATACATATACACTTGTGCTATTAATATACACCTTTCTCTTTAAAATTTTGACCAATTAAGTTTATTAATATACATATACACTTGTACTATAATAAGTCATCTACGCAACTTTTGGTAATTACTAACAACTTAAGTGCATCACTATAAACAAGGATTCACTACTTGAGGGAAACATTTTAGAGTCCTAAGATTAAGAATAATAGTTATAGTTTCTCGGATTTAGGGATTTTTTTCTAGAAAGGAATCCGATTTAGGCGATTTTATGCACTGGTGTCTTTCATATATATATACATAAGAAATCATTATGATTAATCATTGGTGGTTATTAAGAATACATTAGCATTTTAATTTAAGAAAATTAAATGTAAAGAAAGTTATTCATACTATTAGATTATTCATAATTAAATGCATAAAAAAATTAGTCACAATTAAAACTGAAATGACCAATACTTTGCTTTATTTTGGCACTCTACAATCAGGGAAAACAAGTTTAGATAAAAATTAACAGGTTAAGCAAAAATTTGTTATAAAAAGTACTTGTTTAATATTGCAGCAAAAATTAACAACTTAAGTAAAAATGAATGAATACAAATGGATTATAAGCACCACCCATAAAATGAAGGTTTAATATTGCAGCAAATGTTTAGTAATTGAACCCAATAACCTTTAAATCTTTTAAATCCAATGATAGTGGTCAGGCCACCAATTTAGAAGAATCTAAGCCTAAGGTATTCCAGTCTTTTCTTTAAAAGATAAAATAAATAACTAAATAAAAAATCTCTTCATTAAAGGTTAGTGTAAAGATGAAGTTGACGAGTTAAATTTTTTAACATTATCTAATTGTAGAAGTTGACTACATATATTAACAATTTAATTATTCATGCAAATCTAAGCAAGTTTAATTTGGACTTCCCTTTCACAATATTAATACTCTTGTCAAATTCTATAGGGAGTATATAAATAAATTGTCTTTTGTCTCATTAAAATTTTAGAAATGTAGTACTACTAATCTACTGTGCGTAGTGTATTTTTTGGTGTTCCACCTGACCACCCGGTTCACCTTTGGAGTAATCCGGATTCGAAGATCAGTTCTAATTAGTAAGCTCCCAATTATTGTTGCGAGAGATCAAACATACAATCCTCCCAACCAAGTGTAGTCTCAATAACCACTACACCAACAACCAATTGGTATTATAAGTAGTTCATAGAAGTTCAATATGTTTTAGATTTGATTACACAAATAATTAATCTCGTAAGTGTTATAACACTTATAATCTTATATTCCCTTTTTTTTAAATCATTATTCGAAGATTCTTTTTGTTTGAAAAGTTGAGTGGCCTGGGTAGATAAAAAGTAACTATCATGAACATTTTATAAATTAAAGTAATCTTATAAAAATTTATACAGTATTAATTTTAAACATATAAAAAAGTATGGACATTTGGAAAGAAAAAAAAAGAGTAAATAAATAAGTTGAAATATTAATAAGTATTATGAGCAACAATGTGTACTGAAGTATGAATGACATGTTGTGGTAATTTAAAGTGCACAAATAGTAAGTTTGCAAAATAAGAAGATTTTATATTAAAAAAAAAAAAAGAAAAAGGATAAAATGGACGATAAAATGGTCCAAAAAAGTAAACGATGATCATATCTATTGATATTACTCTTATAAATATTATTTGAACAATTATACCCTTTAAAACATTTATTTTCTTACCATCGCTCCTTAATGTTAACTTTTTTAATTCATAAATTAGCTTGCGGATATTTATAACCTTAAAATGTTTGTTTCAATATTTTTCCTTATAAATGCTATCAACAATTAAATTTTTGACATAAAATTAAATTAAAAAAGCTTCTTGAACATAGCTAATTTTACTCTGTGAATCATACATGTTAGCCATCCTAGTATAGTTTAAATAAAAGAAAAGTAAAAATCTCTCAATTGCACTTGACTTTAAGTGTGCCCGAGTGTAATTATACAATGTATTTTGGTAATGAAAAAACATAGTGGATAAGGAATATACCCCCATAATCCAAAAAAAAAAAAAAAAAGGCAAATATTTGATGAAATGATATGAAATAATAAAAGTTGTTTGTTTGCAAAATGGAAGGAAAAGAGGCCCCCTTTTCCCCATAGTATTTGAGCCTCTAGTTTTATAAGAGCCTTTAGTTTTCCTATGTAACAGGTAAGAAAATTCTTGGAGGCCACCCCAGATATTTTTTAGTCAGAATCTTATGTTATAAAATGAATTCTAATGGATAACATCGAATATTATTTGAAATTGGATTATTTGTTGTACACTTGTACTTGATTATGATTTTTATAAATTAATGTATGTATAACATATATATTTTTTATTTATCGATCTACTCATTTTTGGATCATATGATATGGCTTATTTTAGATTGGTATACAAATAATAAGGTCAAATATCATTTGGGGTTATATACATAAATACTATCTCTAATTCTCTATCTTATACCATAAGGAAGCTTTATTATACTAATAATATCCACATATTAGTATATTACATTGTATTGGGAAAATGCCAAAATTTGCGAATAGTGTGGCAGGGGATCCAAACCATGCATAGATCACTCATCCACCATTGATATACGATAGTAGATACGATAAAATGATGTAAAATTTTACAAAAAGAAAATTTAATCACGTTATTATAATAAAATTGAGCATTACAATTTATGATAACATAAGAAGATATCTTGGTGCAATCTACCATAACAAAGATCCAATAAACATAACATTCTAATCTTTGTAGAAATAACTACTTCCAAATCCTTGATCTACTAGTAATAAAACCTAGCTTGATAACCATCCTAGATCTAAAAAATAGGTATCTAAGCATAGCTACAATGTTGTTTTTAACTTTTTCATGAAATAAGAAAAAATTGAGAACTTGAAAAATATAACAGTATAAAACTATATCACATTTAAACAATCTACAAACACACATGTTGGTTATACATGAACCATCACTTAAATTAGGTCTTTGAGTTTACGGGCCAATCTATGCGGAATCTTGAATGACAACTAAACTAAATATTATTCAGTATTTTTTTAATCAGATAAAATACTATTCTATTAGACTTGCAATCTTAACAATACATAAGAAAACCCCGTAGCTCAATTAGATTTGTGTTACTTGCTTGTTGTTAAATAACATATTGATCTTAGAAAGTAACTCAATTATTGATGGGATTGTATTCTTCTTGCTCATTGTTTAGAATAGCTCGATCTTTGTACAAGCATTATTTGATTACTTGACTTGTAAGGGCTTTGAGACATTAAATAAACTATAAGATATAGGGTCTCAATTATTGATCTTATGCAAAGGGCTTTGATCACCACATCAATACTATAAATTAACTTATGGAAAGATGACTATTTACAAAATTCTATCCACCATAATCTATTAATAATAAAACTCTAGCTACTTAAAAAATGTGTCATCAGACAATAGTGACAATCTGATAAATAAAGAAATATCACTTTATTCATGTGTCTCACTCTTTAATATACATGTACCAATATTCTTACAAAACTTATGAATCATAACAATCCCAAAAATTGATTGGACACCCACAACACTCTTCTTACTAGCAACAATTGATGCTCAAGTTGGAAAATTGATTGGACAATCCTGACCCCCCACCTCCCATTCCCCTTCTCCTCCCTTTCACATTTTGTGGGTCCCACTTCTCTAATCTCGAATTACTACCATAATTACAATTACTATTACTGTTACTCTCTTCATTCCAATTTAATCTTTCTACTTTGATGTTATTAGTCTCTCGAATAGATTCTGATGAATATGAAGAACAAATAGAGACGGATAGATTATTATAACAAGGGGAATTCGAGAGTTTCCATTTGGATAGCATGTAAGTGGGCCTTCTCCAAGGAGGGATGTGGAGGCCCCTCTCCTTAAGGGATTCTTGAGCAGCTGAGCAGAGGAGAGAAATTATCCTGTTTAACTTGTCTTCATTTCCTACAAATATTATTGGAAGTTTGCTAGTGAGTTGTGTGTAGCTTTGAGTTGGCCTTGCTACTTCAAATTGAGACTTGAAATCAATGTCCACTATTAGTTTTTGTGACCTTCCTTTTGCATCATCTCCCTTATATACTTCAATATATTCATAGTTTCCTGCTAATTCATAAAATAGGAAGAGTTACAATAGAAATCTAGAATGAAACTTAAACAATACACTATAGATAATTTGGCAAAACATTGATAATTTGTAAAGGTATGTAAATTGTCAAATTTTATGAATAATGAAAGTATATAGTAAAATCACATCATATCATTGATTACTAAACTAATTGAATTGGCATTATTAAATGTACTCGAAGGGTAAAAGTCTTACCTTTTTTTTCTTAGGATTAAAAAGGTATACGAAACATAATTTAGTGGGATGAAAAAAGTTATCTTACTAAACTAATTAAAGAATATTGTTACAAATTAACAAAATGAAGTATATATGATGTTACACAATAATTCTTATAATATATACTCGATCGGATTCAAATAGATCTAGGTGCATTTAAATAAAGGCGTATATATTGTTGTAATTTATGTGCATCATAGAAGTTTAATAACGAGCAAATACCAAAAGGCCCCATAACATTTTTTTGAGATCAATCTTTGGGTATGGATAGTATGATCTATGTTTATTTAGACTATCCAAATTTTCGCATATTTCAAAACTTAATAAAATACCAAATTTAACTAAAATTACTTGAAGCTATTAAAACTTTTTTCCTTTTCGCTAATAAATCAACAATGATGTCATAACGTCGTAACATGACGCATACATGAAAGGAAATATTAACACTTAATTACGAGTAATTAGGAAGAGATGAGTGATAAAGTTAATTACCACAAGAACATGAAGGGGTAGTGACCCAAGAAGTGTGACAAAGTGAAGCACAAATACCCTCCAACTTAAGACACTTCACAACCCATTTCTTTACTCGACTTGTTTTCTCCATTTCCATTTTGTTCTTCATAAGCCTCTCTACTCTTTCAAGGATATTATTTTCTTCTCTTGTCTTCTTCCCTAGAATCTCCTAATATGATCCAACAAGAAAAAAAATCATTAATATAATAAGAAAAAATATGTAACAAAACTAATAATCCTTTCATGTCTAAATATTGTTCCTTATTAAACAAGCACGTTAAAATAAGAACAACATTTAGAGACGGAGTGAGTACTGATTTATAACTATATCAACGTGAATGACTTACTTGAAGTGTGAAGAATCTTGTAGAATGAAGAAAATGAGCATGTTTATGGGTATTAGGAGGATTATAAAAGTTGTTAGATGAAGAAGTTTGTGAGTCGGATGATTCAATGAAATCATGAACCATTTCTAAGAGCTTCTCTTCTTCTAAACTACCCATTATATTTTTGTTAGGAAAATATTATAAATTTCTTACTTTAATTTGTAGTATAATTATAATTATTGTTTGATACAAATAATTTGGTGGGTATTTGTAGGGAGAGATGGGGGTGATGGTGGGAGGTGTGGAGAGCTAAGCTACAATTACGGTCAAGTGGTGATAGATGAGGTCATTGTGGGGAATTTTGCGGAATATCCTTTGGTTTTTCAAAAATAAATAAACAGTCACTAATCTTTGGAGAAAGTAAAGTTGGATTTTATTATTTGGGATAAACCTTATTTATTCCTTGGGATCAATTTATTATTCCACATATATATAGATGTCATCCATAATCCATATATTTATTGAATTTATCCATAAATCCATAATCCACATATATATATATTGAAATTAGTTAAGTGTTTATGTTTTAAGCATCATTATTATAGAAAGTGTTACATAATCCACATATATATATTGAAAAGTTAAGTGGAATGAAGGTATATATTCAGTTTATGAATGTCATTTATCTTAGTTAAGTATGTAAAGAATTATAGACTAGGATTTAAAACTTGTGATCAAATACGGAGTACTTATTATTTATATCATTAATACACGTCAAGAGTATTTATTTTTAGTTTTGGAAAAGTGTTTTGGTAAGTTTGGAAGATTAAATTATACGAGTAGATTGGAGGGCACTTCTAAGACATCGAATATAGTAATCCAAGCTCTTTAATAATTAACAAAACATTTTGAGTGAAAGTAATGACAATTAACGAACAATATTGGGTGGATAAAGTATTTATTTTAATTTTGAAGGCATTTGTATACACTTCGTACAAATTACAGAGTAATTAAAAAGTTTTACAACTAATTTTTGCTTACCAAAATATGCTTATTAATAGAAATATTACTCTCACGATTGGATTTTTTTTTTTTCCAAATTAATGAGTTTTCATTTATTCAAAAAATTATTGTTGAGTATATATTAATGCAATTGTAGTAAAAATACAAATCACACTTCTAATTTTATAACAAAATCTCTATTTTAAAACTAGTAGTCAATTACTTTACTATGTATTGTATAGTGCATTATTGCATTAATCTTGCTAGCTTCATCGTCGGCTTTTAAATTGAAGACGAAACATAATTTTTTTCTTAATATAAAGGCCTGTTCCGATTGACTGAACTCAGCTGAACTGAACTGAACTGAACAAAACTTATTAATTAGTGATTTTTAACTACGGATTAGTGATCTTTGATTATTTATTGATTATTTATTACTATACATATGTGTATATACAAATGTACATATTAAAATATTTACAAAAAAATACTATATAATTATAATTATAAAATGTATGCAAAATATATTATAAAATGTATGGAAAATATATTAAAAACTTGAAACCTCTAAACATTTTAAACACATATACTATTTATTATTATTATTATTATTTATTGATGATTATTATTAGTATTATTATTTCAATTATTATTGTTATTATTATTATTATTATTATTATTATTATTATTATTATTATTATTATTATTATTGTTAATAATAATAATAATAATATATTATTATTATTATTATTATTATTATTATTATTATTATTATTATTATTATTGTTGTTGTTGTTGTTGTTTTTGTCGTAGTAATAAGAGCTTAAAAGAATGAAATTTGGCTTTATATCATTAGCAATATCATTAGACATAAATTAAGAGCTGAGCTGAACTGAACTGAACTGAACTGAATTTCAACGGAACAGAACAGGCCCTAATTTTGTAATTGTACATAAGACATAACTTCAATGTCTATCAAAAATTTTGGAGCCAAAAGAAGAGTGCAATGTACAAAAAACCCTATGGTTTACAACTTTACATATTAGGTGAAGTAGCCAAAAAAAAAAAAATGACAATTCCTTAGAAAAATCAGAATTTATGAGCCCGTTTAATCAGTTCAGCTACAAACAACCTTGTCGTGCAAATTGAATTCATACATAACATTCTAAGTTTTCAACCAACTTGGTCCGTCCTTTTTATTTTTGTGTCTTTGGATTTTTCTTCTTGTTTTGGTCTTAATTTTCTCTTTTTTGTTCTTCATTTTTTTTTATGCAAAATTCTTGACAATGTTACCTAGGATAATTCGATAGGTTCGTATCTAAATTTTGGTGGATCAATTGAAAAAAATAAAGCTTGATTTATATGCAAAAGATATATAGAAAATAGTCAAATACCACTAGTATTTATTATAAATTGTCCCACTTTAACTTTTTATTATTAACTCGATTTATTTTGACAACATAATTCTACATGTCAAAGTTTTTTTGCTTAATGATCAAAGTAACTAAGTTTAGTGAACATTTTCAATATTAAAAATTTAAAAGATAAAAAAGAAAGGTTTTTAACCTTTTTTTTTTCCTTTTATCAAAAGCAACCAATGAGAGAGTATGTGACTATGTACTTATAAAAGTTGTAATAAGATTGGACTAAGTGTTGGAAAAAGTTTCCGAATGGTTAAACCACTAAAATTGACATTATTATGCTTTGATCACACCATAATTTATTAGGCATAAAGCAAAACTCATTAAAGTAAGTAGGTTCTTTATAATGGGCTAATTACGGCCCAACCCAACCTTCTAGTGCACCATTTTCTCGGCTAATGGGCTCAGACCCGGATCCAGACTAAATGGTACATCATTGTAGCCTTTGCAAGTCCTAGACTCTAGTGTCATGAATGGATAGTGTGTGCAGTGCTTGCACAAGGCTTGAAAGGTTAAGCACAATTCGCAAACACTGCATGAACCATTCATGACCCTTAAACGAAGCCATGAAGTTGTATGCTATGTTCACCCAAGCTGCCATGGATCGATCCTATTAGACTTACCCTTCAAGCTAGCTTTCGAGATTTTCAATTAGACCTACAGGAGACACTCCCAAGATCTGCAATGTGTTGAAAACCAGACTGCCAGACACCCTTTTAATACAGACACATACACACAGTGAATGCCGACTAGCTAAGTTGGTATATTCTTGGGGTGTGGAACTGAATCCTGTCTACATCGATACCATTGTATTGGCCTCTTAATGCACCAAAAACCACACATGCATGAACATATACAAGTAAATTATCTGGATGTGCTAACTACAGCAGGTACAGTAAGCGAAGATAATACTATGGAAATGCATCACAGAAATTAATACATAAAGAGAAAATTGAGATTAGAATGAAAAATGAATCATTTTCATTTTTTCCTGTGGTCCGAAATCAGGATGGTCATTAAAATTGAGTTCCAGCCAGAGACCATCCATCATAATCAGAATCCTATATTTAAAAAAAAAAAAAAAAAAAAAAAAAAAAACAAAAAACAATTTGCTGCTCTATAGTTCTCTTAAGTCCACACTGTGGACCTCTAAAATACCCTAGAAAATCTAATAAATTTGGCTGGATAAATTTCTTTCACTTAAAATTAGAGAGGGGGAGCAAAAGAAGCTTGCTAAGAGAAGAAAAAAAAAAGGAGAATAAAAAATGTTTGGCTGTGCATCAATGATAACCTGAAGATTATTTACCCTCAAATGGAGCCGGTGAACTTACAGGGATGTCTCTGTATTCCAAATTAGACGATAGCCTATAGAGCTGGCGAAACTACAGGGATGTCTCTGAATTCCAAATTAGACGATAGCCTCTGTGCAGGAGTCTTCAGATAAAATGATGAGTCGGATACTCGTGCTCATACCCATTGTAATCATAGTACAGCCTCTCACCCTTGGCAATGTCACGGGTGACAACTAGAAGGACACAGCATTCACCATTGACGTCATACCTCACACATTTGAGATTCTGTTTCTTCTTACTTTCCCTACATTAAAAAAGCACTCCAGTGAACCTCTTTATTTTATATGAAAATGCAGTCCCAAAATTCCTTTTCTAGAATTCGTTTGGACATAAACATTGGCTAATGGTAGAGCAAAATAAGGAAAACAAAAGAGCTTACGGTGTATGGTTGTTGATGCCGCTGATGAACCGAGCAATATTTCCACGCTTGTCAGGACAAATAACCAGACTCTTAGATGGATCACTCGCGAGAAGAAGGGTCATCAAACTATCACAGTCATCCCGTTCCCGATTTTTTATAAAATCCACATCTCCAGCATATTCCGCTAAGATTGTCATATCCTTGATCGGGGCATCAGCCTGAACAGTGTACCTGCATCCACATTTCATAATAAGCAAAATCAAGCTTCAAACTGAGAACAATGAAAGAATATGTGGCTCAAGATCAAGTACCCTTCACACGAGTCATAAACTACCAATAGAGGTGGGCATTCGCCTCTTCTGAGCATAGCTCTGCAGTGTTTTACTGTCTCATAATCCTCTCTGGACAGTACCTATAACAAAACAAAACACAATAAACAAAGGCAAAATGATAAATCAGCGCACCAAATTTCCCATGAATCTTTTTAATTAATAAGGATCTGCTCAGTTTCAGTAAGGGATTAAAGAGATAAATTGAATGACTTCGTATTAATTATTTTGTGAATAGGAGGGATTTTTTTCAGTTTCTCGTAATGAATATAAGTGGCAAAGATGAGCTCGCACCTGCATTCCTCCATCTTCCAATATTGCCTGATTAGCAGATCTTGGAGCCATCCCAGGCACGTAGGTCAAATCGTTGCTGAACTCCATTTTTAATGCAGTCAAAGCTCTAGCAAGAGAACCCATTTGTTCCAACCTTTGAGCTAGATCATCAGTTGGAACATATGGAAGCAATCTCCTCTTTTTCTTCTTATAGCAAACCAATGTGCCAGGGCGTCTTCGACGCTTCTTGGTATCTGAGAAACAAATTGATACTTCAGTCTAGGAGTGCATATATCTGATATAATTAATATTAGGTAGTAAAATCAATCCACGAGATACAGATCTTATAGAGATAATATGCATACGACATGCCTTATTAGAAGTTTGTTCACAGTTGCTTGCCATATACGTCATAAACTTCTTAAAAGTTCACACAGAAATACAAGTTGTCAAAAACATTAATTCAAGTTATAGACTTTCAAGCACTAACTCTGCAACAAAGAAAGCCATGAAGAATAAATCCAATCCTATCAACCCGAAGCTATCAGACTCTGTCAATCACACCGCAGTGAGAGTTCAGCAAGTTCTCAATGTTAGTTCTTACGTGCAGATCAAATACCACATGCTTTTGTATTACAGTATTATTATTCCAGTTATGCTTAATAATCACTAACCCAAAAGGAATACAATATTGTAGGAATTTATCCCCAAATCTTTAGTTTATTGAAAGACAGGAGTAGGAAAAAATAAAAAGGTCTTATCTTTGACACATTTAGGCTAAGCTAAATGTAGTCATGGATCGAAATAAAACCTAGTCAAACCTTAATCCACTATATGAGCCTGGCTAATAGGATCCTAAGCACTAAAGCAGCAAAGAAATCCCCCACGGTGAGGTTCCAAGTCTCCAACTGAGTTTGAAAAGGCTATTCAGTCTACCCTTATAGTCGTATAATTACTTAATAATACAATCCCCAGAAATTGCCACTAGAGAACATACTTACATTAATGCTAAGGAATTCACTAGTAATGAGAGGATATACTTTCATAATAAGCACTATATGCAGTGCTGAGAGCCTTTCGTGCAATTTGAAAACCATAATACAATAAAGATACGTGTTAAAAGTAAGTACAAATGCTAACTACACTTCACACCAGTAGCTTATTCTTCATTAAGGATATGCATATAATATTACGTTTTCAGTTCATCAAAAGGTTATGTCCCCAATAATAAACAACTTTTACCAAATTTGCCTTTTACTCTATCTATCCATATCAAGAGTCTTCATAATTAGAGTGAGTAGGCATATCTAGTCTAGCATACCAATAACTGAGAACGGTCTATGCTTCTATATGACAATGCAGCTAAACTGAAGAATCTTTTGCCAGATGCAATTGACAAATAGAAATTTATCTTTCTATTTCTGCAATACATAAACTAAAAGAGCCAAGAATCAGGTCACACACTTTCCCAGGTTGACCATCTCTTACGCAAATTTAACATGGACAGAATGCCAAAAAGGATCAAAGTATCAAATTGCAGTAATTGGTTCCAGAGTAAGAGCAGTGCAACCCACTATTAATTAGAAGCATATTGGATGAGAATCAGTTATAAAATACTGTGAAATAAGGACAGTACAGAGATATTAACACCAGCAATAGCCAAACTATGGTTCTACAAAGTTTCGTTGATTTGATTACATAACATGCAGCTGACAAGAGAATTCTAGTAGTCAGGTTGTCTCTTCCCCAACCAAACAGAGTGAAGGACATAGGGTGCCCAAGTATTTCCTACTAAGCTTAAGTAGAGGAGCAAGCTAATTTGTAGGAAACTCTAGAAGTGCTGGAGCACAAAACAAAAAAACTGTAGAGTACTTGGTTACTAAGCTTACAAATTGGGCTAGAATGGTTCTTAGGCATAGGAGTCCAAGATATATGCATAGAACAAATGAAAAGACGCTAGTTTGTTGACATAGTGAGCTTGTAGGGTACGATTATAGATATCTCATGTAATTACTTCTGTAGTTATCCATATATCTCCGTAATTGTCTAGAAAGTTCTAGGGTTTTAGGTCAGATTTGTGGTTAGGGATTATCCACATCTACAAATACATAATGTATAGTGCCAAGTAGAAATTATTTTGGCCACATCTCAAGGAGGTTATAGGGGTTTAGATCCTATTAAAAGGCACAAGAGGTTCATGTAAAGAATTGGAGAGATCTTTAACATTGATCAATGTCAAGTTGATTATACTTTGATGTCACATCTCACATGTATGAATGTTTTGAGAGAATGAGGATGAGAAAATTGGTTTAAGGTATACAATTCACAAAAAACACAACTAAGACATTTTAAATTTCATAAACATACACTAAAAAAGATTATACTACCTCCGTTACAGGTTATGTGCAACGATTAGACATTTTCCCTCTCTACTTTATGTCAAATCGTTGCACATAACCTGTAACGGAGGTAGTAATAGATTATGAAAACAAATTACGTGCCACAATATATATACAATTTACCTCTCATTAATGTTAATTTCTTCTAATTGTTAACATTAAAAGATCTAAAAAATCAGGTAGAAAACACAACTTTATATAAAACATAAAATATGGCTCATAATATTATAAATAAGATACATATATTCAATGATAATGTTTTTGAAAAATAAATTGTCAATCATTCTGTTGTTTCTCTCCACCATATAACATTTATTTCTCTATCATCAATTTAAAATCGTAATCTTAATAGTCGAATTAAAAGTATTCTACCTAATTACCAAATACATACTTGATATTAGAAATTTAAGTTAAAATAACCACTCGTTACGTCATGCTACATTCGAAAGCTCTGACTACTCTACGTTTTTCATAATTGATTTAAAAAACTTATTATTTTATCATACATAAATTTTTAATGATTTAAGTTGGCTAAATAACTATATGTTGGATTTTTTTTAAGAAATCAATAATTTTTCATTTGAAACTGCACAAATTTTTTTAAAATATGACGTATCTTCCAAAATCATTTCACACATGCAAACGTCCTTTTATAATGACACAAATCAACATTCCATAATGTAAAATTAGGGTTTCACTTCAATTAAACAAAAATCTTTACAAAAATGTAAACACTTTCAATTCAAGTTTATTACAAGACACATAATGAAAAATTTGCTATGTTTGAATGCTTTTATCTTGATTGTTTTATTAAACAACAATCTTATTTTCATAAGTTTATCAAATGTAACTCTTTGCTTACGTAAATTTATCAAATTCTTACTTAAATTTCAATACTTTCCATTTTAGTTTGATTTCTCAAAACAAAAAATAAAATAAAATTATTTGCTTATACTTGAGTTTTGATAAGATCAACAATCAAGTAACATTATGTTGCTTTTATATATTTATCAAACTCTTCAATACTTTCATCATTTTAATTTGATACTCCAAACAACCGATTTAATCTACGATTATCACATCATTGAATCGAAATCAAACAAAAATCTCTCTTTATTTTTTTGTTAAAAGAAATCCTTCTAAATTCTACTATTAATAATTTTTTAAAATATACAATTTAGTAATACTCATCCTTGATATTATGTGCAACTTTATATGTTGACCTTTGATCATAATTCATAACAAATTGACAACCAATATAAAAATAATAGCTACATTTCAAAAAATAAAACTTTTTTCTTTTTGAAATATAATATTCAATAAAGAAAACAAAATACATCCATTTGTAAGAGTATACACAACCAAATAAAACATAACAATTGAACACTCATTAGTCATATTACCTTGAGAAGAAGTACATTCATATTCCACTTCCTTACTCTTCTGAATTTTAAAAAAGTCTATAATCTTCTTCTGCGACAAACCTATACAAAATTTATTTATTTTTAATCAAATTACAAAAAAAACCCAAATAAAATTATCAAAATTTACACATGCATGACACATAAAAATAAAAACCCAAAATAACTAAAAAAATTCAAAACTTATTTTCCAATAATAAAAAATAAAAATTGAGGTTCAAAGTGGTTCCCTACTTCTTACTCGAGGCTGGCCGGAGCAAGACGGGCAAAGCCAGGATCCGATTGGGACCCGAGTAACAATGGGTCGGACACAATTCATATGAAAGCCTTTATCACATTTGTCACATAACAAGAGCTCCATTTCACCATCACCCGAACCACATTCCACGCATTTGATATCGGAATAGTCTTCTTTTTCTACTACTGCATACTTTGCCTTTGCGTAAATCTCCGCTATTGTTTTGTACTTTCGTTCTTTCTTTGTCGTCTCCGATGATGAGCTCGCCGGAGATGGCGCCGCCGTCCGATGAACCGATCCATTGATCGGGAATTGCTTCTGGGTTAGGCTAAAAGGTGACATTTTTAACTGGGTTTGTGTTTGATTTTGGTTTAATGGGGTGGAAATTATGTGGGTCGGGTGATTTTGACCCGGAATTTTGGGTGGATTTTCAGAAAATTGAGGTGGTGGGAGGTGGGGTTTTGGTGGTGGCGGTGGTGGTGGAGCTCATGATTGTAAGAATTGCATTGTAATTGAGAAAAAATTAGAGAAAAAAATGAAATTAATGAAGAAAAAAATTGTATTGAAAAATGATTTTGTTTAATTTTGTTTTTGTTGACGATGGAATAGAAGAAAGGGGAGGAAAAGGTTTTTATGTTAATTTTTTGGGGTTTTTATTTTACTTTTTCTAGTAAAGTTTGAAAGTATTTTCTTTGTACTAGTATTATTTTTATTGTATTGAGTTTTTAGCCGTTGAATACATGTTAGGTTTATATAAGGGGGTGAAAGAAGATGAGAAAATTACTCACACTAATTGAGCTTTTGTGTATGAAAGGTTCTTGGGAAGGTACTTGGTATTTGGCATGGGTATTTGTATTTGGATAGCAAAGTGTGAAATAGAAGATTTTTGGATCTTGCTCTATATAATTAATGCCATTATCATGGTGATTTTTTTCCTTTTTTATGTTATACGGGATAAAGGACAGTGGAACGGTTAGAATGATTTTGAATGTAGACAAGTTGGATAAACCGTAACGAGATCAAGTGAGATAGATAGAGAATTGAAAGACAAGTTGAGTTGAAACGTTCATGAGAGCATTAATTGGTTGGTTGAAATACATGATATGTGGCATTTTATACCTAAAATGAGACTATAATCAGGCAGGTTTTGAGCTAAATTATCTTCTTGTAAAGTTTCAAAAGTCATAACTATTGTTAAGAATATAACGTTGTATTCATGGAGGAAATCCATGAATAAATCCGCACAAATTTGTATTTTATGATTGTAACTGTAACGTGTGAGATACGACAATTTTTTAACAATCAGACAATATAATAGTTCGTATCTAACGCAGATTACTCTTGTATATATTATGTCGTGTTCTTAATAATTTTACTACGAAGGAAGAGTATCATAATAATCAAAGTTACTCCAATTAAAAGGTCACGTAATAAGCCACCAGATTAATTGTTAAAAGTTATTACTCAATTATGAAATGTTTTATGACACGAACTCAATTATGAACTTTAGTTCAGCATACATTAATAAATTTTAATAACGGTATCAAATTACATAAATTTCCCAATGTTTGAAAATTTGAAAAAGATTGAGAAAACCTAACTTATCACATTCATTGATTCACCTATGTCTTGATTCTTAGTATAGACTATAGAGCAAATATGGTGTATTATAATACTCTATAATACACCATAATTGGTATAGTTGCTCTATACAAAATCTCTCACATATAAGGTGTATTCAAATTCAACCGAGCTAAACTTCTTATGATTAGCTTTACTTTTTGCTCCCTTCTCATAAATCCTTTTAATTAACTTTCTAATTTTAATGATTCGGGTAATGATTCATGGTAAATTGGTAAGCATGCAAATAATTGAAGCTTTCCGCGGTAAATTTGGCAATATATAGATCAAGCAAATTATTGAGTACAATTGTACAAATATCTATCCTTTCCAAAATTTCCTCCAACCTATTATGATATTCAGAACACATTACTACTATACCAATTACCTTTGCTTAACAAATAGTAATCCCATATTAGTGTGTACATGCATGATACATCTAATGAAATACAAAGTATATGTATTTAGTATATATTTCTGTAAAGATGAGATAAATATTGGTGATCTTATTTTACTTTTTATGTCTCACAATAAATAATGTATTAGCCAATGACCATTTTGTGTGGAATACATCTATCGCCAATGACCGTAATGTAGCAGCCAATACAATGCAAGGCAATACCACAATGACAACAATCAGGGATGACCCGATCAATCCCCCAGGCTTCAACTTTGTGCAACTAAGAAAGGAAAATAGTGGTTATGACAATTTCATAGTGGAAGCAGATGGTTCATGGGATAAGAGGACCTCTAGGGCCGGGATTGGCTCGGCAGTCACGAGGAGCAGCCAGGGCAACCCGGTGGAGGAAGGTGGGAAATGTGGAGCAGCTGCATCAGTGGTTCAATGTAAGGCATGGGCTTGTTTGGAAGCAATGAAATGGGCCAAAGCACAGGGGAAGGAGGGAATATAATTCTACTGCTCTCGGACTCTATCTCCATCCTTAACAATCTGCAGGACAACCTTGGTAAGGATATTGGATATTTCGATAGCCTGAATAATTAAGGAAATCAGGAAAGTAGGTGCTACGTTAAGATGTGCAATTTTGAAAGTCCCAAAAGATCAGATTCAAAGGGCAAACGACATCGCAAGAAGATGTCGTATCGCCCTGTCTGATCTTAGTTAATTTGTTTTTTCTTGTCTCTTTGCTCTTGTAAAAAAAAAAAAAAACAAAAAAAAATGACTGTAATATATGTTCTTATATAATGTACATGTTAAGTCCATCTTATATTGTACAAAATGCTAATGCATTTACAAACTTAATACTCTCTATTTAAATCAAGTTGTGATCATTATTATTCTTAAATTTTTACAATATAAATGTTCTTGTCATCAATATATGAGCTAGCATTTTTAATGACAATTTGGAACGTATAATATGGTTTGACGAGCAACTATAATAATAATTAAATAATGTATATTAATTGCGAATATAGGGTGTATATAAAGAATAATACTCCCTCCGGTTTTTTTTTATATGCATCACTTTCCTTTTATGGGTGTTTTTTTTATATGCATCACTTCTATATTTGGTAAAGTTATACTATAGTTTATTATTTCTCTCTCTTACTTTAAACCCCACTCAAATTATTTTATCATTTCTCTCTCTTCTATGTCCTCACTTAAATAATAAAATATCTATTCTCTCTCACATACTTTCTCTTTCATGGTCTCCATCATACTTTTATTATAATAATTTATTCACCCACTCACAATATAATATTTATCTCCTAAAACTATGTGCATTCCCAAGTGATGCATATAAAAAAAAAACGGAGGGAGTATATTTTTTTTCCCGAGTTATATTAATACCACAAGAAGATGAGATGAATTTGAGACTCATTTTATCAATTTACCCTATTGTCTTTTTACTTTCTAAACTGTGATGTAGTCCTTCATTAGCTTGATCAATGCATTATTGCATCAGTAGAAACTTTAAATTGTGGATTATCATAATTTGATCAAATACTTTATTTGTTAGTTAATTTTAAGTTGATCTTAAATGGATAAGTTGATACTTGTTGGTGTTAGTAAATAATTTCATGGTGAAAATAAATGTTTTTTTTTTTTTTTAAAAGGACAAGGTCAACGAGCCTAATTAGAATTAAACAGGAAGATCGATCTCCGCCAAGGCAATCAAGCCTTGTGGAAAAGCATCAACAAAGGTTTGCTCGAAACCATTACAAGGATTAATTCTAGCAGCTAAATAAATGGTGAAAATAAATGAATAAATATCCCAAATCACACCATTAGTAGTTGAAATCATAAATTAAATTTCTTCAACGAACAGATTTCATAGAACTTGACGAAATTGAATTTTAGGATTAATAATCTAATCATTAGTATTAGTTTCTTGAATTTTGACCACTTGTCTTTGACCCTCAAACTTTGATTAAATTGACCAAATTTGTTTATTTGAGCTTTTACTTTTCTGGAGTAACATCTACAAACCTGAATTTATTTCTTATTTTCAAATCTTGTAAAAGAAATTACTTATTTGCTTAAAGCATGTATCATTACCAACCAGCCACTTATTTAGATCATTTGATGTCACGAAATAGTCCATACTCTAAAATTTCAGTTTGGTATTTTACAAGTTACAACTCATCTTTTTTTTTTTTTTTTTTTTTTTTTTTTTTTTTTTTTTTTTTACCTAAAAGCTAGTTGCCACATGTCGACGAGGAGGAGCAACTCTTTCCTTTTTTTTTTTTTTTTTTTTTTTTTTTTTTTTTGGGGACATAAGCTTAATAATCAAAGTTAAGGATTACAAGCGATGGAATAAGTTCGCTAATTTAAAGAGCCTTAATAGGTTAAGTATGTAAGGTGAAACTATTTTGAAGTATAGAGTACTTGAGCTTAATTTAAAATTCATTGCTCTAAGGCGTGTTTTTTTTTTTTTTTTACTGCACTACTTATTATTTATTTAGGATAAAAAAACACCAAGTAATTTAGATTTTTAGCAATAAATCATTGAATCCATTATTTTGGTTACTTTAATTTGTAAATGACTTGATTCAATGAGTTCTTTGTACTCAACCTTATAAAATAAGGTTATTATATTAGCTTATTGTGAAATTTTAGTTAAATGACAAATTTATTTCAAAATAATTAAAATTTACATTCTTATCAGCTAGATTTATCATCTTATTCTAGTATGAATGTATGATGAACTACATAGAGTTCAGTTCACATGCCCTAGTAACAAAACAACTAACCATTTAGCTAAACTAACCAGCATGTAATGAAAAATTGTTACCATAGGCCCTGTACTCAAATATTCTTACCGACACAATAATAATTGTAGCTAAATCAAGAATCTACCATAACTAAACATCTATATACGGATTTGCTTTTTTTTTTTTTTTTTTTTTTTTTTTTTTTTTTTCTCTATATACAGAGGATTTACCATATAAGTTAGTGATGATGGTGCAATCATCTGATGATCCCCATTGGGCAATGGTATAGCAACTTCCAAACCATTAAAAGAGATGTCCTTATCGGCGGCATCTAATTCCGCACGCCCCTCATTATCATCGCACCCCAACATTCACTATTACCCTTTTCCAAATCACCATGCCCCAATTTTCTTCTTTCCCCTTTAAATATTGTTGGCTTGTTGCCACTAGTCAGAGCAAACTATAGTTTTTGACTTTATGTAAAACTCCAACCCCTTAGCTTCATCTGCTTCTATTTTGCAATATTTATAAACTTACTATACGTATACAGTATTTCTAGTTTGAGAAATTCTACATAATGGTACTTTTTTTTTTTTTTTTTTTTTTTTGCCAAACTCTTAAACCACCCTATACTGTTAAACAGAATTTTTTTGCCGTACTTAAAAAAGTTGTGTGTTAAACAAATGTGTTCAGATCATTTCATTTCATTTAAACTCAATTCAGTAAATGTGAATATGTCTTTAAGGCCTGTTCTCTTCAACTTATTTTCAGTTCAATTCAGCTCCAATAAATTCAGTTAAGCTCTAATAAATTCAGTTCAGCTAATCAGAATAGGCTCTTAGACGAAACAAATACGGAGTAGTCTTTTATACGAAGTAGGACGGATAAAATACCAGTACAAAGTAATCCCCCGTCAAAAAAAAAAAAAAAAACAAAGTAATCCATAATCCAATTAATAATATAATATTACAAAAAAACCTTGTGTGTTGACTATTCCACATATTGACTTCTCTCTTTCCTCAGACCTTCCCATATAATTCAACAAACAAATTTAATATCACTACTCATACATTGCCTCCCAACCAATCTCCCCCATTTTTTCAAAATCACCGATTTTTATCTTTCAACCCAGAAATCCAATTAATACTAACGAAAAAACCCACCATTTAAAATTCCATTTCTCCCTTAAAAAAAAAAAAAAGAAAGAAAAAATCACTCATTCGCTTCCCCTGTTCTAGTCGATTTTCCGGCGAGATGAATCCGCCGCCGCAACCGCCGGCTAAGAGGGCGAGGAGAGAGAATCAGATCCAGATCCAAGGCCCACGGCCCAGCCCACTTAAAATCAACAACAATTCTCAGAAAATCAAGAAACCTCCGATTGTACCCAAACCCGCTTCTCAAGCTCCAGACCCGGTTACCGGAAACCAACCCGTAATTATCTACTCAGTTTCCCCAAAACCCATCTTCGTAGAAGCTTCGAATTTCCGGTCAATAGTCCAACATCTCACCGGACGAGAATCAACGGCGTCGGAAACCACTATTCCCGGCGAAGTCCCTGTTTCTCCGGCGGCGAGATTTGCAGCGATTGAGAGAAGTAGTCCGAGTGAGAGGGAGAGGAGAGAGAGAAGAAGTAGTGAAAATGATAATGATATGATGATGATGATGGGAGGAGAGAGAAATGATGGGGTTGAAACATTGGATATGAGTCAATTTCCGGGGATTTTATCGCCGGCGCCGGCGAATTTGCCGGGGATTTCGGCGGCGATGTTTTCGCCGATTAATACAGTGGAGAATCAAGCATGGTTTGGAATGAATGAATTGTTGATGAGTCCATTTATGAGTAATATGAGCTTCATGCCAAGTCCTTCAGCTCTGTTTTTGTCAAATGCTCCTATTGTTTCTCCTTCTCCTTCTTCCTTTGGTGAGCTCTTCAACAACTTTGACTTTTAAATTTTAGTGTAACTTTGGTAGGTTTATTATTTTATTGGGTGTAATTTGAATGGTGTTCATTAGTTGTAGACTTGGAAAATTGGAAGTAAGTCTTTGTGGTAGTAGTAGTACAAATGTAGTCGACTGGTCGAGGACAACGATATAGACAGGATTTTGTCGTGGTAGATAAAAATAAAATGGGTTTCAAGAAGACTTTGCTGGTTAGGGAATAGGGAGTATAACTGTATAAGTTAGTTGGAAATTGGCATCCACAACTCCACAAGCTTTGTTTTCTTAAAGAGGGAGAAAATAAGTTGGGCCAAAATTTTCCCATTTTTCTTTTTAATGAATATTTAACTTATATTGGGAGGAGAAATTAGAAGGGTTTGTACATTGTATTAATTTGTATTATTGCTAATTTGATTTGATTCAAGATTATATATTTTTAAGTGTATATATGTATCACTATTTCATTCATTCATAATTTACCGAAGATTTAATGTGTGCAAATGTATGACTATTTCATTCATAATACGGAGTATTTAATTTGAGAGATCATGTATAAATGTAATACGAGTAGCAAAATTTACTCTTTTGTAAGAATAAATAAATAAATTTAATAAAAGTGTCAATTTCTTCAATGGAAATTTCAGTACTGTACGAAGTATATGAAGAGAGGTTAGTATGCTTCTAACGTTGGGTTACCTAGAGGCTAGAACATGTAGTAATTCTAAGACATGATTTACGCAGTCAATCTTTGCTAAATTTAAAACTTTTGCAATTAATTAAATCTTACGAAATACATTATAGATACACACTAATAGTATTCAAAAGTTCTAAACTAACTAAAGATCGAGTATAAAATTACTCTGTTTATGTTATACGACTCCATATGGAGTCCTACAATACATCACAACTACGGAGCACTAATATAAGTATTTGCAAAAAATATTAATCCATAAATTGTATAATTTGCTTATAAGATACGCAGTTGTACATATAAATGATATAATACCCCTAACTAGCGGAGTACTAGATACCACAAAAAATAAGTTCAATGATACGAAGTACTCCTTCAGTAATAGAGAGAAGTAGGAATGTAATTTAAGGACGGATAGAATTGTAATTTAAGGATAGAGTGAATATATAATATTATGGTTGTGCACATCCTACGTCACCAAAATGCTACTTATACGGAGTATGCAACAATAATGCTGTAAGATTCCACTAAAATGACTAGATACAGCTGATGCAATAATGTTTCTATTGTAGCAAACTGCACAAATGCAAAACCACTAAAGGCTACTAGTTTATGTCTCAATTCACTACCTTCATTGCCACAAATCCATAGCATAGTGGCTTTCACAGACATCGGTTGATCTTCCTTGTAGTAAATTACTGATCATCCGTTATAAAGTGACAATAAAATGTGCAAAAGTTACACTAAAACGCACAAAAGTTACCCTGACATATATAAGAGTTATTTATGCTTCATTGATAAATCTGACAAAAGTGACACTAAATCTGACAAAAGTGTACCCGATGTACAGTAAATTACTGAAAACCGGGTGTATACAAAAGTTTTCCTCAAAAAATATAAACAGTGACTCAATGCTATTGTCCCAAAACTCCAGAGAGCCATAATACTATAGATAACAAGGAATACTGTCATCAAATTTAAATTGAAAAATGTTTTATCTTCACCTTTTGCCAAAAAACAAAAAACAAAAAAAAATAAATAAAAACAAAAACAAAAACAAAGGAGTAATTAAGACTTGTCAATGCTGTACAAACACTCGTATCCTCTTTCACCAAAAACTGGGTGAATGAAAGTATGTCACCCGATGCAACCACACAAGCTGGAAGCAGTGAATCATTTTGAGCTACAAAAAATAAATCACAGGCCTACAAAATTGCTGATAGTAAACATATTCAAAGCAAAACTATGTTCAAAACCGAGGCATATCAGACTTGTATGAACTATGTGTACGTGAATAACTTCCTAAATCCTAATAGGCGCATCCTTACACTTTTTCTTTGGCTTGCCCTGTCTGTTTTCATGTGTACTGTACATTTTCTTGATTCAAAAAGGAAGCATCTCTAGATATATAATGTACTGGCCTCGAAGCTTACAAAATCTCCCAAGCAGTCTATCTTCATCACAGCTGACTACTGCATTTTATCCCAAGCAGTCTGTCTTCATCAATGATTATTTCTCCCAAGCAGTTTATCTACGCTTGAAGGACACGTTGAACTCCTACTTTCTCAGCAATGCCCAAATCCTTTTTGTGGTACATAGAGTCACTGATTTGGGAACCAGGCAGCCCACTTGTCAAAAAAGTTTCTTGCTTAGGCTTAAAGACACTCCATAGATAGTATTTACTACGGAATCCTAAAAAGTAGAAAAGTAGGAAAATGTTAAGTACATTTTTAAATACAGTATCAACACTACCCCAACTCCCCGAATCGCCCATGCTCCTTAAAAACTAAGATGCTCCTTCCCTAAGCAAGTAGAGGATCAAATGTACATAATTTTACCCACAGAAAGGCTGCATCCAATATATAATCTCATAGCTCTATTGTTTTATATAATAATAATAATTAAAAAAAAAAAGTATCAACTTACTCCATTCTTCTCGAGGTAATTCTTGTGAAGAAAAAACCAAAAGCTCCAAATTGTTGATGCGAGATTTCAGCACAAGTTCATCCTCAATCATCTTGTCAAGTAGAACCTCATACCTCATCTCATCTCTGCATCAACTGATATAAGTCAAAGCCTTAAAAGAAAAAAAGGAGGTATAAAAAAATACAGTAATCAAATAGGGTGGAGACTACCTTTCATCCACTGGAAAGAAATAGAGACCAATCATGTCACCATTGGGAGGTGCCATCTCAAAACTCTTAGGCCATGCATCAGCCTTCTGGAAAATTTCAAAGCTAAGAGAATTTGGCAATGCACTTGCAGCACCGATAACCTTTTCATGAGCTTTGTTTGATAAATGAGCTTCAAGTTTAAAAGACATAGGATGCACATCATCACTGATGCTAAAAAATCCCCTAGTAAAACAACAAAGGTAATGGTCAGTAACAGATGACTAATAACAGAAGCGCTCATCATTGAAAACTAGAAAGTAACAGATGATCAAATAATAAAGACACTAGATACCTCCATACTGCATTCATTATTGGCTGCGCAGGGCCACGTATATCAGGCATTACATTTGACAGTGGAGGGATGACACATTTGTCATGATCTATGGAAAATTTTGGAGGCGGCATATAATCATCTGACTTAATATTAGGAGATGGTTGAGTAGGACAGTGATCATGTGACTTCATTAGACGCCGTTGATCAAGACCTTTTGCAGAAGGCTCACCATGCTTATAAGTTAAACCCTCACTAACATTAGGTAAAATCTTATGATGATCAGCCCTGACGTAAACGGGTTCTTCATCGGAATCAGAATATTCCACAGAAATAACCAACCTCCTCTTCTTCCTACGAGTTTGATCCATTTGATGAGAAGCAGGAACAGCTTTTGTTTCCCCGATATTGTCAGAAGTTATGTCTTCTGCACCATCTGACTGTTTAAAGGTTTGAGAACACCCAATTTCTTGCTGTTCATCTAGAATACTTGAATGAATTCCAGATAAAGATTGCCCATGTTTATGCCAGCTCTCTGAGACAGAATCTCCTCCCCTTATCTCATCAACTTTATCTGTTCTTTCCACACCATGGGCTGATTCCTCAGATAGCTGAGAACCCAAATACATTTCCTGATCTGTTTGTAGATCTTCACCACCACATAAAGAGTTCAAGTCCTTAATATTTTGTCCTGTAAACACAGAAGGTTCTGAACTTTCCTTCTTTGCACCACTAGCAGAGTTCACCTTTTTCTTCTGCCCTAATAGAGAAGGTTCAGAACCTCCCATCTTTGAAGCAATTTCATTTTTCTTCAAATTTCCTTCTTTACTTTTTACAAATTCCTTTTTCATCTCATCCAAGGTAGATGAGTCATCAGCCCCCTTATTAGCTCTTTTCTTCACACAATTTGATTCTTCAACCTTTGACATACTCAAACATTTATTCCGAGCTAATCCACATAGAGTCTCTTGATCTACTTTTGAAACAATACGTTCACTCTTTCTAACTGCTGGAGAGGCCTCGAGCATTCGAGGAACACAAACCTCACACGACCATCTAACTTCATCATCGTCAATATTGGCAGGACCATCTACACAATACCTGCCAATGAATGAAGATATGAAAGATGATGAAAGAGGATCATAATTCATAAGCTAAATCCTATCTAATATTGTGTGTGTTTTTTAACCTGAAATGAACTGGCCCATTTGGTAGTTGGCATTAAATGGGAGTAATGGTAATTATTTTATAAGTTCATTTACAAAATTTCAGGCCAATACCCATGCCCCATGGTATGTATTCCTCCTCAAATTACCTCTTTTTCTTCACAAATTTTCATTACCACCCATTACCATTTTGTAGTATTGTGTGGTAATGAAATTTTTGAACAAAAAAACATATTTGAAGGTAGAATTCCATTGAAATGGTAATGAACTTATTTGAGGAGGTAGTCCTATTTTCACCCCTAAAAAAAATATAAAAAAAAAAAAAAAAAAAAAAAGGTAATGAACCTAAAATTTCCCAACAAAATTACATACATATCCATTCCTTGCCCACTATTTATGACCATTAATCAAATGTGCTAGAAGTGCTTGTTTGGTTTACACAGGAATTAAATTCCAAAATTAGGTTAATTAGAATGTCAATTACCCAACATATATAATGGCCAAGGATTGTTCTATTTACCTAATTTTTACTAATATGAACTCATCAAAACTTATTAAACTTTACTAGAATTTAATTTAGTGATAATTTGAACATAGCTCCCCTTATCAACCCCTTATCAAAACTTATTTAATTTGAACTTAGTTATCCAAAAATAATTGTGAATAAGGAGAACAAAACAAACTCCAAGATGCCAATAAGTTATGAAATGGCTAATAAACTCCAACATATTAGATCCTATTCTACCCACTTGAGGATCGATGCTTAAGCTTTCCAAATGACCCATGACATTGATTAACATCATCATGACTTAGCTAATACAAAGCAAATGTAATTTGCCCTTCATTGACTAAGGGAACCGAAAATGCCAAGCACCAACCTAGAATTAATAGTGTACCTCCAATATTTCCTTATAGATCAAGAAGCCAATGTCACTAAACTTTGGAAAATTACTTAGCTTATACTTGTATCAATTAAAATAGCAAGTGTGATTTGCCCTTCAAATTTACCAAGGGAACTGAATTCACCAAGAATTCATAGTAGTGTATCTCAATTAAGTAGAAATTAAAGTTTCAAATTACAGCAACTTTTGTGTGTGGCTGGACACACGGGCCAGCTAACACACGAGTAATCCCAACAAGGACCGACCTGACCTAACCCTTGACCGAGTAACCCTGGGTGACCGAGTACCCCTAACCAACCGAGTTAACCCATGAGGCCATGACTGACCGAGTAACCCCGACCAAGTAACCCTGACCATTCTTTTAAGAAAAAAAAAAATGTGGCTGGCCACATAACATATGAAAGTTTTGCATGAAGCCATGAACTTCTAAAAATAGAAATTTTGAGAAATTGTGGAAATTGAAAAAAAAAATACTTGATAATATATAATATCAACAGATTTCTTCGGAATTCTACTCAACTAAGCAGAAAAACACAGTCTAAAATCTAATTCCTCATAAATACACCCAAATCATATAATCACAAAAATAAATTTTTGAAAAAATTATACAACTTACCGATGAACTGCATTGATCTGACATTGAACACAGTGAATTAGAAGATCCACATAACCTTTGCTGCCACAAGTTTGACAAATATTCATCTGAAATATACAACAACAATAACAAAAATTCAATAATTTTGCACCCAGAATAAAATTAAGAAATAAATTTACCGACGAAATAAAAACCTAACTTACAGAATTCTGAGACATGGAGTTGAATTCTTGCAACTAAAATTGCGACCCAAAAATCAAAAATCACGTTGAATTGTGCACCCAGAAACTACAGTATTTCGCAGTTTACTCGTTATCAAATTATCAATACACTATTACATGCAGAAATTGCCAAAAGAAGAAGTTAAAAGTGATACAGAGAAAGTTCTAGAATATGTTGAGTCGATCAATTCAATTGGCACATACCAATGGCTTTAAATTTTTCTTTTTAATTTCTTTTTTCCTAATATAAGCACTAATTTCTTAATTAGGTTAATGACAATGTTAACTTAATAGGGAGGTATAGGCTATCGGGGGGTTGTGGACTTGTGGATTGTGACTTTCGACAGCGTAGAGCCCAATGGGTACAAGTTGAGTTAAGTCGAGTTGAGTTGTTGAATATTTCAAAGTGCTTAATTTTAGGTAAAGTCTCAATGAATATATTGTTAATCTGTTACTTATATAATAGTATAACATTAGCATCCTAATAGGAGTAGGAAATAAAACTTTCTAAATATTTTAAAACTTCTTAATTTCCTATCAAGAAAGAACCTAATTCTAGCCTTAAATATTACTGACTTATTTTCCTAAATTTTATCGTAAAATATATATGGAAAATATATCACAATTATATAGCATACTAATTTTGTGCCTAGTCGATGCCGCAGATAGTCGAGATACCCATTTAGATAGTGTACTTAGTTGTGGACAATAATATTATAGTTTCTGTTATGTTCTAATTTTTTTTTAGCTTTTGACTTTTTTAATTTTATTGACAAAATCACAAACATCTATACTTCTATACTTTATATACTAAAGTAATCCCCGTAGTTATCCCCTAATTACACGTGTCATCATCATATAAAAAATTTTCCCGCCAAAATACTTTGTTACTTTTTTTTTTATTTTTTATTTTTATTTTTTGTTTTGTTATTGATATAAGTTTGTTGCTATATTTAAAGTAGAAGTTTTTGCCTTATATTTAGGGAGTGATATCCAACAATAATAATTTAAATAAAATTTAAAAAATATAGTGGTATTGAATAAAATGTTATGTAAAATTCTAAAATACTATTTAGGATATCATCAAAATGTGTTCTTATCAATTCTTCCATCTCACATTAACTGTAATGTAATCTAGACATTGAGATTAATCTTATGGTGTATCACAATGTTTATTGTACTTTTTTTTTTTTTTTTTGTACTTCTAATGATTCGTTTTGTACAGTTTCTAATAAACAAATAGCAAAATATTATTGAAAAACTGTGCGTTGCACAGGTTTTGAATTAGTATAAAGCTAAACTTTTAGCTAGGTCACGAGGCAGCGGATAGATTTAAATAGACTTCATAAGATAAAAAAAAAAATAGTTTAGAATTTATTTGGATTGAATATTAGGATAAAATTGTTAGTTAAGAGTTTTATTTTTGATAAAATACTAATATTTTAAATTAACAGATTGAATTATAATTTTATTCAAAAAAAATTATTAGATAATAATTCTCGAAAATTATCAAATAAGTTTATATTTTATATCATAATATATTTTGGAGCAAAGGAAGTAGTTCAAAGCGTTAAGCATCTATCTATCTATCTATCTATCTATATACTATACTAAAAGACAAGCGCCTCAATGTTAGACTGACAAATGTTTTATTATGATTCGCTGTCTTTTATTAATTTTTTATTATTATTATTATACATTTATGTTTCCATATGTATAAAAAAAATCTATACATTTTATTCTAAATAAATACATAAACTATTATAGTAAAGTCTATTATAGTAAAGTAATAGACATATACACATGCACGGTATATTAAGAAAAGTATCATAAAATATGTTAGTATATGTAAATAATAATAGCTACATAAGAATAAAAAATTTCAGTATAAAAAATATCAAAATAACATATGTATGTATGGTAATTCATATTCTCTCTAAAATATTATGTTTATAATGAAAGAAGATAATTCGGTAAATATTAACAAGTCTATCAAAGGCATTATATACACTGTAAGCTACATATGGTAAGCTATAAAGTAGGCCTAATTTCCTAGAATTAAGGGAAGACAAGTATACAGTAAGCAAAACTATGCCAAAAAATGATGCATACATAAAATAGTTTATGGTTTTAACATAAATAATATCTAATGAAATTTGTATGAAAAAATATTCTCATTCTATAACAATTAAATTTTCATATTTTCTTACTCTTGTAATGCTCATATTCAAAATTTAAATAATTTAATATGTAATTTTATGAGTTTTATAACATTCATAGTTATTGTATAAAAATACGTGTTCGTAAAAAAATACATTACATACATGATTGGTTAGTTGATAAAATATGTCTTTAATTCTTATTATTTTAATAAATATTTTTTTAATCATATAAAATTTATCAATAACCATTTCTATATATTTGTGTTGTATATTCAATCATCAGTTGTTGATTAGTTATATGGATATTATGTAAAAGTTTTTGACACAATGCTTAGCTTAGATAACTGTAAAATATGGCAGTGAATAAGATATAAGGTTATTATCGTGTTTGTAGATAGTGAATGCGACGGGTAAAACAAGTTTAGATTGTATAGATACCGAACAGATAGTATGACAAGTAAATTTTAGTTTTTCTTCCATTGTTCTTCTATAGTAATATGCGGAATGTATGACAAGTAAATTTAGTTTTTCCTCTACTTCTCTTACGTAGTTATATGGGGCAAAATGATTAATTTATTTTTCAATTATAATAAATAACATTATAAAAAAAATAATAGGGAATAAAAGAAAAGAATTGCAAATGACATAAAATACTATTCAAATCACATCTTTCTTTAATTTATTTACGTATCAACCATTATTGCAACTGGAAAAAATTTTAATAATTAATTAATTGTTAGAGAAAATAAGCCCTTTATTACTAATTGAATTATCTTAGGATTTTTTTTTTCTTACGGGATCAATCATGCTTTTGTCAAAAAAATAATGATTTGATTTATAAACCGTGCAATGCACGGGCATTATGCTAGTTTATAATATATATTTTAATCGGTTAAAATAATATACTTCACAATCTAATAGAATTTTATTACTATGTAGACCTATCAATTAGGGTCGGGTAATGAGTCTTGTTGGATTGGGCCACTTCAGGTTACGAGTCAAGAAATATTCAACTCTTGCCCAAAGTTTTGGGTTCGAAACAACCCAACGGGCTTTGAACATTTATTTTTATTAATTCATTTTTTTGCTTATTTTATTTTTTATTTTTTTAATGTATTAAATCGAACCTTTCCACCAACATTATTATTAGTTATTACATGTCTACTAGATAAAAAGTCGTCATAAAAGCACATTAATTCCTAACTAATTTTGTATCAATGATATATTTTAAAATTTGATATATAGATTAAAAATTTATCTTAAAATTCAATAAATAACCCGGGAATCGCACGGGGCACAAAACTAGTATACAAAAATTTTACAGCTGAATGTGAAGAATATCTGATTCAAAAGCTTTGATGATAAATCAATGGTAGACTAAAATTCGTGGCCATATTTATAATTATAATTACATGGTTATTCGTATAGGAGTAAACTTCTATTGTTAATTGGATATTCATATTAATAATAATATGTGGTCGATTGATATAAGTAAAATTCTATTGTCAATAAAAAGATAATTTTTTTCATGTTATGAAATATTTGTGAATGTCTATATACTCTTGTACTCTCCGGAACATTCTAGATTTAGGGTTTATCATTCTCAAAGCAAACCCTAGCATTGTATTTTTTTTTTATTTTTTATTTTTTTTTTGGTGCAAAAGAAGGGAAACCCTTAACAAAAGAAAAAACAGAAAGAAAGTAAACTAAGAAAAAGAATAAAAAGCAAAAAACTATCCTATCATAGTAGGAACCATCCTAGCCCGCGACACCCCAATAAGATCCTCCAATAAAACGGCCAAAAGATCCTTAGGGATCGCCTCAATCAAGATCATCCGTTGCTCCAACCGGACTCCATAGTTAGCAAGCCAATCAGCCGCCATATTAGCTTCTCTATAACAATGACTCAACCTGACCTCCCAACCTTGACGACTTAATAGAGCTTTGCATTTGCGGATTATATGAATAAAAGGGGAGTTGGGGGGTGTAGGATTAGTCAGCATACGAAGAACCACTTCAGAGTCAGCCTCAACTATAATATTTCTATGCCCACCGTTCCAGGCAATAGCTAATCCACGCATAATACCCAAAATTTCTGCCTTTGTGCTAGAACAGACTCCACAATTAATGGCAAAAATTTCATGAATCTCTCCTCGATGTCCTCTTATAATGCCGCCAGCTCCCGCTTTGCCTGGGCTCTCTTTCGCCGCTCCATCCGTATTTAGCTTGACCCAATTTTCCTCCGGGCATTGCCAGCGAATCCACTTCTCAATACGCTGTCTCTTCCTCATACCTGATGTCAACCCATTCCTTTCCCAGGCTGCCTTTATATCACCAACTCGAGCTAACACAAAGGTACCTTGATCAAAGGGGATTTTCACATTTGGCACAAAGATACGCTCACATCTCCACTTCCATATCCACCAACACGCCACAGAGAAGAGGAGAGGCCAATCTTCACTTACAAAATCTTTTTCCCCGTCCATATTATCTAGCATCCACTCTTTGAATTGATCCCCAAGCAAGTCAATATCGTTAGTCCAGCCCAGAGAACGCCACACTAACCTTGCCAGGGGGCATTTTCGAAGAATGTGATCTGCAGTTTCCTCATTAAATCCACACGCAGAGCATCGAGGGTCAGCAGAAATCTTACACATAAATCTATTGCAATTCGACATTAGTCGATCTTGGATAGCCAACCACATAAAAATCTTGATTTTTTGAGGCACTTTCAAACTCCAAATCTTCTTCCACCCTCTAATTTGATCTATCGAAGGAGCATTCACATTCCTGACTAATTGCAGAGCTGAACTAAGGGTAAAAGCTCCTGATTTGGATCCATTCCAGTAAATCCCGTCAATAGCATCTTCTTCTTCAGTTAATTCAAAAGATGCTATTTCTGCAAGGGTTTCAGCTGGCAAATACATGGCAAAGCTGCCGAATTTCCACCCAATATTTTCATCCCACATGTCCCTCACCGAAGCATTCTGAAGATCTATGGGGGGAATTGGGTCAGCAAGGTTTAGCAGAGTATCCTTACTCGCCCATCTTTGAGTCCAAAACGCAGTATTTTTACCATTACCAACAGCCATGTTAATACCCTTCTTCAAAACATCAATGCTGCTGACAATTCCTCGCCACGCATTAGACGCGCCATTACGCTCCTTGAACATTCCCACATCACACCCGACCATCTCCATATTTGTTGCGCATCACCCTTGACCACAGCGCTTGTGGCTCAGCAAGCATACGCCACCCAAGCTTGGCCATAAATGCAGCATTCGCCTGTCGCATAGACTTTAGCCCAAGTCCTCCTTCCTCTTTTGGCTTGGCAATATTTTCCCAAGCAACTAAATGCACCTTGCGTTCCTCATCCGTTTCACCCCATAAAAATTTCCGCATTCTACGATCAACATCATCACATACTGCTCTTGGTAATTTCGTAGTTTGCATAGAGTAAAAAGGGATTGGCTGCAAAGAGGATTGAATCAGCGTGGCTCTTCTTGCTAATGTCAAGGTCTTAGTCTTCCATCCTGCCAACTTGGAATTAATCCGATCAATTAAGTACTGATAGTCCTGTTTCGATGTTTTACCATTTATAATCGGGACTCCCAAGTACTTACCGAGGTCATTTGTTTCCTCCATTCCCAAGCCTCGACAAATACCCTCTCGAATATCATGGTCAGCATTATGGGAAAAGAAAATTCTCGATTTCTCTATACTAACTTTACTTCCTGAAGCGGCTTCAAATTTTTCTAAGCATTCCTTCATAATATCATCTTGATCCACTGTCGCTTCACAAAACAAAATTAAATCGTCCGCGAAAGCTAGATTCGAAATTGCAGGCCTATTCCTACTAGCTCTCACCGGTCTCCAATTCCCCAATCGAACCTCAAAATCAATCAATTGGGCAAGTCTCTCCATACATATAACATACAAATATGGCGATAGCGGATCTCCCTGTCGAATTCCTCGACTTGGGCTAAAAGCTTCTGTGGGTTCACCATTCCACAAAATGCGTAGCTTGGCAGAGTTAATGCATCTCATAATTATTTCCACCATGATATGAGGGATTTGCAACTCCATAAGCGACTCTCTAATAAAGTCCCACCTCAAGCGATCATAAGCTTTCTCAAAGTCGATTTTCACCGCCATATAAGATTTTCCACTTTGCTTTCTCCGCATAGTATGTATCATCTCCTGCACAATCACAATATTGTCGGTAATTTGTCTTTTGGGGACGAAACTACACTGAGTCGGAGAGATTAAAGAGGGTAAAACTGGCTTAAGACGATTCACAATCACTTTCGTCACTATCTTCTAAATAATATTACACAATCCAATAGGCCGAAATTGATTAGCTTTCTGAGGTACATCAATTTTAGGGATGAGAACCAAAAATGCATCATTCAGTCCTTCTGGAAATTCTTTTCCATCAAGAATTTCCCTAACCAATCTTGTCACACTTGGCTTTACCACCTCCCAATACTTCTGATAAAAGAGAGGTTGAAAACCGTCCGGTCCAGGGGCCTTAAATGCTTTCATAGACATTAAAGCTTTCCGAATCTCACAATTAGCATACGGGCGTGTGAGTATATTCCATTCATCAGCATTCATATTTGGGAAACAGTCTGCTAACAAACGGTGGCCAGTGAACTCACTGTTTTCTTCTTGAAAAAGAGATTTCCAGTAATTCAACACCATCTCTTTCACAACATTCGGCTCAGTCACCCAAATCCCATCAGAATTTTGAAGCATATCAATTCGGTTTCGATGTCTTCTAATTACAGTGGATAGGTGAAAATATTTGGTATTGCGATCCCCATCACAAATATTGTCCATTCTTGATTTTTGGAACCACAGTGTCTCCTCCTGATCAAGAATGTTTTCAAGCTCCTTGCGAATGTTGCCATCCATTTTCAGAAGATGCGAATAGTTACCTTTTGCTAGCTCACGTTGCACCCCTGCCAACCTAGCCATAAGTTCCTCCTTTTTGCGAAAAATATTATGGAACACCTCACGGTTCCACTTATTCAATTGTTCCGCAAAATCTCTCAAAAATTGAATAATGGGAACATCATTCCTCCATCTCGATATTACAAACTCCTCAAACTTATCATGGTGTAGCCAAGCCGCTTGGAACCTAAACGGTTTCGTGACCACTGGGATAGGAGCAAAACCCGTGGTACTCACCAAGATCGGACAATGATCCGATACAGTTCGAGGTAGGTTTCTCAAAGTGGCTTCAGCAAAACGAAGGCGCCACTCTTCATTCACTAATCCCCTATCAAGTCTAGCAGACTTAAAGGTATCTGGAGAATTACCCCTATACCAAGTGTGTTCCGGTCCCGAGAAACCCAAATCAATTAATCTATACTCTATGAAATAAAGACATATAGATTAGTTCTCTCTCAAACTCTCATATTTCCCCTTTATTTCACAACACGTTATCAACACCAAATCTAACTGACTGAGCCAACTGAGCGAATTAGGATTAAATCGATCGATTCACACATATATTTTCCACCAAAGCACGAGCCCTAGCCAACTGGATGACATCTTATATGATTCATTAAGGTACGTACATACGTACTACTTGCATTATTAATTGAGTGATTTAAATAAAGCATCAAGAACCAATTAGTTAATGATTGATATTAGTATGTTTTGGTATTGTGCCGAATGATGATTTCGATCTATATTGTATGAGTATATTATCACTTTATTGGATATGTATATTTAATAACCATGGTCAATTCATCATTTTCACAAAGTGGTCAAATCAATCTGTTCTTAATTGTTTAAATCAAGAAGTATTGTGGCATATGTACTCTACATTAATTTGATTCAACACAACTAAGGGTCTGTTCTTTTAGTTTAGTTCAGTTCAGCTCAGCTCCTAATTTCCTTCTCTTATAAAATATTCAGTTCAACTCAGCTCAATTCAGTTCAGTTCAGCTCATTTCAGTTCAGTTTAGCTGAGTTCAGTCAATGAGAACAGGCCCTAAGTACATCTATATATACTTAAATTCATTAAAGTTCGTAATTCTAATTTAGTGATGTGTTTTCCTTACGATTCTTTGAGTTTTGTATTGGAATCATCTATTTGTCCGTTTAAGTTTACTTCGTCAACTTAAATATAAAGTCAAAATATATATTTCATAAATAATTAGGCACTCCATTATTAACTTGTTATTAATGTACGCTTAGAGAGTATGATATGTAGTTCTATAGATTGTTTATATTATGCAAATTCATGATGCATTGCGACTAAGTTAAGCATATATGTTTTTCATTCGAGTACGTGTTATGATGGTGTGAGTATATGAGAAGACTAAAAATTTAATTTATTATTTGATTTTTTTAAAAAAGTGTTTGGGGCATTATGTTGACATTCTTAACAGATTTTAGAGTAGTTTTTTTTTTTTTTTTTTTTTTTTTTTTTTTTTTTTTTTTTTTTTTAAACTTCTGAATTTGTTGAGTTTTGTTATTATGTTTATGTATCTTTGAGATTTTATTTTACCATGAGATAATTGTGTGTGGATTAGTCCGATCGAATCCATACTATATATTAATTATTATGAAGGATGAATATATAAAGTTTGGGGCAAGATTTCCGTCCTTGTTGTATGCTTTTCATGATATCACTATCATATAACCATGACTCCTTTTATTAGCAACAAATTGTTTAAGTATGAAATATTTTGAGAGACCAAAAATAATACTAAATTTTGAGATATGAACTAAATTTTGTTGCAACTTATTCCTATTTTGTTGTCAATCTTCGTAATAAACTCTGTCATATTTGATTAAAATAATGAAAAATGAAATGAACATCTAGTATATCCAATAATATCTCTCTATACAACTCATGATATCAATATGCCTAATATATATAATCTAATACCCAATATGAGATCCCACTAAATGGAATGCAAGCATATGCATTCATATTCATAGTGTTTATTTAGTGCCCACAAGTTTTTAATCAACCCTAATATTAATTCAATAATATTTTTATTTTTTTGTTTTACAAATACAACGTTGAATATTAATTGCAAACATGATAATTTGAAAAACTTGTAAAATATATTTATTATTGTGATGTCTCATCATAGTATTAAATAAAGTAAATAAGGAGTTAATTAACCCTGATATTTTATACAAAATTTCATTCGATATTATGATTAGTATATGATTATTAATTGATTAAAGTTTGCAGCTTAATCTATAAGAAGATTGTTCTATTTGTAATTCTTTGAAGCTCATAAAATTTCTTTAACTTTTATTATCGAGATTATTTATATATACATGATGTCACATTTTTATTGGTTTGCTCGACCTCATTCATATTAGCTAGCACTTGTTTGAACATGAAATTTGACAACAAGTAGTATGTGTACTACTAATACATTAATTGCATATATACTCCTTTCATTATAAGTTCTAGATCAATATTGTTCATGTACATGCATTATAATTGACTTTAACATGATCATAATCATATGATTTGTGCAACTATCACGGTTTTAGTATAAATATGTTGGTTGATGTATAATGTTTGAATTCAATTATATATAATATATTTATATGCGTATGTACATGAAGTTGGAATAATGTATGAATTGAACATGAAATTCTTAGTCTTAAGGACCTGAATCTCCGTAAATTTATGAAGGGTTGGAAACCCTTGACAACAATACAAGCTAAGGTTATGTATATAACCTAGAAATTAAATATAGATAATCCACCATTTATATAAATAATGTGTTCCTATATACCCTATGTCATGTGAAAATACAAAGAATTTATATAGTTTATATATTGTTTTGGGTGGTGTAGGGAATAATTTCAAGCCTTTAAAATCCCACTAGCTTGAACCCCACTGTGATCATACACTAAAGTACGGTGGCGTCCAAAAGGGAAGAAGATAGAGCAAAAGAGTCGCCAACAAGTTTTTAAGGAACTTGTAAACCGTTCACGAGGTGAAGGTTACACCCCTTAACGATCCAAGAGATCGTCAACTCCATAAGGTCATGAACCAAATAAGGGTTCGGGGATGATGGTACAAATCCAACCTAAAAGAGATTGAACCTGCCCTAATAATAGGCCTCTACTTTATTCTGCTCGTATTCATGTGCGCTTTCTGACTAACATACAATCAATAGGATTAACCCTAAACCTGTTTAATCTATGTTGGTTGAATTTAATGCACAAATAAATCTATTATTGGCGATCACTTGAATTATAATCACAATTAACCTAACAAGATTATTAATTATCTTATTAAGCGTGATTACAAGTACCAAATTCCCTTTAAACATACAATAAAGGTGATCAAACAATAACAATAAAATAATCAAGCAACATAATAATAAATAATCATTATAATAAATAATAATTATAGTCTTCATAATCATAATCATGTTAAAGCATAGCAAGATCCTAGGCATGATACTAACAAGATTAATAACAAACCCTAGCATGTCACTAAGCAATAAAAATCAAAGCTTTAGCCCTAACATGATACTAACATGAATTAATATTAGGAAGAATATAGGAAGCATCGTACTTTTAATCATACTTGATATTAAAGTTACCCTAGACATGATACTAGGAATCAAAATAACAATCTAAGCATGATTTCTACATCATAATATCGATTAATCAATTAAAGTACTTACTTGGATGCCTCGTACCTCTTTCTAATAACAAAATACACACATTAGTAACTTCAAGGAAAACAATAAACAAAACAATTAAATTAAATAATTGAAATAGAGATTTGGGACCAAACCCTCAGAAATTAAAACCTTTCACGTCTAGGGCGAAGGCAACTTCGAATATGGCTAGGTGTTTCAAGATCTTGTGAATGCGGAATTTTGTATTAAAGAAAAGGCTAGTAAAAGAAAGAATGAATGAATGTTGATGAAAGTTGATGAATGAAGAGATGAATGAAAAGGATTATTGAAAGAGATGAATGCTAATTGATGAATAATTTGTGAATGAAGAGAGTTGATGAAAACTTAAGAATAAAGAGAATTGGTGAACGATAGATGTAGATCCTCCATCAAAACAGAGTTTTTGATACGATATTTATAGAGAAAATCATCCAAAAAAGATAATTTATCAAAACAGAGTCTGAAGACCACAAAACCACCTTGGCGTCAGCCCTGGCTCATTGGCGCCAGGACCAGTGGCTAGCGCCAGGCGCCAATGTTGGCGTCTGGCGCCAAGGCCAGGGGTTGGACGCCAAATCGGATTTTAACGCGTTTTCGAAAATCTGATAATTTTCCATACTGGAAGATAAAATAATATAATTTCGGCCGAAAATGCTATTTGATCTAATTAAAACTCTGAAGAGTCCTAACTGAATTAAGAATGATAAAAACCTTCTAGAATGTTCTAGAAGACCAAAACCATTCCTAATTACATTAGGAATGATAAATTATATTAGGCCCTCCCCTAGATCATTGGGCCGTACTTAAAGCTCAAACCGGACCCAGTTTAGTAAATTGGCCATAACTTCCTCAATATTCATCGGAATTGGGCTTATAATATATCGTTGGAAAGGTCTTTGCAAGCCCTATCCAACTACACCACTATTGGACCCATATCATGGACCAACCAAACTGGATTGACTGTTTTCTTTAAAATAAAGTTTTCAAAAACAGGGAGAAAAGAAAAGGAAATAAAACTTTCCGCAACATTAGACCTTTCCACACTTTCGTTTCATTCGATTATGATTCGACGTGAAAGGCACTCATCACTGGGTTTGGTTTTGGGGAGACACAAATGGGTGTCTACAGGTGGATATTCAAAATATCAAACTCTAATAACTAAGTATGGATAAATAACTAGATATAATCATTCCCAGAAGTGAATGAGAACTTGCATACTTTAAAGAGTTATAGGCATGTTTGCTTGATATTCTTTTGATTATATAATTCATTGAAAAAAAAAACATAAGAATTGCAAACATGAGCGCAAATTATCTTTTGACCAAGATATATTGTTCATGAGTTTAAGAAATTGAACATGACATTGTGAACACTTCACTTGATAAATATATATATATATATATATATTATGCCCATACTTATAGGATATTTCAATTTAAAATGAATGCAAAATGAGCATTGTACCTGATACAAGATTTTATCAAAAGAATTTATGACTTACAAGGTGCAAGATATTTGAAAGGTTGTTGGACTAATTTAATATCCCATATGCAATGATTAGGGGAGATATAATATATTTGATTAAATTATGAAATCCTTGCACACAAGAATAATAAAATTTACTGATGGTCAGTTTGCTACAAGATATTTTTTTGAGATGTGGCCACATAATTATCAATTATTTAAAATGAACCATCTTGAAGATGGATGTGAATAGTGGTCATTGTCAATTGAATACACTGATTTTGAGTGTTCCGATCAAAATTAATGTCCCAGAAGGATAATATCAATTGCTAATAAATATATATATCACGGCTGAAGCGTGGTAACCTAATATGTTATAATTATAAGAATCCTCAAAAGAGGAAGGGAGCAACAGATGACAATGACACATTCATTTGAGAAAGTAACACATAATTTCGAGGAAGTGATACATTTTTATGGATCTCTTGAAGAGATCATTTCTAGAACATTAAAGTGTGCTATGATCATATAAAGTACTCCAGAAGAGTACAAAATTATGTCCAACAAAATAAACATGTGACAGGCAAAAATCATTACTCCAGCAGAGTATGAGTTATTATAAGATCAAGTATTAGTTGACTGTCTTGCCAATTATACAAAGAAACACATATTAGCGTTTATATACATCACATCATTATTCATGGCCATGCTTGAAGTATGTCTAATAAGGTGATCACCAGTATTAGAAATTTGACAATTTAACTGACCATTAAAATTCAAAGAAAATGTGATTTGATGTGATAATTGAAATAGGTCATCCGAGTTTAATAATTACCCATTATGGAAAACTGAAGTTTCATTTAATATGAAAGAAATAATGTGCTGACGCTCTCTCATGTTAGAGATATGAAATAAATTAAATGGCGAGACATAACATTGAGATTAATCTATATTTGAATTGTAATTTTAATAGTTTATTTTGAAGAAAATTTCAAGAGATTATATATTAGTTTATGAGAACTTTGTATGGGCATATGTAATAGGTGGCCAAAAGCTCACCACGATAGCTTATATGTTGTTCAGTATTAGGTGACTAGAAACTCACCGTATTAGGTGACCAGAAGGCAGAAGCTCACCAAAGTTACTTGTATGTAAAAAAAAATAATTTGGAGTATCTAGTATCTTAGTAAATAAAGTAATAAAGTATTTGATGATCCTGAAGATCACTATGTAGTTAAATTACATACAAGTGACTTAAGGTTTGTTCTCTTACGTTGAAATTCAGTTCAGTTCAGTTCTGCTCAGCTCAGTTCAGCTCCTAATTTCCTTCTCTTATAAAATATTCATTTCAGTTCAGTTCAATTCAGCTCAGTTTAGTTTAGTTTAGCTCAATTCAGTTCAATTCAGTTCAGCTGAGTTGAGTCAATGAGAACAGGCCCTTATACTCAGCATATAACAATCTCTTGATTATTAGGGCTATTATCAGTCATCACAAGAATAAAGAAAAGTAATGATAAACAATTGCACAATATACTCTCCCCATGGATAATAATCTCCAGAAGAGATATATTTTATTGAATTTGACCCTCCCAATGAAGTGAATTATATTGCAAATTGATGTACTAAGTTGGTCAAGAATTTTGATGATGCCCCTATATATGAGATATTTTACCAACTTAGGGGGAGAAGAGTTAGCATAATTTGGAAAAATCAAAAGAATCGATGATCCCTATAATGTTAATTTAAAACCATTCGGAAGCATAGAAAGATACATTTTGATCAGAGTTAGTGATACTATGTGTATACATTGAGATAAAATCTTGCCAATTGTGACTTACTACACCTGAAGTGTAGATTGTTTGATCGGTTCCAATAAAAATATATGATACATAGCAAGATAGTGCAGTTGATACTTTAAAAGTGGAATAATTATAATATATTAATATCATAGTTTATAAAATCTTCCAGGAGTAATATAGATATCTGAATAATCTATAATAGATGACCTATGATATGAGAAATGTTATAATGGTACCAATGAGAAATGTTTTCAAATATCATTGTGAAATAGCTTGCTAAACGTCCTTTGAAGAGTTTTATAATGCCGACATATGATGGAACCGATAAATATCATGCATATGCAAAAGGAGTGGACTTGAGAATTGAATAAGGGATTTGAAATAAATGTTCACTTTCATGTCGACATATTGATGATATTCAAAAGCTTATCATGGACCAGAAGTCTTAACGAAATATAAATGATGATCATGATCAAAGTTTTTCATGGACCAAAAGTCCATTAAAAGAGGGATTTTAAGAATCCGCATTGTACAGTGTCTTGCATTTTTGAGTCTTATGTGCATATGTGAATCATATGTAAATTATCATTTAATTATTGCATGTGTAGGAAGTCATTAGATGCATCATTCCTTACACACATTTTGTTCAATTACATCATTCATATATATGTCATGAATTCTACGTTTCATTTACATGCATTAGTTCTATACAATAATTTTGTTGTATATGTAAATGTTCATTATATATATAGTAAGACATATTTATTACAACTTTGATGGAATATTATAAAGACATGTTTATATTCAAATGGGCTTATAATTATGATGAAATTATATATGACGTTGATCTAATATTATTTATGAATCATGTTAGAATAGCTATCGAAGAACTTATATGCAACGTATTTATAGCCGTACAAATTTTATATTTTGAACATTGTATTTATTATCAAACTTTTAGTCTATGTGACTACATCATTAGCATCTCAACCTGAAGATTGAGCATATGAAAGTTAGTGAAAATTCCTATTTGTATTTGCAAGAGAGCTATCATGCCAATTATGAATATTATAAATATCAACGGAATACTTATGCGTGAAGCTGTTTTATTATAGTCTAAAACAACTATGATCAATGAATATAATTACATGTGTTATATTAATTCATACGAGATTGAAAAGCAACATTAATAATATCAATGTGTTTCCATTAAGGAATGTTTGATCAAATAATAATCATCAATTTATATTATTCACGACCTCCAGAAGAAGGCGTAACCACATAAGTTTAATTATTAAAGTAACGTTATTCAAATAGAGGTCTTGAATGATATAGAGATAAATCCATACATGGTGAAATGAAGGCACTTCATATGTTCACGTGAAGACTTGAAGATGCAAATTCAAATTATAAGGGTCGAAGAGCAAGATAAGGAATGATATTGTACTACATATGAGAAGACACCTAAACATATTGGATTAATTGCAGCACTAGATAATCTCCAGTTGTGTATTCATCAGGGGGAGAAAATACGCGCTGCACTCTTTTTCCCTTAACCATGACTTTTGTCCCACATTGGGTTTTCCTGGTAAGGTTTTTAATGAGGCAGCATCTCGAGCGTGGTTACATATGAAGAATGTTGTACTCTTTTTCCTTCATTAGGTTTTTATCCCACAGGGTTTTTCCCTCTCAAACTCTCATATTTCCCCTTTATTTATTTGAAAGAGGGGTAGCGATTTGGGAGGAGCAACAACCTCCGACGAGGGTTGACAGAGGTACGAACATGGGCAGCGTGTTCCAACGAAGGGTCTACGAAGATTTTCAAGGTCAGCGAGTTGTGTAGGCGGACGACCGACAGCCAGGGGATTGTTTTTGCGGGAGAGGGGACAGGTGGAGAGGGGGGCGAAGGTGGTTGGATTTTCCGGTGGTGTGGGTACATAAGAAGGTGCTTATGTGGTGGTGTGGTGGGGAATGAGAATAGAAATACCTAGGGGGGTGGGGAATGGACTTAGAAAAATTTGGGGTAATGGAGGGATAAAGGGAATGGGAAAAAACGACTAACAAACAGCAACAAAGGGAATTAGGGGGGTTGATTCCTTTTCCCTTTGATAAATACCCTCAACCAAACGGCCCCTAAGAGTAAAAACAAAACCTTGTTTGAGATTTTATTCTAATACCAAACACCAACCAACATGATTACCCGTTTGGGTTATATAATGTTGAATTACATATTCGTATCACAAAAAAAAAATACTAATATAAGATGTTACAAAAAAAAAATGAATAATAACAACATAGAACAGTTATTATTGCTTTTACACAAGCTTACCGCACAAACTATTGCTTCTGATGGTGAATGAGCTTGCAACCAGTGAATTTTGAGTTGGCTTAAACATGCCCCACATATAATATTTCCTTTGAAATCCTGCAATACAAAATATTTTTAAATAATTAAAAATAGCATTAGAAAAATTATATGATTTAAACCTTATTCCCCTTCAAATTAGTGATAAAGAATTACAACCAACTTAAATTAATAATAAATCGATTACATTTGTATAAATAATTTCAATATAATTCATCAGAAACTTAAGACATATTATATAGCACTTAAAAAATAATTTCAACACTTACTCCAATGTTCTTGAGGTAGTTCTTGTGATGAAAAAAGTACAAGATCTAAATTGTTATTAATATTAAAAGTCCAAGCAGAGTGAAGGTTAGTCATCTTTTCTAACACAGTGTTGTATGCTTTCTCATCCCTACATAAAAAATCCAAAAAATATGTTTAGTTAAATATAAAAATCAAACACATTTAAAAAATATAAAATAAAAAACACAAATAAACTAGGGAAATTCTCTTTGGTGAACTCCAACTTTTCCATTTTCTAAGTGGTAACATTCTTAAATTTTATTATCAATGGTAAACTTAAATTACTGATTACCATTGATAAGTGTTATTTCGTTAACTATAGTTAGTTTTTTTTTTTTTTTTTTTTTTTTTTTTTTTTTTTTTTTTTTTTTTAATTATATTGAAATTATATATATAAAAAAAACCCAATCCCTCCCCCAACCCACTGTCGAGCCCCTACCCCAACCCAGCCCCCTCCCGGTGGCCGGAAACGCCGACCTCCCTTAGCGCCGGCGACCTCTACCTCGTCCCTTTCCTCCACCTACAAAACCTCCACTCTCCCCGTCGGAATTGGCCCCCCTCCCCTCCCCTCCCACCACCGCAAAACCCCATGACCAACCCCCATCTCGTCGGCAAATGGTCGGCCGTCTCCCTTATCCCCCGAAAATGGCCGGCCAGCCACTCCTAACCCCAAAAACCACCCCTAACTGACCCACTCCAACCCCAAAAATCGCCCACTCTCCCTCGAAAATAACCTCTCACCACCACAAAACCCAAACCTGTTTCCCCTACACCACGACCCGCTCCCTGTCGGAATCGGCCCTCCTCCCCTAACCCTCACCCCGATTCGACCGCTATCCCCTTCGCCTCCCCAAAAACCAGCCCCCTAAACAACCTAAAAACTCAAACCCAATTTCTGGGTTTGATTTAAAAAACCCTAAACGAGTTTGGATTTTTTTGGTGTTTTTGGGTTGGGTTTAGTGTTTCTAGGGCGGCGAACAGAGGTTGGGGGAGGTCGGCGTTTCCAGGGGTTGGGGAGGACGGCGCACCGATGAAGGTTGGGCGGTCGGTGCGCCGGCGTGGGTGGGTGCAGGGGAGGGGGAGCTGGCAGTGGGTGGGGGGAAGGGATGTTTGAATTTTTTTTTAAAAAAAAATATTTAGTATAATTATTAAATTATTAAAAAAATAATTAAAAACCTAACTGTAGTTAAATGTTATTGTTAAAAAAAAAAAAAAAAAAAAACCTAACTATAGTTAAATTTTTTATAAAATATAATAATTAATGGCACCACTAATAATTATAAAAAGTTTATGAATACCAAAGATAATTTTAAAAAACTTTGTTTACCACTTAGAATTTTATAAAATTGAAGTTTACCAAAGAGAATTTCCCTATAAACTATGTATATCTCTATTATATAAATAGAAGAGTAATTTGTAATATAAATACCTCTCTTCAGATGGAAAAAAGTATAAAGCAATATCAGCACTCATAGGAGGTGAGGCTTCAAAAGCTTTAGGCCACATTTCTTGCTTTGGCACAAGTTTAAAGATCAATTCTTGTGGCAATACACTTGTTGCTCCATGTACCTTTAATGAAGCTGTATTTGAAAGATGAGCTGTAATTCCCAAAGTTATATGTTGTAAATTACATATCATGCTACATCTTCCTCTGCCAATAAATTTTAATTTTATGTTAATATAAGGTTAAAGTAAAAAAATAATATCAATGACATAAAAGAATATTCAACTCACCCCATAAAAGATATATTGAAATATAAAAATAATATAAAACTAATAAATTATTATATTTATATCTTCATTATCCAAAAATTAACATTTGTAAATAAAATTAATTACCTATTTTTATAATTACAAAACCTTGCATACAATTTTTTTTTTTTTTAAATAAACCAATTAAAATCTTGAGTCAAAATTGTTCCAACAGTTATATCATCATAAATGTCAACTAATAAAAACAAGGAAATTTTGCATTAAACCACCTTTTATAACCACTTTTTTGTAGCAAACCACCTTATAAATTTTTTTTTTTCGTAAAAACACACCTTAATCTATATTTTTTTTGCAAGCCACACCTTTCCCCGGAAAATAGAGTTTGACCTTGTTTTCCGGGGTTGACCTGACCACGTGCTTTGCACATGACCCCCTAAAACTACTATCCCTCCTTTTTTCCCCCGCCCCAGCCCCCTTCCCTTCCAGTGGCCGGCAACCACCTTCCTCCTTCGTCGCCGACGACCGCATTCCCTCCCTTTCCCATTCCCGTCCTTAAACCCAACCCTCAAGCCCAACCCATTCCCATACTTTCGTGAAGCGCAATATTCATGGCGGTTGACAAATGGCGGAGTGTGGGTCTAGGTCAATAAATCGAGCGACGGTGCTTTAGGTGGAAAAGGAGGAGAGAGAATTCGTGGGCAGCACTTTAGGAAAGTAGATGGAGGTGGATCTCGGGGTTTGGGTGGTGAGAGTGAAGGAAGTGATGGTGGTTAGGTGGAAGGGGAGGAGAGAGAATTCGTGGGTTGGGGGAAAGGGAAGGGAGCAGGGTCACCGGCATAAGGGTAGGGAGGTGGTTGCTGGCGCCTGCAGCTAGCACGGTCTGGCAACGGGAGGGGGAAATTGGTTGGCTGGGTTTTTGGTTGACTGTGGAAAGTTGTTGGCCGTCGGAAAATTGGTTAGCGCGTCGTTTAAAGGGGTCACGTGCGAGACATGTTGTGTGTCAACCCCGGAATACAAGGTCAAAGTCTGTTTTCCAGCCAAAGGTGTGGTCTTGCAAAAAAAAATTTAGATTAAGGTGTGTTTTTGCGAAAAAATTTTATAAGGTGGTTTTCTGCAAAAATATGGTTATAAAAGGTGGTTTAATGCAAAATTTCTTAAAAACAAAGGAAATAATATCACAACATAAATAACAATAAAGGTTAAATATATAATTAAAGAAAATTTAATAATTATAAATAGGAAAAAGAAAAAAAAAGATAGGTACCTCCATGAGACATCAATAATTGGTTGTGCTAACACATTTGGAATTGATTGAAAAACTGCAGTAACACCAAAATTCCTAGTTGCACTTATGTTAGGTGGACAATATGCTGAAGTGTTGACACCATCAAGGTTGGATGGTTTAGGTTTTAAGTCATTCAACTCTCCAAAATTCTTTTCAAGAATCAACTTTTTCCGAATATTTTTTGATTCATGCTCATCACATATCTTATGATAAGATGAATTTTTTGAATTCTCGGTATTGCCTAGTTCCTCAAAGTCATTTTCATGAAAATAATCCTCAAATTTCCTTTTGACTAAATTGGATGATTTTTCTTGGTGGTATACCTTTGAGGTACCATCATCACTTTCATTATGTTGCACAATATCTTTTTGTTCTTCATAACTACAACTAAACGATTCATTGTCATTCTCTTCATCTTCGACAAGTGTATTTACATCATCATCGAAGTGCAAATTCTTGTACTCATGTTCAAACTCCAATCTCATATTATTTTCCGTTGAGATTGTAGATGCAGGAGACTTTACATCATTAGAGCATTGAGGAGATGAAGAGTCCATATATATATCAGTCATCAATTTCACCAAAATAGCTTGATTTCTACCATCTTTACTATTATCAATAGTATTCCTTTTGGTATTTGAATGATTTTGCCTTATAAGGTCTTGTATATCTTTATAATTTTTGCCCCCCTTTCGAGTTTTTCTTAACAAAGCCTTTTGTACTAGTGAGATTACTCGAGAACTAGTTCTCTTTAGTTGTCGAGTAGGCTTTCCAAATTCAATATCACAGTCTTCACACAACCAAGTATTATCATTATACCTAATTTTCAAAGGATCTTCCATACAATAACTGAAAAAAGTAAAAATAAAAAAATTATTTTCCTTGATATTCAAACTCATGACTAAAAATAAAAGTTAGATTTTCAAAAAGTTAAACATTCCTTATGTATTATAATCGCCAAAAAAAAAACATTGAAAAAATGGTAAAATAAACATTATTACATAAGAGAACTTAAAGTGAAATATTAAAGTAAAATAAACATTATTACATTCAACGATTGATGCATTACTTTGACATGCTTTCCAAACTTAATACTATATTATTTAAGTAATATAGTGGTTAATTATTTAACGCTTTGAGATGCTTGTTAGCAAGTATTTACATTTTTTTTTTTTTTTTATCAATCATCCAAAAAAAATTGGTTTTTATTGTCTTTCAAAAAAAAAAAAATGGTTTTTATTAAATAAATAAAAAAAAAAAACAAAAACTTTAAGGTAAACAAAGATCAAAGTGCCTAATAAATTAAATTAAATAATTCAATTTCCACACAACATACCTATGAATTCCAACATCTTTGCAATGCATGCAATAAATAAGGTGTTTTTTGCCTTCGACTCCGCATGTGTAACAAACGGTCATCTAAGAATAGGAAAAAAATAATGTTAATGCTTGATCAATGATCTTAGATATTTGGAACATGAACTAAAATAATAAGCAGGCTAAACTAATTAACTTTACCATCAAGTATTAGCAATTTAATTAATAAGAAAAATCTTATGGAATACAGTAGACACTCAAGTACTCAACTACTCAAGTATGATACATTGTATGATTACATGATTAATAAAAAAATAATAATAAAAAAAAAAAAAAGCTTTATAATCAAAACTCATGTACTCCCTCATGTTTTCAAATTTAATCGCATTGACATCTAATCTATTTTGTTTTTTAAAGTATAATAATCCATAAAATCAAACAAAATTTGCGTGAAGTAAAATACTTAAACTACGTACATGAATTATACCGTATAATTAAGCAAAACATGGTATAAGTGATACGAGGATGTTTAGCATATTCAATTCATAAATTAAAAAATACTATACACAAACTAAAACATCATACTTTTCAAACATTCATACATAAAATCTAAAGTAAAGACATGAAATTTATTTAACCAAAAAAAAAAAAGACATGAAATTTAAATTACCTTTTGAATCATGAGATAACACCCTACGAAAGTAATGTAAAAGGGGCAGAAATTCCTTTCCAAAACGCAAAAAAATTAGAATTTGGATGGGTAGATCTTCCTTATTAACCAACGGTTGAATTTCTATCGATCCACTGAATAACCCTTGTTTTATATGGCATATAACTTCTTATCATAAAGTCTCTTTATATAACCACTTTGAGTCGGAAACTTAACCGCCTCTATTTTTTTTCTTTTTTATTTTTTTAATATCTTTTTATTTATGTAATTTTTTAATTTTTTAAAAGTGAGATTTACACGGTGCTTAATTTAATCTAAACTTTCCTAATTATCCTACGAGAATCTTCAAGTATTTTCATAATATTGGAATTTTAGGGGTCCTAGTGTATATAGATTTGCTATAATGTGTGATACGATGGAGAATATGTAACGATTTTATATGATAGAATTTGGGTTGATATTATCTTTTCAACTTCCCTTAATCTGTATTCAACTATTCGTCATATAAATATGATTTATTTGTAAACTCTCTTTTTTAGTAACCTCTCTTCATTAGATCTATCGTTAGTCATATACTTTCCTTTAATATTTTTTCAATTAGCTCTTGTGTTTGAAGCCTTTCCTAAATTTTTGTGTAAAGTTAGAAACAAATACTTTACTCTTACCCTTTTCACTAAATTTATTTAAAATTATTATGTACTATGGAGCAATACTTATTAGCCATAAACTAAACACAAATTATTTGCAAGAGCTTTTGTTTACAATTAATTTACAATAATTTTAGCGTAAATTTTGCAATTTTGGACTAACTTTTAGTCAACTTAGAGTAAATTTTCACTACTAGAAAAACATTTATTTGCAGCGGTCAAAAATCATTAATTTGCTGCGTTTTTTGGATGGCAGCACACGCCAGGGCAGCAAATCAATTGATTGATTTGCTGTGGCGACATCCGCTGCAAATCAATGCATTTATTTGCTGCGGATTTCTATTTTAACCCCCGCAAATAAATACATTCTACTAATAGAATAATAAATTATTTGCTGCGCTTTATGTGTAACACCCGCTGCTAATTAATAGTATTTTTTATAAAAAAAAAATCCATTAGTTGGTAATAAATAATTAATAAATCAAAATTTCGACAGCACCTCCTCTGTTTTTACGTGTAATATATCCATGAAGGACCTGTATTCCTGAACTTTATGAACAAAATACTTTAAATTAGCCCAAAATTAGATTACCACAATACATATGATAAATTGTATTGTACGATTCAATTTTCTACATACAAAAAATATCAATCCAAAACAAAAGTCAAAAAATATTGCCGCGAAACTATGATCACACGCAATGATTAGTGAAATACGATGCCCATATGTTCCGCACTTCTTCAATATCATCATCAGTGTAAGGATCTTCATTTAAAGACATGCAAACCTATGAACATGATAAAATATATATAGTAAGTCATCAAAGTAATTTTAATAACAATAATAACATAGTAGAGAGTTGCCCCCCTCCCCCCTATCATATAACTAGGTTGTGTTCTAACCCGAGAGGCATGCTAGGTTTGATGCACAAAAACAAAGGATATGTTGATTAATGCCTCCTTAATATGTGTACTAAGTATAATCCCAAACACCAACTGAAGCATCAAATAGATTATTACTTTAATAAAAAAAAAAAAACGCCTTTAATTTGTTGGATACCTTTATATGGTTCAAATAAGGCTATATATAAATAAAAGATTCATTTTGAAGACATTTGTAATGATAAGAATGAAAGGTCATACTCATACCTCATCAATATCATTTGCTTCACTGTATTTGGAGAGTATGTCATACATGTATCTCATTGTGTAAAAGCCACACTCGGTACCACCTCTTTGTTGAGCACACTAAGTAAAATTCAATAAAAAAAAACAGATTAAGGTGTATAATTGTTTTAAGGGTACCAAAATAGATTCCATTCATACGATATCATCTAAAACATACTATTTACTTACCTTCACAAGTTTCCATAGAGGTTCTTTTCTATTCACACGGTTTCACACGATTGCACATATCTCTCATGCATTGAATGTAATGTAGAATTTCCCCTGAACACTCCACTCTCACCGTGCCATAACCAATCATGATATTGTTGCCGAAATCCACGTCGAATAATATGGTCCCTAAGTGTGGTGATATTTTGCACCTTTTCAACATTTTGGCAATCGACGCAAGGACAATAAAATTCATCATCCTCTATGCTAGATTGATGATCTAAAGCACATTTGCAAAATTCCTCTACCCCACTCAAGAACTCGATCGAATTTCGTGGACCATACATCCAACTTCGATCCATTTATACAGTCCAACCACTACAAACACAATATTTTTGTAGAAGTAATATGTTAAAACATGGGAACTAATTCATCATATTTCAAACATAACCACAAGTAAGTTTCAATGGACATATAAGCTTATGCAATTTTTACCAAACATAACATTTATTTTTTAGAAGCATATATATAATTAATACATAATACAAAGCCACTTGCAATAACCATGTCATAGAAATAGTAGCTCACCAAGAATTATAATAAATATGTGCATGACCAATACAAACCTATAAAGAAAAATATGAAAGGAAAGATAATGTACCAGAGTCACAATTAAAGGTAGTTGGTGCCAAGCTAACAAGGACAAAAGTGATCAGATGATTGGCCTTCACTTCTCATTTGTTGAACAAACTTCCTAGTGAAAAAATGCATTAGCATAAAAATGTAACCAATTACACTAAATCATCATTTAAAATAAATATTCTGCCTAATATTCTGACCTTGAAGGCAATGACTTTACTCTTTTCCCTCTTTCATTATTCATACATTATTATAATACATACACCAGATACATCCTAATTATAATCAAACTCAATTCATGAAATCAATGGAACAATAAAATGGAGTCCTAATATTCTCAATCACCAATGCAACAGTTCACTAAACAAATCTAAAATCACACGCAAACCCAGTTCATTGAATCAACAGATTTAAATGGGTATCAAAATTGTCTAACAAAAAATTACCAAATTCACATAAGCAGCAAATCGACAAAAATTAAAACCATGAACAAGCTAATATTAAAAACTTTTTAGCCAAAAAAAATTAAAAAAAAATCATAACGTAGTAATGCTAAAAAATACTCCGTATAATGTATCATACTATCAGTCTAATATACTATCAATCTATCATACTTATAAATGCTCAAGTCATATAAATTACGAAAGTATCATACGCATAAATGCTCAAAAATATAGTGTGAGAAAAAATGAAAGCCAAAAATAGTTAGCTAATTAGTATCGAACAGAGACAGCGCTATTAAATTCTAGGAAGTACAAACAGCTCTTACCAATGAACCACTTAATCCATTTATTCATTAAAACAGGGAATTAATTTTTATACCTTAATTAATTAGGCCTTTTCAGTTTAACGAAAAACTGGGCTTTTGATTTGGGGCCAGATACGGTTGCCCTGCCCCAGATACGACCGTGGTCAGTGGCGGAGAAGACCGTCTAGACAAGAACGAATGTACCGATGATTTCAGCAGCCAATCCGGTTCCCGTTGTTGTAGCCGTCGAACCTAGAACAAGCTTCAATGAGCAAATTTACCACAAATCTGAACAACCCAGAAGCAGCAAGTTGATAAAATTAAAACTTGGAACAAGGTAGAAAGCCAATTCACGAAAAAATAAACCCAAAATTAGACTTTTTTTTGCTTCAATGAGCCGTTTTTTCTAGCTTCAATAAACCCAACGATTGTGAAATTGACAGTCGATGAATACTACGAGTAACTCAAATTGATACTCGTTGATTTACAAAAAAAAAAAAAAAAAAAAAAAAAAAAAAATTAAAAAGTATATACCTGTTTAGGGTTTCGTCCTGCACTTCGATGGTGAGGCTGCGGTGGCCGTTTGTAGAAACTGAGGCGGAGGAACGGTCGGCGATGGTTGTGGAAAGTGAGGTGGCGGAGAGTGTGGTGGTGGAGTTTGAAGCAAGAACGTTTTTTTTTTCTTCACAGAAGAAGCAAAACGTTGAAAGAGGGAGGGAGAAGTGAAATGAATTAGGGGCTTAGGGCGGGTAAGGATGAGAGGGTTTAGTGTAAGGGGGAAAATATTGATTTGCTGCGTATTCTATAAAAAAAACCCCTGCAAATTAATAGTTTTGTAGTATGTACATTTAAAACCCATTTTAATTTGCAGCGTTTTAACAAAAATGCAGCAAATTAATAGCAACAAATAAATATTTTTCTAGTAGTGTTTACTACTTATTTTAAGTAACTTTAAGCCCGGTAGGATTTTAGTGAGAATAGGACATGAGATTAGTTTTATAATAGTGTAGACACCCAAATGTGTCTCCCCAAAACCAAACCTAGTGATGAATACCTTTCATGTCATTTGATTATCGAACAAAGCGAAAGTGTGGAAAGTCTAGTGTTGCGGATAATTTTAATTTCTTTTCTTTTCTCTCTGTTTTTGAAAACCTATTTTAAGAAAACGTGCATTCCAGTTTAGTTTGATCCATAATAAGGGTCCAGTAATAGTGTATTTGGATGGGGTTTGAAAAGACCTTTCCAACGATATATTATAAGCCCAGTTCCGATGAATAATGAGGAAGTTATGGCCAAAATACTAAACTGGACCCGATTTAGTTTTTATATGCGGCCCAATGATCTAGAAGAGGGCCTATTATTAATTATCATTCCTAAAGCTATTAGGATTTATTATAGTCTTCTAGAATATTCTAGAAGGTTCTTTTAAATCCTAATGGAGTTAGGATTGATAATTATGTTTCAAAGAGTTTGAAATTGAATAAAACTGCTCCTTTTTAGAATCCTTGTTTTGTACGAAGCGGAATATATTCAAATTTTATTTTCGTGCCTCATAATCTTTATCCAAATTTTATATGATTGGATAGATCTTGAAATTATCTTTCCAATGATATATTATAATATTAATTCCGAGCTATAACGAAAAAGATATGAATGAGACATGAAACTCTATCCAAAACTAACACCCTTCCACTATTTCGGCCATATATTTTTATCTACAAAAGATTTTAATCCAATTGGGTTGGAAATTAGACTATAATAGCTTTCCAAAGACATATTATATGACTTATTTGGACTTCTGGATCAAAAGATATGATAAAAACAAAATCTGCAAAAACTGATGTCCATCGAGTTCTATTTCGATTCGAATTCGGATTCTCTTCTTATTCTTCGACCCTCTTTTTTCTCTATAAATAGAGGTCATATCTCCCCTTTTTCAATCATCAACAACTACCAATTCTCATCAATTCTTATTCCTCTCACAAACTCTCATCAAGAATCTCTTGATTATTCTCTCTCTTTTTTCTCAAGTAGCATTTTGCATACAAATTCCGCATTCACAAGATCTAGAAACACCTAGCCAAGTTCGAAGTTGTCTTCGCCCTAGACGTGAAAGGTTTTAATTTCTGAGGGTTTGGTCCCAAATCTCTATTTCAATTATTTAATTTAATTGTTTGATTATATTTTCCTTGAAGTTACTAACGCGTGTATTTTGTTATTAGAAATATGTACGAGGCATCCAAGTAAGTGCTTTAATTGATTTTATTGATATTATGATTTAGAAATCCTTTCTAGGTTGTTATTATGATTCCTAGTATCATGTTAGGGCGTTTTGATCTTCCTAGTATCATGTTTAGGGTAATTTCTAATATCAAATATGACGATTGCGATGCTTCCTATTTTCTTTCCTAATATTCATGTTAGGGTTAAAGCTTTGATTTTTATCGCTTTGTAACATGCTAGGGTTTGCTATTAATCTTGTTAGTATCATGCCTAGGATCTTGCTATTATTATGCTTTAACATGATTATGATTGTGATTATTATTATGATTATTATGATTATAATTGTTGTAATTATTATGATATTTTTTATAATAATTGTTATTATTATGTTGCTTGATATATATTTATTGTTATTGCTTAATCACACCTTTTATGTATGTTTAAAGGGAATTTGTACTTGTAATCACGCTTAATAAGATAATTAATAATCTTGTTTAGGGTTAATTTGATTATAATTCAAGTGATCGCCAATAATAGTTTTATTTGTGCATTATATTCAACCAACATAGATAAACAGGTTTAGGGTAATCCTATTGATTGCATGTTAGTCAAAAATCGCACATGAATACAATCAGAATAAAGTAGAGGCCTATTATTAGGGCAGGTTCAATCTCTTTTAGGTTGGATTTGTACCTTCATCCCCGAACTACCAGTCATGGTTCCAGACCTATTGGAGTTGACGATCTCCTGGATCGTTAAGGGGTTTAACCTTCACCTCGTGAACGGTTTACAAGTTCCTAAAACTTGTTGGCGACTCTTTTGCTCTAGTTTCTTTCCCTTTGGACGTCACCGTACTTTAGTATATGATCACAGTGGGGTTCAAGATAGGGATAACACTTGAAATATTCCCTACAAATAGTAACATATAGAGTTGTCAATTCAGGTAAACGGGTAGGGTAAGAGTAGGTCGGGTCAACTCGGGTTGTGTCAATTCGGATTAATTCCATAATCTACGCGGGTCGGGTTTGGGTTGGGTCATGCTTAAGTTAGGTCACGTCGGGTCATACTTCTTATCGGGTTTGGGTCGGGTTAATAACAGGTTGGGTTACAATCGGGTCGGGTTAACAATAGGTCGGGTTTAATTCGGGTTTTCATGGGTTAAAACGGATTTGGGTAATTCTCGGGTTCGGGTCGGGTTTGGTTCAAGTCAATAATTTGTGGATTATAATCAGGTTGGGTCATTCTCGGGTTTAAGTCAGGTTTTGTTCAAGTCAATAATTTGCGGGTTATAATCAAGTTGGGTCATTTTCAAGTCGGGTCATTCTCGAATTCAAGTCAGGTTATGTTCAAGTCAATAATTTGCAGGTTACAATCAGGTCGGGTCATTTCCAAATCGGATCATATTCGGATTCAACTAACTATAAATAGATAACTATCATTTTTATCAAGCTAATTATTTTCTTTGACTATAATATATATGACAATATACTAGGGAACTATAGTCTATAATTTAGGAAGATAATTATCTCCTTTGACCATACAACAAATATATACTGTATTTAACTCTTAAATTTGAGGATGATGCTCCTTTCTTTTGCTAGCCTGGACCGACTTGGTCTCCCTAGACAAAATTTTTTGATCAACAATAATAAGGTGGTCTAAATTGCATTTAAGGTGATTTGAAATCGGACCCGGGACAATTTGGGTTGAATTTAGGTCGGGTCAATAACAAGAAGTGTTAATTTTGAGTTGGGTTAGTAACAGATCAGGTTGAATTTTTGGGTCGGATAAGTAATAGGTCTGGTAAAATTCGGGTCAGGTCAATAACAAGTCGGGTTGATTTCAGGTAGGGTTTGTAACAGGTTGGGTTAAATTCGGGTCAGGTTAGGAACGGGTCGGTTTGAATTCAGGTCGGGTTAAATTTGGGTTTTGAAGGGTTAAAACGGGTTAGGGTCAATTTCGTTTCAAGTCGGGTTCGGTGCAAGTTAATTAAATTGGCTGTAACACCCCGTCCTTTTGGAACTGGAAGCGTTAGCGGAATTACGCTTGAACGGGAGGCTACTTAACTTCGATTAGAAAAGTCAAGCTTAACCTAGGTCTAAAAGTCAAATTTAACTTATTCACACATCCAAATTAAGTTGTTTAAGCTAAGCGCAAACTATGTGAACAAAAGAAAATAGCAAACAAACTTTAACATGGACAAATCAATTACATTCAAAAGCCAAGGGCAAAACAACCCTTATCGGCCAAACTAGACTAAATTCAAAATAATTAAACAGCCAACTAACAACAAAGGCATACAAGCCTAAAAGTTAGGTTCTAAACTCTCAATCCCCAACCCAGCATCACAGATATCAAATAAACAAATGAAACCTGCAAATTATAACAACGTTCCACAATCAGTGGGGAGCAACTAGCAGTTCTCCCTCAAATCAGAAATAGAAGATCTTAGACTTAAATTAACAGAAAGAAACCATAACCACAATCAACTTGAAAACTCAAATGAAATAACTTAAAACCATCAAACCATACAAACAATGAAATATTTCAAAATAAACTTAAAATAGAAATATCAATTTTTAATCACTCAATTTCAATCATAATAATATATAGACTTCAAATAAGTAATAATTTATTAGTTTAAACATTTCAAAACCAAAACCTTCAAAACAGTAGAACTGGCATGGAGGGAACGCTAGTGGCCTCGCAATCCACTTCCTAAGGTTTGTCCGGACGAACCCCCGGTCATCTCGCAGAGACCGTGTCTAAGATTAGCCAACTCCCGGTTATGGGTAGATGCCTATAAGGTCTTACACACCCCCGGACGACAACAATTAACCCAGGTTGAGCTACCTAAGACTCCCAATCCAGGTAGTTAGCATGTTCATTAACCATCGGGAAGCAACTCGGCCTCACACCCGACTATGGCCCCACACACAATTCAAAAATCACTTAAAATAGATAATACAATATATTTCACTCAGAAATCTGCAGAGAAGCCAAAAATGGTCTTACTCTAAATTCAAACTGCATAAGAAAATCATATTTCTTAAATTCAATTGAAACTCCCTTTCAAAACACACTTCAACTTAATAAAACACAAAAGGTATCGTCTGAGTTTGGGAATATAATTAATTATCGAAATTCAACAATTAAGTGCATTCACAACTCTTGGCGAAGTGATGTTAAAGACAGTGTTATCCTTCTCTAAAGCATTACGACGTCGACAATACAATTACAACCCACACATATTCAAACACACATAAAAATATTTCACTTTAGGGGTTTATAATACCCAAAAATTCACACATCACTTATTAACATATAAATTCAACTAACATATAATAGTTATAATAAAATCCCATAAATTCATTTTATTAAACAACAAATCCAAACTAGAATTTCATAAAACAACCAAAACAGGACAGCAACAAGTAACTCCGAAAATCATCATAAAAACCCAACCAAACATGCTTAAAATGCAAAATAAAAATTAAGGCATATACATACACTCATTAGGCATCATATAAAACCATTCTGGACTAATGTACAGCAGCACCAATTATACCAAATCACCCAAAAACCCACCTTAAACATGAAACTAAGCTTAGCCCATTTTAGTACACACTCTAAAAACACAACAGACCATATTAAACATGCATTTGCGCTTAGAAATCAAGGAATACACAATTGAAAATCACCATCCTTCACACGCCTAGCAGATTAGGGGCAGCAGCTATGTTGCACTAATTTAGGCACTTTAAACTATCTTAAATTATATAAAATCATGCTATATCAATTTAGGGAATATCCTAACATGATGCTAATTCAAATTAGGCAATAAAATCAATCAAGATAATTAATTTAAGACCTAAGAAGATATACTAAACATGCTGTCAGCAATCCAAGAGTTTAGAATATACATGCTCATAAAAAGATAGAATTTTTCATATAAACATGGAATTTCGCTATGGTATAAACTTCAAAATAATCCTAACATGACAACCTGGAAGATATATTCAATTGGTCACAAATATAAGATATATACATGCTCATAAACTCAATCTAACATCACGTTCTTAATTCACGTTGGCAGCACAACTTGTCTCACAAAATCAGTCATTTGGAGGCCTTAAACACCTCCGAATTTTACCCATAATATATCAAATCGATCGTAAAACAATCCTCTACAATAATATGAAATATAGTCATTGAAATTAAGGCTTAACCTCGACCAGAAAGAACTACAGAAACAGCAGTCTCACACACACACACATCAGTCACGTACATCATACTTGTAAGCCCCAAAATCATGTTATAACTTGATTAAAACACATCAAAAACATCATAAAACAATTAGGGTGATAGTAAATCAAACTAGGCATGAAATTCATGTGTTAAACACACAAAATAAGGCCAAATTCATTCTGAAACCAGACATACTCACTACATACGAAAATTGAAACCATTCCTAACCCTAACATGATTTCTACCCATCAATTCAACCCTAAAACCTAGCATTTCTAATCTAAGGGAATAAAGGCTAGTTACCTTGATATATAGGCCACTAAAACCCAAAGAAAAGGACAGCAACACCGCACACAAACAGCAGCGATCACACGCACAACACCCACCCAAATAGTCTTGTTCCCTTGCCTCGTTTTTGCTTGTTCTAGAGGAGAGATAGAGCACAATTTTGGCAACGATTATGGCAGCAAGTTAAGCTTTGATTTCCCCTTGATTCCCACCTTGAATTCCACGAAAAAGATGGTGAGAAGAGGAGTGATTTGCTGCATCTTTTGGGTGGAGAAAACTGACTTCTTTGTACGTGAAATGAGAAGAGGAAGTGAAAGGGTTTTGGGTAGTAAATTGTTGGGTTTAATTAGGCTTAATGAGGGTAAATATGGGGGTTACTTTGAATTGAATTTGAGCAGTAATCAAGCCTTGTGGCTGCCGTGAAAAGGGAGAGAAATTGGGCTTCAAATGAGCTTCAAATAACCCTAACTTAAGCTACACTTATGGGCTTGATTGAAGGATTAATGTAGGCTTAAGGATGGAATTAGGAAAGCTAATAAACCAGCCTATCCTAATATATTTAGTCATGGAAGTTTTGAGCAAAAACCCGACCAATATATAAATGCTAGTTGACCCAAAATTAGACCAGGAAAGGAAAGTAACGGAAGGCATTTTAAAACGCGTTCAAAAACAACAATATAGATTATATTATTGATATCTCAATAATAATAATGAAAATAACAATTTAAATCACAATACAAAAAAATATTTATATATAGGTCATATGTACCAAAGAGCGACATAAAAGACGAAATGCGAAACCAATAATATTATTCATTTATAATGACCTAAACAATTAAAGGACATTGTAATGAGTTTTATAAATATAAAATAAAGAATCGTTTATAAACAATATCAATTCGATAAACGAGTTGACGGAATCACCCAATACCACTTTACTTATCGATATTGATACAATTGAACGTAAAACGTCTTTAAAACCCTAAAATCATTTTATACATATAGAATTGACACTTTAGTCAAGGAATCACCCATGATGACCTGTATCAATTTTAATAGGTTAAATATCTAAATTGACACTTAAACTTAAGGAATCACCCTTTAAAGCTAATATCAATTCAGATAAGTCAAATACAGTTTGAAATGATTACAACTCAAATATAGAACCCTTTTAAATAATAATTTTCAAACGTTTTGTCAAAATATTATAATTAGGGTTTCAAAAGCTTGGGATTACCCTTATATTAAAATAACGAAATCAACATTTCAATTTAGAAATTGATATTTAAATTAGAAATTAGGTTTACTAGGTTTAAATGCACATAAAATAATGGTTCAAAAATACGGGGTGTTACATTGGCCGTTGTAAACCGGTAATTGACCGTTTAACAACAAATTGGATGGTTCAACAAATCGAATTTGACCCCCGTAGGATATTACGGACCATGGCAAAGATTTTGGCAATTTTTATTTCCAAGGAAAAAAAAAGTAAAAAAATACCAAAATTGAAAGCTAATATCCACGCTTTTTGAGAAATTTTGGAGGTTTCGAGGGCCGGTGTCGAAAAGTCTCGAAATTCTATGGGATACATCTCAGGGACATAAAATGTCGTTTGGAAGCATATATTATCATTATTTGTTGTCATAAATGTTCTTGGTAGGCTTGAATTAATGAAATCGGTGCAAGTTGTAAACCGGCAAATTGACAGTTTAAAGACAAATTTGATGGTTCCACCCACCCAATTGGACTCCCATAGGGTATTAGAGACCATGGTAAACATTTCGACAATTTTTATTTCCAGGCGAAAAAAAGTCAAAAAATTCCAAAATTGAAGACTAATATCCATGCTTTTTGAGAAATTTTGGAGGTTTCGGGGCCCAGTGTTGAAAAGTCTTGAAATTTTAAGAGACACATCTCGGGGTCATATAATGTCGTTTGGAACCATATATGATCATTATTTTTTGTCATAAATGTTCGTGATACGCTTGATTTTATGAAAATCGTTGCAATTTGTAAATCGGTAAATTGGTCAAGAAAATGCAAATTGGATGGTTCCAATCACCCAATGGGACTCCCAGACGGTATTAGAGATCATGGTAAACATTTTGGGAATTTTTATTTCCGGGCGAAAAAAAGTCAAAAAATTCGAAATTGAAGGCTAATATCCACGATTTTTGCCAATTTTGTAGGATTCGGAGCCCAGTGTCGAAAAGTCTTGAAATTCTAGGGAATACATCACTGGGTCATATAATGCCGTTTGGAATCATTTATGATCATTATATGTTGTCATAAAAATTCGTGGTAGGCTTGATTTAATGAAATCAGTGCAAATTGTAAACCGGAAAATTGGCCGTTTAAAGGCAAATTGGATAGTTCATCCCACCCAATTGGACTCCATGAGGGTATTAGGGACCATGGTAAAAATTTTGGCAATTTTTATTTCCAGGCGAAAAAAGTCAAAAAATTCCAAAATTGAATGTTTATATCCACGATTTTTGAGAAATTTTGGAAGTTTTGAGGCATGGTGTAACACCCCCGATTTACTATTAACAATAAACAATAAATAAAAGAAAAATAAACAACCTTTAAATAAAATTGCGGAAGCATACACCTAAATCGGAGTTATTACCGCCACACTCAACAACCTGTCATGTGTTAAGGCTTACAAAAATCCCAATAATTACAACTCAATAAACTAGGTGAGCTATTTATACAACTTTATAAACTCATGACATCACACTAATTGAAACACTTGAGCTCCTTTAGTTACGACCACTTGATCAACCTGCTTAGAAAATCTTGACTGCTCACCATTAAGGACAAATTCCAAAATAGATCGTCGCAGGGCCACCATAAGAAAAAGACATGGCCACAAACACAAGTAGCACAACAAAAACAACACACACGTCAGCAAAAAGCTGAGTAATCACCACTTATCAAAATACAAAGAGTAATATAATAATTAATATAATCAACTCAATTAAACAATGTAGTTCGAAACTACATTACACATTATGCTCTGAAAATAACCTTTGTCAACTCAACCTCAAATAATAATAATCCTTTACTCAACTCGTAACCAATAGTGTGCCATGCTCTTTGTTCTATACCTAGCCTTGGACATGGGTAATTCAAATAAAACCAACAAGTATAAAAACTTGAATACTCGCAATAACTAGAAAACACCTTGAACAAGACCACATACTGGTCAATTCCCACTGTAGGGGACCATAGAAAATTAAATATTAAAGATTGTAACTCATTCTTAACTCATGATCATTATCTCATTACCAACATGCCAAGGACTAAGGTCTATGACGCCGAGCCTCAAACCAAGAATAAAATAATAATTCTCAACCTTTTGATCTCATACTTCGATCAAATAACCATTTACAAATTAATTTATAATATCTCAACAATGGCACATGTTCCCAAATAATATAACAATTCGATCACAATATCTCAACTCTTAAAAAAAATACTAATAACCCAAATATAATCAAATCTCAACCCCAAAAATAATACTCTGCATTAGGAACCCTAAAACCTCGATATAACAATACTCCCTATAACAACAACATTAAAACCCTAGAATAAAACGTAATCAATCATAAACAATAAAAGTAATATGATACTCATATCCAATCAAATCATATAATACCAATAATCAATCATGTATATATACGAACTTGATCACACGAATTACAATTATAAAATTTACACATAATAATATAGAGTGCAAATAATAAATCATATCACACATAATAATACGAAATATCAAACATGTCCAAAGTTTCATGTGATTACATAAAATAAATAATACAATCAAATTATAAATAAACGATCTAATTAAGGGTTGATAGTGTGATTACCTTCGACAAAGTACATTGGAATTACAATATTCAAGACAAAAAAATTGCGCAGCTTTTCTATTGATCTCACCAACTAATGATGTAAATCATCATCATCCTCATATCATTATCAAATCTAATGTTGGTTTGGTGCATTTCACGCACAACCAAAGGTATAGGACGATATATATATATATATTATATCTTTTAAGGTTTTAGAATATTAATAGGGTTTAAACTAGTTTATGATTGTAGAGTTCTATATAAATAAAATAGAGTTTTAAATCTTTCCGAACTCTAAAATAAACTTATGAGATTAGGAAAGTTATATAATAAATAAAATTAAACTATATTTTTATAAAATATATTATATAAAATCATAAAATATTCGGATATTACACATGGTGTCGAAAAGCCTTTAGATTTTAGGGAATACATCTCGGGGTCATATAATGACGTTTGGAACCATATATGATCATCATATGTTGTAATAAATGTTCGTGGTAGACTTGATTTAATAAAATCGGTGCAAGTTATATACCGATAAATAGGTTGTTTAAAGGAAAATTAGATGGTTCCACCCACCCAACTGGACTCCCGAAGGGTATTAGAGACCATGGTAAACAATTCGGCAATTTTTATTTCCGGACGAAAAAAGTCAAAATTTTTAAAATTGAAGGAGATTTTTGAAATTTTTTTGAGGATTCAGAGCCCGGTGTCGAAAAGTCTTGAAATTCTAGGGAATACATCTCGGGGTCATATAATGCCGTTTGTAACCATTTATGACCATTATATGTTGTCATAAATGTTCGTGGTAGGCTTGATTCAATGAAATCGGTGCAAATTGTAAACCAGTAAATTGGCCGTTTAAAGGATAATTGGATAGTTCAACCCACCCAATTGGACTCCCGAAGGATATTAGGGACTATGGTAAAAATTTCGGCAATTTTTCTTTCCGGGCGAAAAAGTCAAAAAATTCTAAAATTGAAGGCTAATATCCACGCTTTTTGAGAAATTTTGGAAGTTTTGAGGCATGGTGTCGAAAAGCCTTGAGATTTTAGGGAATACATCTCGGGGTCATATAATGCGGTTTGGAACCATATATGATCATTATTTGTTGTCATAAATGTTCGTGATAGGCTTCATTTAATGAAATCGCTGCAAGTTGTAAACCGGTACACTGGTTAATTAAATTCCAATTGGATGGTTCCACTCACCTAATGGGACTCCCGGACGGTATTAGGGATCACGGTAAACATTTCGGCAATTTTTATTTCCGGGCGAAAAAAAGTCAAAATTTTCAAAATTGAAGGCTAATAATCTAATATCCACGATTTTTGAGAAATTTTGGAGGAGTTGGAGCCCGGTATCGAAAATTCTTTAAATTCTAGGGAATACATCTCGGGGCCATATAATGCCGTTTGGAACCATTTATGATCATTATATGTTGTCATAAATGTTCGTGGTAGGCTTGATTCAATGAAATCGGTGCAAATTGTAAACCGTTAAATTGGTCGTTTAAAGGAAAATTGGATAGTTCAACCCACCCAATTGGACTCCCGAAGGATATTAGGGACTATGGTAAAAATTTAGGCAATTTTTCTTTCCGGGCGAAAAAGTCAAAAAATTTCAAAATTGAAGGCTAATATCCACGCTTTTTGAGAAATTTTGGAAGTTTTGAGGCATGGTGTCGAAAAGCCTTGAGATTTTAGGGAATACATCTTTGGGTCATATATGACGTTTGGAACAAAAAATGATCATCATATGTTGTAATAAATGTTCGTGGTAGACTTGATTTAATAAAATCGGTGCAAGTTATAAACCGATAAATAGGTTGTTTAAAGGAAAATTGGATGCTTTCCACCCACCCATTTGGACTCTCAAAGGGTATTAGGACCATGGTAAACATTTCGGCAATTATTATTTTCGGGCAAAAAAAGACTAAAATTTCCAAAAAAAAAAAAAAAAAAAGAAAGGGCAATATCCACGCTTTTTGAGTCATTTAGAAGGTTTCAGGGCCCGGTATCGAAAAGCATTGAGATTTTAGGGAATACATCTCGGGGTCATATAATCTCGTTTGGAACCTTATATGATCATTATTTGTTGTCATAAATGTTCGTGGTAGCCTTGATTTACTGAAATCGGTGCAAGTTGTAAATCGATAAATTGGTTGTTTAAAGGCGAATTGGATGGTTCCACCCACCCAACTAGACTACCGGAGGGCATTAAGGACCATGGTAAACATTTCAACAATTTTTAATTTCGGGCGAAAAAAGTCGAAAACTTCCAAAATTGAAGGCTAATATCCACGCTTTTTGAGAAATTTTGGAGGTTTCGGAGCCCAGTGTCGAAAAGTCTTTAAATTCTAGGGGATACATCTCAGGGTCATACAATGGCGTTTGGAACCATAAATGATCCTTATTTGTTGTCTTAAATTTTCGTGATACGCTTGATTTAATGAAATCCTTGCAAGTTTTAAACCGGTAAATTGGTAAATTAAATGCCAATTGGATGGTTCCACTCACCCAATGGGACTCCCGGACGATATTAGGGATCACGGTAAACATTTCGGCAATTTTTATTTCCGGGCGAAAAAAGTCAAAATTTTCAAAATTGAAGGCTAATATCCACGATTTTTGAGAAATTTTGAAGGATTCGGAGCCCGGTATCGAAAATTCTTGAAATTCTAGGGAATACATCTCGGGGTCATATAATTCCGTTTGGAACCATGTATGATCATTATATGTTGTCATAAATGTTCGTGGTAGGCTTGATTCACTGAAATCGGTGCAAATTGTAAACCGGTAAATTGGCCGTTTAAAGGAAAATTGGATAGTTCAACCCACTCAATTGGACTCCCGGAGGATATTAGGGAATATGGTAAAAATTTCGGCAATTTTTCTTTCCGGGCGAAAAAGTCAAAAAATTCCAAAATTGAAGGCTAATATCCACGTTTTTTGAGAAATTTTGGATGTTTTGAGGCATGGTGTCGAAAAGCCTTGAGATTTTAGAAATACATCTCGGGGTCATATAATGACATTTGGAACCATATATATGATCATCATATGTTGTAATAAATGTTCGTGGTAGACTTGATTTAAAAAAATCGGTGCAAGTTATAAACTGAAAAATAGGTTGTTTAAAGGAAAATTAGATGGTTCCACCTACCCAATTGGACTCCCGAAGGATAGTAGGGACCATGGTAAACATTTCGGCAATTATTATTTCCGGGGAAAAAAAGTCTAAAAATTCCAAAAATAAAGGCTAATATATCCACGTTTTTTGAGGAATTTAGGAGGTCTCAGGGCCCGGTATCGAAAAGCCTTGAAATGCTAGGGAATACATCTCGGGGTCATATAATTTCGTTTGGAACCATATATGATCATTATTTGTTGTCATAAATGTTCGTGGTAGGCTTGATTTAATGAAATCGGTGCAAGTTGTAAACCGGTAAATTGGTCGTTTAAAGGCGAATTGGTTGGTTCCACCCACCCAATTGGACTACCAGAGGGTATTAAGGACTATGGTAAACTTTTCGGCAATTTTTAATTTCAAGCGAAAAAAAGTCAAAATTTTTAAAATTGAAGGTTAATATCCATGCTTTTTGAGAAATTTTGGAGGTTTCATAGCTCGGTGTCGAAAAGTTTTGAAATTCTAGGGAATACATCTCGAGGTCATATAATGCCGTTTGGAACTATTTATGATCATTATATGTTGTCATAAATGTTCGTAGTATGTTTGAGTTAATGAAATCCGTGCAAATTGTAAACCGGTAATTGGCCGTTTAAAGGCAAATTAGATGGTTCCATCTACCCAATTCAATTGGACTCCCAGAGGGTATTAGGGACCATGATTAACATTTCGGCAATTTTTATTTTCAGGCGAAAAAAGTCAAAAATTCAAAAATTGAAGTCTAATATCCACCTTTTTGAGAAATTTTGGAGTCTTTGGAGCTCGGCGTCTAAAAGTCTTGAAACTCTAAGGAATACATCCCGGGGTCATGTAATGTCGTTTGGAACCATATGTAATCATTATTTGTTGTCATGAATGTTCGTGGTAGGCTTGAGTTAACGAACTCGGTGCAAGTTGTTAATCGGTAATGTGGTTGTTAAAGTCAACTTGCATGGTTCCACCCACCCAATTAGACTCCCGGAGGGTATTGGATACCATGTTAAACATTTTGGCAATTTTTATTTTTAGGCAAAATAAGTCAAAAAATTCCGAAATTGAATTTTTGAGAAATTTCTAAGGTTTTGGGGCCCGGTGTAGAAAAGTCTCGAAATTCTATGGGATACATCTCAGGGTTATGTAATGCCGTTTGGAACCATATATGATCATTATTTGTTGTCGTAAATGTTCGTAGTAAACTTGAGTTAATGAAATCCGTGCAAGTTGTAAACCGGAAAATTGGTCGTTTAAAGGCCAATTGGACGGTTCCACCAATCCAATTGGACTCCTAAAGGGTATTAGGGACTAGGGTAAACATTTCGGCAATTTTTACTTTTGGAAGAAAAAAGATTCAAAATTCCAAAATTAAAGGCTAATATCCATGCTTTTTAAGAAATTTTGGAGAATTCGGGGCCCGATGTCGAAAAGTTTTGAAATTCTAGGAGATACATCTCTGTATTATATATATAATACCACTTGGAACCATATACAATCATTATTTGTTGTCATAAATTTTTGTGGTAGGCTTGAGTTAATGAAATCGGTGCAAGTTGTAAACCGGTAAATTGGTCGTTTAAATGCAAATTGGATAGTTTCACCCACCCAACCGGACTCCCGAACGCTATTAAGGACCAAGGTAAACATTTTGGTAATTTTTATTTCGGGTGACAAAAAGTCAAAAATTTCAAAATTGAAGGATAATATCTACACTTTTTGTGAAATTTTGGAGGTTTCGGGGCTCAGTGTCGAAAAGTTTTTAAATTCTAGGGGATACATCTCGGGGTCATATAATGTCGTTTGGAACCATATATGATCATTATTTGTTGTCATAAATGTTCGTGGTAGGCTTGAGTTAATGAAATCAGTGTAAGTTGTAAATCGATAAATTGGCTGTTAAAGGCAAATTGGATAGTTACACCCACCCAGTTGGACGCCCGGAGGGTATTAGGGACCATGGTAAACATTTCGGATATTTTTTTCTTTCCGGGCGAAAATAAGTCAAAAAATTCCAAAATTAAAATATCCACGCTTTTAAAGAAATTTTGAAGATTTCGGGGCCCGGTGTTGAAAAACCTTATGATTTTAAGGAATACATCTTGGGGTCATATAATGTCCTTTGGAACTATATATTATCATTATTTGTTGTCATAAATGATCGTGGTAGGCTTGAGTTAATGTAATCGGTGCAAGTTGTAAACCGGTAAATTGGTTGTTTAAAGGCAAATTGGATGGTTCGACCCACCTAATTGGACTCTTGGAGGGTATTATGGACCATGGTAAATATTTTGGTAATTTTCTTTCCAAAATCAAAGTCTAATATCCACGCTTTTTGAGAAATTTTAGAGGTTTTGGGGCCCGGTGTCGAAAAGTCTTGAAATTTTGCGGAATACATCTCTGGGTCATATAATGTCGTCTGGAACCATATATGTTCATTATTTGTTGTCATAAATGTTCGTGGTAGGCTTGATTTAATGAAATCGGTGCAAGTTGTAAACCGTTAAATTGGCCATTTAAATGCAAATTGGATGGTTTTACCCACCTAATTGGACTCTTGGAGGTTATTAGGGACCATGGTAAACAATTTGGCAATTCTTATTATCGAAGGAAAAAAAATCTAAAAATTCCGAAATTGAAGGGTAATATCCATGCTTTTTGAGAAATTTTGGATACATCTCGGGGTCATATAATGCCGTTTGAAACCATATATGATTATTATATGTTGTCAGAAATGTTTGTGATAGACTTGAGTTAATGAAATCGAAGCAAGTTGTAAAACGGTAAATTGACCTTTTAATGGAAAATTGGATGGTTCCAACCACTCAATTGGAATCTCGGAGGGTATTAGGGATCATGGTAAACATTTTGCCAATTTTTATTTACGGGCGAAAAAATGTCAAAAAGTTCCAAAATTGAAGTCTAATATCCACGCTTTTTGAGTAATTAAGAAGGTAAAGCCATGATATTTTAGGGAATACATCTCGGGGTTATATAATGCCGTTTGGAACCATATATGATCATTATATGTTGTCATAATTATTCGTGGTAGGCTTGAGTTAATAAAATCGATGAAGTTGTAAATCGGTAAATTGGTCGTTTAAAGGCAAATTAGATATTTCCTCCCATCCAATTGGACTCCCGGAGTTAGACCATGGTAAACAAGTCAAAAAAAATTCATTTGCAGGTGAAAACAAGTCAAAAAATTCCAAAATTGAAGACTAATCCACGCATTTTGCGAAATTTTGAAGGTTTCTGGGCTCTGTGTCAAAAAGTCTTTAAACTCTGGGGATTAAATATCGAGGGTCATATAATGCCGTTTGGAACCATATATGTTCATTATATGTTGTCATAAATATTCGTGGTAGGCTTGAGTTAATGAAATCGATGCAAGTTGTAAACCGGTAAATTGGCCGTTTAAAGGTAAATTGGATAGTTCCACCCACCCAATAGGACTCTCGGAGGGTATTAGGGACCATGGTAACCAATACGGAAATTTTTATTTCCGGGCGAAAAAAAGTAAAAAAATTCCAAAATTGAAGGCTAATCCATGTTTTTTGAGCAATATTGGAGATTTCGGGGCCCGGTGTTGAAAAGTCTTTAAATTATAGAGGATAATTATCGGGGTCATATAATGCCGTTTGGAACCATATATGATCATTATATGTTATCATAAATGTTTGTGATAGACTTGAGTTAATGAAATCGACGCAAGTTATAAACCGGTAAATTGGTCGTTTAAAGACAAATTTGATGGTTCCACCCACCCAATTGGATTCCCAGAGGGTATTAGAGACCATGGTAAACAATTCGGCAATTTTTATTTGCAGGCGAAAAAAAAAAGTCAAAAAATTCATAAATTGAAGGCTATATCCAAGTTTTTTGAGAATTTTTGGAGTCTTCGGGGCCTAGTATCGAAAAGTCTTAAAATTCTAGGAAATACATCTTAGGGTCATATAATGTCGTTTGGACCCATATATGATCATTATTTGTTGTTATAAAGGTTCGTGGTAGGCTTGAATTAATGAAATCGGTGTAAGTTGTAAACCGATAAATTGGTCATTTAAAGGAAAATTGGATGGTTCCACCCACCCAATTGGACTCTCTGAGGGTATTAAAGACCATGGCACACATTTCGGTAATTTTTATATCCGGGGCGAAAAAAAGTCAAAAAATTCCAAAATTGAAGGCTAATATCCACGTTTTTTGAGATATTTTTGAGGTTTCGAGTAGAGCTGTCAATTCGGGTAAACGTGTCGGGTTTGGGTCGACAAGAGTGAGTCGGGTCAACTCGGTTTCCGGTCCATAACCAATGTGGGTCGGGTTTGGGTTTGGGTTTGGTCTTGCTTGAGTTGGGTCACGTGGGTTCATACTTCTTATCGGGTTTGGGTCGGGTTAATATCAGGCGGGGTTACATTCGGGTCGGTTGAAGAACAGGTCTGGTTTAATTCGGGTTAAAACGGGTAAGGGTAATTCTCGGGTTCGAGTCGGGTTCGGTTCATGTTAATAATTTGCGGGTTATAATCAGGTCGGCTCATTCTCGGGTTTGAGTCGGGTTCGGTTCAAGTCAATAATTTGCGGGTTATAATCAGGTCGGGTCACTTTCAAGTAGGGTCATTCTCGGGTTTAAGTCGGGTTCGGTTCAAGTAAAAAATTTGCGGGTTATATTCAGGTTGGGTCATTTTCAAGTCGGGTCGGTCATTCTCGGATTCAAGTCGGGTTATGCTCAAGTCAATAATTTGCAGGTTACAATCAGGTCGGGCTATTTCCAAGTCAGGTCATATTCGGGTTCAACTAAATATATATAAATAGATAATTATCATTTTTATCAAGCTAATTATTTCCTTTGACTATAATATATATGGCAATATACTAGGGAACTATAGTCTATAATTTTGGAAGATAATTATCTCCTTTGACCATACAACAAATGCATACTATATTTAACCCTTAAATTAGAGGATGATGTTCCTTTCTTTTGCTAGCCTGGACCGACTTGGTCTCCCTAGACAAAATGTTTTGATCAACAATAATAAGGTGGTCTAAATTGTATTTAAGGTGATTTAAAATCGGGTCGGGAGCAATTTGGGTTGAAATTAGGTCGGGTCAATAACAAGTAGTGTTAATTTCGAGTCGGGTTAGTAACAGATCGGGTTGAATTTTTGGGTTGGGTTGGGTTAGTAATAGGTCTGGTAAAATTCGGGTCGGGCCAATAACAAGCCGGGTTGAATTTGGGTCAGGTCAATAACAAGTCGGGCTGATTTCAGGTCGGGTTTCACTACTAGAAAATAGACAAATAACGACGGAAAAATTCCGTCGGAAACACCTTGTTTTCCGTCCGAAAACCCGTTTCCGACGGAAATTCCGTCGGAACTGGTTGTCGCAAAACCCTTTGTCGGAAAATGGGAGTTTTCCGACGGAATTTCCGTCGGAAACACTATTTCGACGGAAATTCCGACGGAATTCAGTCCGTCATAAGTGATTTTCAGGCCCGAAACAGTCCGTCGGAAATTTCCGACGGACCGTATTCCGTCGGAAAATGGTTTTAAAAAACAAAAAAAAGGCCTCCCACCACCCCCACCACCAGCCCACACCACTAGCCCCCTAACCCATACCACCAGCCCACACCAGCATCAGCCCCACGGACTCACCTCACACCAGCCCCACGACCTCACCTTACACCAGCCCCTAACCTCCGTCCACAAAAAATAAATCGAAATATACCACAAATAATACGAAATTAGCACCAAACCAAATCGAAACCAGTAGATCTAATTCCGAAATTAAGTAAAAAAAAAAATCAAAACAGGGGAAAACGAATTACAGTAAAATTAATTAAATAAATATACAATTATCCATAAAATTTATATCCTAATATTACAATTACTTCAAAATTTAAACACAATCAGAAATTAATCAAAAAAATAAAACTAGATCTACAACCTATTCTGAATTAAACAAGATCTACAATACTTGTGCAATTGTGCAGTTGACGATTCTCGCAATTGACGTTGTTGCGCGTAGCCGATGTTGTTGTGGCCGTCGTTGTTGTTGCACGGTGATTGTGGTGTTGTGGTCTCCGTTGTTGTTGGTGGTGGCGGTACAGTGGTGTTGGTTGTTGTTGGTCAAGGATAGAAGAAAGAGGGGAAAGAAGAGGAGAGAAGAAAGAGGCGGACAGAGAGAACAGAGGGAAGATGGAGAAGAAAAGAGAAGAAGGAAAAGAGGCAGACCAGGAGGAGAGAGAAAGAGAAGAGAGGAAGGAAAAGAAAAGGCGGACCAGGAGAGAGAAAGACTGGAAAGAAAAGAGGGAAAGAAAAATGGGACGGAAGAGAAAAGGGGGTTAGGGTTAGGGTTTAAAGAAATATTTTTTATTTCTTTTTTTTAATTCATATTCCGACGGAAAATCCGTCGGAAATTTCCAACGGAATATTTATCCGTCGGAAATAACCATTTTCGACGAAATATTCCGTCGGAAATTTCCGACTGATTTGCAACGGATTGCTTAAATTTGTCGGAAATATACGACGGAAAAAATCCGTAGAAAATTTCAAATTTTCCGACGGAATTACATGTCCGTCGGAATTTGCCTGTTTTCTAGTAGTGTTTGTAACAGGTTGGGTTAAATTCGAGTTGGGTTAGGAACGGGTCGGGTTTAATTCAGGTCAGGTTAGTAACAAATCGGGTTAAATTCGGGTTTTGACGGGTTATAACGGGTTTGGGTCAATTTCGGATCTAGTCGGGTCCGGTTCAGGTCAATAATTTACGGGTTACATTCGGATCGGATCATCTCCAGATCAGTTCGGGTTCGGGTCTCACATACTCGGGTCAACTCGGGTTGGGTTGATTTCAGGTCAGGTCAGGTTGAGTTTGGGTCACCATTTTTTCGGATTCAGCTGGGTCGGTTAATAATCGAGTTTGAGTCGGTATTTCTGGTCGGGTCAACTTTTGACAGCTCCAGTAATATAGTCGTTAGCTTCACATTTCACACAATGAGTTTTACTTCTTTCATAGTGTAACTTTATCACTAAATATATAGAAACTTTTATACGTAACTTTGATCATTTTAGACTAACATTATAACTTATATCTATTGTAAATCCGATTTATATATAAGTTTATATCATAAACTCATTTGATATGGATAAGCTAGGTAAAATTAGTTGGTTAAAGTATAAAAAATATATACTATCTAAAGTCTACAATCATATCCAACTCAAGTCACAATAATTAAGGTAGTGAAAGTATGCAACGAAGTCCAGATAATGGACACATTTAATGGAGGTCCAACTCACTTGGTTGATTATAGGTTTCTTTTGGTGCGAAGATAAATGAAGGATAATGTAAGGTTTACTACATGAACATGGATATTTAGACTAGATTTTACATAATTGGTAAATTATGTGTATTTGGGGCGGGCTACATGTCATGATTTATTAGGCTAAAAACAAAATACAAGGTACGTCTAACGCTTAGTGGTAAATGATGGCTAATAATTATCTTATCTTAATTGCATCTAATAGTAAGTGATTTGTTCATCAGCTGTTATTATGGTACTATCATATTCCAATTTAATCATGTACTCTTACTAATTTGTTTCAAATTCCATGTTTTAATATGATATGAGTAATCAATTGAGCAGATTTGAGTTTTACACGATGGCACAAATTACAAATAGATATATAGAGTTTTACTTCGTATTATCTTATTCTAATTGTCCCAATTGATAATGTCTTGGGTTGTTATAAATTGTACAATAGCTAGTATGAAGCAATTTTAAGAGAAACTATAAAGTATAAACCCGTAAATTTACGAAAATTTCCTCCTCTGTATAACTTTGGTAATCAATTACCATATACAAGCTGAACTACTCAATAATACTACACAAACAAAGAGCAGAGAAACCAAATGTTACATACAATCACTCTACTTAGGCTTCAACTACCCTTTGAAGAATTAATGAACAACCAAGAGATTGTTACTCCCAAGTAAGCCACTATACTATATTTGCAAAAAAATGTATGTACACTATATGAATGATACACATTACAACTAATTGTATGATTTTGGTTGTTGGTATTCTACCTATATAATCTCTAAACTCTAGTTGGGAGTCCATAGTTATGGAACGTCGTGATCTTTCCATACGAATTAGCTGTGACAATCACAAGCCCCCATGTCGGAAAATGAGCAACATTGTTATTATGCCCTTCACAATGGTCCTTAGTGTAGATGGGAAGCATGTCCTCAGGCAAGATGGCAGAGCTCTTAGACGCGAACAAGTTGATTAGGTTCACATTAGGAGATCGGTTTATAGAGGCCGTTTCATGGTTGGTACATAAGCTACTTGAGGCCTTTGGCAATGTTGTAGTACCACACCAAGGTACTGCAACACACACACCTTCAGAGTAGAAATGCTCACAAGAACGAATAGACTTTGTATTGCTCGATGATGATTGATCTGTTGTTAAGTCATGATTCCATACATATACGCGTGAATCTTGTCCAATTGATACTATATGACTCCCGTTTGATGTAAATGAAGCTGACATTTGACTTCCTGACTTGTTAAGACCTGCAGTAGGAAAGAGCAGCAAAGTTAAGTAAACTGTCCTGTATAAAACAAAAGATGATACTACACGTTTAAGATTAAGGTTAAATACATTCATATTAGGCCAAATTGGTTTATAATTAATATAAGACTTGCTAGTTGTTTAGGTTACAGCTGGAACGAGTCAAAAATAGCTCGATCACCCAAGCAATTATAATCAGTATGAACCACAACTGTTTTTTAACTGATTTTTTTACATATTAAACTGATTTTTGCTGATCTTTCCTTATCAAAACATATTATTATTAGTCAAATATAACATATTACACCTATAGATTTGGATCCCTACCTCGGAATCTACAGACAACATCCATCTTGTCAAGGATACAGATTTTAGAATCTTCTGACGAGACCATAACCTTCTGAGAGTCTTCTGACGAAAACTGCCAACAGAAACAGCAGAAAAATTCTTAGAACAGTTTTGACAAAATCACTAAAGAATGTTAGTAAAATAAGAAAATCAACTTTAAGGCCCAACCTGTATTCCTGTAATCCTATTAGTGGATGATCTTTTGGATACATGAAGTAAAATATGTGCACTAAGCTCGAATAATTTCCCTAGATCATCAATAAACAGAATCTCAGAAAACCGGATGGTTAAGAATAAAGCGAAAACTAAAGGCAATGAAAGCAACTTAATCCAATCTTTAATGAAGGAATATGTACCTTTTGTCTCATAGAACTGGCAGCAGCCACTAACAGATCCTACGACGAATGCCTGTTTACAGAAAGGATAAGATCAGTAAGATGGTGACCTTAAAGAAATATATCCTGTATTATAAAACAGAATTTACAGAAAGCATTTCATAAATATGTAAGCATGTAGTTGAAACATACCTGTCCATCAGGCTGGTAACATACAGCTGTGACTGCATCTCTGATATCGGCCCAGTCTAGAACCCGGTGCTTTGATACTCCCCATACACGAACTTTTCCATCGATTGAACCACTTATGAAGTAACGATTGTTTACAGGATTGAATTGAACACAAGTAACTGATACAAGACAGAACATGAACTTTAATCAGGATCATTTGATTCTACAAGTCTTAATCATACAGTACTACTTTACTACTTCATATTATAAAAGTATGAGATTTTGACATGAAAAATGTAGTCTTTAAAGATTCAATACTCACCATAATCAGTATGATGGAAAGTGTTGAGACATGTATCAGATCCAAGTTTCCACAGACGAACAGTTTTGTCCATAGACGACGAAAGAAGATACTGAAACACAAACAAGTTGTACTAATTTAGTCAAAAACATGCTGAATGTAAAAATATGCAATCAATGCAAAGTTAGTTAAACTTACATTAGAGTTAGACCAAGCAAGGTCTAAGACATCCGCGGTATGACCATGAAACTCTTGTACAGGCACCTCGTCGATTTTGAACATTTTGTCAGGAATTATTACTGGTGTTTCCACCTTCTTTTCTCTTTTTCTAGCACTACTACTTTCATCTGGAAACCTCTGAAGGCATGAATCTATCGTTTTAATGAGCCAAACTCGAACAACACCGTCTTCTCCACCAGTTGCAAGATACTGACCATCAGGACTAAACTTCATAGTCCAAATGATACCATTGTGAGCTTGGATTTCCTGTGCAGCAAACAACGCGCTTAGTTCCTTAAACTTTTTTTTGTTCACCTGTACTTTCGTTCTACTGACCTCGAATTTACGAGCCTTTTCACTGTCATCCACTTTGCCTCTCTGTTTCTTCATAAAATCATTCCACCAATGCCTAATTTTCTTGTTTATAGACTTACAACTATTGGAGGTTGATACCTCATCATCCTCACAAACATCACCCAAACTCGGCCTAATTTCATGATCCATATCATCATCTCCAATACATTCCCTTTCACAATCAATAACAGATGAAGCACACGAACTCGAAACAGCTCCACTGCTTTCCACCATCCTTTCCAACCCCATTTCAGCTTCAGCACCAGCAGCATCAGCAGAAACTGCATCGGCTTCAGACAATGAACAAGGATCAATAAAACCCATTTCGCGTAAGAAAGTATAGCGCCTTTCCTTAACACTCTTAAGCTCATTACTCCAGAATTCATACCCCAAAACTTCATTATTAGCAACAGAACAATGTTCAGCTGACATATGATCAACAGAATCAAAGAACTCATCATCCGCCTCGAAACATCTCACCTTGTGTTGCATTTCCATAAGCCTAAAAACTTACCAATATATAAACATCAAGATCCAAATAATTTTTTCTATATTTTATGTTACAACTTACAAGATATTTTCTTACTCACAACTTTAACCAACAAAATCCCAAACTCTAAGCCTTTTCCCTTTACTATTATCAAGGCCACTAAAAATGCTTTACATAAAATTACCAACTCGTTATAACCATACTAATAACTCGTCTCTTATAAAAAAATCGCAAACTTTGGTGTTGCTCGAAACTGAGGACTTAACAACCAATCAACAACAACAAAAAAACAGGATTATGGAGCAGTACAATGTAAGATCCCAATACAAGTAAACCCAAGAATTAAACAACCATGATTACGGGTTTTACCTCGGATTTAACAAAAAAATCGTTATAATAACACCGACTTTCCTATGATTGAGGCATTATGTTGAAAATGCAAGAGTCAAATTCCAACACAAATTCAATAAACAAATTCGAAAAAATTAAAATAAAAATAAGACCAAAATGATTGGAACGAAGTCCTTTGCATTGAGCCAGTAAGGTCAGTGAGGTTGTTTGGAGAGAGGAGAGAGGAGAGAGAAAATGGCGGAGGAAGGAAAGGGGTGATCATGGAGTTTAGGGGGGAAGTATGCTTATTTATATTTTTAAAGCGTGTGCAAATTTAATTTTTTAGTTATTTAATAATCTTTCCTTTAAACAAAATTAAAGGAAATTATTTTTCTAATTTGGGTAAGTTCCTATATTTTTTTGATTTCTTATAATTTATTATTGGCACCATATATGATGTTTTCATTGTTTTGTTATAATTTTCTTATGCGCCTTTACTTGGTCTTGCAAATAATGTGAAGAAAAAGTACAATAAAACCTCGAATAAGTAGATAATTGGATTGAGTAAACACCTATAATTAAAAGCTAGAACCAAAAAAATTTCAAAAAGTTTTGATGTAGAGAGGCATGTAGCAAGGTAGGTCGTATTTTGAAGTAAAATGTAAATAAGCGTGACTCGAGTTGGAAAAAAAAAATGTCCCTCTTTTAAAGTTCTTCCTGTTTTGACTTTTTTTGCAATACAATCACCGTTAAAATGAAAAAAAAAAAAAAAAAAAAAAAAAAAAAAAAAAAAAAACTTATAGAAACAAGAAGAGTATGACTAACAAATTAACAAGGTAATTGATCTAATAAGACTTGAAATATATGATTCAATTGTGTTTATACTACGATCTCACTTTCCCAAATTAATAATCATGTCACTCTAGCTAGTTTGATTTGTAATAGTATTTGTAGGGTTGTGAGCTTGTGAATTTGTGGTAACTATATGCATTTTTCAGTCTCATTCTCACACTGATAATTAGCCTTGATGAAAATCATTTTTTGGTGTCTAATGATCATTATTTTTAGGATTAGGTCAATAAAACAGTGGTAGCTAATATTGTATGGTGTATTCATCATATATTTGATATTTCTCAACTCCTAGTCCTAGTACAATGACCAAAAAAAAAAATGTTAGTTTATAATTGAATAGAGTACTGACAAATTGTTGGGTATCAATTACTCTGTATATTATGCAACCAAATCAATGAAATTAAAAGAAACCATGTAATCAATGATTCCACCGACTGTATGTAACAGAATAAAAACATCGATTTTTTTGGTACTGTACGAATGTTCTAAGCATCAACCAATTAGAACAAATCTTATTAGAAAAATAGAAATGCATTTTATATTTATAATTTTATTTTGAGGGAATATTAAAGATGATTAGTACATGTATAATCAATCATACAAGTATTGAAGCAGCATTCCATACTAACTTGTGAGAGTTTTAATATGGATTGAGGCCATTGAGCTAGTATTTTAAGTCATGCATAAATTTTACTCCTTACTATTCATTAGATGTATTTACAATTTTACAGTATTTGGAAACATACTCATGTCGAGCCAAACATTATTAGATTCATTTTGATGTGTAAGTTTTAACATTTTTTTTTTGGGGATAATTTTTAGTTATACAAGATTAAATATATGTATTAAAAAGTTAAAAAGTATTAAAAGTCAAATAATACAAACATTAACAAACAAAATTTGTAATATGGCATTTTATACATGGAGTACATGGGTGGCATGGTGCTCCTTATTACACACAAATCAACTTTGACAACTTACATAATACTTCGTATATATTATGGGATCAAAAACTAGGTCTATTCTTTAATTATTAAAAAAAGGTCTATGTTACCTTGGAGTTATAGTAGTATTAAACTTTGTTTCTCAAACAAAACCAATAATAGTTTTGTATGGGTTCGCATGTGATCATGCATTAAACATTTGGTTTACAACGTTACTTTATTTGCTACTAGCTCATTGAAATTTGAAAAATTGTAACAAAAACTTTTGTATACATCCGGTGTACACTAATACATCGAGCAGTATAAAGAGTAACTTTAAGTCATTTTAGGGTAACTTTTTGCCCTTTTTTGGGTAACTTTGAACATAATATGATTTTTTTTATATAAATAGAACAAGAAAAGTTTTATAAGGGTAATAAAATTACTTTCAATCACTATTAATTGAATTTTAGTCATTTAATATGTGATTCGTTACCAATAAAGTGTATATTATTTTTATTTGAATTGGGTTACTTTTATACATATTTGAGTAACTTTTATTCATTTTAAGGGTAACTTTTGATCACATTAAGAGATCTTCATAATGGATGTACAATAACTATTGTACACCCGATTTTTTAAAAAGTTTGTGAAATTGTAATCACCACTGATTAATCTTTTATCTAACAAATTGGAGATAAAATGGTACAGTACAACTTATATTCGTGTAACCCTAAAAAAATGCATATTTGTTAATTTAATTACTCATATAAGTCATATCATAAACAAAAAATAGGTGAGTTAAAACATATTAGTACTCATGATTAAATCAACAACTTATATAGAACCCATCACTTCCAATTCAATGCAATTATAAGATAAGGTAATTAGTTGTTGAATTAATCAGCCATCTATTATTCACTAATAACATGATTAGACGTACGTACGTTGGTTGTATTTTGTTTTTAGCCTAATAAATCATGACATATAGCCCACCCCAAATTACACATTATTGACTACTTTTGTAAAACCTAGTCTACCTATCCATATATTCCCACCAAAAATAAATTTCTTTAATTAAGAAAGTGAGTTGGACCCACATTAATTGTGTCCAATATTTAGACAGCTTAGCATACATGATACATTTATCCTCACCATAAATATTTATTGAGACTTGAGTCTTGAGTTAGGGTGGTATATCAATGAATTATCGTGTTGACTTTTGCCATGTGGCTAGTAGTTGTGCGTAGTTGTCAAAAATTGGCAAGTTCAAGGGAAAAAATATTATAACAAAATATTTGTCAAACTACTTACATCCATAGAATGATTATAAATCTTCGTGTACTATTAAAAATTTAAAGTGGATAATTGTAATGCGTTTAACTATAGCATTGTTGTGGTAATCACAATGATAATATGAAGTAATAATATGGTCAATATATAATCACCATTTCACCACCAATTGCACTACTTTGAAATTGATGAAGAGGTTTACATGAAACTACCTCTAGGTTTTGAAGTTACTAAACCAAATATATATGCTTCGTAGAAGAAGTCGTTGTATGGTTTAAAATAGGTTTTCTAAAGGTTTGAAGGCTAGAGATTTATGTCAATCTTAGTTTTAATACTCCGTATTATCTATCTATCTACATTATAAAGGGGGGATTCCCGATGAAAGGATTATTGGGTCAATCCAAAACAAATGATTAATTAACTGGACTTTATTTGAGTTTGGATTGTAACAAGTCAAAGTTGCATGTAATGGCTACATACATTCTATTACATAGGCTTATTATCATTACATTATTATGATTTATTTATTTTTAGTTGTTAACTCGTTATCTTAATTTTTAATTTTGTCATAACATTGTAGAATGATGTTAGGGTTTTAGCTTCGATTATATAAATCCATATGATGTAAACATTAGACAAATTGTAGATTTTAGTAAACGATAATTTACAAGTGCATGGCTTGGCTTGTCTATTCAACTTTATAAGAATATAAAACACTCATTACAATTTTTTGTATTTATCTCGTTGATTATAATTGACAAGAAACCCTTAATTTTATGAAAAATGGGAATTATCCTTGTTACGTTCTTTCGGGTCATTTAAACCCTCACAATAGGATAACTAACGTAAAAGAGCAATTTTGACATAGCTAAAAAAAATAGCCAAATAGTTTTGTAGAAGAAAATGTATAAGGTTAAGAAAATTACTAACTACTTGTTGTCTCCCTTCTATTCTTTTTCCTTGCTAGTTTGTCAACCCGCCCACTATCGATCAACTACCTTACCCATAACCCGCATTGACCAACCCTTTAAAAACCGACCCGCACCCGCCCAATAAATATGTTTATCCTTAACTAACGGGTGTGCCACACCAATATAGTACTATTTAATTAATAGTGAAATCTAACAGCTTGCAATATTGGTACCTTCAATTCAATAAGTACTTTGTACTAGCTAATATAAAAGAGATCAAAACAATGCACCGGCCCATGATGCAGGCCCACTCTAATAAAGCCTCTTTCGCCCTAATCGGCCCTAATTTATGTAATTAGGCTGTCATTTGGAACTGTTCAAAAGTTCATAAATAAAAATGTAGTAGAATACTACTTTGATATCCATATTGAGTCATTTGAATTATTTTTACCCTAAGTTAAATGTATGTTTTTTTTTTTTTTGTTTTCTTAGTGCTTATTTGTAGTGTATATATATACAAGTATGTGTTTTGATAAGATTTAGTGAAATATGCCAAATATCATTGCATATTATTCCATTTCAAGTGATAGGTTAAGTATTCAGTATTCACACATTGAGCATTACTCTTTGTACTAAAGTCTTAAACTCCATATATAGTCTAGTCATACACATAGGCACCTTATCGAAAAAACAGACAAAATAAACAAATAAAATGTCATGTTCACAAGAAAATAAATACCATGATCACTAAATAAAATGCAATAAAAAATATAATGGTAGAAAATTACGTGCATACATTGTAGAAAAAACACGAAATAAATAACAGTTGAGAGTTTAACATACCTCAAAAAACCCTCAGATCAGGAGATCGATACTAGTTATCGTTACCATAACAAACTTATAAGCGGAGAAAATTGGAGCTGAGTACCAAGCTTTGTACAAAGATTTGAGTATTTGGTAGTATGAGAAGATAGAGAAAAGGCTTAAGAAGACAGCTTAGATGAGATTTAATCACTAATTCTACTAAAGTTTACAAAAAAAAACAATTGCAACTACATAATTGTACAGTAAGACCAAATAATTGGTTAGCCAGGCCACCTAAGCTTCCTTGGAACCCATGCTGTAAGGAATTTAAGTAGAAGCGTATCTCGGTTTTTTGTGATCTTATAATTTAATATTTCCATCACATTTAAAGCCAAAAGCTAGTCCTTGTTTTTAGCTGTTTTTTTTTTTCCTTTTTCTTTTCACTTTTATTTAGTTAGGATTTTTTTGTGAAAAACTACCTTTTATATACAACTTTTTGTGAAAAACTACCTTTTAAAAAAAAATGTAAATGACTACCTCTTTTTTAAAAAATGTTGTAAATAACTACCACTTGCCGGAATCTTGCCGTTGACTTACTTTTCCGGCGTTGACTAGACCACTTGGCGGCTTTTTCCCGTTTTCGACCACCCCCACCCCTTCCTCCCCCTCCCTTTTCCAGTTTTCGACCACCCCCACTCCCTTGCCGTCAACTCCCCCTCCCTTTTTCCAGTTTCAGACTGCCCCTACCCATACCCCTGCCGGAAAATTGCGCTTGTTGCCCCTCCGCCTTCCTTCCCGATTTTCGACCATCCCCACCCCCAGCAAGCCCTCTTTTTCCCTAGCCATCCTTACCCCTTCTTGCAAACCTCCTTTAATCTAGTCGTCCCTACTCCTTCTTCCCCGCAACCACCATTAAAACCAACCTTCAATGTCTTTGAAACCTGAAATTCACAAAAAAAAAAAAAAAAAAAAAAAAACCCAAATCTAGAAATTGAAAAGGGTAAGGTTTTCGAGGGGGCCGAAGAAGGGTGGGCGGGATTTTGAGGGTGAGATATGGTGGGTGAGATGAAATTTGGCCAGAAATTGATAACTTGTTTGAGGGGTTTCGAAGTATTCGGGGCCGGAAATTAGAAAATTGATAATTTGTTTGAGGGGTGGCCGGAAATGGCTGTCGAAAATGGAAGTGGGGGTGGTCCGATTGTGAGGGCTGCAAGAAGGGGTAAGGGATGGCTAAAAGGATGGCTGCAGGGGTGGCGGTGGTCGGAAATTGGAAAAGGGAGGCGGAGGGGGTGGGGATGGTCTAGTCAACGTCGGAATTAAAAGTCAATGGCAAGATTCCGGCAAGTGTTAGTTATTTACAATATTTTTTAAAAAAGAGGTAGTCATTTACAAATTTTTTTAAAAAGGTAGTTTTTCACAAAAAGTTGTATACAAAAGGTAGTTTTTCATGAAAAATCCATTTAGTTATACAATCAGATTCTGATTTATCCTAGGTTAGTGTTAGTTGACAACTTTGAAAAAGTGAAATTTATGTGTAATACTACATGTGAAATTAAAAGCTGTAATGTGCTTTACATATTGAAGGTTTATCTGTTAAGTTGTATACGTGCAATATATATGATTTTTTCGAAGGAAAAATACAAAAGTTAGGTAAATTTTCTCTCAAAATTGTAACCTATCTTATATAAAGAAATAAAATGAGAAGACTTAACATCTACACTAGGATCAATGTTTACATAGTCTGTAATTTGATGGCCTATAGCTGCAACATAATCTGCTGCATGATTAGCTTTTCGATACACATGGCAAGCAAAAACAATCTGAAAGTGAGCCAACAACAACTTCTTAACGTTATTCATTAGCAATTGACTTTTCCAAGGATAATGCAATTACGTCCGATGGAATCAAGTAAGTAACTTGTAGCATTTGTACTTTTTCGTTAATTAATTAATAGTTTAGGATAAAATATTAAAAAATTCTGTTGATGACGATTGAGGATTGATAAAAATAAGTAAATTAAAGATAAAACTTAAATTTAATGATTCTCTTACTACGTTCACACAAATTATCATTGTGATTATTAGTGTTATTAGCTTGAGTTGTTATCTTCTTTACCTTATGTACAAGTGTAAGTTAGACATGCATGCAACTTCATTATCATGTCTTAATTAGTGTCTTACCTATATTGAAATACACAGAGTAAAGAAATTTCTAGAAAATCCGACAATAACTTTATACGTATATAAGAAAAAATTATTAGGATTGGATAAAAAAAAAATAAAAACCGTACATTTAGATTTAAAGTCAACTAATATAATGTATTTGAAATGAAAATATGACTTTGTTTAACAATTACTTGCGTGTTGCTATGTATGATAGCTTACGTAACTGTTAAAAAATAAATAAATAATATATATATGAATTGATACATACAATTGACACATTTTGTGTTTAAATCGATCAAACAAATTTGTTGAGTATAAAAAAATGTTAACTATAGTGAATTAAGCCTCATTAATAAGTTTCAATTCCTAATCTAGCATCGTTAGTTAAGTTGTGCTAGCAAATCAATCCAAACAACATAGTTACATAATCGAGATTGTTACACGATTGTGTACAAAATACAATCAAGACATGCATGTTAGCAAATAATTAGAAGATCATACATGATCATGAATCACAATCTTGTGGTTAGTAGTCCAAAGCCATGATCACATGATCAAACTAAATCTCTACTTTGATCTCTTATCAAATGTACATAGTTCAATGAGGATATTCTTGATTAGCAGAATCTGTTATTAATAGTATAATTAGTACTTAATTAAGCAAGTATCCAATTGAAAGAGAACATAACTTTAAAAGAATGATATAGAATGGTTAGAGAATGGGCACGTCGATGAAATTTGTCAGGCAAAAATGGAAATTAAATGAAGAGTTGGTGATTTAAGGCTTGGAAGAATGTGCATTACAGATTTACAGGTCAAAGTGAATTGTTGGAAATTTTTTGGATTATAATTTTAGATAATATTACAAAAATATTTTGCATGTGAGTGGGGTCTAACAATTAAAGATTACTAGAAAATACGAGTATAATTATTAAGTATTGGATCTTCAATACATACAAAAATCATAGATTTGCTAAGAGCATGTATAAAATTATACATAGTTCCCATTTTCAAGGTTTCATTCAATTATGGACATAGATTTGGTAAGCGTGCAAATGTGCAATGACACTTCATTTGCGTATTTTATATTGGTAGGTCATGGCATTATGGGCCTTATGGCTGCTATTTCCAGGTAGTTAATAAATTTGACGAAACTGATTAGACTTGAATAAATCTGAATTTCCGAATTTAAGTTGTATTCGAAATATGACAATCTGAATTGAAATGCAGATGGCATGAGCCCAGCTCATTTCAATTCGAATTTCTCACACAATAATGACTTTCAATAAACCTAATATTAACTAGACCGAATTGAAATATAAATAACCAGACCCGAACCCTTAGTAAAAGTCCTCTTTACTCATATACGAACATTATGAGAGTTAGGGATAGCTCAAGTGGTTAGAGCTCGAGATCTTAAGATCGATTCTCATCACCACCCTCTGACCAAACCCTAACAACCTACTTATCACCTTTACTTGTCCACTAGGTCAATCAAATCGGCATATATACTCCTTTGAGTGTAAGTAAGATTTTTTTTTTTTTTTTTTTATCGTATGGAAATGAATACAGAACACCGGATATAACGTTCACCATTTGTGAAAGTAAATGTCAACTATTGTAGCTGGTTTAACTTTTACTGTTATTTTTATCTATATCTCTCTTTAATAGCTTTTCCAGCACAAAGAATATAAAATGAAATAAAGCGTTTGTCAAATTTGATCCCTTCAACCAGTATCTAATGATTCGTTTGGTATCGTTGTCGTTTTCTTTTCTTTTTTTTTTGTTTTTTTAAATCTTACAAGTATGATATACGTCATATAATACATCAAAAAATAGTTAAACATACTTAAAAGCATGATAATTTTGAAAACTGACAACATCAAGTGGAAATGCCTTTTTCTTATTTCCAGTTGCTGATTTTTTTTTAATTTTTTTAAAAAAATAAAAAACGATTTCAAACAAGCCCTAAAAGTAAGGACGTTATCTTATACATGGGTCAGATGAGTGAAATTGACATTCTCATAAATATGTATCCTAACCAATTTGGGTTGGGCATTAATATTATACAAGTATATTACAAGCCCCCACAAATATCATCTCAAAACTGGATCAAGTAAAGTGACAAACTTAAATAGGATGGCCCAATAAAATGCCAAATTTCCAAGTTTGATCCACGAAAATGACAGATATCGGATCAAGTGGCTCAACAAAGCAGTATAACATCCCAAACATTCCTTGCATTTAACTTACCTTTTGTTGTTTTGTTTGATCTACACAACGGTTAATATCAGATAACTTTAGATGAGTTATTTTTTTTGGACAATATAAGTGCAACTATCTTTAACTACAGAGTAACAAGTAAAATAGTGAATTTTGCTGATATTATTGGTTTTTGGTGGCTCTTTAATGAACTCGTACACGTGAAGTATAAACATTACACATTATAAAGACTGATATCTATTAATGACTGGTTGCGTGTGGAAAATAAATTTATGGAGTTCTAAAATTATTTACTCCTTACTATGGAGTACGAGTAGTTCGTATTTAACAAAATAAGATCGATGGACGCTAAAAAAAATAGGTGAGCAATCAGTGTTGCAAGCGTTGCTAAAACATCAACCTCTTACAAGTTACAGCTCCAATGAGTTGTCATACTAACTAAATTTGTTGGATCCCATTCAATTGATATCCATAATCAACTACAATAATGTGTACTAATGTAATATCACATGATCAAATTGTTATCCTTCCTTAATTAGCTAGTAATTAGTCAGCTACTAATGCATCAGCCCTTTCATTAGCCTGAAAAATAAGGTTGGTCACGTTAGATGGTCTAAAATTGGTCCAACACATGCGTAAGCTTAACTCATACGAGTACGAATCATCATATCAATAGTCTCTAATAAAGCAGTAGATATAATGGTTGCTCATTAGCCCCATTGCATTTGTTTTGTAGAAGAAATTCAAAAGGTTATACCTTTGGAGTACAATTTTTATAAGATTGATGATATAGAGTAACAAAGGCCAGGTTCTTTTCAAATTATTTTCAGTTCAGTTCAATTCAATTTAATTCCATTAAGTTCAGTTCAGTTCAGTTTAATTCCAATAAGTTCAGTTCAGTTTTTAATTTCTCTCTCTTATAAATATCCAGTTCAGTTCAGTCAATCAGAAGTTCAGAACGTGCCCTTTAACATTATGTACTTCGTATATTTTTACACCCATCAGATAGGTTGTACCTAATTTAGTTAGAGGTGAACAAAAATATTCACTATAGCTAGAGTCGTTGACATGCTTACTTGTTTCCTAATCAAATGTATATGATTCAAATAATTAAGTTTGTTTGCAAGCTTTGAATACAAACATATCGAGGAGTACGTGAGGAGTGGAGGGATTAACTCCATCTTCCCTAAGAGTGACCTGGGTTTGACTCCTCATCTGTTATAAAAATCACGCATAGACAAACATAATTTAAGAAATGTGTTAGCTAAGTACAAACGGACGAATAAGCATATTATTGTACTAAAACTTTTGGGCAGTATATTTAGACAAGCAGACATATATTCTGCTGCCAATTTGCAAGTAAAAACGAGTAAGAAAAATAGGAGCAATAATGAATAATGATTAAAAGTAGATAAGAGACAATTTGCAAGAGTAATTAATTGTGAAGCCCACCCACACATACACAATTACACCACACACACTCACCATACTTATGAAATATAATTATCTATCATACTTTACCACATTCGTAGGATCCAATGACTAATACTAGAACACTATAACTTGCAACTACGATAATAATATCTGATTGTATTTATTTTTTGATTAATTAATTAAAGTCAGAAAACAAATCGAGTTGTGGGGACCTTCCTAGTGGTCTTTGGAACCCTTGCAACTTTCACAATTTCAGGAGAATCCCTTGCCTTTTTCCTTACATTTTTTTTAACCTATGCTTTTGATGTACAAGTATATTGTATACCATTACCATATGACTATTTATTATAGTTTGGACCAAAAATTATTCAACTTTCTTCATCAAATCAATAAATAAAAAATGTGTAACTTTGAACGAATTATTGGATTAAGTTTTGACTCAATTATTCAAATTCAGTGTATATTTGGTGTACTCCATAATAAATTAAATAAAATATAGTTTGGTCTTATTTACTCAAGTAACGTACAATTAATTTGTTTGAAATAAAAGTACTTTGTGTACAATTTTCAGTACATGACATGCTGATTTGTTGTTTGATGTCTTGTATTGTGGACTTCATTTTGGATCTTGTGCTATGTAAACTTACAAATGTGATGCATATCAATCTCGCAAAACAATGCAGAAGATTGGAGTTTCAACAATACAAAAACTTTTGTATACATCCGGTTTACACTAATATTAGTGTATATCGAGCGGTATAGGGGTAACTTTAAGCCAATTTAGGATAACTTTTTGCCTTTTTTTGGGTAACTTTGAACATAATATGATTTTTTTTTTATAAATCGAACAAGAAAAGCTTTATAAGGGTGATAAAATTACTTTCAATCACTAATAATTGAATTTTAGTCATTTAAAATGTGATTCTTTACCAATAAAACGTAGATTATTTTTATTTGTATTGAGTTACTTTTATACATATTAGGGTAACTTTTATTCATTTTAGGGGTAACTTTTGATCACTTTAAGAGAGATTTAAAATGGATGTACAATAATTATTATTGTACACCCAATTTTTTTTTAAGTTTGTGTCAACAATATTGGTCATCATATATTGGTTTTGATAAACTTATTATACGGACTACACGGAGTAGTATTTTGAGTCATATTTTCTTCTCCCAATATTTAGCAAATTGAATTGATTTTTTGTGAATAAGATCTATTTCCGTTGATCTTCTAAGTTGTTAAGTTCTTTCCATAACTTGTTATTACCAGTTGAAAAAAAAAAGACAATTTATAAACGATAGAGATATAATCGAGAAACTAGTATAACCACTACATTTTCGTAGCGATTAATTTAACCTTTAGTATCGATTGTAATTGCAACAAAAAGCTTTCCCAACGAATGTCATTCGATACAATATCCCTCGTTATTGTAGCGATTATAATCGCTATAAATGTTTAACTCATTTTCTTTTAAAAAAAAACATGCGTATGATCTTTACAAGATTCGAACATGCAACCTCAAACTCTTATATTAAATGTTTCACCAATAAGCTATGACATATTTTATGTATTCTTTGTCAAACAATATATATATATCTAGTGTTGAAAAGGCTTTTCGTATCGATTTTTAGGATTTCGTGGCGATTGTAAATGATACAATTTCTCAAAATTATATAAATGTGTAAAAATAGAGTGAATATGTATTATTATGTTTTCCGTATCGATTTTATATGGGAAAACCATGGCAATTGTAAAGTGATACGACTTCCTTAATTATTTCACAAACATACTTGCATATTGTAGCGAATGTACAATCGCTATGAAATAATCGCTACGAAAAGACATTTTTCTTGTAGTGAACATTTTTCCTAATTTCTGCCTTTTATTTTTAAAGAAAATTTTTTGTCTTGCTTTGATACACTATAATTTGTTACAAAATTTTTTAATTTGAACGCGCATTTTGTCTCTTCTTAGAATTTTTCCTCCTAGCACACCTTTTATCTTAGAAGTGGATAAGTACAACTACAATTCACATTAAACATCTATTGTTTGTTCTATGACATGGTATAATATTCAAATTCATAAGTATAATCATACAAGTATGAATCAATGGACCATCTAAAAGTCTAAAACCCAAAAGAAATTAAGTATAAAGACAAGGAGTACCAAAAAAAAATATTAAGGTGTGTACGTGTATCTATGGGCTAGTGGGTCCATTAAAAAATTTTAATTGGTTAATTAGAGGGTGCAAATATTAGGAAAAAGGATGCTTCATGTTTAATCTTTATGCATGTTCAAAACTTTCCAGCCTACATGTGTTTTTGTGTATCATACGAAAAATGCCACAGTCAAACTTCATTTCTTTATCAATCTAGATTCCCGTCTTTTTCTTCTTCTTTTTTATTTTTCCTTTGTATTTTTTTTTTTTTTTTTATGATTTTATTTATGAAAAATAATCTTGGAAGAAGCCAAGGTTTTAGTCAGCAAAGCAAGTAATATTTCAGGAATTTCGGAGCCTTGTTTTTGGGATCATGGCTTTCTTTTTTGGTTCACTTTTCGTTGCTTTGTCTTTAATTAACCTAAAGCACAACAAACAAACCACCCCACCTCCGCCCCAAACAATAAAAATAAATAAACTGTTATATTGGTTGAGTCGTCGAGATGATTAACAATGGCCTAAATTGGTTTTTACGTAAATATATTTCTTATCTAGCTTCGTGCATGTTTTGGATCGTCTTTTATTTATCATGGATAAGTCATACTCTTTATTACTCCATATGTTATTGAGTATTTTTTAGGCCTTACAATTAAATTTCTACTATTTCACTCTTTAATTATGTTAACTACGCATACATATTAATATCTCGTATTAATATTTCGGAAAAATAAGGAGTACAATTCTTAAAATTAAAAATTAATAAACTTTATTTATTCAAGTAAATTGAGAAAAGTAAAAGAATGAAACGAAGTTTCTTAAAATATTCATAGCATGGAGAATATATTTGAATCACTTTATTTAGGAGCTGTTCTCAAATGTAATACAGAATGAACTTTAATAACAATAAATGTAAGAAAAAAAATTCCATTAGCACCCCTCCACACAAGGGGTACATAAATTGAACTTAACCTTGTGGAATTTTTCAAATAACCTTGTCATGTCATTCTAAAATATTACCGCAAAATACAACTTTAAAAGATGTAAATGTAAAACGTATGTTTTTTACCATACAAAGTTGACTGATTAGTTGACGGATTAAGGGAGCATAAGGTATAACATGAAACTTTGACCGTACAAAGTTGACAAATTAAGGGAGTTTAAAGCTACATCTATTAAACAGTAATACAGATTTAAACATGGATTTTCCTCGTTAATGTAGGTATGAAAAGAAAGGTGGTGGAAAATGATTTCCCAAGTAAATGGATGACAACAAAATAAAAGATGTGCCAACCTCACTCACCCAAAAAAATAATGAATCCGTATGTCAAAAAGAGTAAAAAGGAGAAGTGGAAGAAAGCATCTTAGTGCATACTACAATTTACTTATAAATATATGCCTAATATTCTTGTCTTGGTATATTTGGTAAACGCTTACGCTACATTGTGCAAATTTGTGGTAAAACTCATTGGCATATTCCTTTACTAGTTAGTACATTGTCTATATCCTTAATCATAATTTTTATTTTCTAATTATTACTTTAGCCTAAACATATCACCCTAAAAGTGAGTTATGTTATGTTACCTTGTTTAGTAATAATTCTACTCCGTATTTACTGTATTATTTTGATAACTTATTGTTCATCATTATCTCATCTACCAATTGCACCGAAAAAAAATATAATATTGACATGAATTTTTTTTGGACATAATATACCAATAATATCCTCAAATGTTTAAGCAAGGGATTAAAAAAATACCAAAAAATATAATTAACAATGCATAATATGGCTATATGGGTAAATTTAGTATTCATAGCTAGTCAAAATATAACAATAAATGAAGGAATGAATTTCCTTTCTATAATTCATCAAAATTTCTTTGTTTTTTTCCTTATCATTTACAAAATTCTTGTATATTGATCTCTCCCAAATTCACCTATTTCATCACCCAAATTATAAAATAAAAAAAAATAACCCAAGACTAACATGGCATAATATGGGTAGTTTTAGTATCATAGCTAGAAAGGCAAGACTTAGAATTAACCCTGAAAATCCTAAGCAAATCACAGCACATCCTCTTGACAGCAGGGGAGCAATCACTCTGCATCAACAATAATATCTTGGTTAATCCACCATTACTTTTCATAACAGATTCCTTAACTCTTTGATCGCGAAACAAGTAACACAAACCCCATAATAGTGTAATACCATGCTCGTTCACAGCGCTCGAAACCTTCATTAACTTGTTGATTATCATAGGTATACAATTCGGATCCTCGATTATAGCTAGTCGACCCTCCGTGCACCCTGCTAGCAATTCTAGCAGGGTGAAAAGGAGCTCAACGGTAACAATAGTATTATTAACGCTAATACTATTGTTACCGTGTGAGGTAATCATGTCGCCTATAGTTTTAACCCCTCCCGCTCGGACCAACTTTTGTTTGTTGCGCCGAGGGGAGGATAGAGAAATCAGGCAGGATAAAACTGCCTGTTTCTCTACCTCTTGTTCGAATCTCCCTTGCTTTAGTATTCCCAAGAGCTCGACCCCGAACTCTTGGTGGTCGAACATGATTCTCTTCGTTTCGACGTCTTGAGCAAATGCCTCAAGTATCCCAGCCGCTGCGACCTTGGACCCTGGCCGGCCAGTTTTAAGGACCCGAGCCAGGGCCGAAACAAGGTCGCAGCGGCTGCTACTACCCATCTTGTCATTGCCATTATTCAAGGCAATGACAAGATGGAGTAGTTTGAGCACGGCCTCGAGGAGGTCCGGGGACAGATCCGGACCTCCCGAGGACACGGTTCGAATCAAAAAATCCACAAACAATCCATTTGAACCCAGAAATCTCCTGTTCTCAGCCGATTCGGAAGCGAAACACAGAATCTTAACAACACCCTCGAACAAAACCCCATCATCCTTTTCTTTTTCCTTCTCTATTTCTAACAATTGTTTTATCAAATCCGATACAAAAGCAGATGACACTGAATGGAATTGCGGAAGAAGAGCACCCTTGAGAGCGGAGGCGGAATGGTGGTTGGTGGACCAGATCTGAATGAGGCGTTGAAGGGTATGGTTAGGAACGAAATCTTTGGTGTCTAGTACTTGCATCGTAGCCGGACACGTGTTGTTTCCGCTGTCTAACCACCGTTGGATGCTGGTGCGGTCGTAGGTAACACCAGTACACAAACTCACAGGTGATTTCATTACATCTAATGAAATTGGACACTTGAAAAAACTTGGAACACTGATGTATAATTCATCTTTACCCATGATAATTTTTTTAAAAAAAAGTTTAATTTTATGGGAAATTTGTTAATTTTTGTGATTAATAAATCAGTCAATCAATCAAATAATAAAAATGAAATGAAAGAAATGTTTGGAAAAATGGGAGAGAAAGAAGGAAAAGAGAGAGAAAGAGGAGGAAGAGAGAGAATGGTATAAGAAGAAGAAGAAAAGAGGTCAAATGTGAAAGGTATAGGAGAAGAAGGGTGACGTAAGAAGGGAGAATTTTAATTGGAAATATAATAATTAAATATATTCGATTCAATGTTGGTGTGGTCTACGGTCAAAAAAAAAGAGAGAAAAAGGAAAGATTGTGATTTTTTTAGTTTTATTTTTTGGAAGTGTATTTAATTTGATTTTATTTATAGAATTCAGTGGGTGGGAAAATAAAAGTGGTTGTAAGATACGGCATAGGTCTACTAGTCGATCTTTTGAACAAAATGAAAGTTTATTTTATGAAGCATTTTTTGGTTGTGAATTTTGGAAGTGGTCAAGTGGATTATTTGTGGAATTGTGGAGTTTGGAGCTAAGCAAAGTAGCGTGTGGCCCCTTTATGCTTTAGTCGGGTTTCATTTCTTGCCGTGGGATTTTTATTTTACAAATTAAAAAATAAGGATATGTTCACATTTATCAAACTGACTGAACTGATTAGAGTTGAACTGAACTGATTGGAGCTGAATTGAAATGAACTGGGTCAAAATGAATATTTTATGAGAGAGGAAAATTAGGAGCTGAACTGAACTGATTGGAGCTAAACTGAACTGAATTGATAAGAGTTGAACTGAACTGAAATTATATAAGTATATGTGAACAGACCCTAAGATTAATGCGTATTTGTTATAAACGGGTGAGGGTCGGGTAAGTTTATGTGTTTCTCCTGACAAAAAAAAAAAAATAAATAAAATAAAAATAGAAGGGGTTAATGTGATATGTTAATGGGTCTTTTTACTTTTTTGTTTAAGTGAAAATGGTTTAGAATGGATAAAGAAAAAATCGTATTGTGTCGTGTTGGTTCGCTAATCGCTATTGATCTTTAATAAATGAAATGCATGGATTGGTAAGTCACATGTCGCATTAATAATCCCTCTTAATAAATTTTACTTCTGGTCGTTTTTGTGCCAACTTTTAAAAATGATATTCATGCACACCCCATGGCCCATCGTCCATCGACGTGTTTGTCCTGCTATATTGAACTTGTATCTTATTGAGTCATACCATTTTTATGTGTGTTTAATAACAAAGTTATCGTGTCGACCCAACCCATGCCCAACTCTATGGCTTACAATTGTTACACTTCAACCAAAGTGTTGGTGATTTACTTTGGTATCTATCCAAAACTATTCTTCTTTCAAAGTTTCCATTTAACTATTTAAATCCGCAATAAGACTTGTGTGGACCTGGTCTACAATATTATTATTGTGAACCTGAGGTTTAAACACACACAACTAGCATTATATTGAACATAATGACTCTTATTTTAAACATAATGAACCTTATTTTAAACATAGCGACCTTTATTAAAATATGTATAACGTTTAATATTATTGTGAACTTAAAATACGACGTTATGACCCTAATTTAAAATTAGTTATCTTTACCATTCATATTGATCATTATATAAAATATTTTATTAAAAAAATTAACCTCTTATAGCCTATATTACCAAAATGACAATTTTAGCCTATATTACCAAAATGACTTTTATTTCAACATAATGACTTTTATTTCAACATAGTGACTTTTTATTTTTATTTTTATTTTTTTTATTAATAAAACAATCCTAATTTCTCTTATGTTAGTGGTTCACAATAAATTAGTGTGAAGCAGGTCCATTTAAGAATTTGTGTTGAATCCGTGTACTCTCTTCTTAGCTTGACTTTAATTTCTATAAGTGATAGTTGAAGCTAGACTTGAAGTTACGTCTACAAATTCAAAACTAGTTATACTCGTCAACACTTGCGATATATTGAGTAATGATTACTTGTATTTGATGAATAATATCAATTCATTTGCTAGTTGATTCATTTAGCTGATTACTTTCAAAATTCCAAGTGTTAAAGAAAGAAAAATAACCTTCCCTATACTTCTTTTTATGACAACATACTTCATAGATCATGACATATAAAAAGCTCTTATTGTATGATTTTAATGGGAAAAAAAAGCACCTTAGATCATGGAATGATGCTTATTATAGGCTTCACAACTTGAACACATTATAACTAACTAAAACTCCTTTCACTCTACGTTATCCTAAATGTAGACTATTCAAAACTTCCATTTATTTTACGGGTTAGTTTTGGAATGTTTTTTGGGATTGCTTATTACAAGCCTAAACCCAATAAAAAGTGGACAACTAGCCAAAATTAAAGCAAATCTATGCATCTCTCATCATTATATTATATCACAAAATTGTCATGTACTTGGGCCTTGGGCTAGTTAGTCCTACATCTTAGTGGCCCAATTTCCCAGCCCAGTAACAATTAAATGAATTAGTACTATGAAAGAAAAAGGAAAAAAAAAAAAAAAAAAAAACAATTTTTGAATCTAACTGTTTGATTATTGAACTTTTCTTCTTGGCTGATTTCCAATTATAACAATGAAATTGTATACATGAAAAAAGGCTGAAAAATTATAAACGGAAAAATAGAAAAAACTGAAGAAATATTAACGTGTAAAAAACATCAAAACAAACAAATAAATCTTCCAAACTTTACGTATGAAAATGTAAGATAGAGTAGACAAATAGTATAAGATGGGTCCATCAAAATTGAAGGGAGTGTCAAATCAAAGAGGGCCAATTATGGAAAAATAAATTGAACATTTAATCAATTTGACTACTTCAATAACTTGCACATTTTCTCCAATCAAATTAACTGCTCTTGAGTATTGAAGTTGATATTGAAATGAAATTGGAGTTTTGTTACTTCAATTAATGTTATTCTGCAAGTTTTGACGTACTTGGCCTCTAGCTTCCATCTTTTACCAACTTCATTGTATAAATAGAACCACATTTATTACATGATACAATGTTGACATATCATAAGCAATCAAGTACAACTAGGAGTTGGGGGTTTTGTTAATTAAGGTTATTGACAAAATGCACAAACTCAATTAAGGAGAAAATATAACAAGTTAAGGATGATCCTATTAAAGTAGAACCTCTTGGAAGTAATCAAACAAGCTAACAATACAACTCAATTTTTTGAAAGTGGGATAAACAATATGAAGGTCCTCTCCTCCAATTCAAGAATCTCAATCAGTAAGATAGAGTCAAACATATTACGGATTATTTGATTAAAGAGGCAAAATACTATCAACTAAACCAAGCACTATTAAAAAACAACGATTATCTAATTATCTACACTTAACTATAAGGGCTTGTTCAGTTGAGTTCAGCTCCAATTAATTCTGTTGAGTTGAGTTCAATTCTTCATTTCATTCTCTCATAAACAATTTATTTCAGCTTTATTTAGGGTCTGTTCTCTTACGTTAAAATTCAGTTCAGTTTAGTTGATCAATTCAATTCAGCTCAGCTCAGTTCAGTTCAGTTCAGCTCAGCTCCTAATTTCCTTCTCTTATAAAATATTCATTTCAGTTCATTTCAGCTCAGTTCAGTTCAGTTCAGTTCAGCTCAGTTCAGTTCAGTTTAGCTCAGTTCAGTCAATGAGAATAGGCCCTTAGTTCAGTTCAGCTCCAATTAGTTCAGTTCGATTCAGTTCAGTATGTAAATCAAAACAGACCCTAATGTTAAGCTTAATTTTTTATAGACGAGTAATCCCTAGTAGGGCATGTTCTCATTGATTGAACTAAAATGAACTTATTAGAGCTGAACTGAACTAAACTGGACTGAAATGAATATTTTATAAGAGAAGTAAAATATGAACTGAACTAAACTTATTAAAGTTGAAGTTAATTGAACTTATTAGAGCTAAACTGAACTGAAATGAAAATAATCGTATCAGAATAGACCCTAACTCCAACATAAATGAACATAAGAGAAACACTTTCATAAGTAATCATGTATGTGACCTCGGCTAGCTACCATATAAGACTATAAGAGTAATGGAGTAGTACTACAAATGAAAGTAAGCAGTAATTCTATTATTCTAATTTGTCTCACAAACAGCTGTACACATAAAAAAATTCACTCTTTTAAGCTTTTAATTTTCACCCTGCTTTTAGTGATTCAATTAAGTTTCACCCCACTTTAATGAAAATAAAGTTACATAAAACTTGGTGATACTTGAAAATTTACCCCAACAAATAATATTTACCCTATGCAGTAACAGTATAATTGAATAAATAAAAAAGGGTAACTGTTTGGTTTCCAAATTCGTACATGAAAATCTTTACCCCTTCTCCGGCAAAAGGGGAACTGCCAAACTTTGCAACACTCCAACAATATAATAAAATTAAATTATACATCAGCAAGGTACTCTTAATAGTATATTTGTATAGACTATATAGAGTATAAAGACATAAAAAACTTATATATTGAGAGACAATTTCCTTAAATTATGTGGCTACTTCACTATCAAATCTTTCTCTTTGATTCTAAACGTACTTTTCCTATTAAATTATTTAGTATCTCTATTTTTCATGATTTTGTTGGAGAGTTTTCATGTATCAACATTCAACGAGTTGAGAATAAGAAATAATTCAAGTGGTTAGAGTTTCTCTTTCGATTCTCATAATCCCTGTCTTTGTGGTCCTTAAAAAAAAAAAAAACATTCAAAAAGATGTGTGATTGAAAAAGAAAAAGAAAAAATAGATACACCTATCTTCATTTGTATATGACAGTATACTCAATATGGATATAAAATAAAGATATCTTAGGTTTTAAGACATATTAGTAAATTGTTTAAGTTATTAATTTATCTAATATGAAAACATGGTATCAATCAAACAACAACAATTCAAGAAATAGGAAGTTGGTAGTCGTTGAAAATTTCAAATCCTAGGATTGAATGGCTTAAACTTTAAAGTGATTAACTCATAGATTGATAAATTGAGTCAAGTGTAGGGTCCTCCACTCATTTATTTTCTAGGTTTATATGATTTAGGGCATGTTCACATTTACTGAATTGAGCTGAACTGAAGTGAACTGACTAGAGCTGAACTGAACTGAATTGAATTGAGCTGAGTTGAAATGAATATTTTATGAAAGAGGAAAATTAGGAACTGAACTGAACTGAACTGAATTAAGTAAATGTGAACATGCCCTTAGAGCAAGTTTAGCCCCAAGTCTTAAGACTTGGATGTGACATCATTTTTTGTGGTCCTCATTGAAAATGATGTCAGAAAATTCTTGTTAAGACTCATTAAGACTTACATAAATTTATCACTTTAGCCCTAAGACTTAAATATTTGACATATTATATGTAGAAAAGTGTTTAAAAAAAAGGGATAATAAAAATTAAAGTGAAGTGGGTCCCAATCTCAAGTCTTAAGTTGAGTCTTGAAATTTCAAGACTCAACTTGAGACTTGCTTGAGATTTTTGAAGAAAAATGGGAAAAGTCTTAAGTATAAATCTTAAGACTCAAAATGATGATGTCACCCCAAGTCTTAAGACTTGGGGCTAAACTTGCTCTTATTCACTAGTTTTAATTTACCTCAATCTTTGTACTTGTATATTCGTCTTAATAAAGTACGAGTATAAAACAAATTATCCAACAACATAGTAAGTAAATATGGAATACATGTCTTAGATCAAAGAGGTTCATTAATTACGTACACTAAAGCTTAATTAAAGTTAGTATTTAAATGCTACTTTTTCTCAATGAATTAACGACCTGTTCACTTTAGCTTAATTTTAGTTTAGTTCAGCTCTAATCAGTTCACTTTATTTCAATTCAACTCATAATTTCATTCTCTCATAAAATATTCATTTTAGCTCAATTCAGTGTCGTTCTAATCAGTTCAGTTCAATAAATGTGAACATGCCCTAAATGATCACGTTTATTTACCACAAATTAAATATGTACACTAATTTCTAAGTGTATATTACAAGTAATTCATTCATTTAATTTTTACCTAGGGTACAATTCTTTTCAAAGTTTCAACCTTGGTTTATCCCAAAAAAATAAAATTCAACAGTGGGACCCTCTTCACTCAAATTACCTAACCACCATACCACATTACCATCTGATCACCCTAAAAGTTTTTTTCTTTTTTTTCAAAAACATGAAAAAAAAACACAAAAAAAACTTGACCTTTTCCAACTCCTATTACCTCATCACTTCACTTTGTTCTTTACACATTCTCTTCATCCCACTTTACTCCTCCTTTCCTTTCTTCAATTCATTCCCTCTCTCTTTTTCTTTGCTTTTGTCATTCACCCTCTTATAACCCCAAAAATGACTATTTCAAACCAACAAAACAACCCTCCTTTTCAAACCAACACCATTTCTTCATCTTAAACTTAGCTTAACTCCCTTCATTCCTACCACCCTTCCTCAACCTCTACATTCTTCTCTCAACGAGTGCTAATCACAAGATAAACCGTCGTCGTCATCGTTATCGTAAGCCAATCAAATACCATGAGAAGTAGACCAAGATTATCATCACTAATCAACAAGTTTTGGGTGCACATTATGTTGCTAACCATGTTCATCATTAGCATGAACTTGTGTCAAGGGTTGAGAACTACAAATGAGTTTAGATTCAACCCATCAAGACCCAAATACTCGAATTCGGGTCATTTTTTAGGTTTCTTTCCTAAGAGATTTCCTATTCCTTCTTCTGCTCCTTCAAGAAAACACAATGATCTTGGCTTACAAAGCTGGAGATCTCCTTAAATTTTTCCTTTTTTTTTAATTAATTATTTAGAAGGATTATGATCATATATATTATGAAGCTGACATGCATGTTTTTTTGGGAGGTTTTTCATTTACTAAAAATAGTTGACACAACAACTTTTGGTGGGTACATTGTTGTATTTTAATTTTATTTCCTCTACTTAATTGTTAGATTATTGTACATTTTTGAGCTCATTCTTAATTTAATGTTATGAGCAACTTAGTATATAGTATTATTACTATTATATGAATGGACTATATTATATGGTTTTTGCTTCAAGCTTTGGTTTCTTCATTGTTTTACTTGTATATCTTTAAATTTCTTTTTTTTTTTTTTTGTTTTTAATATCTCTATTATTGCATGCAGTGTAATTTATTTTCATCGCAATAATCTTTTTGTATATTCTGTATAAAATTCCTTACTTCAGTTAGATATGTTGTTCGGAACTAATAGTCTCATTATAATTATTTATTAGATTTATTTTAATTTTAAATATAAATGTGAGAACTTTATGACGGAGTAATAATTAATTAATTAAGAATAAAACATGTAGGAGACAAATTGCATTTATTTAAAACTCTGCACAATTCTGTAGGCCATGCAAGTTTAAAGATAAGGGGATGAATAAAATTAAATTAAGCCTCTTTGGGCTATTTACTTCAAAAAATTAAAATTAAATTATGTTGTTATTGTTTTATATATTTTGGACGATAGGAGATACTGTCTTATCAGACCGAAATCTCGCATAGGTTAACCCAATGGACAAATGGTTTGTCACGTTATAGAAAGAAACTGTAGCTTGCTTGTATAAGTAGATAAGAAAAAGAGAAAGATCGAGTACAATGATATGCACCCCAATTGATGGAAATGAAATATATTTTCATGGGTCATGTATGTCCACCAGTTTGTCTGCCATTTTCTTTATCATTAGGTGTTGTCTATATAATACTATTATGAAAATATTATGTGGAGTACAAGATAATTGAATTAATATATGCTATTATAATAATAATATAAAATCATGAAGTATACAATTATTAATACAATACACGGCCAAATAAGAATAACATCACTGAAATATGTTAATGTACATACGAGTGACAAATAATGTTAGAGTAATTAGCTAGGTAGGTATGCAATGATATATATCATTTTCACATGCATGTTCTAATTTGGATAAGCTAAGCTTCATTGGATGATGTATTTTCAACAATAATTAAGGCTGATTCTAAGGAATTAAATTTTTAAATGGAGTCAAGGAGATAAAATGTGACATTCCTCTCTTATACGGAGTACAATGTATGGAGTAACAATGAATGTTTTTTCCCTTTTTATCAGAGGACTAAATTTATTTTAGAAAAATTATACAAATATATATTGAGAATCTAGAAAAATCATTTATTTAAATAACAACCTATGAATAATAATTTACAATGTACTTTTTTTTAAAAGACAATTTACAATGTATTTACTTGTGCTATCCGAGTGACTGAGGTTTGTTCACTTCAGCTTAATTAATTTCAGTTCAGTTCAGTTCAGCTCCAATCAGTTCATTTTCTAATTTTCTTCTCTCATAAAATATTCAGTTTAGTTCAGCTCAATTCAGTATATGTGAACAAACCCTGAGTTCTGATTACGATACAAACCTTTTGGAATAATAATACATCATTTGTAGTGTTACATAGTAAAAAATGAATTAAGTTACGAATATATTCCACCATGTATCGTATTTAAGTAAAAATTATTTTATAAGTACTCCATAATACACTCATATGGAAGCCTTTTAGTTTAAACAACAAACAAATGAATGAATGACGATTTCTTTTTATATTTTTATGGAATGTAAGTCAAAATAAAAATGTCATAAATTAAGTAACCTACCATACCTAATGGACCCTCAAAGAAACCTAGAGCACTAGGCATTCAATCTTGATGTTAGTCAAAAATCAGACACAAGAGTCACATGTAACTTAGATTATAACTCATTCAAACCCTAAAATTATTTTTCTATAGCCTTTTTTATTCTCAGTGGATAATTTGTTTGGATTAAATGTTGAAAAAGGCCTTCCTTGGTTGTCTGCTGTCCAAAAAAAAAAACCTTCATTACTAATTAAAAATTTAAAAAAAAAACTGTATTAGTTTCCTAGAAATTGACTTATGCAAAAATCACACTAATATATTATGCTTCATAATAAATTACAGTAACTTTTACCATCATGTGACTCAAAATATAATATTAAAATTCTAAAGTACTTGTAATTTCCATTGATTAATCATGTGAAATGCTATTAATTATAGCAAAAAAAAAAAAAAAAACAGAAACGATAAGCTCCATCTTTTATGCCAAAAGTAAAATAATTAAAAGAAGGTTTTAATTATTAATTTATTTTAAATACTACTTTAATTATTAATATTTTTGTAAAAAAAATTGCTTTAATTATTAATTATTCAGCTGGAGAAGTAATGATGAAAAATATGTGACAATGAGAATATATGGCCCATCAAATGTTTAATCAAAATTGATTGACATAAGATGAGGCCATGAGCTATGTTTTCTCTTTAATTATTTATATCATCAAAAAGATGTGATTATAATTAAACTTGCTACTTATTTATTTAGTATGATTGTAATATTTAAGGCCATAATATTTGAAATTATGTTACTGCTTGTCATAATCACATACATAATGTTTTCACGTATTTTTTTTCTAGGAAAATCATAGAAAATCATGGATTATCCAATTTAATTATGAAGTTTAGGATTCAGCTCATTCACTGCGCAAATGGAGGACACCCTTAAATGTCAATGGTAAAAGATACTTTAGTTTTGCCATAATTAAAATGAAATTCGAGCATGATTATGGTAAATCATAGTTTTTCCTCTTTTGTATAAGTTTTTTTTCTTTAATTTTTTTTATCTTTGATGCATATGCAAATTAAAGAAATTTGCATCAGCTATTAGTTTAATAAGACTAATATGTCTTTACAGGGGAAAGGAACTACAATAAGGCTGCCCCTTGCTCGCTTTCCCTGCCTTTTTTGGAGTTTAGGAAAGGAGAGGGGGCAGAAACAAGCGATTGGGCTCGTGAAATCCAATGAGAAGAGGCTCATTACATAACCCTTCCTCGACTTATTGAGACAGATGGAACTCCCAGCTTAGTCCCTTAAAGAGGAAGCTTAGTTCTTTCAAGCTTATACTTAAACGTTCGTGAGCCCGCCCTGGTCTAACTCACATGAAATTTAATCATTTTAAATCACTCAAAAATCTCACAAAGCAACAACTTAAGCCCTAATAAGATTTTACGAGAATTAATAAGAGTTTATCAAGTTCAATTTATGTTTTTTTTTTTAAAAAAAAAGAGTTCGATTTACAAGTAATATAGTTCAATTAGTCATTTCAAGTAAGATCATATAAATTTAGAAAAGTTTAGCTGAGTAAATATCAAGAGAATAGAACACACTAATGTAATATAATTTGACATTTATTAATTTTGGTGAAATACAATACCTTTTGAGTTTTGATACAGTAGAAAATTGGCAACAACTCATGATACTTAAGTTATTTTTTTTTATAATTATTTATCGTGATCATATAATATTAACCAAAATGAATAAAGGCCTTGATGATTTACCCATTGATCACATATAATTACTACTCAAAGTCTCATACCCAAAATGGTACCAAATATTAAAATGAAGATACAAAACATTCCAATTATACTCAATACTATAGATGTGTAAAAATAATACGGAGTAATGCTTAAATTAAGATGATTTTTCTACCTCTCGAAAAAAAAAAAAAAAAAGAAAAAGAAAATTCTACTAGTTATTAAATCTGTTGTGCTAAACAAGTAGCGTCCCTGTGTATAGTATTGACTATTGACATCTAAGACTGGATCTTCAAAAACAAAAAACAATAATGTGAAGGCTAATCAAGCAATTTACAAAACTAATGCTGAACTTTAGCTAATTAGAGTACATCATACATGAAGAATTATACAAGAGCGTCAAAGAATATGCTTCACTGAATTCGGTTTTCAATCTTTAATGAGCATGTACTTGTATCATATACAGCATTGCAGAAGGCTTCTAATGTCCTAAATGTTAGTCTTATATAAATATTAATCCTACCATAAGAAGATTATAAATATATACAAATTTTAACATAAACGTTTCAGGAGAATGAGGTGATGCAGTATCAGTTCTTTCGGCAGCAAGGTTTTAGTCCACAACAAATCTTGTCCTGTGTAAATAAGTGAAGTAATTGATCATTTACATGCCTGCGAGGTACACCGGCTCTTGTAGAAGAGCACCATGCAGTGTAGAAGGCGTCAGCTACTTGAGTTGTGAAGCCATTGTTGCTGAGGTCAAGTAACTGCAAATGTTTTGCATTTCTTATGGCATCTGATAATTCCTTAATCCTTTGGTTGTCTTGACTATTGCAGGTGTCAGCAAGTAGTGCATCTGAATCTTCAGCCTTTGAATCATTCTCGTAACTATCAGCTACTACTAGCTGATTAAAGGCGTCTTCTTCATGTTGCTCACCTGCAGGATCTTGAAGTACTTTTTTAGAGCCTAATGCTTCTGAATTCTTATTGCCTGTAATATCATTTCCAATATGTTGAAGTTGTTCTTGCTCAATGTTGCCAGCAAGATTGAGTTCCTCGAGGGACTCGTTCTCTTTAAGACATCAAACAATAAGTCAAGCATCAGTTTGTTGATGGATATAGAATTTGATGAAAAATAGGGCAAGTTTAGTAACTCTAACCAGCAAGTGACTTCATGATTTGGATAACCCCAGTGAGACCAAGGTGGCACTTGTTAAGCAGCAAAAGCTTCAGACTGCATTCTGGATTCACAAGTATTGATGCTAATGCATTTCCAGCCTGCAGTAAAAGCTCTAATGAGTTAATCAAGGTTTTGCTTTTTTAGGACCTCATCAGCAAATGCATCTACTGGTAACAAAATACAGAAAAGGGTTCTCTCTATCCCTAAGAACAATAATTTTTTAGGTTAAATACTAGCATTGCATTAATTCATACACGTATTTTAAAACCAGTTCTGAATGAGGAATGACATAGTTCAAGCATCTACCTCTTGAACCTAAGGATTCCCCACACACACGGCACACACACACCTTTCTCTCTATACTTCTTTTGAGCCTTCAGGTATCAAATAAAACAGAAAAATTCATTCCCAAAACAGAACAAATCCTAATTTAAAACCCAATTAGGAGCCTAAATTTAGTTCCTAGAACCTTACTGTACATAAATTTGAGTTACGCCAGTTACACTTACACGTTACACCCCTCCCAAATATTAGAAAAGGTGAGTCCATTATCTATTTAAGGACCAAACTGATATTTAATCAGCATACACCAATTAAAAGTCTGTAGTAACCCGAAGTTAGTTAGAGTAGTGCTATCTGAAACTCCCTAAGACCTAGTCTCAACTCTCAATAGAATTTATACTTCACTGATTGCTGTTGTATCCATTAAAAAGAATCTAGAAGTTGATCAGTTCTTGTTTATAGACTGAAGGCCTACAGTTAACAGATATACACACTACATCTAAGTATTGACTTAATCTTGAAGTTGAAGCAAACCTCTGACGTAATGGGATTTCCAGCAAGGTTCAACTCCAGTATATTCAATACTGCAGGAACTATCTTTAGTCTTTCAACAAAATTCAGTCTAAGGCCACAAAATGATAGGTTCAACTTTGCCAGCTCTTGGGTCTCATGGAACAAAGATTCGGTCAGCTTTAAAGCTCCATCCTACAAGTTATCAACAGCCAAGGCATGGTGTGAGGAGGATCAATGGCAATACCAATATAAAATGATCAAATTTGAAGATGTTATCACTCACAGAACCAATATTTGTTGCACCAAGCATGAGACCTGATAGGCATGAAGATCTAGCAAGTTGACAAACACTGTCAAATGCATGCTTGTTAAGTTTTATGCCATCCAGACTCAGTTCTGAAAACCTGTTCATATCCACAGATCTATTCACTACAATATCGGTTAAAAATTTATAATGACAATCGCAAATAAGAATGAAACTTCACCTTTCAAGCTTTGCAAGTTTCCCTAGTAGGTTGGATAAAGAGTTACCGGATATAGGGTTATTATGTCCTGCCAAAAAAGGAAACTAAGTCAGAAGTTCAATCAAAGGATGAAAACGTATTAAACATTACACATTGACCAAGTCATTACCTACTAAAAGCTGTGACAGTACAGAACCAGAATCCAACGCATCAGCAACTGTTTGAATTGTTCTGGATGTGATAGAACATCGTTCCATATTCAGACTATAAAGACCTGCAATTGTAAACCAAGAGAACAGATTTGAGTATTAGACGAAGAAATAGTCTCCAAATCCTAAACACGTCTGCAGAGTTACAAGTGTACAACAGCCGAGAAGGTCGACTGCTAACCTTCCATATCATATTTATCATCAATTCATGGAGTTAGTGAAACAAAATCAGAACATATAAAAGAAGAAAAATAGTTTAACCTTTGCAGTTACACAATATGGTGGACAGGTAAGTTCCACAGGCATCAGTCAGACGGTTTCCTGAGATGTTAAGAACTTCTAATCGACTAAAGAGCACGGGGCACTCACAAATCTGTAAATACACAAGAGAATAAAACAAAAAAAGAATCAAATATAGACTAAAGATAACGGGCAAAGTGATGCAACATCATTGCCCAGAAAGCTCCTCTTATCTTCTCAAGTCACAACAAACTGTTTCTTATGGCAACTTGATTACTGACAGTATAGAAACTTCCTTTTGTCTTCCAAAATGAATTTAAGGTCTACAACCATACCTTATTTCTAATTGCAGAAAACTACTAAGCGAAATGTATAAAAGGATAATAATCTACCTGAAATAAAGCAGTTGGCCCAAACAAATTGCAGTGCAGATCCAACACCAAGGCCCCATATTTCTGACCTGATGATGTCAATGCTTGCTTGAGTCTCTCCATTGTTGCATTCCCTGAAGGCAGAAAACAGATTAAATTCTAAATAAGCTACCAGGCCTACACCAATCAACTTGAGATCTGACCAACAAATTTTAGAAATTAAAAATCTCTGCCAAATATATTAATTTTGAAATTTGTGAGTTGTGGGTCTTGTGACTCACGTTTTCTTCAACCATCCTGTCTCACTTCCAAAGTTCCATTATTATTGCCTTGCATTTTTTACTTTTGCAAGTTTGAATGATAACGGACTTAATCGAAATGGCTCATGGTAATGTGTACACCTTTTATTTGTTGTGCAGTATCTGACAGTTGTAGAGTATCAGATCAAGAACTAATTAACATGCTCTCTATTATTACAAGTCTAAGGTTGCATAACTGTAACCACTCTTAAATTCGGTAAGGGAGAGAGCCTTTTTACAGGCATAGAGTAATATAAGTGGCAAATGTAAGTGAACAAAAATTTGGAATAGACAGGAGTATCAATGCAACCATTTGATCAACGTGGTTACCTAACATATTATGAGAAAGATTTAACATGGAAATAGTCTTGTGGGCACTCAAAGCATCCAGTAGAGGAACTACTGACATATCTTGAAGCTCACAATCAGACACTATGACTTCATCCTCAGAAATCTGCAACAACACAAGCAAATAACAGAAAAAAACAAATGAAAGCTCATGTTTTACCCCGTACAGTATATAGACAACAAAAAAAGAAAGTGGATAAGGTAGGTCACTTGTAACAGCTCAGTATGTCCTCACCTTCAAATTATACAGCTTCATTAGCAGCTTCATATTAGGTGGCTCAGCTAATCTCTGACAACAGTCAACATACATTTTTATCAATCTCTTCTGCACCCATCCTGTCAATGTTTAGATCACAAGTGATTAACTGGTAGATCCCCCAATTACCATAATAGCATTAAATATAAGGAATATATTTTGATATGTTTCCACATGATTATTGTACTGTGCAAAAGAGACTCTAAAGATTAGACAGCTTGGGAGAGCAGGAATGATCAGTCAAGTAGTAGGACATTTTGTATATTAAGAGTAGAATTGGAAGAACAATAAAGAACTTTCACAGTATGGTAGAAATATAATGAACTACTTTTACAACAATATTTGTTGACTAGTACTCAAATAGAGATGAAAGATTGTCCCTTTTATTCATTTTCTCTGTCACTCATGTATATTTCTTCAGTGCAAAGTAGGGTAGTAACTGTGTAAAACACCGTATAGTATATGTCGTCAATATGCTTCATTCATGCAATAAAAAATCTCAATTATCATTCCGTATTGTAATAAAAGGAGAGAGGAAAGCCAAAACCTCTTACAATACTGCATCAGAGAGCACAGTACACCTCAAACTTGTGAAATACAACTACACAAGCCATGTAGTAAGCAAAGAATAACATCAGCACATATATCAAGCTAAGGTGTCATGCCAATTAATAGTACAGTAATAAAAAAAACAAGATCAGCATTCATGAAGATCATCTATAAGAGCATATGCATACTATTAATGGAAGCTTCTATTGAACCTCCTGCTTGAGCTTCAATCAAAAGAGTATCCATTGTGTGATCAGCAGCAAGGATCTGCTCTCCAAATTTCAAGTTGTCAATAATTGGCAACAGACCTGTTTGACAGCATAAATGCATTACTGGAACAGCCATCTTCATATAATCAAGTTAAAGATGGATCACTGCAAAACCCATGAATTCTCTAATTCATAATAGAAGGCATGTGAAAGTGTGCCATGCAATAGTTTGATATCCCTATATTAATTTGTGCATGAAGCTGCACTTCCCCGGAAATTTATTCCCATATCCAAAGAAATGGCATTTTCATGTATAGTTGACACTAGGGAATTTGCACTTTCAAGGAATTAATGTAGAAAGAGCAACTTACCCCAAGGGTTATGTACTTTTTGCATGTCTTGTGGGAATTTCCACTCTTCACTGAAGTTTTAGATCCCTATTCTACCTAACTATGGCAATCAAACAAGTACTCAAACGGTAACTTTCTAACCTCCTATTAAAGTTAAGCCACACAAGCAATGAGAGTTGTTTATTAAGATAAAGAGAGATTTAACAAGTGGTTTTATGGTTAAGTTTGATCAAAGTTCTTCAGTATCTAACACTATAAATATATTAAATGTGCAAAATACAAATTAAATTCTGGCTTTTATCTATCACAGCATGAGGTTTCACAACCTACCCAAAGATTCAAAGGCAGTGGAAATGAGCTGAATATAATTACCAATAAACTTTCATGGACAGATTCTATTTGACTAACAATGAATCTCTATAGAGCCATAAAGTTTAAAATCCTAAATTTCATGGGTGCTCTAATCATCATGGTATTGCAAGAATAAAGTTGAATACTGCAAGGTTTTCCTACCACTGGACCTCCTCTGTGAAGATAACTGCAAGTAATAGGAACAGGCTGCTTGCAACTTCAAGGCTTCAATATCAAATTCACCAGCAAAAACACTTGGCTCAGCTTCAATGCACACTGAAGCATCTTCGAATTTTATTCTAATGCCGAACTGACAAATAAAAAGGTTGAGGGAAGTTTATCATACACACAAAAATACATGCAAGAATATTCACTGATCTACTCTAATAACTACAACATGCATGCTCAATTTGAAATCTCATCAACTGACTTGATCTGTTTTCATAATTATTCCTGCCTTATTGGTGGTATCAGGGTAGGAGCTACACATGTCTTCAGCTAATATAATATAAGCATGGCTGATCAGATGCCTATGCAACTAGAATTTAGGATTTTAGACTAATAAAAGATGAAAATAAAACCTTCTCAATACATCAGTAACACATGTATTTAAGACAAGTGCCCTAAATACCTTATTGTCTGCTAGAGACTTGCGATTACTGTGAGCAGCTTCTTCAGGTTTGCTAGATTTATATGAACACGAACTTTCTTCATGGTTCACAAGATTACAAGAACTGGTGTCGTGTTTACAGCCATCCAATACAAGATCCTGTTAGAAATAGGGTGAATGAACAGAGAATAGTATTTAATCTGTGGCTCTTACTGTTATAATAGATGTATGGTATAAAAAAAATTGTTTTTTTTTTTGCAATAAAAGTTACCTGTTGGTCACGGGCTGAATCAAGATGATTGCTTCTACTTTTTACTGTAAGTAGTTAAGAAACAGGATTAGTGTTCAGTATCATAAAAGTAACAGAAATCACAGATATTTATTTACCCACATTCATTTGACGTAGCAATATCCTCTTGAGTAGCATCCAGGCTCATGTTTGAGCATTGAGCATCCTCTTCATCATCAGAAACAACTAGACGAGCACGCTTTCGGCCAACAGTGGTCAACGGACTTTTTAGTGAATCAGGTAAGTTTTTGGCTAATGCTTCAGCTGTCCCAGAAACTCTTTTAGCCCCATTTTCATTGCTTGTTTCAAGCTTCTGCAACTTTTTACAGCGGGAAAGTGAACTCAAAACTTCTTCATCTTCAAGGTCTTCAAGGCTTGAAATAGATTTGCCCATGGGAAGGGGTTCACTGTTGTGAGATAATCCACAGTCAACAAACTTGTCCTCAGAGAGACTATCATTTCCCTCAGTTTCTGTTTCAGAGCAGCCATTTTCCAATGCATTATGTGGCTCTTGCTCATTGTTTAATAATGTCTGCAAGCTCTCTATCTCAAGCTTCAACTTCCTACAAAGCACAATGTCACTTACAGAAATAAGTTTTTCCGCACTCTATACATAACCCAAACTTAAATAAAGATGGACTAAGGAAAGTATAATCTAGAAAAGGTCATTTATCAATATTAGTGCTCCACATCATCACCCTCCAATGGGTCTAAGAAAATCGTGGATGGTAAATCAGCTCAAATGCTCAATCATAAGTGTTTTCATCTTGTCAGCTACATATCAACTTTTTTATAACTACCGAAGGATATTTTGTATCAAAATATTCTCTCCTTCCCTCCATCAGTTCCTTAGAGAAACTTCATATTTTACTCAAATTCATTTGAGGAAATATTTGGGAGAAGTGAAAGAAGGAAATATACAAAGGGAAGCTTTTTTTTTTTTTTTTTTGGCAATGTATGGTTTGAGAGAGAGAAGTCTGCAAAACAGATATTTTTCCCTTGAAAAAAAAAGCCATTTTATTTATTATTACTTATTGTTGTTTTCTCTGCCTTTTGTTGGTAATAGGATTCATATGCTTTCCACCAATCAAAAGGGTTAGTAGTAAGAGATGAATATTGCAGGTTTAGCAATTTGCAGCAGCTGCGTAATATTAACATCCTGAACTTAGCTGCAAAAGCTCAAACAAACAAAAAATATCCTAAAAGGATGAGCCCCATTTGAGTCATTTAACATCAAGACATAACCATTCCACACCCTCTAAAAATAAAGGCTGAAAATAGGCTCCAGGTTTGTTTTATCTCATACAATGAGTAGCAAATAAACAGAAAAATCTTCTACCAACTACAGATATAAAAAACAATTTTATATTTTTTTTGTTGTTATTGGCTTATGATTAAGATACAACACAAATATCATTTGCAATGCACCCTGCAAATACTAACTAATAGAGAATCCACTGAAGAAAAAAGATATAATATCCAACTGAAACTTGTTTTATTGATGGTCATGCATGATGAACAGAAATACCTAGCTTCATCAACATTATCAAATCTAATCATGTGGATGTAATGCATGTTTTCCAAGGCAGAAATTTGCGTAGTAATTTTCTTTGCTTGAGCTGCAATCCTGCAAAAAAAAAAAAAGATAATAAGCATACATATACTCAAATATATCATTGTGTTTGTATTTGAAGACCCAATTTGATATTTTGTATCACATTTAACTAACCAATAAGCAGCAAGGTCTAAGCAAATAGTTTTCCTAATATTTTAGTAGCAACTAATGTAGCTAAAGTTGATATTAATGAAGCCAAGGGAGACCGAAGATGACGTAGATGGAAGGAGATAAGTATGAAATAAAGAGTTTGGACATATCGCATAAGTGCACATAAATATACAGTAATTGATAGAAGAGAATAGAGGATCATGAACATGGTTGACGACCATAGAAGATAAAATCTTGGTCCATGTAGCCCACTGATCATTGGGAATAAGGCTTCAATACTGCTGCTGTTGTTATTGTTGTCATCCAAAACAAACAAACAATCAAACAAGTTAACTCTGTATCTAACACATCTGAATAATAAATTTTGTTTAAAAAAAGTCACACATGTGATTTCTTTATGTATGGATTTCCACCTTATTAGAAATTAATCTCCGCTTAAGTAAAATGATCTACAGCAAGAAATATCAGGTCTGACAGCACCTTTCCAAATGAGGATAGAGATCAAGTGTTATACCTATAACCTTCTTGAAATTCCATTAAGGCACCCTGCCAATCACCTTCAGAATCTAAAACATCACCCAAATTGATTTTTGCTAATGCTTGGCCCTGAAATCACCATTGTGAGTTTGTGAGAGAAGGTTAAATCAAACTCGTACCTCTGACATGTTGAGCAAATAGAAAGCTGAAACAACTTTTTTTTTAAAAAAAAACTAAAACTAACCTCCAGATTACCAATCACTTTATAAATATCCCAACTTTTGGTATACCATTCACGAGCTTCCTCGAAATTCCTAAGCTTTTCATATGACTCTCCAACAACCAAATATGAATCAGCCAACTTTTCTTTGTCACTTAGTTCGCTTGCAATTTTTATCTTCTTTATTGCAAGTCCTCGATGCTAGAAAACAATGAACCAAAGTTAGATAACAGAGATATATATTTTTTTAACATAAAAAAAGCTTAATAGTATTTGTAGCTTCCACAGCACTAATGAGTAAAAACAGTGGCTTTATATTTATCCATGTTTCAGGAATTCTTAGAAGAAAGTGCCAAGTTTAGAAATGTGATTTTCAAGTCCAACTCCAGCACAAGTTCATGTTCAAATGTGTATACTAATTGAGCACGGATGTAAGAAAATGATAAGTAACCTGCTGACCTGCATTAGATTTTTTTCCAGCCAGAGGTTAAAGAGCAAGCAGTTAAGTTGGAAACAAACAGCATAATCTAAAGCTCCATTTGCATGAAGAAAAAATAGCAGAGAGAAGAAAGATGCAACTTATTGTTCCATCAATTCTGCGTTTAATAAATAGCAATAAGGCTCAAGGAGCACAAGTGAGGCACGCTTGATATAAGAGAGAAAATAATCTGGAAAAAAGTAGTGTATGTGCTTCACTGAAAACGCCTCACACCCTCACCAAGACAAAAAAGGTGCATGACCCATGTTGCCTTCAGCACCCAAGTGCCCCATTTTATACAATGGTAAATTTTAAGAACCATCTGTGGATCAAAACAAAGAACTCCAGATGGAACTGAAGGAAAGGGCATGACACTAAGACAAGTATAGCAAGTAAGCAAAATGGTACAATTCTGTTATCACAGGCTCACAGCAACCCAAACATATTCTTCACTTCTTGGAAGTCAAAAGCACACCTACAAGCTACATGATGCCTTTTTGCTTTCTTGTGGTCTATGCTACAATAGAGGTAATTTAGAATGCTCTCAGGTGGTCTCTAAGAACTCTATCTTTAACAGTGTAGTACAGCAACTAAACTTACCGATAGGCTTGTGCTATAGCCTACAGGAGCTTCCAAGGAAATCTACCTTACAGTTAAGAATCGCAGGACATGTCATTTTCCATTTTTTTGTTTTCTTTGAGCATCATTTTTTATAACTAGCCCTTTCTGTGCATTAATATAGTTTCTAATGCCATCAAAAATGATTTGAAAACAAAATCCAAAGCAAACTCCCTCAATCTACTCAACAGCTCGAAACTTGCTTGAGACATATCATTGTGGCTCTTGGAATATACGGGTGAAATAAAATCTCCCACTTTATAGTTATAAACCCTAAAGGCCATTATCAAGAAGAAAAGAGACAATCTTCAGTGCAGAAACAGTAAAGTTTCATATATATCTACTAATTGCAGTATGTTCTTCAGGGATTAAGTACAATGGAAGAATCTTACACTAGATACTTACTTTTTCCCAAGCAGAAATAACGGTGGCTTTATCAATAAGAAGATCAAGAGACTTCATTAGCTGCCTTAAACACTTCCTTTCACTTGAAATGCCTTTGGCCGTGTTCATGCTACGCTCAAGCTTCTTTAATTTTTGCTCTTCCATTTTTATATCCTCCCTCACTTTAATATATTCCTTCACAACTCGAATGTTTTCCTCAATTTGACAAGCCAAAGCAAATTCATCTTCCAGAGATTTTGCCAGTTTGAGAGCCGTTTGGTAACATTGCAAGGTCTCGTCAAACTTCTGAACCTTGCAATATAGTTCACCAAGGTTAATATAGCCTTTAGCCTCTCCTTGGCGATGGCGAATATTCTTACATATCAATATATCCTTCTTGATATGCTCTCGAGCTTTGTTCCACTTTCTTAGCTGCATATAGACAAATCCAAGATTATGATGTAACCTGGTGCGCCCCTCGTCATTTTCATTCACCTCCTCCTCATCACAAATCTCCAATCCTTTGGTAAGAATTTTTTCAGCCTCTTCCAAGTTATCAAGCTCCATTTCAAGCATTCCAACATTATTATATGCATCAATATATTCCTTAAGAAAAGAGGATTTAGAGTCCGGGGGATTTTCCTTGAGAGTTTTAGCAAGACTCATAGAAGATTTGAAAAACTTTTTAGCCTTATGAAGTGCAGAATGATCTTCATACTTAGTAAACATTTCTTGGTATGTACGTCCGAGTTGTGTGTTAGCTCTTTGCTGCTCAACCAGATCTTCTTCATCCTTGGCTAGCTCTAAATGCTCTTTCTACATTTACAACAGAAAACAGAATCAATTTATCAAGTATAAGCAAAAGATACATTGGTTGTTCATAGTATCTTCCAAGCTAATTCTAGTCCAATCAACAATAACAGAATTAATCAAATCCAGTACTTACTACGCTCTTGTTTCGAATAATACTTTCAGTTAGCAAAAGCATACATCTTCCATTGTCATAAAATTCTCCTATATTTCACTAATCAACATCTTAGTTAGATAATATAACATTAATAATATTAACATTACACAACCAAAATTCAATGAATAAAAATATATATTTATAAAATGCCAGTAACCCAAATAAGATTACCATTGAAAGAAACTACCTTTGCTCAGTACAAAGAGCTGTTGTTGCATAAATCAAACTTATTATTAATATGAACAAAACAAATTTAAAAGCAGCAGAATAACATCTCCAAAATAAAAACCCTGATTTATGAATCAATCAAAATTAAAACAAAAGCATAAGAAAAACTTATCCTTAAATAATCAATTATATGAAATTAAACCCCTAAATTCACATGTACAACATAAATAAAATGAAATGAGAATTCTCAAAAAATCCTATTACTTCCATTAATCAAATTTCATAATACTACCAACATCAACCATGCGGAGGCGGACTAAATCGGGTTATCTCTTCTAAACACAAAACCACGAAAACCCGAAAAAAATACCTGATAGCGGAGGGCGTCCTGAAAATTTTGGAGACGCAAATAGAGTTCACCCATGGATTGACAAGAAGGAAGACGATCTTTTTGAAGCAAAAAAGAAGTAGAAATCTCATAATCAATCCTTAACCAATTTAGGGCTTCGCAATATTCACCTCTATCTTTGTGAAGATTACCAATTACATTTGCCCATCTAGCTTCTTCTTTGCGATTTCCTATATCTTTAGCACTCCTATACGCTTTCCTTGCTGCTGATAACTCTGGATCGTTCTTCCCCATTTCAGAAATTGATTTGGGGGAAATTTTTTGAAGGAATTTTTTAGGGTTTTTCTGGGTTTTGTTGGGAATTCAGCAATTTTGATTTGGGGATGGGAAGTGAACAGGAAGAGGAGAGAAAGAGTGGAATTTTGGGTGTGAAATAATTTCAAATTCGCGCCAAATTTTTGCATTTTTTTTTTTTAAGAATGGGCTGTCACTTAGAATTTGTAGAATGAAGCCCTAACGCGTAAGCTCTGCGCCGAAAATGGTTTTTTTTTTTTTTTTTTTTGGGTCCTTTTTTTATACACTGCGATAGTTATATGGAATTTTACATTATTCACGTCCTTCTCTTTAATTATATTTTGTTATTTAACAAAGTATAGTCAATATACTTGGTAGTTGGTAGGAAATAAGATTATAATTTAAGGTAAAGGCAAGACATCTTAAGACATGATTACAGTGAATACGCCAAGGCTGAGATGGTTTAGAGCACCAAGTGAACATTCGATGACCCTTTAGGAGCTTTAGGAAGCACCTGAATTGCTAATTTTTTTCGAATTGAAAAGTTACCCTGGTTAAATTTGAAGGATTATAATACACGAAACTTGACTATTTTCGAAGATTTCGGATTTAATGTCGAAAACTCAAATGATCTTAGGTTATTCTTCCTAGGGTCATATTCTCATATAATGTTGTTCGGAAATAAATACTATCACTTGTCAATCACATAAAGACTCATTATGATCTCGAACTAATGAAGGGAGCCGTGTATGTAGCTAAGTAAATCGACTAAGGGCTTGTTCTCATTGACTGAACTCAGCTGAGCTGAACTGAACTGAGCTGAGCTGAACTGAACTGAGCTGAACTTAACCGAATTGAACTGAACTGAGCTGAACCGAACCGAACTCAACTGAACTGAACTGAGCTGAACTGAACTGAATTTCAACGTAAGAGAACAGGCTCTAACAAGAAGAAAGTAGATTATTCCAAATTTCCAATCATCTAGAGGCCTCCTGGAGTCTTGTAGCCTTTTTGTGGGAGCCTATAGCACCTTGTCCTCTTTGTTTTCGAGCTCATAAAAGTCAAAAACTGTTCAAAATTAAAGGTTATTATAATCTACAATTTCAGATCAATTTTGAAAAAAAAAATCACAAATCGAAGTAGGTGTGGGGGGATCTCCCAAGGTTGCAAAAGCTGGTTTGGAACTTTAATAAGCCTATTATAATATATATAAAGTCTCGAGAATGATTTTGGTTCAATCGTATAACTATTTTACAAATTTGTTGTAGACCTATAGTGGCAATCAAGATATGTAAGGGATGATTCCAAACACCAAATATGCATTTTTGGATCCTTCACAGTGCTATCAAACCCAATCTCAAACCATTTATCATTGTTGATGCATGGGTTGTTAATTATTCCCTTTAGGTGACATGTTCAATTAATACACACACTTGCTAATGCAAAGCATAGCTTTAACAATCAACAAGTTAAATTTTAACCAATTGACTGTTGGTGTAGTGGTAATTGAGACTACACTTGGTAGAGAGGACCTGTGTTCGATCACCCGCAAGGAATTTATGACAAAAACACGCGTAAATCAGGCCATGTATAACATTTTCCAAAAAAAAAAAAAGTAAATTTTTAACAAAAAAAAAAAAAAAAAAAAAACACTCCCATCAAAATAATGCAAATCAAAATTAATGAAGTATAATAAGCTTTAAAGCAGCTGTAATTAAGACTTGGAATACAATCATCAGCTTAAAAAATGCCTCCAAGATGGGTTAGAATGATCTGGAAAAGCTAGTAATAAGGTATAATCCCAAGTCTACACTATTCACATCATTAGAGGCACAATTATACACCAAATCAAGGGAAGAAAAACACCAAGTATTATACAGTGGTCTTAAAACTCTGAAGAACATCATCCAAAGAATTTCGGATAAAGATATTACAAGTGAAACTCAGCAGCCTGCACTCTGCACCTATATATTGCAAGTGAAACTCTGCAGCCTGCACTCTGCCCCTATATTCAGTCCTTAGTCCTTACAATGCACCTTGACAAAATACTGTAATGGGAGTTGCCAGCTTGTTGTTACGAGTAACTGATGGCTGATTTATGGAAAAACAACTGCAGAAAAGCTGAGGCTTGGTAGCAAAATTAGATTTAGGTCAACTCCTAACTTCGACAAAGTTCTCTTATACATATTGTTCATCTCACCATTTGATCCTTCGCTAGGATTTCACATCTTTATTCAAAGCATCAAACACACTTTTTATAGTTACATCTTCCACAATCACCACTTTGTCCCTCGACTTGGAACCTGAACCAATAGAACATTGCCTCTTTTTAACACCAATAACCTGTATAAAGACAATGTGTTAGAAATCACGCATCTCTTTGAGGAATGTTGAGTTAGAAAATGAATGGCATCTGACCAGAGTTGGTCTATTTGTACAAGACAGACGAAGAGATAATTTAGCATGCTAAATTGACTAACCCACCCTTGATTTGACAGTCTGGTTAGTTGTTGTTCCCAATCACTCAAAGCACACAGGTAATCTCAATAACTGTCGCATGTCTCACAGACTCACAGTTTATACATTATGATTATTATGAAACTTTGTAATCATTTCAACGTCACCAGTCCACTCAAAAGCAAACCCAAGTGGCGTTTTGAAATGGACTAAGAAGAAAGCATTAGCCTATAGGGTGGCCTTTTGTACATTTTAGGGTCATCCAAGATACAAAACTTCTTCCTTTTGAGATGATTCCCAGTTGAAGATAGAATGAACAACCTACTGAAGTAGGTAACTGCCATTTAAACCTGTATTTTAGCTTCCCAAAAGGTTTCAGGAATACTTAAATAAGTTTATTAGGGATACAAATGTCAAATTCATAACTTAAAAAAAAAAGGCCAATAACTTCAAATAGAGAAAAAAAAAAAAGTCCAGGGATGATAAGTCTATAGAGTTTGTCAAGTGAAAAGACCGGAGTATATATCTTTAGGCTAGCCATCTTCTATTGATACAATACTAGAACATATGCAGTTGGCCAGTTGGGTACTTGGGTTGGCATACATGGTCTAATGGTCCTAGACTCTTTACAAGAAAAACAATGTCCTTAACCACATAAACGTGCCAAAACATTAAACGTACATACACATCGTTTGATCGGGATATTTCAGCAGATTTCAGGCCTCAATTGCCTCATGATATCATCCCACATTTTGAAAATAACAATTATTCCAAGTTATCTCTATCTAACAAGGTATCCAGCAGAATATTGGCATGTAAACGCATCTTACATAATCAAGTGATCAGTGAAATAGAATGGTGCATTATTAAAAACATCATCTAAGTTTCTAACCAATATCCAAACAACTAATTTTGTCAAGCAACCCAATAACACCAACAACAACAACACGATTGACCAACAACAACAATAACGATAACAAATTTAGACCTTGATACCAAAATGTTTGTTTGATACACCTAATTAGCTCAGATGCAACAGTATTATTTTTAAGAACAAACAATCGACTACAAATTTTACAGGGATTGAATTGTATCTTAAACAAAAGGCAATTACCCAGAAAAATAAATGAAAAATTCATCACCCCATCAAATTAAAAATACTCCTTCATGCATATTACAAAATTAACAAAATTGAAAAAAATACACCCAAAAAAAAAAAAGAAAAAAAAACATACAGAGCTGATGAAATCGAGTAAAGCGGCATTGGCTTCACCATCTCTAGCAGGTGCATCAATCTGTACTCCTACTGCCTCCTCTCCTACATCTTTTTTTTTTTTTTTTTTTTTTTTTTTTTTTGCAATAAATCATTATTTAATATTAAATATACAAAATTTCTATTTTTTTTTTAAATAAAATTGAGGATGAATTCAGAGAGAGAATTGAAATACCAGTGATGGAGGAGAGTTTGGAGCCGGGTTTAGCGTGGATTGTGATAGCAACAGAAGAAGGTGGAATTGATTTTAGACATGATGGGAATTGATTGGGTTCACTCTGACTCGCCTGAGTTTTCCGAGTTGACTCGTTGTTTGCTTTGCCTTTCTTCGCCGGTGCCATTGTTAGCCCACTGATTGATTTTACAGGGGAACTTTAAAGATTCGACCTTTGTATCAGAATTCAGAACATTGTACCATCAATTACATAATACTAAAAGCGAATCTAACATGACACTTCTGATTAAAAATTTTCCAGCCACTTTTTTCTTTCCAATTTTTTTTCTTTTTTGTACAAAATCTTCATTAATATTATTTTATATATCCTATGATATTTAACTTTCAATTTGGCAACTATATACGAAATATATTCTATATGCATATCTTTCAAATTTTTTATAATAGGTATTTTTGTATAATAAACAAACACATAATAAGGTAATATATTAGAATAATAAACTGTACTACTCCCGTACTTCGTATCATTCTACAACGTATTTTTTCTTTGAAAGTTTTTTTTGCTCTATCCAGGATTTGATACTTTAGCTATTATCATATATTTATTGTTTTTTTTTTTTTTTTATAATACTCCCTTCGTCCCCTTTTGATAGTCCCTTATGGACATTTTTCACGGGAATTAATAAGCACAAATAAGAATAGTAAAATTACATTGAAAAAGTAAATTGACATTGGGTATGAAAAAAAGCTGAAAGAGAGAAAGTAATAAAAGTACATAGAAAAATAAAATTTACCTAGAAAATTTAAATTTGCACAAATATTGTTGCAAATTGGAGAAAATTTTGGTAAAAAAATTAATATTAATGGTTGTTGGAAAAAGCAAATGGGGTGAACATTTTGGGACTAAAATTTGCCCATAAGGGACTATCATTTGGGACGGAAGGACTCGAAGGAGTAATAACATTACAATTCAATAACTATAAACACAAATATAAAACAAAATGAAAAAAATCATGATTATTAAATTTTATAAAAAATAGTCAATTAAATTTGTAAAACATTGTGCCAGTTATAGTATGCTACTCCGTATAAAATATTGTGCCGGTCAAAACATGCCAACAAAATAGGGACATATGGGCATATAATTACATTGCACGGGTTATAATTATAAATTGCATTCTCATGTAAAACACTATAATCATTAAATTTTTGTGTTTTTTTTAATGTTTAATAATCAATAACTTTTGATAACAATATAATATTAATTCAAGAGTGCTTTTTTTTTTTTTTTTGAAAAGAAATTCAAGTATTTGTTTCAATTAAAAATATTGTTTTTTTTTTATGAAAAAAAAAATTATTGTTGTATTAACATTATAATTCACTGATTCATAATTTGATTAAGTAAAAACCGTGCGTTGCACGGGATTTAAACTAGTATTGATATATACTTGTATTATGGAGGACAATATGGTCATTTTGGTTTTCTGGAATTCTTTTGTTTTTGCTTTAGGTGCTAGACCATAATACCATATTAACAAGGAAGTCAAAATTAATTTGTGAAATTATTTTGAATATTTTTTTTTTCTTTGGTGATTAGAAGATTGTTAAACTTGAGAAAATCTATTACGGATAAGTTTTTAATGTCCTAACAAATGTTGTTGTATTTTTAAGACTCAAATTAGAGACTTTTGATTAAGTTGGAACAACTCCCTTACCAGCTGATCCTAATATTTGTTGGTGTGGACGAGTTAGGTATATAATTGGACAAAATGAATTAACATTTTGATTTCTTATTGAGATATAATGAACATTGAAATGTTTAAAATTAGAGAGAGGGGAGGTTCAAACCTATAACAAGTAAAACTTAATATAGCTAGTATTTGAGTCCTTTTCCTTTATTTCTTGTTTGCAAGCTATTGTTATGTATCCTTGATTCCTTGATGCCATTTGAGCATTCAAGATTGATTCAACCTAACAACTTCAATAGAAATTCATGACTATGCATAATGAGGTAACCAAATCTAAACTTGGCTTTGAGGCCATTTGATTATGGGGACATGGGGGGTTAGAGGAAGATCATGAGATGTTCTTAAATCCATAATGGATTGGACAAATGTATCATCCTAAAATACAAGAGAAACGCCAGAGGAAGCCAGAACGAGCAAGAATTCTTCATTGAATATTTGAATATTGATACAACATTATACCAACATACTTACATGAGTGAGTTGTAAAGAACGGATCCTATCAAGATCGATTAATTCTATGCCAATCCATCAGGAAATAGCTAGATTGCTGGCTTACAATCGATAGGTTAGATCGTGTACATCTAGGGACCTATGAATATCCTACCCATGGTGGGAACTGGGAATTATACAACATACCGCAGTTGGGAAATAATTCAGTTCCATCAAGTACACACATCTACAACTTCATCATCCTGATATATTTCAATGCATTGACCTAGAGACTTAGACTGCTAGACAAGCTGTTACAGATCATTTCTGCAATCTTCAGTTTTCAAATCCAAGGAGTCACCTAATTCTCCACTTGACAGATAGTGCAAAATACCTCCACGACTATAGTCATAGCCCCTCCTTTGTTTGCATGAAGAATCTATGGCAGTAAAACTCTTCAAATGACAACCTGTCAGCTGCAAAAAAGAGAAAAATCGAAAGACAAATGAACACACACCGTATGAAAAGAAAATTGAAGAGATGCATCTACTAGACATGGCTAATATACCAACCTGGATTTACACACAGCAGCCCAGAGCAGATATCAAAGCAATCTGGGTGTATGGTTTGTCGTAAAAGCTCTGGAAATGGAAGTCCTGTAGAAGTCTTGATGTTCTTCAAGAGCTGAAGATGAAAAAAACACCTCAAACATAGAAATTAGAAAAAACCGCAGTATGCTTACAATTGAAGCAAAAGAAGAGCATTGCCTGAACATTAGTCCTGCCATGGAAAGGTGGGTAACCATTTAAAAGTTCAAAAAAGATTGCCCCAATGCTCCATAGGTCAACCTAGAGCAGAACACAATGCTTACATAACTCATTGCAGCTCCTTCATAATTATGAAAATAAGAAATTTCTTACCTTATCATCATATCTTTGAAACCCCAACACTTCTGGGGCCATGTACAAAGGTGAGCCACAAACAGTTTCAGCATGATCCCCCGAGTGTAAAACTCTGCAAGTTAAGAGCAGTAGGAACATATACAAACATGACGTTTAATCATTGACATGATGATAATTGGAAGGGAATCATATAAATTTAAGTCATAAAGCATAAAAATCTCCTTCAGAAACACACACACACACACACACACACACAGATCAAGGACAGCAACATCATAATGCTAGCATGAATCTTTGACAACTTACCTTGAAAGGCCAAAATCAGCTATCTTTAGAAGTGTGTTGCTGTCAGAACTCGATAATAGAATGTTCTGCAGACCCAGACATGAAATTTTTAACAATCTTCAAAAGCTAGGGCTTTCGATACTATCGGTTTCTAAAGTGAGATTGGTTGAGATATCCACATATCCCTGATTCAGATACTTACCAACTCGGAAACTCGAGGAAACTTAAATTAAACCTCTTCTTTAAAGGGCCAACAAGTTCTTACTCTTCATGGATCACTAAGTCTCACAGTGACCTTTCTTTAACATAAATTCTGTAAATAAACCTAAATTAAGTTTTACGAACATCACAAATGGTGGAAGTTTGCTAATTGCAGTTCACTATTCAGAATTTCAGAGTGTTGCCAGAAAGAAAGACCTCATCCATTGACATTAATTATGAGGCATCAAACTAAGATATTATCTCCTGACATATCTGATCACTTTGAAGGTCCAAGCTTTCTCACCAAAGAACACTAGCATATTACATTACTACCATACTAATGTGACTAGGTCAGGGATTCAAGGTGCTGACGACATGCATGAAAAGCCTAATGTTCAATGTATTCTAACATGAACAATAAATTTAGCCTCAAGTAACTTCAGCACATAAACACTATCAATACCTGTGGCTTCAAATCTCGATGGACAATTTGATGGCTTCGCATAATGCTTAAACCAGTACCTGCAATTGATTTTCAATGAGATTTTAAAATCTTATCATGACTAACAAAATTCTATACTTGTATTAAAAAATGGGCACACTACGAAACCTACTAACCTAGTTGATACAGAAAGTCTCTAGCTATTTGCTCTTGGACTCCACCATGGCGACGAATATAAGAAGCCAGATTACCCCCATCACAAAATTCAAAGACCAAACATAAACAGCCTTCATCCTGAACAAAGAAAAGATTAAGTGTATGACATATAAACCATCTGCATGATGAGAATCCGTTGAGAAACCAGATTTTATAAACTTTTCACAATTTCCATACATCAAACCAAAAACACAACCCCAAGATCACATTATGTCCCAATAATAACCAATAACCGAACCTCCTAGCTCCGATACCACTGCAACCATACCTCAAGAGGTTCATATGTACACAACCTAATTCCGAAAATGAAGCTGACCCAGGCCCCCACCCCCATAAATTAACCCCATAAGAACCCATCAAACTTACAACATCAAAACATTACACCCATTACATTAAAATTAATACTCCTCCAAGAATTAAAGAACAACAATAAAAACAGCAGCAAAATAGCACAATATTCCATTAACTTTGTCAAAAATTGCATATTATTCACAAATTAATTACAACCAATTGACAAGGTAAATATAAAAATGCTAACAAAAGATAAATTCAAATGAGCAACAACCAAAAACCCATAAAGAAAAAAAAAAAAAAAAAAAATCAAAATTTACAAAGGTGGTAACAGAATTTCAGACTGACAAACCTGAAAAAAATCCAGAAGACGGATTATATTAGGGTGATTAACAGTAGATAAGAAGTTAATCTCACAATCAAGGCAAGCTTTAAGATTTGGGGTTAACTTGGAAAGTGTGATCTTCTTCAAAGCTACATCCTTCAAATCAGGGTTTATCCTATGATTAGCTCTCCAAACACTTGAAAATGGGGTTTCACTGACTTTTTCTCTCAATATGAAATCTCCAACCACCCTATTTCTGTTTTTGGTGGTTATTTTACAAGTATTCATTCCCAATTTTTGTGTCTTCAAATGGTATAAAGTACTGTTTAGATGATTGCTGTTGGGTGAATTTCTGGAGGATACCATTGTGTTTTTTTTTTTGGATAAAGATGATCAAAATGGTTTCTATCTGTGTTTAATGAAATGGATGAAAAATTAATACAGTATCTGTTTCCCCAAAAAAAAATAAAAAAAATAAAAATAAAAAAAATAAAAAAAATCTGAAATAGTGAAATTGGTGTAGTATGGTCAATTTAGGTTGACTTTTTTCTTTTTCTTTTTTTTTTTTTTGGAATTATAGTTGGCTTATAAATTCATTTTTATATTTTCACTCACTTCGCTAAATATACATGATTTTATCATATGTTTTTTTTAACAAATGAAGTTGATCGAGTGCAATTAACTTTGAGTTGCTAAAATGAATGTTAACTAGCTTAGTTAGTACAGTAAATTCATGAAAATGGTATTGGTATTCGACTTATGAGATTAAATCTTATTCAACCAATTATCCTTTCGGGATTTTTTACACTTTAAATTTAAGACATTGAGTTGGATGTGGTTGAACACTGGAACACATTGATTCACTTGCACATGAATGATACATTAGTAGAATATACATTATCAATTCTGCACTTCTAGCTTTTGTACATAATTGGAAGGTTTAAATTGAAAATTATATACATGTAATGATGTAAATTACTTTCAGGATAAAAAAGATTTGATTGAACACCTCATCGTCAAACTATAAACTCCGGTAAAATGCCAAAGTTCACAAGTCAAGACAACAATCTCCTCTCGCTTCTTCACATTGCAAGTTATCCCGTCTTTAAACCTCTCCAGCTCTCCCCGACACAACTTTATACACCTTGAAAAATGACAAAGATCAAAGCTTTTATACACATAGCAATATAGTCATCAATCAGATATAGAACCTCTACAGAAACCAGGCATAACTAAAAACACAAAGCCCGGCTCTGACATTCTTGGTAATTCTTTCAACCCCCCTCCCTCCCCTCCTCTCAGTTGTACACCACCCCCTTCATCTAAAAGATGCTGGTGCAAACATGTACTTGTAGATGAAAACCGCAAGGCCAGAACTCCAGAGCAAGACAATATTCACAAGCAAAGAAGTCCGATAATGGTAGAAATTGCTCAATATTTACTAGGATTTCCCCCCTGTAGCTCCTTCAGCAGAATCGCAAAACTTATGGGAACTTTTCCCTTGACTAAGTAACAACTCCTTCAAATCCTTGTAGCTCCGGAGCTCTTCTAGAGCATCAGCTGTTGTCCTTGAAGGGGCAAGGCTTGACGACAATATGCTTGTGCAAGTCCCCTTCTGAGACTGTTGATCATCTGATTTGAGAGCAGGTTCTTCATTGTCACGGCAGCTCATAGCCTTAGAGGCCATCAGTGAATCCTGGCGAAGAGGTGGAGCTTTCTTCAGCATTAATACCAGGGCACCCACTTTAGCATCTTGGGATTTTCTAACAGGAGCGGATCCTCCTGGTTCCAGTGGGTCATTTGGTTTTCCTTTCTGATCGAAGGACTCAGGCCTAAAGAATGTGTGGAAAAATAATGAGCATGTGCCAAATTAAGCAAAAATAAATTCAGGAAACGAAAGGAGTTTCCAAGCAGACAAAGAAATAGAACAAATATGATGGTTCGTAGAAAGGTAATCATTGTTTCTTTATTCTTTGGGCACAATGTAATATCAAGCAAGAGTGGTCTATAAAGACAAGTCTTTGTCCAAATCCTTGCATATATATATATATATGCAAAGAGCAGGAGCCTATCTTAGGCATAAAAGCTCTACACCTGGTCAGCGAAATATAGAGAAAAATTGAGCAAAGAGAGAAATCCCTTCACATATTTCAGATAGACTATTTTCAAGCACAATTGGTTGCCCAACCCCAATTAAGCAATTTCATATACTACTGAATCATTCTCCATCAAACTTACTAAATAGACAGCAACATAAGAAAGATGCTACAAAGATGCAATTTCACATCTTACTGCCTATTCACAAATTTATGTTTACATTGCTCCCATAAGATGTTCCGACTATTCACAACAGGATACAAAATCCCCATACCTTGAAAGTGCACCATTATGTCCTTAATTACTCCATCAAACACATCAAATAATGTCCCAGATTTGGAGCATGACAAAGAAGATCACAATTTTATTCTGTATACCTGATAAGGGATGCACATTGCTAAAAACGGCACAAAAAAAGCTGGAAGATATATAGTGCATAGAACCACAATGGCATTGTAAAGACAAACACTGACCTTATTCATGCTCACCCTACTCTATTTCAATTACCAAAAGGGAGTAAAGTGAAATAACAAAGATTTAATCCCTTAGTTCGTAGGTAATTGTGGAGCTAATAGATATGAACAACCTGGTGCTGATAATTCTTTTCTTTTTTTCTTCTTTAATTTATTTTTAAAAATCCTTTCCATCCCGAGTTTTAGGAAACATAAAAGATTTAACTATGTCTATCCTCCTCACCTTATTTTTCCCAAAATTTAACAAAGTATGTTAAGATATAGGCTAACAAGTTCAAATAACAACTAATAATACAGATAAGGACGGGCTACTCGGCTTTAAATTTCAACAAGTTCAGAAAAATCAGATGAGTTCAGACAAGTAGATTAAGGTATTGATAAGCTATGATACATCAATTGATTCATTAACCTATTCTTTTATATTAAGTATTACTTATTGCTGGACATTGGAGGTTTAGTGTTCACTCCAAATGTTTTAAAATCAAGATACGGACACAAAGTAGTCTCACTATAAACACAAATCGCAAACAGTTATATATCTAGCCCTGAGCCCTGCCATGAATCTTGGTGCACTGACTTCTAAGTTCATAACTTCATACAAGTTGGTTTGTAAAATATTACACCCAATCACCAACTACTAAGTGAGTCAAGAAATTTACTTCCCACTAGGTGATCCGTTAAAGAGTAGTGTTAATGACCCCAAAATATTGACATTTGACAAACCTAAAATATTACTCCGTATGTAATTTTACTCTTTATTTTCAATTTTTCGTCACAACTTTAAAGATTAAACCAATTTCTCTTCAACTGTACCAATGGAGTCACATGAACAAGTAGCCCAAACAAATCAAGCAGGTAATCCAGAAAGATATCCAACAGTATCCTGGTGTAGATGCGGAGATGGAAAAGCAGACTATATCTAGTCCGCAGAACATACCATTGCTGAAGAGATAACATCTCAAGAAAGCCAAAAAATATAGCCAGAAAGGAAGGCTAATGTTCTAAAAGGCTTGAGGCCATGAACTGGCCTGTGAAACTTGCTTCGCATTTTATCAATTTAAAGTTTTTTACACACATTTTTTCCAATGAAACATGTCTGAATGAACATATGAATTTAACATAATAACAATTTACCTGCTACCCATGTCATCGTCATCCACAACAAACGGGCAAGCAAACTCAGTATCATCAAAATCATCATGAATTGATGGCCTACTAGAACTCCTAGAAAAAGAGATGCATGGAGAGCTGTTGGTTGATACCCTAGGCCCAGAGTATCTTCCACTTTCATCTCTGCCCAGAGAAAACTGCAAAACAGGAAGATTAAAGCACCATTCAAGGAAGAAAGTCACAATTTAAACTATAAAGAAACAAAGACTTAGAAAATCCATGAATCAAGAAGTACCTTCTCAACAGATGAACCACTTGGACCAGTAGATCTATCTGACTTTAAAGTGGTGGCTCTTGTAAGCTTAGGGGGAGGAGAAGGACGCAAGATTTGCCTGTTGAAAGCATTACTCACAGGAATTCTAACAGGAGCACTTTCACATCGCAGCAGAGCCTTGGAAGCATCAGTATTAGCGATGTACATTGGTGGGGAAGGTGAGGGAGAGGGAGAAAAGACAGGGGAAGGCCAATACTCATCATAGCCGGTATTTTTTCCAGTAGCTTGAAATGTTTCAGGTAAGCGTTGAGGCAAGCTCAAAGGAGGGGGAATTCGAGACTTACACTTAGATACTGAAGCATGAGAATCTGAGTACGTGGGAGATGGAGATGGTAAATTTAATAATGGTGAGGCTTGATAGTTTTCATAGCTCCAGCTATGACGTCTTGAGAATGGGGAATAAGATGGGGAGCCATGAGACCTGGGAAGAGACGGGAACCTTTTAAGTGGATCTGCTAATGGGCTACCGACATAGTCTGGTATGAACTGTGGAGACATAGGAGTCGATGGTTCTGAGCTCACATCAGACAATATTGATCGATATGATACTGAAAGACAGAGTTTACCACATGAAGTATCAACTGGGGCAAAACTAAATCGCTGCATCTCACTCTCTTCTTTCCTCGTGAAGGGCTCAACAAAGGTAGACACACGATGTGTAAGCGTGTATGTATGAATTTGTCCAGATGAAATGAGATCTCTGAAGAGTTTGTATGCAGGCAAAAGTCGTATAGTTACATATAACGATCTCAAAAGCACAATTGACTTCTTATATAGCGAGTGCAAATTACCACTAGATTTTTTGCTGCCAAGACCACCATCTCTACTCTTTCGGCTCTCATACTGCACCACCCATCTCTCTATAATTTTTTCATTCCTTGGTACAATAGCAGGCTCATCAGGTTCCAAGTTCATAAAATTTGAAACCTGATCTTTCAATATTGGATTCTTTACAAAATCCCTTTGAGGAGAAAAGTTGACAAAATCCCGTTGAACCAGGATCACATCAACTACCATGGGTTCAAGGTTACTCTGACGCCAAAAATCAATATTCTCCAAGGCAGCAGGACATTCCCTGAGGGCTAAATTAAACCATTTGTCCCTTGTCCTAAAACTCGAGGAAGACGAAGATGATGATGATGGAGACGACACAACCTGCTCTCCACTATAATGCCGCGAGGACATGTAAGGTGACCTGGATTCTAGTATTATCTGAAGGGTCTTAGTGAAAAACTCAGTTATAATTTGCTCCTTTTTTGCGGTGTCTGAGTGAACATTACCCCTAGATGATGCCATACCTCAAAACTACCAAAATTATCACAAAACCCCAAAAATCCAAAATTGTATAATTCAACTTCACAGGCCAAAAACCCAAAAAGTAAAGAATTTATCAATGTCCAATTATCCACTTGTTTATCATTCTGTAACAAAAAACAATATTTAAAAATAAAATCAACGATCATCTAACCATCACAAAATTCACTATTAACACAAATTACAATTAACCAAATTACTACACTACATAATTAATCTAGAACATAGAATTAAAAATTTAAAAATAAATAAAATATGGGCAGTTAAAATTTGAACTTTTAAACGATCATACAGTAGCATAATTACAAAATTAATGTAAAACCCAATTCATAAAATCCAAAAAAAGGAGAGAGAAAGTGGACTTACTACTCAAACCGCGATACACCCTGTTGAGGGCTGACAATTCCGAGTTGAATTGGGTTTCCTGGAAATTGAAGAACCCTAAAATGATGATAAAAAATTATCGGAAAATAAGGGGGAAAAGCACGAAAAAAACAAACAAATTAAAATCCCAAAAATCAGTTTTTTAATTTTTTTTTTTTTTTTAAATTTTTTTCTGAGGGGCCAAAAGTAAAAATTACAACGAAAAAGTGATGGAAATTAAGCAGAAAAATTCAAAAAAGTCAAGCGAAGTAAGGGAGAAAGAGTTGGAGGACGAAAGACTAAAAACTGAAAAAATTGACTGCAAAAAAAAGAGTTTAAAGTTTAAACACAGGACAAATCTCTTCTCCCCCAAACATGGTCTTATCTGCTTCATAACATAACATATTAACATCAGCTTAATTTTTAATGTTTATGGAGCCCCTTTTAGGTTTCATTATGGGTCCCACTATTTGGCCCAATTATATCTTTACACGTCACTATATATGTCTATATTTGGAAACTTGTCATAGGGGTTTTATTGAGATTATTGGGTGTGAGTGTTATTATTTGATACTTTCTAATATTTGTAATTATATACACTCCAGTATTATTAGTTGTATCTTGCTAACGAACGCCTCCGGGACGTTGGATAAGCAGTCAAAATATTACCTAGAATGATATTAATTTGGGAAAGCATGACAATCACGCATCAATCGGTGTAATTAATGTTCATTTTAATTTAATCTTTCTATTTTTAGCTAGCTTATCCAACGCCCTGACGCCCCAGGGCGTTCGTTAGCTTTTGCCTTATTGGTATAAAAGATTAATAAAATGAAAATATACTTAAAGACTAATCTAAAAATATTTTAGATGGCAATCTATGTTTTTTATGTATTACGAAACGGATAGACTATTATTACGAAACAAATGAACTATTTTTTTTTATAAGATTATATATATTATATTGCATTGTTTTCCCAAAGTTAAAATATGTACTCCATTCGTCCCTTATGTTTACATTATTTTTTTTATTTTCAGAAAATAAATAAAAAATCACGCCTTTTCTTTTACTATTAATAAGTTTAATTGTGTATTAGTGAATATATATAATTAAATCAATTATAACTTCGATAATAGTGTTAATATTTATATTTATACAATTTGATTTGTTTCAAGAATCATTTATACAATTATAAATCATGTCCATACAATGTCACGTAATATGGTTGCATGGGTCCATTCGAGTCTAGTCACATCTAATTGATGAGATTTGTAAATCAAGTTGAGTCAAATACAAGTGCGGAGTTTTTTAAAATTGAATAATGGTTAAATCGAATATTATTTGGGTTAGGTTCAATTTTGGGTTAGGTGGGATCAATTTGAGTCAAATCGATTGTATTAGTAATATAGTTGAAGTCATGTGGTAACAATACTAACTATTGTTAAATGAAATTATAGTACCAATTTTAAAACTTTAATTTTTCGAATTTGTATGTATGTAATTGGTACATGATGTCCAATTTGAAAATACAAGTATCGTTGTATTAATTCAGTTTTTGGTATAGTATTATCAGTCGTTAAATAACTAATCCAAGATCAATTTTGATTTGTATATTCAATCCATCCTCAATCCTAAAATTTGCCCTACTATTTGGGTCTGTTGTAACCCTAATGTGAATCCAAATAATGGATCTTTTTAAGTGAACTAATTTTGAATCATGTAATTCAAAATAATAAACTGCCTAAGTCGATAGTTGGACTGAGATGTTTAGAAAAAAATGGGCTCAAAAAATATCTGACTTAGCCCAACGTTGGCCCATTATAATTATACAAAACTTACAGTGCGATCCATTACGGGCATAGCCAACTGGCCCAACACTCTTAATACACCAATTTATATTTGAACCATAAACTTATGATTGTAATTTGTAAAACAATCTTATTTTGAATGAGTTGTAGTCTTGTTGATGCAAATTTGGAGAGGCTGGATTTACCATAACATTGACCATATTTGGCTATTAGCGGTTAGCTAATAGTTGTGGTTGGTTGTATAATTTATTAACTGTCGGTTGTTTTTATTGTATCCTCTGTTTTTATTAATGCAACATTTGTGTTTGGTGTACTAATGCACTATTCATTGAGTAGCTTTGAGCTTTTGACAAAATTTTGAACTAATGTACTCCGTATCATCTAATAGATTATTGGATTAGTTACAATATACGGAGTAATAACTTATGAAAATTTTGAGATATTAATGATCATATATATTTGCGTATAGGCACGCCTACCGGTGTCAAATTATTGCTCTTAAAAATAACATAGGGAGTACCAAATTGAATTAGATACTACCTCCGGCTCCGAATCATATTATACGCAATTTTGGGGTATTATTTGTGAGATATAAAAAATTCCGAAGTTGCATATAATATAAGTATTTAGTGTTTAATACATAACTTACATAACTTTTAGTATTTAGTGTTTAATAAGCATTTTAGCTAAAAGTTATGTATTAAAAAAAAAATACATAACTTTTAGCTAAAGATGACTTTATCTTGTAAAATGACCAGAAAAAATAGTGAAATAAATAAAGTTGTAAATGTTTTTACACTAGTGGTGCACTTGCATGTAAATACTAAATACTCTGTATTAAATAGCTTATAATTGACTAGAGTTTTGAGAAGTGATATCCAAACTCTAGAAACAGATCTTGTTTATATCATCACCCTTACGTCCTTTTTTTTTTTTTTATATAGAGAAAATGTGATTCATCTACATCTGATATGTGTGAGATATTGATTATTGGACAAGTCTTTGTTTATAAATAATATACCGAAATAGTGAAAGAGCATATTACATACATACAAGTGTTAGTTCGTGCAATGAGCCTAATTTAGTGTCTATATTCCAAAGATATTAGACAAGGGACAAGTCATAGTTCACAATTCACATAACTAAGTCGGTATTAAGTTGACTACTTGACTAAGTGTTGTGCAACTTACATTGGCCATACTTACTTTAGGCTTAACTAAGTCGGTATTAAGTTGACTACTTGACTAAGTAGCCATTGTTTGTTGAAGTCATGAAGATATTTATCAATGTGAATGTGGAAGATAAAGTCGTCTTTAATTATACTAGTACTATACTACTTCTATTAAAAGTACTTTTTATTAAATTAAGCAGCTGTTTGTACAGGAGCATTAGCACTTTGCACAAGACCAAAACACAATCCTTAGCGAGTTTAATTGTTGTTAATGAATTTACAACTAGAATTCTAGAAATTATTATGGATATTATAGTCTCCCGCCGAATCTGAAAATTCGACTCACTCTGTATTTGCGCATTTAATTAACGTATTTGACCATGAATATTTTCAGCCATGTATAAATTAAAATTATAAAAAATTGATATTCGAAAATTTTATAATATGTGGAATCGATCTAATAAGATCTCGCATGCTAATTTATTTTTATTGTATAAATCATAGATTGTGATCAAGTTATTATATTTGACCACATCTATTAACTATTACTAAAACAGAAGTTGCTGACATCATTATTGCACACGTGTCACTCTCTCAATAAAAATTTCCCGCCTAAATGCAATGATGATGTTATTTTTTTTATTTTTTTTTTGCTATCATATTTTACATTTTTGAAATGTAAATATTAAAAGCTTGTACATTACAACTAAAACTTATCAGTTTATCGTTGGAAATTAAAACAATTTTGAATAGCACACTAATATATGACCTCCTACATTCATTACTATATCATACTTTTGATGAAAATAAAAAAAAAAATTAAAATTACAAAATGTACGTAATTCTTATTTATATTCATGTACAATAGTGATTTATTGTTAAAATGTACAATTAAAAATAGGTTTTATATAAACCGTGCATCACACGGGTTCTAACCTAAGTGTATAATAAGTGAGTGGACTTTTAAAAATGGAGCTAGTATATATGTTTTCCAATTTAAAAAATCATAAAAACTGCGTATCTAGCATGCATGTATATATTACTCTACATTGTATGTTTTCCTTCAAATAAAAATTTAAAAAAATAAATAAAAATTCTACATACATTTTAAGTACCATGTTTACATTTATATTAATAATGTAATGGAATTTGTGGTGACATTCTTATACATTATTTTTTATTTATACTCGTATATAAGAACACATTACTATTTTTTTTTTTTTTGGAAACAAGAAGAACACATTTCATCATAAACAATAATTTCAAATTATGGAAAATTTAAGTGGTGTTATTTCTAGCTATTAGAAATGATTTTTTCCATTTTCTTAATAAGGGCCTGTTCATATTTACTTATTTTCAGTTCAGTTCAGTTTAGTTTAGTTCAGTTCAGCTCCAATCAGTTCAGTTCAGTTCAGTTCAGTTCCAATCAGTTCAGTTCAGTTCAGTTCAGCTCTTAATTTCCCTCTCCCATAAAATATTCATTTCAGCTTAGTTCAGTTCAGTTCAGTTCCAATCAGTTCAGTTCAATTCAGTTCAGTTCAGCTCCAATCAGTTCAGTTCAGCTCAGTTCAGTAAATATGAACAGGCCCTAAATTACTCCGTATTTAACAAGTCAGTTATGAGGTTTTGTGTTAAAGAATAAACCTCTTAAGTGTCACCACATGTAAGTGTCCCACATTGGTTGAAAAAGAGAGAATTAAACACTTTATAAGGCTAAGGGCCGGGGCTACTCCTCCCACTGCCATATGGTTTTGGGATGGAACCTCCTTGGACTTGTGAAGTTGTCTATCGATCTTTTTTGATTTGCGGGTGTGGCCCAGACTCGCATTTAATATTTCGGGAGTATATGTAAAATTATAACATAATTTATTTCAATACATTAATTAGAAAGTTAATACTCTGTATTAAAATTATCTTGTATGAGTAAAATATTGTTTAATTTTGATGAATTTATGTACTCATTTGGGTGATACATGTAATTTCCTTCCCAAGAAACAGCCTATTCAAAAGTTAAAATGATGAGCCTTTAGAAAAACATACTAAACTCCAAACTCTTTGAGTAGAAGTCGGTATATATATATATATATATATATATATATATATATATATATATATATATATATATATATATATATATATATTATATTTTCCTAATAAATTAAAAAAAGAAAAAGGAGTGTAAGCTTCCTTTAGGAGGATAGGCCGCCAAAATTATACAGTATTAAGAATTTAATAGACATTATTGTAGACCATTTACTTGTATATTATATTTATGTGGTTTCAAATCATCAATGAAAATTAGGGCATTAAGATTAGTGCACTTGCTTCTGTTTTCTTTGATCTTTTCTTCTTGATTAGTTGTTTTTAAAATTGATTTTTCTTCAAATAATTGCTTCTTATTTTAGGGTTCACACGAACGTATGATGATAAGGCTTGAATTAATTAGAGATGCCACAAAAGTAACATTCCCACTTGGGTGTTGAAAGCTACTTTAAAGGAATATAATATTTACATACATATTCCCATTATTGATATTTATGTATACAATGAAAGTATATAAATAATGATTCACTTTCATGAAAAGGACAACTAAAATGCATGTCGATTTGGAAAATTTCCAATTTAAATCTTATTTTAAAATTTGAGGTGCACAAATTTTAAAACCCAAATTAATAAAAAGTTTTTTAATTAATTTACTATAATCATGGAGGGCTTTTCACTAAAGTACTAAAATTATATACATTATGATTTATGTTAATATCCCTTTTAAGCTTAGCACATATGGAGTATTAGGATTAGTATGTTGATTAGTTATATATAAATTATACACTTAATGGTACGGTGCTTTAATTAGAAGCCACATATTTAGTAAGCCACTTTAATTTTGCTTAATCAGATTACAGTAAAGTTTCAAGATTTAATGGATACTGTGTTAAATAGAGTAAGTTTTAATTTCATTATCTTTAAAATGATGTAAATCAAATCCCACTAATCAATATCTTGTGCTAGCTAATTAGGATTATTTCTTCTCTATATTAATTTTCTTTTATTGGTGTTAGTGACTCATGTTTCAGAGTTTTGAACATGATATGGGATTAGTTCATGCATGCTTCTATTTGAACATGCTAATAGTTAAAGGATTATACTAAGATTAGTTTCTTGACAAACTTGTAGGGGTGAGCATCTATCTATTATATCCATTTGTCATATATATTATATTGAGACTAGTGACTTCATAAGTTCATATATATATGATGTAATATGTTCTCATTTGTAACAGGAGCTTATATTTTGATGGAGTTACTTTATATAAGTTGGGTAGAACAACCTAACCCTAATTAGTCTCCAAATGAATGAAATTTATTTAAGGGAAATTCTCAATAAGAATAAAGCTAGCTAGTGACTCAAGTACTTCATTTAAAATTAACCATCCAAATCAAACTATCCTTTTATACATAAACTATCCTTTTATACATAAACTATATTTATTTGATTCAATTATTTGTATTCATTAGATCTAAATCTCTTTGTAGATGTCGTATGACTTTATTTATGAATCAATTTTATTTAAAAAAAAAAAAAAACTATACTTTTTTTCCCCCCACCCAATTCACCCTTTGGGTTAATCCAAATTTAAGGATCAGTAATTCTGGACGGTTAGATTCCAGTCCCCTCCCAATTGTTGTTGCGGGGGATCGAACACTGCACGCGATCCTCCCTACCAATTGTAACCCAATCACCACTATATTAAAAACCAATTGATATAAAATATACTTAACAATTAAATAGATATTAGACACATAAGAGTCATCTATATGCTTGTATGCAAAGTTAGCAAAACATTTCTAAAAAAGGCGATATCTGTTAGATAGAGCTATATTATCATAATTTGAGCCACACCAAATAAACCAAATAAAATTGAGCTAAGTTCACGTCGTTTAATTCACTAGGTCTTGTTATTTTCTCAAATTTTGGCTTCTTAAAAGGTTGCCAAATTTGTCCCTTCTTTCTCCTTAAACTAATACCATAATTTCTCCAAATAGTCCACCGGTCCTCCCTAATGAGACAAGGTAGTCATACAAATCTTCAAATTCATTTCACCACTAACACAAAAATTGAACTTTTTATAATAGCCGAGTAGTATATATTTAAAAATTTCAACCACGTACAATATTTTATCTATATCTCACCACTCAAATTTTTTATTTTTTAACTTACTATATACAAAAAAAAAAAAAAAAAAAAAAAAAAAAAAAAAAAAAAAAAAAACAAGGCCTCTATTTTTTAGTGCATTTGTCTATATGTCGTTTATATATATATATATATATATATATATATATATATATATATATATATATATATATATATATATATATATGGTTGGAGATAAAGATCAACCAACCATATCCACTCCAATATGCCACAATAACAAAATAAACATTCCACGAAAAAATAATCCACCATATAATAAAGTTAGAATCTAGTATTTTTATATCTTCATCACTACTACATATATTCTCCACCCAACAACATAATTCTTAAGCTAGCTTAAAACTTTCATATTTCCTCCCTCAAAAAAAATATAGAAAAAAAATGATACCTTCAACCTTTTCCCTCATTTCATCTAACCTTCATCAATATCCTAGAAGAATGTTACTACACTCCCCATTTTTCCATCATAGAGTACAACCTACAACGGCGACACCCCCACCACCACCAAGTGAACAACAAGCGTACACGACCGTGCCACCAAAGCACGGTGGAAGTAGTATGGATGCTAATGTTGTCATGATCTTTTCAGTGTTGTTATGTTTACTAATATTCTCGATATGTATTAATTGTTTAATTAGGTGCATGTTTAAGTGCCTAATTATGATTACTACTCGTAATACCCAAGAAAGAAGTCTACGTGATAATAAAGTGGTTATTAGTAGTGGTTTAGACAAAAGGGCATTAAAGACATTTCCAGTGGTGAAATATTCCAAAGATGTGAAGGTTCAAGGATTGGGCAGTGAATGTGTGATATGTTTGGCTGATTTTAAGGGAGGAGAAAAACTAAGGATATTACCAAAATGCCATCATGGATTTCATGTTAAGTGTATTGATAAATGGCTTGGTTCTCAATCTTCTTGCCCTATTTGTAGGCAATCTTTGATTGACACTTGTCAGAAGATTATTGATTGTGATCATCATGCTCATAATCATCAAGCTACATCATCATCGTCGTCGACGACGTCATCATCTTCACCTAGTGAGGTGGTTGTGATTAGTATCGTGCCACTCCAAAGAGAAGGTTTAGTAATTTAATTTAATGAATAGCCAATCAACTAACCCTGCTAACTAGGTACTTAGGTTTGTAATCGTACAAAATTATAGCTCAAGATACATTTTCTATTGGATTTCCAAATTATACAAAGAATTAACAATTTGCCATATTCTTTTGGTATATCTTCTGTGTTATTATTCGTATTCAATTACATTATTAAAACATTAGTCTCAAATTATACGTCTTGTTGTAAAGTTAGTACTCCGATCCTTAATGCAGTAATTTGATACTCCTTACTCAAAAGTAAAAAAATATCTAATAAACTTTTAGCTTAGATTAATAAGTTGATGAAATTGTACCGTGCAAATAATGAGACCTAAGGTACGTATGTAGGTCAAAGGCTTTAAATTTATTTAATTTGTGACTTTTTTTTTACAACAAAATCAATGACTAGTTAGTTGTATGTAGGATAGCTAGGTGTAAGAAAAAGGTGAATATAATCGACTCAAAAGTCATTCTTCCTCATATATTCACATCTCCCGAGAATTAAGAGCATGGGTTGGGGACTTCGGGGAGGGATGCTTGTTAAGTTAACCTGAGGTCAGGGCCGATGACCAAAACATGTATGACATTAACATTTGAACAATATTTTGTTAGTCATTTGGAGATTGAAAGGGGGATGGAAATCATGGAATGCAATAAAGATATAGCCTCATTCTAATTACATCTAGTAAAAATAAAAAAAAATAAAAAAATATTTAAAAGGGGATAATGTTTAATTGTTTATAAGTGTAAATTTAGATTTTTGTATGGATAGAATAGAATACTCTGTATATGATAACTTAAAAGTACACTTATATCAAACTCTTAGACAATATAATATGAATAGTTTAAGTTAAAAATTGGACACCAAATTCACAACTCACAAGAGTACAGTTAGCTAGATTAGTATGGAACACATATATAATACTAAGTTTCAATCAATTTCCCAACATGGCTCATGATTTAGAGCTAGCTAGGTCGAGGTTCAATTTTGATCCATTACATATAACCATAACAAAAATACGTACAGTTATAGTATAGTAGATAATATAATACGAAGTATATTTCAATACAAAGAAGTACGGAGTATTACATACAATATAATTTAATTTGTTAATTTATATTAGTTGACCATTAAGTGAAAATCGAAACATATTCAAGTTAATTTCCAATTAAATCCTATTATAGTCTTAAAAATAACTCTGTATTATTGTGGATTCATTCGAATTTATTATTTTCTCTTCCACCTAGTCGAGTCAATTCTAGATCAAAAATCGAAATTACTTGCCATCCCACTTATTATACTAAAAGGTTAACTCGGAGCCTTTCGATAGGTCTCATTCCTTAAACAGGTTAAGCCACCTAGGACTGGCTTGGATCCCACACGGAAGGCATAACATGATGAGGCCATAGTCCATAATATCTGATAATCATAACAAGTGAAAATTGAAAGGAAAGCATAATATAAAGAACACATACATCCCCACTAAATGGTGGTTGCTGTAACACATAGTACAGTGTATATCTTTTCAGAATCTATGAATTATTTTATATATATTATTTGAAAAAGACATAACAATATATTGCTTATTTATGTTCATGATAAATTAGACTCAAAAGGCAGTCTTTTTTCGTTTAATTAAGTACATAATGATCTCTTTGTTTATCAGCCAAGAAGAATGAAGGGCATACTTGATTGGTTTAAATTAGATTGAGATCTAATCCTACTTGCAATCATAAATTTTCATTAAGAAGGTTAACTTTGCGACAAATTTAGAGCAGATTCTTTAAAATCTTGAATTAATCATGTTCATATGCTCAAAATTTTTAATTTCCACGTACCAACAAAAGAATGGCAAGTGTGGTACGGTTTAATTTTAAGACAATGATGATTTGTTTCAAGATATGACACATAAATGATAAAGTCATCGGTCCATCACAAACGCGTTTTATTTAATTAATTTGTGTCTCGACTGCGACAGACTGTAGTTTACGCATTAATTTTATTTTTGTATGGAGCTTACTTAATTAAATTAAAAATGAATGAATAAATTCTAAATAGTTAGAGGGACAACATGACTCACCATGCTTTTTTCTTAATTTCAATCATGTGTTATGCATCAAAAACAGATTGCAAGAATCTTCCTATCACCTTTAATTCTTTCTCTACTAAATTCATGAACTCAGATCACTATTCTTGTTGTACCAAATAGTCTAATCTCACAATCAGGTGCATTGACTTAAGCTTGTAATGACCACTATATAGTTGCAAAACTTTCTCCACATATAACTCTGCTTTTACCTCAAATAATTCAAAAAAGTCAACTCCATCAAAGTATATATGGTCACTATCTATCACATATTCACATATGATAGCTTGACAAGGTGTTGAGGTGAGTTCCCACACTAAAATAAACCATTGTATTTTGTCCTAGGCAACAGAGCATACCATGATTTTGGGTTGTAAATTTCCACCCTAGCCAACTTAACTAGTCACAATGAACAATGTGGTCGATAAATGGATCATGACTTAGATTATAGATTTGACCTAAATACAACTTAAATTAGATATAGATTAATTGAACGATGAAGTAGTTATATATGAATATATTTCTCAATATAATATTTCTTTATTAATGTATGGATCAAATGATAGGTGTTAAAAAGAGGTGTATGTAAAGTGTAAGGGAAAAAATTTGTAGGCAGAATAGAGTCAAAGTCTCATGAGGGTGTCGCTATTTAATCAAGCTCATTTTCTATATTGGCACTGTAACAAATATAGAATAAATTGTGTTTCACTTATGTATTTTACTGTAAGCTTTATAAGTACTAGCATAATGCATGCTAGGTCTTGCACTAGACGGCTATACCACCCTACTAGGCTACGTTACTAAACATTGACCTAATTGCTTCGAAATAAAGAAAGTGGCTAGATGTTAATTAGATCAAGCATGTAGGTATTGAAAATTTGAATTGGATTGGACACAGCTAAGGTTGAGGTATTGAACACTCCACATGCGACTTATTGTTAACGTGTTTAGAAAGGATGATGATGATTGCCTTATGATCCAAGCTGAACATACCATGTAGTCACTTATAAGAGAACAAAGTAACCCTTATAATACTAGCCGAGTAATCCCCTATAACATTAATTGAATAACCCCTATTGCACTGACCAAGTAATCCATATAATACTAACAAAGTAACTTCTACAATGGTTGGTCGAATGGTGTGCCCAACTACATATAAAATTTTGTGTTATACTTTGTATGTATTTTGATAAATAGCCTAAGGCATATTCTTTAAACTATGAACATACTTTTACAAGGCTTTTTTATTTTATTTTTATTTTTAGAATGAAACACGCTTAGAGATAAGACTACACTTGCTGATAAATTACGAATTATCACTCCACTTTCATGTAATAATTATATAATTAGTATGATAATTCATATTTATATGTGGTCTATGTGTTTTTGGACGGCTATACCCCGCAAAATTGTAAATATAATTATAAGATCGAGTAGCACTAAATAAATATTCTTATCCTATTATCCAGCTGATCACCATGCCACCATCCATGAACCATGCCACCCACCCAACCCATAACATCTAACCCATTTTATGTCTTTCGGTTGACCCGTCAAATTCTAACTCCGTGTTTGGTTGGGCCCATTTTCATTATACTATAATACCTACTTATTTTTCTTTTCCTTTTGAGGAATAATGCCCACTACTTAATCTTGATTTACACACGTGTACGGTTTGATCTTTACCATTTTGCTCATTCCTACACGTGTCATGCTCCTAAGCAAGGCAAAATATTAGAATTATACATACGCCTTTGGTTTGACTAGTTCAAAGACTAAAGGGGGATATATAGATTAATCATGTTTACAAGTGTAAAGTACATATTTTCTTGTCAATTTACGAACAAATCTACCACTTTCATTGAATTGAATGAAATACTCCGTAATATATTTAATTCTTTTTTGAATGAAATATTTGAATTGAATTGCAAAAACATGAACTATACAGAGTATGAGAGTATTTAAATCACCCATTTAACGTAAAATTAACATTGTAAATCGATGGTTTTTATGAAGTTGATACTAATTTATCCTCTTATTGTTTTGTAGAATACATTTGTTATACACATGTACACAAAACTTGCTAGATTAGACATAGATCTTGTGTTAGAATATAATCAACAAATCAATTTTTATTCGAGTTTGACGATGTCTTAAAGAGACATAAGTTAGCTCCTTAATTACTCTCACAATTTAAACACTAATTAAGGAGCATGTATTGTTTCAGTACATCATAGACTAGGTAAGTAAATGAAGAGTTTGTTTTTTAATAAACAGTTTAAACACAAAAAAGCCAAGGAACCTTCATCGTAATAGTTTATTAGCCTAATCCTTGTACATAATTAATAACCTAAAGCTAGTAGATAAACTCAAAAAACTTAAACATTATATATAAAAAGAAAATAATTAAGTATTATACAAAGTACTTAAATACTAAGATACACATATCCTTGTCAACTACAAACATAGCACGAAAATAAGATACATGTATAGGATCTACAAAATCAAAACTTTATTATAACTTTTGCGCACTATATATTCATCTTCCAACACAACCACAATTCCACATCCAACTCTATCCTCATCTCCCACAACAATATTACATTTACATACATACTCTCTCTATTTTCTTTTGCAAGAACAAAAATATTAAACATGTTTCCTTCAACTTCTTTTTCTACTATTCCTCAAGAAATCATAACCAATCTTCATTATTCTAGAAGATTACTACTCCACTCTTCACCACCAACAATTGAAGCACCAACACCAACCTACCAAGTCCTAGACCCGAACTCGGGCCACGGCAACACCGGCTTTGATGCTAACATAGTCATGATTCTCGCGGTATTGGTATGCGCGTTGATATGCTCTTTATGCATAAATACCGTGATAAGGTGTGTGATCAAGTGCTCAAGTATTATTACTGGCGAGCCTAATTATTACTTAAACATAATTAGCCATGATCAAAAGAAGAAAAAATGTAATGGTTTAGACAAAAGGGCATTAAAGACATTTCCAGTGGTGAAGTACTCAAAGGAGGTGGAAATTCAAGGGTTAGGCACTGAGTGTGTGATATGTTTGTCAGAGTTTAAGGGTGGTGAAAAAGTTAGGATATTACCAAAATGCCATCATGGTTTTCATGTTAAGTGTATTGATAAATGGCTTGGTTCAAACTCCTCTTGCCCTACTTGTAGGCAATCTTTAGTTGAAACTTGTAACAAGATTATTGGTTGTGGTGATGATCATCAAACTACCTCATCGTCGGAATCATCATCGTTGTCAACAACAACAACAACGACGACAACAACAACAACAACAACATCAACAAGTGACATGGTTGTAGTGAGTATTGTGCCACTTGAAAGGGAAGATTTGGTAAGAAATTACAGAAGTGAAGTTGCTCAAAGCTAGCCAAATTCTAGCTTAGTAGTATTTTGTAGGTTTTTCTTAATTTAAAGATTAGACTAAAAAAATTAGGGAAATTTTAGCAATTATAAGATTAATTGGTTTAGTTGTGCACAAATGCACATGATAGATACATACAAATTATTACGAGCGGTTCCTAATTGTTCATCTTGCAAGTGTATAAACAAAAGAGCAATAATTAACAATTCCCTGCTTTGGCCATTTATTAATTTGTTTTGTCCTTGATCCCCTTTAAATTATTGTCAATATTATTGGATTGATTCTTTTTTCAAGGCCAATTTCAATGATTAAGTAAGACCAGTTATTATAACTTGAATTTTTTTGTTCTCCTTTATATAGATTTCACCAAAGTATGTTGTTTTGGGTAGATAATTCAATCAGTAAATTAAATACACACTCCAAACCCATGGTCAAGCTAATAAGCAGGATCTATTATGTATGTGACAGATTAAAAATTTATTGTGTCTTAAATATGGCGTACACATATAGCGAGCTCACTTAATAGCTAACACTATTGCTAATGTTATATAACTTAGAAAAAAAACCTCCCATCAAAAGAAAACTATTGATTTATTATTGAAAATTGAAAACATATTGCCAAGATAAATCACTTAATCACATGTTATTTGTGTCAATATAAACTCTATAAAATTTTATCAAATAATCCATCTCGACCCTTACATGAAAATGCAAATGGTTTCTAAGATATCTAAACTTCCATTTTCCTAATGTAACGGGCTTCTTTATTTATTTTTTATTTTTATTTTTTAAAAGAATGTAACGGGGTTTATTTTAATAATCTTATTTTTATTGAATTAAAAAAAATTACTTAAAATTTAGTTTAAGGGCAATTTTGCCAGCTAGGACAGGCTTTCACGGGGCCCAATCTTATGGGCATAAAACAGTATTTCTCCACTTAAGTTGGTCAACAAAACAATGTGAATTAGCTAGCTGTTTGAAACTCTTTAATTTCAATCCTTTTTTCTTATGATCCTCACATCCACAATCAATTATATGTAATAGATCAACCTAAGGAAGGGTAGAATAGGTATTCTACTAATATTAGCTCACTAGGCTAATAGTCATTGGTATAAATAGAGAAGGAAGGAAAGGAAATAGGTAGGCAAAAATTGGATGAAACTTGTTGAGAGTTGTGACCTCAAGTCACTCCTTGGAGAGTTGTGAGCTAAACTCACTTTTGAAGATTGATAGCCTTAAGCTATTATCCTATCCTTTGTAACCATTCAACCATTATCAATCAATATCCAAGATTTAATCTTTATTTACTAGTATTATTAAATCATACTATAATCCTAGAAAGTCAGTCCATTACATTATACTCCCTCTGTGTTTTAATAAGTGTTACATTTTGATTTTTTTTCACTATTCATTTAATGGCTTTGACTTGATTAATTTACTAATATATAAAAAACAAATGTTATTGTATAATATACATTGTTGGATTCATTATAATGTATATTTTCACATGTAGTATCAATTTTCCTATTATTTTACTAATATATAATTAAATAAATTGATGGCCAAAGTCATGCCTCGACATGTATGTTTAGTCAAATTATAACACTTTTTTACATACGACGATATAATATTTACTATCATGAACGGATAAATTTGTCTGATATCGACAATAATATGTACGAGCAATCTTACCAAGAAAAGAATCGTGCTTTTGGGAACCGGCAGATTTGATGTCTTTAATTTTCTTCCAAACACCAACCAAAACTTTGTAACTATAATCTTGTATAATCGTACATTCGTACTTGTTTGAATTGTTTAATGTTTCTTTAAGAGGGTGGTAAATTGCACTACTAGCTCTCTTTTCATGGCTAAATTTAATCATTTAATTAAGTAAATCAACAATTGAAGCTTAATAGTTTATCCAGTACTTTTATCACTTTAAGATGGTTGATATATAAATATCTTGTGTTAAGGTGTATTAGTGCAAGATATTAATAAGCTGCATGCTCTTGATATATAAATATCTTATGATATTGATCGAGTACAAGTGCAAGATATTAAGCTACTAATATAACTTTTACGTACCACACAAATAGTAGATAAAATCATGTACATATATTTGTTAAATATAAGATCTAAAAAACTTTACTAGAATGGAGTTAATGGACAAGCTAAATGAAGAAAAGAGAAGCACGTTTTTGAGGGAAGACTGAGCTTTATTAAAACTACTAATTTTGAATATAAATGCCTTTATAAGTAATTTGTAAAATATGCGTATGATAAAATGGCCAATAATTTCGTTTTGTTCATCTTGCTTGTTTTTAGGTATATACTGATGACTTGGGTTCAAATTGGGTTAATTTCATTTTGGATTAGTTTAAGTCATTCTATTTCAAGTACAATTCAAAATTGGTCAAACAAATTTCAACTTGGATTGACATTTGGTTCAATTCGGTTAAGGTTAAGTCAAGTCAATTTAGACCTTGACAGTATGTTTTGTCTTATATTAATAATAATATATAGTGGGTCAATTAATCATTCCAATCTCTAAAATCTATACTAAATTTATAAGTTAAACCTCTAATCACTTGAATTTGATTACGCGATAATGAATAGATGTATTTTTTCCAATGAGGCAAATTATATAGCCTTCATTTCAGCGTATACTCCAACACTTTTATCAAAGCAATATCCCATTAGTACCATCTGAAAATAATTAAAGACCCCCACTTAGCACTTTCTAAATATAAACTTGCATTGTTAATATATCCAAACACTTGAAAAGGACTAACAAGGTGCTTGCTTACAATATAGGACGTATTCTTAATTAATGTAATTAAGTATCCTATAAAAGAACACGCAAGTTGACAGGGTACAAGTAATTGTGATCCAGCTACTAATTGCATGGCTTAATATATGCAACGTCTTTTTGATTCGAATTTGTGGTGTAGGATGCAAGAATTAAATACGAGGTGATCTTTAATTTTACTTTAACTCTTAAACACCATATGTATAACCTAACATCTTATTGATTTATATCAACTTGAAACTTGCTAGGCTTGTCACTCACTTTCGTTTTAACCACTAGATTGAATTGAAACAATAACGGCAAGAAGCTTATCTTCACTTCTTTTTTAGATCATTGGATACGTTCAATTTCACATCATGTAATAAAGCTGATCTGACTTAATTTTGATCAATGACAAGTTTAAATTAGAAGTTAAACTAAAATTAACTTGAATTTTCAGATAAGTTAATAAAGAATCAAGGGGGAAAAAATAAAAAAAAATTCAAATCTATACTATAGATAGACTTCTTACTTATACTTGGTATGCTTCTCTTTCTTTGGTCTTTCTTTCTTCGCTCCTTCAGTATTTTGTATTTTTTTAATAACATACATAACACAAGCTAAGTTTGGTCATGCTCTATTTACCTAATTTTTAGCCGAGCTTTAATTATTTTTACTGAATTGAAATTATTTTTACAGATTATTATTTTTATTATATGGTGAATAAAACAAAACTTTAACAGCACAATCCATTTAATTGCTTTACTGCTCCTTTCTACAAATTTAATTTTGTCAATTCTCAGTGTTAGTTTTAAGTGAAATAAAAAAGGCTAGAGACTTATTAATAAAACTTGTTTACCTCTTACATAAGTAGAATTTTACATTAACAACAACCTAGCTAGCTATAGAACGCCAAACATCAACTCAAAAAATCATAACTTCCTACGAAGTACATAATATACTTCGTATGTATTATATACAAACTTGAAACTTCTATACGACCAACTATTATCCAACAAAGTACTTAATTACATAAAAAAGTATACAAAGTACTTAATTAAATAATAAGGTAAAGAATGCCAAGGAATCAAGGATACACATATATGATATATCTACCTTGCTAACAACAAACATATAGAATGCAGATAAGATATACTTATATATGCTATATAGGATCTACAAAATCTATACTTTTTGTAACTTTAGGCCACTATATATTCATCTTCCAACACAACCACAATTCCACATCCAACTCTATCCACAATAACAATAATATTACTCTCTCTTTTTCTTTTACAAACCAAAAACATGTTTCCTTCAACTTCCTTCTCTTCTATTCCCCAAGAAATCACTACTAACCTTCATTATTCTAGAAGGTTACTACTTCACTCCCCATTCCACCCTTCACCATCTACAACAGAAGCACCAACACCAACCTACCAAGTCCTAGACCCGAGTTCAAGCCATGGCAACCCCGGGTTTGATTCTAACATAGTCATGATCCTCGCGGTCTTGGTGTGCGCTTTAATATGTTCATTTTGCATAAACACCATCATAAGGTTTGTGATCAAGTGCTCATTTATGATTACCGGAGAGCCTAGTTATTACCTAAACATAATTAGTCATGATCAAAAGAAGAAAAGTTGCAATGGTTTAGACAAAAGGGCATTAAAGACATTTCCAGTGGTGAAGTACTCAACCGAGGTGCAAATTCAAGGGTTAGGCACTGAGTGCGTGATATGCTTATCAGAGTTTAAGGGTGGTGAAAAAGTTAGGATATTACCAAAATGCCATCATGGTTTTCATGTTAAGTGTATTGATAAATGGCTTGGTTCAAACTCCTCTTGCCCTACATGTAGGCAATCTTTAGTTGAAACTTGTCAAAAGATTATTAGTGGTGACGATCATCAGACTACCTCATCTTCATTAAACACATCTTCTTCATCATTATCATCGTCGACATCAACAACAACAACATCATCGTCTAGGGAGATGGTTGTAGTGAGCATTGTGCCACTTGAAAGGGAAGATTTGGTGAGAAATTACAGGAGTGAAGTTGCTCAAAGCTAGCCAAATTTGTAGTTGGTTGATTTTGTAGATTTTTGTTAATTTAAAGAGTTTAAAATTAGGAAGATTTTAACAATTTTATGATAATTAACTTGTTAAAGTTGTGCACATGATAGATATTACAGACATATATTAACGATGAGTTCGTTGTTCTTAATTATTGAAAGTGTACAAACAAAAGAGCAATAATGTACAATTCCATGCTTTGGCTATATAATTGTCCATAATAACCTCCGATCCTTTAAATAATTGTCAATAATATTGACTTATTCTTTTTCAAATAATAACTTGACTTTCCTGTTTCCATATCAATATTTCTAGTTACACCATTTATCAATGTAATTGTAATCTTCTCCTATGGTGAGTTCGTTGTAACATATGGAATTTTACTTGAATTGAATACGCGAATGACCTCACATATATTAATGCACTAAATTATCTAATTTTTTTTCATTCCCTGTTAAATAAATTTCTACAAAGTATGTTGTTTTGGGTAAATTATTTGAGCAATAATAATCCACACACTTTAATGGTCAAAATAAACAAGCTTTGTTACAACTGCACCTCTGGATCGAGGCTGTAATAAGTTATGATAATATGTACGAGTAAAATGTTAATTTAATTTAATGCTACAATAAGATATAAATTATGCTAAAGCATTGAAATTTTGTGGAATTGGACTATCAATGACATCAAATAGGTCATATAGGAAAATTTAGATTGTTGCTTAACATATACTAGTATCTCATTCCACCTAAAAGCTCTTATGTGTTGTGGGTGTGGAGGTAGCTTAAAAGAGCTTCTAAGATCGAGATCATTAATTCATACTATTTTCTCAAATATACTAGCATTACTTTTTTTTTTTCCTTTGAAAACTACTAGCATTACTTAATCTAAGTAGACAAACAATAGTTTTTAAAACATCAATTAATCTCCATAAAAAAGAACCTATTGACATATATTAAAAAATATTTTGTTAAGAAAAAAGATATGCGAGTTGGAGCTAATTGTCTCATAATGCACAAGAAAGAACTATGACCAACTTTAATTCTTGTGAGCTGCTTCGCGTTTTATTAGCAGATTTTAAGATGAAATTTTGTTAAGATTGTGTATTGCTAGATTGTTCAGGTGATTTTATTCAATTAACATTCAGAATACAATAAAATCTCATTATTTTTTCAAAATAATATCCAAAACGGGCTTATTTTTCTTTTTTTGTTGGAAAGAACGTGCTTCATGTTTTGTAAAGGCTTTAAATTATATTTTAGGTCACTTTTGCCACTAGGACATATTTTTCCACTTAAGTTGGTCTACAAAATAATGTAAATCAGCTAGCTGTTGAAACCATACATCCACAATCAATAATTCTTTGTTAACGCTTTTCTATTTTTTAAATCAAAATAAAAAAAATTAAAAGTTAATATAATTTATCTTATACTCCGTATCTAAAAACTAAACTTGTGACAGAGTAAAAAAAAAAGTTAATAATACGTAAATAAGAAAATTTACTATCTGTAAACGAAGAAAGGTTTTTAATCCGATCCAATAAAATATTTAAGAGCAGTTGTACCAAGAATAGAATCGTGCTTTTGGGAACAGGCAGATTTGATGTCGTTAGTTTTCTTCAAAACACCAATCAAAACGCGACGCTTTAACTATAATCTTGTTTAGTGATACTTGCATTGTTTGAATAGTTTAATGTTTGTTCAAGAGAGTTGTAAATTGCACTGTCTTGTCTTGGCTATGAATGAAGCTTAAAAGCTTAATCAGTACTTTAAGAGCGTTGATACATAAATATCTTTCTAATACGTTACGGTCCTTATTAGTGCAAGATATTAATTAAGCTGCTTTTGATATATAAATATCTTATGATGATATTGAGTATATTATTAGTGCAAGATATTAAGCAGCTGAGCTGATAGGGCAGATAAAATCATATATAGATCTTACTACTCAAATTGAAGATAAAATCATGAATATATTTGTTTATAATAAGAAAGTAAGATTTAGAAGCGTTGATGATATAGATCTTACTACACTAAACTTTAGAACTTCTTGATGATCGAGTTTACAATGCGTTAGCCTTTAAACTAATTTGTAAACATAAATTTAAATTATAGATTCCAGGTATACTATAGGATCTCCTGAAATCGGGAGGAAAGCTCTAACCACTTGAGCTATCCCTCACTCTCACGAGCTTGATCAATTTCATTTCAAATTAGTTTGGGTCGTCGTCATCATCTTGTTTTGGTACAATTGAAGTTTGGTCATACCAGTTTTAATTTTAGCCGCTTTTTGATTTATGTGAAAATAGGTTTGGGTCATTTTTTATTATATCAAGATAAGTCAAGTCAATTTAGATTGGGTCAAATTAAATTTTCATGTGTGATTGTAAGTGGTATTCGGAGTTTTTTTCTTGCCGACCAAGGTCATTTTTCAAAAAAACTATTGTAGTGTATTTTATAAGCCTCAAATATAACTGATGTAATTACTGGAGAATGAATAGATATATAATTTCGTTGTTGCAAATTAGATGGCCTTCATTTTCTCGTATATGTTTGCACTTCAACACTATGTATAGAATTAAAAACTCTTTTGTAAAAGCAATAAAACTCCCACTTAATTAGTAGTACTTAATATGAAAATAAACTTATTAATAAAACCAAACACTTGAAAAGGACTAACAATGCAAGATGCTTGCTTACAATATAAAGAGTATACGTATCTAGCTTTATATTAAATCAATAGCAAGTATCCTTAATTATTGTAATTAAGTATATGTCTTAATTAGAAATTAAAAATAGCCTAGTTGACAGGGTACAACCGTATAAGTAATTGAATTGTGAGATCCAGCTACTAATTACATGGCTTAATGCAACGTCTTTTTGAATTGAACTTGTGGTATAGAATGCTAAGCTACCAAATTGAAAAAGGAGGTAGTATTTTGCTTTTACTCTTATAATTATAAACGTACATCTTGTTTAGTAACCTAATATCATACAAGGAATTTAAAAAACTGAAAAGATAAAGTCACTAAGCCTAAGGTGATCAGTGTTCTTCGAGAATGCCCCACTTTCTCATGGTGAGAAACAAAATTTGTTTTTCACATGGTATTTTCGTAAATATATCCACAACTTTATTCAACTGTGGAGCCCATAATAATGAAAAAGTTGTTGGTATATTCACAAAAATTGCTCCCATGAGGAATTTTCCATGTGGGTTTCAAAGATTCGATTGCAGCTCATACATGAGCACGTATGCTTCTGAAAGGGCAACCATCTCAGCTTTTGTTTCTGAAACATGCAAATCTTGGACCTCATACCTGCAATTATTAAAATATCCAACACAAGAAAGTGAAAAACTGTCAAAAATTAAGAATACTACTCGTTAAGTTTCAAATGAAAATTAAGCAAAAATTCACAAAAAAAAACAAGATAATAATGTAATGTAAGAAAATTACCATTGATCCTCCGACTTTCTTTGAACGCAGACTTTATACGATCCTTGGATAGGCGTGCCTTCATGGACAATATTAGCCATTAAATCATATTTTGACCTCAATTTCTCGGCATCTTTCAGAGCAATGTAATCCTTCATCTCAAGGTTTTTCACTGGAAAATTAACTACATACGAGAAATTTTTTTGAATCAGGCTACTTTGCACTAAAAAAATGGAAGAAGAAAATGATTTGTAAATATCAATAACAAGATAAGATCATATACCAATGGTAGGATTCTTTTCAACAAAGTTGTTGCTTTTGGTAAATCGTCGTATGTGCATAATAACGTAAGGTGGTAGTTTTGTGACACGATACTGCATCTTAGCTAATTGAGGATGCACAACTTCTGTTATGGTCTCTCTATCAAACTTCTTCAATATATTGAAAAGTGGAACCTGCACATTATGAATGTATTTGGAAAAAATGCATCAAAAAACAAAATTTATACTAAATGGGAAACGACGTATATATTATTTGTTAAACGATCTTTTTTAACAAGTACTCGTTATTTCTAAATTGTCAACACAATATAAGCACAGATAACATAAATCAAAGGCTTTGAGCAAGAAATATATGCATTGGATATGTACCTGAGGGATTATATTTTTCGCCAAGGCATCTTTAAAGAGTGGCGGAGGTGGCAAATCTAAGTCAAGCATTATAAATGGCACTGTGAATGTCTCTATTTCAGATGCACCATCATCAGCAGCTGCAACACCATATTCTCTTATACCTTTACTTTGGATCTCCTTGACAACTTCCAATTCTCCCTGTACATACGTTGTAAAAATTAGGTTAAATTAAGTTAAATTCCATGTTGCTCAAACCCTTCATTTTACCTTATATATATACAAAAATTACCCCCTTTGTGACTCTGTCCTATATTATAGGCTACATTTGACCAAAAAAATGAGAGAGTTATTTTGGTCAAATGTAGCATATATTAAAAAAGACGGAGGGAGTAATTCCTTAAAAACTACTTGGAGATTTTACATTAATTAATCGAGTTTACACTTGAACATTTATCTAGTACCCATACCCAAGGGAGAGTTTGGCAAGTTAGATGTACTATGACAATATATATTACCATAGTAACATCATAGCATGCAATAGTACCAATTAGATGTATTGCGACAAAACATAATACTAGCATAATGCAATTGTATCAAGTTTGTACATAAATAAAAAGATAGAGATATTACTTGAAAGCATTGGGTAATGATGCTTGTATTGTTGTTTGAACTTGTGAGATGCAAATGTAGAGTATCAAGGAGCCAAGACATAAACTCAACTGGGTCAGATTGTACATCCATTTGAAACCGATTATCACTATCTTTTATCACAGCTTGTAAAAATTCATGGGGGTTCACCTGCAATAATAATAATTTAATTAAATTATACTCATTAGTTTGATGAGTACTCATAAATCAAATATTGAAATAACCAAAATCTACTGAAGTTTTTGAAATTAAAATACGCTAATATATATATATATATATATATATATATATATATATATATATATATATATATATATATATATATATATATATATATATATATATATATATATATATATATAATATACCTGTCTTTTAAAATTTTTTGGATGCCAAATTTTTCGAATGAGCTCTCCGAAACGGTGAACTAGGGAAGATTTACAACGTTTGTAGTTCTCTGGGACTAGAAAAAAGTTTCTCAAAGGTGTAACACGTACAAGTGCTTGAATCACAACGTTGGCAAAATCAGCTTCCTTCAACTTATTAAGTCCTACCTGAAAAAAATATATTTTTAAACTATTACATAAAACACTTAACTCGTTATCTAGAGGTACTAGAAAATTAAACAAGATAGAAAAAAAGTATTAATTCTTCCTTGTTTTTTTTTTTTTTTTTAATAAACTGAGAAAGTAATATTTAGGTGAAGTTAAAGAATATACCAATCCAGGGAGGTAAAAAGAACAATTAAGAGCTCTCGACCACAACTTGCTTTTATCTAGCTGTTCAATCTGTTCCGAAGTAAACCTGATTTTACAAATACAAAATATCAAAGATAAATCACCAACAAAACAAAACTTATAATATATAAGTTAAAGACACACATTGAAATATATAGGTCATTATTAATTTAATAGGGACAATAAATTAGAAACAAACCTTGGATTTAGAACGTGACGAATATCATCAAGAGACGAGTCAAAAATTTGATATCCATCGGGAAGACAGTAAAATTTCTCCGTTTGTAAATTAAGAAAAACATGATGTTTGTAGTTGCGACTATGATCATATGCATGTGAGTCGAAACGCTTTCCATGATAATACTTGCCGCATACCAAACAAGCATAAACATCCTCCTTTTTAAAACACTTGGAACAATGCTTCTCAAAATCAAAATCTAGATTATGCCTGTTTACCGTATCAAGGTAAGGGCAATAATCCATCTTCACCAAAACTTCATTATCTCTTTTTCTCTTTGCCATGCTTTAAATTTGGATGGGTGATCTTCCTTATTAACCAACCGTTGAATTTCTATATGTTATGTAACTTCTTATCATAAAGTCTCTTTATATAACCACTTTAGTCGGGAACTTAACCGCCTCTTTTCTTTCCTTCTTTTTTTTTTTTTTTTTTTTTTTTTTTTGTTTTAAATATCTTTTTATTTATGTAAATTTTTAATTATTTTAGAAGTGAGATTTATACGGTGCTTAGTTTAATCTTTTTAAAATTACCTAATTATCCTACGAGAATCTTCAAGTATTTTCATAGTATTGGAATTTTAGGGGTCCTAGTATATATAGATTTGCTATAATTTGTGATACGAAACGATTTTATATGATAGAATTTGGGTTGATATTATCTTTTCAACTTCCCTTAATCTGTATTCAACTATTCGTCATATAAATATAATTTCTTTGTACTAGGGTATCCTACGCGCGCGATGCGCGCGGAGGGGCTAGCTCTTGCGGAGAAGTTGTATTGGCGTGTATTTACACCTTTGGTTAGGGTGGTAGACCTGGTAATTTTAATACTGACTATTTGATTTATGTGCATATGTGGTGAATTTGTAGAATTATAAGAAAGCCACCAAAATCTTTTAAGACAATTATTTTTTAAATCCTCAAAAGTTTGATAGTGTTATATCAAAATTATTATTATTATATAATATTTGATTGTTTTCCATCCCTTCATATTTTAAGCGGGCATTGTTAGTTTAGAACTCTTAATTATTGTGCATGTTTCAATAGTACTGAATATAATATTTCTATCGTGTTTTTCTTCAAATGAATTTTTTTGTGAGCTTTGGTCATGTGGAGTAATAATATGTAAACAAGTTCTTTAATGTTCTACGATGACCATCTAATATCTATATCAATACTAAAGCAATAGCCAATTAGTTATATTTTTCATCTTAAATTCTCTTCATAATTAATACCATTTTTTTCTACCACCGATTTCCCTTGATTTTAGGATATTTAGTTCTTTATACCTCTTGATAACATACGCCTGCTCAAATATCACCAAACTATTTAATATATGAATCCCATTCAAATTATATGATGGATGTTGTTTATATGTAGACTTAAAAAGCTAATAAACCACATAGTGAGGGATAACTCAAGTGGTTAGAGCTCCCCTCCCGGTCCAATAGATCTTTGGATCGATTCTCATCATTCGCCCTTGTGGCTCTCTAAACACCAAAACAAAGCTAATAAACCTTAACAATAGTTGCAATTAAAAAAAGACAAGAATATTTTTTTTTTTTTTTTTTTTTTTTTTTTGGGGGGGGGGGGGATAATAAGTTAGTAGGATTTTATTCCAAATCAAAGTTCGCAAGAGTCAAGAGACTTTGCGGAAATAAGAAGAGCAACTATGAAAAAGTAAAAATAAACAGTCACTTGGTAATAAACCGTTTCATTGTACATACAAATTTTTTCTTTTTAAATAATAATACTAATAATAATAATATCATATAAGTGTAAAGCATTAGAATTTTTTTATTTTAAAAAAAATCATTACAAATTATTTGTTAACAAAAACAAAATTAATTAATGATATGTTTAATGATAAAAAAAACATTAAATATATTAATGATAGTAAACATATTAATGAGGGTATTAAAGTAAATACACATTTTGTACATAACTTTATACATAGTTTTGAGGGTATGATTGGTAGTACACTATTCCTAAGAGAATGTTTCTACTTTTTATAAGGTAGGGAAACTCTCTTTTTTAGTAAACTCTCTTTTTTAGTAAACTCTCTTCATTAGATCTATCGTTAGTCATTAATTAATCATCCTACAAGTATCTCCGAGTATTTTCAAAATATCGGAATTTAGAAATCTGATTGAATTCAAGATACCCAGAAATTTGATTTCACTGTATGTGTATATACTGGTTAATATTTTCACTAATTAATGTAATTATTCATTTGGATTTAATGTGATGACCAGGGGCGGACCCATGAAGGAAATTGTCCCCCCACTTTCGGGAAAAAAAAATAAAACAGAGGAAAAAAATTTTAGGAAAAAAAATAAAACTGGAAAAATAGTTATATAAAATTGAGTGTAAGAATAAACAAGAAGTTTGCCTTAGCTAAGTTCGTAGTGGGCTAAAAATAATATGTCAAGGGGCCCAATTTCAGGTTTACCTAGATCAAGGTTCAAATCCCCTTGTTACATCATTCTTTTTTTTTTTTTTTTAGTGTTATATTTTAAGTTATTTTGATTTTTACCACCCACAAAAAACGAAAAATTTGGTATTACCACCTCCATAAAAAAAGTTTTATTTTACGACCACATAAAAAAAAAAAAAATTTGGCTTTTATCACCAATCACCTCCAACTAACGGATTTCGTCCATCAATCCGTTAGGGGCGCACCATGTCCATGTGTCACCATATTATTGGGTTTTATTTTTTTATTTGTTAATTTATTTATTTTATTACCCAATAATATGGTGACACGTGGACATGATAGGCCCCACTAACGAATTTATGGACAAAATCCGTTAGTTGGCGGTGATTGGTGGTAAAAGTCAATTTTCATTTTTTTTATGTGGTGATAAAATAAAACTTTTTTTTATGTAGGTGGTAAAAGCAATTAAGTTGTTTTTTTAGAGGTGGTAAAAATAAAAAATTCCTTTATTTTAACCAAACCACTCGACTACTCTCTTATTCCTATTTCTCAATCACGAGGCACGAACCACCATCCACACGACCACGAGTCACAGACTGCAGCGAGCATCTTTGGCAAATGTTTGCTAAAAAATTAACATCACAAGATAATACGGCATTCGAATCCCCCTTGTAACATCACTCCTTTTTTTTGGTGGGGTGTTTTATTTCAACCATACTACTCGACTACTCCCTTATTCCTATTTCCCAACCAAACCCAAATTACTTGTATTGTGTACCCGTTTTTTTTTTAAATAGGTTGATGTTAGTTGAATTATCGAAATTGTCCCCCCATTGTCAAATTTCTAGGTCCGCCACTGGTGATGACATATGTGGGCGTGTTAATTTGATCGAAAAATCAGTCAGTAGTCCTTCAACACAATTCCACAAATCTCATTCAATATTAAAGATTAACACACAATTAATACAATATATTTATTTCCAGAAATCCAAATTCAATTAGAAAAATTAATACTAGGGCAAAGAGATTAAGGAAAATCGTACCAATGACAATGTGGAACTTCAAGAGAGAACCGAACATTTTTTAAGTCGACGCCTTGTGGTGGTTATCCCGAATTTGTTATGATTTTGCCTTTGAGATAGGACTACTTTTAATTCCACAAGTAAATTTGTTGAATAGTTATAACAAAAATGTACTTCGTAATAATTATATGTTTATATTGGAGTAAAAAAATGAAATATATTATTTTGTATATTATTTTGTATTAATATTTAAATATATAATACAAAGTAAATAAAATGTGAAAGTTGATATTTTAGGAAGTTTACTTTAGCTTTTATATAACTCCGCCAGTGGGTTTCCCGCTGCCAGTCCCAAGCCTGGATAAAGGAGGAGGGTTACGGTAGGCCAGTGACAGCCAGTATAAAACTTCGTCACATCCCATGACATGAGCCAAACAGATATTTTCGTGGGGGCGTTCCCTACTCAGCGACGCGCTGCACTTCCTAGACCCGGGTGTAGTGATAAGTATGCAAGGGTTGCTAGGTCGTCGCCCAGAAGCGACGCGCCACATTGCCCGAGTGTGGTGTCAAATGAGCAAGGGCGTGCCATTGGGGCGTTCCCTACTGAGCGACGCGCTGCACTTCCCAGACCCGGGTGCAGTGATAAGTATGTAAGGGTTGCTAGGTCGTCGCCCAGAAGCGACGCGCCATATTGCCCAATTGTGGTGTCAAATAATCAAGGGCTTGGAGTTGGGATCAGGAGGGAGCGTGGGAGAAAAGAATTTAGTTTGCGGATTGGTTCTTGGAATGTGGGGTCTCTTACGGGAAAATCAGCAGAATTGGTAGAAGTAATGAAAAGACGACGCGTGAACATCATGTGCCTCCAAGAGACAAGATGGACAGGAGAAGGAGCTCGAGGCTTGGTTTTGGGGTATAAGGTATGGTATGTTGGGCAAGAAACGAGCCACAGAACAAGGAATGGTGGAGCTAGGAACGGGGTTGGTGTGGTTCTCGATGAGAGGTTGGCAAAAGAGGTGATCGAGGTCTATCGGAAGAACGATAGGTTGATAAGGCTGAAGTTGCTATGTGGCAAGGAGATTGTGAATGTTATCAGTGCTTATGCTCCCCAAGTGGGTTTAGATGCAGAAGAGAAACGACAATTTTGGGAGGACCTAGACGAGGTGGTGCAGGGTGTCCACCACTCAGAGAAGTTATATATTGGAGGGGATCTAAATGGGCACGTTGGGGCGAGCCGAGATGGCTATGAGAGTGTCCATGGAGGCTTTGGGTATGGGCAGAGGGACGCCGGTGGTGAAGCTATTATGGATTTTGCCCAATCATATGATTTAATTTTGGCTAATACTTGGTTTAAGAAGAGGGATTCACACTTGATAACTTTTCGGAATGGAGCAAATGCAACTCAAATAGACTTCCTGCTCACAAGGAGCATAGATAGACAAAGTTGCATAAACTGTAAGGTTATCCCAGGGGAGAGTGTGGTCACCCAACACCGGCTATTGGTAATGACTATTCGTCTGAAAGAGAAGGCGAAGAAAAAAGTTAGACAAGAAGAACCAAGGATAAGATGGTGGACCCTAAGGGATGCAAAAGCTAAGGTTTTTACAGAAAAGGTAATTGAAGAAGCGGATTGGGATGGAGAGGTGGATCCGGACATGACTTGGTTACGAATGAAGAACTGTTTCCTAAGAGTGGCCAAAGAGGTCTTAGGGGAAGTAAGGGGAAGAACTTCGGTACAGAGAGATACTTCGTGGTGGAATGAAGAGGTGAAAGCAGTAATTAAGCAAAAAAGGGAATGCTATCAAGCCTTAGGAAAATGTAGGAGTGATGAAACCTTTGCAGCGTATAAGGAGGCTAAGAGCAAGGCAAAGGCAGCTGTTCGCCAAGCAAAAGAAAAGGCATATCAGGAGGTTTATGAAAAGCTTGATTCCAAGGAGGGAGAAAGGATCATTTATAAGATGGCAAAGAGAAGACAAGAGGCAAGGAAGGATATTGGCATGGTGAAGTGTGTCAAAGATAAGAACCAAATGGTCCTAGTGCAAGAGGAGGGCATCAAGGACAGGTGGAAGGGGTACTTCGATGAATTATTTAATGGAAGTAATGGAGTTGTGATAGGAGATACCTCTATGAGTGATGAAGAAATCAACATGGAGTATGTGCGAAGGATTAGGAGAGTAGAGGTGGAGATTGCACTGAGGAAGATGAAACCTAAGAAGGCGGTTGGCCCTGATGGGGTACCGATAGAGGTGTGGAGGTGTTTGGGTAAGATTGGTATTGATTGGTTAACAAACCTTTTCAACAAGATATGGACGGCTACAAGGATCCCACAAGATTGGAGGAAGAGCACCTTGGTCCCGGTTTATAAAAACAAAGGAGACGCTCAAGATTGTTTTAACTATCGAGGAATTAAGCTTATGAGCCATACTATGAAGTTGTGGGAAAGGGTGATTGAACAAAGGTTGAGGGCATGCACAAGCATTTCAGATAACCAATTTGGTTTTATGCCTGGGAGATCTACTATGGAGGCAATCCATTTGATAAGACAAATGATGGAGTTTTATAGGGTAAAGAAGAAAGATCTTCATATGGTCTTTATTGATTTAGAGAAGGCATATGACAAGGTGCCAAGAGAGATACTTTGGTGGGCAATGTTGAAGAAAGGTATCCCACGAAGGTATGTAGACCTAGTTAAGGATATGTATCGGGATGTGTCAACAAATGTGAGGACATGCGGAGGGTTGACAAAAGATTTCCCTATTACAATCGGATTGCATCAAGGGTCTGCATTAAGCCCTTTTCTTTTTGCAACGGTTCTAGACGAATTAACTAGACCAATTCAAGATGAGGTTCCATGGTGTATGCTGTTCGCAGATGATATCGTTTTGGTGGATGAGACTAAGGATGGGGTTAATGTCAAGTTGGAGCAATGGAGGCAAAGGTTGGAATCTAGAGGGTTTAAGCTAAGTCGGAGTAAGACTGAATATTTGGTATGTCGTTTTGGCACTCAGAGGGGGACACGCAATGAAGTGGTGAGTTTGGATGGAAAGGATTTGACCATGAGTGAATGTTTTAAGTACCTAGGGTCGATCATCCAGAAGAATGGTGACATTGATCAAGACGTGACCCACAGGATTAAGTCAGGGTGGCTTAAATGGAGAGCGGCCACGGGAGTGCTATGCGACCGCAGCATTCCCTTAAAGTTGAAGGGAAAATTCTACAGGACTGCCATAAGACCAGTGTTGCTCTATGGTACAGAATGTTGGGCTTCTAAGAAAGAGCATATTAAAAAGATGGAGGTTACGGAAATGCGCATGTTAAGGTGGATGTGTGGAAACACTTTAAGAGATAGAATCAGAAATGAGGTTATTCGCAAGAAAGTAGGTGTGGCGGGCATTGTAGATAAACTAAGGGAAAATCGTCTGCGTTGGTTTGGACATGTAAGACGGAGACCCGAGGGTGCACCGGTGCGAAGAGTGGAAGAGTGGGACCATGGAGGGATTAAACGAGGAAGAGGGAGACCAAAGATGACTTGGTTGGAAGGAGTGAGGAAGGATATGAAGTGCATGGATTTACGTGAGGATGAAGTTTTGGATCGTAAGGGATGGAGGAGAAAGATTTATGTTGATGACTACACGGAATAATCAAATTTGGTTCATGTTAGCCGACCCCACTTTTGGGATTAAGGCTTTGATTGATTGATTGATTGATTGATTGACTTTAGCTTTTATATAAAATTAAAGTCATAATCTAAATGCAACCTTTTATTAATACTACGTATAATATTTTTTTAGAAAGTAATATGTAATTGATGTCAAATATCGAAATCTAAGACTATGACTTGAAGTAGTAGTACACGATGGAATTTAAGTTGGGTGTGAATAAGGTGGACATAGAGGTGGGCATGGGCCGTGCCGGCACGAGCCCACCAGAGGCACGGCTCGGCACTGTGGCCCACTTGTGGGCCATGGGCCATGCCGTGAACAAATTTTTGAAAAACGGGCACGACACGAACCCAGCAGCGGCACGGCCCGCTAGGCACGACCCATAGCAGGCACGCGGCCCGCCAGACACGGCCCATGCAAAGTTATTGTACAATTTGTATTATCGAACCCCGTATTTCGTATAATAATATAAGGTATAAAATTAAGTTATTCACCAATTATTGTACGATTTTTAATTATCGTTATAAATTATTGTATTATAGATTTATCGTACCGACATATAATAAAATAAGTTATTATTTATCAATTTTTGAATTATTAGCTTATCGCACTTGTTTTAATTATATGCATTGCTGCTTTTTGCAATGGAGAAGGGCTTATTTGCAGAAGGGCTTATTTGCACCTACACTGTACCGCGCGCCTATTTGCCATCCCTACAAAGTACAAACAACTCATAAAATGGTGAAACCGATTTTATTCTTTCGTTTGACCCGTCAAATTATAACTGCGTGTTTGGCCCGATTAGAATGTTTAATTATACCATGATACCTACTTAAAGCTCAATTAACTACACAAGTGTAAAGCATAATCTTAACTAAATTTTCTCATTTGTACTTGTGTCTGTCAGCCTACTAAACAAGTGTAAAGTGCATACTAACCGTTCAACTATTGATCTACCACTTTGTGAAGCAGTGGTCTTGTAGATACGAGTGTAAATTATTATTATTATTATTATTATTATTATTATTATTATTATTATTATTATTATTATAAATAACTAACAAAAATTCATATACCAATAAAAACACAATATTTTACTGTACGTAATACTCCCTTCGTTTTTAAATACTTGCTCTATTTCTCCATGTGCAGAGTTTTAAGTAAAATTGGATAAAATAATAAAATATGGAATAGTACGGTAGGTGAAAAAAAAATTGTAAAAAGCAAAAGTAGTAGAGAGAATTGGAGTAGAAAAAACATAAAATTAATTAAATATGATTAATGGTCGGTCCACTAGGTGAGCCTGTGAGGGACATTAATTATATATTGTAAAAGCTTTTCAAATATAAAAATCGAGTAAGTATTTAAAAATGGTCGGAAAATAAAAGTGAAGCAAGTATTTAAAAACGGAGGAAGTAACAAATAAGGTCGACCAAATTTTAATTTCTCACACATGAGTCTGACATGAATTAATCTATGTACTCCTTCTCTATTCATTATTCCTTCCTAAGTACTAACTTATTTATGACAAAAAAGAATTTAAAGTACTTAATTAACATCTTAATTAAATATTAGTAAAAGGTAAAGAAAGCCAAGGATAAAAGATACATATGAACATATCCTTGCCAACAACAAAACATATAGAATGCAAATAAGATATAGGTAGAGGATCCACAAAATCTATACTTTTTGTAACTTTAGCCCACTATATATTCATCATTTTACACAACCACAATTCCACATCCTACTCTATCCACTCCTCCTACAACAATAATATACTCTCTCTTTTCCTTTAGCAAAAACATCCAAAATTTAAACATGTTTTCTTCAACTTCTTTATCTTCTATTCCCCAAGAAATCATTACTAGCCTTCATTATTCTAGAAGATTACTACTTCACTCCCCATTCCACCCTTCACCACCTACAATAGAAGCACCAACACCAACCTACCAAGTCCTAGACCCGAATTCGAGCCATGCCAACCCCGGCTTTGATGCTAACATAGTCATGATCCTCGCGGTCTTGATATGTGCGTTGATATGTTCGTTTTGTATAAACGCCATCATTAGGTTTGTGATCAAGTACTCAAGTATGATTATTGGAGAGTCTAATTACCACCTAAACCATGATCAAAAGAAGAAATGTAATGGCTTAGACAAAAGGGCATTAAAGACATTTCCAGTGGTAAAATACTCAACTGAAGTGGAAATTCAAGGGTTGGGTACTGAGTGTGTGATATGTTTGTCAGAGTTTAAGGGTGGTGAAAAAGTTAGGATATTACCAAAATGCCATCATGGTTTTCATGTTAAGTGTATTGATAAATGGCTTGGTTCAAACTCCTCTTGCCCTACTTGTAGGCAATCTTTAGTCGAAACTTGTAACAAGATTATTGATTGTGGTGATGATCATCAAACTACCTCATCGTCGGAATCATCATCGTTGTCAACAACAACAACAACGACGACAACAACAGCAACAACAACAACAACATCAACAAGTGACATGGTTGTAGTGAGTATTGTGCCACTTGAAAGGGAAGATTTGGTGCGAGATTACAGGAGTGAAGTTGCTCAAAGTTAGCCAAATTCTAGTAGTACTTTTGTAGGATTTTCCTGATTTTAACAATTTTTTTAATTTATTAGTAGTGCACATGATAGATATTTCGGAGCGAGTAATTATTAATACTAGTAATTAAAAATTTTAAAGTTCTATGCTATGGCAATTTGATATGTCAGCAATTTACGTAAATCAATTGTCTATATTATTGGATTAATCCTTTTTCGAAAGCATCTTCAGTGATTAACTAAGATGGACCACTTATTACTTGACTTTTCAATTGTCATATCCACATTTCTAGCTACAAATTTTTCCAAATACGAAGTATAATTAATCTTCTCCGATCCATTGGTAAGCTATGTACTTGTATAACACGTGAAACATATATTAATACATACCATATGTGATCGAGTTCGTTGGATAACATTATTAAATTGGTGGAGATTCATGAATTGAATAAGTCTAGTGATCTACTCCACATATTATTAACAGATTTCATTTATGATATAATGAGATTGTGTACGTATTACTAGATTAATAGGGGGGTTTTGCAAATTATCTAACCTTCCACATCTAAAGGGTTTTAAATTCAATCTTATTTTATTCTATTTTTGAAAAAGTGGTTAAAATTTTATTTAAGGGCACTTTTGCCAACTAGGACATATATACTCACATGGGGCCTACCCCTATGGGTTTATAACAATACAATTACAAGTGATTAATTTCCACTTAAGTTGGTCTACTTAATCATAGTGAATTAGCTAGTTGTCGAAGCCGTGCTGTAGTTTCAATCCTTTTCTCTTAAATTCTCAAATCCTCAAACAAATATCCAATTCTTCAATTTTTTTTTAAATATATATATTTTAAAGTTTTTAAAAATATTTTGTTTACTTTAAATGGAGAACACTGTACTAATAAAAATTAGGACAAACTTCTCTTAAAATCTAAAATATATGTACTATTTATAATGAACAGATAAAGATTATTTTGTAAAGTAAATATAACGATAACTAATACGGAGTAATGGAGAAATAATCGAAAATTGGTGAGCAGTTGAATCTTCTATATATTGACAATCTGACATTGAACCAAAACAAGCAAAATAATAATGATAAGATGATAAGTAAAATGTCACTTTTTAGTTGTGTTCTAGTACATGCCCAACGTGTTATTTACATGTATCAAATATCAATGTCACTCGACTTTTGTTAATAATGCATTTGTGCTTCCTAAAAGGATGATTAAAGAACAAAACTTTCTTGTACCCATTAATTTCCCCTCCATTCACAAGCTATTGCTATTTACATGCGATGTTCATTACCCTACAACTTTCTATTTTGACACTGATAGGCCATGTTATGTTAATATGTCACTCTTCCAAGTATGCATTTATCTTAAATACTACTCCCTCCGTTCCACAATGATGTTCTTGTTTTGACTTTTTGACTTTTTTAAGAAAGAGAGAATCTTCTAAATTTCTCTTAATCTATAAGAATAAATATAGTCATGTGGGATCTAGTTTGATTCGTCTTAGTGAGTAGATTATTAATATCTAACTTTTATAATTTTTGCTAGTGTGAGATTAAAGATATTTACAGTCAAAGTTGGGTCAAAATTTGCATCGATTTACGAAACAGGAACATCATTATGAAACGGAGGGAGTACTTGGTATTACACTTTTATGAACATTTTTTTTCTAGTTTTGAAAAGCCTACTTAATTACTATCTTGATTCTAAAATTTTTAAATACCTTTCTCTTCAGCTTAATTTCACTTTAGTTTAGTTCAATTCAATTCCTAATTTCCTTCTCTCATAAACAATTCATTTTAGCTCTATTTAGTTTAGTTCAGTTTACTTCAGCTTCAATCAATTTAGTTCATTTCAAGCTCAGGTTAGTAAATCAAAATAGACCCTTACTATATACAATAATGTTGTGGCCTGGATTATGTCTTCTAGAAAACATTCCCGTACATTTTGAAGATGTACACTCCTGGATTAGGGCAAACCCATAAGTTGTTTAATTTATTTAAAGTTAAAGTTAATCATTATTGATGGTTGTTAATTTGTTATTGTAGTAATTGCAACTATAGTTAATAATTTAACCATAGTTTTCTTAGACACTACAATAAGCTTATAAGCCCCCACAAATATGATTAAACATTTAAACAAACTTGATTTGGGTTAATAAGGATTTGAGATCCGCCCTACAAGTTGAAGGCATGCATCAAATAAAACAATGTATAATTGCAATTGTACCAAGAAAAGAATCGTGCTTTTGAGAAACACCATCAAAACTTTGTAATAATAATCTTGTATAATGATACTTGTTTGGATAGTTTAATGTTTCTTTTAAAAGGCTGTAAATTGAATTATTTTCTTGGCTAATCTTAGTTATTTAACCAAGTAAATTAACAAATGAAGCTTATCCAGTACTCCGTACTTATATCACTTTAATCAAGATAGTTAATATATAATTATCGGAGTATTGGTGCAAGATATTAAGCTGCTCAATATCTTGTGCACTTTTGGTACGATCGAAGTATATAAGTGCAAGATTAGATATTAAACTTTACAATAAGGGAAACAGTAGACAAAATGAAAAGAGCACTGTACTTTTTTTTTTTTTTGGTTATTACCACTATAAGAAAATTCTAGTCTTTAAAAGCTCTTATTATTACAAACACTTTTAGTAAAATAATGTTATATAGTTGCTTATAACTTTTATTAAGTTGATTAAGGCTATAGTTTGTTGATATAATGCTCATCATTTTTGTATTAGCGGTACTTTAGGGAGCATGAATGTCTTAGCCATATTTTTTTGAAGTGTATAATTAAATTAGAGGTGAAAACTGGGTTATTTAATTTGATTTGTTTCGGTCAAGTTTATTTTGATCAGCTTGTATTTGTCAGAGTGTTAGGTGAGGAAACTTTCGATTACGGGTTCGGGAAGGGTTGGACCTTTGAGCTTGTGGAATTTAACTTAGTACATACCTTCTGAAAATAAACACCCCCAATTAGTACCTTCTAATTAAGAATAAATTAAACTTGTTAAAAAAAAACACACTTGAAAAGGACTAACAAGGTGCTTGCTTACAATATACTCCGTACTAAGTATGGTTTAGATTAACAATAGCAAGTATTCTTAACAATAGCAAGTATTCTTCATCGGGATCTCCTATTCGGAGATCCTCATCTTCCTCTTCTCATTCTCCAACAAACACTATCATGGTTTCCTGGGAGGCGCCACCAGCAAATTTCTACAAACTCAACTTTGATGGTTCGGTGCTCAACAAATTAGCAGCAGCAAGGATTCTCATCAGAGACAGTAGTGGGGCAGTTTCAGGAGCTCGCGCTTTCAACCTCGGCACCACCAAGGTTTTCATAACAGAGGCCATGGCTCTTCATAAAGGCATTCTTCTTGCTCTTGAGCGTGGGATCAAAAATATCATAATTGAAGGTGATAATCTTTTAGTAATCAACTCTGTTAATGGCATCTGGTCAGCACCATGGCAAATTGATCATATTATTCAAGACATTTGTTCACTTCTTAGCAATTTCGATAACTATAGCATTCGTCACATCTTTCGAGAGGCAAATCAAGCAGCGGACTGGATAGCAAATGTTGGTCATTTAGTTAGTGATAGTATGGATATAGTCCCTTGTAATAATTCTTCTTTATTTCCCATCTTTTCTTCCGACGCACTAGGAATTCCCCTCGTGAGGAGGGTTTCCTAATGTTTTCTTTTTTTCTTACCATTGTAATAAAAAAAAAAAAAAAAAAAAAAAAAAAAAAAAAAGTATTCTTAATTAATGTAATTGAGTATCCTAAAAAAAAAAATTTGTGAGATCCAGCTACTAATTGCATGGCTTAATGCAATTACTCCGTAACTATTTTAACGTACTATAAATAACGTCTTTTGGATTGGACATGTGGTGTAGGATGCAAGCAAATACGAGGTGATCTTTTTCCTTTATACTCTTATTAAGCACCTTGTCGTATAATTATAACCAAACATCTTATAGTTTTATTTTATGTCAACTTGAAATTTGCAAGTCTTATCACTCACTTTCGCTTTAGTTATCTTAATAACCACTAACTGCGCTCAAGAAGCTTATCCTTACTTTTTTTTTGCTCATAGGCTACTTGAATTGTGACAAAACCGATCCAACCAAAATCCCTTGATTCAAACCAAATAAAATGAACTCGAATTATATAAATGTAAATACATTAATATAAATACAATATAATATTGTTTTATATTCACCGACTTTTTACTTATAATGAACGAATCATGCAGATAACTATGAACCATCAATATTCATAATACTCCGTAGTATAATACATGACACAAGTCACAAAACACATGGACTACCATGAACTATACTCACCCAATTCAACCAACTCATAAAAATGAAACCCATTTCATTCTTTCGGTTGACCCGTCAAATTTTAACTGCGTATTTGGGCCCAGTTTGATTATTATAATACCCAATTAATCTTTAATTTTTGAGGAGCAATTCCCACTTAATTTTAATTATTAACATACAAGTGTACATGGCAATATGGCATAATCTTAATCAATTATATTACAAATTGCACTTTTTCTACACTTGTCAGTCTATACTACTAATCAAGGCTCTTAATCTAAAATATTAGGGAGTAGAATTATGTACTTTTTTGTTTGACAAGTGTAGAGACTGAAGAAACAAACATGTTTACAAGTGTAAAGTTCAAATTTTCAATTCAAAAAATAAAAATAGATCTACCTGAATTAGTGAAGAAGTACTCCGTAGTGCTCTAGTAGGCTAGTAGCTACGGAACGAGGTAGCTAGAGAAGGACTATTTTAATTTTTGAAATATCTACGAAAAAATATACAAGTACGAAGTACAACGGGTGTCATAATCAAGTAAGGTTTGGTGTACTTAATTAGGCATTTTTATTTGTGGAACGGGTTGTATTGAGAAAGACATTTTATTTATTTTTGAAATATCTGTATAACATATACTGCATAACGGGTTAGCGTAGTTAAGTGGGAATTTGTCTTAGGTTACAAAGTCGATTTCTCCCTACCCTAGATGTTTGAGGGTGATGATCCCTTACCCATTCCCTATATTCCTGTATAGAAGTCCAACTCATAAAAGTTGGACTAAAAATCGTAAGCATTAAGGTTTGATTAGGATTTTTCTCTTTACCTTTAAAAATTTTATACTAAGTACTAAACTAAATAATAAGGCGGCTAGGTAAAATATACCAAGGAAACACACATCCTTGCTGTTAAGTGTTAACAAATCCTTGCCAACAACAAACATATACAAGTAGATTACAAATAAGATAAATATTCCTATACAAGTATATAGGATCTACAAAATCTATACTTTTTATAACTTTAGGCCACTATATATTCATCTTCCAACACAACCACAATTCCACATCCAACTCTATCCACAATAACAATAATATTACTCTCTCTTTTTCTTTTACAAACCAAAAACATGTTTCCTTCAACTTCCTTCTCTTCTATTCCCCAAGAAATCATCACCAACCTTCACTATTCTAGAAGATTACTACTTCACTCCCCCTTCCACCCTTCACCACCTACTACACAAGCACCTACACCAACCTACCAAGTCCTAGACCCGAATTCGGGCCATGGCAACTCCGGCCTTGATGCTAACATAGTCATGATCCTCGCGGTATTGGTTTGTGCTTTAATATGCTCTTTATGCATAAACACCTTCATTAGGTGTGTGATCAAGTGCTCAAGTATGATTACCGGCGAGCCTAATTACTATCTAAACATAATTAGTCATGATCAAAAGAAGAAAAAATGTAATGGTTTAGATAAGAAGGCATTAAAGACATTTCCAGTGGTGAAGTACTCAAAGGAGGTAAAAATTCAAGGGTTGGACACTGAGTGTGTGATATGTTTGTCAGAGTTTAAGGGTGGTGAAAAAGTTAGGATATTACCAAAATGCCATCATGGTTTTCATGTTAAGTGCATTGATAAATGGCTTGGTTCAAACTCCTCTTGCCCTACTTGTAGGCAATCTTTAGTTGAAACTTGTAACAAGATTATTGGTTGTGGTGATGATCGTCAAACTACCTCATCGTCGGAATCATCATCGTTGTCAACGACAACAACAACGACGACAACAACAACAACAACATCAACAAGTGACATGGTTGTAGTGAGTATTGTGCCACTTGAAAGGGAGGATTTGGTGAGAGATTATAGGAGTGAAGTTGTTCAAAGTTAGCCAAATTCTAGTAGTTTTGTAGGTTTTTCATCAATTTTCAGAGTGAATTTTTAGGGAAAAATTCAATTTCATGTTTACTCTGTATTATTGTTGTACAAATTATAGATATTAGTTCTCGATTAATCATGTATAAACTGAAGAGCAATTAATCTACAAATTCCTGGTTTAGCCATTTGTTTTGTCCTCAATAATTGTCTAAATTATTGGACTGATTCTTTATGAAAAAGTTTCACTCTAAAATTCTATAGTATAACTATATTAATACTCAACAGGGTACTTGATAGAATAAATAAAGTATGTGATATGTTTGTAAATAAATTGGTCACTTTGCAAATTGTTCATTTTGCAAATTTGGATGGTTGCTTATCCATCGTTTCTCATTCTCCATTTTTTTTGGTGGGGATATCTAAGATGTACTTTTACGATCACTTTATAAACGTCTATACACATAAATGGATTTCAATTTACTTAAAATTTACGCATTTCAATTATGTAACACTTTACCGATACACATAAATCAAACTCATTTACGGCTAGTACTAGTAGTAGTTAAGAAAATTTTATTTACCATTTGTCACAAATATCTCCCCAAATTTTGTAAAGACAATCAAATCTATTGGTCATTTTTACATGAAAAATCAAACTTATGCCTAAAATTACCAAACTTTCCAACCAAAAAAAAAAAAAAAAAAAAAAAAAAAAAATTATTTATGGGCACTTTTCCACCTAGGATGGTTCACATGGGTCCCATCCCATGGGCTAAAAACAATGCATTTACAAGTAGCACTTTTCCACTCAAGTTGGTCTGTAAAATTAGCTAGTTGTCAAAGCCATACTACATTTTCAATCATTTTCTTGTATGATTCTCAAATCCTCAATCAATTGTCCACTTCTAATACATTTAGTTTAGTACTAATACATTGTTTTTTTTTTTTTTTTTTGCATAAATCAATGTCATTCTACTTTGTTATTGATTGGTCTCTACCTTGTTTAGTGCCCTTAATCATGCATTTGTGCTTCCTAAAAAGAAGGATTAAAGAATAAAACTCTCTTTTGTCCATTCATTTCTCCCCCATTCACAAGCTATTGCTATTTGCGATGGCATATTCCACTGCCCTACAACTTTCTATTTCAACAGTAATAGTCCAAATTAAGTTAATATGTTACTCTTCAAAGTATGCTTTTTTCATATTTTATGCTACAGTATAGTTTAAAAAAATACTATTATGATAAAAATAGACTTCATATTTCATTAACATTTAATTTCTTATTCGTATCAGACCAGTGTAAGTTGATTACCGTGAAACTTTTCATTAACATGTAAGTTGCCTTTATTTTTTTCCAAAATAAAACAAAAGGTATCGCTTTATTAATTTCTTATTATTAGTTTATTATTAGGAGTAAAAAGTTATAATCTTTTTCACCAATCGAGTTTTACAAGTCTAGATATTTCTTATTGATGATTCACTTGAAACTTTAGAATGTGTATAAAATATACTCGTAATCGTTAGCTGCTAGTTGTTTGCTATTGATTTGTTTAGAATTATAGGTAACATAGTATCTGAAGTACTTTTTATCAAAGATAATTTTCACTTAGTTTTTGAAAGGGAAGTAAAGTTCACCTTTTCATAAAAGAACAAAAAGTGCCACTAAATATTTATTTTTTTAATTAGCTAGGTCATAAAATTATTATCTTGTCATCAATTAAGTTTTGTAAGTCTTTTGAAAGGAAAAAAAAGGAAATCAACACCAAACTCTTGCTCGTGGATACTATTGAAAGATGTGAAACTTAATTGGGTACCATTCCTTTATTTTCTTTCTAATATACTCATTTAGTGTACACTCTTCTAACAAAGTTTTATAAAATTATAATATAGGAAAAAATATGATTAAATAAGATGGTAAAATAATATATTTGGTAAAGATAAGATAAATTAGGAGTCGACACATCAAATGACGACACAACACCTCAAAATAAACGATATAAAAGACGAGACGGAGGGACTATGTCACTTGATAGTTACAAGACTAAATAGTAAGCCAACAAAAAGGAGTACAAGTAAAGAGCTGGCGAGAAAAATCCCTATTTGATGGTGGCTGAGGTACTTTTTGAAGATAACATTTAGTAGTAAATCCTACTCTCTTTGATAAGGACAAACCTAGATGTTACTTTAAAGTTACAATTAAATCATTTGTTAATGGTTATTTTAGTAGTAATTGCAACATTAGTCAATAAATTAATCATAACAAGCTTTCTTAGATATGTGCTACAAAGCACCCACAAATTAAAGATGATTAAACAAAATTAATCAGTGTAAAAAAAAAGCATATATATCCATGCTACTTGAAGGCAGAAAATGAAACAAAAATTAAAAACAAATCTTGTACCAAGAAAAGAATCATGCTTTGGGAAACAGCTTGATATGATGTCTATATTATTCTTCCAAGCACCAAGCAAAACTTTGCAACTATCTTGTACAGTTTAATGTTAATTTAAGAAGGTTGTAAATTTTACTCTTAATTGGCTAATCTTAATCATTTAACTAAGTAAATTGACAAATGAAGCTAATCCTCACTTTTAATTACTCATAGGTGCACTGTTTGTATTTTAAATGACTTGTGATACGGATTTTATAGGGGATATGGATCTAACCACGTAGATTGAACATAGCAAGATTAATAAATTAAATTAAATCATGTATATGGAGGAATGATAGATTAATTAGTTTAATAGTACGTAAAAGATCAAAAAATTAAACACAAAGAGATGTAACTACTAATAATTTGATAAGAAAAGAGAAGTTCTTTTTGAAGGGAACATCGAGCTTTAAAAGTTCTTAATCATAGAGTACATGTTAGATACCTTTTAATTACAAAATTTGTGAAATCCAATTAACAAGAAGAACATTGCTTTAAACTTTTCCTAAGGCCAATAATTAGAAATGTAAACACCAAAAAAATATAGAAATTTTAAAAGAAAATCAGGAAACATCGAAAATAAAATGAAAATAATTACGGGGAAATGACGTGGAATAAATTCTTTTTGCAATTGAATCAAACCAAAAACAAGAAAATATATAAAGTGCAAGGAAGAAACATCCCCACTTAGTACTTTTAAAGATGAAAATTATAATATATCCAAAACTTTGAAAATGACTAGCTAGCAAGATGTTTGATTACACAAATCATTCCCCCAATGGTTAGTACTAATTAATAACAATATTTGATTTGTATTAACATTAGCAAGTTTCCTTAATTAATTCATGTATATATTGCTTGTGAACCCTAATGTAAGCATCCACAATGGATCAACCAATCTAATTGAATACAAGTAATGTGAGATCCAGCAAATTACATGGTTAATGCAATAATGTTTACGTACAAAATTGTACATCTTATCTCTTATGAATTGAAATTGTGGTCCGTAGGAAACAAGCAGATACGAGGTGATATGGTCTTTTTCTCTCAAATAACCATGTAAAACCTAATATGTTGTTATAATTTATGTCAACTTGACTTGTAAGGATTGTGACTTATCTAACCCATTTGATTAGAACAATGATTGCAAGAAGCTTATCTTCACTTTTATGCTTATTGGTTACATGTTGTATAGGATGACATAGATCTACATATTTCACTAATCACTAAATATGTGTTAGCTAGTTCCACAAGAGAAATTTTATGCTGATCTTGAGGAATGCAAAGAAAAAGATTAGGCTACGTTAATGACTAAGAGATTTGTATACTACTCTTAAAATGAAAATTAAATAGGGTCAAAAATCGGCCCAAATTAAAAATCGTAACACAAACACAATCCAACTTCAATTCAATGACCTAATTTAGACGAAATTGTATCTAAAAATAGAGAAATAATTATTATGCAACTAAATTAATTTGTTTGAATGTTAAACTTATCAACAATAGACCCCAAAACTAATAAAATTCGAAATAAACTCGGATTATATGACTCAAATCGCTAAATATACTCAATCTGAATGATCTGATCCGTTATCACTTTTACTACTAGAGTTCTCAATAGTTCTTAAGTTTCTCTAATTAATACCAAAAGATGCCCAAATTCACAAAATAGTATAAAATGACTTTGATTTATATTAAAAATTACCAATATGAATTACTCTATATTGATTAGAAATACTTGATAAAATTACGTGCATGTCAATTAGGCCCTGTTTGATTCACCTTAATATTGTTGAACTGAAATTATTTTTACTGAACTGAACTTATTTTTACTGAACTTAACTTAATTTTACTGAACTGAAATTATTTTTACTGAACTTAAATTATTTTTACTGAACTGATATTATTTTTACTGATTTTCCATTATAATTCTTCTTTAAGAAAACTGAATTTTACTGAACTGAACTTATTTTTACTGAACTGAAATTAATTTTACTGAACTGAACTAATTTTTACTGAACTGGAATTATTTTTACTTAATATTATTTTTTTAAGGTGAAGAGAACAAGGCCTTAGTGTTAGATTATACTTTATATTTTCTTCAAAAAAAAAAAAAAAAAAAAAAAAAAATTATATATTCATGCAATGCAATATAATTTTTTCTACATTTAAAAAAAATAATAATAATAATTCACAAATCCTTTTGTTTTATCCGTCCCTTGCGGCCTTGCCCTCTCCATTTCTCCAATACCCCTGACCCCTCGATCTTTATATTTCGGCAACCTTAAAATTGTACTTCTTGGACCCTCATCTCCACCTTCAATATTTCTCACTCGCTCGGTCGCTCCACTGTAGTATACTCCATATATAGTCACTAATTTATATCTTCATGTTTCATTTTTCTCATCCACTTTATAATACTTCATATAATTATACTCCATTTCATAATATTTTGCTAATTATTTCATTATACTTTGCTAATCTTGACTTAGCTTCTATAACAATATTTATGTGCTTGCTTTGACCCTATTCTTTTCAATAATACATGAATAACAAATTTTATTGTTAGTATATTGCATTAATTTTAATTAATACGGGGTATATATTTCAATATAGATAAATTTTTTTAATAAATAATTAAAAAATATTAATGGTCAATGTTAAATATTTTTGTTAAATTTGTTTCGACAAAATGGTTGAGATATTTATTTTATTTTTTTGAAAAAAAAATTGTTAAGATATTATGAAAAGGAAGAATTAAAAGAAAGGGAAAAGAGTAGGGCAAAATACTGAACTGTGGCCACAGGAGTAAAGAAAATGAGTTGCAATAGAGTAGAAAGGTGGTGATTAGAGTAGATGGTAGAATTTATATTGCATTTTCCTGGCTTTTTAATTTCAAGGTATATAACATCTATGAATTAAGGTAAATATATAATAAACTTTAAAAAAATTAATCCGCATGTATATATCACAAATAGTTATTACATTATACGCCTTCTAAAAATGTTATTATCACAACATTATCATTCACAATAAAAAAAAATGACAAATTATAATAATGCCGCATAAACTATTACATTTACTCTAAAAAAAATAAAAACTAATATTCTATTTTTACCAGTTTGAAATGTTTATTTACTATTAATTAAGCTAATTTAAAATACTTGGTGAAAAACTTATTTAAAACGAAACTCCTTTGATTTAATGTTTTCTTTTATCATTTTTAACTAACATATTTAAATATTCTTAAATTATATTTGTAAATTTCAAAACCATGTAAATTAATTACAAATATAATCTAAATTATTCAGATTTACATATTTCTTGACATAATTGATTACACCATTACCATAGCCAAGAATTTGATAATTTAGTTCAACGTTTTCATTCAAAACAGGAGTAAAGTAGCATCCGACGATTTAACAATAATAGAAATATAGATAACGATTAGAATTTATATATTAATTCTTTTTATTTGATTATTACAAGGTTTGACATTGAAAATATACTGTTATACATTTTAAAAATGGGTACTCAATTAAATGCATATAAAATAATTATTCAGGTTAATTAGATATAATAAATTTAAGTATGTTACATGAAACAAATTACGTTAAAATCATAATAAAAAAAATATTAACAAATTACATGAAACTTTAATAAAGGGATTTAATCTTGTGCCAACTTTTTTTTTTGTTTTAACCGGAACTCCAACTCCTCCCTCACTGATGCCAAGAAGAAACATTGTACACAATAAAGTTAGTTAGAAAATGTAAAAAAAAAAAACAGAAGAAAAAGCTTACTACTAAAAGTCCTGTATAACCACCTAATTTTCTTGATTGATCTCACCTCTCCAAGTGATGTTGGAGGAAAGCTAGTATGACTGTCCTCTTGCATAATTGTCAGATATCCCATTTGGATCACTTAGAACGTCAAAAAATGGGGTATAAAAGTTTAGCCCATTGGGAGATGACATTATAAGGCATAACACTATTACCATTAATAGTACCAGCTTGCCCCTCTTCACATACAAAGTTGTGTGTTTGATAATCGTATACAGCTTTTTAACCTTGTAGATCTCTTCTTCGAAAACAGCAATCCAATGGTTATTGCTGTAATATTTAACAAGTACCGACTTGTCGCTGATCTGGATTCTTGATAGAAATAACACATCTTTTAGTGTCATTCCTATCATGTGTCCTCGAATGTCAAAGGTATTGGGATTGTAATATCCCAACACCTCTGACAAAAATGGGGATAGAATCGCGGATTTAGGCAAAGACACACATGTTATACAACCCGTTTAATTCTAAGAAATGCTTTAGAAAAGGCAGCGAATTATCAGTATGTAAGTCTTGTACAACATCCTGAATGATATTGAGACGGCTGACGGCTTTAATTTTTGGCCCTATTTAAATCCTGTCAACCCACAATTGTAAAACAGGTTAGCTTCAATCAACAAACTTTTAATTTAATTAACAATTTTACAATTTCGTTCAACCATTTCATCACAACTTCAAAATTCAAATCTACAATCAATAAGCTTTAGCTACTTCAATGTTTGTTACGCAACTGTCGAGTGTGTTTTATGACAGTTTTCCCTAGCTGCCAGGCTGCTACCACAAAGAGACAAATATGTATGATACTATTAATCTTGCTCAAGAATTTGATGAATGGGGTTGGATTGAGGATTTCAACAATTAGAATACACTGCATTGTGAGCCCATCTATGTTTTTTTTTTTCGTTAATTTGCACTTGTTTTTTTGATGTATTAAGCGTAAATCAAAATTATATCATAAAAAAAATTTAAGAAGCTAATTTACAAAATTGAGACTAATTATTCCACCAAATAAGTTTTTTTTTTTAAATAAAAAAATAATAATAAAAAAAAAGGCTTCGTATTAGCTTATTCAATATCTTAATAAAAATGACACTTATACCCCCATTTAATTTAAAATCCTTCTCGACTACATAGCCCCACAGTTCTTTAAGCAATTAGCTATTTATCTTATAAATAGAAAAAAAAAAAAAATAGCAATTACCAAACATATTTATACAACCAACTAATAAAGTAAGTTAGTCAAATCAGTTAATATAGGTATCTAGTCAACCAATATCTTCAAAAAATCTTATAAAAATTATGGATTTTTCACCATATAATACCCCTGAGTTTTTTGTTTATTCACCATATACCTCTGAACTTTTTTGTATTCATCATATACCCCTAAGTTTTCACAAAAATACACCATATGCCCTTGATGAATAATGATTGTTAACTTCGTCTGTCATTAGGGTTAGTTATGACCCGAAATCACCCTAAATACATTCCCCTACTTCCGAAATCACCCACATTCCTTTATCCTACTCCCAAATCCACTTGTAATTTCTTTCTCTTATCCTCAAAATCAATCATACGTATATGATTATGGATATTTTGAATGGTTTCATGGGTTAGAGCTAGAAAGGAGATGAATGGTACGGTTTCATGAGGGATGGGGGGAGATATTTAAGGTAGTTTCAATGTATAATTAACAAAATTTCACTCATTTTGTCATTAGGGGGTATATGGTGAATCTTTGTAACAATTCAAGGGTATATGGTGAAGTTGAAAATTTTTAGGAGTATATGGTGAATAAATAAATAAAAAACTTATAGATATATGGTGAAAAAACGGAAAAAACTATGTGATATTTAAACTTGAAAGGAGAGAAAATTAGATGAATGTCGAAGGTGGTCTTCGCATAATTTTAGCACATTGATTTTCACGGGTTTAAATCCTCTGTCCCATTTTTTATGTTCCATTTGTGTTCCACTTAATATTATTGGTTGTAATAGTTACAAGGTCCCACTTCTCAAATTTTAAAAGGCAAATAAATATTTTAAGAACCAATCATATTTAGTGGAACACCAATGGGACACAAAATATGGGACATATGATTTTCTCCCGATTTTCACCTTGCGGAGTTGCCGACTAGATGGAGTATAGATTTATGATTGACTAAACGCATGACCACGAGTCCACAACCAATGCCACTGTTGTAGTTTAGGGTTCGTTTGGCATTGCTGTGGTTTTCTGTTTTTTGGTTTTTTATTTTTTAAAAGTATATGATATATGTTCCTTAATGAAGAAAAAATTATATAAACTTATTCAAATCATGATAATTTTGAAAACTGACAACAGAAAAGTGAAAACACCTTTTTCTTGTTTCCTGTTTTTGGTTTTCAAAAAATCAGGAAACTGAAAACCAAAAATGATGCCAAACAAGCCCTTAATAATCTGTTTTTACCATTACTCAAATGCCCAACGTCTAAAATGCCATCCAAAGGTAAAACAAATTGACGTATACTACCCTATTTTTACAATTGTAGAAGGGTTATTTCTAATAATTAAGCTTCGACTATTGAACTCGATCGTCTTCATGACAGGCAAAACAATATGTATTATACATAGTAGGGATAATCCAACCTGTATAGGAAACACGAGCACGACTCAAGCAAAGAGAGGAAAAGAGAGGGAAAAAATAAATAAATAAAACAATCTAAGTGAGTATATAACAAAGCATTTCTTTAACCATAACTTGATTTTAAGAAAGTTAAGTAGTTAAAATTTTCCTAGTATAACTAGTGTACATATTCTTGTAATCAATTGTCAAAAATTAAAACAATTGTACAAATTCTATAGTCGGGTTTTTCTAGGCATACATATCTCTTTACTCATTTAAACAACTCCATTCAAGTTAAAAATACGGAGTAAAATCTAAAGTTTTACAATAATTGCATCACATAACAAATAGCACACGACTACACGAGATAGAAGTCGTAGCTAAAAACAAGTCCATAAAACACGCGCAACACCTTTAAATTATACTCGTAGTTCCTAGAATAAGTATAACCAATAATGGTATGCATGTTCTGAATAAGTATATAGGAGTCTGACGAGTGATGCCACATCTTGAATTGCCCCCCCAAAACGAGAAGCATCACTTCATGTTTGGTAAATGAAATCCAATATGATCCTAAGGGGTCCCTTCTTTTATACATAAAAATAACTTTACAGATATCCTTACTCGATATACATGAATCTATGATTTCTAAAGGGGTCACAAAATAAAGCTTCATTAACTTAACACCTTACTAAAACCATATGATTATTCATTTCAACAATTCAAAGCAACTTCATTATTGCAAATTACACTAATTTCATGTAATTCAACTTCCAAACTTTCCAAAATAGTGGCTGTATACAAGTTCAAAACTTGTTATGAATCTGTCCACCTTAATGATTCCTTCAAACCCAAAGAAATAGCAAGTGCTATATACTGACAACACGTGTATGTGTATGCGTATGTGTTTAGAGAGCCACAAAGAACGGGGGTGAGAATCGATCCCAACATCTCCTGGAATCGGGAGGGAACCTCTAACCACTTGAGCTATCCCTCACTTTCTTGTGTATGTGTATGTGTACTTGTACTAATCATAAGTCACTCAACAAAGATCGACGACAATAAAATTATAGTCTAGAGACCAGACATGAACCTTAAACATCAGAATAGAACCTCCATGTGCTCAATCAAAATCTACATATCTGTTAAGCAGGAAATGTTCAAGCTTCAGAAAAAACAACATAACTAGATGTTAAAACTTACAAACAAAAGCAATCCATGCAAAGTAAAGAACTATACATGTGCAAAACAGCAGCCGTGCAGCTCACTTCTTCGAGAGGCACCAATCGTACGGGGACCCACTCACAAAAAAAAGAGTGTACCCTCTGGATTGAGTTTCGTTTTTTTTAAATACGACGTATATAAATTTCTCTTTCCTCAAAATAAAGATCGATATCTGAGTGTTACATCGATAATGATATACGAAGTAGATTGCAAAGTTATCAAAACAAAATTGAAAAGGTAGACAAGGGTTAATGGAAGTTATGGGACATTTACCCTTTCACTTTCACTTTAAACTTAGCCTATCCTGCCTTAAAGGAGTAATCCCCCACACCCTTTTGTATTCTGGTGGTTGCTTCAACTTTTAAGAGGACTCATCTTACAATATCTAGCCCAGATTATGCACCTCAAAAAAGAAGAGAAAAAAAAAAATTAAAAAATTAAAAAATTAAAAAAAAAAAAACTTCTTAAATTGAACAATTAGTAGAATTCTGTGGGAGTAATCACATACATGTATGGCCCTAGGTAGCGATTCCCTTATCAGTTAAATCTAACTTGTACATAAGGCATAACGACCTAGGCATTGTCCAAAGTATAACACCACTCTTATGAGAGGGGTTCGATTCTTACCCCTAACAAGTCTAATTTACCTAGCCGCCTTACAGCAATTACTAAGATGGGTACTCAATTAAGAAACCACAAAGACTAATTATACTTGAGGATCAAAATAAGTTGGAAGTGCTTTTCTTTTTTAGAAGAATTGGAAGTGCTATAATTTGGTGGAAATTGACACAAAGGTTGACATAAACTTGGTAAAGTGATAATAGTGTATAAAAGTTTGTGGGATACTGACAACAGTGACAATCGCTGTGTTTTTAATTTCTGTATTTTGCATGCAAAAGCTAACATAGACAGATACTCATTCAACTAATTCTAGCTTGCCATTAACATAACATCCAACTTCAAAAACAGGTTGTAAAATAAGTACTTCCAATTTAAATTTTGTGTTGACAAGATTTAATTAAACATCATCTCAAAACTTACAAAATCATGAATATAAACACAACCATATAATCTTAGTTGGTTACATTTGGACTATAAATTACTGAATATAAATAATTTGTTGTCTCATTCTTTCTATCTACTTGATATTTGTTGTTGTTGTACTTGTAAAATGAAAGGAAACCACTTTAGTACAACTATATAATGGATCGTTTGGGACCTAAAGGAAGGTAACTATCATGTGTCACATAAATCTTTTCTAGGTTTGAAAGTTTTATCACCAACTCGCAATAATCTTAGTACTAGTAACAAATTTTCTTTCATGTGATGATGATTTTATCACTCCACCAACACCAATTCTATGTCACTTCATCTATTCTGCAAGTAGTAATTTGAAGATTTAACCTCAACTTGAAATATAATTAATTACTCGGTAACAAATTTCCGTTTAGTCGTTTACACGGTGTAATTACTATACCTTTGCATCGCTCCCCCCATCCCTCCATTCCCGTCATTTTTATTCTTACGAAATTAAATAAGGTTAAGACTATCTCCAAATTCTAAATCTTGATAGCAATTACACTTGTCACTATAATTCCACGAAACACATACTAATAATGTAATTATTGTGTAATTTTATGTTCCGTCTACTTCATATTAATTGTAATTAAAACTTAAACCCCCCAACCACCGCCACCGCCACCCCCACCCTACCCACGCGTACCAAAAAACCTCCCACAAAATTCTACATTATATAAGAACAAACCATTAAATTCCCATGTTGTAAGACAAAAATAAAGTGAACATCAAATTAAATGCATCAACATTAGAAATGCCACATCTATTACTGCCTCTCATAAAATTCTTCATGTATAAGAACAAACTATTTAATTCTCATGTTGTATGACAAAAAAAAGCTGAACATCAAATTAAATGCACTAACATTAAAACATCCACATATCTATATCTTTGTGACTCTCAAACTCTTCTATATCATTCTTTTCTCCCTTCTTCCGACCAGCATACCCTTCCTCATCTCTCTTTATACAACTTGTGGAACCCTCTCTTTGGCATCACTTAGAAATTCCATTAAAATCGCGGTCCAAACACCATTCTTCCTTTACCTTTCCTTAAACATCCCATCGAATAAGAAGTAAACAACACTCTGTTGAGTAACAACAGAACACCACAAGCTCCTTGCCCTATAGAGTATACTGCAATACATGTGACAAACGTCTAATCCGGCCAAACACCCTCACCATCACATTCAAATGTCGACGAATATTAATTAACTCTTAATCAAATGTTAGCCAGGCCAATCCTAGAAACTAAGAAAAGATATAATGTAGCAACAAAGTAACCATCAACTTTCTAGCCATAGTTTTCATTCAATGCTGTAATGCACAAAATGCAAAACTAATCACGGTTTCATCTTTAGCAAAACAAATGAATCATGTCGACTTTTATTGCAGCAAATTAAAAGCTTTATCCTTAAAAGCTCCTTTAAATCATGTTATCAAACCTCATATGATGGAATACAAGGTAAAGTCAGTTGTTGGTGAACTTCCGTCGAGTGGGTTGGCTGATCCACAAGATCTTATCTTTGCCACCACAATAATCAAATCAAAATAGAAAGTGATAAGACGATAGATAAGTCTAGTAACTATCAGTCTATCACATGTCTACTTGACTAGCTCGTGTAATTCCATATTAAAAAGTTAAGCGAAATACTCCCTCTATTTCATAACATAACTATAACACTGAATTAAAAAAACAACTAGGAAGAACATTTTAATACGGATAAAGTACTATGTATCACGTAAAATGTTACCAGTCAAGTGTCAACTTAGTACCTTCCTTACATAAGGTCATATCACTACCCGTTACTTTGTATCGCTCTCAAGCTTTTGGCCGGTAAGGCTATACTTTATGGCGGCCAAATTACCCGTTCAAATTGTAAAGCAAGAATTTTGGTAGGACTAATAATAAATGGAAAGAAATTGACTGACATGCTATTTTAAAACCTAATACAATGTACGAAGTATAAGTGTATAACTTGCTTAGGCACTTGAGTTAGGCTCTGAAAGAGCAAAAAAAAATGTTGAAAACAAGATATTTTCTGAGTTTGTTCAAAAGTTAACCTAGCAGAGTATCTTAGAAACAAAGTTGTACAACTACGTATAACTTTTTACCATCCAAAATTTGTTGACTAAGCCCTATTTTTTGACTAATTTGCCCCTCCTTTCACTCTTCTCACTTTGACCACCTTCCGCCACCATGCCAACCACTACCTCACCTTACCATCACCACCCATACAAACCCTTTTGTTCACAGGTTTTTTTATTCAAGATTCTCATGTTTGTTTTGCGGGAAAGGGAATAGAAAGTGGAATAAGAAATGAAAATCTTTTGTTTTTATCACCCAAGGGATAGGTAAAAGAGATGGAAAATAAGCCAATAACGAACCAAAAGAAAATAAGATTAGCAAGAGTATCTTTGTAATTTTACCAAAATAAACAAGGAATTGTCGTTGTTTTATTGTGTTATTTATATCAACTACTCTCAAGATATTTAAGTAACACATTCATTAATTCTCAAATTTTTGTCTTCATAAAGTATAAACCAAACAACATACTACTGTATTAATAATTTTATAAATTTCTCGATAATTAATTCTCAATCTCTATCCAACTCTTAAAACGCCCCCACAAATACTATTTGGCCTTAAATTTCGAAAATAGGGTGATAGAGCTAGCAATCTTTCAACTACCAAGAAAGAACTGTTGTTGAAGTCCAAATCACAAAAGGAAATTTCTTGATAATTTAGCAAGGCAAAAAGGGACCCAAATAGTATAGAGATAGATATTGTTCATCATAATTGAAAATTTCCACATGGCAACAATTTCTCTAAAAGAAAGTGGGCATGATACATCTTTGATTACAAAATCCATTAATATATAACTTTAGTGGGTGGCCTGGGCTCTACCCCGTACCCTAGCTGCTGGAATATTCCTACCGTTCAATATTATTTGATTATAAGGAGGGCTAAATCACAAACATTCTTATCAGTATTAATGACTATAGTTTCAAGGAGAAAGTATAAATCAATAGTGTATTTGTTAGTTTGTTACCACCTTGTACAAAAACAATAAGTATACTTTAATACACTAATCCAAAGGTCTGTTCACATTTATTGAACTGAAATGAATTGATTGGAGCTGAACAAAACTGAATTAAACTAATTGGAGTTGAACTGAACTGAACTGAACTAAATAGAGCTGAAATGAATATTTTATGAGAGAGCGAAATTAAGAGCTGAACTGAACTAAACTAAATAGAGTTGAAGTGAACAGACCCCAAGCTAGACTCTTATACTCTACTACTCTGTTATTAAACTGAAGTGAACAGGCCTCAAGACTTTTATACTCTACTATCTGTTATTTTTTAATCCAATACTCTACTTTAGACCTGTAATTTATGGAGTAGTGGCATGGCTTCCCACTTTGTATTCTATTTCCCTCATAAGTGTGCCCATTTTGCCCCCTTCTTCTTACCATTAAAAAATATTCTATATCAATACGACAACAATTAAATATCTATTAAATTAAATAAATTTGTCAAAATACATATATAAAAATAATACTAAAAATAATTTTATTTTTTTTTTAAAATGTATGCGAAGTACAAAGTATTATTCTTTAAATCCTCTCAAAAAAAATAAAATAAAATTCTTTAAATCTAATCTAACACATGCAAATTTATGTTTTTTTTTTTATCTCTAGAGTGGGAGCAATAGTAAACTATCGGATATGTTTGAAATGTATCCATCAAACCTCAATCATTTATATTTTTTTTATTTATTTTACTTTTTTTTTTTTTTGGCAAAGTTTAAGAAATCACATGACCAAGCCCTTGCCTCTGTGGTCTATATATACTCATCCTGACAGGCACTAAGGACGGCTAATCCTGCAAACTTCAAACACACACACAACAAAGAAAAAAAAAAATTAAACCATGTCACCATCCACACTCTCTCCTCTACTCTACCAAGAACTAATAATGAACCTTCAATCCTCAAGAAGGTTACTACAACACCACCCTCCGCCTACATCCGCCACGCCTCCGCCTCCACCCATGGCTAACAACCCTGTAGACCCCACAGAGCCTTACAGTGGAACTAATGGCTTTGATGCAAATGTAGTAATGGTACTATCAGTCCTCTTGTGTGCCTTAATCTGCTCACTAGGACTAAATTCCATAATCAAGTGTGCTCTACGATGCTCGAATTTCATGCCTACTGAATCCAATGACAGCAACAACGACCCAAGCTCAGAAGACACAGGCATCAAGAAGAAGGCTTTAAAGACATTTGCTGTAGTAAATTACTCACCCAACCTGAAGCTCCCCGGTCTTGGTACCGAATGTGTTATATGCTTATCAGACTTCGCACCAGGAGAAAAGTTGAGGCTCCTGCCAAAATGTCAGCACGGATTTCACATCAAATGTATTGATAAGTGGCTCAATACTCGCTCTTCATGCCCAACCTGCAGACACTGCTTGATTGAAACATGTCAGAAGATCGTTGGCTGTGATCAGGCTGCTGCTAGCTCGTCGCAGCCTGATTCACAGCCACTTCCACCTCAGGCAACTATCATAAATATAGCACCATTAGAACGTGAAGATTTGGTAAGAAGTTATAGGGATAATTGTTAGTATTAGCATCTTTAGTTCAATTCATCGTCGAAACAAAAACTTGTACATTAGTAAGGTCAAGCCCTCTGAGACAGAGTAAAACATGTAACAAGTAGTATATCAATAGCATCCAATTGAAGATTTGTATAGTCAGGATTCAGGAACTATTGGTTGCTTAGCTTCAAGAACATGTTTCAAGTAGTACTTATATTGTAAGATTTGCCACAACGAACAATGACAATGTTTCAGTACCGATCCTGCAAGTGCCCTGCAGGATCTGAGTAAGTCCAACATACAGAGTCTTATCATATGTTCCTAACCACTCAAAACTTAAAAAAGCAATTATCAAGACAAACATGTAATGTGACAGACGAAAATGAAAATCAAATTATGTAATTTAGAAAAGGAAAACCACATGTTAAAAGTCTCTGTTTTATCTATACATATGTGTTTTTATCATAAAGTTTCATCCCCACTCATCAATAACACACATAAAATGGTAATGGAAATGTAAGAAAAAAGCACACACATTAGAATGTAAAGTTGCATTCAATTCTTACCATGACTTATAAAATTACTAGGAAATTTTATACCATTAACATCATCTTTTCTTACCAATTAACCGGGCCGAGTTGGATAACCAATCATATCAAAAGATGCATAATTACAGACATTATGTAGGTGTTAAGGTGTTTCTAAATTAAAATATTAGCATCAGTCCTGCAGACAATAGCAATTCTCTTAAACAATGCAGCAATTTAGTGTGTTACAAATGCAGAATTCATAGCAAATTGTGAGGCCGTCAAAAAAAAAGGAAAGTCAAATTGTGTGCAAAATAATTTAATAGTAACTGTTATACCAGGAAACAAACATAGTGAATTTAGGACCACACCCAGAAATATAAAACAATGGGCATAACATAACAAAGATATATAAAAACAAGTGAACAGCTAAAGTGTGAACACTAAAATGTCCACTTCACTGGACATGCAGCCACTAAGTAGGCCACGTAATGTCGCGATTAGCTATAATTAAACGAAATTAAAGCCGAAAAGGATGGAAATTAACCACAAACATAAAAATAATACAAGAGATATAGTTTAGAGCATTATTGACACTATGTCAACGGCATTTCCCATAAACTTCCTGTGAATATGGAATTAGTTAATAATATCAACGTTCACATGAAAGCACTTAGATTAAATTAAACAAGCATTTGAAGCCTCAAATGCCATTTCAAGCTTGCCAACAAGGATTCCAAGTCAAAAGGCAACCGAAAGAGATATAAGTATGGTATACATTAATATATATACCAAGTGCAGGATAACTTCAGCTTCCAACAGGTCCTTCAAGAAAGGCGATTCGAGCTCGATTGGAAAGCATAAGGAGAAAAGACTAAGAAAAGAAGTTGAGCTGAAAAGTATGGAAGGTGAGGATGAACCCATTATATGTTTACCAAAAGGATGAATTTGTAACATAGTAGTAGACTAGTAGTACTCAACTGACCCTGAAGCTTAACTGATTACAATAATAGCAATCAAATAAGGGGGGTTTCATAAGCAATAACATGCACAATAGCACGTCGTGGGCCATCAACACAAGGAAAGCAATAGCATTATGAAGAAAGTAAGAAGCATAACCTGGTTTAATGCTCAAAACCCATTAATCTTTTGACACTGATTCAAGTCACTTTAAAGTTAACCCTTATCGATCACTAGAGAAGTAGAGAGCCTAATTTACTTGTATCAATTGCCCTTTCCTTTTTCTCCCTCAAGTGGAAAACCAACTACGACTTTCAATTAGGCTAGAGAACAACTTCAACCATACAAGTCAAAAAATGTAAAGAATAAAAAGGAACGAATGGACTACTACTTGGTACAATAACTCTACAAGTGACACGTAAACTCTGGTCGCAAGTGAAGCTTATGTGCAGTTTTAAAATTAGTTAAACAAAGCAAAAGTGGAGATTTACACATATAGAGCTCTGTTAAATCTTGGTAGCAAGAATATAATGTAAACTTTCCAACCAGAAGAAATTGCTAAAAAGGAGTTGTATATGAGGATCATTTTCTTGCATGTTATACGACCAAATTACTTTTTCTCCATCGCAGCTCTCACCAATAGCAGTGACGATGCAAGTAAGATGGGACGATAATATTTTTAAACTTCACGAAAGAGACGGAGGAGAAGCTTTGAACAACCCACAAACAAGACTTTGAATAATGGAAAGCACCCTTGAAAAAAAAATATAACATTTATCTTATCAAACAAGCAATGGTTTGCTTAGATGGTCCCTTACCAGCCACTATGTTAGTTTAAGCAGATAATTGACACACACGAAAATGCCATGCAACATACAATATATTTAAAACAGAGGTCAGAGGTTCTAACTAGACAGATGATATGCATGATGTTCATAACTATCAGGTAACATCTAGGAAATGAGTACAATAAAATGAATACGAAAAGCGATGAAGAAGAGAAACAGGAAAGGAGAAGTTAGAACAAAAAGGAAAATGCCACAAAAACCAAAGTCCAGGCATCATCCCAACAGAAGTTCGACCATCACTTATTATACTCAATGAAATATATAATCACAAAAGTACCTAACCAAAAGCATGTTATTTTCAGATTCTCAGAATTCTGCAATCAAAAAGCAGAGATATCATGACTAAGCTTGGAAAATTTCTTACTCCTAGATTTGTTGAGTATGTTCCGTAAATGACATGAGGATTCCGTCTTTCATTGATGTACGCAATTCCATCTTTCATTGACATGAGGATTCTGTGCTGGAAAGAGTCTAGGATAACCATAACAGTAATTCAGAAAATGTAATCAGACTACTCGGCTTATTGATATGACAGCAACAAAATATACCATTGATGTAATATGTGGTTTATTGTGAGTTTAGGATTCATCGAGTACTATCTTGTTGAAACAAAGAGCCTAAACGGATTCATCTATCTACTCACCACCATAAGATGTACTTTTCCCCCCAATAACAACTGTGAGATGAAGAAAAAGGTTCCAATCACAATTCACAACACATTATCTCATAGCTTTACTCAATCACCCGTTTTCTATCTTTGTTGTAGGATGAATACTTCATAGAAAGCATGAAGGAGGCCAAAAAAAATGTCAATGTAAGTCCAATTCTTGCAAGACATCAAACTCATGTTCTTGAGAAATTGACCACTAAGGGTACAAAATTACAAACCTCGCTCTCTTCAACTGGATGATAGATTCCACCTTTCATTCCAACCAAAATACCAGGCTACCAGCATCCAATCCAACCCTCTCACACTTCCAAATTGAGGAAAAAAATACTACGTAGATGAAATTCCTATGTACACAAACAAGTCTAGCATCCCAAAAATACTACGCAGATGAAATTCCTACGTACACAACCTGATGTTCATGTGTATCAGCATTATTAAATATTTAAATGTAAGTATAGCTAGATTGTACATACAGCAGTACTGATCAACTGCATCACACATCTAACAAGAGCATAGCAGCCAAATCCTCATTAACTAGAATCACGAGTTTATTCCAACCAAGGGGTCAAAGAAACACTCTTCTCATCAAACATCTAGCAACCAAATCATCATGTATGGGTGCTTGTGCATTAAAAGATCAGGGAATACAGACATTCATCTAGCATAAATGTACCTTGAAAATTGAGTCATATGATTGCAAGAATTCTGCTACAAAACTGCAACACATCTAGCATTCAACAATTCAATAAATTCTACAATTACAAGTAATATTCACCCACCTTAAATCGCACATTGACATTTTTCATTAAGACAACAATGAGCACAACTGCATAGTTCTCAAATAAGACCAAAACGTTGTTATAGTATATGTTTTCTTTTGAATGTCTACACCAGTACCAAGTAGAAACATTTACCTTTCAACAGCTAGTTAATAATCAAGATATTACAGCACTGTTAGCTCAAAAAAAATGCTCCATTCAACATAATACTTCGTAGTAGTAATACGGAGTAGTACCTAAGAATACATAATATTTATAGTATTAATTATTGAATTAGATAATACGAAAAAAAAAAAAAAAAAAAAAACAATTTCTGCTTAATTTCGTAGTTTAATATACCATTCCCACCCTCAATTCCCATTTACCAAACACCTTATTAAATGAAAAATTGACAAGAATAATCTCAATTTTACTCGATTTACTCAAAATAATCCGAACTTTCGATTATTTTTTAATAATTCAAACTTTAACTCAAATTTGCTTCAAATGGTACCAACAAGTTACCAACCTACAGTAACCGGTTTCTTATGCCATGTGTTGTTTTTTTGATTGGTTTAAAATTATTTTATATTTAACGAAAATATCATTATGATTATTAGGAACTAATTAAGCTTATTTAATTAAATTAACATAAAAAAAATAAAAACCTAATAAATTACCAGACCGGGTTTCAAAAAAAAATTTACCAGACCGCTCCTCCCATATGCATCGGCTCTTTCCCTTGAAACGCCAATCTCAATCGCGTTTCTTTCCGTTTTTTGTCACTTCTGCTGCTACTGCTGTTCTTGCATATTCTTGGGTCTCAGAGAAAATTCAGATATACTTCGTAGTAGATATAATCTATACCCATTTCATTGATTATTTTTGATTTTTTTACTTGGTATTTTGCAATGGCTTCATAGCTTTTGATTTGACCCGAAAAATACAAAAATGGTGAGTTCGGACCCGAATAAGAAGCCCAGACCCAGTCCATGGCCGCCGGTGTCATAATCCAAGCCAATGTTACCGACTTGAGCCAAGAAAACTAGGCCTCCTACTGTACCTGCAACTGCGTGCTATTCCAGCAAAGGGGAGGGGAAAGGGGGCAGCGCCGACAGGGGAAGGGGGTTGGGTTGGGCTGTTTGGCAGTGGGAGAGGTGGTTTATCTAATTAATTAATTACTTTTTTTTAAATAAAATTAATTAATTACTTTTTTTTTGGAATAAAATTAATTAATTACTTAGTAATAATAATTATTTATTTAAATACTAATGATTATTCAAAGTTAACCGGTATAACCAGTCACCGGTCAAGTGGGACCACTCAAAGAGAATTCAATTTAAAGTTCGAATTATTTAAAAATAGGAAAATTTAACACAAATAGACAAACCTTTGGGCGGTTCTTCCATATTGGACTAACCTTTAAATCTGCCTATATTAGACACAAGTTTGTATTTTTTCTCCCATATTGAACCAAGATGACTTGTGACTTGAACAACCGGACATATTTTTTATTTTCTTTTTTTTTTTCTCATTTAATTATCTTTTTAAATTAAAAAATTAACAAAATTAAAAAAAAAAAAAACTTTTAGTATGATTCGATTGTAAACTACTTCATTTTTCTTAATTTTCAGTTTTTTTAAAGGTTTTAATTGATTGATTTGTCTCTTTCTTTTTTCAATCGTAAATATTGTAAATTTGTTCATATTACTTCGAATAATCTCTTCATTTCTTTGTTTTTTTTTTGGTGAATTTTTCTGGGCTTCAAAATTAAGGAAAAACATTTGAATTAATCTGGAGGAAATCATCCCCAATTTATAATCATATTACTTCGGCGTTGCTTTGTCTCCTCTTTTACTAAGAGGGCTGGTTGATGAGGAATGAAGGGAAAAAAGCCCGTGGAGGAGTGGCAGTTGCTGCTTCTTCAACGGGTCGGCCCAATGGGATCATCCCGAGCTCGTTCCGGGCGCTTTCGAGTTATCTGAGGATCGTATCGTCCGGTGCTTCAACCGTTCCGTCCACTGTCCGGTCAGCGGCTTCGTCGATTGTGGTGGATAGAGATGATGATGCTCGCCTTAATCAAGTACATATTTCAGTGTGCCCGGGTTTGGTTGGTAGGTATGGTGATTTCAGTGGCTTTTGTTGTTGGTATGGTGATTTATGTGGTGGCTGTTGCTGGTGGTGTAGAGGGTGGAAGTGGTGGTTGTGAAGGTTAAGTTGTAGGTGGCGATAATTCTGGTGGTGTTGAAGGTCGCCGACGCCGAGGTAATTGGTTGGCCGCTGGTTGTGGAAGGGGCTGGCTGTGGTGGGAAAGGGTGGTTTTGGTTTTATTTTTATTTTTATTTTTATTTGTAAAAATTATCAAAATTAAAAAAAATTTAAAAAAAATAATAAACTAATCAATGATTTAATGACAAGTGGAATTTTACCGGGTATAACAGGTAAGGTAACCTCTTTGGTCCATTTTGGGAGAAAAATGTTAAACTTGTGTCTAATATGGGCAGATTTAAAGGTTAGTCCAATATGGGAGAACCGTCCAAAGGTTTGTCTGTTTATGTTAAATTTTCCTTAAAAATAATCGAAAGTTGGGATTATTTTGGGCAAATCGAGTAAAGTTGCAATTATTTTTGTCAATTTTTCTAAATTTAAATGAGTAACTACATTAAAAGCAAATATTTATACAAAGGGTCTGTTCACGTGTACTTAATTTCATATCAATTCCAATCAGTTCAGTTCAGCTCCTAATTTTCTTCTCTCATAAAATAAAATCATTAAATGTGAACAGAACCAAAGTCCTGCATATATGATAAACCCTTTTGTCAGTTTGATCATACTAGGATTTCGGCACTAGTCTTTGAAAAAATTAACTATTTTTTTCCAATTGACCATAATGTATATGCATGGTATTCTATTATAACTATTTACATGAAGGCAAATATGTAACACAAACATTTTTAGGTAAGGAAAAAAAAAAAAGCTTCTTAAACTTATAATGAGGGAAAATATGTAAACAAACATTTTGAGGAGTATAAACGTTCATACACTATTCATAATCTCTCCTACTTTTTAAAAGGTTGGGAATTTTTTATTTTTTATTTATTATTTGAAGCAAATAGGGAAATATTTATAAAATCCTTTTATCATATTTTATGTAAATAATATAATTGTATATTTCCAAGATTTTATAAAACAAATGATTCATTTTAAAATAATAAAAAAATCATATCATAAGGGTAAAAAATGCAGAGGTCAAAATGGAACACATTCTCTTTTAAATGGAACGCATTCCCTTTTTAAAATAAACTGTAGGCTGCAGCACAAAAGTAACCTTATCATAATGGGTCTTCAAGTTGACCAAATTTATTTATGTGTAGTGCTTTAGACTAAAATTAGAGTGAAACCACGTATAGAGAATAATGAACAATTTGGCTTTTTCGACTTCTGTGGGTATGGTTATTTAACGGGATACCTCAAAAAGCCACAATTAACAATAGAGAAACACCTTTGAAGAAATGTAAGGGCATTCGAATCATGAATACGGCTACAAATAAATCTATATTATAAGGAATAGATACACAAGCAATAATTGGTGTTTTAATAATTAAAGGGTATCTAATTTGACAAAATCTAGATGCAGTCAATCAATAATTCAATTGACTTATAATAAGAAATCATCAAGAAAAACATACCATTACCTTTGTCAAAGAATGTGAGCACGGTTGTTTTAATGCCTTACATCACTCTGCATATTCCTTGAATACGACCGAGATATCATTGCCACTAACATAAACATTCTTAAATGAAACAGAGCATAAATTTAACAAATAGAAACCTCTAAATTGAAATATATAATTGACACAATAGAAATTGTTTAACAAATAGTATTACCTAACTTTCCCAATAGTGTCAAACAGTTTCCGAATTGATGACTGATAAGCAAGCTATTCGGACGGCACACCATTGAAAACAATAGTCGAATTCGAATATATCAATACAAACAAACATACATATAAATTTATAATACAAATATAATTTAAGAAAAATTATTTCACAAATATATATATACTTGAATATACGTAATTTGATGAGATTAATAAGTTTGAGGAGTTTTTCGGAAGGTCTAACCAACGCCAGACACGAACTCTATATTATCGGATTCCGATTAAACGGAAAATAATATTTTACAATAACAAAACGAGAAACAATTATTATTGATTCAAATCAACAAAATTAATTGTTAATTAAAATTAAATAAATAAATTTATTTATGTTAATCATTAAAAGACATACTCGATTCAAGGTTGAAACAAATTACGTTAATATTTATATAAAACTTAACAAATTACATATTAATTATATTACATGATACTTTATTAAATTAGTCATAGGTAATTTAGAATTCGAATAACGTAGGGATATGAAATGATACTATATATTGGTTATCAAAATTAAAATTATTTGATTCAATTACATTCGTTATTTTATGATCATAACCATATTAATGTCATTTTTTAATTTTTTTTTTTTGGAGAAACAATTCCACTTTTTAATTAATATTCTCCAAGCGAGTTCCTACTTTAAAATTATTAAAATTATATAATTGTTAAACTGAAATATAACGAACTTTGTTTGTTAAAAAAAAAATTAAAAAAAAATAATTTGGAATTGAATTCAAACATTTGAAATTACTCATTTGAATCCCTCATTTTCAAATGAATAATTATCCTTTTATGAATTTATCTCATTTATTTCATTTTTAAGGTTCGAGTTTGTTCAATTGTCTATTATATGTCATTAGTATAGACCTAAGTTAATTAATTATAAAACAATATATTTATGTTTTGAAGTGCACTTATATATAGAACTATTCAATTATAAAAAAATAATATTCTTTTTTATGTATGTAATCCATTTTGATTAGCTCTTATTAGATCAGAATTAGCTATTTGTACAGTTCTGTATGTGAACTATTTATATCCTAATGATTTTGTTATTTGATTTTGCAAGTATTGTTGGAGTGCTGTTCTAATAAATAATTTTAGATATTATGGTTATCTAGTTAACAAGAAACTATATATCTCATATGAAACGCTCCTATATCAGAGTAATCATATGAACTCTCTCTAGCTTGGCGGACATGCTGAATTCGGCTTGCAATTTTGCATAAAGAACGGATTTTATCATCATAGAACGGACGGAGATCCCTACCCTTCTTACGAGGATAAGGTTGCACTTTCATGTTATATCAAAGTTAACCCGATAAGTGATGAGTTGTTGGTTAGGACCACTGCCTAACAGACCGTTTTTATCTCCAATTTTGCTGGTCTAAAGTTTGATGAATACATCGGGGTGAGTAAATGAATAGACATGGAGCTTGTACATAATATCTT